>NC_136069.1:1170486612-1171745323 GCF_964261635.1 Lissotriton helveticus
ATCAGCATGCTTACCAATTACACTAATAGTCTTCCAATTTCATCTTGATATTTAGAGGAATTTATGGGAGCTATAAGTGTGATCTTTTCCCTGGGGAATGGCCTTTGTACCAGGCTCCCGGGGTGTAGGACTGCGCTCACTGGGAGACTTTTTTCTTACTTCAAAGGAGAGCAGAGCTGCATTTTTGAGGGAAAAAGCAGGATCCTCCCCAAGGCCCCATGACTTTGACAAGCAAGCGATTGGTATGATAACAGCGATAACAGCAAGCAGATCACCAGGGTAGAACCTGAACCCTAGAAAGCTGAGGTAGTCACTGTATTAGGTGATCTCCTGATATCTCTGAACAGCAAGGAAAGGGTCGCCCTCATCTTTTTTCCCCTTTCTAGATTATTCAGCACTGTCTCCCATTCCATCCCAATAGAGCACTTCTACGGGAACAGAGTGAGAGTCTGAGCTCTTGTTTGGCTCTGCTCTTTTCTTATGGACAAAGTGCAAGTTGTGCCTTAGTATTTGTTCCACTGTTCTTTCAAGACTCTCTCCAGTGGGGTTCATCAGGCTTCCACAATTAGCCTCACTGTTTTCAACATCTCGGTGGCCCCACTTAATACACTTATCCAGACTTTTATGCTTATGCTGACGACATACAACTTAGATCCAGCTGTACCGGGGAATTTTCACCCTATCTCGTTGCTACCCATCCTGGGAAAATTAGTGGAAAAACATGTCAATCACACCCTCTCACAGTTTTTGGAGAATAATAACATCCTACACAAGACCAGATGGGTTTCCAGACGCAATACAGTACAGAATCAGCTCTTCTAGTGGTCACACATGAGCTTAAAGGATTACTAGCTCATGGGGGCTCTGCCGCAATTCTGCTCCTGGATTTAAGCACGGCTTTCGACACCGTGGACCAACTCACCCTGACACACAGGCTGTGGGAGGTCGGTATCCATGACAAAGCCCTTCAACGGCTTACTTCCTTTCTGAGTGATAGATCATTTTAGATTATGGAATAGACCAACCTATTAGATACGCTGCTGGTTCCATGCGGGGTCCCACAGGGCTCGTCTCTCAGTGTCTCCCACACTGTTTAACATATACATGCAACCATTAGCGGAAATTGTGCAGGGGATTGGGTTGTGGATTGTGATTGTATGTCACTGAGGGGCCAAACTCATACCACCTCCAACTGGTACCCTGCATGGAAAAGGTGGCCAACTGGATGGCTATCCATAGCCTAAACCTAAACAGCGACCAAACAGAACTGATGATCCTGGGCAACAACCCCGGGCCTTGGGCCAGGCTTCGCTGGCTGGAAGACTGGGGAACACCTCCTGTCCACAAAACATAAAAAAAGAATCTGGGCATATGGCTGGACTATAACCTCTCAATGGAAACTCAAGTAAAAAAACTAGCAGCAATCTTCTTTGGTATTCTCCGAATAATCCCTAAGATATAGGACTTATCCCAGAACAGGCACGAAGAACCATGGTCCAGGCCCTAGTGGTCTCACGTCTTGACTATGGCAACTCCCTGTGTCTGGGATCCTAAAAAAATGTTGTCAACAGACTGCAGATTGCACAGAATGTGGCTTCTAGGCTACTCGTAAAAACACCTAGACAGGAGTGAGTGAAAGCCGCCCTGAAAGAGCTTCACTGGCTGCCCATTCAATCTAGGATCAAATTTAAATCTCTCTGCCTGGCTCATAAAGCTATGATTGGCAGGGTTCCAGCCATGTTCAGGGCACTCAATTCCCCATATGTGCCAAAGAGGTCCCTCAGGTCATCTTCTGACTGCCTCTTGAAGTCGGTGAGTATCAAGAGGTCAAGATGGGGAGGAAGATCCTTTTCATTCCTGGTCCCGAAGTTATTGAACTCCATGACTAGGGAACTGAGGCTGCTGTAAGATGAACTCAAGTTCAGGAAAAAACTTAAGACATGGCTGCTCCCATAATGATTCCCTCAGACTCTGTCGCTAACGGCTCTTCTCAGCACTGGGAAGCCTTTGGGCAGCCATGCGCTTTATAAATCTACCAATCATAAACTTAAACAGGGCCACCAGCACAACCGGCATACATTTCAAAAACAGCGTTATGGCCATTTCCTTACTCCATGATTCAAAACATGATTCAAAAGGTCCTCATTTAGAGTTTGGTGAAAAGTAAAATGTGTCAAAAATGAGGTGTGTACCCTGTCTGCCAAACTCATGGTTCCACTGCTCTATTTAGAGCAAGGAGAATTGGTATGTTTCTGATGGTGAAGTCTATGCGGGCTTTGCTAACAGAAGCCTTTGGCCAACAGCCCATTCGCCATTGGGCAGTCAGGCAAAATTTCTCAGTCCATCCACCCAAATTACAGCGGACATTCAAGAATAATTTTTCCTTCGCAGGGCCACCATGGAAAGCCTGGCAGTGCTAAACTAGTAAGTAAAGAAATTTTACACATCCGTGAGGGTTTCCCATTCTCTGAACTCACAGTTTCCGTGTTCTATTTAGAGTTGGTGAATCACCATGTTTACGATGGTGGAGGCTACTCTGGTTCCATCAGTGGAAACCTTTGACTGAGAACCTGATAGATATTGGGTTGTTGGCCAAAGTCGCTCAGACATTCTGCTACATTTATGACAGGTGATCTAACATACTTTTTTCTGATCAGGACCACCAGAGAGAGCTTGGTGGTCCAGAACATGAAATAAAAGTAATGACCCCCACACGCAAAGAGAAAACTCCCAGCATGTCAGGGGCACTTATATTTTTTGATTTTCCATAACAAGCTCCCCTTTGTGAGTTTGTTTTTTTAGAAGAAAAACTTTGCTGAATGGACTTATTAAACATGGTGGCCAATCAGCAAAGTTTTAGTAGTACCTTCAGTGAGATGATGGCACTGCTGAAGTTCCTGACATTTCTGCATGCCCGGTAGAGATCTCTAAATATGGGGTCTCTATTTTGTCAAGGCAACAGAGATCATCCCTCCGCTGACCTGGAAGAATGGTGTACTGTGTGCCATAGTCTAAGGCAATAAGTATGAATTCTCATGCAACTGATGTGATTATTTTCAGTGAGCACTTCTCCATTTGGTATGAGAACTGAAGTCATGAAAACATGTAAACCGCTCATAATATTGATGCCCATCTTGATTCGCCTTTCTCCCCTTAAAATCCCATTTCTACTTGTTTCTTCATTCTTGAAGTCTTTCATTTATTTCCATCTTCTTGCTGGAAATCCATCATCCAGAATACAGTGGCGTCCATGGGGCTTCCAAAGTAAATCCTGTCCCACAGACAACCAGAGCAAAATTTAGTAGCTAGTTTGACTCTCCTTAGACTACAGGACATCTATCTCCTCAAATCTGACAGCTCTTTAGTGGCTGTCCATTAGCAAATGCTGCAGTTTTAAGGGCTCGCGTCACAAATAAAATTTGAAAATCTATTTTGGTACAAACTCTGCTATGCACAGATGTAGGTTTATGACTTTTGGCTATTTACAAAACTTACCAGTAGTACATCTGGAATGCTGCCCCATTCACAACTGTACAAGCATATTCCTGAAAAAGTCATATGTACTGTGTGCATTAATGTATCCCCAATGTGAAATGTACATATAGTACAGTTCAGCATTATCGAAATACAGCACCACTTGCAACTGCACAATGTTTTGCTCCATGGGTAAAATGTTGTACCCTTTGGCGAAACCCCATCTGCTACACTTCACAAAGTTTGGAGGTGCTATGTTTCTTTTCCCACCTGGAAATAGATTTTCTCCACCCCTTGACAGCAACACATGTATGACTATTTCCAAGTAAGAAAAGTATAGGTAAGTTTGTTACTGCTCACAAGATTTCACGTTTGTGGGTGCTCACAGAAATTCATGGTGCACCACGCCTTGGACTATTCCCTCCCAACACTTTGCAAAGGTGTCAATCCTGTGTATTACTGCCTCTTCATGATGTGATAGCACCCAGGAGTAAATTGATTTATGACTGCTAGGTCACCCTGTCTGAATGTCTACCAGGTGTAAACCCAGCCATTTTCAATCATAAAAAAACAGAGAGCCAGACAGGCTTTTTAGTCAACTGGGAATTTCACTGGTGGGCTGGTGGGCCTGTGAAGGCTGGCTTTGAAAGCCCAGGGGGTTATAGGTACCTCGGTCTCTTACTCCAAGACTAATGGCAAAAGGCACAGGGGAGAGAAAGCAAGCAGAGTGGGAAGAAAGAAAGAGGAGAGAAGAAGAGCAAGAGAATGGATCTATTAAAAGAGAGAGATAGCGCAAGTAGACAAAGATCCTTATTGCGGTGGTACATGGACCACCGTAGTCGTGGTGGCCGTCCGACCACCTCCACACTGCAGATCGCCCACCCGTAGTATTATAAGGGTGGCAGTAGGACTGCCACTGAACTTGTTATACCCCAGCAGATCAAGGATCCTGCGGCAGTCTGGGAGCGGATCTAGGCCAAAATATGCTGGCAGTGCCACAGCGACACCTCCAAGCATATTTTGAGTTGCCTCACTGCTATTCTTTTCATGGCGGTCACACTGCCATGAAAAAAGGGTGGCGGTGAGGCAACAAAGAGGACCTCCGTGCACAGAATGCATGCAGTTGGGCACATGTTGTGCCGCCCTGTAGTTTTGTACGCCCAGTCCTTGCACATAAGATAATGCACACCATTGTTCATTCTTTCCCATGCAGAAACGTGCACTTGCGGTCCTGTGGCAGTGCTGTTTATGGTTCACAATGAGCTTTTAAACAGCACCGCCGTGAATCCGCCTACCGCATGCCCACCTGCTGCATGCCTGCCAGACCACAAAATTACTTGTAATCTTGAGGGCTGGTGGCGGTGATGGGTGCCGCCTGCTCTAGGACCACTGAAACTCATACTAAGGCCCAAAGGGAGTGGGATGGTGTCAGCGTTTTGAAAGGGCTGATTTTTTATGGGAAACATTGTTTACAATGTGGGAATTATATCGCGATGCTAGTACACTGCGGTTTTCACAACGCAAGTCGTTTGCAAGTCATTACAACGACTTGCGCTGGATGGCGCTCTAGGACAAGGAATAGTATAATTACTATCCAACACCTTCCCTACTGTCCATAGACTGGAGATGGAATAGTAAATTATACCACTCCTAAGTCCAGCGCCCTCCAACGCAAGTCATTGTCATGACTTGTGTTGTAAAAACCGCGATGTAATGTACAGCGATGTAAATGTATGCGTTGTAACGTCATACATCCCTATGATTTTATGCAACACAGCGCAACAAGAAAACTTGCTGTGCTGCGCTGTATCAAATGGAGAGAGCAGAAATGTGCCATATTTAAATGTTGCCTCCAACCAGCACAGAGATCCTGATCAACTCCCGACTAGCACCTCCCCTCCGATTACCTAGTCACCTCTCCTAGAAACCTGGGGACTTGTCTCGAGTAACTATAAAATGCAAACTGTACATACATGTCCTCTATCCTTTATATCCTGCACCGTGCCGCTCCTTACCTTTTGTATATTATTGTGATTCCAAGCCTATTGTACATTTCTATGATTCCTGTAAAGCGCTCTGATACCCTAACAAGTCAAATTTGAGCTCTTTAAAACACAAAAATAAATAAATAAATATTTACCAATATATGTGACACATTTCTGCTCTCTCTCTGCACTGGCGCACACAGTGCAGCCTGGCACCAACGCGGGCCTTTTGATCCATGGTGCTAGAGGGCCTGCGTTACAGGTAGGATTGTTCTTGTGCAGGAAGGGACACCTTCCTGCACAAAAACAATCCTAAAAGGCATTTTTCTTTTTATGTGTACTGCAGAACGCAGCAAACGTCAAAAGAGGAAATAACGAGGAGAAATACAGCTATTTCTCCTCATTACGCTTCTGTTGGGAAGGTGTACCATTTTGATGCATTTCCAGGTTTACTAGCCTTAGTAAATCTGGGTCTGCACTAAAATGCAACACCCACACATTCACCCATTCAACCATGGAATGCCTTTCCAACGCAAAGCAATGCAAGGCTGTGACTTGCGCTGCATTGTGTTACTCTAGATTTACTACGCCACTCAGAGCCACTCAAGGTGTCTGCATGGCTTGGTAAATCTCACTGCAGCCCTTGCATTGCCTAGCACCGCCTTGAGTGACGGAATGGCTATGCAAGGGCTCTGTAAATCTGGGCCGAAGTGCCAGATGTCTGTAGGGAAAGGTTTGCAATTACCGAATAGCACATTTTTATGATTCACTGATTTGGTAATTGCAAACACCAATGTACCAAAGTGTGCTTTACACTTTCTGTGATTCCCAGTGGGTCGCAAAAAGACCTACGTCATTAATATTCATGAAGTAGGTCTCAGTTTGCGACCCATTGTAAATCGTAAAAATCATAGGGATGGTGGCCTGCTCCCGCTGTCAGCAGACTACCATGTCTTTGATTTATTTGAAATAAAGCAATCTTTTTTTTAAATGCAGACATGTTTCCACAGAGGAAAACGGAACGTGTTTCAAAAAGAAAATGAAAAGTTTTTTCAATTTTTTAAAAGTAGACAGTGGTCAGTGGGACCACTGCCTGCTCTTAAGAAATGTTTTTACAAACATTCACAAAGGGGAAGGGGTCCCTTGGGGACCCCTCCCTATTTGCAAACGGGTAACCACCTACTTGAATTAGATGGTAAAATGTGAACATTTTGCAACCGCATTTCGGTCGCAAAACATTCACATACACCACTGCGATTTGGTATTAGGAAGGGACACCCTATACACGCTCCTTCCTTATAACGAATAGCAAGCCCAATTTGCGATTCAATAATAGGTTACCGAATCGCAAATAAGGCTTTGTACAACCCAAAAAACGTTTTGCATGCGCCAATTGCCCAATTCGTGCGACCTCAAAAAAGCTTTGTACACCTGGCCCTAAGCTTCTCTGCCTCTGCTTCCGAGCCTTACATGACTTACGCCCATCTTTCTATGTCAACACTGTTCGAAACACTCGAACACTCCTTAGCACACATTACAGTATTCAGCACAAGTTTGCATATTTGTATTCCACTCATACATAAGTTACGCAACGTTGCATGTAATAGGGAATTGCACGCTGTGCTTTTCCTGAATAGTCTGCTTTGAATTGTTTCTTTTTCTATATAGAATTCTACATCAAGAAACGCAAGTTTCTTACTGCTAAATTCCATTGTGAATTGTATATTTTGGTCATTGTGGTTCAGGTACTCATGGAATTGATTTAGTTTCTCAGTTGTGCCTGTCCAAATCATGATGCAGTCATCAATGTATCTGCCCCAGAACAGTATATCATTGTTCCATTCTGATGCCGGTGCGCCCCAGATTCTAGTTTCTTCGAATCTCCCCATCACTAGATTAGCGTATGAAGGCGAAAATCTAGAGCCCATGGCCACCCCTTGTTTTTGTCGATACCATTGATCTTTATATAAGAAAACGTTGTTATCCAAGATGGTTTCTACCATTTCTAAGATCATCTCTGTGTGTGACCATGCACTTGCTGGTCTCTTGTTCATCATTCTCCTTACTGCTGTAAGCCCCGTTTCCCTCTTTATGCATGTATATAGGGAGACGACGTCTAGTGTGACCAATAGCATGTTCTCTTCCCATGGTAAGTCTGCCATGATGCCCAGTATGTGCTTTGTGTCCCTGATGTATGAGGGGAGATTTAGCACTAAAGGTTTTAGGAACATGTCCACAAATTCTGATAGTCTCTCTGTTGGTCCTCCTATGCCTGATATTATTGGCCTTCCTGGTGGAGAGGTTAGGTGTTTGTGTACTTTTGGCACTGTATAAATGCATGGGTACTTAGGCCTGTCCACTTTCAAATAGGTTAGTTCATGGTCATCTATGAGACCCGACCCATGCCATTTTTTCAGTAGTTTGTTAATGTAGTCTGTGAGTTTCCATATGGGGTTGTCGGCCAGTTTTTCATAACATTCATTGTTGTTTAGTTGGGTGAGAATTTCACTGTCATAGTCTGTACTTCGCATTATCACCATATTTCCCCCCTTGTCAGCTTCCCTGATCATGAGTTCTCTGTTCTGGCTTAGTTCTAAGAGGGCTCTTCTTTCTCCCTGAGATAAGTTGTCCCTGTGTAGATGTTTGACAGTGTTCTTAGAGTTGTGTTTCTCAAGATCACATGTAACGGCTTTAAAGAATAAGTCTATATTGTTACCAGATGTGAGTGTTGGTGTCCATGTTGATTTCTCCCTAAGGCTACTGGTGATGTTGTAATCAGTGTTTATGTCAAGATCCCTCATAATTCGGTCCGTTAGTAACACCTCATCTTCACAATCAGTTAGTGATAATAGTAGTCGGGCATCTACAATGTCTTGTATACAGTAATCACCAGTCGTCATCATACCCAAATTTGGCTGCAATTCTTTATTCATTGTTTTGTTCATTTCGAAATGTTTTTTCAATTTTAAACGTCTTGTGAACTTGAACAAATCAATTTTGGTTTTACAAAAATCACCAACATCATTTGGACAAAAACTCATGCCTTTTTCTAGCACAGAAATCATATCATTTGTAAGCACAGAGTCACTCAGATTCATTACAGTTACATTCCTTATTTCTTCTGGTTCTGGTTCCAGGACCTGGTTCTCACCCCTTGTCTGTCTTGACCTGTTTCCACCCCTTTTGCCTCTCCTTGTCTTCCTTGTTGCCCTGTATTCCTGTTCTCTCTGTTCCCCTTTTTTATTCTGTTGATTTCCAATAAAAAACTATTGTTAGGGTCAGTTGTGCCTCTAGCTCCTTCACTTTCACTTCCGGTAGAATTAATAGTATCTATGGATGTTGAACTTGATCCTACTGAAGCGGTCTCACTCTGGTTTTGGATATTTGTTTTGGGGACCAGGTGATCATATTTTTTAGCGAAGGTGAAAACCCTCCCGCTTAGATAGTCACGTTCGTCTCTCTTTAGTTTCCTGCTTTTCCTTTGTTTTATGTCTATGACATGTCGTTGTATTATATCGTTTAGTATCATATAATTTTTGTTGGTCACATCAGGCTGGTTAAGTTCTTTTATTTCTAGTTCCAATTTATCAATATCAGCTTGTAGCTTGGCCACCTTTCTTTCACAGTTTTCAATAAGGATGTTCATTAAGTTATTAGAGTTACTGATTAGTTCTTTCTCCCAAGCTATTAGGAGATCCGGTTCCAGGTCCTCATAGGTTGGAATTATTTGTGATCTGAGGCCTCTTGGAACTCTTTTGACCTTCACATATTGTTTCAAAGTTGCCGCGTCCCACCACCTAGATGTTTCATTAATTTTTAGCTTTTCCAGTCTTACAAATTTCTCTCTAAGACCTTCATTTCTGGGGGGTTGCAGGCCTTGTCCTGCTGAGGTACTGGCTGTTTGGTTTCCCAAATTGTTGAATAGGTCTTCGGCCTCTCTGTCTCTATTAGTTCTATCACTATTTGTTGAAGTCATGGTGGTCCTTAGAGCTGCCCCTAGTTTTGACTTAGAGTTAAGGTTAGGTTGGTGGTATTGTACTAGGATACGGCGCCTCAGGGGACTGTACACCTTACTGTGTTTGTTGATTCTATCTCGGGAATGGTGCTATAAGGAGAAGAGAACCACACTTCCTCTTCTAAATTAGGCCAAGCCTAAACAGCATTCGAACACTCCTTAGCACACATTACAGTATTCAGCACAAGTTTGCATATTTGTATTCCACTCATACATAAGTTACGCAACGTTGCATGTAATAGGGAATTGCACGCTGTGCTTTTCCTGAATAGTCTGCTTTGAATTGTTTCTTTTTCTATATAGAATTCTACATCAAGAAACGCAAGTTTCTTACTGCTAAATTCCATTGTGAATTGTATATTTTGGTCATTGTGGTTCAGGTACTCATGGAATTGATTTAGTTTCTCAGTTGTGCCTGTCCAAATCATGATGCAGTCATCAATGTATCTGCCCCAGAACAGTATATCATTGTTCCATTCTGATGCCGGTGCGCCCCAGATTCTAGTTTCTTCGAATCTCCCCATCACTAGATTAGCGTATGAAGGCGAAAATCTAGAGCCCATGGCCACCCCTTGTTTTTGTCGATACCATTGATCTTTATATAAGAAAACGTTGTTATCCAAGATGGTTTCTACCATTTCTAAGATCATCTCTGTGTGTGACCATGCACTTGCTGGTCTCTTGTTCATCATTCTCCTTACTGCTGTAAGCCCCGTTTCCCTCTTTATGCATGTATATAGGGAGACGACGTCTAGTGTGACCAATAGCATGTTCTCTTCCCATGGTAAGTCTGCCATGATGCCCAGTATGTGCTTTGTGTCCCTGATGTATGAGGGGAGATTTAGCACTAAAGGTTTTAGGAACATGTCCACAAATTCTGATAGTCTCTCTGTTGGTCCTCCTATGCCTGATATTATTGGCCTTCCTGGTGGAGAGGTTAGGTGTTTGTGTACTTTTGGCACTGTATAAATGCATGGGTACTTAGGCCTGTCCACTTTCAAATAGGTTAGTTCATGGTCATCTATGAGACCCGACCCATGCCATTTTTTCAGTAGTTTGTTAATGTAGTCTGTGAGTTTCCATATGGGGTTGTCGGCCAGTTTTTCATAACATTCATTGTTGTTTAGTTGGGTGAGAATTTCACTGTCATAGTCTGTACTTCGCATTATCACCATATTTCCCCCCTTGTCAGCTTCCCTGATCATGAGTTCTCTGTTCTGGCTTAGTTCTAAGAGGGCTCTTCTTTCTCCCTGAGATAAGTTGTCCCTGTGTAGATGTTTGACAGTGTTCTTAGAGTTGTGTTTCTCAAGATCACATGTAACGGCTTTAAAGAATAAGTCTATATTGTTACCAGATGTGAGTGTTGGTGTCCATGTTGATTTCTCCCTAAGGCTACTGGTGATGTTGTAATCAGTGTTTATGTCAAGATCCCTCATAATTCGGTCCGTTAGTAACACCTCATCTTCACAATCAGTTAGTGATAATAGTAGTCGGGCATCTACAATGTCTTGTATACAGTAATCACCAGTCGTCATCATACCCAAATTTGGCTGCAATTCTTTATTCATTGTTTTGTTCATTTCGAAATGTTTTTTCAATTTTAAACGTCTTGTGAACTTGAACAAATCAATTTTGGTTTTACAAAAATCACCAACATCATTTGGACAAAAACTCATGCCTTTTTCTAGCACAGAAATCATAACATTTGTAAGCACAGAGTCACTCAGATTCATTACAGTTACATTCCTTATTTCTTCTGGTTCTGGTTCCAGGACCTGGTTCTCACCCCTTGTCTGTCTTGACCTGTTTCCACCCCTTTTGCCTCTCCTTGTCTTCCTTGTTGCCCTGTATTCCTGTTCTCTCTGTTCCCCTTTTTTTATTCTGTTGATTTCCAATAAAAAACTATTGTTAGGGTCAGTTGTGCCTCTAGCTCCTTCACTTTCACTTCCGGTAGAATTAATAGTATCTATGGATGTTGAACTTGATCCTACTGAAGCGGTCTCACTCTGGTTTTGGATATTTGTTTTGGGGACCAGGTGATCATATTTTTTAGCGAAGGTGAAAACCCTCCCGCTTAGATAGTCACGTTCGTCTCTCTTTAGTTTCCTGCTTTTCCTTTGTTTTATGTCTATGACATGTCGTTGTATTATATCGTTTAGTATCATATAATTTTTGTTGGTCACATCAGGCTGGTTAAGTTCTTTTATTTCTAGTTCCAATTTATCAATATCAGCTTGTAGCTTGGCCACCTTTCTTTCACAGTTTTCAATAAGGATGTTCATTAAGTTATTAGAGTTACTGATTAGTTCTTTCTCCCAAGCTATTAGGAGATCCGGTTCCAGGTCCTCATAGGTTGGAATTATTTGTGATCTGAGGCCTCTTGGAACTCTTTTGACCTTCACATATTGTTTCAAAGTTGCCGCGTCCCACCACCTAGATGTTTCATTAATTTTTAGCTTTTCCAGTCTTACAAATTTCTCTCTAAGACCTTCATTTCTGGGGGGTTGCAGGCCTTGTCCTGCTGAGGTACTGGCTGTTTGGTTTCCCAAATTGTTGAATAGGTCTTCGGCCTCTCTGTCTCTATTAGTTCTATCACTATTTGTTGAAGTCATGGTGGTCCTTAGAGCTGCCCCTAGTTTTAACTTAGAGTTAAGGTTAGGTTGGTGGTATTGTACTAGGATACGGCGCCTCAGGGGACTGTACACCTTACTGTGTTTGTTGATTCTATCTCGGGAATGGTGCTATAAGGAGAAGAGAACCACACTTCCTCTTCTAAATTAGGCCAAGCCTAAACAGCATTCGAACACTCCTTAGCACACATTACAGTATTCAGCACAAGTTTGCATATTTGTATTCCACTCATACATAAGTTACGCAACGTTGCATGTAATAGGGAATTGCACGCTGTGCTTTTCCTGAATAGTCTGCTTTGAATTGTTTCTTTTTCTATATAGAATTCTACATCAAGAAACGCAAGTTTCTTACTGCTAAATTCCATTGTGAATTGTATATTTTGGTCATTGTGGTTCAGGTACTCATGGAATTGATTTAGTTTCTCAGTTGTGCCTGTCCAAATCATGATGCAGTCATCAATGTATCTGCCCCAGAACAGTATATCATTGTTCCATTCTGATGCCGGTGCGCCCCAGATTCTAGTTTCTTCGAATCTCCCCATCACTAGATTAGCGTATGAAGGCGAAAATCTAGAGCCCATGGCCACCCCTTGTTTTTGTCGATACCATTGATCTTTATATAAGAAAACGTTGTTATCCAAGATGGTTTCTACCATTTCTAAGATCATCTCTGTGTGTGACCATGCACTTGCTGGTCTCTTGTTCATCATTCTCCTTACTGCTGTAAGCCCCGTTTCCCTCTTTATGCATGTATATAGGGAGACGACGTCTAGTGTGACCAATAGCATGTTCTCTTCCCATGGTAAGTCTGCCATGATGCCCAGTATGTGCTTTGTGTCCCTGATGTATGAGGGGAGATTTAGCACTAAAGGTTTTAGGAACATGTCCACAAATTCTGATAGTCTCTCTGTTGGTCCTCCTATGCCTGATATTATTGGCCTTCCTGGTGGAGAGGTTAGGTGTTTGTGTACTTTTGGCACTGTATAAATGCATGGGTACTTAGGCCTGTCCACTTTCAAATAGGTTAGTTCATGGTCATCTATGAGACCCGACCCATGCCATTTTTTCAGTAGTTTGTTAATGTAGTCTGTGAGTTTCCATATGGGGTTGTCGGCCAGTTTTTCATAACATTCATTGTTGTTTAGTTGGGTGAGAATTTCACTGTCATAGTCTGTACTTCGCATTATCACCATATTTCCCCCCTTGTCAGCTTCCCTGATCATGAGTTCTCTGTTCTGGCTTAGTTCTAAGAGGGCTCTTCTTTCTCCCTGAGATAAGTTGTCCCTGTGTAGATGTTTGACAGTGTTCTTAGAGTTGTGTTTCTCAAGATCACATGTAACGGCTTTAAAGAATAAGTCTATATTGTTACCAGATGTGAGTGTTGGTGTCCATGTTGATTTCTCCCTAAGGCTACTGGTGATGTTGTAATCAGTGTTTATGTCAAGATCCCTCATAATTCGGTCCGTTAGTAACACCTCATCTTCACAATCAGTTAGTGATAATAGTAGTCGGGCATCTACAATGTCTTGTATACAGTAATCACCAGTCGTCATCATACCCAAATTTGGCTGCAATTCTTTATTCATTGTTTTGTTCATTTCGAAATGTTTTTTCAATTTTAAACGTCTTGTGAACTTGAACAAATCAATTTTGGTTTTACAAAAATCACCAACATCATTTGGACAAAAACTCATGCCTTTTTCTAGCACAGAAATCATATCATTTGTAAGCACAGAGTCACTCAGATTCATTACAGTTACATTCCTTATTTCTTCTGGTTCTGGTTCCAGGACCTGGTTCTCACCCCTTGTCTGTCTTGACCTGTTTCCACCCCTTTTGCCTCTCCTTGTCTTCCTTGTTGCCCTGTATTCCTGTTCTCTCTGTTCCCCTTTTTTATTCTGTTGATTTCCAATAAAAAACTATTGTTAGGGTCAGTTGTGCCTCTAGCTCCTTCACTTTCACTTCCGGTAGAATTAATAGTATCTATGGATGTTGAACTTGATCCTACTGAAGCGGTCTCACTCTGGTTTTGGATATTTGTTTTGGGGACCAGGTGATCATATTTTTTAGCGAAGGTGAAAACCCTCCCGCTTAGATAGTCACGTTCGTCTCTCTTTAGTTTCCTGCTTTTCCTTTGTTTTATGTCTATGACATGTCGTTGTATTATATCGTTTAGTATCATATAATTTTTGTTGGTCACATCAGGCTGGTTAAGTTCTTTTATTTCTAGTTCCAATTTATCAATATCAGCTTGTAGCTTGGCCACCTTTCTTTCACAGTTTTCAATAAGGATGTTCATTAAGTTATTAGAGTTACTGATTAGTTCTTTCTCCCAAGCTATTAGGAGATCCGGTTCCAGGTCCTCATAGGTTGGAATTATTTGTGATCTGAGGCCTCTTGGAACTCTTTTGACCTTCACACCTTGACGCGGCAACTTTGAAACAATATGTGAAGGTCAAAAGAGTTCCAAGATTAATAACTTAATGAACATCCTTATTGAAAACTGTGAAAGAAAGGTGGCCAAGCTACAAGCTGATATTGATAAATTGGAACTAGAAATAAAAGAACTTAACCAGCCTGATGTGACCAACAAAAATTATATGATACTAAACGATATAATACAACGACATGTCATAGACATAAAACAAAGGAAAAGCAGGAAACTAAAGAGAGACGAACGTGACTATCTAAGCGGGAGGGTTTTCACCTTCGCTAAAAAATATGATCACCTGGTCCCCAAAACAAATATCCAAAACCAGAGTGAGACCGCTTCAGTAGGATCAAGTTCAACATCCATAGATACTATTAATTCTACCGGAAGTGAAAGTGAAGGAGCTAGAGGCACAACTGACCCTAACAATAGTTTTTTATTGGAAATCAACAGAATAAAAAAGGGGAACAGAGAGAACAGGAATACAGGGCAACAAGGAAGACAAGGAGAGGCAAAAGGGGTGGAAACAGGTCAAGACAGACAAGGGGTGAGAACCAGGTCCTGGAACCAGAACCAGAAGAAATAAGGAATGTAACTGTAATGAATCTGAGTGACTCTGTGCTTACAAATGATATGATTTCTGTGCTAGAAAAAGGCATGAGTTTTTGTCCAAATGATGTTGGTGATTTTTGTAAAACCAAAATTGATTTGTTCAAGTTCACAAGACGTTTAAAATTGAAAAAACATTTCGAAATGAACAAAACAATGAATAAAGAATTGCAGCCAAATTTGGGTATGATGACGACTGGTGATTACTGTATACAAGACATTGTAGATGCCCGACTACTATTATCACTAACTGATTGTGAAGATGAGGTGTTACTAACGGACCGAATTATGAGGGATCTTGACATAAACACTGATTACAACATCACCAGTAGCCTTAGGGAGAAATCAACATGGACACCAACACTCACATCTGGTAACAATATAGACTTATTCTTTAAAGCCGTTACATGTGATCTTGAGAAACACAACTCTAAGAACACTGTCAAACATCTACACAGGGACAACTTATCTCAGGGAGAAAGAAGAGCCCTCTTAGAACTAAGCCAGAACAGAGAACTCATGATCAGGGAAGCTGACAAGGGGGGAAATATGGTGATAATGCGAAGTACAGACTATGACAGTGAAATTCTCACCCAACTAAACAACAATGAATGTTATGAAAAACTGGCCGACAACCCCATATGGAAACTCACAGACTACATTAACAAACTACTGAAAAAATGGCATGGGTCGGGTCTCATAGATGACCATGAACTAACCTATTTGAAAGTGGACAGGCCTAAGTACCCATGCATTTATACAGTGCCAAAAGTACACAAACACCTAACCTCTCCACCAGGAAGGCCAATAATATCAGGCATAGGAGGACCAACAGAGAGACTATCAGAATTTGTGGACATGTTCCTAAAACCTTTAGTGCTAAATCTCCCCTCATACATCAGGGACACAAAGCACATACTGGGCATCATGGCAGACTTACCATGGGAAGAGAACATGCTATTGGTCACACTAGACGTCGTCTCCCTATATACATGCATAAAGAGGGAAACGGGGCTTACAGCAGTAAGGAGAATGATGAACAAGAGACCAGCAAGTGCATGGTCACACACAGAGATGATCTTAGAAATGGTAGAAACCATCTTGGATAACAACGTTTTCTTATATAAAGATCAATGGTATCGACAAAAACAAGGGGTGGCCATGGGCTCTAGATTTTCGCCTTCATACGCTAATCTAGTGATGGGGAGATTCGAAGAAACTAGAATCTGGGGCGCACCGGCATCAGAATGGAACAATGATATACTGTTCTGGGGCAGATACATTGATGACTGCATCATGATTTGGACAGGCACAACTGAGAAACTAAATCAATTCCATGAGTACCTGAACCACAATGACCAAAATATACAATTCACAATGGAATTTAGCAGTAAGAAACTTGCGTTTCTTGATGTAGAATTCTATATAGAAAAAGAAACAATTCAAAGCAGACTATTCAGGAAAAGCACAGCGTGCAATTCCCTATTACATGCAACGTTGCGTAACTTATGTATGAGTGGAATACAAATATGCAAACTTGTGCTGAATACTGTAATGTGTGCTAAGGAGTGTTCGAATGCTGTTTAGGCTTGGCCTAATTTAGAAGAGGAAGTGTGGTTCTCTTCTCCTTATAGCACCATTCCCGAGATAGAATCAACAAACACAGTAAGGTGTACAGTCCCCTGAGGCGCCGTATCCTAGTACAATACCACCAACCTAACCTTAACTCTAAGTCAAAACTAGGGGCAGCTCTAAGGACCACCATGACTTCAACAAATAGTGATAGAACTAATAGAGACAGAGAGGCCGAAGACCTATTCAACAATTTGGGAAACCAAACAGCCAGTACCTCAGCAGGACAAGGCCTGCAACCCCCCAGAAATGAAGGTCTTAGAGAGAAATTTGTAAGACTGGAAAAGCTAAAAATTAATGAAACATCTAGGTGGTGGGACGCGGCAACTTTGAAACAATATGTGAAGGTCAAAAGAGTTCCAAGAGGCCTCAGATCACAAATAATTCCAACCTATGAGGACCTGGAACCGGATCTCCTAATAGCTTGGGAGAAAGAACTAATCAGTAACTCTAATAACTTAATGAACATCCTTATTGAAAACTGTGAAAGAAAGGTGGCCAAGCTACAAGCTGATATTGATAAATTGGAACTAGAAATAAAAGAACTTAACCAGCCTGATGTGACCAACAAAAATTATATGATACTAAACGATATAATACAACGACATGTCATAGACATAAAACAAAGGAAAAGCAGGAAACTAAAGAGAGACGAACGTGACTATCTAAGCGGGAGGGTTTTCACCTTCGCTAAAAAATATGATCACCTGGTCCCCAAAACAAATATCCAAAACCAGAGTGAGACCGCTTCAGTAGGATCAAGTTCAACATCCATAGATACTATTAATTCTACCGGAAGTGAAAGTGAAGGAGCTAGAGGCACAACTGACCCTAACAATAGTTTTTTATTGGAAATCAACAGAATAAAAAAGGGGAACAGAGAGAACAGGAATACAGGGCAACAAGGAAGACAAGGAGAGGCAAAAGGGGTGGAAACAGGTCAAGACAGACAAGGGGTGAGAACCAGGTCCTGGAACCAGAACCAGAAGAAATAAGGAATGTAACTGTAATGAATCTGAGTGACTCTGTGCTTACAAATGATATGATTTCTGTGCTAGAAAAAGGCATGAGTTTTTGTCCAAATGATGTTGGTGATTTTTGTAAAACCAAAATTGATTTGTTCAAGTTCACAAGACGTTTAAAATTGAAAAAACATTTCGAAATGAACAAAACAATGAATAAAGAATTGCAGCCAAATTTGGGTATGATGACGACTGGTGATTACTGTATACAAGACATTGTAGATGCCCGACTACTATTATCACTAACTGATTGTGAAGATGAGGTGTTACTAACGGACCGAATTATGAGGGATCTTGACATAAACACTGATTACAACATCACCAGTAGCCTTAGGGAGAAATCAACATGGACACCAACACTCACATCTGGTAACAATATAGACTTATTCTTTAAAGCCGTTACATGTGATCTTGAGAAACACAACTCTAAGAACACTGTCAAACATCTACACAGGGACAACTTATCTCAGGGAGAAAGAAGAGCCCTCTTAGAACTAAGCCAGAACAGAGAACTCATGATCAGGGAAGCTGACAAGGGGGGAAATATGGTGATAATGCGAAGTACAGACTATGACAGTGAAATTCTCACCCAACTAAACAACAATGAATGTTATGAAAAACTGGCCGACAACCCCATATGGAAACTCACAGACTACATTAACAAACTACTGAAAAAATGGCATGGGTCGGGTCTCATAGATGACCATGAACTAACCTATTTGAAAGTGGACAGGCCTAAGTACCCATGCATTTATACAGTGCCAAAAGTACACAAACACCTAACCTCTCCACCAGGAAGGCCAATAATATCAGGCATAGGAGGACCAACAGAGAGACTATCAGAATTTGTGGACATGTTCCTAAAACCTTTAGTGCTAAATCTCCCCTCATACATCAGGGACACAAAGCACATACTGGGCATCATGGCAGACTTACCATGGGAAGAGAACATGCTATTGGTCACACTAGACGTCGTCTCCCTATATACATGCATAAAGAGGGAAACGGGGCTTACAGCAGTAAGGAGAATGATGAACAAGAGACCAGCAAGTGCATGGTCACACACAGAGATGATCTTAGAAATGGTAGAAACCATCTTGGATAACAACGTTTTCTTATATAAAGATCAATGGTATCGACAAAAACAAGGGGTGGCCATGGGCTCTAGATTTTCGCCTTCATACGCTAATCTAGTGATGGGGAGATTCGAAGAAACTAGAATCTGGGGCGCACCGGCATCAGAATGGAACAATGATATACTGTTCTGGGGCAGATACATTGATGACTGCATCATGATTTGGACAGGCACAACTGAGAAACTAAATCAATTCCATGAGTACCTGAACCACAATGACCAAAATATACAATTCACAATGGAATTTAGCAGTAAGAAACTTGCGTTTCTTGATGTAGAATTCTATATAGAAAAAGAAACAATTCAAAGCAGACTATTCAGGAAAAGCACAGCGTGCAATTCCCTATTACATGCAACGTTGCGTAACTTATGTATGAGTGGAATACAAATATGCAAACTTGTGCTGAATACTGTAATGTGTGCTAAGGAGTGTTCGAATGCTGTTTAGGCTTGGCCTAATTTAGAAGAGGAAGTGTGGTTCTCTTCTCCTTATAGCACCATTCCCGAGATAGAATCAACAAACACAGTAAGGTGTACAGTCCCCTGAGGCGCCGTATCCTAGTACAATACCACCAACCTAACCTTAACTCTAAGTCAAAACTAGGGGCAGCTCTAAGGACCACCATGACTTCAACAAATAGTGATAGAACTAATAGAGACAGAGAGGCCGAAGACCTATTCAACAATTTGGGAAACCAAACAGCCAGTACCTCAGCAGGACAAGGCCTGCAACCCCCCAGAAATGAAGGTCTTAGAGAGAAATTTGTAAGACTGGAAAAGCTAAAAATTAATGAAACATCTAGGTGGTGGGACGCGGCAACTTTGAAACAATATGTGAAGGTCAAAAGAGTTCCAAGAGGCCTCAGATCACAAATAATTCCAACCTATGAGGACCTGGAACCGGATCTCCTAATAGCTTGGGAGAAAGAACTAATCAGTAACTCTAATAACTTAATGAACATCCTTATTGAAAACTGTGAAAGAAAGGTGGCCAAGCTACAAGCTGATATTGATAAATTGGAACTAGAAATAAAAGAACTTAACCAGCCTGATGTGACCAACAAAAATTATATGATACTAAACGATATAATACAACGACATGTCATAGACATAAAACAAAGGAAAAGCAGGAAACTAAAGAGAGACGAACGTGACTATCTAAGCGGGAGGGTTTTCACCTTCGCTAAAAAATATGATCACCTGGTCCCCAAAACAAATATCCAAAACCAGAGTGAGACCGCTTCAGTAGGATCAAGTTCAACATCCATAGATACTATTAATTCTACCGGAAGTGAAAGTGAAGGAGCTAGAGGCACAACTGACCCTAACAATAGTTTTTTATTGGAAATCAACAGAATAAAAAAGGGGAACAGAGAGAACAGGAATACAGGGCAACAAGGAAGACAAGGAGAGGCAAAAGGGGTGGAAACAGGTCAAGACAGACAAGGGGTGAGAACCAGGTCCTGGAACCAGAACCAGAAGAAATAAGGAATGTAACTGTAATGAATCTGAGTGACTCTGTGCTTACAAATGATATGATTTCTGTGCTAGAAAAAGGCATGAGTTTTTGTCCAAATGATGTTGGTGATTTTTGTAAAACCAAAATTGATTTGTTCAAGTTCACAAGACGTTTAAAATTGAAAAAACATTTCGAAATGAACAAAACAATGAATAAAGAATTGCAGCCAAATTTGGGTATGATGACGACTGGTGATTACTGTATACAAGACATTGTAGATGCCCGACTACTATTATCACTAACTGATTGTGAAGATGAGGTGTTACTAACGGACCGAATTATGAGGGATCTTGACATAAACACTGATTACAACATCACCAGTAGCCTTAGGGAGAAATCAACATGGACACCAACACTCACATCTGGTAACAATATAGACTTATTCTTTAAAGCCGTTACATGTGATCTTGAGAAACACAACTCTAAGAACACTGTCAAACATCTACACAGGGACAACTTATCTCAGGGAGAAAGAAGAGCCCTCTTAGAACTAAGCCAGAACAGAGAACTCATGATCAGGGAAGCTGACAAGGGGGGAAATATGGTGATAATGCGAAGTACAGACTATGACAGTGAAATTCTCACCCAACTAAACAACAATGAATGTTATGAAAAACTGGCCGACAACCCCATATGGAAACTCACAGACTACATTAACAAACTACTGAAAAAATGGCATGGGTCGGGTCTCATAGATGACCATGAACTAACCTATTTGAAAGTGGACAGGCCTAAGTACCCATGCATTTATACAGTGCCAAAAGTACACAAACACCTAACCTCTCCACCAGGAAGGCCAATAATATCAGGCATAGGAGGACCAACAGAGAGACTATCAGAATTTGTGGACATGTTCCTAAAACCTTTAGTGCTAAATCTCCCCTCATACATCAGGGACACAAAGCACATACTGGGCATCATGGCAGACTTACCATGGGAAGAGAACATGCTATTGGTCACACTAGACGTCGTCTCCCTATATACATGCATAAAGAGGGAAACGGGGCTTACAGCAGTAAGGAGAATGATGAACAAGAGACCAGCAAGTGCATGGTCACACACAGAGATGATCTTAGAAATGGTAGAAACCATCTTGGATAACAACGTTTTCTTATATAAAGATCAATGGTATCGACAAAAACAAGGGGTGGCCATGGGCTCTAGATTTTCGCCTTCATACGCTAATCTAGTGATGGGGAGATTCGAAGAAACTAGAATCTGGGGCGCACCGGCATCAGAATGGAACAATGATATACTGTTCTGGGGCAGATACATTGATGACTGCATCATGATTTGGACAGGCACAACTGAGAAACTAAATCAATTCCATGAGTACCTGAACCACAATGACCAAAATATACAATTCACAATGGAATTTAGCAGTAAGAAACTTGCGTTTCTTGATGTAGAATTCTATATAGAAAAAGAAACAATTCAAAGCAGACTATTCAGGAAAAGCACAGCGTGCAATTCCCTATTACATGCAACGTTGCGTAACTTATGTATGAGTGGAATACAAATATGCAAACTTGTGCTGAATACTGTAATGTGTGCTAAGGAGTGTTCGAATGCTGTTTAGGCTTGGCCTAATTTAGAAGAGGAAGTGTGGTTCTCTTCTCCTTATAGCACCATTCCCGAGATAGAATCAACAAACACAGTAAGGTGTACAGTCCCCTGAGGCGCCGTATCCTAGTACAATACCACCAACCTAACCTTAACTCTAAGTCAAAACTAGGGGCAGCTCTAAGGACCACCATGACTTCAACAAATAGTGATAGAACTAATAGAGACAGAGAGGCCGAAGACCTATTCAACAATTTGGGAAACCAAACAGCCAGTACCTCAGCAGGACAAGGCCTGCAACCCCCCAGAAATGAAGGTCTTAGAGAGAAATTTGTAAGACTGGAAAAGCTAAAAATTAATGAAACATCTAGGTGGTGGGACGCGGCAACTTTGAAACAATATGTGAAGGTCAAAAGAGTTCCAAGAGGCCTCAGATCACAAATAATTCCAACCTATGAGGACCTGGAACCGGATCTCCTAATAGCTTGGGAGAAAGAACTAATCAGTAACTCTAATAACTTAATGAACATCCTTATTGAAAACTGTGAAAGAAAGGTGGCCAAGCTACAAGCTGATATTGATAAATTGGAACTAGAAATAAAAGAACTTAACCAGCCTGATGTGACCAACAAAAATTATATGATACTAAACGATATAATACAACGACATGTCATAGACATAAAACAAAGGAAAAGCAGGAAACTAAAGAGAGACGAACGTGACTATCTAAGCGGGAGGGTTTTCACCTTCGCTAAAAAATATGATCACCTGGTCCCCAAAACAAATATCCAAAACCAGAGTGAGACCGCTTCAGTAGGATCAAGTTCAACATCCATAGATACTATTAATTCTACCGGAAGTGAAAGTGAAGGAGCTAGAGGCACAACTGACCCTAACAATAGTTTTTTATTGGAAATCAACAGAATAAAAAAGGGGAACAGAGAGAACAGGAATACAGGGCAACAAGGAAGACAAGGAGAGGCAAAAGGGGTGGAAACAGGTCAAGACAGACAAGGGGTGAGAACCAGGTCCTGGAACCAGAACCAGAAGAAATAAGGAATGTAACTGTAATGAATCTGAGTGACTCTGTGCTTACAAATGATATGATTTCTGTGCTAGAAAAAGGCATGAGTTTTTGTCCAAATGATGTTGGTGATTTTTGTAAAACCAAAATTGATTTGTTCAAGTTCACAAGACGTTTAAAATTGAAAAAACATTTCGAAATGAACAAAACAATGAATAAAGAATTGCAGCCAAATTTGGGTATGATGACGACTGGTGATTACTGTATACAAGACATTGTAGATGCCCGACTACTATTATCACTAACTGATTGTGAAGATGAGGTGTTACTAACGGACCGAATTATGAGGGATCTTGACATAAACACTGATTACAACATCACCAGTAGCCTTAGGGAGAAATCAACATGGACACCAACACTCACATCTGGTAACAATATAGACTTATTCTTTAAAGCCGTTACATGTGATCTTGAGAAACACAACTCTAAGAACACTGTCAAACATCTACACAGGGACAACTTATCTCAGGGAGAAAGAAGAGCCCTCTTAGAACTAAGCCAGAACAGAGAACTCATGATCAGGGAAGCTGACAAGGGGGGAAATATGGTGATAATGCGAAGTACAGACTATGACAGTGAAATTCTCACCCAACTAAACAACAATGAATGTTATGAAAAACTGGCCGACAACCCCATATGGAAACTCACAGACTACATTAACAAACTACTGAAAAAATGGCATGGGTCGGGTCTCATAGATGACCATGAACTAACCTATTTGAAAGTGGACAGGCCTAAGTACCCATGCATTTATACAGTGCCAAAAGTACACAAACACCTAACCTCTCCACCAGGAAGGCCAATAATATCAGGCATAGGAGGACCAACAGAGAGACTATCAGAATTTGTGGACATGTTCCTAAAACCTTTAGTGCTAAATCTCCCCTCATACATCAGGGACACAAAGCACATACTGGGCATCATGGCAGACTTACCATGGGAAGAGAACATGCTATTGGTCACACTAGACGTCGTCTCCCTATATACATGCATAAAGAGGGAAACGGGGCTTACAGCAGTAAGGAGAATGATGAACAAGAGACCAGCAAGTGCATGGTCACACACAGAGATGATCTTAGAAATGGTAGAAACCATCTTGGATAACAACGTTTTCTTATATAAAGATCAATGGTATCGACAAAAACAAGGGGTGGCCATGGGCTCTAGATTTTCGCCTTCATACGCTAATCTAGTGATGGGGAGATTCGAAGAAACTAGAATCTGGGGCGCACCGGCATCAGAATGGAACAATGATATACTGTTCTGGGGCAGATACATTGATGACTGCATCATGATTTGGACAGGCACAACTGAGAAACTAAATCAATTCCATGAGTACCTGAACCACAATGACCAAAATATACAATTCACAATGGAATTTAGCAGTAAGAAACTTGCGTTTCTTGATGTAGAATTCTATATAGAAAAAGAAACAATTCAAAGCAGACTATTCAGGAAAAGCACAGCGTGCAATTCCCTATTACATGCAACGTTGCGTAACTTATGTATGAGTGGAATACAAATATGCAAACTTGTGCTGAATACTGTAATGTGTGCTAAGGAGTGTTCGAATGCTGTTTAGGCTTGGCCTAATTTAGAAGAGGAAGTGTGGTTCTCTTCTCCTTATAGCACCATTCCCGAGATAGAATCAACAAACACAGTAAGGTGTACAGTCCCCTGAGGCGCCGTATCCTAGTACAATACCACCAACCTAACCTTAACTCTAAGTCAAAACTAGGGGCAGCTCTAAGGACCACCATGACTTCAACAAATAGTGATAGAACTAATAGAGACAGAGAGGCCGAAGACCTATTCAACAATTTGGGAAACCAAACAGCCAGTACCTCAGCAGGACAAGGCCTGCAACCCCCCAGAAATGAAGGTCTTAGAGAGAAATTTGTAAGACTGGAAAAGCTAAAAATTAATGAAACATCTAGGTGGTGGGACGCGGCAACTTTGAAACAATATGTGAAGGTCAAAAGAGTTCCAAGAGGCCTCAGATCACAAATAATTCCAACCTATGAGGACCTGGAACCGGATCTCCTAATAGCTTGGGAGAAAGAACTAATCAGTAACTCTAATAACTTAATGAACATCCTTATTGAAAACTGTGAAAGAAAGGTGGCCAAGCTACAAGCTGATATTGATAAATTGGAACTAGAAATAAAAGAACTTAACCAGCCTGATGTGACCAACAAAAATTATATGATACTAAACGATATAATACAACGACATGTCATAGACATAAAACAAAGGAAAAGCAGGAAACTAAAGAGAGACGAACGTGACTATCTAAGCGGGAGGGTTTTCACCTTCGCTAAAAAATATGATCACCTGGTCCCCAAAACAAATATCCAAAACCAGAGTGAGACCGCTTCAGTAGGATCAAGTTCAACATCCATAGATACTATTAATTCTACCGGAAGTGAAAGTGAAGGAGCTAGAGGCACAACTGACCCTAACAATAGTTTTTTATTGGAAATCAACAGAATAAAAAAGGGGAACAGAGAGAACAGGAATACAGGGCAACAAGGAAGACAAGGAGAGGCAAAAGGGGTGGAAACAGGTCAAGACAGACAAGGGGTGAGAACCAGGTCCTGGAACCAGAACCAGAAGAAATAAGGAATGTAACTGTAATGAATCTGAGTGACTCTGTGCTTACAAATGATATGATTTCTGTGCTAGAAAAAGGCATGAGTTTTTGTCCAAATGATGTTGGTGATTTTTGTAAAACCAAAATTGATTTGTTCAAGTTCACAAGACGTTTAAAATTGAAAAAACATTTCGAAATGAACAAAACAATGAATAAAGAATTGCAGCCAAATTTGGGTATGATGACGACTGGTGATTACTGTATACAAGACATTGTAGATGCCCGACTACTATTATCACTAACTGATTGTGAAGATGAGGTGTTACTAACGGACCGAATTATGAGGGATCTTGACATAAACACTGATTACAACATCACCAGTAGCCTTAGGGAGAAATCAACATGGACACCAACACTCACATCTGGTAACAATATAGACTTATTCTTTAAAGCCGTTACATGTGATCTTGAGAAACACAACTCTAAGAACACTGTCAAACATCTACACAGGGACAACTTATCTCAGGGAGAAAGAAGAGCCCTCTTAGAACTAAGCCAGAACAGAGAACTCATGATCAGGGAAGCTGACAAGGGGGGAAATATGGTGATAATGCGAAGTACAGACTATGACAGTGAAATTCTCACCCAACTAAACAACAATGAATGTTATAAAAAACTGGCCGACAACCCCATATGGAAACTCACAGACTACATTAACAAACTACTGAAAAAATGGCATGGGTCGGGTCTCATAGATGACCATGAACTAACCTATTTGAAAGTGGACAGGCCTAAGTACCCATGCATTTATACAGTGCCAAAAGTACACAAACACCTAACCTCTCCACCAGGAAGGCCAATAATATCAGGCATAGGAGGACCAACAGAGAGACTATCAGAATTTGTGGACATGTTCCTAAAACCTTTAGTGCTAAATCTCCCCTCATACATCAGGGACACAAAGCACATACTGGGCATCATGGCAGACTTACCATGGGAAGAGAACATGCTATTGGTCACACTAGACGTCGTCTCCCTATATACATGCATAAAGAGGGAAACGGGGCTTACAGCAGTAAGGAGAATGATGAACAAGAGACCAGCAAGTGCATGGTCACACACAGAGATGATCTTAGAAATGGTAGAAACCATCTTGGATAACAACGTTTTCTTATATAAAGATCAATGGTATCGACAAAAACAAGGGGTGGCCATGGGCTCTAGATTTTCGCCTTCATACGCTAATCTAGTGATGGGGAGATTCGAAGAAACTAGAATCTGGGGCGCACCGGCATCAGAATGGAACAATGATATACTGTTCTGGGGCAGATACATTGATGACTGCATCATGATTTGGACAGGCACAACTGAGAAACTAAATCAATTCCATGAGTACCTGAACCACAATGACCAAAATATACAATTCACAATGGAATTTAGCAGTAAGAAACTTGCGTTTCTTGATGTAGAATTCTATATAGAAAAAGAAACAATTCAAAGCAGACTATTCAGGAAAAGCACAGCGTGCAATTCCCTATTACATGCAACGTTGCGTAACTTATGTATGAGTGGAATACAAATATGCAAACTTGTGCTGAATACTGTAATGTGTGCTAAGGAGTGTTCGAATGCTGTTTAGGCTTGGCCTAATTTAGAAGAGGAAGTGTGGTTCTCTTCTCCTTATAGCACCATTCCCGAGATAGAATCAACAAACACAGTAAGGTGTACAGTCCCCTGAGGCGCCGTATCCTAGTACAATACCACCAACCTAACCTTAACTGTTCGAAACACTATCAACCGTAGCTTCAGCCAAGATCCTGTCATCCCTCGTGTGAAGACAGTCCATCTTGGCCAGCCCATCCTTTCCTTTATCACTGCCAAGGCCAGGATATGTCTTCCAACCTCCATCAGGTCACCATGTTCTTATGCACTCCTTTGAAATTGGCTAGTAACTTGGTGCTTTAACAGTGTGCTGTCCGTATAACGTCCACACTTCGGGCTGTTGAGGCTTTAGGTTCCAGCTTTTCGTACTTGACTAGTGCAAGAACACTCTCTCCAGGGTAAAAGCTCAGAGGCGTTTTAAAGCATGGGCAAAGTGGGCATTGCCCAGGCCCCCCACTTTCCAAGGACCCCATGGTAATGATATCTTTTTTTCACTGTAACCTACCTTTGTTGATTTTTCTGTCACACCAGAGACGTTTTAAGGCATGGGCTCTGGCCCAGGGGCCCGGCCTTTCAGGAGCCCCCTGATAGAGCCAGGTCTGTTATCCATTGTTTTGCCCTCATAACCTAGAATTATTGAAAGAGATTGTTTTGAATACCGTTTTCCTTTAATATATTTTTTTATGTAGGCGATGTGTGAGATACTATTATATACATTTTGCAGAGAAATGTTGTGTTTATGTTTAATGCAACAACCATAATAACATTTCTTTTAGATTAAAAAAGAACCTCACATATGAGAAATGGGAGGGGGTCACAAAGATTATTTGCAGTAATATTATTGAGCTGCTGCTGTGTTATAATATTGAAAACACACATAACAATCCCTTAATATTAAACAGAACACACATTTAGAATGTGGGCCAGTGTGTCTGTGCACTGTCAGTGACCTAGCCAAAGAGGGCATGAAAAAGCTGAAATTTGATCGTAAATTCAAAGTTGTTCCGAACAGAGGCCCCCCAAAATACGTTTGGCCCAGGGCCCAACAGATCCTTTAAGATGTCCTTTTTCTCTACTTCTAAATCTGTCTCTGTCTTTCAATGATCCCGAACAGGAGCGACCAAAATCTGCCTTAAATTCTTATGACGTCACTGTAAAAGCGATCTCATTAGCACCAGCCATATGAAATATAAACATTTAAGGAATATGGAATTGTGCACACACTGCAGTGCTTGTGCCACAAACGTTTTACAACTTTAGCCATTCTTATTTGAATAATTAAATTTGCATCAAGTCGTGATAGGTATCATAGAATAACCACAGGTGGTTTGGCTCACATTAGTGCAGTAGGCGCAGTGGCACTTGGGACCCCGTGCATGACGACTCACTGCACACCAAATCAGTTGTACTTACTAACCAAAAATGATGAAAGGGTGGCTCATTTTCGTTTTTTGCACCGGGTGCCACGTCACACTTCCGGGGGCACAAAATCACTTTTCTTTTAATAAAAAATCCGTTTGAGCAAGGTTTATAGTGGCACGTGTCCTCTTTAAAAATGCAGAAGCTTTTTATTGGTCTAACAGAAATAATGTGTCCAGGCCGTGCAGCTGAATAAGTGTTCGAAGTCCCACAGACGCTTTCTTGGGTGGCTGGGGAGTGCTCTTGCAGTGGCGCAATATGTTTACGACTGTCGGCCATGATGTGTTCTCTCAGGAATTCAGAGGGTAGTGCCCAGTGATTTCCAGTTTAGAAGGCCGTAAATAGGCGTGCGTAATAAACTTCTACGGAGACTCCATGCACGTGATGTACTTTGACATTACGTTTTTGTCACCTTCCTGATAAAGTCAAGGTTCCCTAAGGCACGTTTGGAAAATGTTTTCTCCACAGACGCAAAGGACATAATTGTGCACACGACGGGGTGGGCTCGTCATAGTCCAGAGAAAACAGTCAAGGATGTAAACCGAGAGACCTGAAAAAATGCAGTTGTGCCTCAATTTAGAACGTTAAAGCGATCTAAAAAAATCTATGTAATTGAAGGTCAGCCGTAGTTGGCTAAGAAATCAACCATCTCAAAGGGGCAGAACCAAGCCAGACGCCAGGACATCGCAGACTAGAAACAAACGAGCATTGGCAATGCCAATGTGCCTCCCCTTTGAGACCTATTGGCTTTGCCAATGGGTTTTACAGTGCGTCATCGATGCTGTGCGCCGAGGCTAAGCAAAAATGGCGCTATGATGCAGTGGGCGTGTCAGCTTGAACATCTGTATATCACTTATGCACAGCCCTAAAAAATGTCACAAAATGGGGAGCGGAGTTGGCCTAACGGCTAGGGCTGTCGACCTCGAATCTGGCGAACCGGGTTTTAGTCTCGGCAATGATGCTCAACATTCTGTGAAGAGTAGGGTAATGGGTGTTGTGGTGGGCATTCCACCACAACATCCATTGATTTTGATGCTGCCCCCTGATCACAAGGGCAGCGTAAATAGGAGGCAGCGCCATAATTAGGACCACGAAAATCCTGGTCTTAAACAGGCAAAACAAGTAGAAATGCTTTATTTCTCCTCGTTTTGCCTTGTGCAGCACATGTGGAAAAAGCAAATTGCCATGGTTTGTGTATGTACAGGAAGGAGTCCCTTCCTGTACATAAACAAACCCTTTTTTAAAATGCCATTCTGTCACTTTCATGTGTGCTCCATAAGGCAGCACACATGAAAGTGAGAGAATTGCATTTAGGATTGTTTATGTGCAGGAAGGGACACCTTCCTACACATAACCAATACTCCCCTGCACACAGACACCCTTGCACTCTGGTGCAAGGGTGCCTGCATTGGTGCTAAGTTGTTAAACTTCCCGCCATCGCAGGGGGAAACTCAAGGCTGCACCATATCCTTGTGAATATGGTGCAGCCTTGCTTTTCCGAGGTGGCGGAGAGAGGCGTTAAGCCAAGAAGGCTTACGCCTCTCTCCGCCACTTCCTTGTGAATATCCCCCTGAATCTCCCCCTTCCTAACAAAATTGAAGGTGTCCTCATGTAATGCAACTTGTGCTATGTAAAGCGCTCTGATACCCGATATCTTCGGGTCAAGTCGCGCTATATAAAACTCCATAAAATGTGGTAAAATATTACTGTTTTGCAACTGGAATTCCGCTGCAAAATGGTAATACAAATCATATCGATTCGGTATTTAGAAGGGATGCCCTAAACCTACCCCTTCCAAATATCGAATCGCAAATGCAAAATGAGATTCGGTAACAAGTGACCAAATCACATTTTGTACATTTGGAGAAACATTCTTCTGATCGCAAATGGCCCGATCCTGAGAAAATTGAGTTTTATGACCAGAAAATGCTCTTTGGATATGACCCATATTTACTAAACATTGTATGGGCGTCATGTGGGACAGTGTAATCTTGTATTGTACTATGCCACCCAAGCATCTACGCAAAACTGTATTAAATATAAACCTAGTTCCCTACACTATTCACCACTTACATCTTGCTTAATCGTAAACAATCCTTCCTTTGTTCACCTCTGCTTTGCTCTGTAGGTAGGTTTGCACTCTCCAAATACCATTACAAACATACAAATATAGAATCAAATGACCATTAGGAAGTCGAGTGCCAAAGAGAGAAAAGAATGTAAGACTTGATTTAGAGTTGGTCGGTGTACAGACAGAATATCGAGTTGTTTATTTCGAACTACAACAATATCAAGTTTGAAATATCGAGGTACAAGAATATCGACAGCAAGTATATTGTTGTACAGAATATCGACAGTAAGGTAAGAAATATCATTTTTTTTTAATATCGAAGACAGTAATATCGTTTGTAAAAATATTGTTGTTAATAATATTGATATGTATATTAGTGTATTTAAGTATGTGTGTTAAAAGTATGTGCTGGAAGTATTTTGCTATAGTGTAGTTTTTTTAATGCATGGGTTAAATTTTAAGCAGTAATTACTTTAATGAAAATTAATTTTTGCGTATTTTAGTTCTGAAGCGGGTTGGGGTTTATAGGGGAATAGGGTGGGAAGTAATTTAATTACAATAAAGTAATTATTAATTTGTAGTTATTATTTATAATTAATGTATTAGCAATTAATTAATTGGTTATGAATTAATATTAAGTAATTAAGAGATAATTATATTAATTGTGTTATTTTTTAAGGAATGGGTTGTGGGTTTATAGGGGAATAGGGTGGGAAGTAATTTAATTAATACACAATTATTATTAATTTGTATTTATTATTATTTCTAATTAATTTATTAGTAATTAAAACAATTGGTTATTAATTTATATTAATACATTTATAGATACTTATTTTAATTGTGTTCTTTTTTTAAGAGCGTGTTGTGGGTTTATAGTGGAATAGGGTGGGAAGTAATTTAATTATAAAAAAAGGTCAATATAATTTATTTGTATATTAGTTTTTATAATTGTTTTATTATTAATTGATTATTAATTTCTTATTCATTTTTATTAATTATGTTATTGATAATTATATTAATTGTGTTTTTTAGGAGCGGGCTATGGGTTTATAGGGGAATAGTGTGGGAAGTAAGTTAATTTTTAAAAAGTAATTAATAATATTGATTTATTAGTATTTATAAGGAATTGATTATTTATTAATTAATTATTAATTGGATATTTAATTTGAATAATTATTTATTTGATAAGTATATTAGTTTCAACCCTACGCTATCCAACACTTTCCCTAACTGTTGCTCTCCCTGGAGTGAGAATAGTAATTTTTACCCCTACGCTATCCAACACTTTCCCTATTGTTGCACTCTCTGGAGTGGGAATAGTAATTTTGACCCCTATGCTATCCAACTCTTTCCCTACTCTTGCACTCTCTGGAGTGGGAATAGTAATTTGTACATCTCCGCTATCCAACAGTTCCCCTACTGTTGCACTCACTGGAGTGGGAATAGTAATTTTTTTCCCCCGGCTATCCAAAACATTCCCTACTGTTGCACTCAATGGAGTGGGAATAGTAATTTTTACCCCTCCGCTATCCAACACTTTCCCTACTGTTGCACTCACTGGAATGGGAATAGTAATCTTTACCCCTTTCGCTATCCAACACTCTCCCTACTGTTGCACTCTCTGGAGTGGGAATTGTGTAATGTGTACCCCTACGCTATCCAACACTTTCCCTAATGTTGCACTCACTGGAGTGGGAATAGTCATTTTTACCGATACGCTATCCAACACTTTCCTTACTGTTGCACTCTCTAGAGTAGGAATAGCAATTTTATCCCCTCCGCTATCCAACATTTTCTCGACTGTTTTAGTTAATGTAGTGTAAAATGTATTTCAAAAAGATTTAAAAAAATTAATATTTTAATTTGTTATATATGTTTTTGGTTTTTAATCTACATTATTGGGGTATGTGTGTATATATATATATATATATTCACTGAAAAAACCATAGGTTATAGACCATATATAGTTAGGAATTAGCATTTACAAAACCTTGAAAATTCACTGAAAAAACCATAGGTTATAGACCATATATAGTTAGGAATTAGCATTTAAAAAACCTTATTTTACTCACACAAAACCATTGAAATTCCATATATAGTTAGTTGTACTAACTATATATCGCGCACCCGCAATCCACTGCTGATGATGTCACATATTACATCATTCATGACATGGTCAGTGACATCACTGATGACATCACTGATGACATCTCAAATGACATCACTCATGACATCACTGATGACATCACTGATGACATCTCAAATGACATCACTGATGACATCACTGATGACAACATCCAGTGACTGTATGTTTCTGTAAAGTTAAAATATGTCTTATATATTGAAGAATGAGTGGATGTATAAGTGTCTGGATGATGTATTTAGTAGGTGCATGACTGACTGTATAAGTGAGTGATTAAATGTGTCTCACTGAGTGCATGGGTTAGTGACTAAACTGTTTTAAATTGTGCACCATTGTGTCTGTTGTTTTGTAATCTGATGCATGTGTTGATCATTAGCTATATGACTAACTATATGGGTTATTGATTAGTTGGCCAAGTATTTGTATGGGAGACTGAGTGTGTGTGTGGGTGGCTGGGAGGTGTATGACTCTGTGCATAGATGTGTGAGCAGTTGATTCACTAGATGTATGGGTTCAAAAGTGCATGTGGAAACAGCTGTATGGGCGGTTTACTGTGTGCATGAGTGTATTGGTGAGTGAATGGATATCTCAGTGCTACATGTCAAAGTAAGTACATATGTAAAACACAGTACATGTGGTAGTTGACATATATAAATAACTGTGCATAAGAGCCAGTGAATGTGTGAGTGGCTGTATGGATTATTGTGAACTTGTATCAGGGATTGTATAACAGAGTAAATATGTGTTATTATATGTTTCAATAAGTAAGGTGTGTTTAACGATATAGTTGAGCAAATGGAGGTGTGATTGATTCTTTGCAAGACTGATTAGGTGTGTGAGTAACTCCATGGATGAGTGACAGTCTGTGAGTGTCTGTTTACACTGAGTGTATCTACGGTTATATTAGAGTCTGAAGAGGTTCATCGTATCATCACATGAATGATGTCATGAGTAATGTCAAATGAGATGTCATCAGTGATGTCATGAGTGATGTCATTTGAGATGTCATCAGTGATGTCATCAGTGATGTCACTGACCATGTCATGAATGATGTAATATGTGACATCATCAGCAGTGGATTGCGGGTGCGCGATATATAGTTAGTACAACTAACTATATATGGAATTTCAATGGTTTTGTGTGAGTAAAATAAGGTTTTTTAAATGCTAATTCCTAACTATATATGGTCTATAACCTATGGTTTTTTCAGTGAATTTTCAAGGTTTTGTAAATGCTAATTCCTAACTATATATGGTCTATAACCTATGGTTTTTTCAGTGAATTTCATAGGTTTTTTAATAGCAAATCTTTATAAAAATAATACATTTTAAATCTAATTTTATATTTTATAATTTTTTTATTTTTTTTTAATATTATTTTTAGTGCGCTCCCGGGGCGCGGACAGGTGAACGCACGGGTAAGCGCAATCTTGTGGCGCGTCCCAGGGCGCGTACTAATGCGCGTCCCGGAAGCGCTATTGCCGAGAACGAAAACAACATTGTGACGTATCGCGTAGCCGCCACGCATTGCGTCATAAGACACGTATCGCGTAGCCGCGAGATGCGTCTTATGACGCACCGCGTAAGCGCACCCGGAAGCGCATACGATCGCGCAACGTAAGCGCCCCGATGCGCTTACGATACACTCCCGGGACGCGCCCCGGGGCGCGTAGCGTAAGCGCGTCAAACCATGTGACTTTAAAATAACACTTTTCATTGGTTCAGAACTTTTTTTTTCTCCAAATTGTGTGAAACCCACCCATTTCTCTCACTATTGCTTTGTACTTGGAGAGAGCAAGAGCTGTTGTGTCTACTCTATCTCCTACTTTTCTGATCTCCAGCAATGGCTGCAAGAGAGTCATCCAGCAGTGATTCAGAGGGATTTTTAGATGAGGACCCTCCTCAGCAAAAGAAAAAAACCCATTTCATCTGGTGGAGCAACACCTTCGGGACCACCCCGTGGAAGAATGGTCCCTAACATTCAGCCGGTGTTTGCGGGCATCAAATTTTCGTGCACAGAGTGTGACGAACTGCTCTGCTATGGGGAGCAGAGTGTTGAACTGATTGCCCTAAAGAAACAGCAACACCGCTGCTCTTCCAGTCCCTAAATGTTCACATTTTTTTGCTCCTGTTGAGCAGTTTTGGAATCCTTGTTTTTGTTTTTCCCTTGCAAAAAATCCAAAAAAAATATAAAATTGTTTTAAAAAGTCTAAAAAAATATAAAACAACAAAAACAAAAAAAATATATAAAGCAACAAAATCAAAAAAAAAGTTCTTTTCAGAACTACCTCCAATTTTTAAAAAGAAGCTTTATTTTTTTAAAAGTCTGTCATTTTTAATCTCCATGGTACGCTCCCCCGTACGCTCCCCGGTGCGCGTACCGGGCGCTCACCCCCGCGAAAATCGTTTTTTTTTAAAAAAAATGTTTCACCCGCGGGAGCCTTTTATGGCCCCCACATGAAACCTAGGGGGTCAGGGGGTGTGTACCCTGCCCCCTCTTGCTCATTTCCCCCTTTGATTTTTGCCACCTCTTGTGTCTCAATCCTACCGAGACACAAGATGGCGGCCGCTGCGGACTGTTTCGAATGTTTACAGACACCCGAGAACCAATCAGCTTGCCGTGCGCAAGTCGCGTTGCGCGCCTGGAGCGCTCCCCGGTACGCGTACCGAGGAGCGCCCCAGGCGCGGCTCTAGATATATATCTTTTTTTGAACGTTAATTTCTCAAAATCCACTGTAGCACATATATTGCGACCTACAAAAGGCACATCGGGCTACCAGTCCCTACAATTTTGCCAAGTTTCGTGCAAATCCATTCAGCCGTTCGGGCTAAAAGTGAGGCCAACCGCCCTATGGAAAACTCAATGTTAAAAACACGTTTTGGGACCCCCCTTTTTTCTCGGCCCCCCCTTGACGAAACCCCCCCAAATTTTCAGGGGCTGCTCAGAAACAAAATGTTCCATTTTCCTGAAAATTTCAGCCAATTCCGTCTACAAACGCCAAAGTTATTAGACATAGAATTTTCAAAAATCCCATAGGGAAAAAATCCTAACTATATATACCTACTGGCGACCGCCAGTAGGTAATGTGTTTTTATAATGTTTAATATGTTTTTTTAACAATGTATATGATATTAAAATTATTATTTATAAATAATATTAAGTATATATTGTATTTTATACATATACAGTTTAATTTATGTATTACGTATAATTTTAAAACATTTTCTAAAAATTGAAACTATTTATTTTCTAATTATATGTATTATTTACTTTATTTTACATTATTTTTCTAAACATTAAAAAAACGATATTTTTAACAACAATATTTTTTTTCCAATATTTTTGTACTTTCCATTATGTAGGTAGGATTTGATATTCTGGACATCGATATTTTTGCGTCGATATTCTGGCTTGGCTATTCTGTCAGTGATCCAGAGTTGGTCAGCAGCACTATGCTACCATCCTTTACGTACCACTTGATCATCCAATGAACCAGATCAGATTAGATCTGAATGGGGACACATCTTGACTACCTCTTGGCAATAGTGAAACTAAAGTACTGAAATTGACATTAGCTGGTTTACTACTACTCGGGTTAATAATTATACTACTACCTCCAGTAGCAGTATTACATAAATTACACCTGGAGCACAATAGCAATAGCAACAGCATGCTTAACTCAGCAAACATGCACTGTGCCATAGACTACTCTTACAATGGCAGATAAGTGCTCACAGAACACATTAAGAACCACAGTACTTCCAACTTTGCTTAGCGGCGCTGCCCGTAATCCAGTTGTAAAACCCATTCACCCTTCTCTTTTGAACATCTGAGGAAATATATTCTGAGGTATTTTTAACCATCTTACAAGCCTTACAGTGGTTGCATTTAAAAAATCCCTTTTTTGTAGATAACTACGTATCTAGCTTAAGACTACTTGTAAACTAACTGTGGGTTAGATCATTCCCCAGTTTGTTTTGGATTGTGATCTTGGTAATTCTTCCTCTATCACTGCATCCCCTTCAACTATTGCCAGTGTCTTTTAATCACCTGACTCACTTGATTCTTGTTACAGACTTCATTTTTTCAGAACTTCCATTTTGATATAATAACTGATTCCTAGTTATATTCTTGGATTTTTTCTTTGGCATATTCACTGTATTGTAACTATACCCCATTTTCAAAAATCTTCCTTCCATTTGCTCCAACTGTTTATTATACTCTCGTTCCTGGCTACAAATTCTTTTCATTCTAAGTATTTTCCCATACGGAATACTCTCTTTAAAATTTTGGGGATATTGCCTCTTCAAGTGCAAGATACTGTTTCCTGCTGTCTCCTTATGATAAACCAATGTATTTATTTCCCCTTCATTTACTTTCAAAGATATATCTAAAAGGGTGATCTCACAGGAAAGCACAGATGCAGTAAATTTTAGATTAAAAGTATTCTTGTTCAATTTTTCTATATACTCGTATTCTTTTTTCTTAGGTCCATTCCATCATACAAATAAATCGTCAATGTCACGAGTTCAAATTCAAATATTTTGCACATATTTTATCATCAGCTCAGGCCATCTGTTTCTCCCACCAGCTCATTGCCAAATTATCAAAGCTGGGGGCGAAGCAGGTGCCTATAGCAGACCCGACCTATTGTTGATACAGAAATTCACTATGCACAAATTTGTATAATCTGGATAGGCATCTGATTATGTTCCAGAAAACATGCTTGTCTGCTTTTCAAAAAATATTCACAAGAGCATATCCCAAATGTATGGTCAATTGAATTGTACAATGCAGTCACATCCAATGTTATCATTAAATAGGTGTCTGACCAAACTAAATTATGGATCTTTGTTAAAAAATCACCACTGTCCTTACAGTATGCTGGAAGACTTTTCACAAAGGGGAATAAAAAGGAATCAATGTAAATGTCAGTATTTTCTAAAAAAGCTTTCGTTCCATGAGACAATTGGTATTCCAGGGGGGTTAGTTAACCTTTAATGTATCTTCAGTAATATATAAAATTAGGGAATCCTAGGATGTTCTGATCTTAAAAAATTAAATTCTTCCTGATCTAAACTTTCTCCATCCATCCATTGTTTTCAGCCGGGATGAGTATGAACTGACGGAGGCGTTATACTCCTCCATAGACATTACTGCATAACAATCAGCATCCACCAATTGTCTTATCACTTCCTGCTCTTAGATATTTGAATCCATAATAATGACATTTTCTCACTTATCACTGTTCCTAATTAGAATGGAGGTATCTTCCTTAAGAGATTGCAATGCCTTTCTCTGCTCTCCCATGAGAATATCGGTGTGTATTCCACCATTTTTCCTTAATCTCATCAAATCATTGATCACCAATTCATGGAAAACGTCCAAATTGTTCTGGGGAGTAGTCGGTATGACTCGTGATTTAGATTGAAAGCCACTCCCACCAGCAGATCTCGTATCAGTCCCCAAGCTCTCTAATTTGGTCCATCCCTATCTTGGGATCCCCTCCTTCACTTTCCTGGTATACGGTCTCCAAAGCAAGGAGCCCCTCAACTTCCCCAATCTGTAAATCACACGTGGGCATACTTTTTGAAATCATACTCCATTGAGTCTTCAATAATTTATGCTTTTGTTCAATTTTCATTTTTCAATTAACAGATAAAGGTCAATCCTGACATGTGCACAATTAAATCCAGAGGATGGACAAAAAGAGAAATGTCATCTTCGGTTAGATTCCTTTGAGATAAATTTAGCACTGTCAATTTTACTTCTCAGTTTTCTTCTTCTGGCGTATAGTACAATTGCTCTGTGTTGTTCCTCCCATCACCTCATCTGATCCTGTGCCTTCGTTTGCGTCTTTTTTTTTCCCCCTCCCTATTCCTCGGGGGTCGGTACTTCTTTGGTTTTTCGGCTTTTCTCCGCAAGTGGTATTTGCTGTGAAAACCAAAATAAAGATTCTTCCCGCTTGATTGTTACCACCACCATGCTCTGTGCTGACATCGGAGCTGGAACCGGTGGATATGAGATCTTGCCTTCTCTGCGAATCCTCTTAAAGCATCTCCTTTCTATAAATATCAACACTTCCTTGTGAATGTTAAAATTTGTCCTTCAGCATACTCAAGTGTATACCTTTGGAACTTCTGTTGTTATTTGCTTTTACCTTGTCTTAATGTTTTCACAGGCATGCCATCATTTTATGCTGTCATTCCTTTACTGCCTCTTCATTTTCCAAATTTTCAATCTCATCATGTAAGGCTCTCAGTTCACCACAAATTGTTGCCAAATCCAGTTTTGCGTATTTCACTAATATCTCTATCATGCCCTTACTGGTGCAGTAAATGCTGACCACTCCTCCAGCAATCCCAGATGTGGGACTTTATACGTGGGACTGTGAATATTCTCAGGCTTCTAGGTACTATTGACCTCCAAATAACGCATCAGTTAGGTCAGCTTCAACCACTTGCTGATTCCCTTTTTAAACAATTTTTCCTACAACATTTTTTTTTGTTTAATCGGCATCCTACCTGGAGGCCCGTTTGTAGCTCCACTGGTACTGCTCACCGCAACTGCTTCCTCCGTATCATCAAACACATGCTTCTCTGCTTCCTTCTGCTCCAAGTCGAAATCATTATTGACTTTACTGCCTGCTCCATTATTGCCGTCGATGCTCTTGTTTCACGTTCTCAGGGACCTACTTTCCCTCTGAGAATTAGCCACTGACACTGCAGCACTCTATCTCCATTTTTTCCCTGCTCAGAGGATTCCCCATTGGGTCTCCTTTCGCCGATCAGCCATTGCACTTGCACCGAAAGCTTCTGGTACCGCAATCACATTTCCTGTGTATACAGTTACTTCCAACATTGGCAGCTGTGGCAGCGGGGGTCGCTCGAAATCACAAAACATAGACACATGCTGTAATCACGACTCATCCCCAATGTATGATTTTAATAAAATAATAAATGTTGAAAAAAAACAGGGGTTACACATCCAAGATCTAGTTTTGGTGTGCATTAAAAAAAATGTTTTATTAGTAATTCTGCAAACAGTAAACAACAACTTACCACCATCAGTATCAGTACAACTTTGACATCATATATTAAACCAGTATTTTCAAGCCTCACCCAGACTGCCCAAATTCTGTCTGCCATCTGTGGTAAATGAATGATGCAGAGTCTGCTTGATAAGTTAAGATCCTTTATTGCAGGTTCCTTCCAGGTTAGATAGACTGGTTAAGATTGTAAGGAAAACCCCACCAGGAGCTCGCTGTTGGCAGCTCAGCCTGAGATGACCAACTGCCACAATAAGTAATAGAAAGGCACAGTGAGCTAGAGGAACACCCTGGCATTCTATGATGTCATAGATATCATAGTACAGTCTAGCTAGAGAAGAACAGTGAAGAGGACATTTACTACACATCCTCTTCCTTTATGGAGTAAGAGCAGAACAAAGGAATAATCGGTAACAATACCTTAAATGTCACAATCAGCAGGGAAGTACACAAATAGGAAGAACTAAAAGTAATTGTGTACAACATGAGATGACGTTAGCATGAGGTATCATTAGCAAAGAAAAGAACAAAGAATCAACATTATGACTTAATATGCCACATTCCCCTCCCTTAACGAAAGAGTGAGGTATTGAAACAAAACAAAGACTAATAGTTAAGTTAGCTGCTGACACTCATAGCTACCCCACACATGGGTATACCACAGGGTAAACACTCTATAAACAAGAATGAGAGTAGACTGGGAGAGACAGAATGGGTTAGAACTCTCTTAAGATAACACTAGAGAGTAAATCCTTTTGACAAGAATTCACCAAAAAGAAAAACATTTTTTACTACTCCTGATGAAGATATGTCGACACTAAACGTATGATACTAATACAACTTAAAATCTTACCTAAATGAAGCCCTGGCTAGTAGCTGCAAGAAGATAGACTCCGACAGAAACATAGTGCACAAACAATCTCCACCAAAAACAGGGGACAGTGCATAATAAGGAGAATGGACTACTCACAGACACTGAACCTCCCCTGAAAAGGGTACACTGTAGGACTGCATGGGTGTTTACTACCCATTAATGCACAACTTCCCCTGAAAGGGTACACCGCAGAGTAAGTAAAATATCTCTGTGAAATGGGGCATGGACTACCCATTATTACTTAACCTCAAATGGGGCATGGACTACCCATTATTACTTAACCTTAAAGGGTACAACGCAGGACAGTGAAGCTGGGAATAGACATGGGGAATGGACTACCCGCAAGTACCCAACTTGTCCTGAAAAGAGTAAACCGCAGGATAATGACAAAAATCCTGGGACAAACTATGGGCATGGACTACCCACAAACACCAACATCTCTAGAAAAGGGTACAACCATGGGCATGGAGTACCCACAAATACCAACATCCCCAGAAAAGGGTACACCGCAGAGTAAAGACAATAACTCTGGGACAAACAATGGGGCATGGACTACCCACAATGCCAACTTCCCTAGAAGAGGGTACACTGCAGGATTAAGACAATAACCCTGGGACAAACTATGGGGCATGGACTACCTATAAACACTCAACAAGGAGTAGAGGGGATACATAGCCTGTGAACTGGTATGGGCATAGACTACCCACAATGATACCACACTCACACTGATAAACTAAATAATACCAAGCCCTACATAGGATTCACTACGTGGTACATCATAACCCTAGAAAACTGATTTCGGTAGAGTTAAAAGCTGTCAACCGGATCCCACATGCAAACGATAGGGCAAACACAGTAGAGACCACTAACAACACAAAAGATTATGCTGAAAACAATATGCAATCATCAAAGACACTGAGAAGCTAAACACTTCAAATTAAAATAGTAAATAATGCTAGCTCCGGTGAGCGATCTCTCACCCGGGTTCTGTGTACACTGCTGCCTGTAGATGCCACTGAGTACCCAACAGTCGCCTTGGATATTTCATTAGACCAGTAGAATGTGACCAAGACCATAAGTAAAGTGTTTTCCACTCCGTTGCTCTGGTGCCGCTATTGACCGTGAAACTGAAATGTACAAAGAGCTGATCAAAGAATGAGAATGTCTGTGTCTCATCAATGGTCGGCTCGGCGGTATGAAGGCAAATGGAATCGTTATTACCAACGTTTCTGGCACACTGTCGACACAGGTTGTGACCATCACACCGGAAAATAGAAGACCACAGTGTGCCTGTAAGTTTGAAGCCACACTGGGAGCACCACATAGTAACTACGAGTTTCAAGTTCAATGCGTTGGTTTAGAAGAAGATGGCGGTACGCTGTTACGCCATTGCCGGGTGGTTCACGGTCTAGGCGTGCTGAAAGAAGACAACAGGAAAGCTGCAGCATGAAAGAAAGTGTGACGTCACAGTAGACGTTTGCTAACTCCTAGAAGCATTCCAAGCACGTCATCAGAAGGACGGTAGACGGGAAGGAGGGAAGATCGCTGCTGACCAACCGTCGACCAACGGACATCAGCATATAGGAAGGTGAGTAAGCGAGTTTGGAAAGGCACTTATAGCTTTTACATTCTGGTCTGCACTGCCGATTCCTGAATGCGCTCACTTGGACATGCATTTTCTAATTAAAACAGTAAAGAGTAGGACTCGTATGCTACTTTTGCTTGTTGAGTAAATCAAAGCGGAGTAAACAATCCGACCTGCGTTGATGATTGTGAGTCAGTAGAAACCTCTTAAACAGGGCAAAGTATCTCTCTCAATACACAGAGCAGAAACGGGCAGAGTAAACAGAGGCTGCTGTAAAGTGTCTCGGAGCATACGAGATTCAGTTTGCAGGCTGTCCACATACGGATGAGCACATCCAGTAGACAATCAGAACATAAAACTCATTTATGAACAGGAATACTTCACAGGCAAACTAACAGCAGACATCAAGGTGAAACACACACCCTGGGTGCAGGCTGTCTAAGTGGAACAAGACACTGGTGGGGTCAGCAGGGCATTACCTTTAGTCTGAAAATGAAGTGTCTTTGAAAGACTTGAAATCTTGAGTTCCTTCCTTTAGTTTGTTTAATTCCTTAAGTAGTCTTTATCCTTAAATCACGCGTAGGTTCATCCTTTTAGAATCGTCGCCAAGTTGTGGTAAATGAATGATGCAGAGTCTGCTTGATAAGTTAAGATCCTTTATTGCAGGTTCCTTCCAGGTTAGATAGACAGGTTAAGATTGTAAGGAAAACCCCACCAGGAGCTCGCTGTTGGCAGCTCAGCCTGAGATGACCAACTGCCACAATAAGTAATAGAAAGGCACAGTGAGCTAGAGGAACACCCTGGCATTCTATGATGTCATAGATATCATAGTACAGTCTAGCTAGAGAAGAACAGTGAAGAGGACATTTACTACACCATCAATCCCCTCCCCCTTCTTGGGAAACTCCTAAGAAGTTATTGTTTTTTATCTCACTGTCAAAATGAGAGAGGATAAGAGCAGTATGACTCACTTGAGGCTTCGCCTCTCGTGAGTCATGACTGTCACACACGCAACAATGGTAACAAACAAGTATGGAGCATTCTGCTCTTATGCACATGTACTATTTATCTATTTATGTACTTATAAATATTCCCTAATAAAAAGCAAAAATTGAGAACGTGTTACGGTTGACTAATATGTTAACAGTGGCACATGAGTTAAGCTGCTACCTTCAGCTCATGACCTAATGCCACCATCAACCTTAAAAACAGGGTGGTAGTTAAGTGAAAAAAGTTGACAGAATTGTAAATTATGTTTATGTGTGTAAAATGTTGTATGATGTTGTGACTTACAGCTTAAAGTAACAGTATAAAGCACTTTTGGCTGTGTGAGTGCCTAATGGTCAAAATGTTGGTGGTGGTCAGCTTGTACTAAGGTGAGTGTTTGGCTATATGAACATAGGAGTGTTGGTGTGTTATGGTGCCTGAGTGGGTGTGTGGAGGTGGGCGTATGGATGCATTTTGATGGGTGAAGGCTTATGGACATGGCTGTACTCTTGTTTTATAGGGTATGGGCCATATATTGATGATTGATGGTTGTATGGTGATATGATAGAAGTGACCAGTCACATATGATGTCCATTGCTTGGTCTATGATGGTGGGTTTTTTACTGTCTGATGTAATTAATGATATGTTAACTTGTGAGGACTGTTATATTTTGTTGGAAAAGATGTGTGAAGTGGTAAAGAGTGTGTGCTGGGGTTAAGGTTGACTTTGCAAGGTGAGGTTGAGCCTCGAGATGAAGGTAGCACCTTAATGCATGAACTTTATGACTTTTCATTGTTTATGGTTAAACCACTGTTAACATGTTAGTTAACTTTAGGGCCTTTTCAATATTAGGTTTTAAAGGGATTTCATTGATTTTTAAATGTAAGTTGTGGGATTGATGGCAGGTGTGTTTGGTATAGGTATGCGGGCATATGGTGATGGCTGTGTGGAAATATGGTGGTGGGTGTGTTGGTGTATAATGTTGACTGTCCATATGAAGGTGGGAGCGTTGTTTATAATTTTGGTTGTGTGGACTTATGAATTTGAGTATGTTGGCATAGGTTGCTGCGGGTTGTGTAGAGTTATGATGGTAGGTGTGTTGACATATGATGGTTGATATGTTGATGTCCAGTAGTTGGACCCCTCACTACCCTCCAGCCCCTGTATGTGACTTTGTACCTCATGGAGACACTCTGCACCCCCAGGATCACCCCTCCTGGTTCTTGTATGTCCCTCTGCCTCCTATAGTTCTTCAGTTTGCTCCCACGTCTACCTTGAATACCATCTGTATATTTCCCATCTCCCTGGCATTCCCTCTTAGTGCTCATGCCCCCTGCAGCCCCTTGTTTGCCCCTGTCCCTCCTGGAACCCTGTGAGCTGCCATACCCCACAGCAGCTTCACCTCTGTCAACCCCTCTGCCGCCCTATCACCCCTCTAAGTGTGATCTGCCTGTCCTGTGACCCCACTATATGAGCTCACTGCTTTAATCCAGACCCTTTGTGTGACACCCTCCTTCCCCTCTATGTTACTTAGGCCCCTTGTAGCTCTAGTCCACTCATTCCCCTTGCAGACACTCTGTGTGCCCTGTAACACCCTCAGACCCCGCAGCCCTACAGCCTCTCTCTGTACCCCACCTCTTCCTCATGTGTCCCCATACCCTGCAGGCCCTATGGCTCTGCCCCCATACACCCAGAGTCCCGACCTGTCACTACTGCACCTTTATGTGCTTCCAAACTCAAGGCAGCACTTGTATCCTGCTTTTACTTGTCTCTGTAGCTCGTCTCTGTTTCTGCCCCCTGTCTGTAATGCCCCCACTCCCTGGGATTCTGTTAAACCCCTTACTCTAGCAACACTTTCTTTTTAGGAAATGTATCCTGACATTTGTGAACTTAAGGAGAGATTTTATTTAAACGGTGTGTAAGGTGCTTCTTCAAAACCCATAAATCACCAGACTCATTTATATTGTAAATTTAAATTCTCCAGGGAGTGGTGGCAGTAAAATGAAATCTGACCCTGCGTTCACCAAGGGCAGGGATATTTTGTGCTATCGCCTCTCATCTTGCCCAGTGGAGGGAAGGGGAGAATTTTGCTGCTGCCCCTTCTAAAAATGACAAAGTGAAGGGCTGGGGAATTTGCTTTGTATCCATCACTTACTTACTTTACTGTGATGAAGGAGGTATATAGTGCCCCCTGCATTGCCCAACAGCGAGGGGGGCATAAATATTAAAAAACAAAAAGTCCTGAAAATGCCCAGTTATGGCTAACTGAGCAAACCATAATTTGACGTGCCATAGATGGCAAACTCACAGCCCAGATCCAATGTGCAGTACCACAAAGCTTTACTACCAACAAATAACAGGACATCATTACCTAACAATATATAACCAAATAAATACATTACACTGTATTCATCGTGATGTCATCAATAATGTGAATAGAGGTCTGATTGTCCACCACGTGACTCTGGTCCCTTTCACCAAACTCGGATTTTAACACCGCCCCCTTTTCACACCCGGCCTCCCACGAACAAATGTGCATCCTGGAAATGTATCTCCAAATGTGATCTACATTTCCAGGGACCACTTTGAAAGTGTCCCTGGCATGCTGGCCACAAGTCCAACATACATTTTTGTGTTTCTGTGAAAATCTACTATGGAATACATTGGGGTCTTTCACTAAAGTGGCACCACAAAAAATAGTAGCTGACCGGCATCGACAAATCAAGAGACTACTCTGTTATCATCTTTGCAGTTCCTCTCCCTTGCACATGGTGTTTTTGATGACAGATGCAGTGGCCACTACATCATTGAGGAGGCAACTTCCCCCCAATTTAAAGGGTCAGGGGTACCCAGAGAAGGGAAGATGGTACATCCATTTTATTTTGGTCACTGGCCTACTACTGCCTGATTCTAAATCAAGTTTTTAGTCTTTATCACACTTTGCAACTCTGAATCTGTTTCCAAATCAGGATTGCTCTACAATCAGTCGCATCAACAACTAAGCGTGTTTAAAATGTGACCAGCACAGCACCACCTATCAGAAAAATTGTTAAATTGAGCCTCAATGAGCAATGTTAGAGAGTCTCACATGCAATTACCTTCACTCAGTATTATCTGCCAGCAGCAGTCGGCACAGTTAAGCGCGTTGGGGCGGGGCACAGCGCGGCGGGGGTGGGGCAGACAGAATACAGAATTGGTGGTATTTATCTGTTTAATTATACCTATTCCGTCGTCTGTTGGAAAATATGTGGTAGCTTCTGTAATGGAGTTGATGAAAATCTATACCTCTTTTACTCTTGCAGATATCATACAGTACTCCAAGCTAATCCCCCAACCAGAAAACCCATGGACTTCCAACTTCTACTTCATACCCAATAAAGACAGTTTCTGGTATGCAGGCTATGAAATCAAGATACAAGAATCCTTCGATAGCTTTGGAGCTGTTGTGTGGCCAGGAGTAAGTCTAACATTTTTCCTACTGTCTTATACATTTTACAACTAAAATGATTTAAACATAGCATTTGTAATAGGGCAGTACCATAACTATGATGTTGGTTATCTCAATAGTCCTTTGATAGGTTTCACATTGCTGGTTGTTAATTGTGTTTGTACTGAAACTTAGGTTTTTAAGGTTTCTAACTGTATACTTCGTAACTGTAGTGTGTTCTATTGAAATTAATTAATTACAGTTTTACTGTTAAAAGCAACATTTTGATATTTTCTAACGTTAAGAAAAAAACTGTCATTGTCATCTACATGTCCTAAATAAATTTCCAACTGACATTGAACAAATGCATTTGTAGTGCTAATCCTTTATCTCAACCCTTAACCTAAACCCAAACTTTTATATTTAATCCTATATCCGTAACCTGTTACGCTTCATGCTTTAAATTTAACTCTGTGCCAATAACTAAATTCCTGTGCCCTTAACCATAAACCCTTCACCCTACACCATCAACCCTATATTCCTAACCCATAATCCATTATCCATAACACCTATTCTCTATAACCCAAAGCACAAAGCCCTAACCCCATGACCTTAACTAGTATACCCTTAACCCCTACTCTGTAACACCTTAACTTTATATCCTAAACTTTTAATCTTTAACCTCATACACCTAACCCAATACCATTAACCCCAATACCTTTAATCCCTATAACCTAACCCCCAACCCTTAAGTCCTAATCCTACACCTGTAACTCCTAACCCTCAACTTCTAGCCACTTAGGGCCATATGTATCATAGTTCCATTTTGCGAATTCTAAATAGCGATTTTTAAGGAATCGCTATTTAGAATTCGCAAAACGGTATGTATGTACAAAATAGCTTTTTTATAGCGATTCCTTACCATTCCTAATTAGCGATTAGCAAATTGCTAATTGCAAATTACCCATTCATTTCTATGAGCCAGGAGGCCCGTAGGAATGAAGGGGGAATTTGCGATTAGCAATTTGCTAATCGCAAATTAGGAATTTTTTCAAGGGTGCAGGGGTGTCTCAAGAACACCACGAGGATGACAAAACTATATCACACTTTATGCCACTTTGCAACATGTCCTTGAAATCAAGGACTTTTTTATTAGATTTAACATCAAACACAATAACGCTGCTTTGTCTTTATGTCTCAGAGCTGACTGATACATGTTTCATACCAGTTGCTTCCTATATCTATGCCCCTTAGAAAGTCACTAGAATTGACTTCCCCGACTTTGACTTTAAACCTGAGAGAAAGAACAGCAAAAGGCCCTATTGGAATAAGAAAAAAGTATACATACCCCTCTGGAGTACAGAATTTAAAAAAAAAAAAAATGAAGTGGCATATTATCAAGGTGGCGTAAAACAATAATCGCCACTTTTGCGCCTGTTTTCGGGCGAAAAGCGGCAATAATTATATCGCCTTATCAGCAAAGTCACGCTATCGTGTGAATCCTTGCCTTAGCGCCCTTTCCACCAACGACCAGCTTTGCATCTCTAATGAAATGCAAAGTGGGCGTACCTTGCTAAACTTCCATGGAGAATGTCGCTAACCGACTTTACTCCAATCAACAAGGATATCGCTAACCTGCTTAGCGATGTTAAAAGTAGAGCTAACTGCGCTTAACGCAGGTTTCTTTATGCCTGCTTCAAAGCTGACTTAGCCTTAATAGCCAATGGGAGGTGGATATTACGCCAAAGTCCACCCTGCCCTATCAGCAAGGTATTACCTGTCGCAGTGCGTTTATCGCTGGATTTCCAGCGATAATCGCACAGTTTCGTAGCTAAAGCTTGGATTTCTATTGCTTTGGAGATAAGCGTTGCTGATAGCGCGCTATCTTCGCGATAGAATCCAGTAGCCAAGTAACCAATAGCCGGCGATAATGATCCTAGCGCTAAGTGCGCTTAGCCATAATTATCGCCGGTTGTTGCTGATATGCCCTAAAGTTTAAATAAATTGTGAACAGAAATACTACTTTTGAGAGAACGCTGGTTACAAAGCAGATATCATTCAAAAAGAAACACAAGAGAGGCAAATTGAGTATAATCCTGAAGGAATATGAATGTTATTAGACATCACGATGTGACTCCATTTAAAATGACCTGAATATTGTTGATGGCTGGAGCAGTATCCTTACTGTTTTGATGTGCCCCTAAGTTTGGTACTTAGGGCTCGCAACAGAGATTTGGGCTTTTATTTCTAGACCTGTGACTATACATATTATGAAGTTTGCCAAACAATATTTGTTTCGCTTTCTTGAGTAACCACTAATGCATTTGTTTCTCTGCAGTCTTCCTTCAGTGTCGACTTTGCAATAGCAAGTTTTTCTTTTTTGCCCATTTTTTAAACTAGGGGCCATATTATCAAGAAATGGTGATACAATATCGCCGCTTTTATCTGCAGAAAACTGCCGCTGAAGCGGCGATAATGGGCTTGATAATATGCCCTTGTGAATTCCCATAGAAGCCCAGGTTCTGGTTTTAACCTGGGCTTCTATGGGAATTCACAAGGGCATATTATCAAGCCCATTATCGCCGCTTTAGCGGCAGTTTCCTGCCGATAAAAGTGGCGATAATGTATCGCCCTTGCTTGATAATATGGCCCTAGATTTTTTATTTTTGGGAAAAAAGCTGTTCTCCAGCCTACTATTCTATGTATATTCACCCACATTATTTCCGGGGTCATAGTTTTGTTCACTCTTCTAAATGTTTATAGAACAAACTGACTTGGTCGATGTGGAATATATTTGTGTAAACAATCATGTTATTGAGACCCCACAGAGACCCCACATTCTATCAATTAGCCTAAAATTGTGCTTTTATACTGAGGTGATTGTATTCCAAATTACAGATTCATTTAATTGTGGGATAGTCGGCCCTAACCAATGATCCGGGATGCACTAAATCACCATCTTTAACAACCAAATCAAAGTGCAGGAGTATGTACACTGTACCTAAAACAACAAGAATCACTACGTCACTTATTACGCACTTCCACCTTCCTGTTGAATGAACGTAAATAGTGGCACCATAATGTTTTTTATCAATTTGGTACCAGAACGTGTCGGCAAGCAGTCATTTTTGTACGCAGGGAGAATTTGAGCAGTGCCTGTACATCTCATAAAATTTAGGATAGAGTGGATAAGTTATTCACTGCAAAAGAGCCGTAATTGGGAATATGCGTTTAACTTAGGAAGCATTTGTTCAATGCAAAATTATTCTGTTTGGGGTTAGGCAGCTAGCAATACAAGACTTCCATGTTCATATAGGAAGTTTACATCTTGACATATGCCTGAACTGTATACAAACCTCATGCTATTCTTTCCCACAGGCCTCGGCTGCTTACAGTGAGTTTTATTTTACTTGTGGTTTTAGAATATGTAGAATGGTTTTAATGAAGCCTAATAGCCTTATAGCCCACCGTAGCGGGCTATACCGGCCATTAAAGTCCGGATCCAGTGTTTTGGTGAGGGCCCTTAACAAGGGAGCGGGACTTTAACGGCCAGTATAACCAAGCCACGGAGGGCTATAAGGCTATTAGAACATTCTGCCACTAAATACTATCACTTCTCTTCATAGTACTTATTATTTGGTGTTGAGTCCGCTGTAGGAGAACATTAAAGAAATGGGTTTCCTCGAACCAGGAGTTTATTTCAGTATTAGGAATAAGAGTGTTTAACACTTGGGAGGGAGAGACCGCCCATGCGGTAGAGTTGCCCCATATAGGCCGCCATTGTGAATACTCCGGTATTCTCGTTTTGGTAGAAAATGCCAACGTCTAGCCAAATCAGGATTACAGGTGGCACAGTTTTACCATACTCAGTATGCCTGGGTGTAGTAATCCCACAGATAAATACTTTGCGGGAGATTTACTAAAAAGTCACGCAAAGCAGCACAGCCCCCCGCGAGTCTGCGCTGCATTGTGTGACAGCAAGGGAGCAGGAAAGCGCCATATCTTCAGAGATATGGCACTCTCTCCTCCCATTTCTTTTGCGCCGGTGCTGATTTCCGCAGGCGTGCGTCACGAACACACCTTAGGGCCATAGCACTAGTCTAGCATAGGTTTTGTACAGGACGCTCATAAATGCCTTCTGTGAATACCGAAAGTCTAAAAATTAGGATTGTTCTGAATTTAGTAGTAGTAAAGTTAGGACTCCTAACTTTAGGACTCCTAAATGCCTTTTGTGAATACTGAAAGTCTTAAAATTAGGATTTTTCTCAACTTTAGTACTACTAAACTGAGAAAAATTCTAATTTTAAGATTTCGGTATTCACAGAAGGCATTTAGGAGTCCTAAAGATAGGAGTCCTAACTTTACTAATACTAAATTGAGAAAAATCCAAATTTTAAGACTTTCGGTATTCACAGAAGGCATTTAGGAGTCCTAAAGTTAGGAGTCCTAACTTTACTACTCCTAAACTGAGAAAAATCCTAACTTTAAGACTTTCGGTATTCACAGAAGGCATTTAGGAGTCCTAAAGTTAGGACTCCTAACTTCTGTGAATACCAAACTGAGTAAGTGTCTTCTGTGAATACCAAAATGGTAGTAAGTCTAGGATTTTGTCTTAAGTTAGTTCTGTGAATCGGGCCCGCTGTATTTACAATCCAGCAGAAAATGTGTTTTGCTCTGAAAAGTTGACGGCACAAAAACTGCTTTGAATTGATTTTAAATGCATCAAGTAAGCGTACCTTGAGCAGATCACTGCAAACACCCATAGGTTTTTAGCACTAATCCTGATCTACTAAAATAGCCAGACCAAGCTTGGCATAAAAATGTGATGCCTTTGTGATGTAGATGTAAATAGGAAACATATTCATTTCTATAAAAACACACATTGAATGTGTGCTGCTGTGCACAACAAATGCCCAATGTGTGCGATTTTACTGCATTTGTGTAGGCAAACAAATTTCCAGTACAAATCCGATTCCAGACAGTGCACATTCACTTCTACACCATGGTGTGAGCCTGTGCTTCCCACTAGGCGGCCTAGTGACAGCGCCAGTGCCAAGGAGGACAGCAACAACAGACTATCGTTAGTAGATGTGGCACTGTATTGTGATTGCCCCCTTGCGCAATACAGTGCAGCAAATTTTGTTGCTGTGGTGCATGAAAAGTCAGTCTTGGCAGTAATCTCTTAAATGTTCTTCCTCTGATCACTTCTACACCTAAGCTTCCGTTGTACACGTAGGGCCTCATTTATGAAAAGTGACGCATCGCTGCGTGAAAACAGCGATGCGTCACTTTTCACACGCCCTCCTTGCGACACCAATGATGCGTCATATTTACAGTATGACGCATCATTGCGCAAGGAGTTACTGATACGTCTTTCTGACGTATCTGTATGGCGCAAAAGTGACGCATTGCTGGAGTGTGTCACAAAAGTGACGCAATTCCAGCAATGTATCCTCTCACATGGGGCAAGCCCCATGTGAAAGGGCCTGCATCAGTCTTACACCTGCTGTGAGGCAGGTGTAAGAAATTGACGCATTTGTGTCCTAGAAGTGGCGCAGTGAAATCTATGTGACCCTATATGACCCTTTCTTGCGTCAAAATGCCCCCCTTGCATACATTATACCTGGCGCAGGTATAATGTGGCGCAGGGGTTTACAAAGTGACGCATCTACCTAGATGTGTCACTTTGTAAATATGGCGCAACAAGGCGCATTTTTTCGCCACAAAAAGGGACGCACCGGCGGCATAAAAGGGACGCACAGCCTCATAAATGAGGCCCCTAATTTTCACAAACAGTGATTTGCTCTCCTCTGGAGATCTCATTCCTTTCATCTGGGTGCATCATTTTTGCATTCTTTTTAATTTAACACACCATAATCGACCTAACCTTTTAACTACTAGCTATAAGCAGCAAGAAAATTGGGAAACTACTGGATTTGGTAGCAAAAAAAATGTTGTCCCAGAGTTCATTTAGCCTCGATGAACACCAGAATTGCAGAGAATCGAAACAGCATATTGTGGCTGAAAAAGATCCAAAAATTTCAGTTCTTAGTCCACAGAAGTAGGAACATTTAAATTAGATGGTCAGGAGCCCCAGCAATTTACAGGCACATATCAAATAGACCATTCTTAGGAAAATAATTTGAGAAAACATTGTTTACTGTGAGACCAGCAGTCCGGTTTAAGGTATAAGGTATACATTTTATTTGCATAGTTAATTAAAACCGTTGCAAAATGCCAACATTATCAAAAGAAAAGAACACAATTTATATACATTTACAACGCATTCCTTCATAATTATTAATTTCAAAAGCTTCCCAAAAATAAAAAAATGAAATTTCTAAAATGAAGCCGCTTCAACAGCGAAATGTATAATTATTGTCCAATTGCTGCCACAAGCATTTCAGGCCATCCAACCAAACTTTTTGCCGACCATTGACAAACCCTTCTGACCTTGGCGAACCACCCCCCCATTTTTTCCCACCATCTTTTTTCATCTTTTTTTCTTCCTTTAAAAAAACTACGGACTCCGTATGACATGCCCTCATGTACGGACCTCCGCGTACTGCAGAGTTAATTTCATTGAGGGGAATTTCTCCAGTGCGCCTCAGGACATTTGCCCATGTGTTCCCCGCATAAATTCCTTATGTCTCCATTTCAGGCATTTTACTATCGCACAGTTTCAGATACTTCACCAGGCTGCAATTCAGTTGTGGATCGTTCGGTGCAAAGCATGCCAGTAGAGCTTGCCTCCTGGTGCAAATCCCCTGCTGATTAAAGTGTCACCTCAACAGTTGTTTCCGTTTTAAGCAGTTTTTTGCAGGAGCACAGTAAATGCAGCAGATTTTCCGATGCTGAACCACATAGGCGGCACGCAGTGCCCGCTTTCTCTCTTAACCAGGGAGGAAGATGTTGACTGCAGGGTAACAGCCCCAGTCTGTACTTCATGAAAGCAATTTTTATATTTTTGTCATACCCCAGATTGAAATAGGCTTTTGCGGCCGACTCCGTATATGTCTTTAATGTCATCCAGCCATGGGCCCTTTTTGTCAATGTGGCCTTGTCCTCCAACAAGGAAAGATGTTTCACTGTTTTCCACACTAGTTTTTTGAAAATAATAGTGGTTGTTGATGCTTGCCAAAGCTGACATAGGCCCAACCTATTTAAACTGCTATAAAGATATTCCGCGGCAGGTGATCTGAAATGTTGTTCTATCTCCTTCCATAGCTGTTCATTTAGTGTACCATGTGGAGCATTTCATACTTTGTCCCATGCAATGATGAATGCTCCTTGCCTTGCAACTGTTTGTTTTTGAACACCGAATTCAAGCCTAATTTGCGCCGGTGAGGTGTGTTTGGGCAGCCCAAAAATGACCCAATATACAGTTGTGACTACGGCGTCAAGTATTTTAGCTTCTCTGCCTTTCTGAGCTTCGCTGCCATAGGTGATTGTTGGCAGCAGTTTTGCCCGAACTACCTCAATCAATGGGAGGATCGATGGCCCCGTCAACTTTGAATTTAGTGTTTTTAAAGTAGATGCCAGTATTAGGCCTTTGTGCCTAATGCTATTCTTCTTTGATGCGAAGCGACCCCCCGCTATCCAACTTCACGCTCAGGTATTTATATTCCGCTGTATCCTCAATTTTAGTTTTCCCACAAAACCAGGCTCCAGTTTGTCTCCTTTTTTTCATGATTATCATGGTTCTTGTTTTAGCCAAGTTGATTGTTAGGTCATTTGCTTTAGAGAAGTCCCGAATTACCTTTAGGAAACATTGTAGCCCTACTTTTGTTTTACTAATCAGGACTATGTCATCCGCTTACAAGAGGCAGGGTATCAAAATATCTCCTAGTTTTGGGGCATGTGAGTTGCAGCTGATCAGGAGTGGTACTAAGTCAGCTATATATAAGTTGAAGAGAGTCGGTGCTAATACGCAACCTTGTTTCAGCCCTTTAACCATTGGGATGCGCCTCGGCAAGAAAGTTCTGTCACCCAACTTCACCTGCAGCCTTGTGTCCGTGTGCACGTTTATTAGCAAATTTAATAAGGGCTGTGGCAGCCCCCATCTGTGCAGCTTGGACCATAATTTAGTTCAAGCTTCCGAGGACCGGTTTCTGGCATTACAGCCACTGGATTCAAGCAAGCCGGGCTGAAGACGGCTGTAATGCCAGAAACCGGTCCTCAGAAGCTTGTTTCCGGTCCAGGGAAGGCATGGCTTGGCAGTTCGGGCTGGACTGTTCCCATGAGGCACAGGGTCAGACTGATTTGCATATAGCCATGTCTGAACTGGGGTGGCAGAGTGGGCTAAAGAACGGTGATGGATTAAACCCAGATCTTTTGACTAGGTGTGAGTGTTTGATTGGTTCAGATGCTCCGTCCATCACCACCCCCTTTTGTACCGCTCATTGTCTAATAAAGCCACTAGTCGATAGTTTTGTGGGGCCGACTTTTCACCAGATTTGAAAATTGGGGAAATTATTGACCCTTTCCAAGATTTAGGCAGGGTGTTAGCATCCTAATTTGTCTAAACAGTGGTTCTAGTGCTTCTGCCCAGTGGGTTGACTCCTGTTTGTATAAAGCTGGTGGTATTCCATTTGGGCCAGGCGCACCTTCCCTTCTCCCCTTGCCTATCTTCCGTTTAATTGCTGTTGCATGAGTCATTTGCAATTCCTCAGGTGATAAGCCTCCCCTTCTATTCCCAGAGTTGATCGTGTTGCATTCTGCCCTATCCTTGTTGGTTATGTGGCGGTCTAGTTCTTTTTTACTATTTTGGTCCTGTTCACTGAGCTCACTGTTTTGTTGGAAATGGGAACTTAGATATTTGACCCAATCTTCCTCTGCGATGTTCGAGGAAATGCCATCATGATTTTAGTGGATGAATTGATTTATGGTGTTCCAGAATATGGCGCTATTATTATGTTTAACGTCAGCAAATATTTTTACCCAGAATTCCTCCTCCATGGCTCTGTTGACATTCCTTTTCAGTTTTTTCAGATCTGCCCTTTGTCTCCATAGTAATTCCAGCTGATTTTTGTCATTAGGCTTGTGCCGGAGGTGTCTCAAAGATCGATAGATATGTTTTTTTGCAAGCTTGTTTTCTTGCTTTGAAGAAATTGATATAGGTTTCGTGCCGCTGAACCTTTGCTGGTTAAATGGTTTGATCTTAGACGCGTATACTTCCATCATTGTTAGAAAGTTTCGCTATTTCTGAACTTCCCCTTTTCCAGCTCTGGCATTAAAGTGCTGTTTAGCGTTTTCCAGCATCTTGCTACCAGCAGCTAACTTAAAATGTATTCTTTTTAAGTCGATAGTGGTTTCTGCCCCCTGTGGCACCCAGCAACGTTCAAATGCTGGCGTGATGGTTCTTAGCTCTATTTCCTGCGGCCGATAATCACTGTCTCCTTTATTGCCTAACCAAAACTATGCAATTTGTTGAAACAAACATAGGGAGACAAAGGAATAGTCCAGTATTGAATTTGTTCTGTTAGAGCTGAATGAAGTAACTGGAGGGTTATCTTCAGCTGTTCTACCATGCAATGCCCTTAGACTTAGATGTTCCAGCTCCTCCAAAGTTGATTGCCCTGACTTTGTTTGTTTGCCCAGTTGTACTTCTCCTTGCGGCGGGATGTTCCAAATTTTGTTTTGCTGGAGTATTTCTTCATCCATGGAGGAACCCATTAAATGATAGTTTTAGTCCCCGGTGAGGATGGGGTCAGCATTAGGCCCTTCTCTTATGCAAGTTTTTCACAAAACTGCACATGTCCTTAGTTTAATTTTACATTTTGGTTGAATGTACATGTTTATTATCGTGATGTTGCTGTTCCTTGTGTTTGTTTTTGATGGAAAGAATACGGTTACAGCTAGTGATGATTGAGTTTTAGGACCGCAAGTGGGGGCAGTGTGAGTAATTGTGTTTGCAACATATATGACCAAACCTCCTTGCAGGCGGCCACATTTTGCCGTCTTCGTTGCTCCTTGGTAGAAACGTAAAAAACCTTGGAGATGTGGCGGCTCCAATGCCCAGGTTTCTTGCAGAGCTACTATATCTAAGGCCCTGACATAGGTAACAAATTCTAGATCTGCTACTTTATTGAGGAGTCCATTTGCATTCCAGAAGCAAAGCCGTACTAACCCATTTGCGTTTGCCCTCTGAGAGGAGCAGAGATCTCGTCAATCCTTTATATTGTTTATGGTTCACCAGATCCAGCTTGTATCAATTTCCCGTTCCGGAAATGTAAGGGGATTACAACAAATCCTCGGTCCCTCCAGCTGTTGTCCTATGTCCGTGTTGCAGTGCCCTATTGCTCCTTTTAGTACCGACAGTCCGGTTTCAGACGAGGTAAAGCCACAGTCAGCCATCGGGAAACATCCTTTACAACGCAACTTTTACCACGCAGTGCCTTTACGACAAAACTTTTACAATGCAAACCATTACAACGCATTGCGCTGGGGGGCGCTCTAGGATAGGGAATGTGTTTAATGTACTATCCAACACCTTCCCTACTATCCACGGGGACTGGAGTTGGAATAGTAAATTAAACAATTCACTATCCAGCGCCTAAAAGCACTATGCGTTGTAATGGTATGCGTTGTAAAAACAGCGTTGTAAAAGCATGCGATGTAAAAGCATGCGTTGTAATGTCATACATCCTCAGCCATCATATCCATCAGGGATGACCTAAAACTCACAGTGGACAAAAACAAAGTAGCGGCCTTATTACTTCAGGAATTATACGCTGCATTTGACACTGCTCACCACCAAAACTACTGCAAAGACTTCACAATATTGAAATCCATGAAAAAACTTTAAAATCTACTGCTTCTTATCTTACAGATGGACAAAGTGTAGTCTAACTACCCACTTTCACATCACCTCCTCACACACAGCACTGTGGCATTCCTCAGGGGTCCATCATATCCTCCCTATTATTCAAAATCTACCTAACGCTCTTACCAAATCTGATTAAATCATACAACCTCACCTGTTACCACTAAGTAGATGACACCACTATCATTTTAAAAATGGATTGCCCTGATGACCTCTACAATTCAAAACTCGATGACTGTCTTTATTCCGTAAACATATGAATGATGGATGACCATCTAAAGCTCAATACTGCAAAGATAGAGATTATGACATGTGAACAAGGGCAAAACTACCAGCCTACCACCATATGCCCAGGGCACTTGAAGCCTCTACAAAAATATCAAGAGTGGTTATAAACGTATGAGTAAACATGTATTCAGATCTCTCCTTGATACTGCATGCTAACAGCAACAAAAAGAATGCCTTCTGCACATTGAACGTGTAGCAGGGAAGTGGGCCAGGACTTGTGTTGTTTTTGCGTCTTGAATCAGCGCTAGACCAAACTATTTCTTTTATTTGATCTGGTACTTTATTGATACCTTTTTTTTTATTCTTTGTTGTATATTTGGAACAGAAAAAGACAATAATGTCTATATACTGAAAATGCTTGTGTACATATGATTAACAAAACATTGAACAACAAAATTGTGTTTTAAATACACAATCTAAATAAACATAAATGTGAAACAAATCATAAACCAAACATCCTAATGTCTTTGAAGTCTTGTATCAAAATCCAATTTCATATATAGATATTATTTCATAAACTTTCAACAAATGTTGTATGTATCAGCGTTTCAATTAAGAAAACATGAAAAAATGAACAAACACAGGGAAAATGTTAGTGTCAAATACATGGGATTTTTCTTCTATATCCTGACAACAAATAATTCATCATTCCTCCATGTTCATATCATGAATCATAATAAAGCCAAAGCGTTTCAAGTCCTTGATATTAAATATGCGGACTCTCATCAGGGCTCTTGATTTTTGACACCAATGTAGGTTTCGGGCACTAGTGTGTATTTTGTCCGTTTAGTCTTCTTTATCTTTTCTTTCAGCCAAGAGTGCTTAACTAAGGGCTTCTCTGCCTTTATATTATTTCGAAAGCCGGCTCTGAAGACTGTAGTTTCTGCTTACCTCAGTGAATCCTTCATGTTTACAGCTCACAGGGACTTTTTTAACGAGCTTTAGTTAGTTTAGCTCATGAGCTCTTGTCTTCGTGATGTATTTCTCAAATATAATGAGCGTCTTTCTTGTACTTATTCAGTTCTTCTCTTCTGATTCATTCTGTTCAAGTGGCGGCATTCCTCATTGGAAGCAAAAACAAAATGTTGAAGAAAAAGGTATAAATAAAGTACCAGATCAAATAAAAGAAATAGTTTGGTCTAGCGCTAATTCAAGATGCAAAAACAACACAGGTCCTGGCCCACTTCCCTGCTACACATTTATAAACGGCCCAGCCAGAACCTGGCCCACTGGGCCTAACTTCCCTAGTTACAGTTCTACACAGTGAAATCACTATGTTGCACTTTCGCAGGCCTTGCACACCCACATAAACTACAAGCCATCCTCAAGCTCATAATCTCCAGGCTTGACTATGCCATCAGCCTATAACTTGGCACACCCATATTCATTATACGCAAAATACAACTCATCTTAAATGCTGCTGCAATGCTTTTCCTCCTCCTTCACCAGAGAAAACACGACTCCAGTCCTGAAATCACTTTATTGGCTACCTATAGCTAGACGGACAATGTTCAAAGCACTCTGTTTTGTCCACAGACCATCCCAAGGAAAAGGAATGCTATACCTACAAGTTAAATTCAAGCAATACAAACCAAACTGAACTGTGCTCTCCAGGCTTGCACCACTTATCATTATACAACCATACCAAAATCAGTAGGAGGCACTGCTTTCTCAGTACAAGCCACCAAGCCCCGGAACTCACTACCAGGTAGCATTAGAAGCACCGTGGAGCATATACACTTCCGACAACAGCTGAAAACTAGGTTATTTCCTAGATAACTGTGCCACCCACATCCTTGCAAAAGAGACTAGAAAACAGTTGCACCATCAAGCCTCAGTTTACAACTGACAAAGTCAACCAGCAAACTGCTTTCTTTATGGAGATAAGCAAAAAAGAGCTGACCTATAGTTCGCCTTGGCATTATATAGATATGCATTATCATATATAACAGTTATGGCCCACAATAATACTAAAACCATAACATGCTGTGGTCAGCAACAAATTGTAGCTTATACCTCTTAAATTCGCATAAGACATGTCTGCCTTGAGGGTTATTCATCACCCTCTCTGTACAGCCAAAAAAACAACCATAACCAAATAAACAGGCATGGAATAACTGAAGAGATCGGCCACACACTACTGGACAATTTGGGGGACTTTAATATAGTTCATTAACTGCTGGTCCCAACTACCTATTTACCTATACAACCTGAACAGTTGTTTACATGTAACAAATACACTCAGATATGGGATGATAATGAAAATATGCATCCTAACAGATCTCTACACTTTTCTGTCCCTCCAACCTTGCCAGCACATGACCACAATTATTCGCAAAACCTAAGATTGGATATCCAGTGCAGTAAGCAGCTAAGCAGGCTATATCATATGATGCCATACCATGATAAACACATCTACGTGGTCATCACGCATGACATGAAAACAATTCCCATATAGGATCAAAATAAAAACCACTACTACTAATGTAGGCAAGTGCTTTAGCTCCCCACATAGGGGTAGTAAGCGCTATATAAATGCTGCAATACTGCAATACAATACATTACAATTTTGGCCATAACAGGCAAAATATGTTGAAAAATGCAATGGAACTGTAACAGCATATGCTGTAGCTGTTGTATTGACACTAAATTCCAACATATGCACACAACTTAGTGAAGCCTTGTGCAAATTAAAAACACTAGAGACCTAATGCATTTCTCATCCTCAGCTAGTCACAGCAATGAAATCTAGAACATCCTTGGGGGTCATCAGTCCTTTCCCCCGCTAAACCCAGGCCCAGTCCGCCAAGGACCAAAAGGCATCTACAGTTGCCAAAGGTCCGCTGGGATTCTTCATTCACTGTGGATGTCCTGTCTGAACCCATATGGAGCAAGGCAAACATTAAACTAATCTTTTGTTTCATGAGATGTGAAACCTCCCGAGGTTAGGAAAGACAAGGTCAGCCCTGTATAGGCTGCAAGGAGATGCGCATGTGACAAGATTCAATTGTACACTTCATTACATGGCAGGTACACTGCAACTTCATCACAAAACCTCAAGAGAAGTCTTGATGGAACTTCCACGTGGAACCACTTGTACATGCTTAAAGGTGCATCAAGAATAACTCATATGACTTTGCCCTAAATTGTCGAATGTTGGGTAGCAATGGAGGAATTCCAATAGACCATCATTGGGATGGAGTTAGAGGTATTATATCCAGAATCTCAAGCTTAATTTTTATCGGTCCTAAGACCTAGGAGTGCCTTTTCAATACCCGATCCAGTGCCTGACAGGAGACCCTCTTCTCTTCAAACAATGCAGGTAAATAAATCCATATCAAATATTGCATTCAGTAGTTTTCTGCGGTAGACTAGTAGTTTACTAGACACACAGATGCACAATGAAATCTGGGGTATGATGTAATATATTAACTATCCAGTTGGACGCGCTCTGTGCTCTGTGCTCAGCCTACCTGCCTAGTGGCATGCATACCCAGAGTCTGAGGTCCTCTGCATGGTGATATTAGTAGTTGCTCGTGCATTTGGAGCAATAGTTGGTCAAGGGGTGGGAAGGGCAATCGTATTGACAATCTTAAAGACGTCTATACTTTGTGCATTGCTTGGTGGACTCTCTGCTACTCAGGAGGTGCTGGGCTGAGTTTGAGATATTCTGGTAAAAGAAAAATCCCAGTGCTGTATTCCAGGTGTGAGAGACATCCTTGACTCCCACCAGCAACTTTACTTCAAATACATAAACATCTATCCTTCTTTGGAAAATTTTCCAATATATGATTTGTTCTAACTTCGTGCTTATACCTGTGGTTGAAAGCCTCTACTGAAAGGCTTAACTCTAGCTGCCCACAATTTAAAATACATGCTTTCTCTCTCTCAACAATATTGAACGCTTGTACTTGCTATGAACTTAGTCTCAACAGATCTTATAGAAAGTGAAAATGTCACAACAGTTTTAACTGTTTTCAGGTTCAACATTTTCCCATGGTTTCAGAGGTAACCACAATTGATTGTCCAAGACTGCGGACCATAAATAGAGACGTCCCATTTTTAAGTATGACCATGTCATGCACCGTACATCAGTGTGGCAACCTAATTTGCATTTGATGAATTCATGATTTATCCTGTCTGGCTTTAATGAGGTAACACATGCAAACAGCTTTTATTCATTGATGTATTTGCATGTGTTACCTCAGTAAAGCCAGACCTGTTGGCTGTAGCGGTAATACAAATGATGATGGTGGTAGTAGTGGTTGTGGTACTGGTAGTGTTGGGGATTATGGTGGCAGTAAAGGGGTAGTGGGGTAATGTTGATGGTGATTGTAATCTGGAGATAGTAATGCCTACTGTGGTGGTAGCTGTAACGCTGGTAGTGGGAATTAAAGTAGTGTTAACAGTAGTGGTAGAGGTAATGGTGCTGAAGTGGGGATGTTAATGCTGATGGTGCTAGTGGTAATATTGGTGAATATGATGGTGATGATATTGATATCTATGGAAGTAGTAAGGGTGATAGTAATGATAATTGTAATGGGTGCAGCGGCGGTGGTAATTATAGTGGTAATGCTGGCAGCAGGTGCAATGGTGGTAGTGTTAATGATATTAGTAACGACTTTAAAGAAGCAGACCTGTGTGAAAACAAAAAAAGCACTTAGGTACTCATCTAAAGGTCAAGTTTGTACTAAAGAACTGACACAAACATTTAACATATTGCAGTAAACTGCAAAAAAAAATTATTTCTTTATTCAATGTATCCAAGAGATGACAAATTAAATGCTTGTTGATTGATTTACTTTTATGTACATTATATAGTTTATTGTGCATTCCAATGCAAACACTGGAAAAGGCAGACTAATACCAACAGTCAATAGCATATCGACAGAGGGTAGTACTTGTAGTATTCTGGTGGCACAGCTACAGCAGGAATAATTGGAGGCACACAGTATTTCTGCTGTCGTGGTCTCTAAAACTGACCACACCCATTTTCCACAGGCTATTTATTAACGACTTGATGCATACGTCGGACAATACCAAAACCAATGAGGCCCTCGCGCTGTTATACCGCTTCCTCCTCCTTCCTGCGTCCCATATGGTGTTGCCTCAAACATCACAACAAGACAGTACTCATCTGGGTGGATCCAGAGCCCCCCTGCATGTATATTTTTTAAGACTTGGTAATAATAAGTTCTGCGGGCAGCTATGCTGTCAAGCCAAACCTAATAAGGATAGTTTACGACTTTCTTGCACAGATCTCTAGTCAAATTACATTTTTAGGGTCAGTTATGTCCTCTGTTGCATATCATTGCTGACTGGTTGCTACAATCAATCAATCAAGTGACTTTTAAAGCGGGATTTTTCACCCTTGAGGGTCTCAGGGGACTGGGGGTAGAGGAGGGGAAACAGCTGGTCCACCGAAGGCGCTGTGGTTCAGTTGAAGGGCCAGGTTTTGAGGTTTTCCTGAATTGAGGCAGTGATGGTGCGTGCCTGAGGTGGAGAGGCAGGGTGTTTCAGGTTTTGCTGCAAGGTAGGAGAAAGCTCTTCCTCGGGCCGTGGTCTTGCAGATAGGTGGGGTGGGAGCCAGGGCCAGTTGGGCAGAATTGGGGTCTCTGGTGGGTGCGTTGAATACAATGCGGTGGTTAGAGTACGCTGGTCCTGCATCTGGTAAAGCTGTGTAGGCCTCTGTGAGGAGCTTGAGGGTGATTCTTTTGTTGTTTGGGAGCCAGTGGAGGTCTCTCAGGTGGCCGGTGATGTGGCTGCAGTGGGGGATGTTGAGGATGAGTCTGGCGGAGTGCGTTGCCGTAGTCGATTCTGCTGCTGATGAGTGCATGGGCTACACACACAGTTACACGTACAGTACAAGTATATGTGTATCTGATCTCTCTTCTCTTGGTCACTCCAACTGTGTCTCGGTGCCTTAATTCCCAACCCTTGCTTAATATAGACTTCAGCCCAAGCAGCAATGGCATACCGGTGGTGATTGGTGACTTGTATCCGAGCCAGGGTGAGGACTCCTTTCAGGAAATCTATTTTCCTTTCAAGATCTTGTCATAGGGGTTAACTTAGCAAGAAGAATGACTTCCTATCCGTCGGACTATGAGGTGAAAACAATGTTAGCATTTTCTGCACCCTCCCTTTCAGGACAGGATAGTGGAACGTCAGAAGGCTGTGCAATGTGCATTTATGCAGCATATGCAGTTTATGCCACCGCCATTTTCAGGCTGAAATTCTCTTGCTACAGGCGTAAAAAGAATGAGTAGGATAGCCGGTTAATTTGAAGAGGAGTCTGCAATTCTAGTACACGAAACCCTGACTCATTGGATTAGGAATGTTTCACAAACATAAGCACAATAGACTGTCGGTGTAGTTATAAGAAGCTAGCCACTACTGGGTTATTTAGCATTTATTATAATTTATTAATACGCAAGAAATTATCAATCATAAATTTCTTTCTGATTAAATCCCCGCACGTCTTTCTGCTTTATCGAGTCTTCCAGGGCAAAATTTACAACGTGTTACGATTTCAGCCACGCCACAAATATTCGTGAATGCACTTGTGCAGGGAACATTATATGCTGGTATTTTGAACATCAGGCTCACTACCTCATCCTGGCAACCTGCCCAACATACGCTAGCTAGTCACTTGGAATATTTTTAGCATGGCTGAAATCGTCACACAGTGTTTTTAGGTGTCCATTAACTGCAGTGGGTTCAGACTTTGATATTTGTGCAGGACTCATAATAATATGTTGTGTTCAAACAGAGCAAAGTAAACCATAAAAGTTGTTCACCTCGGAGTTAAAAACCTTAAAAATGGAAATTGGCAAACAAAAGCGCCTTATGGCGGAAAGGGCTCTGGACTCCTCTTTTTATCAGCCAATAAAATCCATACAAGCAGAATATAAGCAAACCTTATGCAAGATATTCAAATGTCAAGCCATAGTACATTTTGGAATTTCATTAATAAACTGGACCACTGTCGAGACAGTTAGATATCAGAAAATTGAGTCAGCACCATGGCATGAGAGCTCCATCTATTGGAATTATACCCTGATGAAGATGGAGATAAAACTCTCCATTGCAAGGGAGACATAATTAACATTGACACGCAAAGTATAAGATTTGCGATAAAAGAAGGCAAATGTAGTGGTGCCCCAGGTCCCAGTGGGATAGCCCACTCAGTGTTAAAGGCTGGTTTGGATTTTTGGTCAACCTGGCTAACCCCCTTCTGCAAAGAATAATTTCAACTGTCCTTAGTTACAGTCTTCTTGCAAGGATCCTCACTTTTCAAAAAAGGCAATTGTTTGGACCCAACCCGCTACCGCCACAATGCCTTATTGGATAGAGAAAGCAAAGTATACGCCAGAAATCTATTAAAAGAATTAGAAGCATGGATGGAGGATAAACAAATTATTCCATTTTACCAGTCTGGTTTCAGGTCAGCACTGTAACGCCTCACTCCGCCACTTCAGAAACGCAAGGCTGCACCATATTTACAAAAAAACGGTGCAGCCTTGCATTTTCCCCTGAGCTAGCTACACTTAGCTGCCTAGCGCCAACGCAGGCACCCTTGAACCATAGTACAAGGTGTCTGCGTGCAGGGGAAGATTGTTTATGTGTAGGAAGGTGTCCCTTCCTGCACATAAACAACCTTTAAATTTCATTTTGTCACTTCTATGTGTGCTGCTTAATGCAGCACACATTCAAGTTACAAAATGTCATTGTTTTGAAAGATTGTGTGCAGGAAGGGACACCTTCCTACACATAAACAATCCAAGGCGTTTTACTTTTTCCATGTGTGCTGCACAAGGCAGCACACATGGAAAAAGCAAAAACAAGGAGGAATAAAGCATTTCACCACGTTTTGCCAAGTTAAGACCAGGTTTTGCCTGGTCTTAATTTTGGCGCTGCCTCCTATTTACAACTCCCTTATAACCACCGCAACACCCACTGCCCACCCCTTTCACGCGAAGCATAGCATGAAAGGGGGCCTTATTTACAAGGCAGCGTTAAGCCACGTTAAGTGGCTTAGCTGACTTGTAAATAAGGCGAAGCCCCTATCGCCACAGGAACGTCGGAAAAAGTGACATTCCCGTGGTGATAGGGGCTTGTACACTGGCCCCTCAATTTGAAGATTAAGCTTACTCTAGATGCATCTAAATCAAAGGTATTTTGGGAAATATGTAAGTAAATCCTCGAAAAATGGTATGTTGGCCCAGCAATTTTGAGTTACACTGCTGTGTAAAACTACCTTGGTATCTGGTTCACAGAAAAATGGTCTCCTAGGCATCGATTAGCAAACTTAAGGTAGAGAGAGGCTGGTCTCACCTTTGGATTATGCAGACTTCAAGCCACACTTTAAATCCCCCCCATCCTCTATAACCGTAATGGTAACTAGAGTGAAACTCTCCCCAGCCCTGACCCATGGACATCAATGGTTGGATTGTATCCACTTTCGACCAGGTGCAATATAGTGCATATAGGAAACCTTTCCATCTGACAACTAGCTCCTCGAGGGCACAGCTGCACTTGGAGTTTGGTTTATAAAGGCAAGATTTAGCCAGCAAAGCAGACGTCGTAAAATATTGTCATCTGGTATAAATACGACTCGTTCATCCATCTCCTGTGGTCAGTAGGGAGCGGAAAACCTACTTAAAACAGACACTGCTAACGAAAAACGTAACCACCTGCAATGAAGCTGCAAAGCACTGTTTGAATACAAAGGACATGACAGAACTCTGTTGATATGCAAAATATTTACATATTGTTTTTTTTTTTAAACTCCTTGAATCTCCTTCATGCTAGCTAACCTGGGGCCATATTATCAAGAAAGGGCGATACATGATCGCCGCTTTTATCGGCAGGAAACTGCCGCTAAAGCAGCGATAATGGGCTTGATAATATGCCCTTGTGAATTCCCATAGAAGCCCAGGTTCTGATGTTAACCTGGGCTTCTATGAGAATTCACAAGGGCATATTATGAAGCCCATTATCGCCGCTTTAGCGACAGTTTCCTGCCGATAAAAGCGGCGATAATGTATCGCCCTTTCTTGATAATGTGGCCCCTAGTCTTTCTAACCTTTTAACTTTTTAGATGAATTCTAGTCATTGATCACAACTTAGCTATATATGTGTTGTAAGTAGTTTTTGTATCTGTGTTTGTAATGGTTTTAATTAATCACAATGCACTGACTTACTTACTATTCTGTTTGGAGCCTTGAAAAAGTTCGAGAGGTACTCGGGTGTAGTGCATTTGTGCATCAATGGCAAGCAAAGTAGCATGGAAAGGAACAGCGTCCATCAAAGCCAAACTGCTCTCCTCCACAGTGCTCAGAAAATACATGTGCACGTGCCACCATAAAGGGCCTCTTTTGTTTTATAACTAGTGCTATGAAGCAGCCACAGAACCAACACATAAAAATAGGGCAACATCAACTTGGAGGCCAGCAGCTCTGTGCTAAAGAGTGCCATAGAGTGTGTCACATGCCTGTTAAATCAGTGGTAAATCAGCCATAAAAATGAAATGAAACCTTCCCTTCTAACATTCCTAAAGTGTATTTATATAGCTCCTGATACCATAGTTCTCTCAATTCTTGGCACTGAAATTAACAGGTGTTCATATTACAAATCTCCTTTCTACTAGAGTTTTTTTGACCTGCTGGGGATTAAAAGCAACCGTGGGTTTCATATCCTATCAATTGAATATCGCCCACTGATATCTGCAGTTAGTTTTTAACACACTGAGCTGTCTTCTCATGCATAATGGACACTTCTAGTCACTGGGGTTTTTTGTATGCATGCTCAGAGGTTCCTGCTGCCAATCTTCCCCATGTTGCAATGAACTGTGAAAATAAGTTTAATTAAATTGGCTTAAATACAGCCAACCCCCCCCCCCTACATAATTATTACTCATCTCCATACATTCTAATTGCCTGACCTAGGTGAATGACTGTTGCCAGGTGCTGGAGAGGGACAGCTTGAAAAGCAGCCTTGTTAAGGCGGTCCAGCTGCCCATTGAAAGGCTCACTTTTTAATGGTGTCATCCGGATATATTTCATCCAGACACATGATTTTATGTCCAAAAGGGCTCATCATTCTAAATGTTGACTTTGGGTCCTCCGAGGAACAGTATGAAATATGCAAAATAAAGGAAGAAGGGGGGATTGGGGTTTCATGAAAATCTGGCACCTTTCACGTGTTTCGACTACAGATTTAAGATGCATATTTGTAAGAGTACCTGAATCGTGTAGGACCTAGATAAGGTGCCCTGAGATATCATGAACATCAGAATATGTAATAGATATTTGACAGCATTTTTAAAAGATTGTAATGAAATTGTAGATTGCTATTTCATATGAAGTCCATGTTCGGAAATTACTTTGTTTTTGGTATTGCCATAAAATAGTTCATCGGAGTCCTTGCTTTATAGGTGAGAAACATTCCAAGAATAACCCACTTGAAATTTGTTGTATCTTTCAGGCCATGGCATTATGCCAGTATCTAGAAGACAAGAGAGAAGAACTTGATCTCAAAGACAAAAAAATACTTGAAATCGGCTCCGGAACAGGTCTTTTAGCCATTGTGGCGAGCATACTAGGTCAGTATAAATAACATTCTAAATCAATGTAATTGTATTGATTGTTACCCTAAGGCACATTGGGAACCATCATGTTTATTTATTTATTTGCAAAGTTTTATGTAGCGCTGGGTAGACCCGGAGGTATCAGAGCACTTTACATGTGGGTCAGAGCTTTACAGGATACATAGTTACATCAATTTCAAGCTTCACATAGAGACATAGGAGAAAACCAAAACACAAGATGCGGGGTAGGGAAGGAAACACAATGGGGCGACGAGGAAAACAATGTCAGATGTCCGGCTGGGTAGGTATCGGCAGAGGGGGTGAGCCAGAGCCAAAACTCCTCTATAACTGCATAGGACAGCTCCACCGGGCATCGGCCAAGGTTGCTCGGGCTCCGAGGTAAGTAAAAACAGTTATGGTATCCGTCCAGGGGGCTCCGTCAAAGTTCTTTGAAAGGCACCGGTCCTGGTGTTACTGGTGTTACTTCAGGAGATCAAGCCAGCTTCCCAGTAAGACCCACCAGCGAGGAGCTCTCCTCCAGTGGCAGCATTGGACGTGGTCCCTGGTCTCAGTCAAGTAGCATTGATACTCGAGGTGGCCGAGATGGTTGGTCATCATGTTACGGTCAGGCAGGGTGTAATTTCTGGGGCATCCAGTGCAGCCGTGCCAGAATCATCTCGCCCTCATTCTGCTTGGAGGCCACTCTGCCCACAGATGTTTCCTCGTCAGTGACTGGAGGAAGCCTGTTGGGCTGCTCTGCAACCACCAGCCGCAGTGCAGAGGGTCTGCCATTTTGAGGACAGGTACCACTGTCTTCCGAGTCCCCTGCCATCTCCTACCTTATGCAGAAGCTACTTCTGCCGTAGCCCTCTGTCACGTCGCCCTATGGGTGTATGCAGCTCAGATCGGGGTCAAATATTCCCCCTATGAGGTCCTAAGGTTGCTGAGCCCACATGCTTGGCCGGCTTTGTACGTCGCTGCACTTCCTCGATACCGCCGCCCCTGGGGCGAACCAGACTCTGATAAGTCAACCTTTGCAGGAGGGATTCCACCTTTGACCTCGCTCTCCACACTGTTACAGATTCCGCTGGTGTTGCCGAAAACCTTGCGGGTGTCACTTCTCCTCAGAATCTGCTCTCGCGGCTGGATGCCTCCATCTTAGCTGGCGCTGAGTCTCTTCTATCAGACTTGTGGGGCTCAGATCTGCTCACGGGGCATATTTAATGTTTTGCCCCACAGGTCATAGATCGCCTCATCTCCCTCTGGTTATGTAACAGTCCGAGGGTCCACCGGACTTCAGGGATATTCCCCGGTCGGCTGATGCCACGACAGCAGCGAAGCTGCAGGCAAGGCTCTTGCTTCAGCTGTAGCGATCCACGCTGCTGTAGGGATTTCATAGGCTGCCATCTTGCACCAAATCCCGGGTCTCCACTAAGCGTCCACCCTACTTCCCTTCAGCAAGTCTCTTGCACTTCAAACCGGACTAGTTCGAGTGCTGGCTATCTCTTGCGGCGATATCTTCACTCATTCTGTGAATCTAATGCCTCGCACTGCAGGATTGTGCCAGATGTTACTCCCAGGCTAACGGAGCCATCCTAGGGAGAGGGCATCTTGTCCTCCGCCGCTACGTCATTTGAGGTTCAGCCCTGCTAAAGAAAAAGACTATGTGCCTGATTTAGACTTTGGCCGACAGAGTATGTGCCATCATTGGTGGCAAAGAAAAGTCCCTGGCATGATGATGGACATGCACCCCTGCCTTGAGTACCCAAGTTACAAAAATGTCTGGATCCCTGGTGTTGGTTTTTATTGTCATGGACAAACACAGATCACGTGTGTGCACAATGACAAAGGGCTGTCTCATGTTGCCAGAGTGGTTGACCTCCATCACACAGCTCTTGGTCTTTATCCGGGAACCACCTCCATACCACCATGGCATCATTTTCTTCTTTCTCTGACTATTTAATTCACAAAAATATTGTGAATAGAGAATGGAATATTTGTATTTTTACTGGTTTTAAGATGTTATATACAGTATTTAGAAAGGAAAGTCTGACAAAATGTCGTTATACAAATTATCGACCTACAAAAATATCGCAACAAAATGTTAATTACAAAATATCGACATCCTATCTCCAAAAAGGTAAGTACAAACATATCGGAAAAAAATATTGCTGTCAAAAATATTGTAATTAAAAAATATCGTTTTTTTAATTAAAAAAAATGTAATATAAATTAAATGATACTTATAAATGTAATAAACATAGTTAAAAAGATGTTATAATATTTAAAATTAATAAATAATATACATAATTTAATAAAGGGACGAGGGGTTGGCCTAACGGCTAAGGCGCTCGACCTCGGACCTGGGGATCTGGGTTCGAGTCTCGGTAACGACGCCCAAAAAAAAAAAACGGTGATTCTGGGCAAATCACTTAATCTCCCCGTGCCTAAAAAATGAAAGTGTGTCCTCATGTAACGTAACTGGTGCTATGTAAAGCGCTCTGATAACTGATTCGGTTCGGTTCTAGTTCGCGCTATATAAAACTCCGATTTAAAAAAATAAAAATAAAATAATAATAATAAAAACAAATAATTATACATGTACATATAATACATACTTCCTTAATAATAACTTTTAAAAATAATTTTAATAACTTATAAATAAATGAAAATATTACAAATTACAAATAAATCTATACACATAAAATAATAATATAAATAAAAATTAATAAAAATGTAAAACAAATAAAAAAAAAGTAAGTAAATGTTGGATAGCGTAGGGGTAAAAATTACTATTACCACTCCAAAAAGGGGAACAGTAGGGAAAGTGTTGGATAGCGTAGGGGTAAAAATTACTATTCTCACTCCAGAGAGTGCAACAGTAGGGAAAGTGTTGGATAGTGTAGGGGTAAAAATTACTATTCCAACTCCAGAGAGTGTAACAGTGGGGAAAGTATTGGATAGCGTAGGGGTAAAAAATAATATTCCAACTCCAGAGAGTGCAACAGTAGGGAAAGTGTTGGATAGCGTAGGGGTAAAAATTACTATTCCAACTCCAGAGAGTGCAACAGTAGGGAAAGTGTTGGATAGCGTAGGGGTAAAAATTACTATTCCAACTCCAGAGAGTGCAACAGTAGGGAAAGTGTTGGATAGCGTAGGGGTAAAAATGACTATTCCCACTCCAGTGAGTGCAACAGTAGGGAAAGTGTTGGATAGCGTAGAAGTTAAAAGTAACATACTTATAAATAAATAAATATTTTCAAATATTTAAAAAAATAATTATTAAATAAATATAAACTATTTACAAATACCAATACATAATTATTAAAAACATAATTACCAATATATAATTAAGTAAAAATAACTTAATAATAAATACTAATTAATAATAATTCATTACCAATTAATAATTAACAATAATATCATTAAGGAAAACAATTAATTAAAATAAATTATTAATTACATTTAAATGACTTCCCTATTCCCCTATAAACCCATAACCCGCTACAGAACATAATTATCAAAATAATCAATTAATTAAAATGAATTACCAATTAATTACAATTAATTACCAATTAATTAAAATTAATGTATAAATCCTAAAAATTAATAATTCTTGTAGTATAATTAAATTACTTCCAACCCTATTCCTCTATAAACCCACAACCCGCTACGGTACTAAAATACAAAATTTACTTTAAGTACATAAAAAAATACATATTAAAAACATAATATTATACATAAAAATTATATAAAAATCGATATTAGTAACATCGATATTACTAACATCGATATTAGTAACATTGATATTACTAACATCAATATTAACAAAATCGATATTACTTACCTTCGAAATTCTGTCCCATCGATGTTAAAAATATCGATATTACTTACCTTCTATATACTGTCACTTCGATATTTAAACATCGACATTATTGTATGTCGATATTTAAAAATCGATATTTTGTCTGCCTACCTTTAGAAAAATAACTAGTTTGTTGGCACAAGTCAAGGGCCATGGATTGAGTCAATGGAATAAACAAACAAAATATTTGATTCTATAAATAATTCAATATATCAACTCAATTTCAGTTATTGTTAATTACATAACATTATCATGTCATACTTTGTGGAGCTATGCAGTGATTACACTACGAGACTGGCTCTCTCATTATCTTTTCCAAAGACGGCGACGGAGTGCCCTGTCTGCCAAACTGAAGGTCCACGTGTCTAATTAACAGATGGGTGGACCTTAAATACCTAATCAACAGAGACTACTTTGTACACTGAGGTAAATCAGTTGGGATGGGGGAGTACTTTACTCCCGCCATACTGAGGGTCCTACGCCAGCCAAGTTTTTAGCAATGTCTGCCACCCCAGGGTCATCTCTTAACATTGACATGAACTGCAATGGTTTCTGTCAATGTATTATGGGCCTTATTTATGAAGGCCTGCGTCACTTTTGCGCCGCCTTTGCTTCATTTTTAGCATAAGTAATGCACCATGTTGCGCCATATTTACGAAGTGACTCATCTAAGCAGATGCGTCACTTTGTAAACCCCTGCGCTACATTCCTGCGCTACATCATACCTGTGTCAGGTATAATGCATGTAGGGTGGGCGTTCCCCCGCAAGAAAGGGTCCCGCATAGGATTGGCGCAGTGAAATCTATAAGATTTCACTTCGCCACTTCTAGGACGCCAATGCGTCAAAACCTAACGCCTGCCTCATGGCAGGCGTAAGGGTGGCACAGGACCTTTCACATGGGGCTTACCCCATGTGAAAGGAACATTTCTCGAGTTGCGTCACGCTTCGACACAACTCCAGCAATGCGCCATAATTGCGCTGACAGATACGTCAGTAATACTGACGTATCTGTCATTCCTTGTGACATGATGAGTCATACAGTAAATATGACACATCAATGGTGTCGCAAGGAGGGTGCACTGAGAAGTATTACATTGCTGCTTTCACCCACCGATGCAACACTTCTCATTACTGAGGCCCTAAAATTTACCATCTAAATGATGGCACAGTTATTGAAACTTTTACCATGCTTTTGTATTTTCAAAAACAAAATGCCCTAGCGGGATTTTATTTTTAAAACACAAAAACTAATGAAAGCTCACACCACAGTAATTGTCTCCCATGGTGTGGGGGTCATGTTGCAGTTATCGGTGTCCCTACCACTTGGTTTCACCTTTTATGTGGCGGAAAGAGGCAGTGAAAACTGGACATTCGACTGCTCACTGTAAATCGGGTTTGCGGTCGAATCACCAAACCTCCAACGGCCCTTACTCCATCAGGCCATCGGAGGAGTATGTCAGTGACAGATACAGTGTAATCTCTGTTGCTGACATACTTATTACAGGCAGACCTTTAGTTTGGTAGAGAGAGTACTCTTTCTCCATTGCGTTAGAGTACCCTCTCCACCAATCTCTAAGTCAGCCCCTATACTTTTTGTATGACCCAATGGAGTAAGGGTCGTCAGAGGCATGGCCATTCGACTACCCACCCTATTTATAGTGGGTGGTCGAATGGACAGTTTTCACTGTCCATCACTGCCGGGTCAAACCTGGCAGTTAAGGGCAGTTAAAAGTGCAAAATGACCCCTACACCATTAGAGACAACTCCCATTGTGTGAGGCCCAATTGTTTCTTTTTTCTTCCCCAAAACCAAGATTTTGTTTTTGTAACTCCAAAAACATTGAAAAAATGTAATGGGAAGTATCTTCATGTTAACAGAGCCGTCTGTTTAAACCTCCGGGCCGGCGGACATCTCTAAATTCGGATTATGGTTACTCTGCCAGAGTGGCTGAGTATTTTACTCTATCATCCTGACAAAGTAATTACTGTACTTCAAAGTCTAAGTCAGCCACTAAATCCAGACATCATTCTAATCAGGAAATCCACTCATTGGTGGTAAGTGCCCATTTCTGGTGAGATACTGTTTCTCCCAGATGGTCCATGTAGGGTTTACCTGGGGCTTAAGGAGGGTGGCCATTCTTATTCATCATTGCCTTCCCTTACACATAAAAAAACCATGGTGGATATTAAGGGGCATTATGTAGTATCTCAATAAGGTGGTTGTCTGTTGCTTAGATTATAAGGAAGTTTGGGTCTCACATAGTGAGGCCGAAGTGCCCTTGGTTGATTCTTCAATGCTCTCAGCCTGGCAGATGTCTGGCGAGCACTTTACCCCAAAGAACAATGTTTTACATGTTATTATGCCAATCATAAAATGCTTTCAAGAATAGAGTACCTATTGGTGCAGAATGCTGATGTGAAGAAAGTAGTTAATATTCGGATACTGACCTTATCAGGCCACACACACTAATCAATGGTGCTGACCATAGAATTGAGACCTGTGACGGAAAGGTCTGGCTGGCATCTTAATGCCTAGTGGCTAAATGACGCAGAGTGTAAATCTCACATAGTAGAAGAAACAAGTAGTTTGACTGCAATCGAGATACAGTAGACTAATCTGGTGTACTCTGGGTGACTTATAAGGCCACTATGAGAGGTGATCTCTTTAGCTATACAATGGGAAGAAACTGAAACCACCAATAACAAATACTTCTGAACAAATCAGTCACGTTACTTAAGTGATTGACTAACAAGATACACTGGCCACTGATACCAGTAATATTGCATGTACGTTTGCATCATTCTATAGGGATATTTACAAGCAGAAGGAATCTCCCATCTCTGAAGATCTAAAAGAGCTTGATGAATAATCTTTCACTGAAGTTTCTAACCTCTGAGAGTGCAAGCTCTTGAAAGATGTCATTACAAGTGAAGAGGTTGTGGCTGTCAAGTGTCAGCTACAACCAGGTAAAACCCACAGGGCCATATGGGTTCCCTGCTTAATTATTCTTGAAAGCCTCTCAACCAAAAAAGTGAATCTTATTAAGAGTTTGTTGGAGGAGGCGATGATCATTGGAGAGCTTCTGTTTGGTTGGAGACTAGCAGAAATTGTGGTGAGTCCCAAGCTGGGGAGGCCACCGAGAGGTGATCCTCTTAACGTCTCATCTCACTCCTAAATATCAAAGTAAAGATCTTGGCAAAAACCCTGGCTAATCACTTGGTGTAATTAAACTGCTCTCTGGTTTGCCCTGACCAGTCAGGATTGATGCCAGACAGAACTACTAGACATAACATATGGCATCATTTATGATGCCTTGACCATGGCGATTCAAGTGGACGCCTTTTGGTGCCTTTCATGGATGATTTTGAGAAGGTCTTTGATATGATGGTGGTTTGGAAATATTTACACTGTTACACATAAACACTGACGCTGTCTCTAACAAGTACGGTAGATCTTGATTAGGCTGGCGGGTGACAACCAAGCCTGATATCACCAGGTGGCCGATGGTTGAGCCCCCAGTGTCTGGAGACCTGGTGAAAAAGTATGGATCATTGTATGACACTAGAGTTGCCGGTTTACGAGGCTCGGGGGTGTCCACAAAAACATTCCAAAATATGGGGGGACTGGTGCCAGTATAGGAAGATACTGCTGAATATTTTCTCAAGCCAAAGCCAAACTGTAGCTGCTCTTACAGTGTAAGGAAATAGGTGTTGGGCGATCTGTGTTGGGCGATCAAGCCTTCCATCAATGTCTAATGTTTTAAAGATTGCATCTGGCATTGATTATTCACAATGTTTGCTACCTTTTGCCGTGTGTTTCCTAAATATCTTGAATTAAATGTGTCAAGTGTGTGTTTTCAGAGTCTCTTCAGAAACGTATAATGTTGTCCAGACACAAGGGAGCACGCAGTATAAGTCACAGCAATGTAGCACTCCAAGCCTGAAAGGGTATTACTTTGACTTCTACTGGGTGCTCTCTTGTGTCTGGACTAAGATATACCTCTCTGAAGAGCTTATAACAAGAGCAAAACACGTGCCAGGGATTCTTTTTATTCATTCCACGTCGGCTTGAGTGGTATTTTACAAATCCAAAGCTGTAATACTGTGCCTGGAGTGGTAGAAGTCTTTTGTCATTTTTCAACTCGGCATGGATGACACTAACTAATCCTATGCTTAAAGGCTTTGGTGTAAAAATGGCAAAATACTTTGCCACTTTCTAGCTTGGCATGGATGGCACTGTGCTAATCCTATGACTAAAAACTGCTAGAAAAGCAGACATTTGTGGTGAGCAGATTCAAAGTGTCGCTGGTGTTGTGGGTATTCTATATAGGAGCTGCACCCCGCCTAAATATGGGAACTACCCAGGGTTCCTTTCTTGCTTTTTGTATATATATTAATAAATGTATGAATGAGCTTTGGCTCCTCTTGGAGGTCCAGTACTCTCTCACCACATGCTTTTGCCTATTTTGTGTAGCATTCCACTTTCCAGAAAGTTCTTCTACCAAACTGCACGAGGGACTATGATTGTATGACACTAAAAAACACTTGCTCTATAAACATCGACATCCAGCTGTCACACATGAGTTCATAACTTGCAGTGGAAGAATAATATGTTATAATGATAGAGGCACGGAATATGTTTGAACTAATTTAGTTATCTTTCTTGGAATGTGTAGGAAGGTAGATCCCTGACTATGGTTGCCCCCAACTTTTTGCCTGGTGTTTTGCTGGTTTTCTGACTTAGTTGACCTGGGACCCTGCTATTCAGGGCCCCAGGCCTACTGCTCTCTCTGTAAAATGGATTCCATGTACCTTAGGTACATATCTAAATTGGATACTGAGTCACCTTGTCAGTCCCTGTACAGTGTACCTTAGGTACCCAGGGCATAGGTGTACCCAGGGCCTACCAGGGGCTGCAGCATGTATTATGCCACCCCTGGTTGGCCATCCAAAACTGACACAACTGGCTGCACGACAGCTGGGGCAAGGTGGTGTACTCACCCTTTGCTTTAGATATAGTATACCTATATCTAACCCTAAAATGGACACACAGATCTCCTATCAGTCACTCCTATGGCAGGCCTTAACAATCCTGGAGGCAGAGTGCTTGGAATCGTGTGAGATAGTGCTCTGGCATGAGCTGAGCCTGTCTGCGGCTTTCGGGATCCATCCCTTAGCCGTTTCCATGATATCGCATACCATATACTCTTAAGTGCATTATAATCCTCGCGGTTATATGCCAACTCTGGTATCGCTTTATCAAAACATGTCGAGTAAGGTGTCATACGAATTGGAATACTAACCCCTCGCCAATTCTGGCGACGGGGTTAGCATTCCACCCTTCTAGAGGGACACGACATGTATGTAACCCCTAACCCCGGTTAAAGTCAAACAGAGCCTCAGCTCCACAAAATGGATGCTGCCACCGAGACACAAGTCTGCCCTCCTGCTGCTGGGAGTCCTCCCAGAGCAGGAGATAAGGACAAAGGGTTTCCTGCCAGGGGCGGTGCCAGCACCGTCCCAGACAGGGTTTTGTGTATTGTAGGTAGGCAGGGCTACAGAGGAAGGTGACTGCACGTGGCACCCCGGTGCTCACTGTGCATAGGCCGGCTTGAACCAGTTCCAGGGACACTCCAGACCCTGTGCTGGGGAAAAGCCCGCCAAGGAAGTGGGTGTAACCACCCCCCTCCTGGTCCCACCCATAGGGCAGGACCTAGTCGCGTGCCAGCCCCCTTTTCCCAGATAAAGGTAGAGACTGGCCCCCTTCCAAATCAGATCATCTTTGAATCCTGAAACTACTTTCTACGAAAGGAACTCAAGACTTCTTCCTAAGATTTCTCCCTTGTGGCTAAGGAGTAGTCACCCTGCATCCGCAGGCACCATCTGAAGAACACTGCGGTCTGCTGCAAGTCCTTCCTCCGGAATCCGACTGCCCAGCTCGACGAGAACCGGCTTCCCTGGCACCTCTGACCTCTACCCACCTCTACAGCCCAGCTGAGAATCGTGGGTGCGACGAGACCTCGAGGGACCGGCCATCTGCAAGACTGCACGACTTCTGCACAGCAAGCCCGCCGAGTAAATTCCTGGTGAGTGCTTTGGGGTCCGAGAAGCCCTGACCCTGAGCAGCTCCAGCACCGAAGTGCAGCCTCCCAGCATCTCCACGATCTGCGTGGGGCCCTTCTGCTTTTTGCTGCTCACCGCGTTGTTTGGCTACTAGCCTGCTGGCTTGTGGCCTTCTGAACGACGCCCGACGACATTTCTGCTGCTGGTCTGGTTGCTCCAGGCTGGCCCTTGCTCCCTTCCAGAAGAGGAGCACCCCGGACCCTCCTGGTCCACTCAAGATGCCATTTTGAGTCCACCGCGTGGGCTTGAATTAGCCAAGGCTTGTTGCCCAATCCTGGGTGACTTCGACGCCGACAGCTTCAACCATCGTGGGACAGCTCGCCTCTCCATCCTGGTCGCCGACAACGCCTCCTGGTCCGTGAGATCTGCAGAGCCAGCGTCGCCCACTCACCTAGTCGAGGTGACTGCCATCCGGTGCCCTCCTGGTGCCCACTGACTACTGGCTAGTAGTCACAAACTTGGACCCCTCTGCTTTCAGGTGTCATCCCCCTTCGATCCAGGCTTGGATCGCTCGAACAATCTTCACTGGTCGCCTGCCAGCAACTCCTTTCTTCCAGGCTCCTGGTCCGGCAACGAGGATTCCCGACGTCTTTTGAGACCTATGCAGCTGCAGCCCCTGGGCTAGGTAACTTCGGCACTTCGGTGTCCCAGCATAGCCTCACTATTCAAGGGTCAGGATCCACTGTCGTTTTCTCCCTACCAGGTCGGGTTCGCCCGTGAACACTAACTTTGTGAATTCTAGCTCCCATAGACTTTGTCCCGCATCCCGCGTGAGAGTGCACACTCTGCACCCGAGTCCCCTGGGCCTCCTAGAAGTAATCTAACGATTCCCTAGTCAAGTCCTAGCGATTCCAAAGCCTATTAGTACTGTTACTTACCTGCTAGTAATTCGTATTCCACTTTCAGAGTATATGGTTTTTCGTGCCCCACCGGCATTTGTGTATACCGTGCTAACTTAAGTATTTTCGTAAGAGTTTTGTAGTGTGCCTAGCACCCTGTCCTCATAAAGAGTACAGGGCGGTTGTGATTCTAATAAATACACTGTTTATTTTCATAACACTTGTGTGGTGTCCTTTCACTGGGTGTTCAAGGGGTAATGTGATGGTAAAACAGCTGGCTTAACACGCCCTCTAGAGTCTTAGCCTTAGACTGCTCGTATCCATGCTACTAGGATAGCTGGTCTATAAGGTTGACTTACAACCAATCATCAATAAGGGTTGTTTGGACTGATATATAGTGATCACTAGAATAGTGAGCACTGCACATCAGGCCAACTTCTCACATTGGTGGCAGCGGTGGGATTTGAGCTTGCTGTTGTTTTACCACACATGCCCTAAGAATATCTTGTGAAAGATCACATAAGTACTAAAGGTACATATAACTTAGCTTAGAATACTCTGAGTTCTACTGAACCAGCTGTTGTAGCTCCTAGGGCCTAGCACACCCTAAACTACAACTCTAGCAAGGGATCAGTAGGCAAACATATAGTGTAGGTAAGTGCACCACTTACACCTCACTAGAAAAGCATGTCTACCCAGGGAGAATCTACTGAGACTCCCCTGGTCAGTGTTGACCCTCCACAGGTCACTTCAAGATATGCAGCTCTCAGTTTCCAGGAGATGAGACAAATCTGTGTCTCCAGGAAACTGAAGCAGGGGTCTAACCCCACCATTCCCTTTCTGATAGGTCTCTTAGAGACATATGATGCCAGAAAGATTTCTCAGTTACATGAGAATATGCCAGCCTTAGAGGGAACCTCTGGGGATCCAGACCTCCCCAACACTGCTACTGCAGTTGAGGAGGAGGATCAAGAGGAACTCTCTGGGGATGAGGTAGACAAAGGTCTTGAGGTAGTCACAAGGCTAACTAGGGCCAACTTAGACTTACTTGGGCTAGGATCTGGGGGACCCCCAGTACTAACCCGAAGTGGGCCTAACCTTGGAGTTAGGAGAGATAGATCTCCTTCTAGGGACTCCATTAGATCTCTGCACTCTAATGCCTCTTCTCAGGGGAGAAGGAACTCTCCCCAGAGGAGATTGACTTCCCCTCAGAGAAGAGAGCATGAAGCAAGGATGAGACAAGCTAGACTGAGGATTGAAAGGGAAGAACTTGCCCTGGCCAAAGAAAAGCTTGCATTTGCTAGAGAGCAGCAGATGAGTGGGTTAGCTCCCACTGGTGGCAGCAATCTCCCAAGAGAAAAAGAGAAGGGTTTAGATACTAAACACCTGACTAAGATAGTGCCCCCCTTTAAGCAAGGGGATGACATCCAGAAATGGATGGCTGCTTTGGAGAGGGCCTGCACTGTGCAGTGCATTCCCCAGAGCCAGTGGGCAGCTATACTGTGGCTCTCCTTTGATGGCAAAGGTAGAGATAAGCTCCTCACTACTAGAGTTGAGGATGCTAACAATTACCAGGTCCTGAAAAATGCACTAGTTGATGGGTTTGGCTTAACCACTGAGCAGTACAGGTTGCTGTTCAGAGACACCCAGAAACTCAGTCTCAGGACTGGTCTGACTTTGTTGATTGTGCCACTAAGGCTTTGGAAGGCTGGCTACTGGGTAGCAAGGTTACTGACTTCACAGGATTGTATAATCTTATTATGAGAGAGCAAGTCTTAAATAATTGTCAGAACCAGTTATTACACCAGCACCTGGTAGACTCTGATCTGACCTCTCCACAGGAATTGGGTAAGAGGGCAGACAAATGGGTCAGAACCAGGATTAGGCCCAAGAACCAAGGTGGTGACCAGAAAAAGGAATCAACCAAGCCTCAAGAGAAGGGTGGGAATAAATCTACAGATCAAACCACATCAGGGCCCCAAAAATCCTCTGAGGGGGGTGGGTCCCAGAATCCTTCCAATAACCAGAAGAAGCCTTATTGTTACCCCTGTAAACAGGTGGGTCATTTAAAGACTGACAGCAGTTGCCCAAAGAATAACAATAAGGAGAACATACCCCCAGGTAACATTCCCAAACCTCCTGTTACTACTAGTAGTAATCCCCCAGGTGGTGGGAGTGCCCCCAAGAATTTGGGTGCATTTACTTTGGGAGTTCCTGGGGACTCTGGCCTAACCAGGTCCCCAAACTCAGATACTCTTGTCTGTGAGACTGGCATGGGGTTTGCCAACTTCACAACTTGTCCCAACACTTTGGGTAAGTACAGACAGGAGCCCCTCATCAATGGAATGAAAGTTGAGGCCTACAGAGACACAGGGGCTAGCATCACCATGGTGACTGAGAGTCTAGTCCCCTCAAGGCAACTTTTACCTGGTGCCACATACCAGGTGGTAAACATTGATGGAGTGAAGAAAACTCATCCCATGGCAGTAGTAAATCTCAGCTGGGGAAGTGTCACTGGCCCCAAGAGAGTGGCAGTGTCATCCAACTTGCCTGTAGATTGCCTACTGGGGAATGATTTAGAGACCTCAGCCTGGGCTGAGGTAGAGCAAGAAACCCATTCTAGAATGGTAAACCCCCATGGTAAGGTTAGTGGGGCAGTGTTAGTCACAGCCCCAGTCCAAGATGTCCTCCCTGAACAGGTCAGGAGGGTTGTGCCAGTCACAACCCACTCTCAGACAACTTCCTTCCCAGAACAGGTTGTCAAGGCTGTCATGGTAACAGCCCACACCCAAACTGAGCCCCCTCCTGAAAAGGTTGGGAGAGTTGTGATGGCCACAGCTCAAACTCAGACAGAAGATAGTGTTGTGAAGCCTGAAACTATGGATCACTCCACTCAGACAGAGAGCATTGAGGAGGAAGAGAAATCTCCCTCCCACCAGACTTTAGGAAAAGATCAGCCTCCTCAGGGAACTGATCTGACCCCTTGTGAAGAAACTGCCACAGAGGTAGTCAGGCCTAGCCTGGCAGAACCCCTGATGTCAGTGGACCCTTCCAAGGTGGGACCCAGTCTTGAGCAGGTAACCTGCCCCTCTCTCCCCTGCCTCAGTCAGCCCAGGGCTGTAGAGGTCAGGGAGGCCAGTGTTGGACCCCAAAGGGCCCCCTGTCCAAAAGAATCTCCCAATCAACAGATTAAGGGCACTGAAGCTAGTAGTCCTAGCCAAGTGAAAATAAAACACACTCCTGAGGGATCCCCCTTAAAATTAGTTAGGGACCTCCCCCAGATGGACACTGCTGGGCACAGCCAAACTTGGGACCTGAGGGCCCCAGACCTGACCTGTCCCTCCAGTAAGCCAAACAGAGGGACCCAACCTCCAGCTGTAGGTAGCCAGAGGTTGACCCTGAGAGCCCAAAACAACTCAGTCTTGGAAAGAAAGGCCTCTTTGGTGGAAAATGATTGGAGGAAGCTGAGCCCAAAATTAGTGGAGCCTCACTTCAGTACTCCATTTCAGCACCAGCCTTTTACTTTGCCAAAACACACCACAGGTAGAGATTCCCTATGGTGGAGACCCTCAGACACCCTTAGGGTGAGGGATTGCTTAGTGGATCATGAGATAGGGGGTAACCATGCCAGTGCTGGTACTTCCTTATATGGCCACTCAGGCAATATAGGCTTACCTGGCAAGGCTAGCCTTATCTCCTTTCGTTTGGGGGGGGGTTATGTAGGAAGGTAGATCCCTGACTATGGTTGCCCCCAACTTTTTGCCTGGTGTTTTGCTGGTTTTCTGACTTAGTTGATCTGGGACCCTGCTATTCAGGGCCCCAGGCCTACTGCTCTCTCTGTAAAATGGATTCCATGTACCTTAGGTACATATCTAAATTGGATACTGAGTCACCTTGTCAGTCCCTGTACAGTGTACCTTAGGTACCCAGGGCATAGGTGTACCCAGGGCCTACCAGGGGCTGCAGCATGTATTATGCCACCCCTGGCTGGCCATCCAAAACTGACACAACTGGCTGCACGACAGCTGGGGCAAGGTGGTGTACTCACCCTTTGCTTTAGATATAGTATACCTATATCTAACCCTAAAATGGACACACAGATCTCCTATCAGTCACTCCTATGGCAGGCCTTAACAATCCTGGAGGCAGAGTGCTTGGAATCGTGTGAGATAGTGCTCTGGCATGAGCTGAGCCTGTCTGCGGCTTTCGGGATCCATCCCTTAGCCGTTTCCATGATATCGCATACCATATACTCTTAAGTGCATTATAATCCTCGCGGTTATATGCCAACTCTGGTATCGCTTTATCAAAACATGTCGAGTAAGGTGTCATACGAATTGGAATACTAACCCCTCGCCAATTCTGGCGACGGGGTTAGCATTCCACCCTTCTAGAGGGACACGACATGTATGTAACCCCTAACCCCGGTTAAAGTCAAACAGAGCCTCAGCTCCACAAAATGGATGCTGCCACCGAGACACAAGTCTGCCCTCCTGCTGCTGGGAGTCCTCCCAGAGCAGGAGATAAGGACAAAGGGTTTCCTGCCAGGGGCGGTGCCAGCACCGTCCCAGACAGGGTTTTGTGTATTGTAGGTAGGCAGGGCTACAGAGGAAGGTGACTGCACGTGGCACCCCGGTGCTCACTGTGCATAGGCCGGCTTGAACCAGTTCCAGGGACACTCCAGACCCTGTGCTGGGGAAAAGCCCGCCAAGGAAGTGGGTGTAACCACCCCCCTCCTGGTGCCACCCATAGGGCAGGACCTAGTCGCGTGCCAGCCCCCTTTTCCCAGATAAAGGTAGAGACTGGCCCCCTTCCAAATCAGATCATCTTTGAATCCTGAAACTACTTTCTACGAAAGGAACTCAAGACTTCTTCCTAAGATTTCTCCCTTGTGGCTAAGGAGTAGTCACCCTGCATCCGCAGGCACCATCTGAAGAACACTGCGGTCTGCTGCAAGTCCTTCCTCCGGAATCCGACTGCCCAGCTCGACGAGAACCGGCTTCCCTGGCACCTCTGACCTCTACCCACCTCTACAGCCCAGCTGAGAATCGTGGGTGCGACGAGACCTCGAGGGACCGGCCATCTGCAAGACTGCACGACTTCTGCACAGCAAGCCCGCCGAGTAAATTCCTGGTGAGTGCTTTGGGGTCCAAAAAGCCCCGACCCTGAGCAGCTCCAGCACCGAAGTGCAGCCTCCCAGCATCTCCACGATCTGCGTGGGGCCCTTCTGCTTTTTGCTGCTCACCGCGTTGTTTGGCTACTAGCCTGCTGGCTTGTGGCCTTCTGAACGACGCCCGACGACATTTCTGCTGCTGGTCTGGTTGCTCCAGGCTGGCGCTTGCTCCCTTCCAGAAGAGGAGCACCCCGGACCCTCCTGGTCCACTCAAGACGCCATTTTGAGTCCACCGCGTGGGCTTGAATTAGCCAAGGCTTGTTGCCCAATCCTGGGTGACTTCGACGCCGACAGCTTCAACCATCGTGGGACAGCTCGCCTCTCCATCCTGGTCGCCGACAACGCCTCCTGGTCCGTGAGATCTGCAGAGCCAGCGTCGCCCACTCACCTAGTCGAGGTGACTGCCATCCGGTGCCCTCCTGGTGCCCACTGACTACTGGCTAGTAGTCACGAACTTGGTCCCCTCTGCTTTCAGGTGTCATCCCCCTTCGATCCAGGCTTGGATCGCTCGAACAATCTTCACTGGTCGCCTGCCAGCAACTCCTTTCTTCCAGGCTCCTGGTCCGGCAACGAGGACTCCCGACGTCTTTTGAGACCTATGCAGCTGCAGCCCCTGGGCTAGGTAACTTCGGCACTTCGGTGTCCCAGCATAGCCTCACTATTCAAGGGTCAGGATCCACTGTCGTTTTCTCCCTACCAGGTCGGGTTCGCCCGTGAACACTAACTTTGTGAATTCTAGCTCCCATAGACTTTGTCCCGCATCCCGCGTGAGAGTGCACACTCTGCACCCGAGTCCCCTGGGCCTCCTAGAAGTAATCTAACGATTCCCTAGTCAAGTCCTAGCGATTCCAAAGCCTATTAGTACTGTTACTTACCTGCTAGTAATTCTCATTCCACTTTCAGAGTATATGGTTTTTTGTGCCCCTCCGGCATTTGTGTATACCGTGCTAACTTAAGTATTTTCGTAAGAGTTTTGTTGTGTGCCTAGCACCCTGTCCTCATAAAGAGTACAGGGCGGTTGTGATTCTAATAAATACACTGTTTATTTTCATAACACTTGTGTGGTGTCCTTTCACTGGGTGTTCAAGGGGTAATGTGATGGTAAAACAGCTGGCTTAACACGCCCTCTAGAGTCTTAGCCTTAGACTGCTCGTATCCATGCTACTAGGATAGCTGGTCTATAAGGTTGACTTACAACCAATCATCAATAAGGGTTGTTTGGACTGATATATAGTGATCACTAGAATAGTGAGCACTGCACATCAGGCCAACTTCTCACAGAATGATATGGTTAAAAGAGTTTGTAATATCTAAAAATGTGGAATGAAACATCTCTTTAGGTTTTGGGATAAACTATGTAGTTTTGTATGATATGTATCGTTTTTTTACATGTGTGCTTGTATGCGATAAATGCTGATAATACGGAAATAGTACCAGCCATAACAATTATTTATTTTAGAAAAGTTATTAAAGAAAAAAGAAGCACCCATATTAAACAATTCCTCTTCTTTTATTTAGGAGGGTGTGTTACAGCAACCGATATGCCAGATGTGCTCGGCAATCTGCAATTCAACCTATTGAGGAATACCCGAAACAAAAGTGTACATAAACCGGAAGTAAAAGAGCTGATGTGGGGAAGTGACGTGGAATGGGCATTCCCAAGAGACACCTGTCTCTATGACTACGTTTTGGCTGCGGATGTCGTCTACCACCATAACTTTATGGATGAGTTGCTGTCAACCATGAAGTATTTGTGTCAGCCAGGGACAGTGTTACTATGGGCAAATAAGTTCAGACTAAACACAGATTTTGAGTTTTTGGAAAAATTCAACGCTGCATTTGATACAACAGTGCTGGCAGAATTTCCAAGCCTGGAAGTGAAGGTGTTTAAAGCCACAGCAAAAGTGGAACCCTTTAGAACAAAGGCATAGGTCATTAACGGTGGAACTTAAAATGGGAGAAGAGTTTATAATTTTATAATGTGGATTCAAGAGAGGGAAACATAAACAGGATTGTGTAAATGTTTTTGTGTGCAATATTTTCCACAAAGTGCTCTGCCTTTACAAACCACAAAATTAAAATGGTAAGTTCTTATACAACAGCAGTGCCAGTGGAGGGCAACACACCTGTAGGTAGAAGGATTCATACTGAAGCTAAACAGCAAGATTTGAATCAAACCTCCCTCTAGAGTCTGACTCTGCATAAGCCTCTCGAAACTTCAATCCCAGACGAACCATTGGAGCCAAATACAGCCATATAAGGACCCGTGACACATATATTATACTCCATAAGCATATGAAGTGAATCGTTGCATGAAAGTTTGTTGTGCATGGTTAGCGGAGTGTTCTTTTTTAGTCTGACCTATGAGTAGATTTTTTGATGTTATACGTGATGCTCGGAAGAGTCCTCCAGATGCCATAGCAGCATGAAATAGGATGCAATGAGTGTGGGATCGGTTCGCTGACTGCTTATGCAAACCAGTATAATGCACCGTCTGAAGTTACTTACATCATGGTTTGGCAATCGTCCAGGTCTTTATTGTCACTTCTAAGTAAGTGCTGATGTTCTCAGTTCTCTTCTGCAACATGTTCTAGAGCATGCATGTCTGTATAAAGAAAAAACTCCGACCAATGGGATTTCCGAATAGGGGAATGGTGAGCAGTGGTATCTAGACTTCTGTTGAAGGAAGGAATGCAGTAAGAGGCAGACCACTCATTATGAGATCCAATGGAGGTCAATGGAATGATAACTCTTTCACCATGCATTCACCATGAGTCCCAATATGAGCAACCTTCCTGACAAAGATGTGTGCATGACTATTTGGTCTTGATGGCTAAGCTGCCTGAAGGATTCTTCTTTCACAATTGCAATCTTCGGTCCGCCATTAAAGTTTGTTCATCACCAACATGTGAATCAGTGTCTAAGCGTTGGGACTGGTAAGCCAAAAATTGCCACTGAATTCATCTCATCCACAGCCAAGCTCGCGGAGGAAGCAAAATACTCTATTATACTTTATATGCACAAGAAGAAAACCTCATCTGAACCTGACACTTTGGACAGAAAAACAAAACTATACGCATCATGCCATTACCACCTTTCTTAATGGGGTTGTTGCTGTGCTTTCACTGCCCTCTTATTGCCCTTGGTAGCGACACAGTCTCAAACAACAAACATATACTGTATATAAGATCCTATTTTTCTTTTAACTTGAAATACTTTCGAAGATCTCACCAGAAGTGCTCCTCTGATTGTTCAGTTCTAGAGAAAGCAGGGATACTCAAACATTTAGTAAACAAGGAAGTGCGGCCAAACCTCAGCCCACCTGCCATATTCCGCAGAGTAACAGTTTCAATTTTTTTTAGTATGGAGCAATGGGGGTGTTAGACAATCTTCCTGAAAACCCATTTCTTTGTGCTCTGCAGCACCCAAGGGTCTGCGATCAATCTCTCCCATTCCAAAAATAAACAAGCATTGTCTTTGCCAATAGGTCTCAGCTCTAAAAGGGCGAGTTACTGGCTTTGTCAATGGTTTTTTGGTGTTTACATATTAAGGAAGCGTTGTTTTCAGTCATATTCCACTAACACAGAGCTCAACCATCCAGTGAAGGAGTTGAAATGGCTACTCGTCTACTTTAGTCAGTTGCAGATTTTTAGCAAATGGCTTTTTCAAACATTTGGAATCTGCTGTGAACAGTATTACAAACCGGTTCTAAAGCCACTATTTTTGAGAATTTACAATGTTGAAGATTACTGAGATTTTGCTGCCAAGACTCAGATTCCTGACCACTTAAGACAGAGGAACCAGAATCATCAAATGAAGGCTGGCCCCCAAAATCTCCCTTGAGGACAGATATGCTCATCCCTCCACATAAACACTTCGCCCATCACAAATTTGAGAGACACTGCAAAATCTTCTGTATGCCCTGTGAGGAATAATGGCAAGTGTGCAATATGGGAAACATCCTTTACATCTCGGTGATTACACCACGATGCAGTTGCAACGCAGCCATTACAACACAAGAGTTACATCGACTTGCGCTGGATGGAACTATAACCTAAGGAATAGTAAGATTTACTATTCCAACATCTTCCCTACTGTACGTAGACTCGTGTTGGAATAGTAAATCTTACAATTTCTAAGTCCAGGGCCCTCCAGCGCAAGTCGTTGTAATGACTTGCGTTGTAAAGACTGCAATGAAACATTCAGCAATCATTTTGATCGCATTGATCCATCACATATTACTCTGATATATATATATATATATATATATATATATATATATATATATATATATATGCCTTGTCTCTTCTCACCATAGTTACCACGGCTGAAGTCACGACACAGCAACAGGTTCAGTTCATAAAAGTAGTTTATTCGCACACCATGTGCAAAATAACGTGCATCAAGTAACGGACAGCCTACGTGTTTCGGCTACTCCTAGCCTTCCACTGGACCATAGAGTCCTTGGGTCTAGACCTCATTTTTAAAGTGCATTAGTGTAAGTACCCTCTTCCCTTTCCATGGTCATCTAGACCATCAACCCTGCACAGTTCTTACTGGCTTTCCAACGCAGCCATTTTACATTTTAACGTTTCCGTAAAGTACTCTAGCTGTTCAAAATTGCTCAAAGCCAAATTATAGTTTATACATATATACATATTAACATTTAAACAGTTTTATGCTTCCCATTCTTTTGTAGTATTTTCGATTTTCTAACAGTTCATGAACCAATGATTCTCGAATATATTCAGTAAAGTACTCTACTACTTCCACAAGTTTGAGCAAAATTATTTTTTAACATTGTTTTCAATTAAGTTATTATTATCACGCTGGTTTATATGTACACTATTTACATTTTAGTAATTACTATAAACAGTCTGTTTAGTGTTACATAATTGTGTACATACACATTAGTACCAGATTTATAGCGCATTGTTCATTGGATGAGGGGAATAAATGCTGAAGATTTCTGTAAAGTACAGGTTATTACATCCATAAATTTCTATCCTCATCACCCATGCCTTCTATGTTATTCCGCTTTTATCCATTTCCCTATTTCCTCGAGTACATTCTAACAACGATTCATGATAAACTTTATCAAAAAACCTGGGATGCTATGATACTTTGGCTTTGAATTCTGGCTAATGTGTTATACTTTGTTGTCCAGTTCCTAATCTCATCACATCTATTCACATATTTTTTTTCTCCCATGTTATTTACATATTTTTACATCTCTCTGTTTCGTGAACCAAATCTCTCATTGTCTCTACCATTTTCTCCTCTTATATTTATAAGTGTACAAATAGTTCGGCATCGAAGGTATGTCCATATGGGACCTCTGTCCCCATGCCTAGTATCATTCTGGATTCAAGTTTTCGAAGTTGTATTGTTCGATCTCCACCCCTTTCTGAGATTTTACTTACTTTGATTCCTAAATATTTCTGTAAGGCTTGGTTGCTCTGATGGTACTTGGCAAAATGTGTGGCCATCGGGTAGCTAGGGTCCTTGTTCTTGATTGCCCTTAAGTGTTGTAATATTCTTAATTTCAATTTATTGATCGTGCTCCCGATATAAAACTTATCACAGGGGCATTGTAGTCTGTACACCACACATTTTGATTCACACGTGATGTGATCCTTCATTTTATCTATTTTGCCATTTTGAAGTTTATACTCCTTGATGTTCACGCCATGATCACAGGCCTTACACTTATAACACTTCCAGAAACCAGGAGCTGTTAACCAAGCTCGTTTGTCTGGTTCTCTTAACTCAAGATGGCTTTGAGTTAAGATATCTCCTAGAGATTAAGTTTTCCGGTAAGCAATGCTTGGATAGATGGTTAAGATATTTTTCAAAGTTTCATCCAGGAGCAAGATTTTCCAATGTTTTTGTAATGCTCTTTTCATTTCACTACTTTGGTTGTCAAAGTCTATGATTAGTCTTGTCACTTCATTCTTTTGATCATTTTCATTGTCCATGATATTTTCAAACCTTTTGGTTTTTGGTACAAGCAAATCCACTCTCTTTTTCATGGCCGTCCTTGATTTTGCAGATGATATCACTTCTTCTGGATACCCCCTCTCCAGAAACCGTTGGCTCATTTTGTTTATTTAATCTTCTAGGTCCATTTCTTCAGAGCAGTTTCTATATATATATACGAAGTATCGTCACCTTCCCACAGGAGCCCCTTGATGGGCTGGAAAAGACAAGGAGTGGACCCACGATTTGCTGGTGCAAAGTTAAAGTAGTTTATTAATGCCCAGCGCTTCCGCCATGACGCGTTTCGCTTCTTCATAAAAGCTTGATCACATGACATACTACATGCATAACAGACAGACTCTTAAAGTGACAGTGCACCAATGGATTTCGACCAAAAAGCAGCATGGAAAATGGGAAGCATGGAGATAGAAAGTATACTGTGCAACATGACGTAAGAATTATATTTACAATAAAATACTGTTTAGAAAACATTGATAGACAGGGAACATATTGATAGGGCTCATTAAATAAATACACAAGTAAATAAATAAATAAATATTTACATATCGCACTGCCAGCAAGGATGAAGGGTGGAACACACTTGTAATCCTAATAACCCCTTTCATCCTCCTCATTTTGAAACTGGCAGTTTAACACATGGCCTCTAAATTTAAATTCCCAATTGTCACAGCTGCTAAATCCACTTTATATATTTCCTAAGTGAACTTGATATTCATACAGCCCACAGTGGGCCCTCGTTCATCATCTCCTTAAACATATTGCTTAGCATCTGCTATTTTCATAAAGCCCAAAGTGGGCATTTTTAATAACTTTAAAATCCATATAAAAACGAAAGAGTCAGCTGTATATTGAATATTAAAGTGCAAAACGTGCAAGCAAATGTGCAAAATGTACATAAAGGGCTTATTATTCTTAATCCTAAAAAATATTTTTCATTTATATATATATATATATATATATATACACGTTTCATTTCATCTAAATAATCAAATCAGAGGTGCGCACTTAATTCATACTACCATTAGAGTTGTAAAAAATCTGTTGGTAACATTCCTATATCAAAAAAGACAAACAGCCAAACTCATCAAATTTAGTAACAGTACAATATACAGGCAGCTTCTGAACAGTGGCGTTATGTAGGCACTAGATACAGGTGTAAAGATCTTCCCTATCATTCAATCCATTTGGACTCTTGCTGTCCAACTCCAGTATGTATTTTGTTTCCAGGAGACGGAGTTTAGCCTCACGATCTCCTCCTCTTCTAGATGGTAAGATGGAATCTATAACATAGTACTGGAGATAACTGGAATTGCCTGCATGCTTGTGTTCAAAGTGCCTGGCAACCGGATATGCCTGATCATGTCCGGTAATTGCCCGTATGTGCTGGAGTATCCGTTTGTGGGCAGGTAATCTGGTACTACCAACATACCATCACCCACACGGACACTCCAGCACATAGACCGCATAGTCGGTCTTACAAGACAACCTCTTAGATATGGCAATTGACTCCTTCTTAAAAGGGCTCATGTAATGCATTTTATTGATGCCAAATCGGCAGGCTTTACACTGGGGACACGTCTTGAATCCATTACTGAGAGACAACCACGTATTGGATATCGGGGGTTCCAATACATTCCTGGCCAAATCCTTGGCCATGGAACGGGACCTCCTAAAAGCGAGTAATGGTTTATTGGCTACTTCATGTCCAATAACCAGGCCACTCTTGACTAAATTCCAATTCCTGTACAGAATCTTTCTCAGTGCTCCGTGTTGACGATTGTAAGTTAAAATAATACGAGATGGAACACTAGAGTCACTGCCACTGCCTGTGTTATCTCTTATTTTCGGAGCCATGGCCTCTTCTCTGGTTACAATCTGAGTGCGTTTGATGGCCTTGGTGAGGGTCTGATTCGAGTAGCCCCTAGCTAGGAAACGCCTTCTGCTCTCGTCTTGTGCAGCCGCACATTCGGAGTCAGTGCCTCAAATCCTTTTAATCCGCAGCATCTCCCCGTAGGGGATACTACGGATCAAATGAGCGGGATGGTGACTGGCAGCATGTAGAACTGTATTACCCGCAGTGGGTTTCCTCTATAATTTTGTTGCTAGGGTATTGTTATCTACATAAATCTCCACGTCCAAAAAGCACACTGAGGTAGTGCTAATATTGGACGTGAAGCTTAAGTTCAAACTGTTGTTGTTAAGCTCCTCCACAAAAGCTACAGCACTGGATGTTGGCCCCTTCCACGCAAAGAACAAGTCATCTATGTATCGCAGATACGGGACAATGTTATCCTGTGTAATGGCTTGGTGTTGACCATGTAGAACCTGCTCCTCCCACAGACCCATGTGCAAGCACGCGGAGCTGGGGGAGAAGCAGGCCCCCATCGCCACTCCCCTGATCTGTTGATAAATGGCGTTATTAAACATGAAAAAATTCTGCTCTAGACACATCTGCGTCATACTCAATAACATTCTGTTATGGGTAGTAAAATTCATGGGCCGCATGTTAAAAAAAAATCAATAGCTTTGAGACCATCACAATGTCTTATAGACGTATATAACGCAGAGACGTCCAAAGTCATTAAAAGTAAATTGGGACCCCAAGACACCTGCTCCACTTTTCTTAAAAAATCAAAAGAGTCTTTGACATATGAATTTTTCCAAATTTTCCCATTTGCTAGCATAACTTCTTGGACTGGTTTGGCTATCTGACACACTTTGCAGTTGTAGCATTTCTTAAAGCCTTTTCCTTTTAACCATAATTTCTTGTCTTCTTTGAAAAAATGACTCTTGATTAGACGGTCTTTTAAGTCTAACCAAGAGTCATTTTTTCAAAGAAGACAAGAAAAAAACAGTCCAAGAAGTTATGCTAGCAAATGGAAAAATTTGGAACATTGAAGAACTCATCACATGCATGACACCATATGTGATTTATGTAATTGAATGCCCGTGTCAATTAAAATATGTTGGTAGCACCAAGAATGAATTGAAAAAGAGGATTCTGGAACATGTGAGGGCAACCGTACATCAAGATAGGAGCAATGCAGTTGCCAAACATATGGAGTCTAACCACAACAGTGAGTGGAAAAGCCTTAAATTGTATGGCATTGACACTGTAAAAAAGCCTGTGAGAGGAGGTAACAGAGAAATCATGCTGAGAAAGAAGGAATCAAGATATATTCTCAGTCTGCGAACCATGACTCCGCATGGGCTGAATCAGAGCGAGGAGATGTACATACATTTGTAAATGGACATATGGACAGATGACTTTATGAATTCTATGTAAATATGGCAGAACTAAAACAGTGATGTTTTTTCGCACCATGAATTTTGTTTAGAATTTGATTAATTATATAGCACACGTTTTTTTTACAAAGAATCTGGAAATGTGATGATCAAAAATTGTTTAAATTGGTAAAATAGCAATGGTTAAAATTATTACGAGAGATACAAAATTAGGTATACTTTTATGCGTAAACTTTACAAATGATTTTGACTAATAGATACGAAGGGCCACTAGAGGCATCAATTGATAATGCTTGAAATATTTATAAGAGATGAAATTCTGTGCATGAACAGTGAATACAATGAATTAGAAGCAGGTTTGAAGTTAAAACCAGGGTACATCTCTCAAAATACTGAGTTACCATTATTATTGTCAGAATGTTTACAATCATCACATAACAGAGATATCTTGAATCAATTTTTGTTTTTGATCATATAAGTTGAAAATAGTTTTGGGATTTTCACTGATTATTAGTTAACACTACAATAACCACATTGCCCCTGGGGGAGGAGGAGCCGGAAGATGTAACACATGAGCCTTAAATACGAATGAGAAGATGTGGGCGGCACGGTGAACAAGATCTCAGTAGGAGATCGAAAGGCGTTGGTGTTTGGAGTGTTTGGAGTTTGACAAAATAAATAATTTGAACTGATCTTTATGGAGTTTTGGTGTGCGACCCAAGTTCTTTTCGTTTGAAAGGAGATTACTACATTTACGGCGGTCTGCTCGACCGCGGGAAGACGCACGGCTGTTAAGCAGCGCCTGAACCGCGCAACCGAGCACAAAGGGTTTTATATATATATATATATATATATATATATATATATATATATATATCTATAGTGAAAGGAAAGGCAGAAGAGGCTATTTTTTATATTAAGGTTATTGCAGGTTCACACACACACACATATTTTGGAGACTCCAACAGGAAATACAACTGCCACTCTCAGGATATCGTAATCGTTCTTTAACCCCTTTGCCGCGGCGTGAATTCCTCCGCCGTGAGAGGGGGGCGGGGTTGGGCGTGACGCTGTGGTACTCATGACGGTTCCCGGCCATCACAAATCATGGTGGGTGTGTGCTAACGACGGCCGGGAGCCGTCAGAACTCCGCTCACTGATTAATTCTAACGCACAGCGGGGAATTAACAGCGCATGGGCGGAGCGGCAACGTTCTGATGACTCCCCGTCATGAGCACACGTCTACCGTGACTCATGACGGTCGGGAGCCATCAGGAGCACCGAACGGGTTAATCAGAACGTGCTGCAATCATAAATTACAGACGCGTTTCGGCTTGTGCCTTTTTCAATGTCAGTGCGCGACTCATGGGGCCATTCATTAAAACGAAACTTTAGATTAATTAATTGGATTGGCCACGGTTTAGAAATCAACAATGGACTAACTTGTTCATGCACGTAAATTGTAATGTGAATGCAGTCGCCATCTTAGTGTTGCAAAACATGATTAGAATCCTTACATAAAATAAAATTTATATCCTTACACACACCATTTTCAGCGAAATTCTTGAAACTATTACATCATATATTACACAGCTTTATTATAATACAGCATTGTGGTTTTACTTAACGTCCCCACAGCTTATTGCACTTAGTCTACCCTTGCAGCAATCTGTGTGGCCAAACCTTGCGGTGATCCACAAGTAGATATCTTCACTAAATTACATGAAGAAACTGCTTCAACACACATTTGTGCCCTGAATAGGCCAATAGCAAAATTAAATAAACAGTTACCACTGTTATTGCCACAAACCCATCCCAGGTACTTGGCCTGTGTACTTGCCATTCATACATTCTTGATGCTTATAAATTATACAATGCACGGTGTAGTTACATTGGACTGCGGTATGTGGGAAACAAATAAATAAATATATATATTGATATATATAGATATATTAGTTTAAGTTTAAAATATTTGTAAAGCGCCACATACACCTAAACGGTTTCTTGGCGCTAAAGTGGCAACAACAGCCTAAGTGTCGGAATCAACAGCTCGGGCGTCAAACTGAGGCAGGGGGAAAGAGGATTTTAAGACAGAAAGGCCTGGGTGAACAAAAAAGTTTTAAGGGATTTGCGAAAGGTAGAGTACTGAGTGAGGGATCTGAGGTGGAGGGGAAGGGAGTTCCAAAACGCCGGGGCAAGGGTGGAGAATTTAGAGCCGCCCAGTTTTTTTTTCCTGTAACGAGGGGCAACTAAGAGATGTTGGGCGGAGGAACGGAGGTCTCTGCTGGGAACGTATGTTTTGATGGCTGAAGATATGAAGAAGGGGGCAAGGCCGGATCTGGCCTGAAAAGCCATACAGCCTAGTTTGAACAAGGCGCGTTCCCGGACAGGGAGCCAGTGGAGGGTCTTCAGTAGGGGAGAGGTGTGGTGAAATTTAGGGAGACCAAAGGCAAGGCGAGCCGCCTGGTTCTGGACCAGTTGTAGTTTGCGCATGCAGTACTGGGGGATACCGTTGTACAGGGCGTTCCCATAATCCAGGCGGGACAGGACCAGTGCGGACATAATCAGTTTGAGTGCAGGAAAAGAAAAAAAGCGAGAAATAGAACGAATAGTGCGGAGAGTGAGAAAACAGGAAGAAACCACCGAGCCTATCTGGGAGTGAATGGTGAGTTTGTCGTTGAACTTGATACCTAAGGTTTTAACAGAGGAGACTGGGGTGGGAGGAGAGCCAAAGGAAGGGGGCCAAAATAGGGAGTTCCAGGGACTGGAGCAACCACCCGTAAGCACAAGTTCCGTCTTATCGGGATTGAGCTTCAGGTGGTTGAAGTTCATCCAGTCCCTGATAAAAGATAGAATTGATTGAAAATTAGAGATAGAATCAGGTGAAGAGGACAGATTGAAAATGAGCTGGAGGTCATCGGCATAGTTGTATACCGTGACCTCCAGCTGCTGAAGTGCAAAGATGAGCGGAGAGATGTAGAGATTAAATAATAAAGGGGACAGAGAAGAACCCTGGGGCACCCCGCACTGGACCTGACAGGGGGTAGCTGAAAACTCCCCAAGACGAACCGCCTGGGTCCGGTCCCTCAGGAAGGACGAGAGCCAGATGAGGGCCGAGCCTCCAATTCCCGCCGCCCTGACACGGGAGAGTAAGATGGAATGGTCCACCGTGTCAAAAGCGGCGGACAAATCAAGGAGGACCAGCGCCTGAGGTTGACCTATGTCCATACCTTCTCTGAGGGTGTCCGACACCGACACCACCACTGACTCTGTCGAGTGCCTAGGTCGAAACCCAGCCTGGCAAGGGGCCAACACCCCATTTTCCTCGACAAAGGAGCTGAGCGCAGAAGTGACGTGACGCTCCAGCACCTTGCCTAAGAAGGGTAACAGGGAAATGGGGCGATAGTTGGCCAAGGCAGAGGGGTCGGCTCCTGGTTTTTTTAAAATGGGGACGATAGAGGCAGCTTTCAGTGACGGAGTCACTACACCCCGGGCCAAGGAATCGTTGAGGAACCTGAGAGGAGGCAGAGTGCAGACAGAATAGATCTGCCGTAAGATATGTGCAGGGCAGATATCTGCTGGGGAGCCAGATTTGATTTTAGGGAGAAGGGAGAGGAAGATTTCCTCAGTAAGGAGCGGAAAAGAATTGAGAGAAGCTAGAACCGGGGGTAACTGGGGGTCTACGAAGAGGGGGGAAGGGGGGGATGTTAGTTTGGATTGTCGCGGTTTTTTCCACGAAGTATGAATTCAATGAATCGCAAAGGTGCTGAGAGGGGAGAGGCTTCAATGAGGTCCTATCAGAGAAGGCCAGGTCATGGGTGATGGAAAAGATCTCCTTGGGTTGATTCTCTGCCGCCAGGATTTTGGCTGAGAAGTAAGCTTTCTTGGTCTCTATAATGTTTTTTTTTATAAGTCCCTAAGAGAAGGACGTAGCGGGACTTGGAGGTGGGACAGTAGTCCAGTCTCCATCTACCTTCTGCTTTTCGGACCGTTAATTTCTGCTCTTTCAGTTCTTTGCTAAACCACCGATTGGCGTCTTTAGGGCGCCTGATCGAGGTGCGCCGAAGGGGAGCCAAGCTGTCGCTTCCGTTCTTAAGCCAGGAATCAATGGCCTTAGCTTGAGCTGCCGACGCCAAGCCCGACAGAGAAGGGGAGGAGGCCAGAAGTGAGGAGGTTAGGTCCGGCAGGTTGGCCTTGCCCCAGTTGCGAGCCCAAGAGTTTTTGACATGGGCAGGTATCTTGGTCGGACGAAGATTAAGAGAGAAGGAGATTAAAAAGTGATCTGACCAAGTGCAAGGAGAGACTGTGAGTGAGGACAGGGGGCAGTTGAGAGACCAAACTTGGTCTAAGATGTGGCCGTGAATATGGGTAGGAGTGTGGACTAGGGAGGTAAAGTTAAGTGACAGAAGAATTTCAGAAAATTCCTTGGATGGGGCACATTCCTTAGGATCCGAGGGCCAATAGTTGAAATCCCCAAGGACCAACACTGAAGCATATTTGACAGCCAGAGTGCCAAGTAAATCTTGAAAAGCGGGGAGAAAAGACGGGGTGGGTTGGGGTGGACGATAGACCAGCACAACGGCTAGGTGAGGGGAAAAAGAGGAGGAGCGAACCACGAGGTGGTCGATACCTCCCAAGGGGGGTGAGGGAAGAGTCTGAAACTGAAAATCAGTGCGGGCAATTAGAGCAACGCCGCCACCCGTTTTCCCAGCTGGGCGGTCAGCCCGGATAGAATAATAGGTCGAAGGGAGGGCGGCCAGAAGAGACGGAAGAGAAGACTCACAGAACCAAGTCTCAGTTAAGAATAAAAGATCAGGTTTATCCGTGTCTAGAAGTATGAATAATTCCTGATGATGTCTGATGGCGGACCTTGTGTTTAATAAAATGATAGACAGTGGAGGGAAGCGGATGTCAGGAGTGAGCGATGAGTAAGAAGCTGGCGGGGAAGCAATAATAAGGGGACAGCCTTGAGGACAGGCCCTGCAAGGAGAATAACAGCCCATGTTAGTAATCCGTTGGATAGTGAGAGGGTCGAGGGGCCGATGACCTTGTAGGAGAGTGAGGTCAGCTGAAGAGTATCGGATGATAGGACCAGGGGTGGTAGCCCCTGGCCCCGGCCTGCCGCGGACGGGCGCAGACGGGCTTAACTCTGGCGCGACTCTGGCGCGCCACCGACGCGCCCGCTGCGCTCGTCCGCTGCGCTGACGCATGGGGGGACGTTTAAATAGGCTGATGACCAGGGTGGGCGGAGTCAGCAGGGCGGGTTGGGAGGGGTTTTTAAAAAAAGAGAGTAGCGTCCAGCGCTCGTAATCAGCGGGACAACGAGGCTGGGCTGGGCTGCTTGTAGTCAGCGATGAAGTAAAGAAGGTATTTTAAAATTAGGAGTCAATTACCACCCGCGAGCAAGTCCTCTGCCACAGGACTGCTCGAGTTTAGTGGCGAAAAAGGGGCGGAGCCTAACTAGGCTGATGACCAGGGTGGGCGGAGTCAGCAGGGCGGGTTGGGAGGGGTTTTTAAACAAAGAGAGTAGCGTCCAGCGCTCGTAATCAGCGGGACGGCGAGGCTGGGCTGGGCTGCTTGTAGACAGCGATGAAGTAAAGAAGGTATTTTAAAATTAGGAGTCAATTGCCACCCGCGAGCAAGTCCTCTGCCACAGGACTGCTCGAGTTCAGTGGCGAAAAAGGGGCGGAGCCTAAATAGGCTGATGACCAGGGTGGGCGGAGTCAGCAAGGCGGGTTGGGAGGGGTTTTTAAAAAAAGAGAGTAGCGTCCAGCGCTCGTAATCAGCGGGACGGCGAGGCTGGGCTGGGCTGCTTGTAGTCAGCGATGAAGTAAAGAAGGTATTTTAAAATTAGGAGTCAATTGCCACCCGCGAGCAAGTCCTCTGCCACAGGACTGCTCGAGTTTAGTGGCGAAAAAGGGGCGGAGCCTAAATAGGCTGATGACCAGGGTGGGCGGAGTCAGCAGGGCGTGTTGGGAGGGGTTTTTAAAAAAAGAGAGTAGCGTCCAGCGCTCGTAATCAGCGGGACGGCGAGGCTGGGCTGGGCTGCTTGCAGTCAGCGATGAAGTAAAGAAGGTATTTTAAAATTAGGAGTCAATTGCCACCCGCGAGCAAGTCCTCTGCCACAGGACTGCTCGAGTTTAGTGGCGAAAAAGGGGCGGAGCCTAAATAGGCTGATGACCAGGGTGGGCGGAGTCAGCAGGGCGGGTTGGGAGGGGTTTTTAAAAAAAGAGAGTAGCGTCCAGCGCTCGTAATCAGCGGGACGGCGAGGCTGGGCTGGGCTGCTTGTAGTCAGCGATGAAGTAAAGAAGGTATTTTAAAATTAGGAGTCAATTGCCACCCGCGAGCAAGTCCTCTGCCACAGGACTGCTCGAGTTTAGTGGCAAAAAAGGGGCGGAGGCTAAATAGGCTGATGACCAGGGTGGGCGGAGTCAGCAGGGCGGGTTGGGAGGGGTTTTTAAAAAAAGAGAGTAGCGTCCAGCGCTCGTAATCAGCGGGACGGCGAGGCTGGGCTGGGCTGCTTGTAGTCAGCGATGAAGTAGAGAAGGTATTTTAAAATTAGGAGTCAATTGCCACCCGCGAGCAAGTCCTCTGCCACAGGACTGCTCGAGTTTAGTGGCGAAAAAGGGGCGGAGCCTAAATAGGCTGATGACCAGGGTGGGCGGAGTCAGCAGGGCGGGTTGGGAGGGGTTTTTAAAAAAAGAGAGTAGCGTCCAGCGCTCGTAATCAGCGGGACGGCGAGGCTGGGCTGGGCTGCTTGTAGGCAGCGATGAAGTAAAGAAGGTATTTTAAAATTAGGAGTCAATTGCCACCCGCGAGCAAGTCCTCTGCCACAGGACTGCTCGAGTTTAGTGGCGAAAAAGGGGCGGAGCCTAAATAGGCTGATGACCAGGGTGGGCGGAGTCAGCAGGGCGGGTTGGGAGGGGTTTTTAAAAAAAGAGAGTAGCGTCCAGCGCTCGTAATCAGCGGGACGGCGAGGCTGGGCTGGGCTGCTTGTAGTCAGCGATGAAGTAAAGAAGGTATTTTAAAATTAGGAGTCAATTGCCACCCGCGAGCAAGTCCTCTGCCACAGGACTGATCGAGTATATATATATAAAGAGATAGATATAAATATATATATATATATATATATATATATAAATAACTAGTATATCACAAAAAAAAGTCTAACTATCTAACTTCCGATATTCACAGTGCTGAAATCATTTGTAGGGTATTTATCTTCCCTAAATAAATGCACATTTCAAACACAGCATTACATCTTTCTTTTCTGTAGTATGGTAACAAAAAATCACACTGTCACAAAGATACCCTTGCAGACCCATCATTGGTGTAAACAACTACCAATGGATCCTCCCCAACATGAGAAAATAAACATTGTAAAGGCAGACCCCATTAGCTAAAAGTGGCACTATCCAACATTGCATTTTAATTTCTTTTTTATGTATGTCTTTTTAAACATACTCTATTATGTCTGTACTACAAAATAATATTTTCCTTACAATGTGCTTTGCATTTAACATTTAACTTACAATAATACATATTGTTACATACAACACATTTTAAATATTAGCACATTATCCCCAACAAAAACACACACCTCTCAAAACATTAACAGACATAGCTATAGGTTCAGGCAAACAATAGGTACTAAAGGAAAAGGGTACTAAAATCAATCGATAAAAGCATGCATTATAAAAGAATGTAAGTAGTCACATTATGGTCCTAAATTTCCATCTCGGATTTCGGATGACATTTATAAAGCACTCAGCCTTCACCGTTGTCGTTTGAACATGCCACCAGAGCCCCTCAATGGCAATATAGGTTAATATTACACAGTTACCCACTATCTCTCTCTCTCTCTCTCTCTCTCTCTCTCTCTCTCTCTATATATATATATATATATATATATATATATATATATATATATATATATATATATATATATATATATATATTTAAAGATAGACGGATAAAGATCCATGAATGTTTGCATAGCTTTCATTTTGATCAATTAAAAAAGAATTCCTGTACATCACATTGCTTTTAAGCACACAGCTTTCAGTACTGGAACACAGTGTAGATTATGAAGGAAGCACAGTTGGAGTCTATAAATAAATATATATATATATATATATATTAGCAAAAACAACAAAAGCTGGTTTATTGACCCAAATGGGTCAATAAACCAGCTTTTTGAAACCGTCAGGAGGAGTGCGGCGTGATTTGTTGTTTTTGCTAAAACATAAAATTGCAGGAGTGTCCTTATCCTGCCGCCAGCACCAGCTTACTGTTGCTCCCCCCGCCGAGGACATTTGCGTATCTATATATATATATATATATATATATATATATATTTTTTTTTATTTTTTTTTTTTTGGGGCGAAACGCGTCTGTTGGGGTAGGGGCTTAGATTAAAAATGTATCATCTAAGATATTGGTTTGCTGGTCATTCTTCTAGCCGAAAATTGGAGTGGACTGTGTGGAAATATATATATATATATATATATATATATATATATATGTTCCTAGCTATACCTCTAAATATTAATTCCATCATACTGGCTGTATTGATATGGAGCTTTTCGTTTCTAATGTCAGAATGTCTTTTGTCACGAAACTGCCATTCTCTTGTAAAGTGTTCTAATGCTTCGTTTGCACTATATGAAACTGCAACAATAAATAAACAAATGTGTGCATAGTCTCAGTTTTGATTATGCATAATATCTGTATTCGTTACATTCTGTCTACTAATACCAAGCCATGAAACGACTGAACACAAAGCATTGACCTTTGATGTTAAACAGGAGAAAGATAGTGATCCAAGGTAAATTACTTTACTATTTATCGTTTTCCTTAACCAACCAATTCAAGAGCACAATGAAGTCATTCAGTTCAGCAGCAGTGCAAAACTAAACCTCACTTGTATATGATTATTAATAAAATAATCTTCCTTAATATTTAATAACAATATAGACCATATATAGAGAGAATGTGGCAAACTGACACGTTTTGGTTAACTTGTGGCAACGTTGTCAGTGCATTAGGGTTTTCTTGAACATTTTGTGTTTAAAAAAAACATTACTTTCAATAAATTTCACTCGATACAGTGATACACTTGGATGTACTTAAGGGTCAATCAGAAATATTGTCTTTTTAATTTTAGATTCTACCACAATATGACATTTGTTGCTTGATTTACTTGCTGAATCCTTTGGTGGTTTGGCTTGTGCTTTGGCTCTAGGAGCCAAGCCAGATCCCCACCTAAACTCTCTCAATGAATTGGGGAGGGGATGTGGCCTAACGGCTAGGGTGGTCGACCTCAAATCTGGGGAACTGGGTTCGAGCCTTGGAAATGACGCTCAACAGCCTGTGATTCTGGGAAAATCACTTAATCTCCCCGTGCCAAACAAAAATGAATGGGTCCTTAGGTAACGGCAACTGGTGCTCATGTAAAGCGTTCTGATACCTTCAGGTCGAATTTGCGCTATATAAAACTCCGGAAAAAAATAATGTGCTGGCTTTCCAGGATTGTAGCTGTCACCAGCGTGATTCCCCTCCTAGGAACTGCACCCAAGCCAGAATATACCCAGGGATTAAGAAGAGTCAGATTCCACAGGGTAAAGCTAGCCCTGCTGCAGCCAAGTATCCCTCCCTTGCCAGCTTCTTTGATCTTTGTAGGAGGGAAGACACTGAGCAAGAACAGAAGGGAAGGTGTTGACAGCAAGCAGCAGGAGGCAGCAATAGGAGAGAGGGTGGTCTGGGAGCAGCAAAGAGCAGACACACAGTGAGGTGTGGGAGGGAGGAACAGAGGTAAATCCATGTTGTGCTAAAGCCCAAATACTAAAGAAACAAACAAAAGTAATTATAGCCTCCTGATGTCAAAAGTGTAAGAATACAACTCACCCATTTGGAACACTATGAGACAGAAATGCACCTGTGTGGGGCACACAGAATAGGGAGGAAAGTAATCGAATCAAGAGCATCGAAATGAGCCCGACAACAAAGCATGAGCAAGTGGCTAACCATAGCAAAGGTCTTTGTAATGTAATATATTGGAAACAACAGGTCTGGCCAACAAACAGCTAAAGCTGTTGGAGCTGAGACCTAAATAAATTCCTCAATCTCCCTTCAGCCAGAGTCAAATGATACAAGTCGGCTTTAAAGGAGATTATGAAGGCGTTTAAGTCAGAGCAACCAGGATTGTGCTAGAGGATTGTTCTGCTCCAGGACCGGTAATTCCTATATTTACTTTACATCTTAACCCTCTCCTACTTAAGCAACCTCTTTTCATGTCTTGACAGCAAACCCCCATTATGCATGAGCTGTTTGGTAAACCATGAAGCAACCCAAATCAGTAGACGTAGTTTCTAACAACCGCAAGGAGGAGCAGGACTGGCAAAGGAACCTGTGAAACCAGAACTGGTTCTGTTTGAGGGACAGACGAGCTGATGATGTGCTTAGGTGGCAGGTCCCTCAAACTAGATGATAAAGCCATGCTCGTCTACTTAAATAGAAAAACATTTCCTTGTCAGTAGGTCTTTGTTTAAAGCTACCAGTTGCAGCCATATGTGGAAATGCTGGGACTTGTTTGTAATGGGAAACATACGGAACTATGAGGCCAGAGCCACGAGTTCAGGAAGCCCGCAAGCCGAGCAACGACTTGCCGGAACAACGACGTTGCCTTAACCACGTATGTGCGGCGTTAAAGCAAAGTCAGTCTAGTGTTCAGGATGGGCGGGGAAAGAGGACCGTCAGAAAGCAAACAGGACAGGTGAGAGGGGTTCGGAGTCGTTTTAAGAGGTGGGAGTTTGGGGTAGTTTTTATGGGGTTGGGGGATTGGGGTAGTTTTTAGGGGATGGAGGGGTTTGGGGTAGATTTTAGGGGGTGGGTGGTTTGGGGTAGTTATTAGGGGGTGGGGGTTTGGGGTAGTTTTTAGGGGGTGGGGGGTTTGGGGTCGTTTTTAGGGGTGGCGTTCCGGGTTGTTTTTAGGGGTTGTGGGGGGTTTGGGGTGATTTTTAGAGAGTGCAAGAAGATCAGGGTAGTTTTTAAGGGGTGTGGAGGTTGAGCATAGTTTCTAGGAGGTTGGGGTGATTTATGGGTCAGTGGAAGAGGGAGGGCGTGGTAACGTTAGCCATAGATGGCGGTTTACCATGATGCATGCCTTTACCATGCACAAAAATACGCGGTAAAGGAATGCCTAGTAAAGCAATTTGTGGTTAGGATGCGGTCGTTGTAGGAACCGCATTGTAAAGGTAGGCGTTGCAGAGGAACTTGTTGTTCCGACATACAACCATTTGGAATATGTCTCTAACATTAGTGTATTGACGCCCAGTGGAAGTGGAGATAAAGGAGATTGCCCGACATGCTCTTTTTTAGTATTTATTCCCAAGAATGGTGAAGACTAGGGAAGTTACAAACATTGTTTGATATAATGTTTCCTAGGGGAACTCACAAATCAGTTTTATTGGGGATTCTTCTCCTTGTATGAAACAAAAAGGTCAATTTTGATTTATAAGGAAACTCATCAAGGGGTGGACATGATCTCTTAATTAAGGCCAAGTAGGCTCTTCTTGTCATTAAATAGCTAGGCCCACATTTATCAAATCTTTCTGCTACCTTTGCATTGTGCAAGGCGACGGACGGACATCGCAAAGGCTAGAGTAATATTTACAACGCCACACAAGAGCCAATTAGCACCGCCATGCATGTCTTTGTAAAGAAATGTAACACACACAGTGGCTTGTGCTGCTTTATGTTACATTTGAAGCTTGGAGGCATTCCATGGGTGGAGCATAGAAGTTCCCCCATGCACCCACCCATGGATTTTGTATCAGAATTGTAGGAGAGTAGGGTCTGCTATCCTATGGTCACCCCAAATTTTTGCTTTTTGCTTCACTGGTTTTCGACTACTGAGGCTGTGGGCCTGCTGATCAGACCCCCAGCCTGCTGTTCTCTCACTAAATTACTGATACATGTGCTATAGGCGCATACCACAATTGGAAATGGACTCCTTGTCAGCCCCTGTATAATGCACTATCGGTGCCCAGGGCATAGGGGCCACCAAGGCCTACCAGGGGCTGCAGCATATCTTTTGCCACCCCTGGCTGGTTCTTAAATTGACACAACTGGCTGATCACTCAGCTGGGGTAAGGTGGTGTAATCACCCCTTACTTAGATATAGTATACCTATATCTAAACCTATATCTGGACACATATTAACCTGTGAGCCACTCCTATGGAAGGCCTCATCAATCCTGGAGGCAGAGTGCGTGGTTTAATGTGAGATGGAGCTCTAGCGTGAGCTGAGCCTGTCTGCAGCTGTCGGGAACAACTCCCTAAGCTGTTTCAGGATAATGCCATACCATATACTCTTAAGTGCCTTATAATCCTCGCGGTTATATAGCAACTTTGGTTTGGCTTTATCAAAACATGTCGTGTAAGGTGTCATACGATTTGGAATACTATCCCCTCGCCAGTTCTGGCGACGGGGATAGCATTCCACCCCTCTAGAGGGGTAAGACATGTTACTTTACTTAAATGCGGTTAATTTCTAAAAGGACCTTAGATCCACAAAATGGATGCCTCTGCCACAGACAGAAGTCTGACCCCCTGAAGCTGACCGAAACTCAGCCAAATGGGGCCTGGACAAAGGGTTTCCTGTCGCAGGGGGGTGTTACCACCCTCCAGACAGGAGATAGTGGATTGTAGCAGGGAGGTTTGAAAGAAACCAGACACTGCTTGGGGCGCACAAGGCTGCCCCTTGCATAATCCGGCCAAACCGGTTCTGGGGCACTCCAGCCCTCGTGCCAGGGCGGCCTGGATCAAAGGAAGGGGGTGTATCCACCCACTTCCTGGGTCCCACCCATAGGAGGGGACCTAGCAGGTAATCACGCCCCCCAGATTCGAATAAGAGTGGGAGCAGTGCCAATGCACTTCAGATTTCCTGACGAAACATAAGAAACGAAACTCTGGACCCTTCGACATCCTACTCAACGTGGAAGCCCGAAGAATCTCCCTTGTGGTCAAGGAGTGACCACCCTGTGCAAACAGGCACCATCCAGCCCTCGACGTCTACTTTGTTGCAGTTCCCGCCGGAACTCGAGCGACAGAGATCGACGAGATCAAGCTTGCCTGCCTTCCAACAGCCCGATCCACAGTCCATGCAGAGCTGAGACCCGTGGAGGCGACCGGAAGCGTGGGGCACGCCATCTTGAATTGACCACGAGACCAGCCCACGAGTGACCCTCGAAGCTGCACACCGGGGTTTGAGAAGCCCACACCCTGAGCCACTCTTGCACCGAAGTTCAGCCCTCCACACTCGACGAGTGCTGCGTGGGGCCCTTCTGCTCCATTTGGCTCAACGCATTGGCCCGGTCACTTGCCAGCCGGCTAGTGGTCCCTGTGCCGACGAAACGACAAATACGACTTGTGATTCTGGTTACCCCAGACTTGCACCAGCTCCCCTGAAAAGGAGCCCCCATTCTGACCCTCCTGGTTTGAGTGAGAAGCAATCTCCCGGTTCCGCGTGGATTGCTCTTGCCAAGTGTTGTTTGCTCCAAACTTGAAGCCGACTGCACCGACGGTGATAGCCCTCGTGGGACAGATCGTGACCCACTCCTGGACGTCGCAGATGCCCCAGAGCCCACGTGACAGCGGAGAGAAGCTCCTCGACGACCACCTGATTGCGCCCGACATTGCCTGGTTCCGTCCTGGTTCCACCCTGGTCACTGCTGAGTGACCCAGACTCTGTCCCCTCTGCTTTCAGGTATTCTTCGACTTGAGTCCACCCTTGGACTCCACCGGACACTTCACTTTCACCCCGCCTGCAGCCCTTTCAGCTTCAAGCACCAAGAGCCTGCGTGACGAAACCCGACTCAACTTCGACCCTGTGCACCCGCTTCCTGTGGGTGAGGTAACTTTGCTCCGCCGGTGTTCCCACACTGGTACACATCTCTAGGGTCTGTGTCTTAAGTTTGGTTCCTCTAGGTTCAGCGGAAGTGTCCTTAAACTCTAACTTTACAACTTTTACGCACCATTGGCTAACATTGGTGCATGCGTGCGCTTTCCGCACTGCTCCCGAATCCCGTGGGCCGTTCCCGACTTCAGCATTGCTTGTCCCGACTGCTCCCAGCGATTCCATAGGCCCTAGGCCTAACCACTGTTTGAGTGGCATCTCTTATACCACTTGTTTAGTATATGGTTTGAGTGGCCACCCGCCCTCATCCATAATTGTGCAACTTTGTATGTTTAAACTGTGCTTTTGATTTAACGCTTGTGCCCCTTTATTCATAAAGAATACTGGGGATTGTTTTTAGTAATAAATACATATATTTTTATAATATATACTTGTGTGGTGTCCTTTCATTTGATATTACAGGATTGTATGTGGTAAAACAGCTCGCTTAACACGACCTCTTAAGTTAAGCCTTTAGGCTGCTTAGTCCATGCTACCCCTAGGATAGCTTGTCTAATAAGGTTGACTTACAACCAGACACCATAAGGGATTGTTTGGTCTGATAATAGGTGGTTCCAGAATTGGAAACATCACCTATCAGGCCAACTTCTCACATTGGTGAGCAGCGGTGCGGATTTGAGCTTGCTGTTGTTTTACCATTGCAATCTTTTTATCAAATTGAAAGATCACATCAAGTACCTCTAGGTACATATAAATCAAAAGCTTAGCATATTAAGTTCTACTGAACTTAGTAGTTGTAGAGTAAAGGGATTAGCACACCCTGACTACAACTCACTAGCAAGGTACAGTAGGAAAACACTTAGTTTAGGTAGGTGCATCACTTACACCACACTAGAGTCATGTCTGACACAGGAGTAGCCTCAGGGTCCACTCCTGTGACAGTTGACCTTACCAAGGCAACTTCCAGCTATGACAAACTAACCCGAAAAGACTTGATTGCCTTGTGCGTATCAAGAGGGTTAAAAAGGGGCAGAAGTCCCACCTGTCCTATCCTGATAGCCATTCTAGAACAGGATGACTTAGAGAAGGCGAATGAAGTAACCTTAGAGTGAGGAGATGGAGTAAACCCACCTGTAACTGATACCCCTCAGGAGGAAGAAGGAGAAGAAGGAGAGGAGGGGGATGAGGACTCAGATGTTGAGGACACAGAAGATCAGGATCAGAGGGGTAGCCAGGTCCAAGTTGCCAGGCTTAACCAGGCCAACTTAGACCTACTAGGGAATGGAGAGGGCCAGCACCTCCCCAGACCCTATAACATTCTCCCAGGCAACAGAAGAGTGAGATCTCCCTCAGGGGACTCTCATATTTCGAGTGCCTCAAGAGAATCACAGAGAGGCATGACTGCTTCTCAAAAGCTAGAGCACAGGGCCAGAATAAGGGCTGTCAAACTCCAAATAGAGAGGGAGGAGGTAGCCTTGGCTCAAGCTAGACTTGCCTTGGCAAGAGAGCAGAAATTAAGTGGCTTAGATGCCACTGGTGGCAGCAATATTCCTAGAGAAAAAGACAGGGGCTATGATAATAGAAACCTGACAAAAATTGTGGCCCCCTACAAGGAAGGGGATGACATCCACAAATGGATGACTGCTCTTGAGAGAGCCTGCATGGTACAGCAGGTTCCTCAGGATCAGTGGGCTGCAATTTTATGGTACTCCTTTTCTGAGAAAGGGAGGGACAGGCTCCTCACAGTTAGACCTGAGGATGCCAAAAACTACACTGTCTTGAAGAGTGCTCTTATTGAAGGGTTTGGCCTAACCACTGAGCAATACAGGTTGTTGTTCAGAGACACCCAAAAAGCACAGACTCAAGACTGGACTGATTTCGTGGATTGTGCCACTAAGGCTCTGGAGGGTTGGTTGCAGGGAAGTAAAGTTTCAGACTATACAGGATTGTACAATCTTATAATGAGAGAACAGATCCTTAATAACTGTACAAACCAGCTGTTGCATCAATACCTTATTGACTCTGATCTGACCTCTCCCCAAGAATCGGGAAAGAAGGCAGACAAATGGGTCAGAACAAGGATTAAGCAGAAACCCCAGAACCAAGGTGGTGACCAGAAGAAAACAGACCAGAAGGGTGGAAATCAGAAAGATAAAGAAAAAGACCAGAAGTCTTCAGGCCCCCAAACTAATAGTAAGGAGGGTGGTTCCCAGAATGGAAACAAAAAGAAGAAGAATAATGGCCCAAAGAAACCTTGGTGTAATAACTGCAAATCAGTTTCACACTGGGGCAGTGAATGCACCAAGACAAATCCAGTCCCCACCACTCCAGCTCCTAAAGCAACTGCAACCCCTAGTCCAGTAAGCAGTGGTGGAACACAGTCCAAGGGTGTAGCAGGGTTGACCCTGGGTATTGAAGTAGGATCTGGCCTAGTCAGAACCCCTACTCAGGCAGTTCTCCTATATGATGTGGACCTAGATTTGTCCACTACAGTGAGTCCCAGTAACCTGGGCAAGTATAGGCAGACGCCTTTAATCAATGAGAAACTGGCTCAGGCCTACTGGGACACATGTGCCAGTGTCACAATGGTGACACCTGACTTTGTGGACACTGGACAAATTGTACTAGGTGAAAGTTACCTAGTGACCAATGCAAGCAACTCCACTACTTCCCATAGTGTGGCAGTTGTGAACTTCTCCTGGGGAGGGGTAGATGGCCTAAAGAAAGTTGTTGTGAGTGCAGACCTCCCAGTAGACTGTCTGTTAGGCAATGATCTTGAAAGCTCAGTTTGGTCAGAAGTGGAGTACAGGACTCATGCAGAAATGCTAGGGATTTCAGCTCATGTCCTTGCAGTGACAAGGTCTCAGGCTAAGAAGTGCCTTCCTGAACCAGTGGTGGATCTTGGAACAATAGACCAACCACAACCCAAGAGAAGGAGCAAGAGAGGAAAGGCTGAGCCTTCCACCTTGCCCCAGGTTGAGGATCAAGTTTCAGAGGAAACTGATTCTGCAGTCCAAGAGGAGACTGTCTCTGAGGAACTTGAACCTGACCAGGTTGAGTTTCTGGGGACAGGGGGACCCTCAAGGGCAGACCTGAGGCAGGCTCAATTAGATTGCCCTTCCCTTGAACCCCTCAGACAGCAGGCTGCTGCTGAGGCTGCTGGGGATGCCCAAGGTACCCATACTGTGTATTGGGATGATGGACTCCTTTACTCAGAGGCTAGAGACCCCAAGCCTGGCATGACCAGGAGGTTGGTTATTTCTCTGCAGTTTAGGGGGTTCCTTCTTACCTTGGCCCATGATATTCCCCTTGCAGGACACTTAGGCCAGAACAAGACGTGGGACAGGCTTGTTTCACACTTTCACTGGCCTCATATGTCAGAAAATGTCAAGGAGTTTTGTCGCTCCTGTGTCACTTGCCAAGCCAGTGGTAAGTCAGGTGGCACAACAAAGGCCCCCCTAATACCACTACCTGTGGTGGGGGTTCCCTTTGAAAGAGTTGGAATTGATATTGTGGGTCCAATGGACCCCCAAACAGCATCTGGGAACAGATTTATACTGGTGGTAGTGGATCATGCCACCAGGTATCCAGAGGCTATTCCCCTGAGGACCACCACAGCACCTGTGGTGGCAAAAGCCCTCATTGCAGTTTTCTCAAGAGTGGGCTTTCCAAAGGAGGTACTATCAGATAGAGGCACAAATTTTATGTCTAGCTATCTGAAAGCAATGTGGAAGGAGTGTGGAGTAAACTACAAGTTTACCACCCCCTACCATCCACAGTGCAATGGGCTTGTGGAGAGATTTAACAAGACCCTAAAAGGCATGATAAAAGGATTACCAGAGAAGCTCAGGCGGAAATGGGACATTCTTTTACCTTGCCTGCTCTTTGCTTACAGAGAGGTCCCACAGAAGGGGGTTGGCTACAGCCCTTTTGAACTTTTGTTTGGCCACCCTGTGAGGGGTCCATTGTGTTTGGTGAAGGAAGGATGGGAGTTACCTCTCAAAAAGCCTAAGCTAGACATAGTGGACTATGTACTTGGTCTCCGCTCCAGGATGGCTGAATACATGGAGAGAGCATCCAAAAACCTGGAGGCCAGCCAAGAATTACAAAAAGCTTGGCATGACCAAAAGGCTGTACTGGTAGAGTTCCAACCAGGACAGAAGGTGTGGGTACTGGAGCCAGTGGCCCCAGCAGCACTCCAGGACAAATGGAGTGGACCCTATCCTATCATTGAGAAAAAGGGAGAAGTCACCTACTTGGTTGACTTTGGAACACCCAGGAGCCCTCACAGGGTAATCCATGTGAATCGTTTGAAAGCATTTGTGGACAGGGAGGACATGAGCTTGCTCATGGCCACAGATGGGGATCAGGAGGAAGAGAGTAACCCTCTCCCAGACCTGCTGTCTCAGAACCCTGATGATGGTTCAGTTGATGGAGTAGCCTTGGCGGGCAGCCTCACTGACCAGCAACAGATGGACTGCAGACAAGTTTTGCAGGCCCACAGGCAATTGTTTTCACTCACACCCAGCCAGACTGACTGGTGTACCCATGTGGTGGACACTGGTGACAGTCTGCCTGTGAAGAATAAGATCTACAGGCAACCTGACCATGTCAGGGATTGCATCAAGGCTGAGGTGCAAAAGATGTTGGAGCTTGGAGTGATTGAGCCATCAGAGAGCCCATGGGCCAGCCCAGTAGTCCTTGTGCCAAAACCTCATACCCAAGATGGAAAGAGAGAAATGAGATTTTGCGTGGACTACAGGGGTCTCAATGCTGTCACTAGGACAGATGCTCACCCCATTCCAAGAGCAGATGAGCTCATTGACAGATTGGCCTCTGCCAAGTTTCTGAGCACATTCGATTTGACAGCTGGCTACTGGCAAATCAGACTAGCTGAGGAGTCAAAAGCCAAAACAGCATTCTCTACCCCTAGTGGACATTATCAGTTTGTGGTAATGCCCTTTGGTTTGAAGAATGCACCTGCCACTTTCCAAAGGTTGGTGAACCAAGTCCTTGCTGGGTTGGATGACTTTTGTGCAGCATATCTAGATGATATTGCTGTCTTTAGCTCCACCTGGGAGGATCACCTGATCCACCTGAAGAAAGTTTTGGAGGCCCTGCAAAAGGCAGGCCTAACTATCAAGGCCACCAAGTGCCAGATAGGGCAGAGTAAGGTTGTATACCTGGGTCACCTAGTAGGTGGAGGTCAGGTTCAGCCACTGGAGAGCAAAATCCAGACCATACAGGACTGGGCTCCTCCAGTTACCCAGACACAAGTCAGAGCCTTCTTGGGCCTGACTGGGTATTACAGAAAGTTTGTGAAAAACTATGGGTCTATAGTGACACCATTAAATGACTTGACATCCAAGAAGATGCCAAAAAAGGTTCAGTGGACAGTTAGCTGTCAAAAGGCATTTGATGACCTGAAGAAGGCCATGTGCTCTGCACCTATCCTGAAGAGTCCTGACTACTCCAAACAGTTCATTGTACAGACAGATGCTTCTGAGTTGGGGGTGGGAGCTGTGCTCTCACAACTTAATCAAGATGGTCAAGACCAGCCCATTGCTTTCATTAGCAGAAGGCTGACCCCTAGAGAGAAACGTTGGTCAGCCATTGAGAGGGAGGCCTTTGCTGTGGTTTGGGCCCTGAAGAAGTTGAGGTCCTACTTGTTTGGAACTCACTTCCTAGTTCAGACAGACCATAAGCCCCTCTTGTGGCTCAATCAGATGAAGGGTGAAAATCCCAAACTGCTCAGGTGGTCCATTTCCCTACAGGGGATGGACTTTACAGTGGAGCACCGCCCAGGGACTGACCATGGTAATGCAGATGGTCTCTCCAGGTACTTCCACTTAGAACATGAAGACTTATCTGGTCAAGGTTAGTTTAATGTCCCTGCGTTTGGGGGGGGGTTGTGTAGGAGAGTAGGGTCTGCTATCCTATGGTCACCCCAAATTTTTGCTTTTTTCTTCACTGGTTTTCGACTACTGAGGCTGTGGGCCTGCTGATCAGACCCCCAGCCTGCTGTTCTCTCACTAAATTACTGATACATGTGCTATAGGCGCATACCACAATTGGAAATGGACTCCTTGTCAGCCCCTGTATAATGCACTATCGGTGCCCAGGGCATAGGGGCCACCAAGGCCTACCAGGGGCTGCAGCATATCTTTTGCCACCCCTGGCTGGTTCTTAAATTGACACAACTGGCTGATCACTCAGCTGGGGTAAGGTGGTGTAATCACCCCTTACTTAGATATAGTATACCTATATCTAAACCTATATCTGGACACATATTAACCTGTGAGCCACTCCTATGGAAGGCCTCATCAATCCTGGAGGCAGAGTGCGTGGTTTAATGTGAGATGGAGCTCTAGCGTGAGCTGAGCCTGTCTGCAGCTGTCGGGAACAACTCCCTAAGCTGTTTCAGGATAATGCCATACCATATACTCTTAAGTGCCTTATAATCCTCGCGGTTATATAGCAACTTTGGTTTGGCTTTATCAAAACATGTCGTGTAAGGTGTCATACGATTTGGAATACTATCCCCTCGCCAGTTCTGGCGACGGGGATAGCATTCCACCCCTCTAGAGGGGTAAGACATGTTACTTTACTTAAATGCGGTTAATTTCTAAAAGGACCTTAGATCCACAAAATGGATGCCTCTGCCACAGACAGAAGTCTGACCCCCTGAAGCTGACCGAAACTCAGCCAAATGGGGCCTGGACAAAGGGTTTCCTGTCGCAGGGGGGTGTTACCACCCTCCAGACAGGAGATAGTGGATTGTAGCAGGGAGGTTTGAAAGAAACCAGACACTGCTTGGGGCGCACAAGGCTGCCCCTTGCATAATCCGGCCAAACCGGTTCTGGGGCACTCCAGCCCTCGTGCCAGGGCGGCCTGGATCAAAGGAAGGGGGTGTATCCACCCACTTCCTGGGTCCCACCCATAGGAGGGGACCTAGCAGGTAATCACGCCCCCCAGATTCGAATAAGAGTGGGAGCAGTGCCAATGCACTTCAGATTTCCTGACAAAACATAAGAAACGAAACTCTGGACCCTTCGACATCCTACTCAACGTGGCAGCCCGAAGAATCTCCCTTGTGGTCAAGGAGTGACCACCCTGTGCAAACAGGCACCATCCAGCCCTCGACGTCTACTTTGTTGCAGTTCCTGCCGGAACTCGAGCGACAGAGATCGACGAGATCAAGCTTGCCTGCCTTCCAACAGCCCGATCCACAGTCCCTGCAGAGCTGAGACCCGTGGAGGCGACCGGAAGCGTGGGGCACGCCATCTTGAATTGACCACGAGACGCTGACCGTGCAGCCCACGAGTGACCCTCGAAGCTGCACACCGGGGTTTGAGAAGCCCCCACCCTGAGCCACTCTTGCACCGAAGTTTAGCCCTCCACACTCGACGAGTGCTGCGTGGGGCCCTTCTGCTCCATTTGGCTCAACGCGTTGGCCCGGTCACTTGCCAGCCGGCTAGTGGTCCCTGTGCCGACGAAACGACAAATATGACTTGTGATTCTGGTTACCCCAGACTTGCACCAGCTCCCCTGAAAAGGAGCCCCCACTCTGACCCTCCTGGTTCGAGAGAGAAGCAATCTCCCGGTTCCGCATGGATTGCTCTTGCCAAGTGTTGTTTGCTCCAAACTTGAAGCCGACTGCACCGACGGTGAGAGCCCCTATGGGACAGATCGTGACCCGCTCCTGGATATCGCAGATGCCCCAGAGCCCACGTGACAGCGGAGAGAAGCTCCTCGACGACCACCTGATTGCGCCCGACATTGCCTGGTTCCGTCCTGGTTCCACCCTGGTCACTGCTGAGTGACCCAGACTCTGTCCCCTCTGCTTTCAGGTACTCTTCGACTTGAGTCCACCCTTGGACTCCACCGGACACTTCACTTTCACCCCGCCTGCAGCCCTTTCAGCTTCAAGCACCAAGAGCCTGCGTGACGAAACCCGACTCAACTTCGACCCTGTGCACCCGCTTCCTGTGGGTGAGGTAACTTTGCTCCGCCGGTGTTCCCACACTGGTACACATCTCTAGGGTCTGTGTCTTAAGTTTGGTTCCTCTAGGTTCAGCGGAAGTGTCCTTAAACTCTAACTTTACAACTTTTACGCACCATTGGCTAACATTGGTGCATGCGTGCGCTTTCCGCACTGCTCCCGAATCCCGTGGGCCGTTCCCGACTTCAGCATTGCTTGTCCCGACTGCTCCCAGCGATTCCCTAGGCCCTAGGCCTAACCACTGTTCGAGTGGCATCTCTTATACCACTTGTTTAGTATATGGTTTGAGTGGCCACCCGCCCTCATCCATAATTGTGCAACTTTGTATGTTTAAACTGTGCTTTTGATTTAACGCTTGTGCCCCTTTATTCATAAAGAATACTGGGGATTGTTTTTAGTAATAAATACATATATTTTTATAATATATACTTGTGTGGTGTCCTTTCATTTGATATTACAGGATTGTATGTGGTAAAACAGCTCGCTTAACACGACCTCTTAAGTTAAGCCTTTAGGCTGCTTAGTCCATGCTACCCCTAGGATAGCTTGTCTAATAAGGTTGACTTACAACCAGACACCATAAGGGATTGTTTGGTCTGATAACAGGTGGTTCCAGAATTGGAAACATCACCTATCAGGCCAACTTCTCACAAGAATGCTACGATTTCTCCAGTGAGGCATGACACAAATATCTTTATTTCTCCAAGTTGCTTCCTCTTTCTATGTGTGATGCATTCCACAGCACACACAGAACATGCCTCTAACAATCATCGCTGGGAAGTAGAAGGAGGTTTGCAAATGTAGACTGATCACTATTATATTGTTTATAATAGTAATAGGGTGTCATTTATGAGGTCAAACATTTGCCCGTATACCATGTGTGAAAATGACAAAATAATAAATGAATGCACTCACAAAATGTGCTGCATTGAGCCACATAATTCACCTTTCTCGACTTAGTCAAACCCCCTTGCCCCCTATCATAATGTAGTCATCCACTGCCCCTTAGTTCCAAGTGGTCCCACATATAGTCTGCATTGCTGCTTGGCATCGTGCCCATCACTTGAGGCCTCAAAGTAGCCCACCCAGGCTCATGCCCCGGTTCTGGGCACATGACGACTCCAGTGGGACCAGGGGTCACGTTCCTCATCCTCCAAGTCTCAGGACCAAAAGCAACAGGATGGATGACGTCCATATGCAGGGAGCACAAAGAGGACTGTCCGCCATGTCACGAATGTGTAGAGCCACCATCCACACCAGGCGCTCAAACCGAATAAAGATAGTCCGTCTCCAGATGTGAGTGCCTCCTTGCATGCATTTTGGGGAGACCCCATACGTAGGGATGCTCCGCTTTACCTGGAGGCCCTTGTGGTTGGCTAGGGACAAGGTGGAGGGGCCCTTGGGGCACCAGCAGTGCCCACTTTCTCTCTAGACAGTGGTGACTCCTTTAGAGCAAAGTGGCATTGCCAAGAAAGCTATGGCGATGACTCGGGCACTCTGTGAAGAAACTTCTACCCTCACAATCTTGTTGCAATGGGCTTCAAACTTCCCCCAAAAATCATTTTGGCAACTGTTGTCATTGACAAATTTGGTGCTGAACGGTCAAGGAGGGGCAAAGCAACATACGGGTACCCATTCAAACAGTCAGTAGATTTATAGATTGTTTCTTGTCACCCTTGAGGGTATCCAGGCGCTGACAGGGTCCAGTTGATTAGTCGAATAGCCAGGTCTTAAGGGACTTTCGGAACTCTGAAAGAGACGGGGAGGTCTGTAGATGAAAAAGTTAGCTCATTCCATGGCTTCGCTGCCAGGTAAGGAGAAGGAGTGACCGCCGCATCAGCTATGCCGGATGCGAGGGCGAGGGTTGGAGAAAGGGAGCTGACCGTAGGTGTCTGTGTGCATTATCCTTCAACCTTTCACAAGGAAGTTATGGGCTCACAGCTGAAAAAATGTTGGAAATCAGCAGTTGGACTGAATCATGAGACTTGGAAATAGACCTTTTTTTAATGGGCTGAGTATGAAAGTATATTATGACTCCCGGATGCCAACAAAGGTAGGGAACAATTGTAACCAATTGAAGCGTGGGGCACGCTGTTTTCAATACAGAAGTGAATGACCGTTCGGAAGAAATTTCACCTCCCCGTTAGTATATTAAAGACAGGGGGGCTCATTTATGAGGCCGTGCGTCACTTTTACGCCGCCGGTGCGTCACTTTTTGTGACGCACCAGCAGCGTAACAAGTGTGCCTTGTTGCACTATATTTACAAAGTGACGCATCTAGGTAGATGCGTCACTTTGTAAAGCCCTGCGCTACATTATTACCTACGCCAGGTATAATGTATGCAGGGGGGGTGTTCTGACGCAAGACAGGGTCATAGAAGTGACGCAGTGAAATCTATAAGATTTCACTGCGCCACTTCTAGGACACAAATGTGTCAATTTCTTATGCCTACCTCACAGCAGGCGTAAGACTGACGCAGGCCTTTTCGCATGGGGCTTGCCCCATGTGAAAGGACACATTGCTGGAGCTGCGTCACTTTTGTGACACACTCCAGCAATGCGTCACTTTTGCGCCATGCAGATTAGTCCGAAATACTGACGTATCTGTTACTCCTTGCCCCATGATGTGTCATACTGTAAATATGACGCATCATTCGTCTCGCAAGGAGGGCGCAGTGAAAAGTGACGCATCGCTGTTTTCACGCAGCGATGCGTCACTTTTCATAAATGATGCCCAGGATAGACAGTATATGTACTCTGGGACTGACGGAATTATGTGCTTGTCTGCCTCCCCCTTGTTGTTTGCTGTACCAAACCCCTATCCCCAATTCATGCCTGATATTATGTGGAAATGGAATGCTATAAAACTGCAGATCCGTGATAGATCTCCACAGACAGTTCAAAGTTAATTTTTTTTATGTTCACATAGCACGTCAACATGTTACTAAAATGACACAATATCATAATTGATATTTAATCTGATGAGAAGATAACTTCGTGTTATGTTAGGCACAATAGGCCTAAGCGAAATGTGGGATGGTTTCCCAGCTCGATGTACCTGCATTTGAATTCTATACAGAGTCGATTTAGTAGGAATTCTGTATACCCATTGTGGCACTGTCAAGAGTTATGAAACTTACTCGTAGAAACAATTCATTATTGTGTTTCAATAAAAAAAAGTACAAAAAATGCTGTGAAGAAAACTTTACTGAATTTGCGAGGTCAATTCGCTGCATTTTGCGGAATTGAGAAATCTTTGGCCAGTGTTTCGGTGAATGGTCTCCATTCCCCTTGGATGGCAAAGAGTCCTCCTTCTGGTGCATTGGCTGGCGTTTGGCATCCTCCTGGCCTCTGCAAGTCAGAGAGGCGCAAAGACCAGATGTGCGGCATCAGCCCCGCCCCCATGCCCCCCTGTCCTGTCTATGGCTGCAGGGCAATGGGGATGACGAACGCTGGGTTCGGCAAATCCTGATGGAATCCATTGAAGCTCAGGGAGAGGCGCAGGAAAAAAATGGAGCTGGTAGACCAAGACCAGGCATAGATTGCACCAGTAAATAAGTACTACCGTGGGGCCCGCAAGGGCCAATCACAGGGGGAACACCACTACACACTAAAAAATGTGATACTATATATTTCGACGGAATGACAACCACTGTGATGACGAAGCAGGCTAGCAGGGGCGGCCTTAGGCATGTGCAAGCTGTTCACCCGCACAGGGCCACCAAACCACAGGGGCCACCACGCCAATATATATCCTTAATATAATAATCCTCAGAGGATGGATACATATTTGCGTGGCGGCCCCTGGCAGGGATTTGGCGGCCTCTGGCTCTGTTCCACTTCCAAACACCCTGACCCCTCCCCCCCCTCTTCACTGGCCTCCACGCTCCGCCCCACCCGGACCCCCTCTTCCGGGGCCTCCTACCTACGCTCCCTGCCCAGGGCCCCCATGAGCCTAGAGCCGCCCCTGAGGCTAGTGAGTTAATATATTGACTGAAAGCCCATTTTAAAATCCACACACATCTATTCACTAAGCAAGTCATTTTTCTGCGCCGCGCTGCATTAGTTTCGAAGCTCAATAATGCGACATACTAACAACAATATGTCACATCTCTGTGCTTCCCCCTGCGCTGGTGCACAAACTGCTGCCATGAGCCGGCGCAGGCACCCTTGCCCATGGTGCAGGGATGCCTGTGTTGTGGGGAGATTGTTTTTTTGCAGGAAGGTGCCCCTTCCTGCACAAAAACAATCATTTGAGGTGATTTCCTCTCCCAATGTGTGCTGTAGAATGCAGCACACATTGAAAGAGGGAGAAAACGAGGAGAAATTAAAACATTTCTCCTCATTGCACCTCTTTTCACAACCCCTAGGGTGGCGTAGCATTATTTTATTTATTTATTTATTTAGGTTTCTTGTATAGCGCGAGGAATTCAATCTCCGGGGAGATATCTCCGCGCTTCGTTGTTCCGAAGGTAGGCAAAGACAGAGAATCTGTGTGACATAACTAAGATTGCTGGGTAGGAAACAAATACGTCTTCAGACATTTTCTAAAGGTGAAGAGATTGGGGTTTAATCTAAGAGATGGGGGTAGTGAGTTCCAGAGAGTAGGGCCTCTGAATGAAAGGGCTCGACCTCCTTGTCTTTCTCTTTTGATCCTAGGGATCTGTAGTAGAGCTTGGTTTTCAGATCTTAGAGTTCTTCCAGGTTGGTAGGGTTGAAAGATTTCAGTCAGATACCTAGGACCAATTCCATACACGCATTTGTGAATAGTGCAACATATCTTAAATTGTACTCTCTGGCGTATGGGAAGCCAGTGTAGCTTGTTGAGTAGGAGATGGGAGGGGAATCTAGCAGGAGCATTGAGGATCAGCCTGGCGGCTGTGTTATGAACAACCTGCAGCCTCCTCAACTGTTCCGCATTGGCAGATATAAGCAATCCATTGCAATAGTCAAGCCTGCTAATTACTAGAGTCTGCACTAGTGTTCTCCGGTGATGATCTGCTAAATAGGGAAAAACCCTTCTAAGTAGGCCAATCACTCTCATACAGGTTCCCGTGACCTGAGTGGCATGGTCTTTTAGCACCAGTGGTTGGTCGCATTTCCAGATTTATGAATCCTGGAAAATCTGTAAATGCATCAGTGGACATGGGTGTTGCGTGGGAACACCCACAGCAACACCCATGTCACGTCCCTAACACGCAAAGTATTGCATGAAAAGGGGCGGATATTTACAAACACACGTACAGCCACGCATGGTGCCTTTATGTGTGCTTGTAAATATCAGGCAGCAGGTTGCCCTGCTGGTGTGTCACGCAACGTGACGCTCCAGCATCGCAATGAGATTGTAAATCTGCCCCTAAATTCCACCTGCCCTGACGGTTATGTTATGCCATGCCCCATCGCTAGTTTACACTCTTTAGTCAGACTCAATACACCCTCAACATTGCGCAAATTTCATTTTCATGACTTTGGACATCTTGCTCTCCTCAATAAAAACTGCTCCGATTCCAGAAAAATAATACTGACATCATTTGTTTTACCTACTGTGACCCCCTGTCTCACTTTCCTTTCAGGAAAAATATCCTCCAGAGACATTCACTGTATAGCTAGAAAATAACTTAGGGCCTCATTTATGAGGCCCCTTGTGCAGTTGGAACGTCACTTTTTGGGAGGTTCCGTGGCCCAGGAGCCTGCTCCATATTTACGAGGCAGCACTAAGACACTTCTTTTGGCTTAATGCTGGCTCTAAAATATTGTCCCCTTGAATGCAGTTTTCTGCGTTAAAGGTGCATGTATTGGGTGTTGCTGGGGGCGTTTTCAGCAATATCCATGGCATTTTGACACTGACCCAGAGTTACGAAAAATAGTAAACCTGAGGCAGAGGCAAAAAAGTATGCCTCCGTAGGGGAGGCGTAAGGGATGCACAACGAGGAGAAATATCTTTATTTCTCCTCATTTTTCCTCTTTCTATGTGTGCTGTATTGTGCAGCACACATAGAAAAAGGAAAAAGCCTCTTTTGATTGTTTCTGTGCAGCAATGTTTCCCTTTCTACACAGAAACAATCATCCCTCAACACAGGCACCCTTGCACCATGGTGCAAAGGTGCCTGCGTTGGCGCAAGGCAGACCATTATGCACCGGCGCAGGGGAAAAGTACAGGAATGCCATATCTCATATATACGGCGCATTCATGCCCATTTTCTTTTGCCGTAGGGCAGTGCAGCAGGAAGGCCTGCTTCACTGCTCTATGGCAAAAACACATAAATGAGGCCCATATTCATTCTAGACATATTAACCAGGGTGCAGCCCAAGCTGCAGAAATGCAAAACCCAGTTATCTAGTGCTCTTAGATCGGTCACCAAGGGTTGTTAGAAGTTCCTACTTTCCTCAAACTCAAACCTCATGGGCATCTCACACCTTCCTACATGAAAGGCACAAATATGTCCACATGGTGACATTCAAATCTTCTACAGTTGAACCACAGCATTAGTTTGGGTTCCCTATTGTCAACAATCTTTAACCTCTACATGGAGCCCCAAGGGTCCTCCTTACTAACCACATCATCTCCATACATTTTTACTAACAACAAATAACTCATTAGCGAGCATCATCCAGATGCCAATGTTTTCAATCTACATGAAGCTAAAAGCCCCACTGCAACAGAGGGATCCATTCAACCAACATCCTCTGTGGCAGTGGGAAACACACTGAGGGTGCAGTGACATCATATACAACTTCTGGTGTTATCACTTTCATTTGCAGCTAAGGGACCTCTAGGTAACTCCTTTGGGGTATTCAAGGAAGGGCAAGCCTCAATTGATAAGAGAGATGGTCATTGGGATGATAAGGAAGCCGGACTGAGTAGGAGTGTGGTTCACATAGGCTATTAGCCATACTAAATACAGATATAAATGTGGTGAATAAAGTCTTGGCCAAAAGATTGATCAAGATCATGGAAACATTTAGGTACTTGGTTCAAGGAGGTTTTCCACCACATAGAAGTATGTTGTAAAACTTGGAGCATATCATCAATATTATGCAGAGTTTAAACAGGCTGGAAGTCCTTTATGTGCTGGCTGTGCTATAGAAAAACCTTTAGACGCACCTGGCTGTCTTACATGTTGCACATGTTGGAATGAATTGCTTTCGGCCCCATTTTTCTGGTATGAATGCATTTGCGACTCGCTGACCGAAGGGTAAGGGAATGGCCGAGACGGATAGTATCTGATATCTGGCCTACAGAGAGGGGAACTAAACGGGGCTACGCTCTGTGTTGTATACTACAGCAAGTGCTGTAGGACAGAGGCATATTAGTGGGAAATACCATGAATGTTGGGCTGTTTTATGGTAAATATATTTTGATATTTTTGTTAGACAAAATTATATCAGTACCACTACTATTTATTGCAAGAACTGCAATACTTTGGGCTGGTATAAGGACTTCACATAAACAGGACAATAGGTAAATGATTCCTCTTGGGGGCTTGCAAGAGTTAGAAATAAGCACATATTCTAAATTCGGTATTCAGTGAGAACCAGTCAGCTTCAAATGCTTAAGGATCAAAATGGAGCAAAGAGTAGAAGAACACTACAAGCAGTATATGGGCAGCATAGTAACCGACTCAAAGACTATTTGGAATAAATTAGCATTTTCGCGATGGGTATTGTATTGCAACATTTACATCGCACTTACTACCCCTATGTGGGGGCTTTGAAGCACTTGCTTACATGGGTAGCACATCACGCTACAGGATACAGGGTGTAGGGTTGGAACTGTGTTGTCTTTGTTTTCATCCTGTGTGGGAAGTGTTTCCATGTCATGCATGATGACCACTGCGGTGCAGTTATTGTGTCATAGGATACAACACTTAGTAGTGTGATGAATAAAGAGGTGTGAGGGAGTGGCACACAGTTTATGATTTTCAGTAAACTGGCAGCTTTTAGGAGCTCGGGAGGTCCCTTTATAGTGTTTCTTATGATCGTAATCCACTTAGCTGGTTACTGCACTGGGTTGTCCATTCAGAGATATTTTGTTTGAGGTTTATGGTCGGGCATAGTTTGGGGGGAGAAATGGTGGAGAGATCTGCTGGGATATACTTTGTTTCTATCAACTATAATCTGATTGTCACTGTGAGGTGTCAAGAAGCAGTCATAGTGGAGAAAGTCTAAGGCCAAAATAATCTTTCTACAGAGATGGCTATATTCCCTACAGGAAAGAATGAACCTGCTACCAGTGTAATTGTTCACGTTAGACCAAGTGTAGATTTAGTTGGTATGTGCGGGGAAACGAGTTAGTGTTAAACTGAAAATAAAGAAACTACAGATGAGAAAAAGGTGGGTTGGGACTAGATGACCTTGACCTATATTATATCACAATACACTCACAACATGGGGTCCAATGGCTTGATGCACAATCTAATTGGGAGAAGGCGCATCTTAGGGGCATGCATAGTGACACACATTTGTGGGAACTATTGGTAATGCAGAGTCCAATACCTCAAATGCGTCCACACAGAAGACAGTAGGAAGGATCTGGGAGAAGGCAGTGAACAAGATAACAAACAGGGCCTCATTTGCGTTGTTTGTCCCATGATATGCCCTGCAGTCTTAAAAAAGATCAACAGAGACATGGAGATGACATAATGGAAAGAGCGGGGCTGCTTAACACTCAGGGACTCATTTAGGAGGCCCTACTGGCACTATTGCGCTGCCGGAACGACACTTTTTTGACGTTCTGATGGTGCAATGTGTCACTGGCATATTTATAAGGCCACATAAAGCCATTTTACGTGGTTTTTCATGCCCCTTTCACGAAGAAAACTGTGTGAAAGGGGCGTTCCATGGGTGCTGCTGGGGGTGTTCCCAGCAACATTCATGGCTTTTTGTCACTGCCACAGATTTACCAGAAATCATAAATCTGAGGCAGCGCCAAAAACATACGCCTCCCCAGGGGAGGGGTAAGGGAGGCACAACGGGAGAAATATCTTTATTTCTCCTCGTGTTTCCTCTTTCTATGTGTGCTGCATTCTGCAGCACACATAGAAAGGGGAAAAAGCCTCTTGTGATTGTTTTGTGCAGGAAGTTTTCCCATCCTGCACAAAAATAATCACCCCCCACAATGCAGGCACCCTTGCACCATGGTGCAAAGGCCCCTGCTTTGGCACACGGCAGCCCATTGTGCGCCAGCGTTGGGGAAAAGTAAAAGAATGTGCCGTATTTATTAGGTACAGCACATTCCTGCCCTTTTCTTTTGCTGCTGCGTTACCCTATGGCAAAAACCCATAAATGAAGCCCTTTATGTCCAAATGATAAATTTGGAAAGTTTGAAGACTCTCAAGGAACCTTTAAAATCGTACTGGGGCAGTTTTTGCAATATGCAAACCTAACATGCTAGGCCAGAAAGGTCTCATGAGTTTTGGCAATAACAAAAAACCTTGACAATGACGTACAGGTTAGCCTCAGGAGTAGGCAAGTTGTAGGCGCCTGGCGACTATTGGTGCAGCCAGTACAGTGACACCAGGGCCTAGTGCCCTGAAGGGCCCATTGAACCATGTAAATTGCTATATTTTACTATACTGACAGCAGTCAAAAGGGTCTTTTTCCTTGCTTGCACCAGGGCCTATAGCATCATTGCTGCACAACTGGCAGATTGCTAATAAATATGTAGCACTACAGCAAAACAAGGGGAGGGTGTTGCATATGGTTAAATAATAATGGGAGGACGTCTGTCCTCAGCCTATAACAGATAAAGATTGAGGAAAAGCATGCCTTCAAGTCAATAAAACCTCAAGGAATGCCAGATTGAAACTAGTCCCTCCAATTCAACAAGCACTTGTACAGTACACTTGACCTGTCTAAAAATGCACATGGTGTTCCTGCAATGCACCTTAAATTGTCTAAGATGTTAAGAAACTGGTGCTGGGATTTTGCACAAGATTTGTTCCTGCAAGTTTATACAAGATTTTTGGAGTCATGTTCTAGCTGAATTACATAAAATAATCTGAAGACAGTGACTGACACAGAGAGGACCGTAATTAAACAATTGGGCAGTGCCTAATTTGAGCCGTTGTTTGCCAGTGCTCTGCACCGGCACTTAATTCTCAACACCGGGTCATCACACTCACCACCTGGATCTGAAGGTTTTGATTCATCGACCTCCTTCACCTCTACAAGGCTCCACCCATTACCCTGGGAACCCTCTATGATGTTCAATCCAGGAAGAACAGGGCGATTCTGCGTCCATGAACCTATTATAGTAGCAAACTACAGGAGGTTACCCATAAACCCGTAATATTATTTAGTAATCCTTGGAAGTATCAGACACCCAGAAGTGTGGTCCTGGAGTGCATTTCACTGGCACTCACTAAAAACTTAGGAGGCCCTACTGGCACTATTGCGCTGCCGGAACGACACTTTTTTGACGTTCTGATGGTGCAATGTGTCACTGGCATATTTATAAGGCCACATAAAGCCATTTTACGTGGTTTTTCATGCCCCTTTCACGAAGAAAACTGTGTGAAAGGGGCGTTCCATGGGTGCTGCTGGGGGTGTTCCCAGCAACATTCATGGCTTTTTGTCACTGCCACAGATTTACCAGAAATCATAAATCTGAGGCAGCGCCAAAAACATACGCCTCCCCAGGGGAGGGGTAAGGGAGGCACAACGGGAGAAATATCTTTATTTCTCCTCGTGTTTCCTCTTTCTATGTGTGCTGCATTCTGCAGCACACATAGAAAGGGGAAAAAGCCTCTTGTGATTGTTTTGTGCAGGAAGTTTTCCCATCCTGCACAAAAATAATCACCCCCCACAATGCAGGCACCCTTGCACCATGGTGCAAAGGCCCCTGCTTTGGCACACGGCAGCCCATTGTGCGCCAGCGTTGGGGAAAAGTAAAAGAATGTGCCGTATTTATTAGGTACAGCACATTCCTGCCCTTTTCTTTTGCTGCTGCGTTACCCTATGGCAAAAACCCATAAATGAAGCCCTTTATGTCCAAATGATAAATTTGGAAAGTTTGAAGACTCTCAAGGAACCTTTAAAATCGTACTGGGGCAGTTTTTGCAATATGCAAACCTAACATGCTAGGCCAGAAAGGTCTCATGAGTTTTGGCAATAACAAAAAACCTTGACAATGACGTACAGGTTAGCCTCAGGAGTAGGCAAGTTGTAGGCGCCTGGCGACTATTGGTGCAGCCAGTACAGTGACACCAGGGCCTAGTGCCCTGAAGGGCCCATTGAACCATGTAAATTGCTATATTTTACTATACTGACAGCAGTCAAAAGGGTCTTTTTCCTTGCTTGCACCAGGGCCTATAGCATCATTGCTGCACAACTGGCAGATTGCTAATAAATATGTAGCACTACAGCAAAACAAGGGGAGGGTGTTGCATATGGTTAAATAATAATGGGAGGACGTCTGTCCTCAGCCTATAACAGATAAAGATTGAGGAAAAGCATGCCTTCAAGTCAATAAAACCTCAAGGAATGCCAGATTGAAACTAGTCCCTCCAATTCAACAAGCACTTGTACAGTACACTTGACCTGTCTAAAAATGCACATGGTGTTCCTGCAATGCACCTTAAATTGTCTAAGATGTTAAGAAACTGGTGCTGGGATTTTGCACAAGATTTGTTCCTGCAAGTTTATACAAGATTTTTGGAGTCATGTTCTAGCTGAATTACATAAAATAATCTGAAGACAGTGACTGACACAGAGAGGACCGTAATTAAACAATTGGGCAGTGCCTAATTTGAGCCGTTGTTTGCCAGTGCTCTGCACCGGCACTTAATTCTCAACACCGGGTCATCACACTCACCACCTGGATCTGAAGGTTTTGATTCATCGACCTCCTTCACCTCTACAAGGCTCCACCCATTACCCTGGGAACCCTCTATGATGTTCAATCCAGGAAGAACAGGGCGATTCTGCGTCCATGAACCTATTATAGTAGCAAACTACAGGAGGTTACCCATAAACCCGTAATATTATTTAGTAATCCTTGGAAGTATCAGACACCCAGAAGTGTGGTCCTGGAGTGCATTTCACTGGCACTCACTAAAAACTTTTTCAGGTATAAGACCACCCTGTACCTTCAAAGCCATGGGACCAGTATGGGCAGTACTTTTGCCCCTAGTATAGCGGGCCTGTACGTCCATCATTTAGAAACCAGTAAGATCTTAAATCCAATAAATCCCTTCAGAGACAAGATCTTGACCTGGAGGCGATACATAGACGATGTCTTTGTAATCTGGGAAGGTGATTTACAGTCAGTTTCTGACTTTATGGCATGGCTTAACAATCAAAACACCTTCCTTAAATTTACGAGCTCTGTCTCCAACGAGTCCCTGGTGTTCCTTGATCTGAACATATACCCTGAAGCAGGCACACTTAAGACAACTACCCACTTTAAGCCGACTGCCAGGAACTGCCTATTGAGGTTTGACAGTTTCCATCCTCGCAACCTACGAACAAATCTACCCTATGGCCAATTCCTCCGCCTCAGGCGCAATTGCACTGATGTTGCTCAGTTTAAAAAACAAGCAAATGACCTCAAAACAAAATTACAAAACAGGCAATACCCAGATCGCATAATTGACACCGCAATGAAGCGGGCAAGGAACAATAACCGTGATGCTCTCCTTGAAGACAAGATAAAAACAGATAGTGACCAGAAAAGTCAAGTATGTGTGACAACATACAACACACACTCAAATGAGGTCACCAAAATCATCAATAATAATTGGCGAATCCTGAACTGTAGCCAACTAACTTTTGAAAAAACTATGTTCACCCACAGACGTGGGAGGAATCTCAAAGACATTTTGGTCCACACTCGCCCAAAGGAGTGCCAACCATCTACACCCTCAATACATGGAATACAGGGACATTTTCCATGTGGGAGTTGTAGTAGTTGCCACCTCACCAGGAAGAGCAAACACCTTACCTTCAAAAATGGAACGACATGGGAACAAAGGAGTCTCACAACCTGCAACAGCAGAAATGTAATCTACATGATTACATGCCCTTGTGCATTGGAGTACGTGGGAATGACTTCAAGAGCAATCAAAACGCGTATTAATGAACATAAGAGCAATATCAGGTGTAAAAAAAGTACTACGAAAATGGCAACACATTTTTGGGAAGCACAACACTGTGTCAACGACATTAAATGGACAGTGATCGAACAATTGCCAGCAGATAAAGGCCTGTTCCAAAAGGAACAACATTGGGTCTTCCGTTTGGGCACACATATTGACGGACTCCATGATGACATCCCTTGGGCCCAAATAATCTGAATTACTACCCAGAATCTGACTAGAGGTTTTATTCATCTCATTTCATTGCCCCTTAGAAATAACTGAATTCCGCTAAAAACTACAGCAATGAGATTTTCACCATCTTATGCCGAGGTATTTCAGTTAATATATGGGCCCTTAGACACTCAGGAACTACTTTTTTTTTTTTTTCACCCTTAGCGTCTAAATAGATATTTCAATACACCGGGACCTTCAGTTAGAATCCTAAATGACAATCGGGATTTAATTTCACTGAGACGATCTTCGTGTACACTCTGTGCGCCCGATATGTTCATCACATTAGACACAACAGCTGGGCGTTTCCTCCGGTTGGGCTCAGACAATAGAAACTAGCACAACGTCTGTTTCTTGAGCATGTGCGGCCCCCAATGTGCTACCGCGCATGCGCATTACACAGACACCGCTAGGTCAACATCGCGCTTGAGCCTTTCAGACCCGCCGGCCACAGCGCAAGTAGCGGGTAAACGGAACACCCATATTAGGCTATTTCCGCCAATTAACTCACCAATTAACCTAACAAACGGGATCTCCAAACACTATAAAAACGGCCCCCAGGGCGCTGCATAGCATTCACCGCGGAGCCGGGTTCGGGGGATCAAGGACATTACAATTGCTGTAATTTGTGAGTAAAATCTTGGTAAAATGATGGGGCCATTCTTCTTCAGTCTGTAAGTACCGACAACTGCTATACTCTGTATTATTTACAGGAGCCATTGGGCCAGAGCGACCCCCAACGTTGTGGAGGCTCATGGGGCATTGAACCTGGGACAAGAAGTATGCCTCTCTACCCTCTATAACGTGACTTTTTTCACCCTATAAAGTTATGTCCCAAAGGCAAAATGAACTTAAAGCCCTAGAGTGTGTTTTCTATGTTATGTGTATGTACGTACTGTACTTTGTCCTCTTTTTTCCACAGGGTCACCTGCACTAGTAGTATGACATCAATTTTGTTTAGTGACCCTCACCATTTATTATTTACAGGTCACTGTACCATGTGTAAATACTAAGGAGTTGATTTCTACTATTCGTGGTCTTCTTTTTCCTTCCAGGTGACTTGCATATTGGCAACACTTTATTCTATTTGTAGGAACATTATAATACTACAATTGCACTTTTTTGTATAATACACTTTTTACTTAGAAAAACGTGAGTAAGGTGGGGTGTGGTGCACCCTGTCCTGAAGAAGGAGTTGATCTCCGAAACATGTTGAGGCACCAAATGAGGTACTGTGCTTAATATCACAAAATTACCTCACTCTGCATCCATTTTAATAGTACCAGCCCGGGGGCTCATTAAATTAGTTCTGACATACCCCACGAGCCAGGCACTTTTTAAACATTCACTAACTCACATCGCCTCACCACATACTCACACCAAACCCTCACATGCACCACACATAGTCTATGTATCAGTGCTCCCGCGTAGTCGTAGGTCGCAGCACGCCGCATTCCGTAGAGGGGTGAGAAGACCCCAATGATGAAGCATGACACCAAGGGTCCTTTTGGTGTGTGAGGGGTATTTTAAAAACACTATGTGCTCCCCACCACAGTAGGGAACACGTCTCCCTATCAGGTGGATTCTTGTTGTTTATTTTCACCCCTGTCTGGTGCCTCGCGTTATGGGGAGCGGATTGAATAAGCGACCATTGATAAGAACCCGGGCAGTGGGTTGGATATAGAGCAATTGGATCCAAGATATAAATAATTTAGGAAACCCCATGTGCTGCAAAATTGCAATTAAGTAGTGCCATTCGACCGAATCAAATGCCTTGGAGGCATCAAGAAATATTGCAGCTACCGGAAAATCCGGGGCATAGTCTCCATGAGGGAGAACAGTGTGCGAAGATTGTGACTAATAGACCTGCCAGGGACAAATCTGGCCTGATCCAGGAGTATAACTTGCGTCATCAACAAGGATAGTCGAGTAGCCAGCACTTTGGCCAATATTTTTGAGTCGCAATTAATGAGCGACGGGGGCGGTAAGAGTCACATAACGCAGGGTTCTTCCGGGGTTTCAATAAGGACATTATTACGACTTCACGCATCGATCGGGGCAGCACTCCCACCTCAAGCGATTCCTCAAATACTTCACATAACACCTGGTCCATAATGTCTATGTAGCATTTGTAGAATTCTGCAGGCAGCCCGTCTAGTCCCGGCGCCTTCCCATTTTTGAGGGACATTATTGCCTCCCTGATTTCATCCAGCTCCAGTGGAGTACTGAAGAATGTTCTATGGACATCGCTTAGCCAGCAGAGCGCAATATCTTGTAAGAAGTCATCCAGGCCTTCCACCCCTGAGTTCTGTGTGGTGTACAAATGGGTATAGTGTTCCGTAAATAGTTCTAGTATGCCCTCGGTGTCCTGACACAGCCCCTCGTTAATTCGGCTAAGTTCTAAGATGTTGGTACCAAACCGCGGATTCCTGGTGAGTTCTGCCAGCACTCTTCCGGGCCGCTCTCCCTCACAATAGCGCCGCGCAACTCAGTGCCGCCCCCGGAATTTAGCCTCTCTCGCAGCCTCTGCTTCATAATCTGACAATTTAGCCCTGAATTCTCCACACACCGCCCCGCCCTCTCCTCGTAACATACGCGCCTCCAATCCCCGCAGGTCGTGCTCCAGGGCACGAATCGTACGTTGGATATCACGTAAGACCCCAAAACTTTTAGAGATGCAATATCCTCGGACCGTGACTTTGAAGGTCTCCCACACTAGCTCAACGCTATCCACTGACCCTTTATTACGAGGCAAAAAAGCTGCAATCTCATCACCTAGCTCTGTTTTGAATACTTCATCCAGTAATGCGTTACACTGAAGCCGCCACGGCGGTCTAGGCACATCGCACCCAGGGACACGCAATTGCAGCAGAACAGGGCAGTGATCGGAGTACGTTCGGGCCAGGTGAGTGGCCATGACTATATTTGGGCCGAGCCCATGGGAAACAAGACAATAGTCAAGACGTGCTCACGTACCAGTGTAAGAAGTAAAGTGTGTGCCCTCCTTCTGCAAAGGGTGGATAAAACGCCAGGCATCAATCAGACCTCCCTCTAGCGTAATATCCTGTAGGGCATCCCTGGAACGTCTATTATACTGTGCATTACCATCAGCTCGATCCAAACTAGGCACCATAGCAACATTAAAATCCCCCCCCCACACAATATGCATGGACCCAATATTAACAACACGACCCCATAAGGACAGAAAAAACTCTGGTGTATCAATATTGGTGGCATAACAGTTCACAATGGTAATAGCGTCAGTACCCAGCCTACCCCATACAATGGCATAACTTCCTGCAGTATCCGTCAATTCGCCCAGGACCTGGAATTGTACAGTTTTTTAAATTAGGATAGCCGTGCCCCTGGCATAGGTAGAATATGACGAGAACAGCCGTATAGTTGCCCATCTATTAGCAAAAGTGGTTCAAGCATGTGAATGCAGATGTGTCTCCTGCAGTAAGGCAAAATGTACTTAATGACGCTCCAGATATACTAATATCTTCCGGCCCTTTCTAGCATCTGTCAAACCTCTGATGTTCCAGGACATTATCGCAATAGAGGAAGATTCCACATTCACCGCCATCTTGCACTGTGCATATCACTTTCCCAATCTGTAGCATTATTTAACCTGTTTTTGCCTCCCATTAGTAACAGACACCTGGAACTCATTGTGTACCATAGGTATCAGTCGATAACAACCATCCCCAACTTCCCACCCCCCTCCCACTGAAGCATCCCAAACATGCCAGTCAGTCTCCACCCCTCCCCCCACCCACCCACCAACATACCCAAACCATAAAGTAACAGGGGTACGCCCATGGGGGTCTGCACTCCAGATGGCGCACCTGAACCTTGCTATAAGTCAGGGGTCCGTCTACTCTCAGTAGTCCCCAGAATCAGCAAGGGTGTCCGGTACAAGGTATCAATTACTGTACTTTCTACTGTCTCCAAACTTAGCGCTTTACATAGCAATAACATACAGAACAATTCCAATGCAATAATCAATGGTATACATTACGGTGTTCCGCATATCGAATCCACCTAGGGCCATTGCGTGTCCTTACTCCATCAGCGACGCCACTACCTATGTGGCTCTGCGAGTCAGCACCAGGTCATTCCACGTCTGATAATGGCATCTGTGCAACGTCATCCTGGTCTGCAGGGGCAGTTTTCCGCCTTTTCAGCTCTTTAAGGAACTTCTCCACCGATTGTGGCGTCATGTGGAAGCTTTGTTTACCCTGGTGGGTAATCCGTAGCCGCGCCATATAAAGGAGGGCATAATCTACTTGTTCCTGGCGAAGTTTCTGCTTCACTCCATTGATTTTTTTGCGTTCCTCCTGCACCCGAGCAGTAAAATCCGGAAAAATGGTGAATGGCACTTCAGAGTAGTTATGTTGTCTCTTGTCCCTCGCCACCTTCAAAACAGAGTTGCGGTCCCGGCAATTTAACAGACGGGCTATGATGGGGCGAGGAGTTGCTCCAGGGGGAGGTCATGGTCCCAGCGATCTATGACCCCTCTCCACTATGAATTGGGCAGGTAGAGCTCCCTCGTCAGTGACCGCCATGAGCAGTTTTTCCACGTACTGTTCAAGTCGCCCCGTGTTTATACTTTTGAGTATCCCTAAAATGCGGATATTGTTGCGGCGACTCCTGGCTTCAATGTCCTCGTTCTTAGCGTCTATTAAGCGCATGAGTTTGTCCATTTGGGTCACCGCTGCTTTGAGTTGCTCCGTGACGTCTTCATAGTCTGATATCCGCTGCTCTGCCTCTTTGATCCTAGTCTCGTGACTGTCCAGCTTATGGGTGATTCCCTCTATACGGGTCGTCAACGTGTCCACCTTTGATGCTATGGTCGCAAACCCTTGCCGTATTTCTGTAAGAATGGCCTGCAAATCGCTGCCGGCGCCAGGGCTTTTACCAGGCAATGTCTCCTCCTCAGCAGGCTCCTCCCTTGCCGGTGTTTTCTTGGGAGTTCTTTTGGCCTCGAAGGTGAGACGTTGTTGGCGGGAATCGAGGCGGCCCATGGTGCCCCTGGAGCGCCGATCTACAGCAAGAAATCCGTATGCCACAGACAAGACGCCCTACAGGGTATCTCAGAAGTACCGTCCCTCTGGATGAGCAATGATCCGTAGCCGTGGCAACTCCAGCTACGGTAGTGCGGAGTCCAAACAGAGTCTGCGCCACAGGTAGCTCGGCCGACTGCCAGTACAGAGCTACCTCGTACCTTTCTCGCGGTATTTGCGGATGCGCAGTGTGTTCAAAGGGACTTGAAGGAGGTGTGTCACTACCCGGAGTATCAGACCTCTCAGCCGATCAGTGGGGCATTTGCAGAGCACCGCTGATTTGTCACTTCACCTGATCCAACTTAAGCCTGCCGTCTTCAGGATCGCATAGAGGGTGCAGCACAGGCAAGGACCAGGCCTCCCAACAAACACAGCCACGGAGACCACACCTATGTGGCCATATGCAGCTGCTGTATCTCCTGTGGGGTCTCACTTGGCCGCCGTAAGACGTATCACAGGGCCCCCGGCCATATCAAGGCCTCCAAATATGCGGCCCCAAGTACGCAAGCCAGTCTGTTCCAGGGCCTCACAAAAGTCTAATGCACAGCGTCTCCTGACGCAGGGATAGGTGCAACGGAAACGGCTCTATAAGAAAGCAATGCCTTCCCCGCCTCCTCCTATATCTCCAGCTGTTTGTAACACGGGCGCAAGGGCCCCCCGGCCCATGCACAGCGAGGATTCTCGGCCGTCCCTCAATATCCACCCGGAACAACACCTGCACCTGCATTAGGTGCAGGAGCAGCATTCAAACACCCGTCCTACGCTCCACACACTTCCCAGGGCAATTCGCCATATGGACACTGTCCCCCAGGCCACAGCACACCCAGAGCAACAAGGGACTCCGGCGTCCAGCGCTCCGCCGGTATTTTAATGGCAGGGGTGATACACTATGGCCACCTCCAGAGACCCGCACTGCTTCTCACGGGGCAGCTTCCCACAGCCTTACCGCACTGCCGGCCTCCAGGCAGCCCACCGATCAAACAAGGCGCCAGGCCAACTGCCCATTCACCGCCACCATCTACCACCGGCAGGATCGTTCCCTCAGTGTCGGCGTCGCACAAAGCCCCGTGCGGCCTGCACGCCACGTGGGGACTACGGTGCTCTCGTAGCGGCCACCTCCCGCCCCCAGCGCCAGGCCAGCTCCGGGCTGTCACCGCTGCACCAGCTTCTAGCGTCTCAGAGATCGTCAGCAGCAGCCGTCGCCAGCAATACTTCTCCGTCAGCTGCACCAGCAATTCCGCCGACTTTGCCCACTAATCTCTGCACAAAAAAGGAATGTATTCCCAGGATAATTGAAGTATAGGCGACCGGACTGCGGGAGCCTCACTAAGCGTCGGCCATTCCGCTAGTGTGCCACCTAGCGCCCCAGTTCCACCTATTTTTGTCAGTGCCTCCGAGGTGAACAGGTGGACCGACAGCAGATTCAAAGTATACACAGTACACAACATTTGAATCAATATACACAGTACAAAATCACAGAGGAAAGCTAAAGAACATCAGCATTTCCTATAAATGTACGAGATAGAAAGAAGAGACAATGTAAAACAACAAGCCAAATAAGGCATGCTTTGAGGTATACAAAGGTGGACAACGGGGAGGAGTTTGGATTCAGTGAGGAATCCACAGGCAGATACTGTATCCACCAGAAAAAGTGTTACCAAAGGTAAGTAACTCATTCTTGTGATGGATACATCTGCCTGTGGAGTCCTCACCTTATGAATAGATTCCCACAGCAGTCCCACTCCCGGAGGAGGGTGTCTACCTTTCTTAAACCAAAAAGTCATGCAAGACAGAGCGCGCAAAATGGCCCACCCTCCTCATCTCAGAATCCAAACAATAATGCTTTGCGAAAGTGTGGAGGTAGGCCCAGGTCGCTGCCTTACAAATGTCCAACACAGGAACACCTCTGGCTAAAGCAGAGGTGGAAGACTTAGCCCTCGTAGAATGAGCTCAATTACCCTCAGGTGGTTCCTTACCAGCAAGGGCATAGCAGATCTTGATGCACAAGATGATCCTCCTGGATAGAGTGTGCTTGTGCACAGCTTTGCCTTTTGAGCGTCTAAAGTAGCCCACAAAGAGCTGATCGTCCAAACGTAAGTCCTTTGTCCTGTCCAAATAAAAGCTCACCGCTCTTTTAAGGTCCAGGCGGTGACGTCTCTCCTCCTCCTTGGAAGGGTGAGGGGGAGGATAAAACACAGGGAGAGTTATGGACTGCCCCAGATGAAAATGAGTGACTACCTTAGGCAGAAAAGCAGCCCTGGTCCTGAGGACCATCCTTTCAGCATGTATGGTCAAAAACAGGGGTTTGAACTAAGAGCTTGAAGCTCACTCACCCTCCTTGCTGAGTAATGGCTACCAGAAAGACTGTTTTAAAACACAAAAGCCTCAAAGGACAGCTATGAAGGGGTTCAAAAGGGGAACCCATCAAAAAAGTCAAAACAAGATTAAGATCCCATTGGGGCATAACAAAGGGAGTAGGCGGAAACCTATTGGTAAGGCCTTTGATAAATCTCAAAACAATAGAAGACTTAAATAAAGACGGCTGATTAGGTAGACACAGAAAAGCCGATAAGGCCGACAAATAACCCTTAACCATGGCCACAGCACAGCCCTGCTGAGCCAAGGAAAGAGCAACCTGAAGAACATTCGACAAGTGGGCCTTTAAAGGGTCAATGGATCTCTCTCCACACCATTTAACAAGTCTTGACCATCTGTAGGAGTAAATGGACTTGGTGAAGTGTCGCCTGGCCGATAAAATAACATCCACCATGTCAGACGGGAGAGAGAAGGAACTCCGGTTGCCCCGTTCAAACTCCAGGAATGAAGGTGCAAGCTCTGGAGGTGGGGGTGTAGAACCTGCCCCTGCGACTGTGAGAGGAGGTCTGCCCTGAGAGGGAGACGGAGCAGAGGATGCGATGAAGAAGATCTGTGTACCACACCCTTCTTGGCCAATCCGGGGCGATCAAAATGACTTGGGCCCGGTCTTGGTGAATATTCCTCAGAACCCGAGGAATCAAGGGTATGGGAGGAAACGCGTAAAGGAGATGAGAGCTCCAACTCAACTGAAACGCATCCCCATACGCCCCCTGCATCAGAAACTAGAGACTGCAGAATGACGGATAATGCACGTTCTCTAAAGTGGCAAACAGGTCCACCCGAGGAGTCCCCCACATCCGGAAGACGTGTCGAACTATCTCCGGATGAACCCTTCACTTGTGGTGGGCAGAGAACTGCCGACTGAGACTGTCCGCATGCATTTTCAACACCCCGGCCCAATGATTCGCCATCGAGCAAATCCGATAGTCCTGAGCCCAAGACCAAACCCGCAATGCCTCTCTGCAGAGACGGTACGACCCTACTCCTCCCTGCTTGTTGACGTACCACTTCGCTGTAGTGTTGTCCGTCAGGACTTAAACCGACTGAGCACGAAAGGAAGGGAGAAAGGCCTTGCACGCCAAATGTATCGCCCGCAATTCCAGAAGATTGATATGAGACAATCTTTCCTCTGGAGACCAATGACACTTGATCTCCAGATCCCCCAGATGAGCACCCCACCCTAGGGTGGAGGCATCCGTTATCACTATGGCCATCGATGGAGGAAGATGAAAGGGCTTTCCTTGAGACAGATTGCCCTCCACGCTCCACCAAGACAAATCCACCGCAGCTTCTCAGGAGATCCTGACTGACTCCCTGAGATCTCCATTGTGCTGATACCACTGCTTGCGGAGACACAACTGGAGCACCCTCATGTGCCAGCGTGCATGGTTGACCAACAGAATGCAGGAGACGAACAGACCAAGCAGACGAAGGACCTTCAGAACTGGAACAACTGCTCCATAGTGGAATAAAGGGATCATCTCCTGAATGTTGAGAATTCTTTGTGGAGGAGGAAATGCTCGACACACAGTAGTGTCCAGTACCGCCCCTATGAACAGGTTGCGCTGAGAGGGCACCAGGTGAGATTTGGGCACATTGATTGAAAAACCCAAGTCGAACAACAGTTGTGATGTTACCTGCAGATGATGAAGCACCATCTCTGGTAACTCCGCTTTGAGCAGCCAGTCGCCCAGATAGGGGAAAAACAGGAAGCCCCAACCTTCTGAGATGAGCTGCCACCACTGCCATCACCTTTGTGAAGACTCGAGGTGCAGTAGTAAGAGCAAATGGGAGGACCGCAAACTGGTAGTGCTGCGACCCAACCGTAAAACGGAGATACTTCCTGTGCGACTTCAGAATGGGGATGTGAAAATACGCATCCTGTAAGTCGATCAACGCCATCCAGTCCTCTTGCTGCAGGACCAGAAGAGCCTGAGCAAGGGTCAGCATCTTGAATTTCTCCTGCTTCAGGTAGAAATTCAAGACCCTGAGGTCCAGGATTGGACGTAACCTGCCGTCCTTTTTGGGGATCAGAAAATACCAGGAGTAGCATCCCTGACCCCTTCCCTGCACTGGAACCACCTCTATCGCACCTTTTTGTAGTAATGCAAGAACCTCCTTCTGCAGAAGAAGCAAATTGAACTTTGAACAAAAACCTTGGCATGGATGAGGAAATTCCCAAAGGGAAGGGCGTACCCATTCTCCACAGGGTTTAAAACCTAAAGGTCTGTTGTGACAGATTTCCAACCTTGTAGAAAGTGAGACAGCCGGCCCCCTACAGGACCCACATGATCCAGGATGGGGGATCTAGGGCTGCTTTCCTGCGGTACCAGAGGGAGTGGAGGAGGCAGAAGAGGAGGAGAGATTGCAGGCAGAACCACGTTGGCGACCTCTGGCTCTACCTATATAATTTATAAAGTGGATTTTGCTGCTGCTGAGGATGAAGGAAGTTGCGAAAGGAAGACCTTCCAAAGCCTCGCTATTTCTTGTAGTTAAAACCTCTCAACTGGTTCTGCAATCCCAAGGATTTCGCCGTGGCTCTGCAATCCTTAAACCTTTGAAAGGCCGAATCTGCTTTTTCCCCAAAGGGCAAATCAACAAGAGTGGCCTGGACATCATGGGAAAATACAGAAGAACGAAGACAAGCCTGCCTATGGAGGAGCCCATAACTCTGGCTACTGAGTCAGCCGTATCCAGACCTGATTGAATAACCTGTCTTGCTACAGCCTGAGCGTCTGACAGAACCTCCATAAAGTTTCCCCTCTCCTCATTAGGCAACTTTAGGGCCAATTGTTTTGCCGAGTCCATCAAAGCATGTAAGTAACGGCCCAACAGAAAAGTGGCATTGGTCGATTTCAGTGCCATGCTAGAAGAGGAGAAAACCTTTTTAGCTGTCTTTCCCATCTTTGAGTCTCTGTCAGCTGGGGCCTGTGGAAAAGCACCTGAAGATTGCTTGGAGCAGGATGCCTGCACAACCAAAGTCTCTGGAGATGGTAGAGAAGAGAGACAATCTGGATCCTCTGGTGCAGTCCTATACCTTCTAGCCACAGCCTTAGGAACGGCAGGTGAAGAGACTGGTTTACGCCAAACCTCGAGGATAGGATCCAACAAAACTTCATTAAAGGGTAACAGAGGCTCAACTGTGGAGGAAGGTGAATGCAAAACCTCTGTCAACAAATTTGGTTTATATTCAGCAGTAGGTAACTGTAACTCCAAAAGCTCCGCAGCTTTCCTGATCACCAAATGGTAGGGAGCTACCTCTTGAGGTCGTGAAGCCCTTGTAGAAGAGCGGTAACTAAACCACTTGCCTCCTGAATTCCCTCGAATTTATCCAGAGACTCCTCCAACTCGCCCTCCTCTACTTCCTCTCTACGATACTACTCCTCTTCTAAAAGCCTCTAAGCCTCACTCCGTGAACGAATCCGCAGACGCGGCGTCAGTGGTGTCGTACGCGGCGCCGACTGCTCCGGATCTGGCTCCGAAGGAGGCACGAGATCCACACGAGGCCAAGAGGAGGGCTCACCAGACAGCGCCGAGGATTCTATCAATGGCGTCAAGACTCTCGGCACCAGAAATTGCCATGACGGTGCAATCGGCATGAAGGGCATAAAGGGTGCCTGGGCATAGTGCTTGAGTACGCCAGCGGACCCACGGGACCAGAAGGTGCCCCAGATGGGAAAGCCGCGCTTGTAAAAACACTGTACATAGCATTTAAAAAATGCAATGGATCTGCCTCTGGAGACGGGAATTGTGGATATGGATTTAAGCCAGTATCCAACTAGGGAGTGTCCGGCGTCGGAATGTTCGGATCCACTGCCGAATCCACCGGTTCAATCTCAGGCCCAGGAGAAAATGGTACATCCTGAACAGGCTTGGCGCCTGAAGCCGGTGAATCCCTCGGCACCGGAGACTGCGCCGGAGTGCCTCTAGGCGAAGGAGACTTCTACGGAGTAGCACGAGGAGAAGAAGAGGGCGAAGGAGATTGAAAGTCCTTATGGCGACGTCAAGGGGCAGGCGAAGGCGACCTCACAGCCTTACCCTTTGTCGAGCAGCGCTGAGATCCATGTCTTCTTTTTTCTTGTGCTTTCTCGACTTCGATGTATCCAAAGTCGACGACTTCGACTTATCACGCTTACGCCCTCTACCTTCTTTCTTCGCCTTGCCCAGAAACAACTTAGCTTCCCGTTCTTTAAGTGCTTTAGGATTCATTTTCTTGCAACAGGAACAGTCCTCAACGTCATGCTCCGGCAAGCACCATAAACAAACTTCATGGGGGTCAGTGATGGACATGAGACCCCCACATTCCCTACAGGGCTTAAGACCAGACTTCCTCTAAGACAACATCTCTTCTAGCAATAGTTAAAGCAGAAGGAACAACAAAGTAGCTCCCAAAAATATGGAGAGTGCAGAAAACCGTTACGCGTCGACGGCGCGGAAAAAAGGGAACTGATGTTATCACGCCGACGAGGCTCTCTTATGGCACCGATGACGTCATGCGGAGTCACGAGCGGAGCTGACATCCTCGTCGGCATGGAGAGCTAGGAAAAAATTCAGCGGAATGTGAGGAATCCACAGGCAGATGTATCCATCAGAACACCTGGACAAGTTTCCCTTTGATAAAGGGCAGAAAAGCTTTCAAAACCAAACAAATCACCCTTGCTCTAAAAGACTAATGTGGAGCCGAGTTTCTAGCTGAGGCCTTTGATCTCCACCTCACTGAAATTACTGTCACACCCCAGAAGCAATTCGTGGTCACCAGAATCAGCTCTGGGTGGGGAAAAAAGGAGGGTATGACGCTGACCCAATTATGGTCTGTTAGCAACCACTGCAGGTCTTTTGCAGTCCCCTTCAAAATCTGGACCAGGTGGGAGAGATACCTGGTGACCTGGTAACGCATGCACAGGGACTTCAGAGCCGGCACATACTTTCAAGCATGCTTCACCAGCAGGATGCAGATGGCCATCAGATCCAACAGTTTCAGATTCAGTCTCCTCAAAATCCAAGACTGAGTTTGAAACATCAGGATCATAACCTGAATGTCCTGGACTCTCTGGTCTGATGGACAGGCACATAGTTGTACAATAGCAACACAAAAAGATGATGAACGGAAATGCTGAACATTGCCAGATCTGGTTTAAATCGGTCGCTTTTTTGCTCACCATGCCACCCCAGTTTTGACCCAGCGATATGAAATGAAATGAAATGAAATGAAAATGCAACTTATAACGCGCTACTAAGCCCGAAGGCATCAAGGCGCCTAACCAAAAAGGAAATCATAAAAAGGCAAAATCCAGAGCTAAGGGTAGGCTTTGGCAAATAGCCAGGTCTTAAGAGCCCTCCTAAAAGCTTGCATTGATGGTAGGGACTCAATTTCCGCCGGCAAAGTGTTCCACAACTTCGGAGCAAGGCTCGAAAAAGCTCAGCCACCCCACTTGGCTCTACGAACGCGGGGGACTGATAGCAGAGATTTATTGGCAGAGCGCAGAGTTATGGAAGGGGTATAAGGGACCAGCAGGTCTCTTATGCCTCCAGACCTATTTGTAGCCAGAGCCCCATAGATCAAACATAGGGACTTGAAGGAGATCCTGGCCTCAATCGGAAGCCAATGTAATGTCTTTCTCGCAGTGGTGGCTGAGGCACGCTTAGGTAAATCCAGTACAAACTTGGCCGCAGCGTTCTGCACCATTTGAAGTCGCAGTAACAGACCCTTGTTTATACCTAGATATAAGGCATTGCAATAGTCAAGTCTGGAACCTATCAGTGCTACTACAACTTGCTTTCTGGCTTGTGGGGACAGATAGTGCTTAATCTTCCGCAAGATATTTATTATACCCCAACATGTGGAGATAGTCCTGTTGACTTGCTGACCCATCCCCAAGGTAGGGTCAATCATGACTCCTAAGTTCCTTGCCAGGGCGGTGGGTACGGGACAGACTCCCAAAGATGTAGGCCACCATTCCGCAGACCAAATGTCCTCCTTTCCTCCAAACACCAGAATTTCTGTCTTCTCGCCATTAAGCTTCAATGAATTGCAGATCATCCATTGAGCGACTGCCTCCATACAGAGTCTAAAATTGGAGGCAGCAGAAATGACAGGTTGGGCGAGAGACACCAGAATCTGAGTGTCATCAGCATAGGAGACTACCTCCATCCCATATGATCGAATAAGCCTGGCAAGTGGGGTCACATAGATGTTAAAAAGGGTCGGACTTAATGCCGACCCCTGAGGGACCCCACAATGCACAGGAAGGGATGGAGATAGGAACTCCCCCAGCTTAACTCTCTGTTCCCTCTGGTCCAGGAAAGAGGCCAGCAAACTAAGCGCGGACCCCTCCACCCCTATCTCCCTTAGTCGAGATGTTAACACCGAGGGAGACAGAGTATCAAACGCAGCCGTAAGATCTAACAGGATAAGGAGGGTAGTCTGGCCCTTATCAACTCTGGTGCGGATGTTATCAAGCACTATGGCAAGGGCCGACTCCGTACTATGCCCTCTCCGAAATCCATGCTGCGAATGATCCAAAAGGCCAGAGGTTTCCAGAAAGGCTGCGAGATGCTGGTTAAGATGGGTTTCCAGCATCTTAGCAGGGGCTGGGAGCAGCGAAATGGGGCGGAAGTTTTTAAAAAAACCCGGGTCTAATGTGGGCTTTTTTAACAGTGGCTTAACCACAGCTCTTTTCCATTGTGAGGGGAAAATCCCCTCCCTCATTGCCCTATTCATGATCTCTAATAGCGGAGGCAAAAGAGTCTCCTTACATTGTTTGAGGAGTTTCAGTGGACAGGGGTCTAGGGGAGACCCAGACCTAGTCTTATTCAGAAGGGCTTCAAGTTCATGGAGGGAAAGGGGTGGAAAACTGGACAAACACCCCAAAGGCAACTCCTCAGATGATTTTAACGGGGGATAGGTAGACACAGAGAGGTAGATAGTAAAGTCCTCTGTAGCTCTAACGCCGAATATATGTCCACAATTTTAGACTGGAAGAATTGTGCAACATCATTGCAGAGCTGCTGTGAGCTGACAACGGGATCTGGCACCTTCAAAGAGGTGAGCGTGTCTACGATCTTAAACAGCTCTTTCGGCGAGGTAAGCGAGGTAGTACGGATCGTAAAATACTCTTGCTTAGTCCTTATCACCTCCGCCTTATAATTCCTCAGGAGGGTTTTATGACTTTCCCTATTCCGCGAATCCCAACTAGTCCTCCAGAGACGTTCCTGTCTCCGAACTCCCTGCCTAAGAAGTCTTAACGGTTCCGAGAACCATGGGGCCGATGGACTTTTCCTGGCGGAGTAACGCAGTTAGGCTGGGGCAAGTTCGTCAACAGCTGTTTTAATGGCACTATCCATCCTGAGTACTGCCGAACCAACATCCTCCTCCGAGGAGATGGCCAAACTGGACAATCTGGGGGCAAGCGCATCATTAGTTATGCTCTTGAAGTTACGCCTCAGTTCCATTTTGCTTGGCTCCTTCCCCTTGCTATTAACAGTGGCTAACATTAATTCTATAGGAACAGCGTAATGGTCCGACCAGGAGAGAGGGATAGGAGTCTCAATGGTCAACCGGGTGTCATTCGAAAAGACCCCATCCAACGTATGACCCGCCTGATGAGTGGGACCCTTGACTAGCTGTTTCATCCCACAAGCAGAGAAAGTATCCAATAGGGATAGAGTTTCGTTGGACTCCAGATTTTCCAAATGGAAATTCAAGTCCCCCAGAACAGTTAAGTGCTCACAGCCAAAGTGAGGCTCTAGAATGTTGAGCATGTGATGGCCAAAATCCACTCTAGTCCCCGGGGGTCGTTAAATGAGAAAGCCCCTGAACGGAACCACATATGATCCGTTAATTGAAAACTGAAGGGCCTGAAAAGCGTCTTGAGGCTCTGTTAACGGAGTGATGAGGCAGGAATAACAGTCTTTATAAAGGATACCCAACCCTCCACCTGTACGTCCCACTCTGTCCTCCCTCATCAGCGTATAGCCTTCTGGTACCGCTTCCAGCAGATCTGGTCCCGAGGAATCTTTGGCCCACGTTTCCGTGATAAAAACCCAAGAGGGGTTTCTGGCCAGAACAAAATCCTTAAATACGAGATTGTTCTTAATCAATGACCTCGCATTTATAAGAAACCCCTTTTCTCTCCTCAAGCTACTACCCGATTTAACACTCGGACCTGCCAATGTAGCGTCCGAGGACGGAACCGGCACCGTGAGGGCAGTCCGAAAACAGCGGCAGCAGGGGAAAGTATGGAGCGTCTCCGGTGCGTTCCTATGGTGGCATGGCAGCCTAGATGGCTTAAGAGTAATCATATCCTGCCATGAGTACCTGATCCCTACGTACTCACCTTCAGTATGCCCAGTCACCCAGCCATCCAGTCCGTCCTTAGCGCGGACGGGCGCAGACGGGCTGGACTCCGGCGTTACTGCGGCACACACGCCGCGTGCACACGCTGCGCGCCTGCATACTGAAACCTATATAGGGCTCTAGCCAGTCAGCCTGACTGCTAGAGCGCTACCCGTAATGGCGTCCTGTCAGCGTCCCCTACAGACCCCCAAGATGGCGCCGATTCTCCCAGGAAGCGCGAAGCGCGCTGAGAAAGACCCGCTGAAGCCGCGGTAAGGGGCACAATTATGGTGCAAGTGAGTGGCGATATTTTAAGAACAGGGGAGAAGTATTAAATCAATTTAAACTAAAAAAGACAAAACGTTTTTTTTTTAAATTATACACAGCGCCTATATGCCACAGCGCAGCGCGCAGCAAAGGAAAGCCTTAACAGGCAGACCCACCTTCCACTGCCCCTTAAATACGCCTCTTCAGAATGCCTCTAGCCAGTCAGCCTGACTGCTAGAGCGCTACCCGTATTGGCGTCCTGTCAGCGTCCCCTACAGACCCCCAAGATAGCGCCGATTCTCCCAGGAAGCGCGAAGCGAGCAGAGAAAGACCCGCTGAAGCCGCGGTAAGGGGCACAATTATGGTGCAAGTGAGTGGCAATATTTTAAGAACGCGGGGAGAAGTGTTAAATCAATTTAAACTAAAAAAGACAAAACGTTTTTTTTTTAAATTATACACAGCGCCTTTATGCCACAGCGCAGCAAAGGAAAGCCTTAACAGGCAGACCCACCTTCCACTGCCCCTTAAATACGCCTCTTCAGAATGCCTCTAGCCAGTCAGCCTGACTGCTAGAGCGCTACCCGTAATGGCGTCCTGTCAGCGTCCCCTACAGACCCCCAAGATAGCGCAGATTCTCCCAGGAAGCGCAAAGCGCGCTGAGAAAGACCCGCTGAAGCCGCGGTAAGGGGCACAATTATGGTGCAAGTGAGTGGCGATATTTTAAGAACAGGGGAGAAGTTTTAAATCAATTTAAACTAAAAAAGACAAAACGTTTTTTTTTTAAATTATACACAGCGCCTATATGCCACTGCGCAGTGCGCAGCAAAGGAAAGCCTTAACAGGTAGACCCACCTTCCACTGCCCCTTAAATACGCCTCTTCAGAATGCCTCTAGCCAGTCAGCCTGACTGCTAGAGCGCTACCCGTAATGGCGTCCTGTCAGCGTCCCCTACAGATCCCCAAGATGGCGCCGATTCTCCCAGGAAGCGCGAAGCGCGCTGACAAAGACCCGCTGAAGCCGCGGTAAGGGGCACAATTATGGTGCAAGTGAGTGGCGATATTTTAAGAACAGGGGAGAAGTATTAAATCAATTTAAACTAAAAAAGACAAAACGTTTTTTTTTTTTTTAAATTATACACAGCGCCTATATGCCACAGCGCAGCGCGCAGCAAAGGAAAGCCTGAACAGCAAATCAGTTTTGAACCTGCTCCCCATTGGAACAGTTCAGCCCAAACTGCCAGGTCTTCCCTGGACAGGAAAATAAGCATTCTGGGACAGGTTTCAGGGTATCACCTCTCATCAGCCAGGCTAGCTTGAATCCAATGGTATAGCGAGCACAGGACCCATGTCTAGTCATACCCTTCCCCCTTAAAGCAACTACAGCAACACAAAAAGATGGATCAAATGCTGAACATTGTCAAACATTCATTCCAAGTCACAGATCTGGGTTACATCCACCCCAGTTTGCCTCTGAGGATTAGCTCTGCGTTAGTGGGAGTGTGTTCTCTGAAACGCAGTGTTTAGGCACTGGGTGCACTGGAGAGTGCAATGTCTGTTGGGGTCAACATGGATTTTTTCAGGATCGGACATCAGAGTCGGAATCGGATCCGCTTCTGTTGCAGGTGACGTAGGACTGGCTTCCATGAAAGAAGGACTTCGACTTACCGGACAATTTCAACCTTGAAGACCTGTTGTAGAATTGGCCTTGAAAGCGGGAGTGGGTCAGAGTCCTTAACTTGGAGCAGTACGTATGAAAGATCTATGACTTCTTATAATATTCCGGGATGTACAGCTTCGCTTCACAGTCCGGGTTTGCCTTTAGGTACACGAGGGAAGAATAATCGCTTGACCTGGAATTGTGCCCCGAACTCAAAAACTAAAGACACACAGAATGCTTGACTGTTACCAACTTTGTTTTCAACAGTCACATCATGGTTTGTACCCTGTACTTTAAGACGGTGGAGCTATGTAATTTGTTGCTATGTGGTAAGTCCTGTGTCATGTTTTCACTGTTATCCCGTGGACATGGTGAACAGTGCTCTTTTCACAGGACCAGTCACTAAACCTTACATTGAATGTTTAAAGCCTCTGGTGTTTGCATGCGACCTGCCATAAATACTGACTTGTTAGAAAAGGGTACTGATGTATCAAAGAGTTTTACCCATTCTTTGTCTGAAGGAAAGTGCGATAATACATATTGGCCAAGATTTTTAACAGCCAGCCATTTCACCAATCATTGAAAGAATTAAACTCTGACAAAAGATAATATAGGATTTTTATATTCACAGATTCTCCAGTGTGTAAAATAATGAGATGAGATCGCAACAGTTTCTTTCATTTATGGCTGGATGAGGGTAAATTCACTGAAGTTGAATGGTGAAAAGACTGAAGTGGTGGCCTTCAATGGGAACCCCCGCAGCCTGGCCACACCTTTATTGGCCCACTGAATTAAGTCCTCTTCCTTTGCCCAAAGGGGCAATGAAAGGTTTGGGCATTTTAGTAGACCAACATTTGCTGCTGAAACCACAGATTAACACTGTGGTCTCTAGAAGAGTTTTCATGCTTTGCACATTAAAGAAACTCAATCTGTATATTTCTGATGTCATGAAAACAATTATGACTGTAGTTATTGGGGGCCAATTAGATTACGTTAACAGCATCTACTTAGGGTTGCTAGGTGGTGACTTGAGGCATCTTCAGCTAGTTCAGAAGGCAGTGGCAAGGATGATATTTAAGGCTTAAGAACACACACATACCCGTTAATAAAGAAACTCCAATGGCTCCCAGTTGCCCAATTTATCCAGTTTAAAGTGTCCTGTCAAGTATTTCAGTCTACAAAGGACAACAAGGTACCTGTGTCTAAACAGAAAGGTAGGGAAATGGAGTGCTGGAGTATCCCTTTTACAGGACAATTTCCCTCACCCACCCATAGGTGGAATACTTCATCACGGGGAAACCTCCTCGCAATGCGAACCTGGTCACAATTCAAGCTACAAACCCCAACAAGTATTTAAGTCTATCCACAGCTTAACACCAGATTTTCTTGCTAAACGTTAAAACAGATCCACAGATACACCCCTAAGAGGACTGTGTCCTTCAAAAGCCAATCTGTTGGTTGTTCCTCGGTTCTCTAAATCCAGGAGGGGTGGACTCAGTTTCTCGGTCTTGGCTCCGAGAGTATGGAACTTTCTTCCATTGCATATGTATTCATTGTCATCTTTGGATACTTTTAGGCACTCATTGAAAATATGGCTATTTCGGAGAGCTTTTGGCTCTGACGCATAGCTCTCCGGGTACATGTCCTTCTGTTTTTTGAGCATCCGCCTCATGATACCTTTAGGTATCATGGGGCTTATTACTACACTGCGCTTCTGGTTTTAAATTACCCGTTTTGGTCTTTAATTTTAATTTTGCACACTTTGCTCCCCTGTTCTTAATCCCACATTGCCGCATTGCTGCACCGTAATTGTGCCATTCACCGCTATTCGAGCGGGCCGGACCCTCGCGCTCGCAAAATTGGTGGGCGCCATCTTGGGTGGGTGCTAGGGAGCGCTGATACTCGCCGCGCTCTAGCAGTCAGGTGGACTGGCTAGAGGCAGTCAGTGGCTTGCTGTATTTAAGGACCTGAGGTAAGAGCACTCAGGCTTATTACTACACTGCGCGCGCACTTAGATGCGCTTCTGGTTTTAAATTACCCGTTTTGGTCTTTAATTTTAATTTTAGTTTTGCACACTTTGCTCCCCTGTTCTTAATCCCACATTGCCGCATTGCTGCACCGTAATTGTGCCATTCACCGCTATTCGAGCGGGCCGGACCCTCGCGCTCGCAAAATTGGTGGGCGCCATCTTGGGTGGGTGCTAGGGAGCGATGATACTCGCCGTGCTCTAGCAGTCAGGTGGACTCGCTAGAGCCCTATTTCAACCGGTGGCAATGACGCGCAGCGTGTCTGCCGCAGCCACGCCGGAGTCACGCCAGAGTCCAGCCCGTCTGCGCCCGTCCGTGCTGAGGACGGGCTGGACAGCTGGGCATCTGGCCATGACATCCTCGATCTCCCTAAAGTTAGATATACCCTCCAAACTATGCTCGAACATAAACCTTCGAGTCGAATGTGCTCACACACTTGTTCCCCCGATGATTTGTTACGCCCTATGATATGTGGCTGCGGGACATCCAACATAGTAAGCCCCTCCCCTCCACCATCGAGGCATCGCCCTAAACATCATACTGTTCCGGTAACCTGGGTGGAGAAGGAAGGTGGTATTCTTCTTAATGCTCGCTCACTCGTTAAGAACAATGTCCTTTTTAGGGAATTCGTATCCGACAGGAAGCCTTCCCTGGTTTTCATTACAGAAACCTGGGCAAAGGACTCCTCCGGCCCTGATCTCATCGAAGCAATCCCGGAAGGTTATTGCTTGGCACGCCATGATAGATCTGGCCGGGTGGGAGGAGGGCTTGCTATTCTATATAAGGATCATTTTCATTGCCATACTGTCGCTATCACTGATTCTAAGGATAGCTTCCAAGCTATCTCCTTCTCTATAAAAAGTGGCCTTAGAGCCCTTCTAAATGGAATGTTGGTATATCGCCCTCCAGGCTTACGATCTGACTTTGGGCAACGGTTGCTCCAAGCCCTAGAGCCCTTCTTCGGCCAAAAAGAATTTACGATTCTAGGAGATTTTAATTTTCATTTAGAAAAGTATGACAACAAGGACACCATCTCCCTGCTGGATAGCATGTCAGCCTGTGGTTTCAACCAGCGGGTAAAAGGGCCCACTCATCGAGCGGGGCATACGCTCGATGGTATTTTCTCCAATGATGAGGCTGTTGATGGAGGATTCTATCCCTCTATCATGATCTGACCATCTGGCTGTTCCATTTCAGCTTTGCTGTCTGCGTACGTCTGCGCTCCCAAAGATTCCCAGTAAACAAGAACTCCGTAGAAACTACAAGGATATTTCAAATAGTTCACTCTCCCCGTGGGCATCCAATTTGTGCACACCTCAGGAAGAAAGTGTTTCCATAGCTGCCACGCAGTTTGAAAGAACCATGACTGAAGCTTTAGATCAATTAGCCCCGCTCCAACCAGGCCGACGTGCCAGGAAAAGGCCTTCAGCCCCTTGGTTCTCAGAACATCTGAGACTCCTGAGACAAGAGGTAAGGAGACAGGAGTGCCTCTGGCACACAGGATGGGATCTAAAAGATAAGGAAGCTCATAAGAGCCTGCTCAGGAAATATAAGGCTGAAATTATAAAGGCCAAACAAGAGCACTTCAAGACTTTGACATCTTCATTGTCTTCTCCTAAAGAGCTTTTCAGGGTTGTAGACTCACTTATAACCCTGCAAACCCCAGATCCTGTAGTGCCGTCCCAAGAGTTATGTAATAGTATTGCCTCCTTTTTTCAGACAAAAATATCAGACATCTATTCAGCCTTGGAGTTACAAAAATCGCTTATGAGTGGACCCCCTGTTTCAGGGGCTATAAATTCCGTCCTGGCTGAAAAATCTCCTGTGGGAACCCTAGATTCCTTTCCCCCCCTCTCAGTGGAGATGCTGGATAACCTCCTCAATAAAACCAAATCAGGCTCTCCTCTGGACGTGTGTCCCCTTAGGATTCTTAAGCAGTGCAGGGAAACTCTCCTGCCTTTCCTGGTGGACATTATGAATAGAGCCATGAGAGACGGATGCTTTCCCACCCAATGGAAAAGTGCGGTGGTGAAACCTCTTTTAAAAAAGCCCTCCCTGGATCCGTCGGTTTAAAAAAATTTCCGGCCTATTTCATTACACCCAGCCCCAGCAAAGATGTTAGAGGCGCATCTCAATGTGCACCTTGCCGCTTTTGTTGAGAGCTCGGAATGTCTCGATTCCACTCAACATGGTTTCAGGAGGGAACACAGCACTGAGTCAGCCCTCACCATAGTATTGGATAATATCCGCACTCGCGTCGATGGGGGCCAGACCACCCTCCTGATACGTTTAGATCTGACAGCGGCCTTTGATACCCTTTCTCCCTCAGTATTAACATCACGGCTGAGGGGGATTGGGGTGCGAGGTGCAGCCCTGGATTTACTCACGTCTTTCCTTACCCACCGAGTCCAAAGAGTGAAGCTGGGGGAGTTCCTATCTCCATCTCTTCCTGTGCAATGTGGGGTCCCCCAGGGGTCGGCCCTTAGTCCGACCCTATTTAACATCTACGTGACCCCACTTGCCAGGCTTATTAGATCCTATGGGATGGAGATAGTCTCCTATGCGGACGACACCCAGATCCTTGTCTCTCTCTCCCAAGCTAGCGTTCCGACTGCCTCCAATTTTAGATCTTGCATGGAGGCAGTCGGTCAATGGATGATCCTAAACTCGCTTAAATTAAATGGAGAGAAGACGGAGGTGATGGTGTTCGGAGGGAAAGAGGACATATGGTCATCCTGTTGGTGGCCAGACTCACTAGGAGCCTGTCCCACCCCTACCTCCTCCGCAAAAAATCTGGGGGTTGTGATTGATCCTTCCCTTGATATGGGTAAGCAGGTCAGTCGAACCATCTCCACCTGTTGGGGTATTATCCATGTCCTGAGGAGGATTAGACATTACTTATCCTTACAGGCAAGGAAACAGCTTGCTGTTGCCCTTATTGGCTCCAGGATGGACTACTGTAATGCGCTGTATGCGGGCATGAATAGGAGCCTACTGCAGCGCTTACAGGTAGTCCAGAATGCCGCTGCTAGGTTCGTCTTGGATCTTCCCAGGCGCACCTCAGCTACAGCGGCTAGAAAGCTGCTGCATTGGCTTCCTGTCGAGTCTCGCATTCACTTCAAGATCCTATGTATGACATATGGGGCTTTGGCCAGAAATAGTCCCACTGGTGTAGGATCCATCTTGTCCCGCTATACCCCTGTCATAGATCTGCGGTCTTCGTGCAGACTCTTGCTATCTGTTCCCCGTTCCAAGAGAGTGAAATGGGGTGGCAGGGCCTTCTCCACTCTTGCGCCCAAGTGGTGGAATGCTCTCCCTCTGGAAATAAGATCCTTGCCTACCCTTCAGGCTTTCAAAAGGGCTTTAAAAACATACCTCTTTGTGCAAGCGTACCTGCAGTGATGTCGCGATTTCTTTTTGATCTGTTTTGTTAGGCGCCTTGATGCCTTCGGGTTACTGTTTGCGCGTTATAAATTTTATTAAGATAAGATAGGTGACCGTATGCTCTATAAATTCCTAAACCATAAGGTGTTTCTAAACCCTGCACTTTGAATTGAAGCACACAAAAAATGGAGTAAAGAAAACAAATAAGAAGCAATATTTAGTGATATCATTAAACAAAACTAAAGCAGAATGTGCTGCTATCTTATCTAACACACAAGACAGCAAAACACACAAGATGATGGACGGAATGTTGCACAATGGCAAAACATTCACCCCCAATCACAGATCTGGGTTTAATCCATCGTTATTTTGCTCACCAAGCCACCCCATCAGATATGGCCATATGCAAATCAGTCTTGACCCTGTGCCTCATGGGAACAGTCAAGCCCGAACTGCCAAGCCATGATGTGTCACTATGTGTGGCGATAGCAGCAATGTAAGGTGATGCTCAAATGACTACTTCTATTGAGTTACCCACTCTTAGTGGAACACCTTCCTCTCCTGTGCCCCCCCAGAGCTATTGTGCGACCTGATATGGTCTAAGAGAGGATCCCAGGCCCTCTCAGTGACACAGAGTTCAATAGTTTCCTTTTCTTTCTCTTGTCTGTCTCTTATAGTTTTGGGGAGAAATGTGGTGTTGCGCATGCGATGCAGCCCACTATAACTTTCCAGGCTCTCATATTGTCTGCGATTAATATGGTTGTGTCCAATTGCTTGCAGCTGCTAATAAAAGGAGCTGGTTGAGCTACGGAAGGGGTTCATTTCTGGGAAGCCGAGTTCTGTAATTTGAATGTCCCATGTGGGCTGTATTCTGCTAGGTGGCCTGCACTCGTGCTCTGGTCATTGCCTGGCTGGCATCTCAAATTCCAATTGTACCAAAGCACTTCCATCATTCCATCCATGATTCCCCAGCTTCACACACAGATGTAGTTAAGAAAAGCAAACGCTGCAACATTCAAGAAATGTTTTATTGTATTCTGTGCTTTAAAAGAAAATATAAAAATACTGCTACTCACAACTTGGGGCACCTGTTTGCTTCTAAGAAGTACTGGTACTCTCCCATTAATTGTATTGCAGCTTTGCGGAGAAGTGCAGGTACTCTCCTTTTCACCTTGAAAAAGTGCAGGTGTTCAGTACCAGATAGTACTGCCCATTTAAACATTTAAGGCACCGATTGTATCGGTACCTATATGACGGTTTCCTTTGCTCTTGCGAGGCCTTAATAGCTCTTAATGCTTGAATAAGCACCTACTCTGCATGTATCACTTATATGGCGCTTCTTAACCCTGGCATGGACACAGAGGGCTCCAATTTTCATACAGACAGTAAGCTACAATTGAAAATAGAGAGACTCGGTGTGAAGGAGAGACATTTATAAATCTGGAGTTTGAGGAACGGCAGTCTTTCCTGAGAGAGAACATAAAAACAGAAGTACATTTGGCAGAACAGTGGGACTCTCCTCTCCCACCTGGGTTGACTGGTCGAACTACTAATCCCTGGGCAGCGAGAACATCAGCATGGCCAAGCCGTCGAAGAGGCCTGGCCAACTTCCGGACTGATTCTGCTTCCAGGTTGCTGCTGCAGTGCACCGTCTGTAGAGCCGGATTCCCTGGACTGCAGCCTTGCGGGATTGGCGGGGGGAGCTGCCTGGAATTTCTGAAATAATTCTGCTTCAAATCTAACTCTGTGATCATACCACCGGACGGGAGTTCTCACTGCACTAGTCAACCCACAGAATTACTACCGCCGCGACATTGCAACAACCCCGCAACAAGAAAAATGATGACTCGTTCCTGGGAAACTCAGAGGAACTTTGGCAAGAAGTAAAGTCCACATTTGTAAAGCGCACAATCACCCGTAAGGGTCTCTAGGCGCTGGGGGCCGTCGGGAAGATTAAGCGAGCTATTGCCCAGAGTCACATGGTGCTGGGCTAACCTGCCGCCGGAGCCGGGGATCGAACCGTGGTCCCCAGATTCCAGCGTCAGTCGCCCTGGCCGCGGCACCACACCTCTCCAGAAGAAAAGTATTAAAGTATAAAAATAAATAAGTAAATGGAGCGCAGTGTCAACATCATGCTTTACATCCGGAATAAAATAAATAAATAAATGGAGCGCGGTGTCCCTAAAGCGGGCACCACGCTCCAATGTAAAGTAGGTGGAACGACGCGAGTGGTGTGCACTCGCGTCACCACAAATGCTACTTTGCCGGCGATCAGCTTGCTATAACGCTCATGCAGGCGCGCGCTCTTGTGCGCGTTCTAGCAAGCTGATCGCCGGCAAAGTAGCATTTCTGAGAGTCCCAAAATGTCGCGGCCAAGTACAGCGCATGCGCTGGATCAGGTCGAGACCTAAAAATGACTTCTGGCCTCTCACATTCTTTTCTTTGAATGGCATTTTAGCTTATGGCTGTGCAAGTGTTGAAATGTGTTCATAGTGATGAGGGCTATTTCCGTTTAGATGGGGTTTAATCAGTTATAGGTTTAAACCTATAACAGGATAGCCTAGGAATAGTCTAAAAGAAAGGAAACTGTAAATAGAAAAACACTTTCTTTAAAGTGCCAGCAACTTTCATATGCCATAATTCCTGGACTTTGCAGATGCTCCACAGCCTCAGTTCGGTTTGGCTTAAATGGAACAGTCAATACTATATTACTATCCATGAGAAGACGCTGAAGGGATGCAAGGCTAAGTCATCAATTAAGTTACCCACTTCATGGCTTTATTGTCAATGGCTCGCTAGACTTCTAATTATTTTTAACCTCGAAAAAGGGATCTATGAACGCAAAGTCCTAACATAACTATAAGGGCCCTGATTTACCAATGAAGATATGGGGCGGGGGGAGGGACCCTGGCGTTGTACAGACATGTTATCTCGTATTTTATTCAATGGTGCTTAATCAATTGTTAACGCTCTTCTTTATTCTAATTTTGAATCTCCGTCTGTAATGTATTTATTTATGTGCCCCTCATAAAATCTTTAATAAAATTATATATATAACCCCCAAAAAAAGAAAAATAAGTTACCTATGATTAGAACTAGGATTATAATTGACTTTTCCTTTTGCATCGTAGGACATTTATTGACAGCCATAAAAAAGACTAAAATAGCAAGCTTACCCCCAACAAATGGAAGGCCTCAAAATACAATGACAAATTATGAAACGGAAACTTGACAGCACACTGAAAATTACCCCTAGAGGTTTTTTAAAGAAGAGCGCTCCAAAATAACATCTGTGTCAAAGTAATAGTGTCTTTTGAAGGTGTGGGCCAGAACAAACCTTTATGCAAAGACTCAAAGGAATGAACAATAAATTTAGAAAGGACCAAGTTAAGCTCCTGAGAGTAGGATGGTCTATGAAATGGAGCAAACATTTGAAACCCTTTGAAACTGCTGTAATATCTGCAAGCTGTAACTTAATAAAAGTGAACTGTCCCTTTGACAGATGAAGAAAGTAAGGCAGCAATGCTTCTTTATGGCAGGAGATCAGGTCAAGTTTCAAGTTTTATTTATTATGTTTTGGCTCTCAATGAGGGCCACATAAAAAGATAAACATAACATAATACAATAATGACAAATAATAAAAATATATAAACATACATAATTAATAATACAGGACAAAACACAACAGTTATCAGTTTTTAAAGTGAACCACGGCATCATTACAGCAACCTTAATAAATATTTAAGAACCCTTTAAAAAATTTAAAAATTCTACAACAGAACAATTCATTAGGAGGGCAGTAAAGTGCATGTATAAACAGTTTAACATTTAAGATTCCCAATTGTAAACAAATAGGTTTAATCCACTTAAATCGCAAAGAACGTAAGGCAGGGCAAATAAACAAGACGTGGTTACGATCTTGAACGGCGACATCACAGAAGTTACATATCGGGGAGCTCCCGTGCCATTTTGCTAAGAGTGAATTAAGTGGGAGCAAATCATGTCGTAGGAGATACCATAACCTACGCACTCCATGAGGAATATTCCAAGTCAAATATTGTTGGGCCAGCTTGGGGGAATATGTCTCCAGCAGAGGTTCCCTATTATATAATCTGGGTTGGGCAAGGGTATCCAGCCTATAACATAACTCCCACGAGGCTCTTTTTAGTGAAGTTTTAAGCTCAGAAGGAGAAAGTGAAAATAGGGTACCCTCATCCAACTCTAACAGGGCCACAGCTTTTCTAAAATTTTTTAATAGAGAGGAAAAATCATTAAGATTACCCAGTAACTCCTTTTTAACAAGCTCTCTTAGTGTACCAGGTTTTCCTCTAGCCAAGCATGCTACCCATCTTACTAGGGCCACCAATCCCTGTGTCCAGCAGCTTCGGAGTCCAAATTCTAGTCTGCATGAAGAAGTAGAACATGCATTACTAAGGGACGTAATTTTCCGAAGCACCCGTCCTTCCATTTTTTGAAGGAATCCCCAATATTTCATTTCCACTAATTCTATTCCATATAAGAGAGTAGCTGGCACTTTTGCTTTAAATACTTCCAAAAAAAGAGAGAAATGTCTCTTCCCCGTAGCATTATATAACGAACATAACCCCGTTCCATGGGTCAATGCTTTACGAGAGTTATGTTCGATATGTGGAGTCTCACTAAGATTCGATGATATTATTTTACCCAAGAACGGATATGTTTTAACCACGTCTAGTTTTTGCCCCCCTATAGACCACTTATAATTGCTCGATCTGCATTTTCTCTTGCCAAAAATGCACATGATTTTACTTTTTGACGTATTAATTTTCATATGGTGTACTACAGCAAATTCATGCAATGCAAGCAGGCGATTAGATAGACCCTTCGGGGTCAAATCCAAAATAAGAATATCGTCTGCGTACATTAAAATAGATATAGCAGATCCTCCAATTTTCGGTGCAGCACCCTCACAAGATGAAATAAAAATTGGAAGGTCGGCTATATATAAAGAGAACAATATAGGTGCCAATATGCACCCTTGTTTGAGGCCATTCTGGGAGGGAATAGATGTTGTAAGACCCTCTTCACCGCCTTGTAGTACCTTACACCATGTATTCATGTGCAGAGAACGGACCAACGCAAGTAAGTATCCTGGCATACCCAATGTCTCCAATTTTCTCCACAGCGCTGGGCGATCCACTTTGTCAAACGCCGTGGAGAAATCAATAAATGCGGCATATAAGCCACCATCACGGATACGTACATACTTGTCACTGATCACCTGCAGTAGCGTCAAATTATCAAGCGTTCCGTGCTCTTCACGGAAACCAGTTTGTTCCATTGGTAAAATCTTATTGGTTTCTGCCCATTCCATAATTAACATTAATACGCATTTAGCGAAAATTTTTCCTATGGCATCTAATAAAGCTATTAGGCGATAATTAGATGGCAGCTCCCGATCCCCCTTTTTAAATATAGGAATTAATATACTGCCCCTCCAGGAGTCAGGGACAGTTCTTGTTAAAAAGCAAGCCTGAAATAAGGGGAGAAGAATCCGACTCCAAGTAGAGATATCCTGCTTAATGATTGTCATAGGCAGTTCGTCTGGACCCATGGCTCCAGTAGAGCGCATACTCTTTATTGCAGCCACTATTGTTTTTTCTGTAGGTAAATTGCATTTTTGCAAATCATTTGATTCCATCATACCAATATCCTCCAATACTTCATTTGGAGCATATAATGCAGTTACAAATACTGTCCAGACTTTTTCGCTTATGGCTATAGGACGAGGAGTTACTATGGTACCGCAACCTTTTCTTATTATAGACCAGAATTCTCTGGTTCGATTAAAGGTTATTGCCTCCCTCAGGCTAATCCAAAGAAGATCCTCTTTTTCTTTTTTCAGTTTGAGTCTCAATCTAACTCTTCTGCGTTTTAATAATGCTAGTAGAGACTCATTTTCTACCGTTCTATTAAGATACTGATTCCTGATTAGTGCATTTATCTCCCTATTCAGGAAAAATAGAGGACTAGGTGAGAAGTGAGGTCTTTTTGGGCCTCCCTTTTTCTTGGCGAATCCAATAACTTTTTTAATAAGAGTTTCAAATTGTAGGAATTCTGTTCCCTCCCACTGGTCAAGTTCTAATAGAGTTTGAGCCAGGAGGCTTTGTACATCCTTCATGGAAGAGGGACCCCAAAAGCATCTACCCGATCTTCGATCGATAGAAAGATCTCTATGCTTTAAGGACCAAGCGTTAGTTTCAGAAGGGGTTAGTAAAAGAGTCAAATTTATTATTTTGTGATCACTCAGTATAGAATGAGTGACCTCCATATCCTCAATCAAATGGAACGACTCAAAATCCGTAATGGCATAGTCCAAAATAGACTCACCCCTATACGAACCATGTGTGAAATGGGCAGGACTATCAGAGGGCATTCTGCCATTAATAATAAGCCCTTCTAGGAGGCTTAGTTCCTCCAACAGGATCTTACCTCTTTTACTAGTTTTTATATTAGGAGGCCAGGCCATTTGAGGTATATTATACACTTCTTCCTTCAGTTTATTTCTAAACTTAACTAGAGTAGAGTTGGATATTTTACTGTTTAGATCTCCAACCATTAGTATATAGGGGGGATATTCAGCATCCATTAGCTTTGCTACATAGGAAAACATTCGCTTCATGACAAAATTAAAACATTCCTCAGGGGGAATATATGCATTTAAAATAACAAACGAAGACCGCGAACCAACTTTGCCCAGGTTAGTGATAGTTATGGATTGAAAAAGATTACTAGAGTCAGAGTAATGTGTATAATGCCATTGAAAAGAGGTGGATAGCAAACAAGCGATTCCTCCTTTCGCATGGCCTTTTTTTGAAGATTTTGCAGGAGCCTCTAGGACAAAAAACTCATTCCCTACATAGGGGAGCTTTTTACACCACGTCTCCTGTAAACATATTACATCGACATTTAATGTGGATAGAAAGTCAAATTTCTCCGGGGAATTAAACATGCCAGCAGCATTCCAAGAGACAATTTTTAAGTTATTGTTAAAGATGTTGGAAGAGTCTTGGGTTGTTCGCACAATTAGTAGAAAGAACCCCCGGCAGCCAGTTCCACATCTGATTGTCTTCTGTTAGAGGAACATCTGCATGTTCAGGCAATGGCAAGGCCTGAGATACCATTCTTTTGCCCTTTGAGATCCAGATTTTTAGATCTTTATTACCAAAATAACAGTCATCATATATAGGTACTGGATTATTAATACTATCTCTAGGGGCAGTAGATGTGGATCTATTATAATGTGGCAATACGTCAATTCCTCTGCATTGGAAAAACTCTGCCTGTTGTAGAACAAGATTAGTAATTATTTTTGAATAAAAAATTACTCTTGTTCGCTGTCCAATGCTTGATTTTATTGGGAAAACCAAGTCAATATCATTTGACAGAATCAGTTTTAAGTTATCAGTCTCTTTAAAGCAGTTAAGAAGCCAAGACCTATTCATTTTTACATCTTGATCAAACAACGGAAGAAAATCCAGTATTAATGTATCTACTGTTTTCATTGCACATTTTACTGGTTGAGGAGTTGGGCCACTAGTAGTATTAAGTTGGGGTCGGAAAGTAAATGCAGTTGGATTTAATACTTTTACTATTTGTGGCGGAATGTCTATAACATCAGTCAACACAGATAAAGGTTCCGGGGCTTGTACCACATGAGCAAGGGTCAGCTCATTTGTACAGCTCCTAACCATTTTATCCTCCAATACATCATTAAGTGCATCGCCCACTGCTTTATTTTTGGTTGTATTCAATAGTGGATTTTCCCCATTTCCTGACTCCTCTCGTGCATCAGCACATATGCTTTGAAAAATAATTTGCCTTGGTCTTTTTTTCTTATATTTACGTAATAACTTCCTATTTTTTCCTTTTATTCTTTCTTTTCTAGTTTTAGTCTGAGCCTGCACTCCATCCTGGCCCTTTTTTTCATTGATAAAGATGGGAAAAAGATCATTTCCGGTCGTTTGCACCATCTCTATCAAGCTATCATCTTTGTCAGTGAGTTTTATAGATTTACTCTCTCCCGTGATAGATAGGATAGATCTCTTAAGGGGTGAATGGGTGTCTGCCTTGACAGTTAATTTCATAGGAATATTGCCCTGCAAAAGATTAGTACAGTTTGACAGGCTCTGAGCTGCAGATTCAGTAGGGGGTAATATAATATTTTCTACTACAGGTTCAGAGGGCGGTGCTTGAACATTAGCACCCTTTTTAGTCAACATTTCCTTCAATATCTCAGACACAGATGATAAAATACAATCAGAACTCACAGCAAATTTACCAAGGAGCAACAATATAGATGACAATATTTGTTCAAGCGCTATCAACGATTCTGAAATTGGTTTCTCATTTTTTGGGTAGCTAGATTGAACAAAAGAACAAATCCCTGATATGTTAAGATGAGGAGACTTCAAATCACTGTGTGTTAAAAAATCATCTTGAGATTTGTTTGATGGAGTGCTGCTATATAGAAGCATTCCAGATGGTGTTGCTCTAATTGGAGTTTTACTGTCCACAACCTGGGCAGAGGGTTTCTTATCCATGTATCGACCACAGAGTTCAAGATCAATACTAGTGGAGATGGATGTAGCAGCAAAGTCTTCACCTTCCTTTTCTCTTTCAATAAAATTATTATGATCATGTGCCAAGGAATTAATGTCCATCTTTTGAGGGGAAATAGATTGTTTTAGTTCAATCGGTACACCAGTATTTAAATCTATTTCTAACTTAGTTTGTGATTGGGAATGAGGCGATAAACCAGACTTTGAAAATATTGGGTCTTTTGCAAGTTTATTTCCTGATTTTTCCCAAATGTGTTCCAGTTGCATCTGACCTTTTATTAACGCACTATTTTCGGATTTTTTCCTCAAGCGTGTAGGTTCAGATATCACCTCTTCTTTATCCCTTAATACTTTCCCGGAACGTAATTTCTTGGTAGACATGATTAATCTTTAAGATATAGTCCTTGCGCTTAATAGGCAATCACAATTATTCAGACACCAGTTATAAAAATATAAATAATCGGTTACTGAAGGTAGCCGAGGAGATCACAATTAACAGATAACAAAAATATAGTCAAGAGATCATCCGTATATTAATGTTTGAAAGTTTGCTGCAATTTCAGAGCAGCGAAGATAAAATTAACGAATGAAACTAAAATAACAGGGCCCAGCCCGGCCTACCTCGGCCACAGAGGGCCCGCTTTTTGCCCGGGCTTCGCTCCGGGCGTCCCGCTCGCGTCCCGCGAGACGGGGGTGACTGGTGATTTATGCGCCTCCTGGCGCGCAACTGACGCGAGTAGCGTCGTGAAGGCTCTTGGGGGATGTAGTTTTTCTCCCCTCCGCGCTCCGCTGGGCGGCCTCACCCTGAGATGAATATAGGGTCGGGCGGCGGGAGGCGGGAGGTCAGGAACCACAAGAGACAGAGCAGGCAGCGAAAAATACTTCCAGAAAGGTCAGCAGCCAAGAATCACCGCGTCAGGAGTCACCCACTCGACCGGGGTGACTGGTGATTTATGCGCCTCCTGGCGCGCAACTGACGCGAGTAGCGTCGTGAAGGCTCTTGGGGGATGTAGTTTTTCTCCCCTCCGCGCTCCGCTGGGCGGCCTCACCCTGAGATGAATATAGGGTCGGGCGGCGGGAGGCGGGAGGTCAGGAACCACAAGAGACAGAGCAGGCAGCGAAAAATACTTCCAGAAAGGTCAGCAGCCAAGAATCACCGTGTCAGGAGTCACCCACTCGACCGGGGTGACTGGTGATTTATGCGCCTCCTGGCGCGCAACTGACGCGAGTAGCGTCGTGAAGGCTCTTGGGGGATGTAGTTTTTCTCCCCTCCGCGCTCCGCTGGGCGGCCTCACCCTGAGATGAATATAGGGTCGGGCGGCGGGAGGTCAGGAACCACAAGAGACAGAGCAGGCAGCGAAAAATACTTCCAGAAAGGTCAGCAGCCAAGAATCACCGCGTCAGGAGTCACCCACTCGACCGGGGTGACTGGTGATTTATGCGCCTCCTGGCGCGCAACTGACGCGAGTAGCGTCGTGAAGGCTCTTGGGGGATGTAGTTTTTCTCCCCTCCGCGCTCCGCTGGGCGGCCTCACCCTGAGATGAATATAGGGTCGGGCGGCGGGAGGCGGGAGGTCAGGAACCACAAGAGACAGAGCAGGCAGCGAAAAATACTTCCAGAAAGGTCAGCAGCCAAGAATCACCGCGTCAGGAGTCACCCACTCGACCGGGGTGACTGGTGATTTATGCGCCTCCTGGCGCGCAACTGACGCGAGTAGCGTCGTGAAGGCTCTTGGGGGATGTAGTTTTTCTCCCCTCCGCGCTCCGCTGGGCGGCCTCACCCTGAGATGAATATAGGGTCGGGCGGCGGGAGGCGGGAGGTCAGGAACCACAAGAGACAGAGCAGGCAGCGAAAAATACTTCCAGAAAGGTCAGCAGCCAAGAATCACCGCGTCAGGAGTCACCCACTCGACCGGGGTGACTGGTGATTTATGCGCCTCCTGGCGCGCAACTGACGCGAGTAGCGTCGTGAAGGCTCTTGGGGGATGTAGTTTTTCTCCCCTCCGCGCTCCGCTGGGCGGCCTCACCCTGAGATGAATATAGGGTCGGGCGGCGGGAGGCGGGAGGTCAGGAACCACAAGAGACAGAGCAGGCAGCGAAAAATACTTCCAGAAAGGTCAGCAGCCAAGAATCACCGCGTCAGGAGATCAGGTCAATAGTTTGCTTCTGAAACCAAATACAGAATCTTTTCCACATGAAGAATAAGATACTCACCTTCGGTAATGTCTTTTCTGGTAGAGCCTGTATCTCACTGCAGATTCCTCACCTTAGAATATTTCCCAGGAGTCAGACTAAATCTGGAAATCTTGAGCAGTACCTCTGTCTGCTGGAAGGTGGCGCTAATCGGCTATGCATTGGCGTATCAATTAACATTGCAGGGCCCTTATAAGTGCCACCTTGGTGCGATGACATCAGTTTCTTTAGTGACAATTTCGGTGTCAAAGTCCACAGCCATGAAAAAACGAATGGTTGACCAGATATAGTAGGATCTGCTTTCATGGTTACCCCCACTTTTTGCTGGTGTCATTATGTTTTTCTGACTAGTCTGGCTGGGATCCTACTAATCAGAACCCCAGTCTCTGTTCTTCTTCCCTAAATTGGACCATGGTGAGTACCTAGGTACCCCCAAAGATTGGCTACTGGTGCACCCTGGTAAGCCCTTAGTATATGGTACTAAGGCACCCAGGGCATAGATACACCAAGGGTCCCCCATGGACTGAAGCATGTATTATGCCGCCTATGGGAGACAACTCAAATTCGGACTACAGGCCCGCCATTGCAGCCTGTGTAAGCTGGTGCTAGCACCACGTACGACAGATATAATGTTTTATATCTAAGGCAACTGCACTTTAAACCCCACAAATCACCCCTAAGGCAGGTCTTTCAATCCTGAAGGTAGGTGCTTGGTTATAAGTGTGAGGGTGCCCCTGCATGAGCAGGACACCCCTACAACCCATGGAGTCTATTCTCGTGGGTTGTAAGTGCACCAGCCATCACGATATATAGAGTGGCCATGCGTCATTACGTGATGGCCAACTCTAAACTGGCTGTAATGTACCCTGGCGTGTTTGGTATCTAACATGTTGGAGGTATGATTCAATGCACTGTAAAACTCCTCCGGAAAGCCCTCAGTGCTCCCATTACCAATCTTCTAGACTTGGACAGCAAACTTTGGCGGCTGCCGACCATAGACACGATTCTGCCTTTCTGCTCCTGAGCCAAGCTCGATCAGGGGAAAGCAGGACTATAGGTTTCCTGTCACAGAGAGGTGTGACCACCTGCCAGATAGGACTTGGTGTATTGGGACAGGGTAGGGGCACATGCCAGCACCACTAGACTACTTTGAAATACACATTTGGTGCCCTTCTTGCATACTCCAGTTGGAACCAGTTCAGGAAGCCATTGGCTCGTGCTCTGGCGCGAAACTGGAATAGGACAAGGGAGTACTCTCTGCACTGTCCAGTCCCTCCTGTGGAAGGGACCCCTGAATCTTCCCAACCCTTTCTTTAGAGTACTTAAGGGCTTACCTGTGGGTGGTTCCTTATGTTTGTCATGGGACAAGATTCAGATCCGAAACAACTTCATCTTCAACCATCTAGGCATGCTGGACTTCGCTTTGGGAACAGACTTCAACTGGGAAGACTCCTGGTCTCAAGGTCCTGCCAGTCTACGACATCGCCTGGGCCTGTGCTCCATACAGGTTCTTCTACAGGCTTTGGACATCCAAGACACCCGATGGAATCTCCCTTGGAGTGAAGAAGTCACTCCCCTGTATCTGCAGGCACTACAACAAAGCTGACCTGTCTGCTGTTCCTGAGTTCCCATGGACTCTGAAGCACAAGTTACTTACCTTCGGTAACGATATATCTGTAAGAAACAGTAGTTAGTGTTAGATTCCTTACCTTACAATATCCCCAGGCGTCAGACTGGATCTGGAAAGTTTTGCGTAACAGTACCCCTGTGGGTCGGTAGGAGTCGTCTGCAGCTCCGCGTCCGTTGTTGGCGCCGGGATCACGTCGGAGTACTTAAGACGCCGCCCTCGCGTGCTGACGTCAGTTCTTATACACAGCTTTACCGCGCCAGGAACACAGAGCCATGATAAAAACCGACACTGGTGCCATGAAACTAGGACCCTCAAAGGGAAGAACCTTAACCCTAGATATCGGTTCGTAGAACGGGGAGGATGGGTGGGGCGGTAAGGAATATAACACTAACTACTGTTGCTTACAGATATATCGTTACCGAAGGTAAGTAACTTGTGCATCTGAAAGAAACAGGTTAGTGTTAGATTCCTTGCCTTAGAATAGATACCCCAGCAATACCAACCCCGGTGGTGGGTCTGCGAACCAATGATCACACCAGAAAGTCCTGGAGAACAGAACGGCTGAAAAAGCCATCTCTCCGGACTTGGCTGTCCAGGCAGTATTGTCTAGCGAACGTGTGCAGCGAGGCCCACGTAGCTACCTGACAGATGTCCTGCAAGGGGAATCCCCGACCCAGGGCAGTAGTAGCCGCCGTGGCCCGAGTGGAATAGGCCCTCAGCCCAACAGGAGGCTCCTTTTTAGCCAAAGAGTAGCATACCTTGTTGCACAACACGACCCACCAAGAGATGTTCCGTTTGTGCACCGCCCGTCCCTTCTTAGCGCCCACGTAACCAACAAAGAGCTGGTCGTCCACCCGGAACTGGTGTGTGCAGTCCAGATAGAATGAGAGTGCACGTTTTGGGTCCAGACGGTGGAGCCTCTTTTACTCTTTCAAGGGATGCGGAGGCGGAAAGAAGGTGGGCAAGGTGATGGACTGCCCGATCTGGAAGGCTGTGACTACCTTGGGCAGGAAAGAGGGACGGGTTCTCAAGACCACTTTGTCCGGATGGACAGAAAGGAAAGGAGGTTTGGAAGAAAGAGCCTGGAGCTCACTCACTCACCTGGCAGAGGTGATGGCAACCAGGAAGGCAGTCTTAAGAGTGAGAAGGCGAAGAGGGAAATAGTGAAGTGGCTCGAAAGGAGGGCACATCAAATAAGTAAGAACAAGATTCAAGTCCCACTGAGGCATCACAAAAGGAACAGGAGGAAACATGTGAGTGATGCCCTTCAAGAATATATTTACAACAGGGGACTTGAAAAGAGAAGGCTGATAAGGTAGCCTTAAAAAGGCCGAAATGGCAGAGAGGTAGCCCTTGATAGTGCAAGAGAAAGAACCTCTGAAAGGGGGGCAGAAAGGGGATCCACAGCCTTTGCTGTGCACCATGCCACAAATTTGTTCCACCTGCAGGCGTATACCGATTTTGTGGAGGGACGCCTGGCTGCCAGAATCACATCACAGACTTCAGGAGGCAAGTCAAATGGCCTCAACTGTTGCCGCTCTATCTCCACGCATGGAGGTGGAGACTGGACAGGTTCGGGTGGAGGACCGTCCCCTGCTGCTGCGACAGAAGGTCCTCCTGAAGAGGTAGGCGAATCGGGGGATCGACTGACATGCTGAGTAGCTCGGTATACCAGTATCTTCGTGCCCAGTCCGGAGCCACAAGGATGACCTGGGCCCGGTCGCGACTGATCTTCTTCAGCACTCTGGGCAGAAGTGTTATAGGCGGAAAGGCATACAATAAACCGGAACTCCCTTCGTGACGAAAAGCGTCTCCGAGCGAGTGCCGCCTTGGAAATTCCAACGCGCAGAACTGATGACATTGCACGTTGTTTTCGGTGGCGAACAGATCTAACCAAGGCTGCCCTCAGTGCTGAAAGAGGCCTTGCGCCACGTCCGAGTTCAGACGCCATTCGTGATCCATCATGCACCGGCGGCTGAGTTCGTCCTCCCTGGCGTTCAGGGAACCTGCCAGGTGTTGAACCACCAGGGTGACACCCTGGTGTTCCAGCCATTGCCAGAGGCGCAGAGCCTCCTGACAAAGGGTCCACAACCCCACACCGTCCTGTTTGTTGCAGTACCACATGGCGATGGTGTTGTCCGTGATCACCTGCACTACACTTCCCAGACAGAGGGAAGGAATGCCTTCAGTGCAAGTCGGATCGTCCGCAGCTCCAGAAGGTTGATATGGTGCCGGGACTCCGCCGGAGACTAGAGGCCTCTGATCTCCGCCTCTCCCATGTGGCCCCCCCAGCCCAGGAGGGACACATCCGTCACTACTACGTGCTCTGGTTGGGGTAGGGAGAGGGATCTGCCGTTAACCCAATCGCGGTCCGTGAGCCGCAACTGCCTCACAGTGCCCTCTGAGATCAGGATGTGGTCGGACAGGTTGCCCTGATGCTGGGCCCACTGAAACTTCAGGTCCCACTACTGAGCCAGCATCCGCCACCTGGCGTGATGCACCAGAAGGATGCAGGAGGCCATCAGCCCCAGGAGCCGCAGCGTCAATCTGATCGAGACTCGGGATAAAGGCTGAAAGATCGGAATCAGAGCCTGAATATCCCGAACCCACTGTTTGGAGGGTAAACCCGGAACTGCGCCGAGTCCAGAACCGCTCCGATGAAGAGGAGCTTCTGAGAGGGACACAGGTGTGACTTTGGCACATTGATGGAGAACCCCAGCAGGTGCAAGAGGTCGGCCGTAGTCAGGAGGTGGCTGACGACTGTCTGGGGCGAGCCCGCCTTCAACAACCAGTCGTCGAGATAGGGGAAGACTGACACCCTTAATCTGCACAGATGGGCTGTGACCACCGCCATCACTTTCGTGAACACCCGAGGGGTGCTGGTAAGGCCGAAGGGGAGCAAGGTAAACTGAAAGTGCTTGCGGCCTACCGTGAACCGCAGGTAACGCCGGTGGGCCGGCAGGACGGGGATGTGAAAATATGCGTCCTGCAAGTCCAACGCTACCATCCAGTCTTCTGGGTCTAGGGCAGCTAAGACCTGAGCCAAAGTCAGCATCTTGAACTTCTCCTTCCGGAGGAAGCCGTTGACATTCCGCAGGTCCAAGGTAGGGCGTAGGCCCCCTTTGCCCTTCTTGGGAACCAGAAAGTAGTGGGAGTAACAACCACACCCTACTTCTGGCCCAGGAACGCGCTCGATGGCCCCCTTGGCCAAGAGGGCCGTAGCTTCCGCTTGCAGAAGTTGCAAGTGATCCCCCGACACGCGGTGGTACTGCGGGGGCATGGCTGGAGGGGTCGCCTCGAAGGGGAGGGAGTAGCATTTTCGGACGATTTGCAGCACCCACCTGTCCGATGTGATGGAGCGCCAGTGGAGGAGGTGATGGCGAACCCTGCCCTCCACTGGTGTCGAATGGGCCTGAAAGCTCGGACTAGGAAGGCTTTGAGGCAGATGCCGCGGGGGTGGATGTGGACTGGCCTCGCTGCTGTCCCCTGGCACCGCCACGGCGGTTACCACGTCCGCCGCCGCGCTGGATGTTACTCTGCGGCCCGTGGCTGGCAGGACGTGAGGGGGCGCCCCTTCCTTTGCCATGAAAGGAGCGAAAGGAAGAAGTTTGCTGGCGCTGGCCGACAGGCCCAAGGACTAGGCCGTAGCCCTGGAGTCCTTGAAACGCTCAAGCGCACTGTCTGCCTTGTCGCCAAAAAGGCGACGGCCATCAAATGGCATATCCATGAGGGAATTATGGACATCAGCCAAAAAGTTGGCGGACCTCAGCCAGGCGTGGCGGCGAACCGCCACCATCGTGGAAATCACCCTGCCCAGCGAGTCCGTGGTATCCAGCCCACATCAGATAGAATACCGTGCTGCATCTGCAAGGGCTTGAACGAATTTGACCCGGGCCTCCTCCGGGCAAGCTGGCAGCACGTTCGCGACCGTGTCCCACAGAGAGTGGGTATAACGGCCCAAAAGGGAAGCAGTGTTGACCGACCGCAACCCCAGACTATGTGAGGAGAACAGCTTCTTACCGAACTGCTCATACCTTTTGGATTCACAATCAGGTGGTGCAGTCGGGAATGCGGTCAGAGAGTTCGAGGACTAGATAACCAGGCTCTCGGGGTGGGGTGTGTAGACAGGAAGCTAGGGACACCCGGGGCCGGGCGGTGGTGCCTGGCCATGTTCCGATCTACAGGGGCACCTGTAGCGGGCCTGGACCAAGTGCCCAACAGAACGTCAGTAAGGGCCTCATTAAACAACAGTAGAGGCTCCGAAGAGCTTGCCTGCGGTTTAAGGACCTCAGTGAGGTTAGTCCTCACGGCCACGACGGGGAGCTCAAGATCCAAGGCCTTGGCTGCCCTTGTCAGCACCACGCTGTAAGCAGCCCCCCTCCTCCGTAGCCACGGTAGGAGGGGAGACAAAGCCAGTGCCGGGCGAAGTGTCCAAACCACTGGCCTCCCTTAGATCCACTGCCCAGTTCTGAAACGACTGGCACTCTCGTGCCAGAGGGTCCTCAGACCCCTCCAAATCCCCCTCGCCTCCCATCTCCTGATAGTCAGGTTCAAAGGATGGGGTCGGATCATAGAAGAATTGCTCTTCTCTCGGCGTCGAATGCGGCCGGATCCAGACCGAGGACCGAGGACGACGTCATCCTGGGACGGCGTCGGGGGTGACACCCTGGGGTCGGCGCAGGGGTCGTAAGGTCAACCAGTGGTGACCCGGATCTGGACCCGGTGGGGCCCTGCGGCGTCGGGACTGGAGTCGACGGCGCCGAAGCACCCGATGGCGGCGGGGCCGAAGCACCCAGCCCGCTCGGGCTCCCAGTCGGGGCCGCGGGGCCCGAAGGTGCCACAGCGGGACCAGACGGAGGAGAGAGCGACCTCATGGCCATGAGGAATGCATCGATCTCCTCTGGTGTCGCATTCAGCCAAGGGACCAGCAGGTATGGAGCTGGCGGCGGCGCCTGCGGAGCCACATGCGCGGTGTCACCCGAACCCCCGGCTGCTTCGCGGGGGAGTCGGAAGAGCGAGGTCGTCCCTTCGACTTCTTGTGCCTCTTACCTGAGGACTTGGAGCCCGACGAATGGTGTCGACTCGCCGAACTTCGATGACTGTGGCCCTGCGACCGGTCCTTCGACCCCCTCCTCGACCTGGACCGTGAATGGGGCCGACTGCTGGAGCTCGAGGTGCTTGCGGGACCGCTCCCGCCTATTCTTCGACGTCAAGGCCTGGCAGTCGTGATGAAAAAGGGTTCCGGCAGATCAGGTCGTTTTACCCCTTTTCTAGGTTTGCCCGGCGTTAGCCGCTTCTCACCCAACTCACGATTACCAAATAAAGAGGCAGGCGCTGGAGACTGGAAGGCAGGAAACAGGAGTTTATTTCCGACGGAACAGAACACGTCAAATCAGACAACAGGGTATCTTCTCGAGGTGCTCTCACAAGTTTCTCTACGGCTCCGTCTTTTATACACAGGTTTATGATGTACAAACATTCCTTATTGTAATAAAGACACTTTGAAGTACGAAAAGGCACGTTTGGAATCCCAGCTTCAGGCCTATTCCCATACCGGTCTCTCTGATGTTGTTTTCCCCTCCCAAATGTAACATGTGATTGTAATCTGCAGCCGGACGTCCCAACAGGACACGAGGGCAAGAGGGGGTGGTCAGATCTAAGGTTGGGCAGGCGATAAGATCACGTTTCGCTATGCGGGGCCGGAGGGGGTACATCCACGAGACCTAGTTTTATGATATGGGACTGGGTCGAGAGGCCAGGTGTAGCCGGGGGGGGGGGGGGGGGGGGTCATCAGAAGAGAGGAAGGGTGTTCCTGGGAGGAATGCAGGGGTGTCGGTCAGATCTAGGGGTGTGAAGGCCTTGATTAATCACCGCTCCTCTGATGTGAGGCGAGGTCCTACTGTAGGGAGCAATAAACTGCATCTGTTGGACTAGGTGATGGCCTGGGATCAGGCCGGGCAATCGGGCAGGGAGGAAGAGGTTACCAAAAGGGCCTGTTCTATGGGTAGGATGAAAGAGCGAGGGGGCAGGGGTTCAGCACGGAGACAGGGTCGTGTTTAGTGGTGCGTTTATGGCCCGAACAGGAGAGACCGGGGGCTGTCGGGGCGCGGGGGGGATACTTGTGAGGCTGGGGGGAGAGAGAGAGAGATGCAGGCTATTGGCAGTGGGCAGAGAGGTCATGACACACAAAATGGCTACTATCTATGTTCGTGATGGGGCCTACAAGGGGACAAGATGGCGGGGCCACTGTGCCGTGACTTTCGCTTTACCTTCAACAGTGGCGAGGGTGAACACAAATGAACGCCGCTTATGTACATATACATTGTCATTTTCCACAGTCGGGGCACGACTTGTCGTCATGGTCGACCCCAAGGCAATACAGGCACTGGCGATGGGGGTCAGTAACCGACATCAGTCGGTTGCAATCGGCACAGGGCTTGAACCCAGGCATCCCTACCGGCACCGACAGTCTTATGACTCGAAACAGGATCAAAAAGATAGAAAAAGTTAGTCAAAAAGTGACTAAGGAGTACTGTTTTTTCCTAGTCTGCGCTTGCTGGCGCGGAATAAAAGAACTGACGTCAGCACGCGAGGGCGGCGTCTAAGTACTCCGACGACATCATCCCGGCACCAACGACGCCGGAGCCACAGACGACACTAACCTGTTTCTTTCAGCTAGGTTCAGCAACACAGGTGGTGGCTCTGCAACTTCCTCGAGGCATGCACTGTCATCACAGCAAGTTTGAAGCCAGTATCCCTTGTCAGAACCGCTGGAGCAGTACCCCAGTGCACAACATCAACAAGCTGTTGCCAAGGCTCATCGACTCTCTCCTCTAGATATCTTCAGACTCCAAGAAGCTCCAGCCATACCCTTTGTCCTCATCACCCCACCTCAAGTCCAGGTGTGGATATGGTCTGGACGGTGTTGGTGTTAACGTCAAGTGGATTCATGGTGGTGCTGACTCAGAGTTGCAGATGTGTATGGTGCCATAGAACTCTTTCAAATGGCAGGCAACGCTCCAGCTCTGGGAACCTCTGGACAGCACGGAGCGGCCTGCTCCATAGGTGGAGTGCAGGAGCAGCACCGAGAAGCACACGTTTGGATGGGGAAGCCGAAGAACGCTTGAATGATACCTATTGTGCTTCTTAGACTTACCTGATTTGTAGGGTGTCGTCCTGTGAAGATTATAGTCTGCGAGAACAGCCTTGATATCTATCCTGGGAACAGGGTGGAGCCTTCTTCTGCCATGTGCAAAACCTGGCGCTCAAAGCAGGCCTTGGGATTGTGACCCAACCCCAGACACCAGAGACAAACTAAATGAGGATCAGACATCTGTATGGAACATTCCCCGTAAGGCTTAAACTATGTAGGATTTGCAGAGGACATGTCCCTAACGTACTGGGAGCAACAGCTCAGAAATGGTCGACAAAGAGGTTGAAAAAGTTGGTAAAAAAATGACCAAGGTAGCTCTCCAGATCCAAGCTGGTAGCATGGGAAAAAAGGAACTGAAGGCAGCGCTTTGGGTGGTGACTATAAGGGCACTGCAACTTGAATTACAACACAGACAATGCCAATACAGAGCCAATCGACCCCACCTATCAGCACTTAGAAGTACGGCTCAAGATTTTCCGAATCCAGACTGACATCTGAAGAATATTCTAAGGTGAGGAATATGAGATTAGAAGTCTCTAGAAACTCAGATGACTGTACTGCATGTACTAAGGAATAACATAGCAAGCTCAGACAAACATGTAAGACTTAGCCCTACAGTGACATCTTTGGTCTGCTGAGAGCTCAGACATCTCGTCTTGTCTTATTGTTATATGTAGATTATCCATGTAACACCATTACCTATGCAAGGAATATTATTTTGGTTTTGGAATACTTAAGCTTCACCAGTTTTGACTGTATCACAGGAATAGAGCAAAGTACATAGGAATTTCTCAGACAATTCATCAAAAGGGCACTGCCTATCAAGCCTGGTTTATGGAATCTTCACACGTAAGTGGATAGTATTTGGAAGCAGCAAACAAGTCCTATTTTGAGATGACACGCAGGATGTTGTCATTGATGAACCATTTGTAGTTCTCTTCATAGAACCTGCAGCAAGCATCTAGCCATGAATTGAGAATGCAGGTGAGGTGTACTCGTTTTATGGGCGTTTTCCCTCCCATAAGCCAAGAAGCTGTTTCCAAATGGACTAAGAATTCAAGGACATTGCCCTGAATCTAGTGCCCTCCTTGTTTGTTCGAACAGTAAATAGTGGTCAGCTCTCTGTCAGTATAGGAACTCTGTACATAGTCAAAGAGTGTTGGAAGGCCTTGAATGCCAGACGGACTACTCTGAATTTTAGAAGATTAATGTCTTATTGAAGCTTTATTTTTGACCATAGCTTTTGCATCAGCAGGGGCGCCTGGATGAGCACCACATCTGATCAAGACTGCACCAGTAACAATTGACTATGTTGGTCGATGCTGATGCAGAGAGGCCCATTGTTAGATGCTGGTCCAACTATACAGAAGGGACTGCCTCACTGCTTCGGAGAGTGGACACTGGCCCTTCCAAGAATCCTCCACCTTGGATCTTTGAACCTGTAGACCTTGTTACATGAGTTGCATACGTAGTCTAGTATTTGGGGCAATAAATATGCACGATGAAATTGAAAAACAAGATTGGACATGCTGTAAACTGTATACTGTATGTGTGCTCAGTAGATGATGAATTCCTGGATATCTCAACCTATGCTGCCCTCTAAAGGAACAACTTTCCTTGGAGTGATTCTAATGTTGTGGCAAGGCAAGTGAGAACTTGGATTAGATTCATAAATTTCAGAACATTTACCTGGAGGCCTCAGTGACTGAGATGCTATACTGTGGTCTAGAAGCTTTGTAATGCCTTTTCTGGACTCGAGGAGCCAGTGTTTCAGGTAGGGATAAATTAAGATTTGCTGTTTCTGCAGCTGAACCGTCATTACAGCCATAAACATGTGAAGGGCAAACTTTGGGCAGAGGACAAAGTTGTATTATAGTCATGTGACTTCTCCATTACAAATATAAGATGCTCCCTGGGATTCCCGGAAATTGGAACTGATGGAGCTCAGATTTCATCTCTGAAGGGCAGGTGTTACCGACACGGGAGCAGATGGATTGATTCGAGCTGTTCTGTAGCCATCCAGCTGATTACACAAGGTATCAACCTAGGTAACGCCCGCCCTTCAGAGGGCCACATCGATTCTTTCAAGAAGCATCAATGCGCTCCAACGAGAACGCGCTACACACTAGTATCTACTGAGTGCCCAGTCACATTTACCAGCGAACCCGGCTGGGTTCACTGTGAGTAATTCTTTTTTACTCTTTTCACTCACACGGTTGGCACCTCACTCCAGACGTGACTTAGCACTGCTGAATCCAGATGTCCCCCCCCACCCTTGGTCCTGACGAGACCCTCTATCCTGAGCAGGGTCAAAACGCCGTTGACGATAAAAAGGAAGCAAACTTTGCATACAGCACTTACGATTGTATATAGTGTCTGTCTATCCCTTCTGTTTAAATATCCAGAACGGTTGCTTTCCTTCTACAAATCATTGCTATGAAACCTTGTATATATTGTCACACTGAATCACTTTAATGTTGTCTAGCTTTTTTGGTTCTTTATGATACACTGGGGACACCCCTGCACTGCAATTATCTTGTTAATGTATATAATATTGAATTGTGTTTGGAAATACAATTGAACTGCTGAGAATTCCTTCGTTGTTGGTTGCTCTTCTTTTTCTGACATCACTATAACCCTTATACTACATAGGCTATTATGCTTTACTATACCAAATAAGTATATCATTCCACTGGAACCGCTGTTTCTTATATAATTTACGCACCCTGGTTCCTCAGTGAGTAGGGTTCCCTTGTTTTTCCCTTTCGACTTTTAAGCATCCAGCATGGCTGAGAATCGTGCTGAAAAACGCATGCGCAGGACTGCCAAGTGCCTCAAGACACGAAGGAGTCAAGGCCACTGTGAACTGTACATTCTTGTTAACCTGCCAATGTATCAGTGTTGTGGAATGTGTCCTTCCTGCGTGCGATGTGACAGGCAGGAGGAAATAGACAAAAAAAAAATTCTAGTAAATGTTGCTAAAACATATAATTGTATTAATCATTAACGCTTCCTATATTAAAACCGGTATGGTTTGGAATATGCAATGTGACCTTGTGGAGACCCATATGCCATCTATGCAAACCAATCAGGTACAAGCTTTACTGAAAACGTGCAACATTATTAGTATAATCAGCCAAGAATTAAAGTATAAATAATGACCTCTTAGGGGGTGTGTTGGCTTCCCTTTAAGCCCTGGGCCTTAGTCTGAGAGGGAGGAGAAGAAGCAGATGAGATTAGACATCACATGGGTTAGGTACAAGAAATGTCACAGGTGCAGCCTGGGAGGATATTGCTGCAGCCTGGGAGGAGATTGCGTCTGAGGAGAGGTGGGGGTTCTTGCTCATATATTTCAGAGAAGTCCTTGCACGTCATATTTTTGGCAAGGCAGATCACATTCCTCTGTGGTTTGTGAAGGAGAGGCCTTTTCAGGAGCAGCTTTTCTCAGATTGATCAGACGAGGGCAGAGAGTGCAGCTGATTAGAACAGGTTTAGATGCTAAAATTCTAAGTTTATGCTTTGATTAATTAACTAGTTTTTGAAAGGATTTATTTGTCCTATGCACTTTTCTCTTTATGGGAGATTTTTGCCATACATTAATTATTAATTAGCCTTGCAAGACTCACTCTTTTCTTAGAAACTAAGTTTTGACTGACATTTTGCGCCACATTTTCTTTTCTACATGTGATGCTTATATGCAGACTGTAATATGTTCTGTATTCATGCTATTTTTCCTAATTTCCAAATTCTGTAACCTGATTGATATAGGGTCAGAAAAACTTCACTTTTCACTAAGAAAATAAAACCCTTCAAAATACTCACCAACTCTCTTTATTGGCTTAAATATTATTTGTATTTTGGATGTTTATGTAAAGTTTCCTGAATACATGTATACCAATACATGGTGTCAAGGGCCAAACACCTTTTCAGCGGTAAAATAGAGGTAGATGAGGTTTTGTATTGAGAAATTACTGTGAAATTACCGATGGATCCGTTTCTGGTAGCAAGAGGATGTCATTATTGATTAGTTTGGCGATTAAGGATTATTGATATCACCATCAACTATTCAACTAATGGATCATTGACCTTAGGAGGGAAGTCAAATAATTGCGCAAGTTAGATAAATGTCCAAGTCCTGATTCCTGTTCCAATGCTCAGAACCTGAAGACTGGCAAAGCAGTACAGGAAGGTCATGCAAGAAGGCGATTGCTGGAGTGGTGTGAGTATCAATAGGTTTGTGAAATGTTGTTACTGTGTTAGAAGGTATGGTATGCGTTGAAAAAATAGTAAGGGTTTTGGCTGTTGGTGAAATTTTGCTCATTTGAATTGATGCTGCTATTGATTATATTGGTAATTTCATAGGACAGATGTTGTTTTTGCTTATTGATTATATGTTCTTAACATGAAAAGTTAGTGTCTTGTTTTATGTTGTCTGGAAACACAGATACAGTGATACTTGGAAATCCCGGGAAGCAATAGCGGGTGGTAAATGGAAGCCACACTGCAGTGAGGTTACTCGTCTGTTGGAATAACACTGAGAAGCTAGGTAGGGCTGGCAGTGTTAAATTAGGGACGATTTTCTGTGTAAAAGTGAGTGTGATTGATAGCAAAGGGTTCGCTGGTGAAACTTTGGTGTTATATCACCAAGAAAGGATAACACTGAAGGAGTAGCAGGTTCTTCTGAGCTAGAGCGAAGGGTAAGTAGAAGGGATTTACTTGCAGTGTTTGAAGAGGAAACAGAAGTTCTTACTTTGTGAAGAGTAAGCGGAATGCGTTACTTGCAGTAAAAATAAATCTATGCTTTATTTAGTAGAACAGACAGAGTAGCAAATGTTTTATGTTGTTATAAACAGAATTTTGATAAAGAAAACTCAGAAAAATACTGCAGTTGAGAGGGTCAGTAGTAGGAGTAAAACTGACTGAAATTGAGACTGACCGCATTGGAGAAAAAATATTGCATTGAACTATTGCAGAAATGAAAATGTTTGAAGGTTTAAAGAAACTGTGTGGAGGTAAAGTGAAAAATGTGTTTTTATTTGGTGATGCTACCAATTTGGGACAAACGTCATGTATGTGGGTTCACCAATGGTGCAAATTACTGAAAAAGACGGTCCTTTGAGGTTTCCAAAAGATGGTAGTTTTGAGTTGCAAATTATTGACAAATTAAGGGACGTGTTATGTGAAATAAAGACACCATCTAGAACTGCTCAATTTGAGGCTTTAAGCATGTGGGAAAAGACAGTAAGAGACAAAGCAAGTGGGGATAAAAAGGTAAAGCACCTGATGCAGGAGAAAGGAATTAATGATGACAAAAAGCTTTAAATAAATAATGATTCAGGGGATGAAATAATGGATGCATTGTTAAACAAGTGTCCGCCACTATGTGTTTCCCATTAAAAATACTGAAAATAGTGTGCCAACAAGTACTACAGTGGCTACTGCTTCTGTTAAACAGAGAGAAACACAGATTGAGAGAACTGTGCAGATATTTCCAATTGACCCACTACCTGTCGATTCAGCACTGACAGTAATACTTCCTGGTGTTACTGCTTCAAATGTGACTGATTCAGTCCAAAAATTGCAAACTGCAGATGCACAGATAATGTCTAGAAAAATTATGACTGTCCCAATTAATATGGTCCCTACTCAAAAGGTTCAGAAAGCTGCGGAAGGAGTGATTTTGTCAGTGTTTATTTCAGAAGCACAATGTAGATTACTGAACAGAAATGATCCCAGACAGTCCCGGCACTGAAAGGTGGGGAAAAGGGGCCTTTACAACATCTGCAGCCCAGGATAAAATGAATATATTTGAAAATGGAATTTTTCAAACCTGCTTTGAGGAAGCAGCAGTGATTAAAAAGATAGAGAGCATAGGGGAACAAATTAACCCAGACCCTGAAAAAGAGAGACAGCTTAATGTTTTAAAATCAACATTTGAACATGAAGAAATTAACAGTCCCTGCTGTTTAAATCATGCCAGCAAAGGATGTTGATTGGGTACAGATTAAAAGAACACAGGATGGAAGTATAGGTGTTTTGGTCTGTGCAAATTCAGGTATGGATGTTGTACTGCTGGAAAAGGGGTCCTTTTGCCATCTTTATACCAGATTTGAGCATTGGAAGAAGAAATGTAAATTTAAACATGATGCACAAAAACAGAGAAATGCAGTTGCAAAATATTCCAGTTGAGCAAATGCAAATGTCAGTTCAGAAACCGGTACCAAGGGCAGGAATTTGCAAGCACAGATGGTCCCACAAAATAAGGAAAATGCTAAAATGAATTTAAATAAGTTGTCCAGAGCAAATGTGAATTATTTCCAGAGACAAAATCAGAACCCAGTTCAACAGGTTGCTGTGTGTGAAAATGAGAGTTTTAACCCTCACAATTCTGAATATACCAAGTCCATTGTGATAGCAGTGGAAGGTCCAGACTTAGTTGTAAGAGTTTTAAACAAAGAAATTACAAACCAAGTTTTAGAAGAAACTGCACCAAAAATAGGCTAATTTGAGGAAATTTGCCAAATTGTTGTTTGGGACTCAGGCCTAGCAGGAAAACAATTGTTTTGCAAATTAAACAGCACAAATTACTGTACACCAGATAATGTTCATTTTCAGATTCCTGATGAGAATGTACATTTTATAATGGCCCAACAAGAGACAGTTGTAGCATCGTTTTCAGAAGACAGTTGAAAAATTACCTTCTGATTTGTAAGAAATAATAAACAAAGAAATAAGAGAATTCACAGAGAAGGATGCCAGATTAATGAAAATGTCTTAATTTTTCCATGTTGTCCCATGGTACCGAATCCAGACAATATATTTTTTCACATTCCATGGCTGAAGAATGGCTTACTGTTATTGATTTTTGTCAAGTTCATGTCACAGTGCCATTGCATGAGAATAGTCAGGAGTACTGCCAAAAAGAAAATGAATGCCTGGGACACAAAATTGGAAAGGGAGGTAGAAAGGTGACACCAGAGAGAGAGGAAATAATTCACCAGATGAATCCACCTCAAATTCAGTAAGAAGTCATGAAATTTTTGGGAATGGTTAGCTGCTGTAGAGAGTGGTTACTAAACCTTTCCCTGGTGGCTAATCCTTTACTGAGGTTGATACACAAGGATGTGTCTGATCCGCTTCCATTGCACAACAATTGCACCAAAGCATTCCTAGAGTTGAAAGAGAAAAAATGTTGCGCCCCAGCACTAGGAATGAAAATTTATTTGAAAGAAAATACACTGATTTGCAGTGAGAGGGAGGGCTGCGCTCTCTCAGTGCCTATTCAAATACTTGAATGTTTTCAAAGGTCTGTGATGTATTTTCCAATGACCTTTGACCCGAACTTCACAGAAATGTCAGCAAATGAATTGGTTTGTGATAAAACTGAATAGGAGTGTCTTAATGCCATGAAAATAAGCATAAAGCCAAGATCAGACTTTTAAGGATGAACGTCTGATTCAGCCCAACAATGTCCATTTTGTAGATGGCCCATGTTTGAAAGATAACAACGACAGATTAAAAGCAGCACATGCTGTGCTCCTTATGCATTATGTGATCAAAGCTTCATGGCTTTCAGTAGTTACCTAGGCCCAAAATTCGAAATTGATTGCTCTTACAATAACATGCAGTGTACCTGCTCAATTGGGAGTCACTATTGACATGGGAGAGCGAAATGCTAATTCAGTTGCACAAAGTTGTGTTCTGTTAGCATATACATTCAATGGAATCTTCAAAGGTGTTTTAAAAGAGCCTCAAGAAAATGTTTCAGAAGCAGAACAACAGGGTTGTATCAGAACTGTTTTTGAGAAAAGTGACAACTGCATAGTGGCAAATGTGTTATTGCAAAAACTGATGCCCAGGTATAGATTGCCAGTTTCATAGTGAGATCTCAAAGAAAATGAGTGCAGAACAACAGATAGAAAAGGAATGGATTGTAGCTATCTGCCTGAAGTTTCAAGAATAATAAAGCAACACAAAGGCAGCACAGGGTTACCTTTTGCGAAAGACTGTTTCAGCATCACCGAAGTGGCTTGAAAATGCATATGCAAATATACTTGTGGAAAACACTGATGAGAACACTAGCCATTGCATTGAAGGTCTGTTTGATGTAGAGTGTGCAGTTTCTCCCCAGATTGCAGCAGCTACACAAGATCTGCATAATGGATGGTGCAACGACTTTGATCTGAGAGATGCTGTGCTGAAACATCTGAATCTGATCAAAGTGAAAATAACAGTGAAAGGCTTAGGTTGAAAAAAAGTACAAAAGATTGATGGTGCTCTGTCAGAGTTTCTCAGCACCTAAGTGGTTACATCTGCATGGAAAAAGTACAGAATGCCACACTGTATGAGCCATACTGATGGCAAGCTGATGACAAAGAGCAAAGAAATGCTGAAACTGTCCTGTTGAATTTTCCTTTTATTATTTTAGTTACTTATTTTAGAGAAGACTAACAGTTCCATGAAGCTACTTACAGAACTCTACACTAAACATTTGAGCTTGGCTATATATGATCTGATTACAGACAAGACTTGTGCTTGCCTTAGAAATAGAAGTAAACGTGTTATATGCTCAGCTTTTGCAATAAAAAGTCACCTGTGAAATTAAATAAGTGTGATGATTTACAAATTATTTGAGGTATTATGATTTGAGATCATCAAAAGGGTGGATTGATGGCGCTCAGATTTCACCGGGAGTCAGGCATTGCTTTATTTTTGGTGCTTCAGACAGACTGCATTTGAATTGACATGCACATTTTGGTACAAGTGGAAACACACGGCATTTGAGACATGAAATGAGTCCTAGTCAGTCTGAAATGCTTGTGCTGAAGTAACATGTGATTTTTCAGTGTAGGTAAAAACTTGTTATTTCAGTGTTTTTTTTTTTAGCTTTAAAGATAATTATTGAATGTGTTCTCTTCCCAGCTCTTTTTCTTTTAATCTACACCCCTGTTCCTGTCGTAAGAGACTTTGGCTTTGTTGCATATTTAGACCATGTATATTCAGTTCATAACACATCTTTTTCTAATGTGTGTTAATTAACCATGCACCATCACTACATGGGGGCAAAACGCTTTTTGCATGAAAAGCTATCCAAAACATTAGAGCATGTTGCTATGAGTATGTATTAACTGTGTGCGCTTTGAAAATTTACACTAGGGCATGTTTTATGCTATGTTGTACATTGCACATTTTTTGCATGTTGTGCACAAATAATAAAAGCTGCTTTAAACTAATAGCTTTTGCTATGTAATCATTTATACAGGTGTTAGTATGGGAGAGGTAAACAGAATGGGTTTATTTACATAAAATTAACTCTTTTTATGTTTGTTTTTGTTTACGGGCCCACCATTAAATGGCTGCCTAAGAATCCAGCATGGCTGAGAATCGTGATGAAAAACGCATGGGCAGGACTGCCAAGTGCCTCAAGACACGAAGGAGTCAAGGCCACTGAACTGTACATTCTTGTTACCCTGCCAATGTATCAGTGTTGTGGAATGTGTCCTTCCTGCGTGCGATGTGACAGGAAGGAAGAAATAGACAAACATTTTTTCTAGCAAATGTTGCTAAAACATATAATTGTATTACTCATTAACGCTTCATTTGTTAAAACCGGTATGGTTTGGAATATGCAATGAGAACAGAATGGGGAGACCCTCATGCCATCTATGCTAACCAATCAGGTACAAGCTTTACTGAAAACTTGTATCATTATTAGTATAGTCAGCCAAGAATGAAAGTATAAATAATGCCTCTTAGAGGGCGTGCTGGCTTCTCTTTAAGCCTTGGGCCTTAGTCTGTGAGGGAGGAGAGGAGAAGAGGCAGATGAGATCAGACATCACATGGGTTAGGTATAAGAAATGTCGCGGGTGCAGCCTGGGAGGAGATTGTGTCCGAGGAGAGGTGGGGGTTCTTGCTCATATTTTTCAGAGAAGTCCTTGCACGTCATATTTTTGGCAAGGCAGATCACATTCCTCTGTGGTCTGTGAAGGAGGGGCCTTTTCAGGAGCAGCCTCTCAGAACAGATTTAGATGCTAAAATTCTAAGTTTATGCTTTGAATAATGAACTATTGAAAGGATTCATTTGTCTTATGCATTTATTTCTCTTTATGGGAGTTTTTTGCCATTTATTAATTATCCTTGCAAGACTCACTCTTTTCTTAGAATCTCTTTAAGAGTTTTGACTGACATTTTGCGCCAAATATTCTTTTCTACATGTACTGCTTATATGCAGACTATAATATGTTCTGTATTAATGCTATTTTTCCTAATTTCCAAATTCTGTAACCGGATTGACATTTGACTAATGACTAAAGGGTCGGAAAAACTTCACTTTCAACTAAGAAAATAAAATCCTTTAAAATACTCACCAACTCTCTTTATTGGCCTAAATATTATTTGTATTTTTGATTTTTCATGTTTATGTAAAGTCGCCTAAAGGTAATACATCGTGTCGAGGGCCAAACACCTTTTCAGCGGTTAAATAGAGATAGATGAGATTTTGTGCATGATCTCCGATTTGGACCTTTCTTTTGAACAAGTAAATGTGTTTCACTCCACGTGAATGTGGTACAGGCTACACAGTTTATTTTTACATAAGTATGGTTGTTTCTTTTTCTAAACAGTCCTGCTGAAATTGGAGTACTGTTTTCATGGGACTCAACAGTGCTACAGTGTTGTAATGATCCAAAGAACATGCCCATTTTGCGCAATACACAGCATCCATTGTCATTTACTATGATGTGCCACTCTTCAAGATGATTTGTGGAACTATCCTCCAACGGAGAGATGATAGGTTTATGGGAAGTGAAGGTCTACGTCTTTCTGGAGCCTGAAATGTGTAATTGAGAGATCTGGAAATAACGGTAGCAATATACTCTAGGAATACAATAATTAAATCTAAGATATAATACACAAACAAAATATTATCAGTATAACCAACATTTCAGAAGGCATACTCCACTCTTACACCAGTCATACTACATGTTCTGAAACACACTAAACCAAATAAAACAGTTTACTGGTAACAATCACTTACTTCATACACTTTGAAAAAGTAAAAATAACTTTATGGCTTTTCAATATTCAGTTTATTAATTATATAAAAGAAATGTTTAAGGTATCAGAGTGCATTTAATTTATTAGCACATTTATTGTATTTTCCATCAGTTATGTAAAAACAATGTCCTCTAACTTTACAATACCTGATTAAGAAGAGTTATACTGTATACCTGCATTTGTAAAAGTATAATAACCTTAGTAACTTTAAATAGGTGTATTTAAAATGATTAACCTGAAATAAATCTCAGGTCAAGATTTATAAAAGCACATAGGCTTCAATGACTGAAAATACTGAACACAGATTTCTCGATTGATGAATTCAAAATGTAAACAATAATGCAGATAACAGCATTTCATTGCTTTTTTCCTAATAAATAAATTATGCTCGCTACTGTTGACATAGCTTACATTAAGGCTTTTACATAATTGTAATATAAAACAAGTTGAAGCTCTCTGGCATGTAAAATTCAGAACTTTCATAGGTTTGAAGTTAAAAGTTACAGTAATCAATCTACAATACATGCAAGTATATCTCTCCACCATAGTTTTAACAAGTCAGACCAGACCCCTTTGCAAACCCTGATAAATACGGCACAATTTAATAACCAGTTTCCTTCAATGAATCTAAACATGCTTTATAAAAAAAAAGTAAAAAACCAAAACGTTTTTCTTTCTGTTTTATAACTTCAGCATAAAAATGTTTTAGTTATGGCATATTTAGACGTTTAGAAAATACAGTAATCCGGAGGGTACATCACTGGAAGCCAATTTTCAGAAAATGATGCGCAGTGAGACCACCCAAGATATTTCATAACCTGTATGAAAAGAAAAACATAAATTAAACTTAATTACCAGAAGTTTTACTTCTCATACATCTAGATTCACACACTAGGGTTCCCAAAGAATTTGGAGATAGTAGTAATCAAAAACTGGTGGATTTTGTTATTTTCTACCAAAATAAATCTGAAATTTGAACATTTCATTTCTCTGCTCTTAAAAATCAGCAGTACTGCTTCCAATTTTGACCTACTAGCAACCAAGCCTTATACTTTGATGAGACTATATGACTAGTAAAATAATTGATAGTCAGACAGATGTTAAGTTTTGGGGGTAGAACAAGTCCCTGTGAGGAAATATTCAGAACTACAAACGTTGGTCAAGACAAAGGAAGGAGCTTGAACCAAAGGGGGGAAAAAAAGGGAAGGAGAAAAAAGAAAGGATGGACTCACAGGCATATTAATTGCTATATAAATAGATACATAAATGGCCATAGGCACTATAGCAGTGAAGCACAAGTTACTACTTGTGTAACGATATATCTGTAAGAGACATTAGTTAGTGATAGATTCCTTACCTTAGAATAGATTCCTGACCTTAGAATATCCCCAGGCGTCAGACTGGATCCGGAATATTTTTGCGTAGCAGTACCCTTGCGCGTCGGTAGGCGTCGTCTGCGGCTCCGGGTGCATCGTGGGCGCCGTGATGACGTCGTCAGAGTACTTAGACGCCGCCTCCGCGTGCTGACGTCAGTTCTTAGACACAGCTTTTTTGCGCAAGAAGCGCTGAGCCATGTTAACCACTTGGATGCTAATGACAAGGGTAACTCGTCATGGAGTTTCCATTGATTTCAATGGAATTTACATGGACTCCAGGGACATGCCATAGCATCCAAGTGGTTTAAAAACCAACACTGGTGCCATTGAAACTAGGGCCCTGAAGGGGATGACCTTAACCCTAGATATCGGTTCGCAGAACGGGGAGGATGGGTGAGTCGGTAAAGAATCTATCACTAACTAATGTCTCTTACAGATATATCGTTACACAAGTAGTAACTCGTGCATCTGAAAGAGACACGTTAGTGATAGATTCCTTACCTTAGAATAGATACCCCAGCAATACCAACCCAGGTGGTGGGTCTGCGAACCAATAATCACACCAGAAAGTCCTGGAGGGCGGAACGGCCACAGAAGCCATCCCTCCGGACTTGGCTGTCCAGGCAGTAGTGTCTTGCAAACGTGTGCAGCGATGCCCACGTAGCTGCCTGACAGATGTCTTGTAAGGGCACTCCCCGACCCAGGGCAGTTGTAGTCGCCGTGGCTCGGGTGGAATGAGCCCGCAATCCAACAGGGGGCTCCTTTTTAGCCAAGGAGTAACATGCCTGGATACACAAGATGATCCACCGGGAGATGGTCTGCTTGTGTACCGCTTTTCCCTTCTTAGCGCCCACGTAACCAACAAAGAGTTGGTCATCCACCCGGAACTGGCGTGTGTGATCCAAGTAGAATGAGAGCGCACGTTTTGGGTCCAGACGGTGGAGCCGCTCTTCCTCTTTAGAGGGATGCGGTGGTGGGAAGAAGGTTGGCAAGGTGATAGGCTGCCCGATGTGGAAGGCTGTGACAACCTTGGGCAGGAAAGATGGCTTAGTACGCAACACCACTTTGTCCGGATGGACAGAAAGGAAAGGTGGAGTACAAGAAAGGGCCTGGAGCTAATTCACTCTCCTGGCAGAGGTGATGGCAACCAGGAAAGCAGTCTTCAGAGTAAGAAGGCGGAGAGGACAGTTGTGAAGTGACTCAAAGGGAGCGCACATCAGAAACGTAAGAACCAGGTTCAAGTCCCACTGAGGCATCACAAACGGAACAGGAGGGAAAGTGTGTGTGATGCCCTTTAGAAGTCTATTTACAATAGGGGACTTGAACAAAGAAGGTTGATCAGGCAGCCTCAGAAAGGCTGAAAGGGCAGAAAGGTAGCCCTTGATAGTGCCCAGAGCAGAGCCCTGCTGGGCAAGAGAAAGAAGGAAGAGAAGAAACTCAGAGAGAGGGGCAGCAAGAGGATCCACAGCCTTTGCTGTGCACCATGCCACAAATCTGTTCCACCTGCAGGAGTATACCGACTTTGTGGAGGGATGCCTGGCTGCCAGAATAACGTTACAGACTTCAGGAGGCAAGTCAAATGGCCTCAACTGTTGCCGCTCAACCTCCAAGCATGGAGGTGGAGACTGGACAGGTTCGGGTGGAGGACCGTCCCCTGCTGCTGCGACAGAAGGTTCTCCTGAAGAGGCAGACAAACCAGGGGATCGACTGACATACTGAGTAGCTCTGGATACCAGTACCTTCGTGCCCAGTCCGGAGCCACAAGGATGACTTGTGCCCGGTCGCGCTTGATCTTCTTCAGCACTCTGGGCAGAAGTGGTATAGGCGGAAAGGCGTACAATAGACCGCAACTCCACTCGAAACGAAAAGCGTCTCCGAGCGAGTGCCGCCTTGGAAATTCCAACGCGCAGAACTGATGACATTGCGCGTTCTCGTCGGTGGCGAATAGATCTAACCAAGGCTCTCAGCATCGCTGAAAGCGGCCTTGTGCCACGTCCGAGTTCAGACGCCATTCGTGATCCATCATGCACCGACGGCTGAGCTCGTCCGCCCTGGCGTTCAGAGAACCTGCCAGGTGTTGAGCCACCAGGGTCACGCCCTGGCGTTCCAGCCATTGCCAGAGGCGTAGAGCCTCCTGGCAAAGGGTCCACGACCCCACCCGCCCTGTTTGTTGCAGTACCACATGGCGGTGGTGTTGTCCGTGAACACCTGCACTACACTCCACCGGACAGAGGGGAGGAATGCCTTCAGTGCTAGACGAATCGCCCGCAACTCCAACAGGTTGATGTGGAGCCGGGCCTCCGCCGGAGACCAGAGGCCTCTGATCTCCGCCTCTCCCATGTGGCCTCCGCAGCCCTGGAGGGACGCGTCCGTCACAACTACGTGCTCCGGTTGGGGAAGGGAGAGAGATCTGCCGCTGACCCAATCGCGGTCCGTGAGTCACCACTGCAGCTGTCTCGCAGTGCCCTCTGAGATCAGGACGTGGTCGGACAGGTTGCCCTGATGCTGGGCCCACTGAAACTTCAGGTCCCACTGCAGAGCCCGCATCCGCCACCTGGCGTGATGCACCAGTAGGATGCAGGAGGCCATCAACCCCAGAAGCCGCAGCGTCAACCTGACCGAGACCCGGGATAACGGCTGAAAGATGGGAATCAGAGCCTGAATATCCCAGACCCGCTGTTCGGGTGGATAGACCCGAAACCGCGCCGAGTCGAGAACCGCTCCGATGAAGAGGAGCTTCTGAGAGGGGCACAGGTGTGACTTCGGCACATTGATGGAGAACCACAGCTGGTGCAGGAGATTTGCCGTAGTCTGGAGGTGGCTGACAACTGTCTGGGGCGAGCCCTCCTTCAACAACCAGTCATCGAGGTAGGGGAAGACTGAAACCCTTAACCTACGCAGATGAGCTGCGACCACCGCCATCACCTTTGTGAACACCCGTGGGGCGCTGGTAAGGCCGAAGGGGAGCATGGTATACTGAAAGTGCTCGTGGCCAACCGTGAACCGCAGGTAGCGCCGGTGGGCCGGCAGGACGGGGATGTGGAAATAAGCGTCCAGCAAGTCCAATGCTACCATCCAGTCTCCTGGGTCCAGGGCAGCTAAGACCTGAGCCAGTGTCAGCATTTTGAACTTCTCCTTCCGGAGGAAGCCGTTGACGTTCTGTAGGTCTGAGATAGGGCGTATCCCTGCCCCCACTGGCGTCACATGGGCCTGAAAGCACGGACTAGGAGGGTTTTGAGGCGGATGCTGCGGGGGAAGGTGTGGACTGACCTCGCCGTTGTCCCTGACCGCCACCACGGCAGTTTCCACGGCCGCCACCGCGTTGGGTATTACCCTGCGGAGCGTGGCTGGCAGCACGTGTGGGCACACCCCTTCCGTGGCCACGAAAGGAATGAAAGGCAGCCGATTGCTGGCGCGGGGCCGAGAGGCCCAAGGACTTGGCCGTAACCCTGGAGTCCTTAAAGCGCTCAAGCTCATGGTCTGCCTTGTCGCCAAAAAGGCGACGGCCATCAAACGGCATGTGCATCAGTGTGTTTTGGACATCGGCCGAAAAGTTGGAGGACCTCAACCAGGCGTGACGTCTGACCGCCACTGTCGTTGCCATCGCTCTACCTAGTGAGTCGGTGGTATCCAGCCCACACCGGATAGAATATTTGGCTGCATCCCGGCCCTCCACAAGGGCTTGGCCGAGTTTGGCCCGTACCTGCAACGGACACTCTGGCAGCACTTCCGCAACTGTATCCCACAGAGAGTGGGTGTAGCGGCCCAAGAGGCATGCGGTGTTGGAAGACCGCAGTCCCAGACTAAGGGATGAGAAGATCTTTTTACCATACTGCTCATACCTCTTGGATTCCCTGTCCGGCGGAGACGACGGGAACGCGGTCTGGGAATTGGAGGCCTGGATAACCAGGCTCTCGGGGGTGGGGTGGGTGGACAGGAAACATGGGTCGCCCTGGGCCGGGCGGTGGCGTCTGGCCACGTTCCTATCTACGGGCGAACCCGTAGCGGGCTTGGACCAAGTGCCCAAAAGAACGTCGGTTAAGGCCTCATTAAACGGCAGCAGAGGCTCGGCTGAGCATGACTGCGGCTTAAGGACTTCGGTGAGGAGGTTAGTCCTCACGGCCGCGACGGGGAGCTCAAGGCCCAAGGCCTTGGCCGCCCTCATCAACACCACACTATAGGTTGCCCCCTCCTCCATAGCCACGGTAGGAGGCGAGACAAAGCCAGTGTCAGGCGAAGTGTCTATACCACTGGCCTCCCCAAGTTCACCTGCCCAGTCCTCTTGAAACCGGCATTCACATGCCAGAGGGTCCTCAGACCCCTCCCAATCCTCCTCATCACTCATCTCCTGGTACTCAGGGTTAGGAAAAGATGGGGCCGGTTCATGGAAAATGAATTCCCCGAACGGCGTTATATGCGGCACCCACCGGCGCCGGAACTGGGTCGAGGGAGGCGTCGGGGACAGCGCCGCCCGAGGACGGCGCCGGAGGTGACACCTGAGGGGTCGGCGCCGGGGAGGTTGTCAAATCCACCGGCGACGACCCAGATCCGGAACCGGATCCAGCGGGGCCCTGCGGCGCCGGGCCCGAAGGCGCCGGCGGCGTCGGAGCCGAAGCACCCGACGGCGTCGGGGCTGAAGCCCCCGACCCGCTAGGACCCCCAGACGGGACCGCTGGGCCCGAAGGCGCCGCGGAGCCCGTCGGAGGAGAGAGAGACCTCATGGCCATGAGGAACCGCTCGATCTCCTCCGGCGTCGCGTTAGGCCCAGGGACCGTAGGGTATGAAGCCGGACGCGGCGCCTGCGATCCCGACGGAGCCGCGGGGGCGGTGCCACCTGAACCCCTGGCCGCGTCAAACATAAGCCAGATCCTGAGCTACAAGAAATTCAAATCAATTCAAATCAGCAAGTCCCAATATTTTAGGTGCTCTTCATTTATTCTTCATAGAAAAGTGTTTCATTCCTTCAACTGATATGGTCCAATCTTCATATAGTCACAAATAAACCACAAAATGCTGCCAACACGTGTTTCGTCTAGGTCGTTAAGACCATTTGACTTCGTCAGGGCTAAAATTATTTATTCAGAACTTCTCATAGGTATGTGTAGGCGTATTGTTCAGACCATAAATCTCCGAGTGCGGGGTCCTATTCGGAAAACAGTGTGTTCCCTCGTATAGCACAGTGTTCGGAACACTGTGCTATACGAGGGAACACACTGTTTTCCGAATAGGACCCCGCACTCGGAGATTTATGGTCTGAACAATACGCCTACACATACCTATGAGAAGTTCTGAATAAATAATTTTAGCCCTGACAAAGTCAAATGGTCTTAACGACCTAGACGAAACACGTGTTGGCGGCATTTTGTGGTTTATTTGTGACTATATGAAGATTGGACCATATCAGTTGAAGGAATGAAACACTTTTCTATGAAGAATAAATGAAGAGCACCTAAAATATTGGGACTTGCTGATTTGAATTGATTTGAATTTCTTGTAGCTCAGGATCTGGCTTATGTTTGTACTGACTGACTGTGGCCCCTTGGTGTCGCAGTTTTTGATTCTGGTGGGGTGACCAGAATTTGATCCTTTGAGCTTGCCAAATATTGTGATTGCACTTTTATTTCTCCTCCCAGCGCACTGTATCCCTTTTTCGCCCCGTTTTGTTGCTGTTGTACCCTGGCCGCGTCACGTGAGCGTCGGGGGAGTCGGAAGAGCGATGACGTCTCTTCGACTTCTTGTGCTTACCTGACGACTTCGACCCTGAGGAGTGATGTCGACTCCCGGAGCTATGATGGCTCCGCTCCCGCGACCGGTCCCTCGACCTCCGTCCGGACCGGGACCTCTCTTGGCGCGGGGCCGACTGCCGGAGTTTGAGTCGCTTACGGGACCGCTCCCGTCTAGCCTTCGAAGTCAGGGCCCGGCAGTCGGAACAGGTCTTGTCGTCGTGGTCGACGCAGAGACAGTGGAGACACCGACAGTGAGGGTCCGTGACCGACATCAGCCGGTCGCAATCCTCACAGGGTTTAAAACCAGGCATCCCTACCGGCACCGTTTCGGAGTCGAAGACTCGAAAAAGGAGATCAAAAGATCAAAAAGGTTTAGTCAAAAAGTGACTAAGGTACCACTTTTTCCGGATCTGCGCTGCTGGCGCGGAAAAAAGAAGAACTGACATCAGCACGCGGAGGCAGCGTCTAAGTACTCCGACGACATCATCACGGCGCCCACGACGCAGACGACGGACGCGGAGCCGCAGACGACGCCTACCGACGCGCAAGGGTACTGCTACGCAAAATATTTCCGGATCCAGTCTGACGCCTGGGGATATTCTAAGGTAAGGAATCTATTCTAAGGTAAGGAATCTATCACTAACGTGTCTCTTTCAGATACACTTGCTACCCAGAGGTAAAATGTGTTACTGATAGAATACAAATGAGTGAGCCTCATTGTCAAACAGAATAAACAAAAAAGGTCAAAACAAAACCCCATTTCATTCCCTCATACAAATTCAAAGCGACATACAAATTGAGATTGCAATGTGGAATACCCATGAACTTTTTAGGAAGTCATTTGAAAGTACAGAACATAGAGTTTAAAAATCGAGGTTCCGAGGAGGAAAATGGTGGCAGGCTGACACCGGTTGCGCGAGCTCCCGGACCAAGCAGTGAAAGAACTGGAAAGGCAGCTCTGAAATAATGGTTTAAACAAGAAGAAAGAACGGCAAATCAAGAGGAGAAAAGCTTACTTACCGATTAGGACCACTGGACTACATGGGATTCGATGCGGTGCAGCAGCGGGTGATCAGGAGGCGCGCGGCAGCTTCCTGGCAGAGAACGGGTGCAGCAGCGGTGCTTCTCGGGTTCCTCCGGACAGTGGAAGCACAAGTCGGCAGCATACGGAGGTTAGGCACAGTCGAGGCAGTGTGGGGCAGCAAATCAAGAGGAGGAATAGGGAAGGTCACACTATGTATATTCAAAGAGAGCTTGTCGGCAGATCGACCTTTTCTCTGAGAAAGTCCTCAGACTGCATTGAGGTCAATGGAAATGGAACCCCCCGCCTAAGGTACCTCGGGAAGAATGTTTGAAAGGTGGGGGGTGATGCGAGTGGAGTAAACATACTGGGCTTTGGGGAGAGCGTCCCTGTCAGTGCACCAGCAGGAAAAGGAGCCCCGGTCAGGAGCCGGAGCCAGTATTAATTGAGGTCAGCACTTGAGGAAAGAAGTAAAAGCAGGAGAATGGGGTAGCAGGCTATTCGGCAGGTTGTTGGGGTCCTCCCCAAAAATAAAAATAAGGTGGTGAAGGCAGGGGGGGAAACTCAAACGTTGTGCACTAAAGAGGTACGATCTTTAGGAAAACGTTTACCGCCCCTCAGCTCCTATTTTAAGATAATGGAGCAGGTGACCAACTCACAGGGAGTAAGGAGTAAGGTGGAGGATAAGGTAACCCAGATTACTCAGTCTGCACCACTTCCTCTGGAAAATCGCTTCTTTATCTTGGCTGGGGAACCTCACATTGGGTCTGGGAGTAGTACAAACTTAAGTCCAAGCCTGGAATTAAACCTGATACCAAGCATTAACCAGAGGCTCCCCAGGACAATGGTGATGTATTCACTACAGAGGATACAATTCTAAGAGAAAATAGCCTTCAAGCTATAGAAGGAACCAGGAAAAAACGATCTTGAGTTTGCAGCAGGATATCTTTTCGAAATTTGAAATATCAGAGAGCAATCAAAGATATTCAAGAAAAGTGTGAGGTCCTGGAAGAAAAATTAGATGACATTGTCCAACGTACTGGAATTTTGGAAGGGGAGGTTCGGGCATTGTCAATGACGGTGTCATAGAACTCCAGAGATATAGAAGATCTGAAATTACAGAATAAATCTTTGAAGGAAGACTTGGAGAGGCTCAAAACGCAGTCTAGACACAACAACTTGAGAGTCCTCAACATCCCGGAGGGCTCTGAAAATGGGGATATTAAGTCCTTTATTTGCAAGCTATTGAGAGAAGGAGTTTTGCACGATAGACATGACTTAGATCTTGAGAAAGAGATTCAAAGAGTCCATAGAGACCCTTTTAAGTTTAATCCCGCCAGGAAGACACCCAGGAAAATTCTGATTAACTATCTAACTTATGCCGTTAAAGAGTTGGTGTTGGGTCAATTCCTGAAAGAGGGCTCTCTGAAATTTGGTGATTCTAACTACCAAATAAGATCTGACTTAGGCAAAAGAACCGCTCAGAGGCACTGGGAGCTGGGTACTACGATGAATGAATTAAGCAGTAGAGGTGCCCATGTTCAAATGAAATTCCCAGCAATGCTCAAAAGTATGTGGCGATACAAGATGTTTAATTTTACTAGCTCAGGGGAGGTTGATACTTTCCTAGCGCAGATGGATGGATAACCCTTAGTGCCAAACACACATAAGCGGTCCTATGCCGGAGGAAATTGAGTAGGGGTGAATCAAGGAACTACTATAAGCAGTAAAGCTGACTTTTCTTTTCAAACCTTTAAACATATGTATTTATCACTATTTGGGAAGGGGGGGGTCACAAATGGCCGGTTATATCGCCCAGGGAGGAACGAGGGGGTGTCCCAGGGGGGTGAGGGATCACAGGGTGTAGGGAGCATAGGGAAAAAATAAAATAAAATGTTCCTCTTTTTACTACTCTCCAATTCAATTGAGACTATGGGCTCCGTTTATTTGGGAAGATTGACCAAGGGTCTATGTTTAAGAAAGTGAAGAAAATGAAGAAGCCTAATAGAAACAGAGGTTGGGAGTTCAAGAATGGATAGGTTAAATTTACTAAATCTCCTAACCTGGAATGTTAATGGTATGAGAGATAAGAGGAAAATGGCCCGGGTGACAGAATATCTTAAAAACAATGAGGCACAAATTATACTGCTGCAAGAGTCCCATCTGTAAAGGAGGGAGTGTAGTTTATGATTTAACAAGTTGCAGTGGGTCCAGGAGGTAGTGTGTTCAGACCAGAGAGGAAATACCAGAGGAGTGGCTTTCATTATTAGAGATAATTCTGGAATAAGATTAGTTAAATACGAATCTGATTTTTCAGGCAGATGGTTAGTGGCCACACTTTTGATCCAAGGTGGACCAATTGTCTGTGCAGTATACTAAGGAGTTAGTTCGGACCTCGAGAGTTAGATATATCAGCCCTCCTATAATATTCTCTAGATTGAAAAGTATGATAACAGGATTTAATCTGGTAGATGTTTGGCGCAATAAGATGGGGGTTGTAAGGGATTTTACCTTTTGTAGTAAAAAGTACCCTCATCATTCTCAGATTGACTACTTTATGGTAGACAGGAGTTATAGGAGGATGTGGAGGCGGTATCCCATGTGCTGGCGGTGTTGTCAGATCATTCCTCGGTGGCCCGATCGCTAAGGTTAAATCAAAAGGTGGGGCAGAGAAGGTGGACATTGGATAGGACTATCCTATTAGACAAGGAGGTAGTATTAAACTTAGTGGAAAGAAAGGTGGACTTTTTTCAGTTTAATGAGGGTTCTGTAAAAAGCAGAATAGTTTGAGATGCGTTCAATGCATATATAAGGGGAATACTTAGTTCAATAATAGTCGGTAAAAAACAGCTGGTAAAACAGGAAGATGAGAATAGAATAAGGGGAATCAAGGCCAGAGAAAGTGAGCTTCAGAAGGCTTCGATGGAAGGTTCAGACAGAGTATTGGAGGGGTTGCAGGCTAAATATCAGGCGCAGGTGAACAAGAGGATACTAAACAAGTGGAAAGTGAGCAAGCTCAAACATTTCGCATATGGGGAAAGGTGCACCTCACTGCTAGCTCGGAAGGCTAAAACGGATAGGGCTAGGAATTCAATACAGAGCTTGATTAGTAGAGAGTCAGGGGAATCACTGTATTCGAATGTAGATATAGGTGGGGAAGCCTGAAGCTATTTCAGTAACCTCTATAGTGAAGATTTGTAACCCAGGCGGAAAGCATAGAGACATGGTTAAGGAAGACCGACCTTCCCAAACTCTTAAATGAACAGAAGAGAGTGCTAGAGTGTGAGATTACTGAAGAGGAGATTAGGGCACAGTGTAGAAGGATGGCAAGAGGTAAGGCAGCCGGGCCAAATGGGCTTCCAGCTGAGATTTATATCCATAGACAAAATAGCCCCAGTCTTAAAAGATGTATTCAATGAAATATATATTAATGGGGAAAGGGTTCCAAGTTCCTGGTCGGATACCACAATAACTATGATATTGAAACCGAATAAAGACCCACAGGGAGTGGATTCGTATAGACTGATATCTCTTTTAAACTCAGACTATAAGATCTTCTCAGGATTGTTGCATCAAGAGTGGCAAAGGTAATAAAGGTAGTTATCCACTCGGACCAAAAAGGTTTTATCCCTGGGAGACAGCTAAACGATCTTACGTTTTTGATGATGGGGGTTATAGATCTGCCAGAGGTCCAGAATTTACCCTTGCCCATAGCAGTAGTGGATGCATCCAAGACTTTTGATCAAGTGCATTGGGCATATTTATGGGAAACGTAGAGTAGCTTTGGCTTCTCGCAGAATATGGTTAGGGCTGTACAAAATCTGTATTATCTTCCAAGAGCTAAGGTACTGGTTAACGGTGAATTGTCAGACTGGTTTGCTATTTCAAGGGGCACCAGAGGCAAGGTTGTCCCCTGTCCCCTATCCTTTTCAATCTGTATATAGAGCCTTTTGCTAATTTGATCAGGGAAGATCATACCCTTTAAGGGCGGGGGTTTAAAGCTAAACTAGCTCTACATGCAGATGATCTGATCCTATATACTATTAATCTGCATGATGCTATCACTAATCTGATGGAGAAGGCAGAGAGTTTTGGTCTAATCTCAGGATATAAGGTCAATGAGGAACAAAATGAAATAATGGAGTGGAATCAGTGTATGAGGAGTCTGGGGGCCATAACTCAAATGAGCTATCTAGGAGTATTGATAACACAGAAATGATAAGATATCCCCAAAACAAACTGGAAGAAAATCAGTCAGGAGATAGCTAATCTGTTGGTAAAATGGGCCAACCTACCTCTAAACATCTATGGTCGGGTGAATCTTATAAAAATGATTATCCTCCCCAAAATTACTTTCCTTTGCAACGCAGTTCCTTTGACTTTTCAGAAAGAGGATATAGCCAAGATACAGGGGAAAATCTGGAGTTTTATATGGGCCTCAAAGGGTCCGAGGATAGCTTGAAAAAAGATGAGGAGGAGGCTGGAGGCTTGGCGTTCCCTGATCTACTGGTGTATTGTTATGCTTTCCACTTTAAGAATTGTTGTATGCTCGCAAATAAGGTAGATGAGTCATCCATAGGCCTGCTGTTTGAAGCAATGTTGGCGGATGTTCCTCAGGGTCAGCATCACTTCCTTATTAAATACGGAAATCAGAATGTTTTTAAAAAAGTGAGGTTAAAGATTCTGAGGTCTGCCTTAAGAGCATGGGTTTATCTGCGGAAAAGGTGGGGTGTTCCATATTACTCAACACGAGCTCCAATTTGGGAATCCCCAGGTACCCCGGAATGTTTTAGAGATCAACTTAGCCTCTAAAACAGGGGGGGGGGCTAGACTTCGGGGCAGACCTTAAAGCAGGTTCAAGCCTAGTGAGCTGGGAAGTGCTAAGCAACTGTACCGGGGAACACCTGACGAGATTTAAGTATTATCAATTATGTTCATGGTGGGCAACACAGGACTGGGTAGGAGAGGAAGATGATTCAGAGCTGGACCAGATAATGAGAACTGATCGATGGGTAAAGGAAGTCTTGTATTGGTATTGGGTTTTCTTGGAGGCGGATGAGAAGATTAATAACGACATTTCCAACCTATGAGCAAATAAGCTTGGGGTCTGTGATGTGAAGTAAATGTGGTTTGATTCCTTTTTATCTTGCGTACGGTGGTGAAACCTGCTTCACTCAAATGTAATCATCTTTTTACCACCCATAGGGTTTATTGGTCTCCAGCGAAAATATCAAAGATCACAGGTAATAATTATAATTGCCCAAGGTGTTTGCTCCCATCTGCAAATGATCTAAATTTGTTCTTGCAGTGTCCGAAGATTACCTCTTACGGGATTTCAAAATGTGACTTTTTGGGTGAGGTGACTGGTAAACAGATCAAGGTAAGCCCGCGTCTCGTATTTTTTGGGCTACATCAAGATGAGACTGTGCGGCTAAATTCAGCTGCCTCCAAGTTTAATTTTTATGTTTTGTTGGCGAGGCAAGAGAACTGTAGATCATGGAAAGCCGAAAGTGCGCCATCTTTTGCAGAGTGCCTTAAAAGCATTATATGTACGAGCCAGTCAGATATGGCGTGTGACCCAAGGAGCCAAGATAAGATTTGGTCAATTTTGGTTAAATGGAGAGAGAAGGCGAGCGGGTCCGATGATTAAGCCAAACATGCTGTAGGTCTCTGCCTCTCCTCTTATGTTGGGTCCCTATCGTAAAGGCGATGGAGATGGCGTGTAAACCGCAGAATACTTGTGGGGACGTGCCCTCATCTCCTTTCCCAGGGCGACTAACAGGGATAAGAGCCACCCAGCAAGAGAGAGTTAGCAGAATGAGGACAAAAAAATAAATACATAACATTGCCTAGAATTCTTCACATCAGCCATATGCAATTTACTGGCGCTCTAATTTATAAAATAGGGTTTGCTATTTTAAGTAATTTCTACTGTGGAGTTCATATAATCTTGCTCAAACCGGATGCCCTGAAAATCTTTGACATGCAGTTTTTACACTTGCCAATTATTTCTTCATCATGGATTGAATAGGAAATATATCCACTGCATCATTAACATACAGTACATCATATCCTCATAACACCAGTGCGTTAAGAGTTCTTGTAGCAGGATTAGTCAGGTTGGAGACAAGATCATTGGGGATGTTACTTAAGCCGCCAAATTAGCTAAATAAACTGTATGTTTATTGAGTTTTTACTAATAGGACAAAGATTACAGAAAACTAAAACAAGCACTAATGCAGCTTATGTTAGCAGCACAGAGATTCCAGAATAAAAATGGGCCATCACTTTTATGTTCATCACCTATTATTTGTGATATACTACTCGTCCAAAGTGCCACTGCAATTTTTCTTTGTTTAGCAAGGGTACATTATTTGAGCTGGATGTTTAGAAAGTTCAGCTTTTTTTAACAATGGCAATAGCTTATTTCATTGGTGTGCACTGGTTCAATGTCATCACCATCTCATTTATTAATGGTAGTAGTTGGCAATCTGCCACTACATTATGGTTGAGTTGGCGAAGGTCTTTGCCTAAACAGATCGAGCCACTTTTTTAGGTCCCGGCTAGACAGTGCATGCACTCTCTCGAAGAGACAGGTTTTCAATCTAGGGCTTCAGCCCGCCCTCAGGCTTACCATTTGCTTGCTCTATTATCGCTCTCATATGCTTTGTCCCCATTTGTCCATGGCCTGAATGCATCATGTATTTTCTTGTGTTTAGCCCTCGCCCAGAGCATGGACCAAGTACTCATGTCCATCCACTGCTCTCGTTTTAGGAGCTACTCTCCATAAGAGTGCTCGTGCTTTCAATCGCTCCGTCCTAAGTCTCCTGTTGCCTCTTTCGCCCTCCCAACCGCCCCATCTCAACCCCAGCTAGCTCGCCCTAGCATCAGAACGCAGCTTTATATGTGCAGGAGATACATGCAGGAAAACTTAAGAAAGCATAAGGTACATTTTCTTCTCACTTGTTCCAAAACAAGGAATTTATTGTACACATCGTCAGGTGTTATTGTAATTTAAATTCATTTAAAATATAATATACCTGAGACTGAGTCAGCAAAATTTGAAAGCACATGCTTTGTTGTGTTTGGCTACTTTAACAAGTTTGTAATAAAAAAAAACTGAAATATATAGCACTCCTTTCCAACGATTACATGGAAAATTCCAGTTCTGTTTAAGGTAATCGAAGATCATTTCTTTGTGCTTATTCTGGAGGCAGTAGAGCCCATAGTGCCATCTTGTGGTCAAAATATGAGTGTGTGTGATATTCCACCATAAAGAATATCAGTGCCGCCTCATCCTCGTAGGTTGCACACTTCTCCTTAGGCACAGACTATTTGTTTTGGCGTGCTTTAGCCTCATAGCTGCTATGGAACGTCCAGCTCCAGTGCTGGACGTTCCATTGCGCAGGTGCAGTTCGAACGTTCAACGGCAGCACTACGGTGGTAGTGGTGCCGTCGGCCACTGAACGTGCGCAGCACTTAAGGGGTTAGGGAAAGACCGCTTTTCATATGTTTAGTCACAATTTGCCTGGTTTGTAGAATTTAAGATCATTGCCCTCAGAAAAAACGTGTCCTGGCTTTTTGTTCAGTAGAGTCGGTTATCCTTCACCTGCCTGGTACCGCCTAAGGTTTGTAGCACCGGGACACTCTTCGGAGTAGCTGAGCGCTATATAAAACACACAATAACGTAACATAACGGTTTTCAAAGATGTTATTGATAGTTACTTTTTGGATGACCCACATGGTTGCATAACTTGATATTAATTTGGCAGGTGTGTTAGTATTCATAACGCAAAAAGCATTGAAATACTGTAATATAAAAGGCTAAAAAACATTAACAAGCCTAATAGCTCTTTCTTGCTATCACAACTGGAGATAATCATTCTGAAGCACTGATTGGCTCGATCACTCCATTGTTGCACCATTCCTTAACTATAGTCTTCACTCTGTGCATGCAGATAATGGTATGTTTCCAACAGTTTGACTAGACAAGAATTTGTTTTTAATTTTATTTCATGTTTGAAATCTTTCAGACATCCACATTTCTTGCTCAACACTGCTTTATATTGTTCAAGAATTGTGCACAATTCATAATTTGTGATGACGAACAGATGTGGAGGTTGACATGGGTTTATTACCATTCGGAGCTGCTATTCTAACCAACCATCTTAAGATGTTCATATTTTAACCCACCATAAATACAACTGTACTGTGTGGATCCTGAAGCAATTTTAAGTACTTCACAAACCACTGAAACAGAGCGTGGAACAACAGTGCTATGAGGAGCGGTGAGCAGTAGTACACTCGGTGCCGAAGTGGTTAATTTAGGATCCCATCCTCGTCACCAATTTCGTTTATGTAGTAATGAGTTAACAGGAAGCCTTTCAGTACGTTTAATCTCTTAGGACTCTCACATGAGTATGTCGTTACAAATCCCATGGTGAACGTTATCTCCCTTCCCCAACTTTTAATCTAACAGTGTGTGGTGTGCCGCGTGCACACACACGAAAGGGAGCAAGGACTGGGTGGGTAAGATTGGTGTAAGAATTCTTTAAATACAATAAGCTATTTTCCGCATATTCAGTTCATCTCACATGCATGAGACCTTGTTTTGAAAGCCTTAAATGTTTTATGATGCAGAAATTAATCATTGTGCAACTTCTAGCAGATAATTAAATAAATCACACTTCTACTCATGGAAAGGACTCGAGAGAACCAAGGAAGAAAATCTGCCATCAACTTGCAGTTTAAAGGAGCAGAATATGTGACTTACTGGGTTTTCTAAATCCAACAGGGGCCCACCCATTGCCCATGTTATATTCGGTTTGATGCGTTTCCACTCCCACAAATAAATCTGAGAACAGCAACTTAAATTTTAGCTTCCAGTTTCAAATTGTCACAATTATATAACGTTTTAAATTTTCACTTTAAAAAGGTTCTTCTTTATTTATATATACTTTGTTAATCTGTTATTATTTAATTTTCTAAACAGTCGACTACAGACTGAGTAGGTGTCACAGATCCCCTGGAGTCCCAGGAACACAGCTTAAGAACCACAGTTTTACGGAATTAGATGAAGAAACACTTCCCATTATGATTATGTAGCTACAATTTGCAGCAGGCAGAGCACTGTTAAGAACGCTGTCTACCTGTGCCTGGCCGGAAAATAAAAATATTCTACACATTCAATATTTGTAAGACAGCATTTTCTCAACAACTCATACAATAGACACGCGATTTTTCAGCTTAGACATTTTGAAAGTTAAAGATTCAAACATCACTAATTATAGTTTTTACACTACCAATGGGCTTGTAAAAAGAAATGTTTCGATGTGATTAAGCATATTTCTCTACCACTAAAGAAAGGAGAAGAAAGCTAAAGACAAGTTATTAATTCTCATACTGGCTCCTCGACCCAAATAACTGAAAACCCTCCTCTTATCTCCTACCTATCCCCGGCTCCCCAGTGACAGACTTGTGCTTTTGAATGATTTGTCCAAGATCTATCACAGGCACGACCCTTCAGCAGCAGTATTTTTTACTTGTATAAGTGGTGTATCAGTATCGTGTTCCTCTTTAAATCTCCATCTGCAAATGTGTTAACAACAACTTCTAGTCCCATGAAAGCAATTTGCTCAGAACAAGTTTTCACTATATATATTTCACTCACAAAACGTTGGTGAGGTTACAACTCAAGGCACAACTTGGCCACCATCAATGTTTTCTCGGGGTGGTCCACTTTTTTTCCTGTGCAAATGGCAAAGTGGTGCATTCAGCATGGCTGGTGGCTTGAGTTATACGGACTGTTGTGTTTTCTTAAACCATGACCAGTGAATTCTTAAGGTCTTTTTCGGGTCTGAATCTACTGGACCATGACTACTGGGTTTTTTAAAGTAAATTTCCATTTTTTATGCAAAAGTTTGGCATACAAGTGTTTAGCTGTTTTTTGCTGCTGGCCCAAGCATTTTACTTATAGGACATCAAATGGAAAAACGCTCTATCCAGACAATCAACTAAAAACACAACTAAAAAACAACAAAAAAAACTAGAACTTTTTTCACATCTGTATGGAACTGCACACAATTTGGCATAAACAACTAGGATGCCTACAATAAGCAATTGTCAAATTTGGTGCGGAACCATTAACAGGGGACCAAACATTAAAGCAAATAAAACAAGCATTTACAATGCAATAGGTCTCGCAGCATTAAAGTTTGAGTTATTGGCATTGTGTATGACAATGCGTTGTACAATTTTTTTAGCAAACTTTGAATTGGTGAGCAGTGAGAGTGTGTGCAAGAGTATGCTGTTCTTGAAAGCAGTGTGGTAGAGAGTGCAGGAATTAGGGTTACCTGAGCAATGTGGATGATGCACGTCAAACACAGGGCTGACGCAGTTATTATTCACACAGCTCTGATGATGCACCTTAGGCACGGGCTCACAGCTGTTATTCACACAGCTCTGATGATGCACCTCAGGCACGGGCTCACAGCTGTTATTCACACAGCTCTGATGATGAACCTCAGGCACGGGCTCACAGCTGTTATTATTCACACAGCTCTGATGATGCACCTCAGGCACGGGGCTGACACAGTTATTATTCACACAGCTCTGATGATGCACCTCAGGCACGGGCTGACAGCTGTTATTATTCACACAGCTCTGATGATGCACCTCACGCACGGGCTCACAGCTATTATTCACACAGCTCTGATGATGCACCTCAAGCACGGGCTCACAGCTGTTATTATTCACACAGCTCTGATGATGCACCTCAGGCACGGGGCTGACGCAGTTATTATTCACACAGCTCTGATGATGCACTTCAGGCATGGACTCACAGCTGTTATTATTCACACAGCTCTGTAGATGCACCTCACGCACGGGGCTGACGCAGTTATTATTCACACAGCTCTGATGATGCACCTCACGCACGGGGCTGACGCAGATATTATTCACACAGCTCTGATGATGCACCTCAGGCACGGGCTCACAGCTGTTATTATTCACACAACTCTGATGATGCACCTCACGCACAGGCTCACAGCTATTATTCACACAGCTCTGATGATGCACCTCAAGCACGGGCTCACAGCTGTTATTATTCACACAGCTCTGATGATGCACCTCCGGCACGGGCTCACAGCTGTTAATATTCACACAGCTCTGATGATGCACCTCACGCACGGGCTCACAGCTGTTATTATTCACACAGCTCTGATGATGCACCTCAGCACAGGGCTCGCAGCCATTATTATTCACACAGCTCTGATGATGCACTTCACGCACGGGCTCACAGCTGTTATTATTCACACAGCTCTGATGATGCACCTCACGCACGGGCTCATGACATTCATATCACTAACTTTTAGAGGGCTTTAATCAAAGCGCTATACAAACCGACAAATTAATTGAGTGGCACAGGAGTTATGTGATGATGTAAAAAAACACAAAGCACTGGTCAAGCCAATAGGTCTCGAGTCCGAGGTGCGTGTAGGCACTCAAAACCATAACATAAATGAAGGTAGCACACATCCTTGCACTTATAGATCCATACATCAAACCACTGACTCAGTCTTGCCTTCGCCCACTTTCCCACCCACACTGAAACCCTCCCCACAATCACTCAACAGGCATATGCAGGATCAATTAAAAGAAAGCAAAAAAAAAACAAAGTCATTACCTAACTGTGGTAGGCGCTTACGCTCTAGAGCAGCAAAACGGCAATGCCTTTGGACAACGCTTAATATGCCGACCCGCTCTTCCCTGCAAAGTTCGCCTCAGAAAGTTCCTGAGGGGCGGAGTCCAGTCCGAATCATCCAGCCGATCGACATTAACATATCCCATTCGGACAGGCCATCGAGGCTGGTGTTCGTCGACTATATGGGCTACAACCGACGCAGGATATCCCAGCACCGCGGTCACCTCGGCAAAGCCGGACAATTTCTCGCACCCCGCCGCCGGCTGCTAAAGTTTACCGAAGGCGGGCAGGCGCAGCAGCTACATGCTGTGGCAGGAGCTTGTGCATTCTCCAGGAGCCCGCGGCCAATAATCAACCGGGTGAGCAGCATCCTTCCGCCTATCCGAAGAAATGGTACAGTCTCTGAGGACCAACTACCAATGAACAGCAAACTGAAGCTCCCCGTCCAATCCCATGAAACAAGGTTTTTCCGGACCAATCGACGTGCGGTGAAGGAGTGCCAGCCAACTGCGGGTCAATTACGGGTCTGTCTGGGGGCACAGTGGGCAGGCAGGCGGTCGTTGTCCCCGCAGCCTTGGCCATGGCGACGCAGAGCCGCGAACACATCGAGGGGATCTTGAAGAACAAGAGCACGGAGAGTGGCCCTTCTGTCCTAGCCAAAGCCGAGCACCAAGAGGCGCAGCACTGAGGGGAGGAAGACCAGAGTTGTGTGTGCGCATGCGTGTGTGTTGGAGCGAGCTTCCCAGGAGACAGGAGAAAGCACGTGAATGTGGCTTGCCCGCCTGGCACTCAGTAATAAATAAAATATTCGCCTGAGATGTTGTACTAAAAAACAAAGGCGCCATTACTTAACTGACGTATTAAAGCATTTTAAAAATCCGTACATATTAAAGCACGTCAATATGGAGCTTTTTGGATACAATAATCGCCCGACATACTGTACGAAAAAACGCTAAATTGTAAATATTAAAGCACGTGAATGTCATTTACAACAGTCAAGCCCTTGCCCGCTTGTTGACATTTACTAGCGCCAGCAAGGCGCCTCTTGATTTTAAACACACGCAGCTTTTACAACCCAGCTACACACAAAAAAGCAAAACCTAATTGCAGCCTGCAGCCTGCTTAATGATGTGCGCGAGGGAGTCACAAACCCAGAGTAGGAACAAAACTGAAAGTAAAGGAAACTGAAAGTTGGAAAAGATAACGTTCAAAGTTCACAGTGTCTGTGTAAGCGCGCATTGCAAGGGAATTGCGGCCTGCTCAATGGAGCGCGCGTTCTTGTGCGCGTGGCCCGCTGAAAGCGCCTCCTTGGAGAGAAAATGCGCACGGCCAGGTGCTGTCTCCTGGGAAGCAGACTCGCTAACAATAGGTCTCTGGCTAGACCGCGCTTTCGCGCGGTTAACGCCACGAGACCTAAAAATGAGCTTTTAACAAACGTGGCTGAATCATAACTACACAGTGGAGACTGCCACTTTATAATATATGTATTACACAGACCGTTTGTGTAGTTATGTTTACGTTTTTAAAATGAAAAGGCATTTTTTTATTTCCAAAATGATGCTTTATAATGAATCTGGATAAAACATTCTAATCCAAAAGCTTATCAGATATGGGTTTGGCGAGTCATGTTTCATGCAGATTCGTAATGTGAAGCCCCCCCACCCAAAAAAAAGGAGTAGGGGGTAAAAAAAGAGACATTCCCATGTTAATTCACATAGGATTCACGGATCTCCACTAGAGGGGGGAAACATCTAATCAGAAGTACACCTAATTTGGAATGGAAGGAAAACTTTACTTAAGGAAGTGCTTTAGCCAAATTTGGTGTAAATCCATTTAGTAGTTTGAGAAAATGTACAAATTCTTTATATGGATGGACTTGAAATGATTAAAAGAAAGTTACTTACCTGTGGCTGCAGTTCTCCAACATTGGTATCGTTTATATATTTAGATGCTTGAATCATTCCCAGCATGAAGACTGAGAATGATTCAAACATGTGAATACATAAAACGTTTGAAGATGAAGATATCTGAACCACAAATTAGCGCATCAATGGAGGATTCCAATTAAGAAACATAAATGCATGCAATTGGATGATGAAGCATGTTATCCCATTGCACATTGTTGAATCTGCTAGTCCTGTGCACCACCGAGGGACATGCACAGCAGGGGTCACCTGCCTGTGACGGTGTGGGTGCAGGGCCTGGCAACAGGCAAGGCCCTATGCCAAATATCCACTGGGCTAGGCCAAGGCAGAGTACAATGGGGGTTGGCTGCAGGAAACTGTTGAATGTGGTAGATGATTTTAAAAAAAAAAGATATAAAAACGTATGCTTAGTGTTGGTTACAACATCTCAATGCAGGTTTAAAAATCCTTATAAATTCATTTAGAAATGCAAAGCTTATAATATTCATACTAAAAGCACTACGTAACGAATACTGAAATCTAAAAATAGTTTTCATAATCTCTTTTATAGTGTTAAGGATAATGGGCTAGGTAATCTCGTCTTTTCATCTTTAGGATTTACGACAATTGTAATTGCATCTAGGACATCTAGGTATGGGGTTATGAGCATTCAATTGGTGGGCAAGTTAAGGTTTGCATGCTTCTTGTGCAAATTATGGATTGCGGTCCTACCATGACTTGCGAAGTTATATTAAAATAATGCATATGACTAGTAAATAGAGAAGAACGTGTGGTGCCGTCCCCGGGCGCGCAGAGGTGCTGCTGCAGCAAAAAAAATTCCGGATCCAGTCTGATGCCGGGGGATATTCTAAGTAAAGGAATCTGCGGCTAGATGTCTATCAGATAGGGCACATCTTCCAATCATAATTCAAGAAACTATTATCCAGGTACAGGAGAAATATAAGAATAGGTAAAAAAAACATCTAATAAGGAGCAGGGAACTGATGCAGATAAGAAACCTATACAGTCATGAGCAAGGGCAGGACCTAAATCCCTCTCTGTATACTGTATGAACAATTAAATAGTTCATGGTCAGATCCAATGAAGAGATGTGTTTCAAGTATTGCTCTTCACAGATCTTCCAAAGTTCTCTGGGGAGAATAATAGAGTTGTGTGTTATGCAACATATCGTCCGCTGCCAGCAACAAACTTATTCTACTGCAGCCTGTAATGATTTAAAGATTCAAATGATGGCTTTGACCTGTGGTTTCTTTTTTGTTGGCAAGGTAAGATATAAAGACAAGAACTAAATCAAGATAGATTCCTTTTGGAAGGTTCACAAGGTTGGCAGACAAGGTACTTTAAACTTCACACTGGTCTTAAAAGCGTGCAGAGGAGGTTTTCCAAAAAATAGGTGTAGTTACTTTTCAACCCCAGGAATCATCCATACTGTGGCATGTAGCCCTATCCTGAGTAGATGATCTACAAGCACCACAGTTACAACATGGCAGATGAGAAAGAAGCAATGCCTTTCTAGCTTAAGGTCTGCTGCCGGAAGAAAGTGGAGGACCTTTATCAGGAGAAATATCTGAAGGTTGTCCAACTTAAACAGGGCCTTAGTATGATGATCCTAACACACCGTTGAGTCAAAACGAACATCCTAATGAATTTAACAGGATGGCAAGCACTGGTACTAAACCTTCCAAACTCATCCTCTGTCTAAGACTGAACCAGAAGTTTGCAAAGATTACCTTACATTAAGCAAGGACTCTGTTTTGGTGGATCCAATTGCAGGGAAGTTGGGGACAGTGGGTTAGGGCGACATTTCAGTTTCCAATATCATCATTCATTACCATTGATGTTTGATGTCCTAGATTGACTTCAGCAGCGGATACCATTGTGTAACATCCGATATCATCCATACGGAGATCAACAGAGATTGCAAGTCCACACAGCAGTGCTCGCAGAAGCTCAAGATACAGGTTTAACCATGTGAGGCCCAAGGCGGGTGCCTGGAATACTTCACATGAAAATGTGACAATATAGGATTTTACAAGCCCAGTGCTCACCCTCTGAAGTCAATTTGAGAGGAAGGAAAGAACCAGCTCAGGCCACTGCTACTGAAAACCATTCAGGCTCTCAAGATGCACAGTCCTTTTCAAAGTTAAAAGAGCACTCATTACAAATAATTTCTACTACACCAGCGTAATCATGTATAGTTTGTGTACTGAAAAATTCCTGAAATTATGCTACAATGCCACACTGCACAATTGCGCACCATTTGCAACAACAATTTGGTGAGAGCACACAGGAGCAACACAAGCAACCAGAATGCAAGTGGCTGCTGTTTGTTGCACTTGTATTTTCTGTGCACTTTAAGTGAAATGTATACTTGTATCCAAAATTGACACAAGGACACATTTTGAGCTAAAATAAAGCGATCTTCCTTTGTGAAAAGTATCCAAGAGCTCTTAACATCTACCATTGGTAAAACTAGTTGGTGGATCTACAGCAATTAGAACACTTGCAAAGAAATTGACTGGTTAGAAAATTAGAAACAACATTTAAGGTAAAAGAGGGGGGGGAGTGTAGATATAGATTAGTGTACACGACTCATAACTCAAAGCACTATCAGTAAATCAATCTCTATTTTTATAATAAAAAAGTATTTTAGTTTCAACTCAACGCATTAAAAATAAAATTACCATATTCATAAGTAGCACAATTCCCCTTGAGGTCTGGCTCTAATGTTTCACTGGCAAATCCCTGTCCCACTGGCTCTTCCTAATGTAGTAGAGGTTTTTCCCTGTCAACCGATAGTTGCATCCAGGGAATGCTCACTAGTAGTCCTTAACTCATGAGTCCATTCCAACTGTTAGAAAACAGTCAAATGTTTATTTGGTGCCACAACACCCGTAGCAGGGAGTCCCCTTCTGGACTGGTAGGCCTGTAGCCAGTCTTCCCTCTCCAGCAGCGTTGAAGCGTGAGTCTCAGTGGATGCCACATCCACAAGCCTTTGCAAGGCTCCAGACCTGCTCAGTGAGTCCGTCTGCATGCAGGAGGTGTATCAGCACTTGGCAAGCACAGGCTCTACTGGAGCTTGCACTTCCGGCTCCAGCAGCTCACAATCTGTGTCCCAGCGATGTGGCGAATCACTCATGACATTCTCTTCAGTCCACGGGGCAGGTCGGGCACAACCTTCAATGCTTCTTTTGACCCACGGGTCACATAGCTTGCTATATGGTGTTCCTGCAACAATGCTGTGCAGGGTTTACTCTAACCACACATCACTCAGATCATAGCTTTCTTCACAGAAGCCCTCTCCTGGCATAAACAGGTCACAGACATAGATATGCCCACAGGCAATGACCCGATCAGAGCAGCAGCTGTCTCCTCCCAGCTCGCACCAGGAATCCTCTAGACAGGGTTCCCCACTGGACCTCGCTCCCTCCAACATTCTGGTACTTCTCACATGGAACACTGGTCTTGGAAAGCAGGCTGGTGCTCCAGAGCAGATAGTCTTGGTTTCCCTGGGTGATGCCCCCCCGCCCTCCCTCCCCCCCCAGCAGGAAGATTAGGAGGCCTTGGTCTCTACTTCTGGTCACAAGCACAGATGTTGCAGAGCTCCACCAACCCCAAACAGCCTGCCTGGCTCCTTGGCAGATCACAATTTTGGGGTCTCCTTATAGTCCATTTCAGGACACCAAATGAGATTTAGGATCTGGGTCTTTAAAGTTTTAAGTTGAAGTTCAGCTTCTTTTGAAGTGCACACTTCTCGTCTACTTCCTTCTCTTGAACGGCCGTCTGTAACAGCAGGAGTGACTCCGAAGTGGATGATCCCATAAAACAGGCCATGGGAGTGAGAAACAAGTTACTTACCTTCGGAAACACTTTTTCTGGTGAATACAGTATCTGCCTGTGGATTCCTCACTTTATGAATATCCCCCTGCGTCAGCAACGTTCGGAAAATTCTTTTGTAGCACGCCGGCGTGGACAACATCATAGGAGCACGGCATCTCGCGCAGCTCTGACTGACTCCTTATTAGACCTACGTCGGCGTGATGACATCAGTTCTGCCCTTTTTTCCGTGCCTTCGAGGCACCCGGACGGACCAATGACAGTAGATATATACAAATACAGTGTACACAGTACATAATATCCAAAAATACACACATAGTGTGTAGACAATATAAGAAATACACCATATAAACACATAATGCAATTAAACATTGCCATAAACTCAGGTATAGAAGAGTGGACAACGGGGAGGCGGGTGGGTCAGTGAGGAATCCACAGGCAGATACTGTATCCACCAGAAAAAGCGTTACCGAAGGTAAGTAACTTGTTCTTCTGATGGATACATCTGCCAGTGGATTCCTCACCTTGTGAATAGATTCCCACAGCAGTCCCCACTCCCGGAGGAGGATGTCCACTCCTCTATACCAGAAAATCTTGAAGGACAGAGCGCGCAAAATGGCCTTCCCTCCTCACCTCACTATCCAAGCAGTAATGCTTTGCAAAAGTGTGGCGGGAGGTCCATGTCGCTGCTCTATAAATGTCCTCTACAGGTACACCTCTAGACAAAGCAGATGTTGATGACTTTGCTCTAGTAGAATGAGCACTTATACCCACTGGAGGTTCCTTACCAGCAAGGGCGTAGCAGATCTTGATGCAAAAAATAATCCATCTTGAGATCGTATGCTTGTGAACAGCTCTTCCTTTCCTGCTGCCAGCAAATCCCACAAAGAGTTGACCATCGACTCGATAGTCTTTTGTTCTATCAAGATAAAAGCTCACCGCCCTTTTAGGGTCTAGACGGTGAAGCCGCTCCTCCTCCTTGGAAGGGGGAGGATAGAAGGTAGGTAGGATAATGGACTGTCCTAGATGGAAGGGAGTTACCACCTTAGGCAAAAAAGCAGCCCTGGTCCTAAGAACCATTCGTTCAGCATGAATTGTCAAGAATGGAGGCTTGGAACTAAGAGCTTGAAGCTCACTTATCCTCCTTGCCGAGGTAATTGTAACTAGGAAAACCGTCTTAAAAGACAACAACCTTAAGGGACAATTATGTAAAGGTTCGAAAGGCGAACCCCATCCGAAATGCACCAAATTCAAGTTCCATTGAGGCACAATAAAAGGAGTAGGAGGATATTTATTTGTAAGGCCTTTCAAAAAACGTAAAACAATAGGAGATTTAAACAATGACGGCTGATCCAGCAAACAGAGAAATGCCGACAAGGCCGAAAGATATCCCTTGACTGTAGCCACAGCAAACCCTTGCTGAGCTAGAAATAGAGCAAATTGTAGAATATCGGATAAACGAGCCTTCAAAGGGTCAATAGATTTCTCTCTACACCAAGACACAAATTTCAACCATCTGTACGAATAGATTGACTTGGTGGAGTCACGCCTGGCCGATAAAATGACATCCACGACATCATGTGGGAGAGAGAGAAAAGGAATTCAGGTTGCCCCGTTCAATTTCCAGGCATGAAGGTGTAAGGTCTGGAGGTGGGGATATTGAACCTGCCCCTTCATCTGAGAGAGGTCTGCCCTGAGAGGGAGATGGAGCGGAGGGCACGAGAAGAGGTGGAGAAGATCTGTGTACCACACCCTTCTTGGCCAATCTGGGGCGATCAATATAACTTGGGCCCGGTCTTGGCGAATCTTCCTCAGAACCAGAGGAATCAAGGGTATGGGAGCAAACGCGTAAAGGAGTTGCGAGCCCCAACTCAACTGCATCGGAAACTGGAGGCTGCAGAATGACGGGCAGTGAGCATTCTCGCGAGTTTCGAACAGGTCCACCTGAGGAGTCCCCAACGTCCGAAAGACGTGACAAACTACCTCTGGATGAAGCCTCCACTCGTGGACGGCTGAGAACTGCCGACAGACTGTCTGCACGCACGTTCAGAACTCCGGCCATTGTGAAGAACCTGCCATCAGACAAATCTGATGATCCTGAACCCAGGACCAGAGACGCAGAGCCTCTCTGCAGAGACACTGCGACCCCACTCCTCCCTGCTTGTTGATATACCACATCGCGGTGGTGTTGTCCGTCAGGACCTGAACCGACCGCCCGCAAAGGGAAGGGAGGAAAGCCTTGAGCGCCAGACGTATCGCCCGCAATTCCAGAAGGTTGATGTGAAGCAACCTTTCCTCTGGAGACCAAAGACCCTTGATCTCCAGATCCCCCAGATGAGCACCCCAACCTAGAGTGGACGCATCTGTTATCATTGTGGCCACCGCTGGTGGAAGTTGGAAAGGCTTTCCTTGAGACAGATTGCCCTCCACACTCCACCAGGACAGATCCGCTGCAGTTTCTCTGGGGATCCTGATGGACTAAGAAAAACCAAAGGTGGTGATGGACGGAGCGTTGACAATACAAACACTCACCCCCAGTCAACGGATCTGGGTTTAATCCATCACCGTTCTTTAGCTCACTCCGCCACCCCAGTTCAGACATGGCCATATGCAAATCAGTCTGACCCTGTGCCTCATGGGAACAGTCCAGCCCGAACTGCCAAGCCATGTCTTCCCTGGACCGGAATCAAGCTTCCCAGGACCGGTTTCTGGCATTCCTGATGGACTCCCTGAGATCCCGGTTGTGTTGATACCACTGCCTCCGGAGGCACCACTGGAGTGCCCTCATGTGCCAGCGTGCATGGTTGACCAACAGAATGCAGGAAGCCTACAGACCTAGCAGACGAAGGACCTTCAGGACTGGAACGACCGCTCCATTGTGAAATAAAGGAATCATTTCCTGTATGTCGCTAATCCTTTTAGGAGGAGGGAATGCCAGACATACAGTTGTGTTCAGTACCGCACCTATGAACAGGTTGCGCTGGGAGGGCACCAGGTGGAAGTTGGGCACATTTATCAAAAAACCCAAGCTGAACAACAACTGAGTTGTCATTTGCAGATGATGGAACACCTTCTCTGGAGATTCCGCCTTGATCAGCCAATCGTCCAGGTAAGGAAATACTGGTATCCCTGACCTTCTGAGATGTGCTGCCACCACAGCCATCACCTTGGTGAAGACTTGAGGCGCAGTAGTAAGACCAAACGGAAGAACCGCAAACTGGTAATGCTGCGATCCTACCATAAAACGGAGATACTTCCTGTGAGACCGCAGAATAGGGATGTGGAAATCTGCATCCTGCAAGTCTATTGACACCATCCAAACTTCTTCCATCAGCGCCTGAAGAACCTGCGCAAGGGTGAGCATCTTGAACTTCTCCTGCTTTAGGTAAAAGTTCAAAATCCTGAGATCCAGGATTGGACGAAGTCTGCCATCCTTCTTGGGAATCAGGAAATACCGAGAGTAGCATCCCTGACCCCTTTCCTGCTCCGGAACCACCTCTGTCGCAACTTTTTTCAATAGTGCCAGGACTTCCTCCTGCAGGAGATGCAGGTGGTCCTCCGAGCAAAAACTTTGGCAAGGAGGGTAATTTGGGGCAAATTCCCGAAAGTGAAGTGCATACCCATTCTCTACGAGATTGAGAACCCAAAGATCTGACGTAAGCGATTCCCAATCTCGCAGAAAATGAGTAAGCCGACCCCCTACAGGACCCACATGATCCTGAATGGCGGCTCTAGGGCTGCTTTGCTGCTGTGGGAGGGGGTTGGGAAGAGGCGGAGGAGGAGGCCTGACGTCCTCAAGGACGAGCTCTTTGTCTGCCTCTGTACGACTTGTACAGTGTATTTTGCTGCTGCTGCTGCGGTTGCTGTTGTGATTGACGATAGGGACGAAAGGAAGAACGCCCAAATCCTCTGTACCTTTTAGCTGTCGAACCTCTGGTCTGCAGCCCCAAAGATCTGGCAGTAGCCTTACTGTCCTTAAACCTTTCCAGAGCTGCATCAGCTTTTTTACCTAAAAGTCCTACACCATCAAAAGGCAAATCCAACAACGCTGCCTGAACATCAGCAGAAAAGTCAGATGACTTCAGCCAGGCAGCCTTTCTAGAGGCAACAGAAGTTCCCATGATGCGAGCAACTGAATCAGCAGTGTCAAGCCCACTCTGAATCACTTGACGTGCAGCTGCCTGGGTATTGGCCAACACCTCATTAAAATTCTTCCTGCTGTCCTCAGGAATTTTAGATGCCAACTGTCGCACAGAGTCCATTAGGGCATGAATATATCTCCCCAAAATGCAAGTGGCATTTGTCGATTTTAAGGCCATACTTGCTGAGGAGAAGACTTTCTTGGCAGTTTGATCCTGTTTCTTGGACTCCTTTTCCCCAGGCACTTGAGGGAATGCACCAACAGCCTTATTCGAGCAAGCTGCCTGAACAATCAGACTTTCAGGCAAAGGGTGAGATGTTAAAAATTCAGGATCCCGAGGTGCAACTCTATATCTCCTCGCAACACCTTTTGCCACTGCAGGAGCTGTTAGAGGCTAGTTCCACACTTCCATTATAGGCTCAGTTAGAGCTTCATTAAAAGGAAGTAATAGTTCCCCAATTGAACTTGAAGAATGGAGGACCTCAGTCAAGAGATTAGATTTATACTCCACTGTAGGCAAAGTCAAGTTTAGAAGATCCGCAGCCTTCTTAATAACCATGTGGTAAGGCGTAACGTCCTTTGAAGGGGCAACAGATACAGATGACAGATCCCATTCAGGGGAAAGCTCCAAACTACTGGCCTCCCTCAAATCATCAAAACAGTCCTCCTGAAGCTCTCCTTCTTCCACTTCAGCTTCCTCTCTATATCTGCTCCTCTATAAGACGCTGAGCATCCCTTCTGGACCTCTCTTTCAAGCGCCACGCCGTCGGATCCGTGAACGACTCCGACGGAGCCGGTGCCGACGTCGGGATCGAATCCGGAGGCACAGGTCTCTGCTATCGAGGCCGAATCGGAGCCGGCGACGATAGCATCGGCGGCGAAGGCTTTGGCGTCGACGTTGTCGGCGCCAGGAAATGCCAAGCCGGCGCCGGCATGAAAGGCATAAAAGGAGCCGGAGCATAGGAGTGAGGAACTCCTAAATTATAAGCCAGAGGACCCATGGGACCCGAAGGCGCACCATAGGGGTACATGGCCCTAGAATAGACTCCGTACATCGCATTTAAAAACGAAGTAGGGTCCTGACCTGGAGCTGGGAAGGAAGGGTAAAGACCCCCAGGCCGATCCCTTTGAGGCTCCGGATTGCTCTACAGGTAAATGGGTCGGAGTCTTCGAACCCTCAGGCATTGGAGCCTCTTCTTCCTCTCGAGCCAGAGACGGGGCCGGAGATGGATTCGAAACCGGAGCCGGAGAATGAACCGGTGACTCTAAAGGTGAAGCCTCACCTACTGGATCCAACTCAGGAGATGGAGACACTACATCCTTTCCATGTCTCCTCTTCGTTGACTTCGGTCTCGAGTCAGAATCTCTACCGGAGTGATGTCGAGAACCATGTCTTTGCTTTTTATGCTTCTTCCTTGACCTCGAAGCATGATCAGAAGACGACCTCGAAGGCGACTCCCCGCAGGATCTAGACCTCGACCTCGCCTTTTTTGTACTCAATCTCGAAGCCCTCTTCTCTTTTTTTTCTTTTAACTTCGCCACCAGAACTTTAGCTTCCCTCTCTCGAAGAGCCTTTGGATTCATTTTCTTGCATGAAGAACAGCCTTCGACGTCATGGTCCGAACTAAGGCACCAAATACATTCTTCGTGTGGGTCCTTTATCAACATCATTTTGCCGCACTACCCACAAGGCTTGAATCCGGTCTTCTTAGTCGACATCTTCGACGAGACAAAGGAGCAAAAAGCCAAAGAAAACAGTAACAAAGTTACCAATAGCTAAAGAGATTTCCCAAAACCGTTAGCGTCGACGACGTGGAAAAAAGGGAACTGATGTCATCACCCCGATGTAGGTCTAATAAGGAGTCAGTGACGTCAGTCGGAGTCGCGCGTGATGCCGTGCTCCTATGACGTCGTCCACGCCGGCGTGCTACAAAAGAATTTTCCGAACGTTGCGGACGCAGGGGGATATTCACAAGGTGAGGAATCCACTGGCAGATGTATCCATCAGAATAGAGTTCACACCTGGATGTCAGCCATAGTGATATGCGCATTGAAAAGTTAATGATGGGCTCACAGTCCGACTGTTTATGATTCCCTTATCATCCTTCATTAGATGTGTCCAGGCACCTTCCTTGTGATCTCTCACTGAATACATGAGTACCCTTTGAAGTGAACAGTGGGAGTTCTCTCTCCCTGTAGGACTTGGCCCTTTTTGCAGGGTCATCCCTGAGCTTTTTGCCTTCCTCCTGTATTTTTTCTGACCTGTTGGCTGTTTTATGAATCTGGGCACTTTACCACTGCTGATCAGTGCTAAAGTGCATATGCTCTCTATGTTAAATTGATATATGGATTAGTGACTCCATGATTGGCTGGTTTGGTTTACTTGTCAGACCTGAGTACTGAACACTGCGTGTGCCCAGGGCTTGTAAATCAAATGCTGCTGGTGGGCTTCCAGCACTGGTTGTGCCACCCACAGAAGCAGCCTGTAAACTGTCTCTCAGGTATGCAATTGCAGAACCTGTGTGCAGTCTGGTACTGTTACGTTGACTGGCAAGTGCACCCACTTGCCAGCCCCTAACCCTTCCCTTTTCTGCGTATAAGACACCCCTATGGTAGGCCCAAGGGCAGGGTGCATTGTGGGTAAAAGGGAGGACATGCCCTGATGTGTGAGGCATGTCCGAATAGTGAATTACAGCCATTTATGTTGTTCACTATTGCAAGGCTACCTGTTCCCCATAGGCCAGAATGGGCAGTTTGATCATAACATCCTAAAATCCTAATTGACTCAGGGAACTAGGTTGAAATTAGAGTTTAATATGCCAGAACTCAGAATGATAAAATGCATCTTTTAGTGAAGTTGGTTTTAACATTCTGTGTTTGAAAATACCACTTTTAGAAAGTAGGTATTTTCTTGCCTAACTATCCAACCCTGCCTCTGCTAGGTTGTGTATTCCTTGTCTGGAGTTTAAGTGACAGGGGCTGTGGGATTCCAGGAGACAGGGTGAGTCGGCACAGGGCTGAAGAGACGCATCTGCATGTAGAGGGGTGGGAGGGGAGCACCTGGGACCTGAATAGGCCTGTACCTGCCTTCCACAATGCTGGCTCCACCTCCTGTGGTGCGTCTGATGTCCTGTCAAAGGAGAGAAGGAGTCCTGTAAACAAAGTGCTCCAGGACTGACCAGAACTGGTTTGGACTAGGTACAGACACTCTCTGCCTTCGGAGAACAAAGAGAATAGTAGTATAAATATTGGGGCCAAGAACCTAGGACTTCAGATCACTTCTGGGAAAGAAGAAGAACCTTTGCTGAGGAGAGGAACCAAAGAGAATCTGAAGGAGGAAACTATCCCTAAGCTGAGTGTTGTTTGGGGGATTGGCCTGCAGTGGTTGTCTGACTGTCAACGAAAGGAGAAAGGACTTTGTGCAACTTTCATAATATTGTAGAAGATCTCCAAGAGCTTGGAAATTGAGCTTGACTCCTGCTGAAGTCACAGGGACAGCATACTTCACCAAACTGCTCTCCTGAGTTCCCTTGCTGGGCATTTGAAGTGCCTACTGTTGTGCTGGGCCTTCTGGAAGACTGCGTGGCGCAGGGAGCTGGAACCGCGACTCAGGGAGAAGAAGCGTGTCGCCGCCGCAGCCGCTGTCGTCGCATCACTGAGTAAGGGTGCCGCTGAAGCCATCGCATCACCGGAGAAGCGTGTCCAGGGCCGGTCGTGGCTCCGAAGATTTGCTGAGTCGCTGCACGGTCGTTGGGCGTGCATGCATCGCCCCTTTGTTGTTGCATCAAGAAGATGCCATTTTTGTTGCATTGCACCGGATCATCATCGCATCGCGGCGCTGCGGGTCGCATCGCCACAGAAGTGCAGTAAGAAACAGACACATCACCTCCCCATGCGGAGAAGAACCGAAGCATCACCTCCCCTCCGGTAAGGAACCGATGGATCACCGTCCTCTATGCAGCAGTAGGGAACCGATGCATCACCTCCCCCAGAGTAAGGAACAGACGCATTCCCGTTTTTGTGTGTAAGGAACCGACACATCACCTTCCCTGCAAGACTTTTGTTTGTATAGCGTTACGCATCCAAAGGTACATTGGACGTAAAGTGTTGCATTTACCATCTAAAGTGAACTAAGCTATTTCTACCATTCTAAAGTACAGTATTGTAGATTTTTGTCGTTTGTGGTCTTGTGTTAAGCCTATATAAAGAATACTTATTTTTGATGTACAACTTGTGTAGTGTCCATCTGTAGAGCTGTCATTATATTACTGTATGTGTTCACAAATGCTTAACACACTGCCTCTGAGATAAGCCTGTCTGCTCATGCCAAGCTACCAAGGGGGTGAGCAGGGGTTATTTTAGAAGTGCAGCCACTTACCCTGACTAGACGCAAGGGTCCCCATTTGGTCAAAGGTACCTACCTCTGCCAACTAGAGACCCCCAAATCGAACACTCCCTAATCCAGAGTGTCCGCGCCCAGCTCGCAAGTATGAGGCAATACACAAATCTGTATGAGGGAATTCCTCTACCTCCCCATGTCTTCACCAGGCAGGCCTGGGCTTCCCATAAGGGACCCCTGGGTCTTCCATGCATTGTACCATTACAGGTAAACTTGCACTCAGTGCTGAACAGTGTGTGTGCTATGTGCATATACTGTTACCTCCATGTATTGTGCCATTCCAGGCACCAATACATTCAACACACATATTCACTCTGAACGCACGGTTCAGTACGGTAGCCTTTCTGTATTGTAACTTGCAGAACCACACATTCACATTGAAGGCACTGCGCTACACTACACCCTTCATGTATTGCACATCTCGCAGGAACATAAACCCAGTACATGTACTCACCATACACGCACTGTACAACACGTCATCTCTCATGATTCTCGCAGGCACTCATACACCCAATACATGCACTCAGTGCATGGTACTGACCTAACCCTGTTCTATACCCTTCAAAGGCACACATACAACCAGTGCAGATTCACCAGTACTGTACAGCTAACTGATGTAGCCAAAGGTGAGATAAGCACACAGCAGTGGAACATTAAAAAGGTGAGGAAGCCTGCACTGGTACAAGTTAAAAAGGACTAGTTCAAGCCTACTGATCACTACAAGGTATGCGGTCACCACTGTGCTCATACTGCTCAACTCCTGGTGAAGGCAGAAGCCTTACACCACTATGAAGGTAGTGCTTTGGACGCCCATCTCGGTCCAACAAGACTGCAGTTCGTGAGACAGGCCTGTGTCATGGCACACATGCATGACAGTGTTTGCCTATGACAACAAAAATCAGCATTTGGGATTCAAACAACAATACAGTTAGTCACTCAAGGCAGGGGTACGCATTTCCATACAGAGGACTTTTCTGTCCAAACAGATGGTGAACTAATATAGCCAAATAGTTAAAATTCCCAAGTAAGAGCTGATATACGAAGAGAACAGAACCTTAAATGCTTGCAGAACTGACCTACAGCATAATTAAATTATGACGGTCCACTTGGAAACACACAATGCTTTAAGATTTAGGGACAGAATTACATAACTATCCACTTAAAAAAATTGATTACGTTTACTAAATAAAATTGTAGTCCCTGAATAAATATCTTAATACTAACCTACAACATTTAGTCAGGAAAGCATACACATTTACTGAAGCACTGCTGTATGAAAAGTAAATCTATGTGACTTACAGGAGGTTTTACATACCTGTATACAATTTTTCCAGTTTTCCTTAGTTGGCTTCTCTTCTGCGAGTTTTGTTGCAAACTTGAGGCCTCTACCGTACATTTTATTTACCAATGCATGCTTGTATGCAAATGGCAACACCTAAAGGTTGGTAAGAGAATACACACATTATTTACGGTTTACTTCGGCAAACATAATAATTTGACCGGCACTGCTAAAACTTAAGATGGGGAAATACAATGGAACGGTTAACGGGACTTCAATCACTTTGAATCAAGTACTGAATGTAGTGAAAAATTGATAAAATAATTATGAAACTAGATATAAAAAAGAAATTGAGACGGAAACACATCAATATTTCTATAATGATCAAATTAAAGCCCAGATAGAAGGATGTATTTTTGGCACGACTGTCTTGAAGGAATAAAATCTAAAATCGGACCTAAAACTTGATGATGTTTACTGTATTGAAAAAATATGATATTCACAAATGTAAAAAAAATCCTTGGAATGTTTATCTAAAGTGGGTACGACCAGGCATGCACAGCTGTGGGTAAAAAAAAATAATGGAATTTGTTAATTAAAGAAACAAACAAACAGTGAATACTTTGCCAGGATAGACTGAGAGATACGGCGGCTTAGATGATAAGGCCTGCAGTTCATTCACTCTACAGGCAGATGTAATTGCCACCAGGATGACTGTTTTCAGTGTGAGGAGCCAGAGTAGACAGTTGTGTAGAGGTTCATACGGAGCACACAATAAAAATGTCAGAACCAAATTAAGGTCCACCAGAGGCATAAGGAATAGTTAAGGGGGAAAAGGTTGACGAGACCTTTCAAAAACCTATGTACAATAGGGGATTAAAGAAGGGGAGTTAGTCAGGCAGCCGCAAGAAGACAGCCAGAGCAGAAAGATATCCCTTAATGATGCTCAGTGAAGAGCCCTGTTGTGCAAGGGAAAGAGCAAAAAGCTGAACTTCATAAAGAGGGGCCGAAAGGGGATCAATTGACTTTCCTGCACACCATAACACAATTATTTTGTAACAGCAGGCATATACTGTTTTGGTGGAGAAACGCCAGGCTGCTAGAATCACATTACAGACTTGAGGAGGAAGGTCGAAAGCTGTCACTTGCTGCCACTCAACCTCCACACAAGAAGGCAGAGAGTGGACAAATTCGGGTGGAGAACCCGAAGGGGCAGCCTGATTGGGCATTAAGAGTCTGGTATCTAGAGCCTGACCAACTATCCTCCAGTCTGGGGCCACAAGGATGACTTGAAGCCCAGTCATTCCTGATCTGTTTGAGAACTCTTGTCAGGAGGGGTATGGGTGGAAAGGCGTAGAGGAGGCCCGAGCTCCACTCGAGACGAAAAGAGTCTCCGAGCAAGAACCGGCTTGAAAACTCCAGCGCGCAAAACCGCAGACATTGCACGTTCCCCACAGATCCAAACAGATCTAACCAAGGCTCTCCCCACTGTTGAAAGAGACCTTGTGCCACCTCCACATAGACACAATTTGTGATCCGCTAGGTATCGATGACTGAGTTCGTCCACCCTGGCGTTCATCAAACCTGCCAGTTGTTGAACTACCAGGAAAATGTCCTGCTATTCTAGTTACGTGCAGAGACGCTGGGACTCTTGACAAAGGGTCCCGACCCTACCTCGCCCTGGTTGTTGCAGTACCACATGGTAGTGATGTTGTCCGTGAACACCTGCACTAGCCTTCCCTTGATGGAGAGTACAAAGGGTTTCAATGTCAGTCAATGATGTGAAGACCGGATTCCAACAGAGACCAGAGACCAGAGACCTTTGATCTCGACCTCTCCCAGATGGCCACCCAATCCCAGGAGTGACGCATCCGTCACTAGCGTCAGATCTAGTTAGGCAAGGGATCTGCTCCTCACCCAATTGCGGTTAATCAGCCACTACTGCAGATCTCTTGCAGTTCCCTCCAAGATGTGGACCAAGTTGGAGAGATTCCCCTGACACTACTCCACTGGAAATTCAGGTCCCACTGCAAAGCCTGCACATGCTATCTTGCATGTGTCACCAGTCGCATGCAGGAGGCCATGAGGCCCAGCAGCCTTAGACTCACCGAAACACAGGATAGAGGCTGAAACATTGGTATCATGGTCTGAGTATCCCTGACTAGCCGCTCAGGAGGACAGCCCAAAACAGCACGGTGTCCAGAACAGCTCTGATGAAAGGGAGCTTCTAACAGAGTCAGGGGTGATTAAGGCACATTGAAAGTGAAGCCCAGCGATTGCAAAGGCTTCGCCATCATCTTGAGGTGAGAGATGACTGCCTGGGGCAAACATGCCTTCAACAGCCAGTCATCGAGTTAGGGGGAAGACTGGCGCCCCTGACGTCCGCGGATTAGCTGCAACCACTGCCTTGGTGAACACCAGAGGGGCACTGGTAAGGCCAAGGGGGAGCACACTGAACTGAAAATACTCACGGCCTACTGTAAACCGCAGAAAACGTCCGTTGGCAGGCAGGACAGGAGTATGAAAATAGGCATACTGCAAGTGTAACGCCTGGGCTAGCATAAACATCCTGAATTTCTCTTTCTTGAGAAAAAATGTAAGGGCTCAAAGGTCTAGGGTAGAACGAAGGCCCTTGTCCTTTGTGGGGACCAGAAAGTAGAAGAAATAGCAACCACAGTCTACTTCTGGCCCTGGAACCCTCTCTATGACTCCCTCTGCCAAGAGAGCCATGACTTCCTCGCAGAATAAGGACAAATGATCCTCCATCAGCCAGTCAAGGGATGGCAGCATGGAGGGAGGGGCAATCTCGAAGGGGAGGAAGTAGCCCCTTCGGACAATCTGCAAGAGCCACCTGTCCGATGTAATTGACTGCCAGTGGGGCAGGTGATGGCGAATCTGCTGCCAACTGGATGCCCATGGTGATAAAGGGGCAAACTAGGAAATTGTGGCGGCTGCATGTGTTGAAAGGGTGGTGGATAGTAGCAGACTGCTGGGTACCTCACCGATGAGGTCTACAGGTACCGTGCCCTCCTCCACACAGTGGCTGGGGAGCATGCACAGCTCAGTGGCTGGCAGGATACTGGAGCAGTTGGAAGCCCCTTCTGTAGCCACGAAAGGAGCAATTGAAGTGCATGTCATTAAGGGAAGCTTGGATATCCCTTGAAAAAGCAAGTCGTCATCAAACAGGCGTGGCGCCTCAGGACCACAGTTAAATAAACAGCTCTGCCCAGTGAGTCGGTCATGTCCAATCCATGACAAATTGTGAACTTTGCTGCATATTAATGTCAGCAGCCCTACATGCCAAGAACAGATGCATACTGGTAAGTAGCATATTCAGTTCGAGGCATGTGGGCTGCTGAATTCATATCTGTAGCATAGAATATATAGCAGTCCCTCCATTAGCGGCGGCCGCCTGTGCCAGCTGCAGACGTCTGAAAAAGTGTTTTTAGAACAGCCTGCCATACAGCTGCCTGCTGCTTGGAGTGCACATCTACACAGTAGTGTTTAGTAAATGTGTGTGGGGAAGACCATGTGGCTGCTCTACAAATGTCTTCCAAAGGGATATTTTCGAGGAAAGCCATGGAGGCCCCCAACTTACGGGTGGAGTGGGCTCTAGGGGGGGGGGGGGAGTGTAAAAGTGCGCTTAGCCTTATGATAGCAAATTTGAATACATTTAACGATCCGCCTGGCTATACCGGCTTTGGAAATGGGGTTGCCTTTGTGTTGGGCAGAAAAGGCAACAAAGAGTTGTCTCGTCTTTCTAAAATCTTTAGTTCTATCAATGTAGTACATTAAAGCTCGTTTGACGTCCAGAGTGTGGAGCATTCTTTCAGCCACTGTCTCTGGATTTTGGAAGAACACAGGCAGTTCAATAGTTTGATTGACATGGAACTGTGAAACCACCTTAGGAAGAAATTTAGGGTTAGTGCGCAGCACCACCCGGTTGGGGTGAATTTGTATGAATGGCTCTTGTACAGTGAGTGCTTGGAGCTCACTAACACGTCGCAGTGACGTAATGGCTATTAGGAAAGCCACTTTCCATGTTAAGATCTGAATCTCGCATGAATGTAAAGGCTCAAAAGGTGGACCCATCAGTCGGGTGAGTACCACATTAAGATTCCACTCAGGAGCAGGAGGGGTCCTGGGAGGAATGACACGCTTGAGCCCTTCTAGAAAAGCTTTAATGGCAGGTACTCGGAAAAGGGAGAGATGCTGCCGGTTTTGGAGATAAGCTGCAATGGCGGATAAATGTATCCAAATGGAAGCATACGCCAGATTGCATTTGTAAAGATGCAACAGATAACAAATGATGTTGTGCGTGGACGCGTCAAGCGGGTCAATGTTGTGTTCCACGCAATAAATGACAAACCGCTTCCATTTTGCTGCGTAGCATGCTCTGGTGGTGGGCTTTCTTGCCTCCCGTATGATATCCATGCAGTCAGGAGGCAAGTTGAGGTAGCCAAACTTTAAGACCTCAGGAGCCAGATCGCCAGGTTGAGCTGTTGCGGATCTGGGTGCTGAATGTCGCCATGGCCCTGCGTCAAAAGTCTGGGTGTGAGGTGCAGCCTTTGATGCGGTACCACGGAAAGTTCTAGAAACGTGGTGTACCATGGTTGGCAGGCCCACGTTGGAGCAACCAGGATGAGCGTCATCGAGTGTTGCTTTAGCTTTCGTGCCACCAGCGGTATTAGAGGTGCTGGGGGAAAAGCGTACGCAAATTTGCCTTACCAGTTCATCCATATCGCATTGCCCTGCGACTGTGGGTGCGGGAACCTGGCGCCAAAGCTTTGGCATTTTCCCTCGTGGCGAACAGGTCTATCTCTGGATGACCCCACTGCTGGAAGTACGGGTGGAGTACTGATGGATGTATCTCCCACTCGTGCATTTGGTGGCTGTACCTGCTGAGCAGATCCGCCATCAGATTGTCCTTGCCTGGGAGGTGTTCCGCCATGAGGAAGATGTTCCTCTGAATGGCCCACTTCCACATGCTCTGAGCCAGATGAGACAACTGTGGAGAGTGTGTACCTCCCTGCTTCTGAATGTAGTACATGGCTGTCATGTTGTCCGTCCGGATCAACACGACTTTGTTGCACAGATGTACTTTGAATGCCTTCATCGCCAGGAAGATTGCCAGCAGCTCCAAGTGGTTGATGTGCATCTTCCTTTGCTGTTGTGTCCATAGTCCCTGCACTGTGTAGTGGAGCACATGAGCTCCCCAACCCTGTAGAGAAGTGTCCGTCGTTAGGATGATCTGTGGAACAGGCTCTTGGAACGGTGGGCCCTTGCAAAGGTTGTGAGGATTCCACCAATGCAGAGAGGTGTATGCCCGACCGGTCACCAACACTAGGTCTTTCAACTGTCCGTGAGCCTGATTCCACTGACGTGCTAAGCACTCTTGAAGCGGACGCATATGTAGTCTCGCGTGCGGGACTATGAAGATGCAGGAGGCCATCATGCCTATTCACTGCATGAACACTCGTGCTGGAAGCGAGTGTTGCGGTCTGAATTTCTGGATCAGCGACTGAATGCTGTTGATCCTCACAGAATTTGGCTGAGCTGTGGCTGCCAGAGTATCTATTGTCGCGCCCAGATACTGCCGCACATGGGCTGGCTGAAGGTGCAACTTTGGGTAATTCAGTGAGAAACCCAGATCGTGAAGAAGGTGAATGGTGTGGGACATATTGGCAGCACACTGCTGGGCTGACTTTGCTTGGACAAGCCAGTCGTCCAGATAAGGGTAGACGTGGACGTTTTGTCTCCTGAGGTGCGCTGCCACTGTTGCCAGGCATTTTGTGAACACCCTGGGCGCTGTGGTCACTCCGAAAGGGAGGACCTTGAATTGGTAATGCCGATTCTGAATGGTGAATCTGAGGTATTTTCTGTGTGACGGATGTAGCGGAATGTGAAAATACGCATCTTTTAGATCTAATGTTGCGAGGAAATCCCCCTGATTGAGCAACGGAAGAACCTGCTGCAGCGTGAGCATATGAAAGTGTTCCGAGAGAATGTACTGGTTCAGGGGCCTGAGGTCCAGAATGGGTCGCAGGGACCCGTCCTTCTTTGGGATTAAGAAGTACAGGGAGTATACTCCAGAGCCCTGTTGCGCCACTGGCACAAGCTCGATTGCCCCTTTTTGCAGCATGACGAGCACCTCTTGCTGCAATAAGTGCAAATGCTCTGTTGACATAGGACGGTGCCTTGGTGGGATGTTGGGTGGAGTGGACGTTAACTCCAGACAATAACCGTACTGAATAAGTTTTCTGACCCACCTGTCTGTGGTGATGGTTTTCCAGACAGGTAGGAACTGTTGGAGTCTCCCCCCGACAGGCGTGGTATGGTCGGGGGGCAGTGACAAGGCATCACTGTTTGTTGGTGGCGGAGGATCGGGAGTTGTTTCCACGACCTCTGCCCTTGGTGCTGTTGCCGCGATATCCGCCTCTGCTCTGCTTGTTGTAAGAGGTTTGTGCACCACCTTTCGTGTACTGTGTTTGCTGGGACATCTGGCCTCTGGAAACACCTCTATTGCTTGAGCAACGAAAAGTACTACCCCTGAACTGCTGGGACTGGAGAGCCCCCATGGACTTCGCAGTCTTGGTGTCTTTCTTTATTTTTTCCAGGGTGGTATCCACCTCAGGTCCAAATAAGTGATCAGGGTTTACAGGCTGATTGAGGATGGTGGTTTGTATCTCTGGTTTGAACCCGGAGCCAGGCCTGACGTCTCAACATCACACTTGTGTTAATGTCCCTGGCCGCGGTGTCTGCTGCGTCCAGTGCACATTTAATAGAAGCATTTGAGATGAGGTTCCCTTCCTGAATGAGCATCTCTGCTGCCTCCTGTTACTCGTCTGGCAAGTGTTGTAACAGGGTCTCAAGTGCATCATAGTGTGCCCTGTCATATCTGGCCAAGAGGGCCTGAGTGTTTGAAATACGCCAGATATTGGCCGCATGAGCCGCCACCCTCTTCCCTGATGCCTCTAGCACTTTAGATCCCGTGTCAGGGGGAGGAGCATCACCAGTAGTTTGTGAATTTGCCCTCTTCCGGGCATTAGAAACAACGAGAGAGTCCAACGGCAACTGGCCCTTGATGTATGTAGGGTCGCCAGGTGCCTGACGATATTTTTTTTTCAATCCCGGCACCTCCAAGGTGAAGCCAGGCATCCCCGGCGCGTGTGGGCTCTTTAAAAATGTCCGCAGCATGTTTCAAAACCCCCTTCAGCATTGGCAGAGTCTTGACAGTCTTTTCAGATGTGGAAAAGCTATCAAACAGAAAATCCACTTCAACAGGGTCAGCATGCAGCTGGACGTCGTGATTTTTAGCTGCCCTCTCAATTAGAGCATTAAATGCCGCAGAATCCTCAGTAGGCGTGGGTTTTAACAGCATATACTTGAGTGTCCGGGGCAGTTTGCGGATCCCCTGGGTCCCCAGCATCTGCACGAGTCATGGTGATCTTCAGGATCAGTGTCAGCAGGGAAGTTGTACTCATCATCCTCACCTTCTCCAGCCTCCACAGCAGAGCAAGTGGGTGAGGTCGGAGCAGTGTCTTGCGGCCGTGGATAAATAGGTTCAATCAGAACCGGGGAATCCGTAGAAGCCTTTTTCCTCTTCAAAGGAATGGTGTAGGACTCCATAGGCTGTGCCAGCGTGATCTTTCGCTTGTAGATGGAAAGTTTACCGGTGTCAGCGTCGATAAATTGCTCCGACTGCTCCTCCATCAGGGGTTGTAGGTGCTTCGTGCCTCCAACAGCAGGTGTTGGCTGCGGTCCCGTGGACACCTTGGGCGCGTTGTCGACCGTCCTGGGCGCGAACACCTTCGGCACCACTTTCGGCGGCAGCGTGAACTGGATCTGCGCCGTCGACTTTGGCGGTTTTGCAGCGGGCTTCGAGGTGGAAGCGACCTTCGGATCGACCGCGGAGGCCTTGTTCCTGATGCGTTGCAACGAGTCCGATACCTGCTTTGTGAAGGATGCGCACGGTTTTGTCGACCTGACAGGTGTTCTCAATCCACCAGCATGTGCAGACTCGAGTGCAACATTACTTTTGGCCTGGTCCGGGCGACGTGCTGGGTCGACAGCCTTTGGAGCTTCAAGTCCTTTGGTTGTGTCGACGGCCTGTGGCGCCGATGGTTTCGGCTCGATGGCCTTGACAGCCTTTTTTGGCGCCCCAGTTTTCGGCTCGACGCCCTTGTGCGACTTCGGTTTGACGCTCTTGAGCGACTTCACCGGATCGACAACCTTCTTCGGCTGGCCCGACGTGTCCGAAGACGCGGAGGTGACCAAAGCGACAGGCGTCTTCTGTGTCGACGGCGTCTCGATCACTGTCGGTTTCGTCGAGACCGAAGCTTTCACTTTCGGTTTTGATTTCACCAATGGCGGCTTCGTAGGATGGACCGTAGCCGGGCCGGTAGGCGAGACCGTGGATCCAGGTGCAAGATTATGGGTAAGGCCATGTGGCGATCACTCGACCGGAGACTTAGTGATTGTTCGAACGGTGCATAGCTCTTCCCCTGAGCTATCTTCCGTGGCCCCATAGGCCTCATTGTCGTCTCCTACCTCGTCGACGACGACGTCTTCTGTTTCGAGCATTTCTACGTCTGCGTCGTAGTTGGAGTCGATCTCCGCCGCTGGAGTTGAAATCGGCTCCCGATCTTCCTGCTCGTCTGTTTCTTCCCCCTCGAAAATGTTCACCGGGGCAGGGGCCGTCAGCTGGGCCTCCTGGCGCGCCACGCGCCCAAGTCGAAGCGTTTTCTTGGAGCGAAAACGGGAACAAGCCATACAGTTGGCTTCATCGTGATCCGGCGACAGGCACTTGTTGCACACCGGGTGGACATCGATGTGGGGATACTGAGTTGCACACGGGGCATCTCTTGAACGGGCTCCGTTCCATGATGATTCGTCGAAGTTTGGCTGCGTTGACTAGGCCTCAAGCACCGAAGATCCACGCGGGTCCTCCGGATGTCCGACTCAGGAACTGAGCCGGAACAGAGCTGGGCACCGAACGCAAACAATACCAACGATATAGGAAAGGCCTTTGGGCCTAAAGAAAGTTTCTATCGATTCCGATCTTGAGTGATCAAATATGCATCCGAACCCAATGGCGGAAAAAAACAATCTGGGGATGGAGTCGATGCCCATGCGCACTGTAGTCCAGGGGAGGAGCCACCTATCTCGTGATACTTCGAAGACTCTTCCAGGACAACAATGTGCAATCATCCGGACCCAACACTAGGCGGCGATCTATGCTACAGATATGAATTCAGCAGCCCACATGCCTCGAACACATTTTCTTCCCCAAAGAGTCCAGCCTTTTGGATTTCCTGTCAGGGAGAGCAGTAGGGAATGGGCCATAAGAAGTCGACACTTTGACCACCAAGCTCTCCGGGGTAAGCTGTTGGGTGAAGAAAATTGGGCCCGCTGTCGTGGGGCGATGGCGGAGAGTGATCGTCCTACTAACAGGAACCCGGAGTTGGGTTTGGACCAGGTCTCCAACAGGATGTCAGTGAAGTACATCACTGAACAGGAGTAGGGGATCTAATGAGGAGACTCCCGGTTGCAGCACCTATATCAAGATGTTGGTGGGGAAGTGTGGCTCACTGGTTAGAAGCGGTAGACCCTGAAGCAGAGATCGGCCCGGGACCAGGGTTCAATTCCCGATGCGGCAGGGTCTTGGGTCAATGTCCGCGGACTCGATAATTCTCGCCGAGGTGCCTATGGTAACCATGGGTCCCACTCTGCAACTCTGGGCAATAGCTTGCTTAATCTCCACAACGGCCCCATCAGCGCCGGGGATGCCTGGCTTCACCTTGGAGGTGCCAAGGAGGGACCATCTCACAGGGAAAGCCAGGACGGGTTCCCCAGCGGTATACAGCGCCAGGACACTCCGAGATGGAGTAACCGTGCACTTCACAAGTATACTTACTTGGTTTTGACTGCCACTGAGGCCAACTGAAGGTCAAGACCTCCAGCCGCCCTCCCCACCACCACTGTGCATTAGGCTCTCTCCTCCGTAGCCATGGGAGGAGGAGAAAGCATACCAGTATCTGGAGACGTATCCAGTCTACTGGCTTCACCCAGTTCCTCAGTACAGTCCACAGTAGGGTCTTCTATGGATGGTATTCTTCAGGGTCCAGCAACCCCGCCTATCCCTCCTTGAGCGTTAGTCCACGGGTACAGGGCTCAGGCTCCAATCTAGGAATTCAAGGTCCTGCCAGCATTGGTGTTGAGAGACAACCATTCGACTTCGTGTCAGAGTCGGGGAATCAAAGTGGAGATGGTGGCGTCTGGAGTATCGGCATCAGGTCTGCCTTAGGGGAAGATCGACATGGTACGACCGGTGTCAGTCCAGATCCAGGAATTGTTCCCTGGGGGCTCACCGGTGCAAAACCAGATGGGGCCCCCCTCTGACCCAGCAGGGTCCAAAAGGCACATCGACAGGGCTGGGCCATGCAAAAATGAGACACATGGTTTCCTTAAACTCTGAGTTGGGAGGGGGTTGCTCTGGTGCCTGGAAAGTCAGGGAGGAATGGCGTCGACCCAGACTCAAGCTCCGTAGAACCATGCCTCGAGTGCCGATGCTCCCTCTTACAGACGAGAAGTCAAAGAGCACTTAGACATCATGCTCTTTTTCTTGTGCCGCTTATCAGAGGGTCTGGAGAACTTTGGGACGAAGAGGACTTCGGCCCTGCGAACGATCCCAGGACCTTTCCCTCAACTGGGACAAGGATTTCTGCGGAGTCGCATGCCAAGCAGCTACCAGCTTCAGGGACCGCTCTCTCAAAGCCTTCACGACCATGGCCTGGCAATTGGGGCACGACTTGCTGTTGTGGTCGACTCCAGGTACCACAGACAATGATGAGTGGGTCCATCATCAGTATAGTTTGGTGACAGGCACCACAAGGCTTAAAACCTGTCTTTTGAGATGACATCTCGACACACCAGGAGGTAATGCATCAAAAACAGTCAACAAAACGTAGAAAAAATTGTGTTCTAAAAACAACAGAGGGGTAGCTCTTCTCGGATCTCATTGCTGGTTGGCGCGGAAAAAAAAGAACTGATGTCAGCGTGCCTGTGAACAATATTGAGAGACTGATTGGAAACAAAATAAATTACCTAAATATACAACCAAAAGTGGAAATGTTGGTCCAGATATTATAACTATTTTAATCCCATTTTAATCAGACTTCTAAAATAAGAGTTTGAATGGATACCCATTTGGTATCTGGAAGAGCCCTGTTGTGGACTTGCCTTTAAAATATGAAATCAATGTCTTCAGTATCAATGTTTTTCGAGCGAAATCCGGTCACAAAACAACCAAACTTTACCTACACCTCAAATGGCAGTAACCCAATCGCAACTTGTGAATGAATAAAGAAGAAAAAAAATATTGTTGCAGAGTAAGCAGTGGTGAAGGCCCCTGTCCCTGTGAATAGGGCCAACCATTCTTAGTCGCAATCTGCAACCAATTATACGGAGTCAAAATTAATGAATATTAGATAGTTCGCATTGTGACTCAATCAGATTTTGTTTTTTCTTTTTAAAAAACGAACCTAATGGTACATAAGTTGATTCATAAAATTATTGGTAAAAAAAATACTGGTTGCAAATTGTGATCAGTATTTTACGTCCAGTAAATAGTACATCCACCTCTCATTTTGGTAAATAAATTTTTTTTGCAACAGTAGTTGACTTGTTCATCAATTTCCAAGATTAAGACACAGTTTATTCTGATGAAAAGGATGTGTGATTCGTACCCATGACAACGATGAAATCTTACCTTTGCATCAGACACTTCTGTCCATTTTGCAGCCTCCCAGTATGTTTCTGTCAAAGTCTCTAAAATAGCTTCTTGATCATCTTCTTTTCCTTCCGTTTCACTTGAAACTGCGCCATCCTGAGACTGCAGCTGCAGAATTTTATCGGCTAGTGCACATCCTTTCCGACAGAGAGCATCAATTAGGGTGGTCTTCTGTTTGTCCATGTCACTATGCAAAATGTGCAAAAGAAAGCATTCAGTTTGTGCTTAAAAATCCTGTAAAGGCGCACACAGCTGTAAATAACAAAGTAACCAAGCTTTTTACACTAGTGATGAAGTTTGTAGTTACATCAGTTATGCAGCTTTTTTTTGGTGGAGTTTTATACAGTGCGATCTTGACCCGAAGGTATTGGGTATCAGAGCGCTTTGCACGAGCACCAGTTGCGTTACATGAGGACACATTCATTTTTGTTAGGCACGGGGAGATTAAGTGATTTGCCCAGAATCCCAGGATGTTCAGCGTCATTCCCGAGACTCAAACCCGGTTTCCCAGACTCGCGGTCGACCGCCCTGGCTGTTAGGCCAACTCCTCTCTTCAAGATGGGCACAGAATCAGATGTTTCAGAACCAGATGCTTTGGCTTCACATACTACTGCGCTCTAATGGTTGGATATACAAAACTGAAAAACACCAGTGGATGATCACTTGAGGTGAAGTCTCTAAACAGACATGGTAAGTTATCAACTGGAACCACATAAGCCCCTTGAGATTCACACAGTCTTCAGATTCATTTATTGAACAACCCTTTTCATCTGTGCTAATTTACAGTAACAAGGGGTGTGCAAAATAGCGTGCTCGAAATGTGCATCCAATTTCAAGACTGGCAGTTTGGAACTGGGAAATAAGAATCAATGTAACATATTATTGGCCTTACAGGGCATGGTCGGAGTGAAGGGGTTGCATGTGAACCTGTGAGATGTAAAAACTGTGCTGCAGAAAACTAATTTAACTGTTTGATGCAAGACTTGGTTATTAACTAAAATATTTAGAATAAATTAGCAAGCAGTATCTCACCGTAGTTAAAGAGGGAATGAGGTAAAGGGAACTCTAGAAAAGGTTTGCTTGATGTGATTTGCCACAACTGAATAGACCTTGCAGTAGAGTCAAAGCAGTATTGACTGTAGAAGGTGATGGAGCAAGGACTCGTAGAAAAAAGACTAGCTCAGAAGCAATCGCTCCTTTAATTCACTAACAAGTTATTAAAATTGTTTTGTGTAAGACTAATGCGCACCACACAAATATGAGTGTTAGTGAAGCTTGCTTATGTGTTTACTAACGTGGATAACATGAACGAAGGACTAAAACCGCTTTAAATAAGAAATCTTTAATACGCATGCGTCAACTGCATCTATGCAGGATGACGAGCTATCGCTTGGAGGGAAATTCTTGCGCATGAGCAGAAGACACTAAAATGGAGTCTTGAAGACTCGCGTGCATGGCATCTGCTTAGCTGCAACGAAAATGAGCTATTTTACTAATGCTAATGCGGAGAAAGTTTTAATAAGTAAAGGGGAATAGAGAAGATATGGGTGGTAAACAGTGAAACCATTTTGGTTCTGAAATTAATATTTGTCTTTCTGAGTTTATCACTAATGCACATTTGGGCCGCTCTTGTATAACTGAAGTAAGCTGAGTAAAGGGAAGACTGCGAATGTCTACTGAAAAGTTAACCCGGAATGATGACTTAGATGTTCAACGGGAGCCAAGGTTGCAAGTGTTATACCCTGGGAACGGATGGTGAAAAGCTCAACAATGTGGACTCACATTCAGACTGTTATAAAATGTTGCAAATAAAATGTAAATGCGTGTGTGAACTAAATTTGTGAATAAAAATTAAGGGGATTGGTTTGCGAACAATAGTTGACGGATTTAAATGACATGCAAGTATGGTGTGATGATCTTTCCACCCTTGCCTGACCAATTAGATCTCGTATTTTTAAGATATTGAAACTTTAGTGGGTGGGAACACGAAGAACGAAAGGTATAATGGAGATAGCCTTAGTTAGTCAGTTAGTCGCTGATGCGGAGATGCTGAGAGTCCAGATGCTGTGAGTGGAGCGGAGAACCATGAATGCCGTTGCTGGGAGGTATGCTGTGAGATGCTGATGAAGAGTTGAATACAGAACCCTTCTATCCTAATTTAATTGGGTTAGATAAGAAGTTAGCGGAAGAATCACGAGAAGGAAGAGAGTGTCAGCGAGGGGTGCGGCACAACCGTCTGTATTCTAGAGAGGTCAACTATCCTGCCCTGAATCCTGTCCTGAAGTATTTGTCTCCTGACCTATCCCGGGGGACCCTTACCAGCCCTTTGGCCATGGGGTTGGTCTTCACACCATTCTTGGTAAATATAATTTCATGTTATTTGCAGATGTTCTTTTCTCTCTAGCCTCTCCTTTTACCTTAGACATTGTTCATTGAGTAAGTAAGTGTTATATTTGTTTGATGATATAATTACATTTTCTCTCCAAAGAATGACGGTTATTGCACTGTGCATTTGAGATGGTTGCATGCGTTTGAAATCTAGATAAAAATGTTAAAACTTCCAGAATCTGTGATTATTTTACTTTAATATACAAAAGTTAAGAGTTATGTACATTGTCACCATCAACTAGTTCAACTAATGGTCCATCGACCAGAGGAAAGAACTATTTGATCAGTGAAAGAGTTAGTTTGAGATGAACAGAGGTACTGAATAACTAATCCTGATTACTGTGGAAGATATAGAAGGAATATGCTACTTACCAGTATGCATCTGTTCTTGGCATGTAGAGCTGCAGAGTTGTACATTTAGCAATAGATCGCCACCTGGTGTTGGGCTCGGATGATTGCAGGTTGTTGTTTGCAACGAGAATGCGAAATGCCCAAGCTTCGCTGCCTGATTTCCACACCCACAATCGGAAGGAAATGCGATATGGATGAACTGGTCAGGCAGATATGCGTACGCTTTTCCGCCTCTCCCACTCATTCCACTAGTAGTACGCAAGCTCAGACAACAGTCTCTCAAACTAATACTAGTGGCCCCCACATGGGCCCGTCAGCCGTTGTTCACCACACTACTGGATCTCTCACTAGTTCCACATCAAAAATTACGGCTCACGCCATCCCTGTTAACACAGAACCATGGAGAAATAAGACACCCAGACCCAAACCAACTGAATTTGGCAATCTGGCTCCTGAGGTCTTAGAGTTTGGTTACTTAAACCTACCACAAGACTGTATGAACATAATTAAAGAAGCTAGGAGACCCACTACCAGAGCATGTTATGCAGCTAAGTGGAAAAGATTTGCAATATACTGTACCAACAATAACATTGATCCACTGGATGTTTCCATCCAAAATATCATCTGCTACCTTCTACACCTACAAAGGTCCACTTTGGCTTATTCTTCCATACGCCTGCATTTAGCAGCAATTGCAGCCTATTTACAAAATAGACAGCATTTATCTCTCTTTAGAGTACCTGCAATTAAAGCATTTATGGAAGGATTAAAATGAATAATTCGACCTAGGTTACCACCTGCACCGGTATGAAACCTAAACGTGGTCCTTACAAGACTTATGGGTCCCCCTTTTGAGCCTTTACACAAGTGTGAACTGCAATTCCTAACATGGAAAACTGCCTTCCTTCTTGCCATCACCTCTCTCAGAAGAGTGAGTGAAATACAAGCATTCACAACAGAAGAACCATTTTTTCAAATCCACCCTAACAAAGTGGTTCTTAGACCCAATCCAAAATTCCTGCCAAAAGTCATTACTCCTTTTCACCTTAACCAATCAGTAGAGTTACCAGTGTTTTTTCAAAAACCGGACTCTGTTGCAGAAAGAGCCCTACACACCTTAGATGTTAGAAGAGCTCTACTATACTACACAGACAGGACAAAATCCTTCAGAAAGACAAAACAACTATTTGTATCTTTCTCTCTCCCCACACAAACGCAATCCCATCTCTAAAGGAGGAATTGCCAGATGGATTGTAAAGTGTATTCAAATATGCTATCAAAAAGCAAAACGTACACTAACAGTTCCTCCTAGAGCGCACTTCACTCACAAACTAGGAGCCTCTATGGATTTCTTAGGAAACATACCATTAGAGGACATATGCAAAGCAGCAACATGGTCTACAATACACACCTTCACTAAACACTATTGTGTTGATGTGCAAGCCAAGCAGCAAGCTGCAGTAGGCCAAGCTGTACTTAAAGGAATATGCTACTTACCAGTATGCATCTGTTCTTGGCATGTAGGGCTGCTGAAATTTATATCTATGCATAGATCGCCGCCTAGTGTTGGGTCCGGATGATTGCATATTGTTGTCCTGGAAGAGTCTTCGAAGTATCACGAGATAGGTGGCTCCTCAATCAATCAATCAATCAGAGCATTTGTATAGCGCGCTACTCACCCGGAGGGTCTCAAGGCGCTGGGGGGGGGGGGGGGGGGGGGGTCCGCTACTGCTCGAACAGCCAGGTCTTGAGCTGCTTCCTGAAGGCGAGGTGGTCCTGGGTCAGGCAGAGGTGGGTCGGAAGGGAGTTCCAAGTCTTGGCAGCCAGGTAGGAGAAGGACCTTCCTCCTGTGGTGGCTTTTCGGATGCGGGGGATGGCGGCAAGGGCGTGGCTGGTCGATCGGAGCTGGCGTTTGGGAACGTAGAAGTTGAGGCGGCTGTTGAGGTATCCTGGTCCTTGGTTGTGTAGGGCTTTGTGTGCGTGGGTGAGGAGCCGGAAGGTGATTCTCTTGTTGACCGGGAGCCAGTGCAGGTCTCTCAGGTGTCCGGAGATGTGGCTGCGGCGGGGGATGTCCAGGATGAGTCGTGCTGAGGTGTTCTGGATCCGCTGGAGTCTCTTCTGGAGTTTGGCGGTGGTCCCGGCGTAGAGGGAGTTGCCGTAGTCCAGACGGCTGGTGACGAGGGCCTGGGTGACCGTCTTCCTGGTCTCGGTGGGGATCCATCGGAAGATCTTACGTAGCATGCGCAGGATGTTGAAGCACGACGAGGAGACGGCATTGACTTGTCTGGTCATGGAGAGGGAGGAGTCCAGGATGAAGCCCAGGTTGCGTGCGTGGTCTGTTGGTTTGGGTGCGCTGCCCAGGGCGGGGGGCCACCAGGAGTCGTCCCAGGCGGAGGGTGAGGATCCCAGGATGAGGACTTCCGTCTTGTCCGAGTTCAGTTTCAGGCGGCTGTTCGACATCCATTTGGCTACGTCTGTCATCCCTTCGTGCAGGTTGGCTCTGGCGGTGGCGGGGTCGTTAGTGAGGGAGAGGATCAGCTGGGTGTCGTCGGCGTAGGAGATGATGTTCAGGTTGTGCTGGCGTGCGATGGCTGCGAGGGGGCTCATGTAGACGTTGAAGAGTGTTGGGCTGAGCGAGGAGCCTTGAGGAACGCCGCAGATTACTTTGGTGGCTTCCGATCTGAACGGGGGAAGGCGGACTCTCTGTGTCCTTCCGGCGAGGAAGGAGACGATCCACTCCAGTGCCTTCTCCTGGATTCCGACGTTGCTGAGGCGCTGTACTAGGGTACGGTGGCAGACAGTGTCGAAGGCCGCGGAGAGGTCCAGGAGGATGAGGGCCGCTGTTTCTCCGTTGTCGAGCAGGGCTCGGATGTCATCGGTGGCTGCGATCAGGGCGGTCTCGGTGCTGTGGTTGGTCCGGAAGCCAGACTGCGAGAGGTCGAGGGAACCGTTCGTCTCGAGGAAGGCGGCCAGTTGCTTGTTGACTGTCTTCTCGATGACTTTGGCCGGAAACGGGAGCAGCGAGATGGGGCGGTAGTTCTTGAGGTCGGTTGGGTCTGCTGATGGTTTCTTTAGTAGAGCGCTGAGTTCGGCATGCTTCCAGCTCTCCGGGAAGGTGGCGATGTCGAAGGAGGTGTTGATGATGTCCCGCAGGTGGGGTGCGATGACAGCGTCGGCCTTGTTGAAGACGTGGTGAGGGCAGGGGTCTGTCGGAGATCCGGAGTGGATGGAGTTCATCGTGCGGATGGTGTCTTCGGTGCTGATCGGGGTCCAGGCGCGGAGGGTGGTGGTGGGGGGCGGTGGTTCGGTCGTGGCGTGCGTCGGTTGGGTGATGAAGCTGTTGTGTATGTCCGCGATCTTGTTGTGGAAGTAGGAGGCGAGGGAGTTGCAGAGGTCTTGCGAAGGGGTGATGTCGTTGTTTCCGGCGTTGGGGTTGGAGAGCTCTTTAACGATGTTGAAGAGTTCCTTGCTGTTGTGTGCGTTGTTGTCCAGTCGTTCCTTGAATGTGTTTTTCTTGGTGGCGTGGATCAGCTGGTGGTGTTTTCGGGTGGCGAGCTTGAGGGCAGACATGTTGTCCGGTGTTGGGTCTCTGCGCCAGATTTTCTCGAGTGCTCTGCAGTTCCTCTTGGAGCTCTTGAGTTCGTCGTTAAACCATGGGGCTTTCTTGCTGCCGGGTCTGCTCGGCGGGGTCTTCAGCGGGGCGAGGTCGTCTGCGCAGTCGCTGATCCATTTCCTGAGGTTGGTGGCTGCTTGGCTGGGGGTTTGTTGTGCTGGTGGGAGGGTTCTTGTTCAGGGAAGTAGCGAGCTGGTCTGCAGTGATCTTGTTCCAGCTTCTGCGGGGAGCCTGTTGCTGGTGATGGTGGAGCGTGGTTCTTCTGAAGCTGAAGTGGACGCAGCTGTGGTCCGTCCAGTGGAGTCCCGTGGCGTGGCTGAAGGCGATGTCCTTGCTGGAAGAGAAGACCGGGTCGAGAGTGTGTCCAGCGTAGTGGGTGGGGGTGGTCACCAGTTGCTTGAGTCCGAGGTTGGCGAGGTTGTCCAGCAGGGTGGTGGTGTTGCGGTCGTTATTGTTCTCCAGGTGGAAGTTGAGGTCCCCGAGGAGGATGTAGTCGGCGGAGGGCAGGGCGTGCAGGCTGATGAAGTCGGCGATGTCTTCGCTGAATTGTGTGCGTGGTCCCGGGGGTCTGTAGATGAGGGTGCCTCTAAAGGGTGGTCTTGGGGTTGACGTGGATCTGGAAGTGCAGGTGTTCGGCGGGTGCGAGAGTGTCGTCGGTGTTGGTCGTGATGCGGATGGTGTTCCTGTGGATGATGGCGATGCCTCCTCCCGTCTGGTTGGCGCGGTCTCTCCGGGTGATCTTGTATCCCTCTGGGATGGCGATGGCGATGTCAGGCGCTGAGGAGGCGTTCATCCAGGTTTCCGTGAGGAAGGCGACGTCTGGAGATGTGGTGTCGAGCAGGTTCCAGAGCTCGACGGCGTGTCTGTGGATGGAGCGGGTGTTGAGCAGGATGCACTTCAGGTGGGTGCTGCTGGAGGTCGGCTTGGTGGGTGCTGGTGTGGCGTGGGTCCGGTTGCAGGTGAACTTGCAGGAGTGGCAGCTGAAGGGTCCGTGGGTGCGTCTAGGTGTGGCTCGGGAGCAACCCGGGGTTCGGCCGGTGTTGAGTGCGTTGAGTTCGGTAGCGTCGTAGGTCCGTCGGGTCGGCTTCCGTCGGTGGGGGCCAGGGGTCCTGGCACTGGGCGCGGTACTGGCGCGGACGGGCGCAGACGGGCTTACCTTTGGCGCACCTTCGGCGCTCATTCGGTGCTCCCGCTGCGCGCGTCCGCTGCGCGGTCGCTCTGGGGGCGTCATAAGTGAGGAGCCGGGAGGGCGGGTCAGCTGGGTGGCGGGAGTGGGGCGGACAATGGGCAGGAGGGGGGCGGAGACACCGGGGGGCAGTGGCGGGAAGGAGGGCGGCTCGAGGGAGCGAACAGGAGGGGGAGGGCAGCACAGGGGTACAGAAGGCAAAAGGGGGAGGCAAGTGAGCGAAGGCGAGGGGGGACAGGTAAGAACCGGGGGGAAACAGAAAAACAAGTGGAGGCAAGTTACACAACGGGGGGAAGGAGAAGATGCGAGTGGAGGCAAAAACGGGAGAAATTACCAGGGGGGCTAGTGGATAGTACAAGCAGCAGGCGCACAGAAGATACAGGGGGGAAGCAGGCACGCCGCAGCAGACAAACAGCGGCGAAAACGAGGGTGTGCAAGGCAGTGCGCGGCACTCAGCAGGGCAGGGTCCTGGCCACGGCGGGCAGGAGCAGCGGAGGTGGGGCAACCTCACCTGGAACAGGTTCGAGCGGTCGCAGTGCGCATGGGCATCCCCTCCATGCTCAGATTGTTTTTCGCCATTGTGGCAGAGATGGAGTATGATACAGTAAGTGATGACCATGCTTGAGAATAAAACTGAGTGCTGCAGCTGCGACAGGCACCGGGGAGGAGGGTGGGCGATATAAATGTCAGCAGCCCTACATGCCAAGAACAGATGCATACTGGTAAGTAGCATATTCCGTTCGAGGCATGTGGGGCTGCTGAATTTATATCTATGCATAGAATAAATAGTAGTACCCTCCTTAGCGGCGGTTGCCCGAGCCAGCTGCAGCAGTCTGAAAAAGAGTTTTTAGAACAGCTTGACCTACAGCAGCTTGCTGTTTTGAGTGTACATCCACACAGTAGTGTTTGGTGAATGTGTGGATGGTGGTCCATGTGGCTGCTCTACAAATGTCCTCTAGAGGAATGTTACCCAGGAAAGCCATGGATGCCCCTAACTTGCGTGTGGAATGCGCTCGTGGGGGAACTGTTAATGTGCGTTTTGCCTTTTGATAACAGATTTGTATGCACTTAACGATCCATCTGGCTATACCTGACTTTGAAATTGGGTTGCCCTTGTGTTGTGGAGAGAAGGCAACAAACAGTTGTTTAGTTTTCCTGAAGTCTTTAGCCCTGTCTATGTAATACAGGAGAGCCATTTTAACATCTAGTGTGTGTAGTGCTCTGTCTACCACTGAATCAGGATTTGGGAAAAATACTGGTAGTTCAATAGTTTGGTTAATGTGGAACTGTGACACTACCTTGGGCATAAATTTAGGGTTGGTACGCAGCACGACCCTATTACCATGAATTTGAATGAAAGGCTCTTGAATAGTGAGGGCTTGCAGCTCACTAACCCGTCTGAGCGACGTGATTGCCACCAGAAAAGCAACTTTCCATGTGAGAAATTGAATCTCACAAGAGTGAAGAGGTTCAAATGGCGGACCCATGAGCCTGGTGAGGACTATGTTGAGGTTCCAGACAGGCGAAGGCGGGTGTCTCAGAGGAATGACTCTTTTGAGTCCCTCCATAAAAGCTTTAATGGCCGGCACTTTGAAAAGGGAGAGGTGCTGTGTATTTTGAAGATAAGCGGCCATTGCAGCTAAATGTATCCTGATGGAACGATACGCAAGATTGCATCTGTATAGGTGCAGCAAGTAACATATGATGTTTTGCGTGGAAGCATCCAGTGGATTAATGCTATTATTGGAACAATAGATGATAAAACGCTTCCATTTTGCTGCATAGCATGCCCTGGTGGTAGGTCTTCTAGCCTCTTTGATGATGTCCATACAGTCAGGGGGCAGGTTTAGGTAGCCAAACTCTATGACCTCAGGAGCCAGATTGCAAGGCTTAACTGTTGCGGATCTGGGTGCTGAATGTCTCCATGGCTCTGAGTGAGGAGCCTGGGCGTGAGTTTTAGTTGCTGGTGGGGCACCACTGAAAGTTCCAGGAACGTGGTGTACCAGGCTTGCCTTGCCCACGTTGGAGCAACTAGGATTAGTGTCATGGAGTGCTGCCTCAGTTTGCAAGCCACTAGCGGTATGAGTGGTGCTGGAGGAAAAGCGTACGCAAATCTGTTTGACCAGTTCATCCATATCGCATTGCCCTGAGATTGCGGGTGAGGGAACCTGGCGGCGAAGGTGTGGCATTTTGCGTTTTCTGGCGTGGCGAAGGTCAATCTCTGGATGACCCCACTGCTGGAAATATGGTTGGAGCACCGAGGGATGTATCTCCCACTCGTGCATCTGATGACTGTGCCTGCTGAGCAGGTCCGCCATTTGGTTGTCCCTGCCTGGGAGGTGTTCCGCCATGAGGAACATGTTCCTCTGAATGGCCCACTTCCATATGCTCTGTGCGATAATTGTGGGGAGTGTGTCCCCCCTGCTTTTGAATGTAATACATTGCAGTCATGTTGTCCGTCCGGATAAGCACGACTTTGTTGCAGAGATGCAACTTGAATGCCTTTATAGCCATGAAAATTGCCATCAATTCTAGGAGGTTGATGTGCAACCGTTTCTGCTGTGTGGTCCACAGTCCCTGCACAGTATAATGGAGGACATGAGCTCCCCAGCCCTGGAGAGATGCGTCCGCTGTTAGCACCACCTGTGTTAAGAGGCTCCTGGAACGGTCGTCCCTTGCAAAGGTTTTGTGTGTTCCACCAATGTAGAGAGTTGTATGCACGACCGGTCACCAACACTAGGTCCTTCAGCTGTCCGTGAGCCTGGTTCCACTGGCGTGCTAAGCATTCCTGAAGCGGACGCATATGTAGCCTCGCATGAGGGACTATAAAGATGCATGAGGCCATCATGCCTATCAGTTGCATGAACACTTGCGCTGGGAGTGAGTGTTGTGGCCTGAATTTCTGAATCAGTGCCTGCATGCTGTTGACTCTCGCAGCGTTTGGTTGCGCTGTGGCAGTGAGAGTGTTTATTTCCGCGCCCAAGTACTGTTGTACAGGGGCGGGTTGAAGATGAGACTTTGGGTAATTGAGTGAAAATCCTAGACTGTGTAGGAGGTGAATTGTGCGGGACATGTGACTGGCACACTGCTGGGCTGATTTTGCCTGGACCAGCCAGTTGTCTAGATATGGATAGACATGGATGTGTTGTCTCCGAAGATGTGCGGCCACTGTCGCTAAGCATTTGGTAAACACCCTGGGGGCAGTAGTGACCCCGAAAGGCAGGACCTTGAACTGGTAATGCTAGTTGTTGATGGTGAACCTGAGATACTTCCTGTGACTGGGGTGCATGGGAATGTGGAAGTAGGCCTCCTTCAGATCTAGGGTTGCTAGAAAATCTCCCTGACTGAGCAGTGGCAGAACTTGCTGTAAAGTGATCATGTGAAAGTGTTCTGACAGGATGTATTGGTTTAGGGGTCTGAGGTCCAGAACGGGCCGCAGAGACCCGTCTTTTTTGGGGAATAGGAAGTACAGTGAATACACCCCTGTACTTTGCTGGTCTAAAGGCATGAGTTCTATGGCTCCTTTTTGCAGCATGGAGATGACTTCTTGCTGCAATAAGTGCATGTGCTCTGCGGACATAGGACGGTGCCTTGGGGGTATGTTGGGTGGAGTGGACGTTAACTCTAGACATTAGCCGTGACATATAAGTTGTCTCACCCACCTGTCTGTGGTAATGCTTTCCCAGACTGGCAGGAACTGCTGAAGTCTCCCCCCGACTGGTGTGGTACGGTCGGGGGGCAGTGACAAGACGTCACCGTTTGTTAGTGGCGGAGGATCTGGTATTATTATTTCCACGTCCTCTGCCTTTGGTGCTGTTCCCACGGTATCCACCCCTATTGTTCTTGTTGTAGGTGGATTGTGTGGCTCCTTTGGTGTATTGAGCTTGATGCGATGCCTGGCCTCTAGAAGCTCCCCTGTTACCGGAGCGACAAAAGGAACTGCCTCTGAATTGTTGAGACTGCAGAGCACCCATGGATTTTGCAGTGTCAGTGTCCTTTTTAAACTTTTCTAGAGTGGTATCTACCTCAGGACCAAACAGGAAGTTAGGGTTAACTGGCTGATTAAGTAGAGTGGTTTGGATTTCCGACTTGAAACCAGAGATGCAAAACCAGGCATGCTGCCTAAGCATTACGCTAGTGTTTATGGCCCTAGCTGCAGTATCAGCTGCATCCAACGCACACTTAATGGACACGTTGGAGATTAACTTCCCTTCTTGTATAAGCATTTCTGCTACCTCCTTATAAGCATCTGGCAGGTGTTGCAGTAGCTGCTCTAACGTGTCAGAATGGGCCCTGTCATATCTTGCTAACAGGGCTTGTGTGTTGGAGATCCTCCAAATATTAGCTGCTTGAGCCGCTACACGTTACCCAGAAGCCTCAAAGATCTTGGACTCCTTGTCCGGAGGAGGAGCATCACCAGTTGTTTGAGAGTTCGCTCTTTTGCGAGCATTAGCCACCAGTAAGGAGTCTAAGGGGAGTTGGCCCTTGATATACGTAGGGTCCACTGGCGCAGGCCGGTACTTCCTTTCAATTCTGGGGTTCACCACCCTCGCTTTAGTGGGCTCTTTGAAAATGTCGCTGGCATGTTTGAGCACACCCTTGAGCAAAGGCAGAGTCTTTACAGATCTTTCTGACGTCGAGAACATATCAAAAAGAAAGTCTTCCTCCACAGGGTCAGTGTGCATGTCGACATCGTGGTTAAGGGCTGCCCTTTCAATGAGTGCGTTAAACGCAGCAGTGTCTTCAGTAGGCGAAGTTTTGACTGCATATGACTGAGTGTCAGGGGTGGTGTGTGGTTCATCGGGTCAACAGTGTTAGCCCATGGCTGGGACTCATCCTGATCTGCGTCAATGGGATAGTTAAACTGCTCCTCATTGTCCCCTTCCTCCACATCCTCAGTGACTGGTGTTGGTGAGTAGGTATAGTCTTGCCCATATGGGTGTATGGGTTCAAAAAGGATAGGAGATGTAGTAGAGTCTCTCTTTTTCTTTAGTGGTATCTTGTAAGGCTCCATAGGTGTTTCAGGCCTGATTTTCCGTTTGTAAACGGTGAGCCTGCCTGATTCGGAGTCGATGTATAATTTCGACTGTTCGTCGTAAGTCGGTGGCTGGAACTGAACGTCTTCGGTTCGAGGCTGGGCGGGTGCAGCTACTGATGTTGACTTGGATGAGTCTGTAGCTTTTTGGAGTTGGACAGCCTTAGGTCTTGCCGTCGGGGGCAGGCCGTATTTGATCGGCGCCGAAAGCATTGGTGACGGACCGACTTGCTTTGAAGATTTCGATCCGACCGACTCAGACTGGTCAGTGTGCTTGTGGGTTTTTGTCGACTCGATCCAATGCTGCGCAGCAGGGACGCTTGCGGTCTTCGAGAAGATTTGTTCCTTTGTGCCGAGTGTGGTTTTCGGCTCGAAGGCCTTGACCAGTTGCGGCTTCTGGATCTTCTGCTCGACGGCCTTTTGGGCCTTGAGTCCCTCGGAAGAGGCGCCATCTTTGGAGCCGGGCTTCGACGCCGACGTGAGCGTGACGGATGTATGACGTTAAAACGCATACTTTTACAACGCATACCGTTACAACGGGACTTTTACAACGCAAATACTATTACAACGCATGTATTTACAACGCATTTTTTTACAACGCAGGTACCTTTACAACGCATACCATTACAACGTAAGTATTGGTAAGTATATATAATTTTTTTAATTGTATATTATTTAAAATTATTTTTATTTAATGTAATTGTATTTAATTTAATTTAATTTTATTTAATTAATTTAATTTATATTTATTTTTATTTTATTTTTTTCTTGTACCCCTTTATCTAAAATTCCCAAAACTGACCCTGAACCCTAAAAATACCCCTTTACCCAAAAACCCAAAACTGACCCTGAACCCTAAAAATACCCTTTTACCCAAAAACCCAAAACTGACCCTGAACCCAAAAAATACCCCTTTACCCAAAAACTGAAAACTGACCCTAAACCCTAAAAATACCCCTTTACCCAAAAACTGAAAACTGACCCTGAACCCTAAAAATACCCCTTTACCCAAAAACTGAAAACTGACCCTGAACCCTAAAAATACCCCTTTACCCAAAAAACTAAAAACTGACCCTAAACCCTAAAAATACCCCTTTACCCAAAAACTGAAAACTGACCCTGAACCCTAAAAATACCCCTTTACCCAAAAACTGAAAACTGACCCTGAACCCTAAAAATACCCCTTTACCCAAAAACTGAAAACTGACCCTAAACCCTAAAAATACCCCTTTACCCAAAAACTGAAAACTGACCCTGAACCCTAAAAATACCCCTTTACCCAAAAACTGAAAACTGACCCTAAACCCTAAAAATACCCCTTTACCCAAAAACTGAAAACTGACCCTGAACCCTAAAAATACCCCTTTACCCAAAAACTGAAAACTGACCCTAAACCCTAAAAATACCCCTTTACCCAAAAACCCAAAACTGACCCTGAACCCTAAAAATACCCCTTTACCCAAAAACCCAAAACTGACCCTGAACCCTAAAAATACCCCTTTACCCAAAAACCCAAAACTGACCCTGAACCCTAAAAATACCCTTTTACCCAAAAACCCAAAACTGACCCTGAACCCTAAAAATACCCCTTTACCCAAAAACCCAAAACTGACCCTGAACCCTAAAAATACCCCTTTACCCAAAAACCCAAAACTGACCCTGAACCCTAAAAATACCCCTTTTAAAAAAACCTAACATATAACATTTTAAATATAATTATATACTTACCAATACTTACGTTGTAATGGTATGCGTTGTAAAAGTACCTGCGTTGTAAAAACATGCGTTGTAAATAAATGCGTTGTAATAGTATTTGCGTTGTAAAAGTTCCGTTGTAATGGTAGTGCGTTGTAAAAAATGCGTTGTAATGGGTGTTTACCGAGCGTGACGTGTTTAACAGTAGACACAGGCTTTGTCGCTCCGATCTTCGGGTCGACGCCCCCTGTCGACCCCGAGGGGTCGAGCACACGTTTTGACTTGGGAGGCTCCACAGTCTTCGAGCCGATGGTTGTTGTCAAAACTTTCGGTTTCGTTTTTGTGTCTTTATGTTTCGGTTTCGATTGCTCCTCTGATTGTGGCCGCTCGACCGATGGCTCTATGGAAATGTTCTTAGTCGGGCCTCGAAGCTGGACTAGAGAACTTGTATGAAGATCTTGGCTAAGGCCATCCGGCGATGCCTCGACCTGAGCCGTGGAAGAGTCTGTATGAGGCCCCGCTACTGCGGTTGGGCCTAGCTCCTCGCTTGAGTCGTCGTCGACGGCTCCGAGAGGTGGTACGTCGTCTCCTACCTAGACGATGTCTTCATCATGGACGTAGAGTTCTTCCTCGTCCTCATGGTATGGTGAGTCTTGCTCCGATGCGGGATCCGAGTGCTGAGCAGGATCCTCTTCTTGTACACCCTCCTCGCCGTCACCCCCGAAGATATTTTCTGGATCGGGTGCCGAGTCCCGCGCTGACTGTCGTGCAGCGCGTCGAAGACGAAGAGTTTTCTTCGATCTAAACTTCGAACAGGTCATGCAGCTGGCCTCGTCGTGGTCCGGTGAGAGACATTTATTGCACACCGGGTGCATGTCGATGTGAGGGTATTTCGAGTTGCAAACGGGGCAGCGCTTGAACGGACTTCGTTCCATCGTCGATGGGGCCTCTGTCGTCGAAACGCAATCTCGTCGACGACTTGTGGAAACAAGTGTAAGGCACCGAACAAAAGACAATACCGACGCCCCAAAGGCCTTTTGGCCTTGGGAAAGAGTGTATATATATATATTCCTAACTTAAGCTAAGAAAGTACATCCGAACCCGATGGCGGAAAAAAAAAATCTGAGCATGGAGGGGATGCCCATGCGCACTGTAGTCCAGGGGAGGAGCCACCTATCTCGTGATACTTTGAAGACTCTTCCAGGACAACAATGTGCAATCATCCGGACCCAACACTAGGCGGCGATCTATGCATAGATATAAATTCAGCAGCCCACATGCCTCGAACACACTATTTCAGTATGCTGCAACGGATACAAGCGACCACCGCTAGGGGAGACACTGCTGCACAATCGTTGCTAAATGTACAATCTGCAGCTCATATGCCTCAAACGGAATATGCTACTTACCAGTATGCATCTAATCTCGGCATGTAGAGCTGCAGAGTTGTACATGCCCTCCCGCATCCCCGGGCCTTGTATCTGTTCCAGTACTCATCTTACTTAGATGCACACGCATGGACATCCTTTTCTCTTTCTTCTACTAACTCCATCATTTCCCATCATGGCGAAAAACAATCGGAGGATGGAGTCGATGACCATGCGCAGTTTTGTCCAAGGGAGGAGTCACCTATCTCGTAACTACAAAGACTTCTTCCAAGAAAACAACAACAACCTGCAATCATCCGAGCCCAACACCAGGTGGCGATCTATTGCTAAATGTAAAACTCTGCAGCTCATATGCCTCGAACAATTGTATACAAAACTTTGACCCCAGCGGTTTACTCAATTGTGTGTTTATGGGCCCAGGTGAGTATATGGTAGTAGAGTATCTGTTGTTGGTATGCAGCTGGATCAAAGGGATGCACAGAATGAGAAGATGGCTCATCGTTAACAACAAGCTAGACATGTCCATCCAGTTTAACACTGTCATTCTGTCCTGCTTCCAGATTTTTAGGATGCTGAGAAAGATCTACAAGTGGCTGCCAAGCAACCCCAGAAAGCCAGTCACCTAGGCTCTCATCATCATGAGACTGGACTATGGGAACGCGCTCCACTTAAGAATCACCAAGCACCTCACAAAAAGACTGCAAACCATCCAGAGAGGAGCAGCCAGACTCATCCTCAATTTCATATGCAGCACTCACATAACACCACACCTGAGGGAACGCCACTGTCTCTCAATAGACAAGTGAGCAGAGTTCAAGGTACTCATCCAAAGACAGGCACATTCTACCTTAGCCTTGTACACTTTCATCAACCATGCAGGCACTTATGCTCAGCCAAACTCTTACTAGCACACACCCCACACAATCACAGAAGCAGTTCCGGAGGTCGAGCTTTCTCTAACATCATGCCTAAAGCACAAAACAAACACCAGCCACACTTCAAAGTCCCACCACTATTCTTGAGTTCCGTAAGAAGCGAAAGATTTGGCTTTTTGAGTAAGTTTTTTCACCACTCCCGGGGACTAGCCTCACACACCTGCATAGCGCCAGGATAACATTAAGGGTGATAGCAGACTATATAAAAAAGATTTAACCTAACAAGTGAGTACCTTTATCAGAGGTGACCTATAAAAACTGCAATAGCCTTATTTAGCCTTTTCTGACATGCCTGTGCTACACCAGACAACCAACTGTTAGTGAAATGATACCAACCAAAAACATACTATAATCCACCTTGGATCCTGCAGAGACAGTTCTCAAGAAGTGGTTGTGGGAACAGAGGACAAAGGCTCATGCTCAGGAGCTCCAGCTACCACACTCTCCTGGCCCAATCCTGGGTGTTGATAATGGCTTGTGTCGGGTTTGGGCTACTTTTCCCTAGAACTCGAGGCAGGAGAGGTAGTGGCAGGAACGCATACATGAGATCCTTTTCTCATTGCAGTTAAAAGCGCATTCCAGTGACTTTTCTGCAGAAAACTCCAAAGCGCATTACATTTGACACTGTGGGATCTTGCTGGTCGTGAACAGATTTAACCAGGGGATGCTGCTTATCACCTCAGATTGGAGATGATGCCACTCGTGATCTGCCAGCCGACTTCTGCTCAGCTCGTCTGCTATGGCATTCAGAAATCCTGCCAGATTGCTGGCTACCACAAAGATGTTCTACTGATTCAGACACGTTCAGAAACACAGGGCATCCTGGCACAGGATCCAAGATTCCACTCTTGCATGCTTGATTCAGTACCACACAGTGGTCGTGTTGTCCTTGAGGACCTGCAGTGGACTCTCCATGATAAATGACCGGAAGCCCCTAAAGATTTATGTGAAGCTGACTCACTGCTGGAGAGCACATCCTTCTTATATCTACCTCATCCAGGTAATGCACCAACCCCAAACCCAGGAGCAATGCATCCATCTCAACCGTGAAGTATTATTGGTGAAGGGAAGAGTGGTCTGATGCAGGTCAGGCTGGTGTTGACTGCCACCACAGAAGATCCTTAGCTGTTTCTTGCAAGATCTGCATGGAGTCCGAGAGGTAGCCCTTGAGCCCGGAACAGTGGGATAGTAACCTAAATGTCCCACACTTGCTGCTGCAGTAAAGGCCCAGTATGCCACTAAGTCTAGGACAACCCAAATGAAAGGAATCTTGTGGATGGAGCTTAGAAGGAACTTCGACTCGATCGAAAACCCCAAAGATGTCAGGAATTTGGCCATCATTCAGTCCATGACAAACTGTGGTGAGGCTGCCGTGAACAGCCAGTTGTCGAGTTGATAACATATGTATTCCTGACCTCAGAAGGTGGGCAGCAACCACTGACATCACTTTCTTGAACACCAGAGAGGCTAGGGGATACCAGAAGAGCAGCACAGCAAATTGGAAGTGTTCCAACCCCATCTTTAGCTGCACAGGTCCTGAAAATCCAGGGCCATTATCAAATTTCCTGGGTCTGGAGAGGAAAGAATCGGAGCTAGGATGAGAACTTCAAATTTGTCTTTCAGTAGACTTTCGTTTAGAGGTCCACTATAGGCCTGAGGCCACAGCCCTTGTTCGATACAACAATGTAGCATGAATAGCACAACTCTCTTCTCTCATAAGCTGGCACCCACTCAATAGCCTCCTTGGCCAGCAGCTGGGAACTGGTTTCACAGATGTATATCTCAGTAGATGTCAAAGAGCAAGAGTAGGAGGAGCAGGGCTGCCCTTTCTAATGTGCCCGTCTGGATGGAGGATTTATGGTCTAATTTGCACAAGGAATCCATTGCAGAATCCTATAGACCTCAAGAATATTTTGAACGTAAGCACATTTCTCAATCTTCCACAAACACTGGAGCTCAAAATAAAAATAAATAAAATGAAAGCAGCACCACAGCGATTGAGGCATAGTATGACAACAGGAGAAACAAAGATCAACTCCACATAGAATGATGATATAAATGAAAAACGTAAGCAAATAATAGTTTAGAAGTAAAATGGCAGTTTTCTGGTGAATAGACACACAATGGTAAATGAGTCAAGAAGCATTAAAAAGAACAATCAACATTAGCATATAAGTTTCAGAAGCAGAGATTTTGTTGAATCACAGACTGAAGCGAACCTCAGGTCATTAGTTGGGGTGTCATCAGGAGGGATCAGCCTCTACTGATTTGGCTGAGAATTTCTCGAGGGCAGTGTAGTCATTATGGGATTTGGTTGAATGGGATTTTAGATTAATGTTTACAGCAATATTCTACACCCATCACCATATAACAACTTTTATTTATTGACATCCATGACTTAAATACTGAAATTTTAAATAAAAACACACATTGCAGCACTGACATTAATCTTGGGGAAGTACCATATTATACCACTTTTTCTATACGCATCAAACCAATTCCATCAACACTATCACTATATGAAAATGGGATGCAAGAAAAACTATTTACTGGTTAGATACTTTTTTATAGTAGCAGCATCTGGCCTAGGATCGGTCTTCATGGCAGCATAGACAGCTAAAGCAGTTTGGTCAATTCTTGAGATAACTTCATTTGAAGCTTCAATGATTTCATTTAGTCGGGTCATTCTTTCCTGTGAGAAAACAGAACATCAAAGATGAAACGCAAACAAAAAAGAAATGTAAATCACTATTTCTCAGTTATAAAGTATATTTGTCTGGTATTGTTAACTTACAAAATGTATTTAGATGAGTGACATGAAAATATATTCTCCCAATAAAAACTAACATTATTTGCAATATTTTTAAGTGTTCTCATTGAGTCATTTAAAGAGACAGTTGAACGACCCAATTATTAAAATGGAAGCTACAATGAGAGAAGGAAGGTATTATTAACCCGTAATACCTCTTCTCCACCATGAGACTCTTCATTAATTTCTTGAACAAAGAATATTGCCAGGCAGGAGTGGTATTCTGGAATACTTTTTATGGTTTAAATCGGTTTTATTGGTCGAAGGCGGCACATAATACAAAAACAAATAATAATAATCCCACCTAGATCCAACTGCCGGTGGGTGACAATAAGAAAATAGAAACCTTGGACAGAGAACAAACTAGAAGAGCTAGGGAAGAAAGGGTATCTGGGAAGAACAGAAGAATGAAAAGTGGTTGTTCGAAAGATCTCAATGGTAAGGAAGAAAACAAGTCACTTACCTGTAAGGAAAATGCTACTTACCAGTATGCATCTGTTCTTGGCATGTAGAGCTGCAGATTGCTACACTTAGCATTAGATCGCCACCTGGTGTTGGGCTTGGATGATGGCATGTTGTTGTCGTCTTGGAAGAAGTCTTTGTAGCCCCGAGATAGGCGACTCCTCCCTTGGACGATCGTGCGCATGGGCATCGGCTCCATCCTTAGATTGTTTTTCGCCATGATGGGAAATGATGGAGTTAGTAGAAGTAAAGGAAAGGATGTCCATGCGTGTGCATCTAATTAAGATAAAACTGGAACAGATACAGGTCCCGGGAGGGAGTGTAGCAATCTGCAGCTCTACATGCCAAGAACAGATGCATACTGGTAAGTAGCATTTTCCGTTCGAGGCATATGAACTGCAGATACTACACTTAGCATTGATTGTGCAGCAGTGTCTTCCCTAGCGGTGGTCACCTGTATCCGTTGCAGTAGTTTGAAAGAGAGTTTTAAGGCCAGCTTGGCCTACTGCAGCTTGCTGCTTGGCTTGCACATCAACACAGTAGTGTTTAGTGAAGGTGTGTGTTGTAGACCATGTTGCCGCCTTGCATATGTCCTCTAGGGGAATATTTCCTAAGAAAGCCATAGAGGCTCCCAGTTTGCATGTGGAGTGCGCTCTAGGCGGAACTGTTAATGTACGTTTTGCTTTTTGATAGCATATTTGTATACATTTTACAATCCACCTTGCAATCCCACCTTTAGAGATGGGGTTGCCTTTATGAGGTGGAGAGAAAGACACAAACAGTTGTTTTGTTCTTCGAAAAGACTTAGTTCTATCTATATAGTAGAGAAGAGCTCTTTTAACATCTAGTGTGTGTAGAGCCCTTTCTGCTACAGAGTCTGGGTTTTGGAAAAACACAGGTAAATCTACAGATTGATTTAAATGAAAAGGAGTAATGACTTTTGGAAGGAATTTTGGATTAGTTCTTAAAACCACTTTGTTACGATGTAGTTGTAAAAATGGTTCTTGTATTGTGAAAGCTTGTATCTCACTTACTCTTCTAAGAGAGGTAATAGCAATAAGGAAAGCTGTTTTCCACGTGAGGAATTGCAGTTCACATTTATGTAAAGGCTCAAAAGGAGGTCCCATGAGTCTTGTAAGAACAATGTTTAGGTTCCTCACTGGAGAAGGTGGCAACCTGGGTGGGATGATTCGTTTTTAATCCTTCCATAAATGCTTTAATTGCAGGTACTCTGAAAAGAGACATATGTTGTCTATTTTGTAAATATGCTGCAATTGCTGCAAGCTGCAGACGTATGGATGAATATGCCAAGTTACACCTTTGTAAATGTAAAAGGTAGCAAATGATATTCTGGATGGAAGCATCCAGGGGATCAATTTGGTTATTGTTGCAATAAATGGCAAATCTCTTCCATTTAGCAACATAACAAGCTCTGGTAGTAGGTCTCCTGGCCTCTTTAATGATGTACGTAATTAATCAACTGGGAGGGATGAGGAATTTGCGTGTCCGTTTCTTTCCCCAGAGTATTCGATTAGCAATCAGCAAAAAAGGACACTTGTAACACTGCTCGACTTTCGGTTCAGTGCAAATAAGGTAACCCTCAGAGAGGTCAATGTATACTTGACGAAAGCTCTACAGACCGCCTGGCCCAATAGAGCTGAAACATGTCGACAAAACCACTTTAGTAATACCATATAGTCCCGTAACTTGGTCTACCAATGAGTATTCACAATTTTTAATAATGTAAGTTTGCCCAATATTAAAAAAAATTCTGGGTACTCTTTTTCATTTTTATTCAATCCTTTTGGGAAAGTCCTTTTGTCTCTGGACACTGCACTCGAGACTTGAGGTGCCTCTGGATGAGGCTAGCAGTACACACCAAGAGGAAAAACCCGATGATAACTGCATGAGTGTCAATGTGGGGCGGATGAAGCTAATATACCGCTACTCGCAAGTATACATTGACCTCTCTGAGGGTTACCTTATTTGCACTGAACCGAAAGTCGAGCAGTGTTACAAGTGTCCTCTTTAATGATGTTCATACAGTCTGGTGGTAGGTTAAGATAACCAAACTCTAAGACTTCAGGGGCCAGATCGCTAGATTCAGTTGATTTGGGTCTGGATGTCGGATGTCTCCATGGTTCTGCGTTAGCAGGGATGGAGTCAGTCGTAACTTTTGGTGTGGAACTAGAGAGGGTTCTAGCAGTGTGGTGAACCACGGTTGGCGTGCCCATGTGGGAGCTACCAGGATTAATTTGAGAAACTGTTGTCTGAGCTTGCGTACTACTAATGGTATTAGTGGTAGAGGATGAAAAGCGTACGCAAATCTGCCTGACCAGTTCATCCATATCGCATTGCCCTTGGACAGCGGGTGTGGAAACCTGGCGGCGAAGGTTGGGCATTTTACGTTTTTGTGTGTGGCAAACAGATCTATGTCTGGATGATCCCACTTGTGGAAGAATGGTTGAAGAACTTGCGGATGTAGTTGCCATTCGTGCATTTGTTGTGTCTGCCGACTCAACAGATCTGCTATCTGATTGTGAACTCCTGGAAGGTGCTCTGCCAACAGATATATGTTTTGTGGAATGGCCCATCTCCAAATGTTCTGTGCGAGCTGGGACAGTTGTAGAGAGTGCCCCCCCCCCCCTGTTTTTGTATATAATACATGACTGTCATGTTGTCCGTCCGGATTAAGACAGCTTTGTTTTGTACTTGTACTTGGAATGTTTTGAGTGCTAAGAATATTGCTAGCAGCTCTAGATGGTCGATATGGAACAATTTTTGTTGACTGTTCCATTGTCCTTGAGTTGTATGATGTAGGAGATGGGCTCCCCATCCTGTGAGAGATGTGTCTGCTGGGAGCACTAGTTGTGGAACAGGTTCGAGGAACGGCCGCCCTTTTGTCAAATTTTTGGTGTTCCACCACTGCAGAGAGCGATGTGTGCGGCTGTCTACCAACACCAGGTCTGTTAGTTGACCTTGAACCTGGTTCCACTGTTGTGCTAGACCTTCTTGTAACGGACGCATTTGCAGTCTTGCATATGGTACTATGAAGATGCAAGATGCCATCATGCCTATTACTCTCATGAACACTCTGGCTTGCAGAGATTGTTGGTGTTGAAAGGCTGTGACTAAGGCTTGAGTGCTCTATATCCTTGCTGGACTGGGATACGCTAGAGCTGTAGACGTGTTTATTGTAGCCCCTAGATACGGATGTATATGAGAGGGTTGCAGGTGCGACTTGGTGTAGTTGATTGTGAACCCTAAGTCGTGCAATGTTTGAATTGTCTGATGTGTGTGTTGGACACACTGATTGAATGACTTGGCTTTTATGAGCCAATCGTCTAGATAAGGGAAGATATGTATTTGTTGTCTCCTGAGATGTGCTGTTACTACTGCTAGGCACTTTGTGAATACTCGCGGTGTCGTTGTCACTCCCAAAGGAAGGACTTTGAACTGATAATGTTGTCCTTCCAGTACAAACCTTAGATACTTTCTGTGAGCAGTATGTATAGGAATGTGGAAGTAGGAGTCCTTTAGGTCTAGTGTTATAAGGTAATCGCCTTGTTGCAACAGTGGGAGCACTTGCTGTAAAGTGATCATATGAAAATTATCTGATTGTATGTAATGATTGAGGGGCCTGAGGTTCCAGAATTGGTCTTAGTGTCCCGCCCTTCTTGGGAATTTGAAAATACAGCGAGTAAACCCCTGTTCCTTGTTCTTGTAAAGGAACTATTTGTATTGCGTCCTTTTGTAGAAGTGACAGAATTTCTTGTTTGAGCAGAGTAAGGTGTTCTGTAGACATTGGACGCTGCCTGGGTGGTATGTGTGGAGGAGTTGCTGTAAGTTCCAGACAGTAGCCATACTGGATAATTTGTCTTACCCACTTGTCTGTTGTGATGGAGTTCCAGACAGGCAGAAATTGTGTTAATCTGCCCCCCACAGGAGTGGAATGCTGTTGGGGAGCAGAGGGAAGTCACTGTTTTGTGGCGGAATGGTTCGATTATTGTTGCTACCCCGACCTCTTCCTTTGTTGTTATTCACTCTATATCCTCCTCTAAAATATCCCTTGTTAGAGGATGTTTGTGTGTTAGATTTGAAGGATGATGCATTGTCTGCACCAGTTTGTTTGGAGCCTCCTCTGTAGAAGGAGCGACGAAAGGAACTTCTAGTTTGTGTGGACTGTAAAGCTCCCATAGATTTGGCAGTGTCTGTATCCTTCTTCATCTTTTCAAGTGCTGTGTCTACTTATGGTCCAAACAATTGGTTTTGATTAAATGGTTGATTTAAAATGGTAGTGTGCACTTCTTGTTTAAATCCTGAAATGCGTAGCCACGCATGTCAACTAAGTACGACACTAGTATTTACAGCTCTAGATGCAGTGTCTGCTACATCTAGTGCGCACTTGATTGAGGCATTAGAAATTAGCTTGCCTTCTTGAATAAGGTCGTTTGCCTGTGCCTTATATTGGTCAGGTAGATGTTCTGGTAGTGTCTCTAACTGATCATAAAGAGCCCTATCATATCGTGAAAGGAGGGCTTGTGTGTTAGCTATACGCCATATGTTGGTAGCTTGCGCAGCTATTCTTTTGCCTGAAGCATCTATTACTTTGGATTCTTAGTCAGGTGGGGGTGCCTCTACTGAAGTTTGTGAGTTTGCCCTATTCCTAGCATTTGACACAACTAGTGAATCTAATGGTAGTTGTCCTTTAATGTAGGCTGGATCTGCAGGTGCAGGCCTATATTTTTTTCTCAATTCTAGGGTTTAAGATCCTAGTACGTACAGGGTCTTTAAATATTCCTGGAGAATGTTTGATGACCCCTTTAATCATGGGAAGAATTTGAACAGACCTTTGCAATTGTTCAAATGTGTAACAGAAAATCTTCCTCTGCCTCATCAGAATGCATAGTGACCCCATGGTAAATGGCAGCTCTGTTCAACAGGTGACCAAAACCAATGTTCTCTTCTGGGGGAGAAGATTTTGATGGGTATGACTGTGGGTCAGGAATATCTGGAACATCCTGTGGGTTTGGGTACTCCCAGTCTGTATCATCTATAGGGTATGTGAAAGGCTCATCTGTGTCTATCCCTCTCCCTAAACTATACTCATCATCATTTTGAGGTGAGTGTGAAGATAAAAGAGGAGAATGTGGAGGAGAGATCTGTGGTGAATTGTTAAGAGGAACAGGGGATGAAGGAGAAGGAAGTATAGGAGAAGAAGGGTGAATAGGAGATGTGGCAGAGTCCTTCTTCTTGGCAGGAACTACAGGTGTGGATGTTGCATCTGCCTTCCTCTTTTTGTGTGGTGTAGTGGATACATGACCTGTCTTTGGGTCAATGTAGATCTTCTTTTGCAGAGGATCTGGTTGGAAAAGGTCTTCTGCTTGTGGAACCTTTGTCGGCGCCAATTGTTTCGGTTCCGGACGAAGTTGCTGTTTGTCTTTAGCCTTAGGAGGTGTTACAATGTCCTTTGGCATAGTTTTCGACACGGTGTTGTTTTTGGTGTTGTAGGCTGTTTGAAGTGCTTGGACGCGTCGGAATCAGGCCTTGTCGGTTTTGGCACCGAAGACGATGGCTTCGGAGTGGAAGCTGGTCTTGTCCGCTTCGAGGCGTCAGACACTGGCTTCATACCTTTGTCTTTAGAAGTGGACGGTTTCGGAGCCGAGACTTCTTTCGGTTTCGGTGCCGAGGGAGCTTGTGGGATCGGCATATGTGACTTGCTCGGTACCGAGCTACCGGAAGGCTTAATGACTTTCTTCGGAGCCGGGCTCGAAGGCGGGGCTGTCAAAGTGGTTTTTTGGTCGCGACTGGGCCTCGAAGGCGGAGTGTTGACCTTTGCCTTCGATCTGGGTGCTGTGTGTGGTGCAGGGGCAGTAGTACTCACGCGCTGACCTGATGGTATGGAGTCATCTGAATCGTCTGCCTCTGATACGATTTGGAGATAATCTGAATCTTCTTCGGGAACGAGGGGAACCTCCTCGTCGAAGATATCCACCGGTTTCGGAGCTGATCTCTGCATGTCGTGTCGACGGGCCCTCCGATCTCGAATCGTTTTCTTGGATCGAAAGGACGCACAGGCTGTACAGCTGGATTAGTAGTGTTCTGGCGATAAGCACAGGTTGCAGACCTCGTGGTGGTCACTGTGTGAAAACTTTGCTCCACACTCGGGGCATCTCTTGAATGGTGCCCTTTCCATGAGGTGTAGGCCTCACGGCGTGGATAGGCCCAACGGCCCGCGTCGACGACCGGAATCAAGCTAATGGAGTCTAAATTATGGTAGTCGATATCAAAAGTAGTTTGGTATAGTTTTAGTACGTTTTTTCCGCTTCGAAGTGCTTGAAAATTCTATTTCTAGCCGGAGCGGAAAACTTTCATCCGAACCCAGTGGCGGAAAAAAACAATCTAAGGATGGAGCTGATGCCCATGCGCACTATCGTCCAAGGGAGGAGTCACCTATCTCGTGACTGCAAAGATTTCTTCCAAGACGACAACAACATGCAATCATCCGAGCCCAACACCAGGTGGCGATCTAATGCTAAGTGTAGTATCTGCAGCTCATATGCCTCGAACATACAGTTATGGGAGCACCGCCGTGGTTATGACGAGCTCAGCTCGTCTTGAGCATAGCGCCACTGTGCCTCATGACAAGCTGAGCTCGTCATGAGCACCGAAGGTGTTAAAGAAATCTGACCTTAGTTAAAAAGATGACACAACACAGCCAGTCCAACCGCTGCATATTCCTTTTGCGCAGGCTGGAGGCAATGGTGTCTTGTGAACGTGTGGTCATTCTTCCATGTCGCAGCACGGCATAGCTTTTCAATGTCACTCCAGCGAACAAAGCTGTAGACGCAGCAACAGTTCTTGTGGAGTGAGCTTTAGCTCTCACTGGTTTATTTGCTTTTTCATAGCAGAATTGTATCGCAGAAGCCACTCATCTGGATATTGTTGCTTTCGTTACTGCGGTTCCAAGTTTCCCTTGACCGTAGGCCACCAGAAGTTGATCTGTTTTCCTTATCTCCTTTGTTTTGTGAAGATTACATACATTGGACATCAAAAGATGTTAAGAATGTTGAGCTCGTTCAGCTGTGCTCGATGGGTTTGGAAAGAAAGTTTGCAGTATTACCAGTTCATTTAGGTGAAATTGTGATGGCACTTTCGGATTAAATCTTGAATTTGTCCTAAGGGCTACGTAGTTTTCTGTAAATTGTAAGAAAGGTTCTTTTATTGTAAACGCTTGCAATTCACTCACTCTTCTCGCCGAAGTGAGAGCCATCAATAGAGAAACCTTCCATGTAAGAAATTTAAGCTCTTCTTTATGAATTGGTTCGAATGGCCGTCGCATCAATTGCATTAGAACCACATTGAGCCTCCACTCTGGAGGAAGTGCACGCACCGGAGGAAAGGTGTGGAAAAGAACCCTCATGAATTGCTTTATGAGAGCAGATGAACAGAGAGAAGGAGTGTGAGGAGATTTCCTGTACCAGGAAATTGCTGCCAGGTGAACCTTAACTGAAGAGAAAGAGAGGCCTGACTTAGTTAGCGACTGTAAGTATGGCAAAATCTGCTCAGCAGGGTTTTGTACTGGATGAACTTTGTTCCTCTCGCACCAGCAACAGAATCTCTTCCACTTCAGACGATATGTCTTCTTTTTTTCATTTTTTTTTAAACATCTTTTTATTAAGATTTTCTTCTGATTACATACAGCAGAATATAAACGGATCGTGCAGTACAACAATTATACGTCATCATTGTTTGGAGCACTGTGGATCAATTTTGCATTAGACAACAAATTATTACATACATAAATGTGACCCAGTCCCTGTATCATTGCTCAATCACTGACTGAGTTGTTATGCTAAGGATGTACGTTGTCTCTATGTACAATGGCTACGGCAGGAAGTAGAGTGCGATGTTCATTTAAACAAACTACAACTAACAACTTAATCATAGAGAGGGGGGGGAGCGTCTCGTGGTGGACTTACTGCTCATGGCTCTAACTTGCCTAGCATTAACCAAGACTATCCTGTAAAATGAGAGAAAAGGGGCCTCTTATCTCGTTGGGGGTGTGTGCTGCGGTGTCAGTCTGTGTGAGACCTGTAGTTTCCTCCTTGTGTAGGGTAGCACTCTCAGCCTGTGCCCAGATTGCGAGGGATTTCTCCCAATTAGCCGTGCAATTCCAGCGCTTCCAAACTAGGCGCTTGGCCGTGATCAAACCCAGATCTCTAAATCTGGATATTGTTTTATTGTTTTTTGTCCGCGGATACAGTCTCAATACAAACGTCTCCCAGTTAAACTGCAACGGCGCCTGAGTGCATTTTACCAGTGTGTCTACATCTGTACGCCAATATAACTGCAATGAGGTGCAAGATCATAGCATATGTAGCAGATCCGCGCCCAACAGATGACATCAGGGGCAGGCGGAGGTGTTGAGATGAAAATCATCATTAATCTTCTCCGGTGAGAGGTATGCCCTGTGTATAATATAAGTCTGATTAAGTTTAAATCTCGAATTACGTGATACACATGTGGATCCAGCCAGTAGTGAAGCCCACTTTTTTTATCAGTCCATGGCCGTCCTCTATCCACCGCCCATCTCTCGCGGAGTCTCGTCAACTGCGTCAATGTGTGCGTCAGCAGGGCCTCAAATAACCAGTGCACAACGTGCGACCCATTACATGTAAGTATTGGATAAGCGTATGTGTGCGGGGCTCAATCGTTATGTCTCCCCAGGCCGCAGTCAAGGTACGTATTATTGCAGCATGCAAGAGGAACTGGCCTACAGGTAGATCATTTTCTGCGGACAGCGTATCAAATGTAAGGACAGTACCCTCCGCATACAAGTCGCCTATTGCGTCAAGTCCTGCTTCGTGCCATGTCACTAACTCGGCTTCGGATATTTTCTCTTTGCCTCTAGAAAAGCGGTATCAGCAGAGCATAAGGATACATATCACGGGTCAGGTAGAGGCTCCTCGGATAGCAGTTTTGGGCCATTGCCACATAGAGCTGGGGCGGGCAGGGAGGTTTAGTTATGGGATGAAAGAAATGGTGTAGCTGGGACTCTGACCACGGGGTGCCGCGGTCGCAGTGTCCGCCAGTTACCTCCTGCACATCCACCTTGATACCCATTGCAGTTGCGAGGCTAGACAGTAGAGTTCCATGTTCGGGACTGCGAGGCCCCCACTGCTTGTGGGCGCATATAGCTTACTTAACACTATGCGTGGCCTGCCTTTATTCCAGATCAGGTCTCGAAGAATGCCTTCCAGGCTGCGAAGAAGACCAACAGGGACGTACACGGGGAGATTTGAAAATAATATAGCAGCCTCCGTAAGATAATCATTTTAGTTAAAGTGCTGTGACCCATTACAGTCAAGGGCAACGTTTTCCAAAAGCGCACCTGCGCTTTGATTGCTGTTATGGCTCTCACAAGGTTGCCATCTAATACATCTGTAAATGTAGATGCCTAAGTATCTAAACATAGTGGAGTGCCAGGCCAGACTGGATCCATTAATACTGACGTCCGTTTCGGCCACCGTGTCAGTAAAAGAGTAGATGCCAGACTTTGCCCAATTCACTCTAAGACATGACATATGTTCAAATTATCGGAAAATGTCTGCTATGACCGGTATTGCCTGTAGGTCTCTGATGTACAAGAGCAGATTATCTGCATAGAGTGATACCACGTGTGCCGTCGCCTAGCGATATGCCCCAATCATCTCCGCTAGCTCTAAGTAACACCACCAAGGGCTCCATCGCCAGGGAGCAGGGGAGATAGCGGACAGCCCTGCCGTGTCCCTCTTTTAACTCTCAAGGTGTCAGACCCGTACTGTGGGGCACTGATAAAGAAGACTCACCATGTGGATGTAGCTTTCTCCTAAATTGTTTTTGCGTAGTACCGCCGCGATATAAGGCCATTCCAGAGAGTCAAAGGCCTTCTCCAGATCAAGCACTAGGCATCCGGAATGTGGCCAGACATTCGGGGCATAAGCGTGCACACAGAACAGCCTGCGTATGTTGAGGGATGTGCTCCTAGCCGGTACAAAGCCACTCTGATCAGGATGAATTAAAGTCTTCACTAATGGGGCCAAACATTTGGCTAGCACCGATGCGAATATTTTGTAATCAGTATTAAGGAGCGCTAGTGGGCTGTAAGAGGCAGGAAGTTGCGGGTTGTGACCCGGCTTAAGCAAAGAAATCAGGTTTGCCTTGTTTTGTGTGGGTGGGAGCGAGGAGTCCTCTATGGCTTTGGCATATAGATGCAAGAGTGTCGGTAGCAAGATATTGGAGTACGCTTTACAGAATTCCCCCGGCAAGCAGTCAGGTCCCGGAGACTTGCCGTTAGACAAGGAAAAAATGCTGTCTCTGATTTCCTCTTGCAAGAAGAGAGCGTGTGGCAGAGCGAGGTCCGCCAGAAAATTCGGAACCTCAAGGGGCATAACCTGCGTGCGGGACTTATACAGCTCATCATAATGGGATACGAATTCATCATGAATGACTTTCTGGGTGTATACCAGAACCCTTTGCGCTGTGCATAAGGATGTGACCAGAGGGGACAATAGCTCCTGCCGGATTAGCCACAAGAGGAGCTTGCCCGCCTTATCGCCCTGGCGATGGGTCCTTTCAGAGTGTGCTGCATAATTTATACAGTGTAATATGTCTAGCAGGCGGGAGTGCTCCTCATGTGTGCTTGACAATGCATCTACAGCATCTCCAGTCTCCTCCTGTTCAACCTCAGTCAACCGTTGCTCCACTCACAACAAATCACCCTCCAATTGCTTACGCATGCCTGACTGTGTATGTAAACTTTGGCCCTGCACCACCACCTTAAAGGCGTCCCATTCAATTTGGAGCGTAGAGGTCGGTCCTGCATTATCTTCAAAATATTGTGCAACAGCAGTGGCTAGCGAGTCACGGAAAGGCGAGTCTAGTACGCCATCAGGCTGCAGCCGCCAAGTCGGGATCAGGGATCGAGTGTGGTCCCATTTGAGGTCTAAAGTGTGGGGGTTGTGGTCAGAGTGTGTACGTCCCAGATAGTGCGTGGAGGTGGCATGTGGTAGCAAAGTAGTAGAGACCAGGAAGCGATCCAGATGCACATACAGTCGGTGAGCCCCTGAATAATAAGAGTATATATTATCTGTCGGGTGTTGGTGTCTCCGAGAATCTGTCAGGTTTCATTGCCCCGCCCAGTCATTCAGTGCTTTCATGGCGTGAATCGTGACTGTCCCCAATTCTCTTGCAATGAGCCTCTTGCCAATGCATAAAGGAGGATCCTCGGAATGCTGGTGGAAAGTCTGGGTTCCCAATTATTGGAGTTTGAGGGGAAACGTGCGTAGAGAGCTGGCGCTAAACTTGCACCTTATCCCACACCCCCATTGTTGCTCGGACAGGGGATATGTAAACCCCTGGTTTCCGGGATAGCTTGGGTAGTCAAGGAATCTTCCAGAAACCGACTGGTCAATGAAAAACCAATACTTTTCAGTACGTGGTCTAGCCCATTTTACCAGGTATCTGAGTTGAGCCGCTTGACGGTATCACACCAGGTGGCATATAACAAGTACACCTTCTGTTTGAGCGAGGTATAGATGTCTCTTCCCAATACGGACCCTTTTTCCAAGCATATAGGAGTCATCAATGAGTTGCTGCAGTTTGCCAGGATTATTGGGGGGGGGGTGGAAGAGCTTGCATGATGTAGAGGTTCTTGGGCAACAGGGTCATCTTGACCGCCGCAAGTTGTTCCAGTAAGGAAAGCATGTTGCCTTTCCATGCTGTAAGATCAGACCCGGTATTAGCGAGAAGCATGGCATAGTTAGTGTCAACTGTACATCTGTCATGGAATGGATTTGCAAGCCCTGGTATTTAACCCTGTGTGCCGCCCATGGAAAGGGGAAAATAAGTTTAAGCTTGACTGGATTAGTCTTGGGAATGGTAAGGTTGAGGGCCCAAGATTTTTGTAAACCAATCTTAAAACTCTGATGCTTGCCCAAATACATCCATCTCAAGCATTAACAAAGGTAGGGATATGAATGGGTGTGCAACTGTAATCAAGACACTGTAAGCATAGAGAGCAAACTTGTGTTCCTCACCCCCCTCACCATTGGTATGCCAGATATGTGAGGGTTTAATCGTATTGGCTCTGCAAATGGCTCCATGTAAAGGGCAAATAATAATGGAGACAGGGGGCATCCTTGTGGAGTGCCCCTTGCTACGTCGAAAGGTTGTGACATCATCCCATTTACCCTGACTGTATCTCTGGGACCTGCATAGCTACACCAATGATGAAACCATGTACTGAATTTAGCTAGTAACACCTGAAGGTACGTCCAGTGCACACAACTGAACGCCTTCTCTGCGTCAATACATAATAGAAGGGCAGGTAGTCAGGAGTGTCGTGTTTTGTCCAGGAGATGGCAGATGCATTTAGCATTGCCACTGCATCCCCTTTCGGGTATAAACCCAGGTTGATCAGGTCAATGTCTTGCATGTAAGGGGTAAGGCGGAAAGTCAGGATGTTGGTAAAGATGTTGCCGTCCTTTAACAGCGAGATGGGAAGGCATGAGGAGCAGTGCTTTGGATCTTTACCAGGTTTGGGAGAGACTGTTATGGTTTCCAATTTCATGGTGTCGGTAAGTGTGCCTATGGTACTGAAAGATTTATACTGTTGGACCAGCAGAGGGGCAAAGGCTTTATAAAACTCATTAGTGTATCCATCATGGCCAGGTGCTTTGCCCAATAGTAGGTGTTTAATGGCCAGAAGGACCTCAAAAGGATGGATCTGTTTGTCTAGTTTCGATGCCTCGTCATGAGGGAGAAGGGACAGCTGTGTTTTTGAAAAGTAGCTTTCAGCATTGTTCGATTCAAGTGTGTCAGCCATGTACAAGGACGAGTAAAAATGCATCGCAATTTGGTTGTCATGTCACACCCTAATATCAGTTCAGTCATCCATAGTGTAGGGTTTGAGCCCGGAGCTAGTGGGCCAATAAACGGCCCGCTCTTTTACCCCATGTATAATATTTCTGCTTTCTGCGTAACAGGATATACTCTGCCCTGTCCATATCCAGAGCTTTCAGTTGTCTGCGAGCCGCTGTAAGCTTGTATTGCACACAGAGTGAACCTGTACGCTTATGCTGCTCCTCTAAGTCTCTTATGATGCCCTCTAATTGAGCTTGCTTGTTCCCTCTGTCCCTGTTACATAGGGCAACAATAGATATAAAGCAGCACCGCCCGGAGAACTGACTTCAACATATCCCACAATAAGGCAATAGGGGCACCAGGTGTATCATTGGTAGCCATTGGAGTCGCAGGTCAGTCATTTTTGGTTAAGAAGCAGCCATGTACAACAATAAGGGACTAAGCCAGGTAAAGACAGTGTAATGATAATGGGTGAGTGATTAGAGAGTGCAGCTACTCCAATTTCTACCGCTGAGGTGGGCATAGTAAGGCGTGGAGAGGTCAGGAAGAGATCTATCCTTGCTTATGTCTGGTGTGCTGCTGATATGTTTTATAGTCTTGGCAGGGAAGGCCAATGTAATACTCTTAACTCACCTGTAGAATATAAGGGGAAAAGACAACATTCACTAAATAGCCAAGTAAGGCTTATTTACTGTTCTATCTCCAATCCTGGAATATGTTGGAAAGAGTTTAAAGTGCCAAGAATAAAAAAAAAAAAAGATTGAATTATTGCAATTGTACAGCCAGAAGTGCTGCTCCAAGAGTGCTGTGCAAGGTTAAAAACAGGAATACAATTTTGAAAAGATTCTCCATTATATTATGAAGGTTAATCAGGTCCACACATTTTGGTCACTTTGGGAGATGTGTAACTCCCAGGGTACATGGCTAAGCATTTCACTTGCTGGGCACAAAAATTCACAACTAGGTTTGAAAAGAAGGAAAGGGCATAAACACACTGGAAAAACACAAATTAGGTTTCTGAACAAATTACATCACTTAAGAATGTGTAATGGCTCACCTTCTCAGAATCAAGTTGCTGGAGTCTTGCAACATATAGGGGCAGGTGATTAGGATAAGCCTCCTTCAGTTCATTATATAGGTCACTGGTATCTAACCTAGACAAACGTAATTGACAAAATAAAAAGTTATGCTAACAGAAGCAGCACCATACAAGTGGTCATGCGTATTCACGAAATGCCTGCATCTTACACACAATGTTATGCTCAGTTAATACTCTTAATCCAGAAGAACATTAATATTTCAATCTTATCAATTAAAGAGCAAGTCCAGGAGGTGTGCAATACACATGCCATCGACCTCACTTCAAAATTAAAAATGTAACAAGTGAGCATTATGAAGATGCTTTGAACAAAAACTGGAAAGTTGGTAGGGAAAACTGAAAAAAAGCAGATAACCACAGGTGTTGCTATTTGGCTTAGTAACAGATCCTTACTTTTATAGCCAAATCCATTACATTTTTCAACTCATTGGGAATGTATACTCTAAAGCTTGTGTATATTGTATAGTCTGCATAAGGCACACTGGATGGCCCTCAAATGTATTGCATAGCTGACAAAAGTGGACAGGTTTCCTGAAGTGTCTTGAAAAACTACAGTGAATGTTTCCATGTACATATCATATACATTAAGGACACAACTTAACAGTGCATTTTTTAAAAGCCCCAAGCCCATAACTTACAGATCACTGTTAAATGCAAGATCAGAATATGTATTGCATCAAGAGTGCCTGTGTCTTTAATCATAGACACACTGCCTAGGAAAGATAACTCTGTAAAATAGACAAACTGTTAGTGCTGTGGGAAATATGGAGAGATAATTGAATTACACAGTTACTCTATGTGCACTTCACAACTTCATCTATGGCTTTCCCCTTTAACATGTATTTGGTTAAATGGGATAACAGGGTCAACGTTCACAGCTAGTCTGAAGGTAAGATGACATGAGCCCTTTCCACATTGGAAGAACTAAGTATAGGATACATTTCGAAGCCAACACTTGACCTGACTGAAAGCAAAACAACAGCGTAATAAGTTAGTAAATCTAATATAGGTCTTCATCCCTTACATTAACAAACATAAGTTCTTATATAAGCCGTATGAAAGTACTATGAAGTACTCACATTTGCAATTACTAACAATTCCAGGACTGAATTTGAATTTATTGTACAGTTAATTAAAACTCACAATATAAAAAAGACAAAACATTAAACGTAGAGGTTAAAATTGTGTACAGCCTTATCTTTTTACAATTACATTTAAAAGTGGTTAACTCTTAAGTTAAAAAGTCGCATCGAAGACAATTTCACTGTCTGTGCAATCCATATCGAGGGTAATAAAGTGCTTGTGCTTCAGAGTGCTGGTCTTGATATTAGCTGACCTGATTCTAGACGGGCTGCCTCTGTGATTGACAAAGGTGTCTTAGCTGTGTGCTATACTTCCTGCACCTATTTTATAAGTCCTTAAGTCTGCTAGCCACTATGTCAAAGTACTTTGTTAATCAGCAGTTTAGCTGAGTTACCTCTGGATTGAAACACAGCTTCACAGCTTGCCTGAAGCTTCTTATTCCTTTTTCATTAAATTTTAATCGTAGTAGGGCACACCTTATGTCCACTGGGGAAATCTACTTGCTATGGCAAGTCAGATTTTATCAGGGTGAGCTATATTTAGGGTCTACTCACCCATTCTGGCAAGCTGACAAATAATAGACATGCTGTACACTCAGGAAGTGAAGGAGCAATAAATATGCCTTTACATTTTGTTTTTAACTTGTCACATTTACTATGTTCAGAGGGCAGAAGTCGGTATATGTCTTCTTACAATTACTTTTATTTCTTTGACATCAAGTTTCCGTGATTTTCTAAGGCGAACTGTCTAACGTGCTGTACAAAGAGTGTGAAATGAAAAGCTGTGAGGTGCAAGTTTCTTTTTCTAGCACACATTTAAACAGCTAATAGGTGAACTTTAAAAATATTTCAGAATATATTTAGTTATTAAAGCCCATTTTGTGTGATGAAAAATCTATTTTATGGGGAGGAAAACAAATCTGAAAACCTTACCGGTTGATGTGCAAATGATAATTGTGTTTGCAGAAAACCAATTTTCAGATTACGGTTTTGAATATGCTACTTACCAGTATGCATCTGTTCTTGGCATGTAGGGCTGCTGACATTCATATCTATTAAGAAAAGGGGGTGGTGATGAACAGAGTGTCTGAATTAAGCAGACCACTCTTACCCAGTCCAAAGATCAGGGCATCCATCACCGTTATTTAGCTCACTGCCCCATCCCAGATCAGAACCTGGCTATATGCAAATTAGTCTGTCCCTGGCCCAGTGCATCATGGGAACAGGGCAGACCAAACTACCAAGCCAATTCTTCACCAGCAAGGAGACAAGCTACCGGGGACCGGTTTCTGGCATTTCAGCCTCGTCAGCCCGGCTTGCTTGAATCCTGATGGAGCAGTGAGCAAGGGACTCATGTCTGAGTATACCCTGCCACACCTATAGTGGCCAAAAACGATTCAGAAAAGGGGGTGGTGATGAACAGAGTGTCTGAATTAAGCAGACCACTCTTACCCAGTCCAAAGATCAGGGCTTGAGCCATCACCGTTATTTGGCTCACTGCCCCATCCCAGATCAGAACCTGGCTATATGCAAATTAGTCTGTCCCTGGCCCAGTGCATCATGGGAACAGGGCAGACCAAACTACCAAGCCAATTCTTCACCAGAAAGGAGACAAGCTACCGGGGACCGGTTTCTGGCATTTCAGCCTCGTCTGCCCGGCTTGCTTGAATCCTGATGGAGCAGTGAGCAAGGGACTCATGTCTGAGTATACCCTGCCACACCTATAGTGGCCAAAAACGATTCAGAAGTTCTGAGCTGGGATGGTGCAGTGAGCTAAAAAACGGTGATGGATCAAGCCCTGATCCTTGGACTGGGTAAGAGTGGTCTGCTTAATTCAGGCACTCTGTTCATCACCACCCCCTTTTCTGAATCATTTTGTCCACCATAAGCGTGGAAGGGTATACTCAGATGTGAGTCCCTTGCTCATTGCACCATCAGGATTCAAGCAAGCCGGGCCGACGACGCCTGAAATGGCAGAAACCGGTCCCCGGAAGCTTGTTTCCTTCCCAGTATAAGAATTGGCTTGGTAGTTTGGTTTGCCCTGTTCCCATCATGCACTGGGACAGGAACAGACTAATTTGCATATAGCCAAGTTCTGAGCTGGGATGGTGCAGTGAGCTAAAAAACGGTGATGGATCAAGCCCTGATCTTTGGACTGGGTAAGAGTGGTCTGCTTAATTCAGGCACTCTGTTCATCACCACCCCCTTTTCTGAATCATTTTGTCCACCATAAGCGTGGAAGGGTATACTCAGATGTGAGTCCCTTGCTCATTGCACCATCAGGATTCAAGCAAGCCGGGCCGACGACGCCTGAAATGGCAGAAACCGGTCCCCGGAAGCTTGTTTCCTTCCCAGTATAAGAATTGGTTTGGTAGTTTGGTTTGCCCTGTTCCCATCATGCACTGGGACAGGAACAGACTAATTTGCATATAGCCAAGTTCTGAGCTGGGATGGTGCAGTGAGCTAAAAAACGGTGATGGATCAAGCCCTGATCTTTGGACTGGGTAAGAGTGGTCTGCTTAATTCAGGCACTCTGTTCATCACCACCCTCTTTTCTGAATCAGACATTCATATCTATAGCATAGATCGCCGCCTAGTGTTGGGTCCGGATGATTGCACCTTGTTGTCCTGGAAGAGTCTTCGAAGTATCACGAGATAGGTGGCTCCTCCCCTGGACTACAGTGCGCATGGGCATCGACTCCATCCTTAGATTGTTTTTAGCCATTGTGGCAAAGATGGAGTGCAATAGTGTAAACGATGACCATGTGTAAGAGTATGTGTAAGAATAAGAAGTCTGCAACCGCTACGGGCGCCGGGGAGGAGGGCGGGCGATATGAATGTCAGCAGCCCTACATGCCAAGAACAGATGCATAAAAAACCCATAACATAACATACTGGTAAGTAGCATATTCAGTTCGAGGCATGTGGGCTGCTGAATTCATATCTATAGCATAGAATACATAGCAGTCCCCCCACTAACGGCGGCTGCCCATGCCAGTTGCAGAAGCCTGAAAAAGTGTTCGAAGAACAGCCTGCCCTACAGCTGCCTGCTGCTTGGAATGGACGTCTACACAGTAATGCTTAGTGAAGGTATGTGGTGTAGACCATGTGGCTGCTCTACATATGTCTTCCAAAGAAATATTGCCTAGGAACGCCATGGAGGCCCCCAACTTGCGAGTGGAGTGGGCCCTGGGGGGGACCGTTAAAGTGCGCTTAGCCATGTGATAGCAAATCTGAATGCACTTAACGATCCATCTGGCAATACCTGCTTTGGAAATGGGGTTGCCTTTGTGCTGGGCTGAGAAGGCAACAAAGAGCTGTTGTGTTTTTCTGAAATATTTTGTTCTGTCAATATAGTACATCAGCGCTCTTTTGACATCAAGAGTGTGGAGCATTCTTTCAGCTACAGTTTCTGGGTTTGGAAAGAATGCGGGCAGTTCAATGGTTTGATTGATATGAAACTGCGACACCACCTTTGGAAGAAACTTAGGGTTAGTGCGCAGCACAATCCTGTTGGGATGAATTTGAATAAATGGCTCTTGGACAGTGAGCGCCTGCAGCTCACTGACTCGCCGTAGAGAAGTGATGGCAATGAGAAAAGCCACTTTCCATGTCAAGAATTGAATCTCACAGGAATGGAGAGGCTCAAAAGGTGGGCCCATCAACCTGGTGAGGACCACGTTGAGGTTCCACACAGGAGCTGGCAGGGTCCTGGGAGGGATGACGCGCTTTAGGCCTTCCAGGAAGGCCTTAACGGCCGGCACTCTGTAAACAGAGAGATGCTGCCTGTTTTGGAGATAAGCCGCTATGGCGGATAAGTGTATCCGAATGGAAGCATATGCCAGATTGCATTTGTAGAGATGTAACAAATAGCAGATGATATCTGGAATGGATGCATCTAGCGGGTTGATATTGTGGGTAGTACAGTAAATGACAAACCGCTTCCATTTAGCTGCATAGCAAGCTCGGGTAGTGGGCTTTCTAGCCTCCCGGATGATGTCCATGCATTCAGGAGGCAGATTAAGGTAGCCAAACTCTAAGACTTCAGGAGCCAGATCGCCAGGTTGAGCTGTTGCGGATCTGGATGCTGAATGTCGCCATGGTTCTGCGTCAAAAGCCCCGGTGTGAGGCGCAGCCTTTGATGCGGCACCACGGAGAGTTCTAGAAACGTGGTGTTCCATGGTTGGCGTGCCCACGTTGGAGCAACCAGGATGAGCGTCATCGAGTGTTGTTTGAGTTTCCTTGCCACCAGTGGGATGAGAGGCGCTGGTGGAAAAGCGTACGCAAATCTGCCTGACCAGTTCATCCATATCGCATTGCCCTGCGACTGTGGGTGAGGGAACCTGGCGGCAAAGCTTTGGCATTTTGCGTTTTCCTTTGTGGCAAACAGGTCTATCCCTGGATGACCCCACTGCTGGAAGTACGGGCGGAGTACTGATGGATGTATCTCCCACTCGTGCATTTGGTGGCTGTACCTGCTGAGCAGATCCGCCATTTGATTGTCTTTGCCCGGGAGGTGTTCCGCCATGAGGAAGATGTTCCTCTGAATGGCCCACTTCCACATGCTCTGAGCCAGATGAGACAACTGTGGAGAGTGTGTACCTCCCTGCTTTTGGATGTAGTACATGGCTGTCATGTTGTCCGTCCGGATCAACGCGACTTTGTTGCACAGATGTACTTTGAAGGACTTGAGTGCCATGAAGATTGCCATCAGTTCTAGGTAGTTGATGTGCATCTTCTGTTGCTGCGTTGTCCACAGTCCCTGCACCGTGTAGTGGAGCACATGAGCTCCCCACCCTTGGAGAGATGCGTCCGTCGTCAGGATAATCTGTGGCACAGGCTCTTGAAACGGTCGGCCCTTGCAAAGGTTGTGTGGATTCCACCAATGCAGAGAGCTGTATGCCCGACCGGTCACCAACACTAGGTCTTTCAACTGCCCGTGAGCCCGATTCCACTGACGTGCCAAGCACTCTTGGAGCGGACGCATATGGAGCCTTGCGTGTGGGACAATGAAGATGCAGGAGGCCATCATGCCTATCAACTGCATGAACACTCTTGCAGGCAGTGAGTGTTGAGGTCTGAACTGTAGGATTAGCGACTGCATGTTGCTTATCCTCGCTGGGTTCGGCTGAGCCGTAGCCGCCAACGTGTCTATCGTCGCGCCTAAATACTGCCGCATATGCGCTGGCTGAAGGTGCGACTTCGGATAGTTGAGTGAAAACCCCAGACTGTGAAGAAGGTGAATGGTGTGGGACATGTCGGCCGCGCACTGCTGGGCCGACTTTGCTTGAACAAGCCAGTCGTCCAGGTAAGGGTAGACATGGACGTTCTGTCTCCTGAGGTGCGCCGCCACTGTCGCAGGACATTTGGTAAATACTCTGGGGGCTGTGGTCACCCCGATAGGAAGGACTTTGAATTGGTAATGCTTGTCTTGAATGGTGAACCTGAGGTATTTCCTGTGGGAGGGGTGGAGTGGGATGTGAAAGTAGGCATCCTTGAGGTCTAAGGTCGCGAGAAAGTCCCCTTTGTTCAGCAGTGGAAGAACCTGTTACAGTGTTAGCATGTGGAAATGTTCTGAGAGGATGTACCGGTTTAGGTGCCGTAGGTCTAGAATCGGTCGGAGTGTGCCGTCCTTTTTCGGGATTAAGTAGTACAGGGAATATACCCCTGTGCCTTCTTCCTCCACCGTCACGAGCTCTATCGCGCCCTTTTGCAGCATGGCCAGAAGCTCCTGCTGCAATAAGTGCAAATGCTCTTGTGACATAGGACGTTGCTTTGGGGGCATGTTGGGTGGAGTGTCTGTCAGCTCTAAACAATAGCCGAACTGGATAAGTTGCTTGACCCACCTGTCCATGGTGATGGAGTACCACACTGACAGGAACCGCTGGAGTCTCCTCCCGACAGGTGTTGGGTGGTCGGGGGGCAGTGACAGGGAGTCACTGCTTGTTGGTGGCAGAGGAACGGGAACTGTTGTTGCCTCTGCCCTTTGAGCTGTTGCCCCGGTATCCACCTCTACTCTGTTTGGGGTAGGATGACTGCGCCCCACTTTTGTTGAACTGCGACTGCTGTGACATATGGCCTCTGGTAACACCCCGATTGCCTGAGCGACGAAAAGTGTTCCCACGAAACTGCTGTGACTGTAGAGCCCCCATGGACTTGGCAGTCTCAGTATCTTTTTTCATTTTTTCCAGTGTGGTGTCGACTTCAGAACCAAACAGCCTGTCGGGGTTGACTGGTTGGTTGAGGATGGTTGTCTGTATTTCGGGCTTGAACCCGGAAATTCGGAGCCAAGCCTGTCTCCTGAGCATCACGCTAGTATTGATTGCCCTAGCCGCTGTATCAGCAACGTCAAGGGCGCACTTGATAGCAGCATTGGAAATGAGTTTGCCCTCTTGTATAAGCATCTCAGCCCCTTCCTTGTATTGGTCTGGCAGGTGTTGCAACAGGGTCTCTAGGGTGTCATAATGTGCCCTGTCGTATCTGGCCAACAGCGCCTGTGTGTTTGAAATGCGCCAGATGTTGGCCGCCTGTGCTGCTACCCTCTTCCCGGACGCCTCTAGCACTTTTGACTCTTTGTCCGGGGGAGGAGCTTCACCCGTGGTTTGAGAGTTAGCTCGTTTGCGAGCATTAGAGACCACCAAAGAGTCCAGCGGCAGTTGGCCCCTTATATACGTTGGATCGCCAGGTGCCGGTCTGTATTTTTTCTCAATCTGAGGGTTAACAACCCTAGCCCTCGTGGGTTCCTTAAAAATGTCCGCAGCATGCCTTAGGACCCCCTTTAGCATGGGAAGAGTTTTCACAGTTTTTTCCGCAGTGGAGAAAGTGTCAAAAAGGAAATCAGCATCCACAGGGTCAGCATGCATATCCACATCATGGTTCTTAGCTGCCCGTTCTATCAAAGCATGAAATGCTGTGGAATCCTCGGTGGGAGACGTCTTGATGTTGAACACCTGAGGGTCAAGGGCTGCCTGCTGATCCCCCTGATCACCTGTGTCCACCCACGAGTCCTGTTGCTCATCAGGCTCAGTGTGGGCTGGGAAATTATACTCCTCATCCTGCTGCTCCCCATCGTCTCCATCTGAATAGGTGGGTGATGGCGTTGCCCCCCTTGCAGGGTGCTGAATGCTGGGTTCGACCATCACAGGAGTATCATCTTCAGGCCTTTTGCGTTTCAGGGGAATCCTGAAGGCCTCCAAAGGCTGTGACGCCGTAATCTTCCTCTTCAGAAGCGTTAGCTTCCTGGTATCGGCGTCGATGTACTGCTCCGACTGCTCCGACAAAGAGTGTTGCGGACGCGTGAAACCCCCAGCAGGGGGAGTCGACTTGGACCTCTCCGGGTCCTTTGGCACCGGTCGCGGTGCAAAGGCCTTCGGCGCCACCTTAGGTGGTAGCGTGAAAAGGATCTGCTTTGAAGCCTGTGGCGTTGGGACAGCCTTGGCCGCGGCGGAAGGGATCTTCGGTTCCGATGCGGAAGCTCTGTCCTTAATACGTTTTAGGGAGTCCGAGACCTGCTTGGTGAAGGAAGCGGACGGCTTCGTAGACCCGACCGATGTCTTCGGTCCACCTCCAGAGGAAGACTCGGGCGCCGACACCTTCTGCGTATCCGATGGAGGTGCACTGCGATCCCCGACCACAGCAGTGGACGTGGATGCCGACGACTTCGCCCCGGCAACGTTGACCTTTGGCGCCGTAGTGCCAGACCGTGGCTTCGCGCCCTTGGCAGCCGTGGTGTCGACAGGCCTTGTAGATTTCGGCTTGACGGCCTCAGGGTGAACGGCCTCACCCGTTTTCTTCGGCTTCGGGTCGGCTGTCGTGCTTGGCACCGATTCAGCGGCTCTTCGTGAGCCGGGGTCCTCGACCACCTTCGCCACCGCGGAGGGTGCAACACTTTTCTTAGGCTTCGAGGCCACCGAAGACGACGGCGTAGATGGGGGAGCAGTCGTTTTCGGTTTCGATGGTGCGACGGCCATCTTAGTTGTTGTCGATTCCGACAGTTTCGGTTTCGATGTAGGTAATGGCAGCTCCGCCGAAGTGTCCGTGGCCGGGCCGGAAGGCGGGGCCGTGGATATTGGTGTAGGGTCTAGGGTAAGGCCATGTGGCGATCCTTCGACCCGAGCCTTAGTAAAAGTACGAACGGGGTATAGCTCTTCCTCCGAGCTATCTTCCATGGCCCCGTAGGCCTCATCGTCGTCTCCTACCTCCACGACGATTTCCTCCACGTCTTGGCCCTCTGCGTCCGCTTCGTAGTCGGACTCGACGACCACCGAAGGAGGCTAAACTTGAAGATGGACTTGTTGCTCGTCCGCTTCTTCATTGACGGAGATGTCCACCGGTGCCGGAGCCGATCGCCGGGCCTCTAGGCGCGCCGCGCGCCGAAGCTTGATGGTTTTCTTCGACCTAAACCTGGAACAGGCCATGCAGTTGGCCTCGTCGTGGCCCGGCGACAGGCATTTGTTGCAGACCGGGTGGACGTCGATGTGTGAGTATTTGGAGCCACACACGGGACAGTGTTTGAACGGACTTCGTTCCATGCCGTCGAAGTCTTGCTGCGTCGACTGGGCCTCGATCCTCGAAGTCGCACGACTCACGGGAAATCCGACTGGAAAGGTGGATGGAAGGGAGGCACCGAACGCGAACAATACCGACGGGTCAAAGAAGGCCTTTTGGCCCTGAAAAACTAAGTTTTTGTCGATACTGAACCGGAGTTAACGAAACCACATCCGAACCCAATGGCGGAAAAAAACAATCTAAGGATGGAGTCGATGCCCATGCGCACTGTAGTCCAGGGGAGGAGCCACCTATCTCGTGATACTTCGAAGACTCTTCCAGGACAACAAGGTGCAATCATCCGGACCCAACACTAGGCGGCGATCTATGCTATAGATATGAATTCAGCAGCCCACATGCCTCGAACATACACAAAATAGTTTTGTAATTAAAACTGCTTGTAAGTGGAAGCATTTTTGGACATTTCAACAGGAAATCTACTGTCTGTGAATTACAGTGCGCTACCACATCATGCTTTAGTAATATATTTATTAGAAGTGAGTTTTCAACTTGTACTGATAAACATTATTGCCCCGTCCTGACAACAATGCTACTAGCGAACTAAGATGCAAGTCAGGAATTATGTGTACCCTATATGTTTGCTAGTCTATGGAATCAAACAAAAGAGTTTTTTTTGTACAGCAGAAATGCTGAACTCACATATTTGAAGGTGCTCTCAAATGTTATAATGAATAAAAAGGCAGCTCTATAAAATATTTGCCTAAGATCAAACAATTTGAGACCTGTTTACAGGTCAAGCACATTACAGTTAGGCCGGGTAGATTATCCAAGTTACTAGACCTTAAGGTCTAGTAAAATCTGTATGAATTTGCGAGACCAGATTTGTATAAAGCTCTAGTGCAAAATGAAACAATCTTAACAAAACAAGGATGGTGAAAACGCTGATAGTTTAGTTTCAGCAAGTGTATTAAAGAAATGTAAATATTACAGTCCATCAGTATAACTAAATTTATATATACAGCTTCATAAACGCTAATGTTCACTGTAAATACTCTGTACAACACAAACCAATATCTCAATAAATGCTTACATTTATACATAGCTCCTATTATGTGCTATAAAGTTCAATTTCAGACTAGAGTACTTTAGTAAAGGTGAATATGTTTATTCGCAATGCAGGCTTCTCTCAGGTCTGTGTGGTGCGTAATGAATTATCACTGGTTGCCTTAAACTGCCTTTACGTGGTTCTCATGTCATGTGTAGTAATACATAGTAAATATATAGATAACCTTTCCATTTTTTTAATAAGTACATGTAAAAAGTTCCATTTTGTGTTTGCTTTCGAGTACTATTTCCAAGTTACTGTGTTCAAATGAAAGATATTGTCTTTCAATAACTTCCTGTTTGTCTTCATAATGCACTTACAAAAGTCAATGTACTGTTTTAAAACAAGGAAATTATTTCCTGTATGGAGCATTCAGAAAAAAAGTAATACTAAAATGAGTGTGCTTTCCTCTGGCAGCAGTATTTACAAGAAGTATAATCTGATTCAAAGTCTCCAGAAGAGACTGTTTCTTTCTACCTACAAGAAAGGAGGCGAGTAGGATTAACACAGTTTTTATTATTCCTATCTTTGAGAGGAGGTCAACCATCAACTGGTGGTTGACTATATCAAATGCAGCTGAGAGGTCAAGCAGTATCAGTGTTGCTTTTCCACCCATGTCAATGATTGCTCCGATTTGTTTGGTGGCCACAATTAAAGCAGTTTCTATGCTGTGACTGCTTCTAAACCCGAATTGGGTAGGGTCTAGAAGTTGATTGTCCTGTATATAAAGAGAAGAATTGTGTATTCATTGCTAGATCCATTATTTTAGCTGGTAAAGGTAGTCTCAAGATGGGTCGGTCGTTATTTTGATCTTATGGTTTGAGGTTAGGTTTTTTTCAATAGAGAACGGATAGATATTTTACTCGGCTTAAGAAAATGGCCTGTTCTGAGCATGGTGTTGAAAATTTCTGTTAGTTGGTCGCCGATATTGTCAGGAGCCAATTTAGCAGCTGACAGAGGACAAGGATCTACGGGCGAGCCCGATTTAGGGGGTAGATTAGTTCCTCGACATGGTCTTTACTTAATGGATGGAACTCAGTGAAGTTAGGAATCCCTGGAGACGAAGGAATTAGGTTAATGCCTTTTAAATTAGGTGTATTGTTAGATGAGAATTTATTAAAATCAGCTCCACTTTATTTAGGAAGAATTTTGCAAGTGTGTTGCAGAATGATTGACTGTTTTCAGATTGGTTACTACAAAGTAATTGTGATAATGTTCTTAACAGTCAAGAACAACCCTTTACTGAGTTTTTTGCTACTTCTATTTTATGAGTCAAGAATTGTATTTTGTCTTTTTTTAACGATGCCTTATATTCGGAGAGAAAACATTTATGGTTTTTTTTCTAGGTTATCATATTTGTTCCTCCATATGTGTTCTTGTCTCGCCGCGTTTTAATATTTTCTTTGGTGCCGGTGCTAAAAATTACTGACTAAACCAATTTGTGTACCTAGAAATGAGTTGTTCTTAATCACCATTTATCTGTGGTTGGGATTTAGACAGAAGTTGATCAAACTGTTCGCCATGAATCTTATGCCTAGCTATACAAGTTTGGGCTGTATAGATTTTTTGTATCTTTATGTGCCATTGTTAATTCAAATAACACTGCACTGTAGTGGGACCATGTATGTCTAGCTGAGTGGGCGGGCTATCCACCACTTGGGTGAGGCTGAAACAAGTCATGGTATCTGTTAGGGCCTCAGTATCTTTGCCCAAGGAGCTTCCAAATGAGAATTGAAGACTCCCAGGATCGTGAATTCTGAGGAAAAAAGGAAGGGTTCTAAGAGTTGTTTCTAGATCCAGGTGGAGGATAAATTAGTAACTCCTTAATGGTTTGATATTTCTATGTTAATGGAAAGTACTTCGCATTCAGATGAAGAGACTGGTTGAGAGACTGCTAACAACTGGTCTGGGTAAATAACGGCAAGGCCACCTCCTCTTTTAGGATGTCTATCTAGCCTGTGGAGCTGATATCCAGGTGGGGTTGCTGAGGCAAGATCAGGGCCCGAAGAGGGGTCTGCACAGGTTTTGGTAACAAAAATGACATCAAATTTACAGCAGTCAAGAAAGTGTGCAAAATAGGTTTTATGTTTGACAAGTGATCTTGCATTTATAAGGGCACAAGTAATTAATGGGGTCTTTTCACAGGTGTGGGGGCTCTGTTTGATTGTTGGGCAAGACAACCGGGAGTTTTAAGGCATTTTATTTGGTAATTAAAGTTATGGCATGGCAACTTCATGGTTTTGGTTAGAAGAATGGGGTCTTTCTTTGTGCAATTTGCGTTCTTACTTAATCAATTCAGTGCTATGAGCTTTTCTTTTGATTATCGTTTCTGGTGCCTGGCGCATTGTGGGTGCAGACTGGCTTGCCTTTAGAACGTCAGCAGTGCGTCAGCGGCTCAGACTGCTAGCATGTTCTCTAAAAGCCTGCCATAATCAGGGGGCGTGTCACAAGGAGTGCGGCCGAATGGAACGCTTCCTAGCGTTAAAGACAGATGGTAAAAATAATACAGAACTTGGGTCCAGCAATCACTTCAGACCATAGACAGGCTCACCAACTATGGAGTGACACTGGTAAAAAAAGCAAATAAATTAAATGTGAAGAAATAAAGCAAAAAACAGTAAAAAGTAGGGTGCAAACACTATAAGATGGCGCCTGCTACGAGGAACCAGGTAACTCCTAAAGAATGGCAACAAGTGCCTACAAGGAAACAAAATTGGGCTTTGTGCTGCAAGTTGTGAACTGTGTTTAATCAGCCGTCGATATTGAGGAAGGCAGGAAAATATGTTTAATCAGGAAAAAGTTTTAAGATAAAGACAATTTCCTAAGGCACTTAGCGGCCTAACCCCCCCTCCCCCCCACTCCTCCAGAAAAAAATGGTTAGTAGGCAAAAAAAGCAGTAGATAAGGTAGGATTGGGTTCAGGATCTTCCTTGAAGAGCATAAAAAAAAAAAAATCGCCGGACATGCTGTTGGGCATCATAGGATAGTAAGTAGTCTGAGGTTCCAAAAGGAGCAGGATTAATTTGCACATTGTGCAGTATTTTTACATTAGTACACCATTTTCTTTTAAGTTAAGTAAACTGTTTGCTAAGCAATCTTTTCACACAAATATACTGTTTAACTTGTAGAAGTAATTGGAAACAAGCATTGGCATAGCCAATAGGTCTCGGTTTGGGACCTTATAAGTATTTAGTTATGCATCACAATATCCTTGGTGCAATAACATCAACTATTGCATGGCTAAAAACGTATAAGGTCCCAAAGGCGAGACCTATTGGCTATGCCAATGCTCGTTATAGATCCTTCCAGGTAGGTGTACTTGCTTTGGATTGCTGTAGCCCGGGATACAGTTTATAGTTACCCACCAGGACAAACAAGAGCAGAATGGAAAAAAAGAAACACCAAAGTAAAATACCTGACCACTAGCCTTAGCACTTAAAGTGCATTTCCAGTGTCTTTTTTAGAAAGATGTGTATGTGTGATACAAGATACAATGGCTAAAGTGAACTGAACCGAAGCACCATGCAGAGAACAGCATATTATTCCAGAAGGAACAGACAATAATGGGGAAAGTTGGGAGAAAAATGCTGAAGTCATCAGATTAAAATATGTAACAATAACATACATATTAAAATATGGTACCAAAATAAGCACGGTATCGCAGGGCAACTGGTTGGATGTCACTCATTTTAATCAGTTTGGATTGTCGGGTGGGAGGGGGTGCTTTTTTTTTTTTACTTAACTTACAGGCAGTCACTGGTAACCAACAAACCAAACTACACAACTCTTTCTAGGAAGCGAATAAAACACTGGCTGTCATCCAGCCCAAGAGCAACTCTGTAAAGGGTGATTACAGGAGGAGGCTGGGTGATCTCTGTGTATAGGACGGTGTGTTTCATCAGCAGTTATAAAGTGAGAGTGATTACACAAATTCATAGTTTTTCCAATTAGTTGGTATGGCCAGAATTGACTTCGCCTAAACCATTATAAACTTCTCACAAACACTGCCATACATTACTAACAATTCTGAGTTATAATCTGGCACTCGATATTGAGAAATAAATATGATATATACAAATTAAAGGGATAAAAACAAATAATTTACTGGGTCACTCAAAAGGGTCAGTGGCTCTCGGGTATCTCAAGAAGGAGGAACGTAAAAGAGGAGGATTTTAAATTTACAGTATTGCATAGTTGCCACCCACATGGGGAAAAATAAGGAAGGCAAATGTAGACACATTATCATCACATTGTCCATTTACCTGTCCTGCAGCGCTAGCTTTTCATGAGCTTTAAAAAAAGCCAGCGCAGTTACTCTAAGGTGCATTGTTTTTCAAAAATACGTTTCTTACAAAAGGTCCAGTCTTTATATTCACAAATATATAAAAGACATATTCCAATAAATACATCTGATAAACATACTTAAAGAAGGCTGTAAACAAACCAGATACAACTTGTATTGCGACTGCATGAAATACTTTTTGTAACTATTTTCATATTAACATGTTTGTTCCAAGCTCTGTAAATTACGGTCTTCTATTGTCAATGCTAGAAGTAGCAGTGAGACCTTGTTCAAAACTGAAGACAATTTACAGTGAAAAAACGTTTTGAACGAGTAATCACTGACTGAGTACCTCTCTGTGGAGATCATTAAATATGACAGTTAACTAATACTGGCTTCACCTTTAGAGTGAAGTTTGACATGGACGCATAACCGAGAATATCATTGGTCAATGAGAGAATGACGGTTGTTTACATTTCCGATTTCAGTCAGATCGCCAGTAGAAGGTACTCTACCAAGGGATCGATCTAAGAGAAAAGTACAGGTCAGACAGAGCTGGATAGGATAAGCTCTCAGTTTCTGTGCTAAACTGTGCCTGAAGTGAGGAAAAGTGATATTTGTATGGATGAGGCTGCCTATGGATGCCATCAGTAATGTGATGCGTGTGTGAGGAGAACGAAGCGCACTGGGGCAAAGCGGCGTGTGACTGGCCGCGCTGTGCAGAGCTGACTGGAGCGGAGTCAATGGTGTCAGGTTTCAAAGTGGAGAAATAGATATGCTCATCAATGACGGTTGAGCGTTATTAAAGCCCAGCTGGAGGTTGACCGCGAGCGCTGGACAGCAGAGAGGGAATAGTGAAAGCGCCTGTTGCACTGCTGATAGCCCAGCGGGAGGTTGACAGCGAGCCATGGACAGCAGAGAGGGAAGAGTGTGACCACTTGTTGCACGGCTGATGGAACGTAGTGTAACACATGCTCACCTTAAACCAGCTTTACGGTGTCAACAACTTCTCTTCACCCAGCACAGTTTACCAATGTCACGTGCCATTGTCTCCCGGAGTAAACAATACATGTCTGCCCAACTTGCGGTGCACAATAAGCAGCTTCAGAAACGCGAGTTGTCGGCGATCAGCTTGCTATAACGCGCATGCGCGCACTTGTGCGCGTTCTAGCAAGCTGATCGCCAGCAAAGTAGCATTTTTCAGAACCCTACTTAAGGTCTCGGCCGAGAACAGCGCATGCGCTGGTTCGGGCCGAGACCTAAAAAGACAGTCAATGTTGCATTCTCTGGTATGTTTTCTTTTTGTTTAGTTGATTGGAAAATAACATTGTTGGGTTCTAATAATATTTGGCATACAAATGGATATACTATCATTTTTTAATGTAGCATTGCTGTACTATGGAAACATCCTCTATGTTGGGATCAACAACAAAAAACTCACTAGAAGGCTGAAGATCAATTCAGAAATACTCTCAACCTCCCAAGCCACACACGTATCACACCACGCTCGAAGTAGCTCCACTGGCTCCACAGTTACAAACTGACACAATCCAAACTTTTCACCCACACTTTCGAGGCACTACATAACACTGGCCCAGTATACCTCAACAATCTCATTTGCTTTCACAGACCTTCTAGACACTGCCACACATCCGGACTTCCACTGGCACAAATTTCACGCATATGGAAAACCAGATCTGGCAGTCGTCCTTTCTACATCACCCCTAAAGCATGGAACACCATGCAAATACACTTCAGAGCTGCCTTCTCAGTTCATAAATTGCATAAGGGGCGTAAGACCTGGCTTATTGAGTAGTCCCAGCAGGCCATAGGTATGCCTAAACTCGCAGCGGCTCAGCACCAGGTCATAGTGCACTCTACAAATCTGCAGAACATATCCTTTATGAATATAAATGTGGGTCCCATGATGAAGAACCCTCCTTACCTGGTGTGTCCAGCTTTGTAGGATCATCCCACTACAAGCTGATTTGCATCTGACAGTCCACTGTGTCAGAGGCAGAGGGCACCTCTAGTAAGGTTGTAGCGCCTTTATCAATATTTTGTTTTTTAAACCTTCTGCGTGATTTTTTATTGAACAGCCATATGTAGGAAGCTGGCTATTTATGTAGTATACAAAAATGATGTACACTGCATATAAAGACAACTCTACTTCCTAGCTTTCTCTTTTCTCCCACAACCAACACATACACAGCAACTCTCTTTCATCCGCCTCTCATCCATTGGACCCCCTCTCATCCATTGACCAACAACATACAGTGGTATGCCACTCTTCACAACTTGGCATCTCCATATCTACTGCACAACAAGGCTATTCTACAAAAACAACACAGCTCACCAACTCACTCTCAACCACCATCTACGCAAGCAGACCCAACAAAATGCCTTCTTAGCCTGCTGGACGAGGAATACGATACAGAAAAGATGCACTGTTGCTATTCTAATACAGCTAATACCAGCACTAATGACACACCTGCTACAAGTCCACGAAATATTGCTCACCCTTCTACAAAACAAAGTCTCACCATCACCAAAACACATTCTCTAAACTGCCTACTAATTCATTTTGGATCACTCTCTAAAAACAAGCATCACATCTACGACTTTCTCACTGACACACAACCTGACTTACTCTTTGTAGGATGTTGGCTTAGTATACGGTGCACACTCATTCAAGCGATGCATCTTGCACTAATACAGGAAACTCTCATGGTGACTGTAGGGGTCTTTGATAACCGTAGAAAGCTCTCAAAGTGGTAGCTGGGGAGAGCACCCTTCAGGCTTATCTTATGGAGTGTAAAGCAGCTTGTTTTATCAGTTTAATCTGTAGTGCAAGTTAGATGAAAAAGAACTACACAGTATTTATATAAAAATACTTCTATTTATTACACAACACTCACTAACACATTGGTATATCTCCTACCAAGAGCTATCAACACAATACCATGAGTACTTCAAATGCCACAGGTAAGTAGCACAAAATACAGTGGTCTTCAGAGGGAGACCAAACCATATACAAGGAAAGTGGAATGCAAACTGCAAAGGAGAACAGGACTTGGACCAGAAGATCCAGAGGAGCTGGGGATACAGGAACGGCCCAAGGTAAATACCCAGGAACCCCAGGGAGACTATGTGCAGAGTGGAAACACAGCCGTGTGCCCAATGAAAGTCAACTGAGAAGTTGTGGTTGCAGTTTTAAAGAAGAAAGAAGGACTCTTCCCTGAGGATCCTGAAGAAACCCCTTGAGAGACACAAGGGTGGAGAGCCACACCACCCGGGGATGCCACAGGAACCAGGTTACCTGCAACAGGAAAACCGGGCGCATAGGGGTGAAGGGACGCTGGAACCTGCCATAGATGACAATAGAAGACTTCAAAGATGCCTGTGGAGACGGATGTGTATGAGTCTGGTGGAATCCAAGGGTGGATTCTGGAAGTGAAGAACCTGCAAGCAGATGGGACAGAGTCTATACCACTCGGAGGTGACCAGGAGGCCCGGAAGAGCAATGTCCACCGATGTCGGGAGGTTCTGAGAGTCTAAGGTGAAATTGTTGCTGCAGCTGTGAGGACCAGGCGACGCTGAGGAAGACCAGGAACCTTGCATGAGTTTTCCTATGTAGGATGTCGGTGTCTAGGAGGTTGGTGTCCAGCGAGTGCACCAACAATCCTTGGTAGCGGCACTGCCGTGAAAGACGAAAAAGGAGCAACGTTGGAACCAACAAGGTCCAAGCGATTCACCAACAGCAGGAGAGTTAGAGCAGGCCCGAGCAAGCAGGGGAGCCCACAGAAGAAAGAGAAGACCCTCAGGAGGACCCACCAGCCTAAGGCACAAAAGTTGCAAGAGGACCTCGAGCAACTCACCAAAGATAGAGGCAAACGGGACAGAAGATGCAGTGAGGAAGCAGAGCTTGGAGGGAAGAGGTGCTGGAGGGTGAAGCTTCTTGTAGCCAAAGATCTCTGGGGTGCAGAGCCAACTAGCCTTGGCAACGGCAAGTCGGTGCACTGTTCAGGGATGTGGTCCCAGCGGTTCCGACAAGGGATACTGGCCTCAAAATTGCAGGACAGGTAAGGCCTCCAGGGAGTTGCTGAATCACCACCTGTGTTGCTGAGCTTCGGAAAGTTCGTAGGACGACAGAAGCAGCAGACTGGTCAGCTTCCTTGTGGGCCCTGCAGAACAGCGGAGTGACACCTTCACTCCAAGGGAGATTTCGTCGGGTGTCCTTGATGCCCAAGAGCCGGTTGAGAAACCTGGATGAAGCCCAGACACAGATAAAGAAGACTTAAAGAACAGTGAGACCAGGAGCAGCAGGAGTCTTCCTTGGTGCAGTCTCAGTTCCAGTCCAAGTACAAGTGTCCAGACGATTGAAGAGCGACAGTTTCAGGGTTGAGTCTTGTCCCATGACAAAACTAAGGACCCACCCACAGGTAAGCCCTTAAGCACTCTAAGGAAAGGTTTGGAACAACTCGTGTGTCTCTCTCAGAAGGGGCTGGACAGAGGGAAGGATACTTACAAATCCTTTACTGGTTTCTTGCCAGAGCGGGAACCAAGGTGTTTCTGAACTGGCTCAAACTGAAGTATGCAAGGAGGGCACCAAATGTTCCCTTCAAAGCAGTCTGGTGGTGTTGGCAAGCGCCCCGCCCCCACCTAATACACTAAGTCCTCTCTGGCAGGTTGTCACACTTCCCTGCAACAGGAAACCTATTGTTCTACCTTCCCCTGCTCGAGCATGGCGCAGCAGCAGGAGGGCTGAGTCGTATCTAGGGTTGGCAGTTAGCACTAGCTTGCTTGCAGGTTAAAGATAGATTTGGTGTTGGGGAATGATTCCAACATGTTTGATGCTCATTCAGGGGCAACCTCACACTTACAACCAAGCACACTGCCCTGAGGACTGAAAAGCTTCCATAGGGGTGACATAGGTTTTAAGTTTAGTGACCTCAGATATAAAAAAACGTATATTTGTTGTGAAAGGTGCAAGCACCAACTCGCACAGGCTGCAATCGCAGGCCTGTAGTCACAGTTTAAGTGGACTACCATGGGTGGCACAATACACACTGCAGCCTATGGGAGACCCCTTGTGTACCTATGCCCTGGGTAAATTTGTACCATATACTGGGAACTTGCAAGGGTACACCAGTAGCTAATTGTGGAGGTACCTAAGTAATTACCATGTTAAATTAGGGAAGAAAACACAGTTGCTGGGGTCCTGATTAGCAGGATCCCAGAAAACTAGGCCAAGAACAAACTGAAACCAGGCAAAAAGTAGGGGTAACCATGCTAGAAGGATCCTACCTTCCTACACTCTTCATAACTGAATCATGGTTGGGAGATGATATGGCACCGGTGTTGCATGAAGCCGTTAGTCTAGGCTATCAAACTATCACACAAAATTGTATAGGCAAAATAGGTGACGGCTAGCTGCTGTATTCAAGCGCACATTAAATAATCACTAAAGCTGACAATGTCTCCATGCTGGGTTGTGAGGCCCTCTTCACCAGACAACCCTACACCTTCTTCCTCCTGTAATGTCCTACTACTTTACAGGTGTCTACCTAGCAATACATTCCCAGACAAACGTCTAGACACAGTTTCAAACCTGATAACACTACACTCCAACCTATGCATTCTTGGTGACCTAAACATTTGGTTTGACAAACCCAATAAACCCCATCCGAAAACAATCATCACTGGCATAGAAGCACTGAACCTACATCAGATCGTCCACAAACCTACACAGATCGGTGGACACATCCTAGATGTCATTTTTTCAAATCCAGAACTAGTTATCTTTCAAATGATGACTCCAGTCGCGTGCTTTCCAACATAAAACACACAAAGCAAAACACCTAAACCACCTTACAGGGATCCACCTATCGACAATGGAACAAATGTAAATGTAAATGTATTTCGATTTATATAGCGCACGATTCACCCAGGGGTCTCAAGGCGCTGACTTAGGGAACCCGTCCTGGTATTCCCCTGTGAGAGATACCCCGGCAGGGTATTCACAAGGTGAAAGCCAGGCATCCCGCCGCGAGGGGCCGTAGTGGAGATTAAGCAAGCTATTGCCCAGAGTCGCAGAGTGTGACCCCGTGAGTCGAGTAGGCACCGGAGCGAGAATTGTCGAGTCCGTGGAATTTTTGAGCCCGAGACCCGCCGAGGCGGGGAAACAAACCCTGGTCCACGGCTGATCTCAGCTTCCGAGTCTGCCGCCTCTAACTACTGAGCCACACTTCTCCACTACAAACTTAATTTTGAAAACTTAGAAACACAATTAACATCCAATACAGATCTAGGAACAATAGCTACAGGAAGCTTTTGATATTCTAATACAATTATAGGACAGCAAAACAGGACAAAAGAAAAAAAGGCACCTTGGCGCTAAAAGATATAAAACAGCATATTAAAAAGGTGCCCGCACCTGGCTCAAAACAGACAGCAATCAAGACAAACTTCACCAACAGAAACTTAACAGATTATACAAGTCAGCAATCAAAAAAAGCTAAAAAAAAATAAAAAAAAGATACTATTCAGACACAATTCAAAATACTAAATGCACACAAAAAAAAAAGAAATGTACTGAAATTCGTAATCCAAATTAGCTAGAAGGAACTCATCCCATTACTCAAGAATTCACATACAAACTGGCAAATCATTACACAGCCAAAGAAGACACTTTAGACTGCTATTGAAAACAGCTGAAAAACACCAGCACCAACCCTTTTCCAAAAGAACCCTCTAAGATTAGGCTAACCCAGCCTCTGCATTCATTCCGACAAATACCACACAATGAATTAATGGATCTGGTCAAAGCAAGCAGGCCTGCTGGCAGCCCTTCTGACCTATGTCCACCACAAACCTTCAAGTAAATTAATCTAACTACCTCTGCTGCCACACCAGTAAGAATCATCAACAATTCCAGAAAATCTAAAAAAAGGCCTACATATGCCCTTTCCTACAAAAAACAAACCTGGACCCATTTAACACTGGCAACTACAGACCAATTACCAATGGACCTTTGCTGGGTAAACTGATAGAAAGAGCAGCATTCGCCCAGATGTCACAATTCATTGAAGATAATTTCATACTTTCAAATAGGACTCAGTGCAGGCAGAGGCACGGAATCTGCCCTTATTTCCATCTGGGATGACCTTATAAACACAGTTGACCGGAACGGGGTTTCTGCCCTACTTCTCTTGGACCTCTCAGCTGTTTTTAATACAGTTGACCATGACACTCTCATAAAAAGACTCTACGACAGATGGGACTTCTCTCGACTGGATCATATCCTGCCTTCAAAAGAGAACAAATGTAATCCATTCTTGCTCTTTCTCATCCAGACCGTACTTCAGAAAAGCAAGGGTCCCTCAAGACTATCATCTCACTCATGCTTTTGAACATCTACATGAATTCAATACCAGAATTGATGAATGAATTTCACCTCACAAGCTATAACTATGCAGATGGCACAAAAAAACTCCTTAAACTGGAAAGCCCCAAAGCCACTGGAAACTCACACATTTTCAGAGCTGTGGATCATTCAATGACATGGTGCCATCTCAAATTGAATGCTTCCAAAAATTCACATGTGGCGACTGGAAAAATTATGAACCAATCTCTGTCTGTCCTGATGACCTGGGAACACTGCCCAAAGTATCTAAGGAAGTAAGAAACCTCCAAATTACCTTGGACTCCAAGCAATCAATGAATGTCCAAGAGGACAAGCTAGCAAGATCAAGCTTCATTACTATAAAAACTCTGCAATATTTCTTCCCCCACCCGGGATTGCCACACAAGGTCCAGGCTAAAATCTCTCTTGCACTGTGTAAACTTGACTATGCCAATAGGTCAACCACAGATCATCTTTAACAACTTTGAAAAGATTACAACAGATTCAGAACTCTGCTGCCAGTCTATTCTTACATGTAAAGCCACAAGCCCACAACTCCCCAGCCTTAAAGACCTTAAATGGTTTAACAGTTGCCAGAAAAAGATCAACATTCAAGCTGCTCTGTATCACCCACTAAGCGATGCATGGAACAAGGCCTCTCTTTATGAGGAACTAGCAGCCCGTCCCGACGTTGTCCGGGTATGAATTGCTGCCGGCCACTAGTATATTGTTTTGTAGGATTTCGTTTTGATAGCATTTCTTATCTGTGACAGGCCTGTGAAACGCTCCGATTCACAGTGCACTGCTGATGCACTTAAGAGTGCGCGTTCAGTAGTGTGTGAACTCGAGTTTCCCTACTTTTTTCCCCCTTGCAATATTATATAGCGCGAACTCGACAACATGGCTTGAGCACAATTTACATTACAGAAGAACACATTCATTTGTGGTAGGCACGGGGAGACAAAGCGATTTGCCTGGAATCACAGGATGTTGAGCTGATGCCGAGATTCGAACGTAGCTCCCCAGCTCTAAAGTTCGCAATTATAGAACTTGTGGCGGGAGGTGTGCCTAAAAGTGTATGTCGGTGCTGGCCATCAATGAGAGAGACCGGTACATTTTTCAAATCGGTGGTGAAAAAATATGAGTATGTTGCTGGAGATGTGGGCCGCCGTGCCACCAATTAACTTACCCGGGGAGGGTAAACACCCATTATTCCGCATACTATCGCTCTGCATACTTTCATTAGAAAAGTACCATGACTCCGCAATGCCATTATAATGCATGGCATTACATTTTATGTGCTTTTACCACGCATATATTTACAACGAAATTCGTTGTAAATGTATGAATGGTAAAAGCATGTTTTTTTTAAATGTTTGGATAAGGTAAGTATGGGTATAGGGGTGTATGTTTTGGGGTACTGAGGTATATGTTTTGGGGTGTTTGGGTATTTTAAGGGTTCAGATATAGTTTTGGGTTATGGGGTACAGGGGTAGTTTTAGGGTTTAGGGATAGGTACGGGTTTTGGGGTACAGGGGTATTTTTAGGGTTCGGGGCTAGGTTTGGGTTTTGGGGTATTTTTAGGGTTCAGGGGTAGGTTTGGGTTTTGGGGTACAGGGGTATTTTAAGGGTTCAGGGCTGGGTTTTGGGGTACAGGGGTATTTTTAGGGTTCAGGGCTAGGTTTGGGTTTTGGGGTACAGGGGTATTTTTAGGGTTCAGGGCTAGGTTTGGGTTTTGGGGTACAGGGGTATTTTTAGGGTTATGGGGTAGGTTTGGGTTTTGAGGTACAGGGGTATTTATAGGGTTCAGGGCGAGGTTTGGGTTTTGGGGTACAGGGGTATTTTTATGGTTCAGGGGTAGGTTTGGGTTTTGGGGTACAGAGTTATTTTTATGGTTCAGGGCTAGGTTTGGATTTTGGGGTACAAGGGTATTTTTAGGTTTCAGGGGTAGGTTTGGGTTTTGGGGAACAGGGGTATTATAAGGGTTCAGGGCTAGGTTTTGGGGTACAGGGGTATTTTTAGGGTTTAGGGATAGGTTTGGGTTGGGTACAGGGTATATTTATAGGGTTAAGCTGGATTAGTGTTTAAGGGTGTTGGGGTATTTTAAGGAGTAAGGGTGGGTTATGATTATGGGGTGCTGGGGTATTTAAAGGGAGCAGGGTGGACACCTGGAATGTATAGAACCTGGGAAGAAAAAACTATGAAATATTGGGCACAACGCTCGCTTTTTTTTCTGTAATCCCGCGCCCCACACACGCCCCCAGCACACGATATGAGACATGGCATGAAGGGCGGAACGTACCACACGCCACCAGGGTTTGTCACTCCCCCAGCACACGCCCACAGCACAACGCAGACACGCCCACAAGGGACTACTTTGCTGGCACGGTTCTTTTACCTTGTATATGCATATGGTGGGCGTCTGCATAGCCTATGTCCTTCTTCTGCAACTGCCCTTTCCAACGCTGTATTGGGTGTTGTGATTGGTGCTGTGGTTCCTGAGATTACCCGCCTCAAAGGTTTGGGCTCTCTCTTTATTATATTAGTATGGATAAACCGATTGGCACCTCGCCTCAAAATCCCACAATACAAGAAAAAAACCTAGGCGACACAACCTTTTCTGTTAAAGCAGCCAAACTATGGAACTCTCAACCCCAAACATAAGATCCACGGATAACTATCTTATCTTCAAAAGACTACTCAAGAGTAGGCCATTTCCCACATAACCACCATACAGAAAATTCCGGCATATATAAGCCATTTATTGGGATTATATGTATGTCTCTAGATAGGTCTATAACTTTGTATAAATGTGAATAATAATTATGTTTATAAATATATAGATATTCATTAGGTCTGCTTAACAAATGTACATATTTATGGTTACATCATTCTATTTTAACATGTATATAGGTCACTGCTTAAATGAGTACATTTTTATCATAACTATCTACAATTGCTTCACTATTGAATTACTGAAAGGAAGATAACATAGCTTAAAGTACAGCAACACCTACAAGTCTGAGCTTATTAAATACAATTTAAATCTAGATATATTACCTTCCTTATACATATATACCTTTCATGTACTTATCTATCTTGAAATGTATTACTTTATTCCTAATTCAGCATCTTCAATGCACAACCCTATATCTCACCCAATACCTCTCTCAATATATACTCTACCTCCACTCTCCGACTCATCCAAAATCCCATTCTACTACGAGCTAAAAAAAAACCCTTTCCAGACTTTTCCCTCCTCTACCCCTCCTTGCATCATCTCAAACCTCTACTCAGATCTCCCAAACAAGCCTTTCTAAACCCTTCCCTCATGTATCCCTCCTAGACTTCTTCAATACCTCATCGCTCTCCCTAATCCACCTCTAGTGATTCTTCCCTCCTCATTCTCTCATTTACTCATCCCAATCCTTCTCCTACTGCTATGATCTCCAAATAAACATTCTAGACACTACCCTCTTCTATCCTTACATCATCCTTTCAATCCAACTAACAGACTCACATCTCCACGGTTCAATTTAATTTAATATTTCCCTATACTAATTCACCACTCATAATTTCTGGGATCCAGAGTAGCGTGCTACTAGCCGAAAAGTGCTTCCAAGCCTCGTCAGGGGTAGTAACTGCTAGATAAATGCAATTACAATTACACCATATAGAAAGTACAGGTGCCCCTTATTGGCTTACAGGGCTTAAATTAATAATTCCAAATGCTCTCTTTTGTGGAATCTTGTGGGCGCGCATTTTAGCCTTACCAGTGGGTAGTGTTAAGCATTTGTTGCACACAGAGTCAATAAATGAGAGACACACTGAAGAAGGAACTGAAGACCAATTAAGAAAAACAACATCTTTTTATATAATTTTAGACACCAAGATTGTCAGAATCAGGTAAGCACTTTAGAAGTTACCAGATTTTATAGGAAAAACTGTAGAAAATGACAGTAGTCAGATGTGAGGCATGAGCCTCAAACACAGTAATGTTATCTAAAGGTAGAAACATAAACTGCATAGGTATGCTTAGAGTAGGCTTATAGGACTGTTCTTCTGGACTTAAGGTAAGTAGGGGCCAAGGTTCCAGAAAGCACCAAGAGTTCAAGTTTACCTGCCCTGGGGCGTCCAGGTGCAGATGTGCTTTACACAGCGGTAGCCTTGAATACTCCCCATCAAAGTCAATGGGAAAAGACCTTGTAAGAAAAGGGGTGACTGGGGAACTAGTCCGGCGGAAGCCGCGTGGCTCAGCTCTTGAGGGTCTCATGACCACAGAGACACCATTGGTTTCTGTGGGCCCAAGCTGGAAAGCTCGAGTAAAGAGGTGTTTTGTCCAACGGTTCTTTGTGTACCTGCAAAATAGGGAAAAGAAGCACAGCAGGGCCACTCTCAGTGTGCAGCTGGCCTCTCATGGAGTCCCTCAATGTGCAGGTAAGTTTTGGCAGCGATGGTGTTCTGACTATACACAAAGAAACCTTAGTGCTTGCAATTGGCTTTGGTACCTCAGGTATTGGTGCAGGGTGGCTCCTGGGGGTCCTGGTGCCTCTAAACTTGGCAGAGAGGCAGATCTGACCTCTTGGACACAAAGACTTCCAGCTGGGGTGCTGCTCCCTCAATGCACCTCGGGGGAGACAGAACGGTGTACCAGGCAGCGGCAGTTGGTGCCTGCTTGTGCAGGGGAGTGGCTCCTCCACTCCAAGGGAGATGCTGTTGGGCCTAAGAAGTGAAGGGCAGACCTCCAAGTCTTTAGGTAGGGTGTTCTATTTCTGGGTGAGTTGGTGACTCTCAAGAGAGGAGCAGTCAGGCAGGGTTTTGCAACAAGGTTGACGCACATTTTTGGCTCTTCTTTGTCCTTTTCAGGCAGACAAATGTGAGTTCCTGGTGTTAGATGGCCACATGAATACTCAATTTATGAACGTTAAGGGGAGTGAAGGTTAGTAGCCAATGGGGTACTTACCCCTGGGGTCACTAGATTCCCTGTATGACCACTTCCTGTGGGGAGGGGTCATATATCTGCCTAAAGTTCCTAATTCCACCAAAAAAAGATGGTGGACCCCTTCTTTTGTGGAGCACGTCAGGTAGCCCACCCTAGGGGTATGACTAGCTTGGTGGTGCAACACACCTACTGATTAGCTAATTTCTTGACTGTCCTGTTGCCAAATGGGCCATTAGGGCAGGGGGGGGAATCTTCCAGACCTTTGGAAAGCTGGGGTTGCATATGTGGAGTGGTGTGGCTCACTGGTTAGAGGCGGCAGACCCGTAAGCAGAGAACGGCCCGGGACCAGGGTTCAATTCCCGACGCGGCAGGGTCGTGGACCAGGGTCAGCGGACTCGTCAATTCTCGCCTCAGTGCCTACTCTAACCAGGGGTCACACTCGGCAACTCTGGGCATTAAGCTTGCCTCATCTCTACAACGGCCCCCCACAGATGCCGGGGATGCCTGGTTTCACCTTGGAGATTCCCAGAAGGGACCATCTCACAGGGAAAGCCAGGACGTGTTCCCCAGCGGTCTCCAGCGCCGGGACGCTTACGGGCAGCTGTGCGCTTTACAAGTCCAACACATTTACATATCGAAGGCGGCAGCAGGGGCTTTGAAGCCCCTTGTCTTGATATGCTAAATCACTAGCCATCCTACTGGAAGAGGTGTGAACACCTTCTTCCAGAGCAGGCATTGTTTCTGGCCTTCGAGAGCATGGGCTCTCACCTGCAGGGGGTCAGAACCTGTCTGAGGTGGCAGGCTGGACGATGCCAGTGCACTAGATACTGGTAGGCTTTTCCGTGGGCACCTCTAAGGTGCCGTCTGGGTACATGGGGGGCATAATAAATCAAATACTGGCAATAGTATAGATATAGTAAGACAAGTTGTCTGATACCAAACACCATAGGTTTCAGCAAAGCCATCATGTAGCTGGGGAACTCGTAATGACCAGTGCATATACTTATGACAGCTTCCCTGTTTACTTGTACCATCTAGTAATTGAACTAGACAGCACAGGGGCATATATGCTCATGCAGATAGGTCTTCAAATGTAATATATTGCACCCTGCCGTAGGGCTATAAGGCCTGCTGTCGGGGTGACCTACATATATTATATGCAGGGACTTTGGCATGGCACACAGTGAGTTTGCCATGTTGTGTTTTCACATATGTTTTAAACCATGATGTAACGCAGCCAGCCAAGGCAGCCTGCATTCAATTTGTAAAGTGGTCGCTCAGGGTGGCATAATATATCCAGCAGAATTTATTGATAACTCTTAACTATGTGGACAAAAAGTTTTTCATTAAGCATCTGTAAATGCACAATCCAAATCAGTTTCCCAGTTCACATTAACACTGATCACATTAACACTGATTAGATAAGTTAATGAGACGTCCAGACATTCTATATGACTATGTAACTAACCTTACCCCATTCATGCTTGTGACAAATGTGCCAGCATTCCTACTTTAAGGCGAGTATAACCTGGCAATGTGTTAGTGCAATTCATTGCATCATTCTCAGGGAAATTTTAGTTTTCGAAATCAAACTCAAAAAGGTCTTCCATTGTTGACAAACCTTTAGCAGCCCAGGCCCATATACCCATCACTGTCAAAACAGAGCTTAACCACAGCACATAACATCGCAAGGCATGGCCCACCTATTTCCGTCCCAAACTCCTGCGCTAATTTGAAGTGTGAACCCAGATTGTAGATTATAGTAACAGGAATTGCATAGTTTCTTACAGGTGTAGTTTTACGGCTTGAAAAAGTTTCTGAATTGACATGCTGGGCATTATTCCGGCATCAAAGTCATTGGGTCTGGCATTCTCCCAATTCTTGCAGTCCTTCAAATTTTGTTATTTGTGGTTGGTGGGCTACGACAAACCCCCATTTGGGGTCCTGGTGACAACGTACTGCATCTGCCGGAGGCTCCCACCTTTGGTCGCCGTCACCAGATTTTTGGTATCTTGTTCCTTCCTACCATCTTCTTGGCAGAGGTGAGTGTGCTGCTTGAGAATCCAGAAAATTCTTCAAGCCGCAAAACTACACAGAGGTAAGAAACTATATGTTTTGCAGCGTGAATCTTTTCTGGATTCACATGCTGAGCTTAGATTTTGTAGAGGTTTGCTAAACTTGTTGTAGTTGGGGTAAAGATCAGCATTGATTGGTAAGGAGTAGTTTCTGTCCTGTAACTCCAGTTCTGTAGTAGGGGTATCTCTGTTATAGTCATAATCTAGTGAATAGTCCCGCCCATGTGCGTGGACCCCGGAGCAATCAAAAATAATCTCTTAAGGTGTCGAAAAATGCAGGACTGCACAGACACTTAAGAGAGAATTAAAGACAGATAATGCAGCCTATATCCAAAGGCTACACTGTCCAGTACTTCAACTAGAAATTCCACCAAAAAAATCCACAAACAGCAAAGCCTGTCCAGATTTCCCTTGCTTTAACAGCAAAAACCCTCTGGGATGATAGAGAGGAAGACATGGACAGACAAGCCCCATAGGCTGCCATTATGTGGCTCAGAACAGGATACTGTGCCTTTAAGAGAACTTTCCAGAAGTCTCACAGTATCCCAGAATGCACTGCAGGTCCCTTTTACTTTCAGTTCTTTTTGAAGGCGTAACACGCCAGACCTGTAGCATTTCTTACAAGAATATCTCTCTCCACCGGGGAGGAGGGTGGGCGCTTATGACTATAACAGAGATACCCCAGATACAGAACTGGAGTTACAGGACAGAAACTACTCCTTCTGTAGTAGGGGATCTCTGTGTATAGTCATAATCTAGTGAATAGAATGGCAAGCCCATCCCCACACCAAAGCGGCAGTGGAGAAAAAATAAATAACACCACTAATGTGCGAACAGATTTCGCAGCGAAGCCTGCCCAACCTGAGCGTCTGCCCTGGCATCAGTGTCCAGGCAGTAATGCTTAGCAAAGGTATGGACCGACTTACAAGTGGCCGCCTTGCAGATTACTGCAATTGGAACATTACGGAGCAAAGCAGTCATGGCAGCTTTGCCCCTGCTGGAATGAGCCTTAGGTTTACCCCCTAAGGTCTTACCAGTTTTTTGGTAACCATTTTATACAGGACACAATCCACCTAGAGATGACTGTTTAGAGGTAGCAAGACCCGTCCTGACTGATCCATAATTGACGAACAATTGGTCTGACCTACGAATATCCTTGGTTTTATCCAGATAAAATTTCAACACCCTCCTGACATCCAGGGAATGCAGGGACCTTTCGGATGGAGAGGAAGGATTCTGAAAAAACGTAGGCAAAGTTATGGTCTGGTTAACATGAAAGTCAGATATAACTTTTGGAAGAAATTTAGGGTGAGTACGCATAACAACCTTAGCAGCATGAAATACAGTATAAGGTCCTTGGCAACACAACGCCTGAATTTCACTCACCCTGCGGGCCGATGTAATGGCCACGAGGTACGTCGCCTTCCAGGACAGGTGCTGCAACGAAGCCTAATGAATCGGCTCAAAAGGCTCCTTCATTAATCTGGACAGCACCACATTCAATTCCCATGAAGGCGAAGGAAGCCGGACAGGAGGGAACACTTTCTTCAAGCCTTCCAAAAAATCTTTGATCACAGGGATCTGAAAGAAGGAAGTCTGTGAAGGGCATTTCCTGTAGGCAGTCAAAGCAGCCAGATGAACTTTAATGGAATGGACATTAAGGCCAGACTGCGCCAGATGTAGAAGATATGGAAGGATGACATCTTCCTTACATGTCGTCGGGTCATAGTTCTTGGACTTGCACCGGATGCAAAACCTCTTCCACTTGTAAGCATAAGAAGTCCGAGTGGAAGGTCGCTTAGCCTCCTTCAGTATGTCCATGCAATCTTCTGGGAGATTAAGATGGCCATATTGCACTATCTCAGGAGCCATGCCGCCAAACTGAAAGACGAGAGGTTGGGGTGCAACATCTGCCCCCCGAACTTCGTGAGAAGGTCCGGCCTGCACGGCAGCCGTATGTGAGGAAGGAGAGACCGGTGAAGCAGGTCCGTGAACCACCACTGTCTGGGCCATTCCGGGGCAATCAGGATCATCTGCGCCCTGGACTGGGACAGTTTGATGAGCACCGCCGGAATCAGGGGAATGGGTGGAAAAGCGTACAGAAAGTTGTTCAACCAGCTGATCCATAACGCATTCCCCAGCGTCCCCGGCTGGTCGTACCTGGAGGCGAAGTCTCGGCATTTGCTGTTTTCGGCGGTGGCGAACAGATCTAAGTCTGGATTCCCCCACCTTGCGAAGACTTCTCCTAGTACTTCGTCGTTTATGACCCATTTGTGGTTTTCCTGAATCAATCTGCTCAATGCGTCTGCCTGAACATTCTACACACCTGGCAGATGGGTAGCCGTTATCGTCAGTCCTCTGGCTAGAAGCCAGTGCCAGATCGCCTGCGCCTCCTGCGACAGGGTGCGCGATCTCGAGCCCCCCTGCTTGTTGAGGTAATACATTGTGGTCGTATTGTCCGTTTGCACAAGCAGAGAGTTGGTCTGGAAGGACGGAAGAAAGGCCTTCAGCGCCAAGTGAACAGCTCTGAGTTCCAGGAAATTGATGTGGTACGTGGACTCCGTCGGGGACCACGTCCCTTGAATCTGTAAGTCTCAAGAGTGCGCCCCCCAGCCGTGGAGCCACGCATCCGTCACGATAGTCTGCGTGGGAATGTCCTTGTGGAAGGGAACTCCTCTGAGGAGATTCTCCGCTGAACACCACTACTTCAGAGACTGAAGCGCATGTAGAGACAGTCGTATCCTGTCGTCCCAGGATCCTTTCCTCTGATCCCACTGATCCTCCAAGCACTCCTGCAATGGTCTCATGTGCAGCCGTCCGTGTGGCGTGAGGAAGATACAAGAGGCCATCGACCCCAGTAGAGAAGACACCGACCTCACTGTTGTAGATGGAGCGGTCCTAAGAGCCTGAGCCTTCCGAAGGAGTGATAATCGTCGCTCCTCCGAAGGAGACACGCTTGCTGACAGCGTATTGATGGAGGCTCCCAAGTACTGGATGCACTGGACCGGAGTCGGGACAGACTTGGACATGTTGATGAGCAACCACAGCTTGTTCAAGAGAACGCACGTCTTCTGGAAGTGTGCTTGAGCTTCCGAGAAGGAAGAGGCCTTGATCAACCAATCGTCCAGGTACGGGTAGACAAACACCTTGTTCTTCCTTAGGTGTGCCGCTACCACTGCCATGCACTTCGAGAATGTTCTGGGCGCAGACTTCAGCCCGAATGGCAGTACTGTGTACTGATAATGATTGGTGCCGACTTGGAATCGCAGGAACTTCCTGTGTTTGTGTGCAATGGGCACATGGAAGTACGCATCCTGTAGGTCTATAGCACATAGCCAGTCTCCCTGTTGCAGCGGAGGATGAATCTGATGCAACGACAGCATGCAAAACTTCTCTCTGCGAATCCACTTGTTTGCTTGTCGCAAATCCACAATGGGCCTGAACTCGTTCTTGTCCTTCTTGCGAACCAGGAAGAACCGGGAGTACAGACCTCTTCCTCTTTGAGACAGAGGTACGTCTTCTATCGCCCTTTTCCTTAACAGGATATCGGCCTCCGCCTGGAGCTCGCGCAGCTGAAACTGCAAGCTGACCGGAGGAATTGATGGAGGCGGGCTGGTGAACCGAAGACTGAATCCATTGCAAACAATATTCAGCACCCACTTGTCCGGAGTAATTTTTCTCCACTCTGCCAGAAAAAATCGAACGCTTCCCCCCACCGGAGTGGGTAACGGATGTAGGGGAAGTAACAGCTCAGGGTCGAGACCCGGCCGCGCCCTTGTTCGCTGTAGAGGACTGCTGACCTCCTCTACCCTTCTGGCGCTTCTGGAAGGGCCTCCGGAACTGCTGCTGTTGTGCTGCTGCTGCTGTCCCGAAGCCTGTCCTCGCCCTCTGCCCTGCGCCCCAAACCGTCTCTGGAACGGGCGGTAGGCTTTCTTTTCTTTGGGCTTCTCCAAGCCCACAGCCGTCAGAGTCTCGGCCTCCGCCTTCATGCGGGCCATCTCATCATCTGCATGTTTCCCGAACAGGGTCTCCCCCGAGAAGGGCAGATTAGCCACTCGCTGCTGGGCCTCCGGCTTGAGTGATGTGAGCCTGAGTCAGGCATGGAGTCGCTGGTTGATCCCATGACAATACCCATGGGCCACCAAAAGAGAGCCATCAGCGGCCGCGCTGATGGTCTGGTTCGAGACCAGCATCCCTTCCTTCCTTCTGGATCTCCAGGAAATCCTCCCTGCTATCTCATGGCAGGAGTTCCGCGAACTGCTGGAGGGATTCCCACAGGGCCCGATCATAACGCCCTAGCAGAGCCGCATTGCTAACGGCCTTCATGGACGTAGAGGCCGTCCCACAGGCCTTCCTGCCATTTGAGTCAATCCATCGGCTCTCCTTATCCGGAGGCACGGTAGAAGACAGAGGTAGAGTGTTGTTTTCTGGCCGCCGCCACTATAACGGAGTCCGGAACAGGGTCAATCCTCAGGAAAGCCGGATCGGAATCCGGAGCCCTGTACTTCTTAAGAAGACGGGACGGAGCGGCTTTCGTCATTGCAGGCGTAAGGAACAGCTCCTCCGCTGGCTCTACCAATCCTGGCACGAGCGGTAGTAGAGGGCGAGACAAATGCTTCTTGTGTCTCAAAAATCACGGGCGTCGTAGGTGTAGGAGCCGTCACCATGATTCCCAATTTCGCAGCACCCCTCAAGAGAACATCCTGGAACGTGCTGATGTCATCCACGGGAGACACCCTCGTCCCCGGGGAGTCTGATAAGGTCAGGGAGAAGGACCTGGTTCTGGAAGAGTTCGTGCGGGACCGTGATCCACGCCTCCTGTGTCCGGAGCGGGATCGCGACTTCCTTGGCTTCGGTCGCCCTGCCGGTTCCACCGGGACGGGAGACTTAGGCTTGGATGGAGCCCTCGGCCGAGGGGTCCCCTTAGGAGGAGTAGGAAATCGTGGAAACGAACCATTCCTCTGAGGAATCGGATAAGGCCTGTCAGTCGGCAACTGGGGTTGCGGTGGAGGCTGTGGAGGAGGCGGAAGTGGAGGCGGGGTGGGATCCCGCGGAGGACGTCCTCTCGGCGGAGGAGGCGGAGTAATTGTCTTCGGCCTAGCAGGGTATACACAACAGAGTACACCGAGCCTGGTGAACCGCCCTCCTGACTAGGCTGGGACTTTGGAGAGTCTTCCCTAGGCACTGGACGCCTGCCAGACTGACTCCTGGCGCTATAACTCCTTCCGCGCCTTCCCGGCGTCGAAGAACGGCGACCAGACGGCGAGCGTCGGCCCCTCGACGGCGAGCTTCGCCTCTTCGACGGCGAGCGCCGATCCCTCGACGGCGAATGCCTTCGCCTCGATGGCGACCTCCTACACCTCGACGGCGACCTCCTACACCTCGACGGCGACCTACACCTCGACGGCGACCGTCTACGCCTCGACGGCGACCGTCTACGCCTCGACGGCGACCGTCTACGCCTCGACGGCGACCGTCTACGCCTCGACGGCGACCTTCTCCTCTTCACTGACGGAGAACGGCGGTGTCGCCTCGACGGCGATCGCCGACGAAGACGGCGAAATAGTCACTGGAGACTTCGACAGCGGTCTGTTCAGGTCCCGCGACGCCGAACGTCGACGTCGCCGCGACCCAGAGCCCTGGGGAGACGGGGAACAGACTGCAGTCATCCCTCTCGACGTCGTGGCCGGTGCAATCGACGCAGACGGAGAATTGGGACGTTTGCTGGTCTTCCTGTCCCTGGGGAGCCCCCCAGAGGCCTCAAAGAAAAACCAAAGTTGATGATGGACGGAGCGTTGACAATACAAACACTCACCCCCAGTCAACTGATCTGGGTTTAATCCATCACCGTTCTTTAGCTCACTCCGCCACCCCAGTTCAGACATGGCCATATGCAAATCAGTCTGACCCTGTGCCTCATGGGAACAGTCCAGCCCAAACTGCCAAGCCATGTCTTCCCTGGACCGGAATCAAGCTTCCCAGGACCGGTTTCTGGCATTACAGCCATCTTCAGCCAGGCTTGCTTGACTCCAGTGGCAAAGTGAGCAAGGGACTCACGTCTGAGCATACCCTGCCAACTTAGGGCGAACAAAGAAAAAACAAAGGTGATGATGGCCGGAGCGTTGACAATACAAACACTCACCCCCAGTCAACTGATCTGGGTTTAATCCATCACCGTTCTTTAGCTCACTCCGCCACCCCAGTTCAGACATGGCCATATGCAAATCAGTCTGACCCTGTGCCTCATGGGAACATCCAGCCCGAACTGCCAAGCCATGTCTTCCCTGGACCGGAGCGATACAAAAGGGGATGATGGACGGAGCGTTTGAACAAATCAAACACTCACCCCCAGTCAACTGATCTGGGTTTAATCCATCACCATTCTTTAGTTCACTCAGCCACCCCAGTTCAGACATGGCTATATGCAAATCAGTCTGACCCTGTGCCTTATGGGAACAGTCCAGCCCGAACTGCCAAGCCATGTCTTCCCTGGACCGGAAACAAGCATCCTGGGACCGGTTTCGGATTCATAATCCTCATCAGCCAGGCTATCTTGAATCCAGTGGCCAAGTGAACAAGGGACTCACGTCTGAGTATACCCTGCCACACTTAGGGCGAACAAAGCGATACAAAAGGGGATGATGGACGGAGCGTTTGAACAAATCAAACACTCACCCCCAGTCAACTGATCTGGGTTTAATCCATCACCATTCTTTAGTTCACTCAGCCACCCCAGTTCAGACATGGCTATATGCAAATCAGTCTGACCCTGTGCCTTATGGGAACAGTCCAGCCCGAACTCCCAAGCCATGTCTTCCCTGGACCGGAAACAAGCATCCTGGGACCGGTTTCGGATTCATAATCCTCATCAGCCAGGCTATCTTGAATCCAGTGGCCAAGTGAACAAGGGACTCACGTCTGAGAATACCCTGCCACACTTAGGGCGAACAAAGCGATACAAAAGGGGATGATGGACGGAGCGTTTGAACAAATCAAACACTCACCCCCAGTCAACTGATCTGGGTTTAATCCATCACCATTCTTTAGTTCACTCAGCCACCCCAGTTCAGACATGGCTATATGCAAATCAGTCTGACCCTGTGCCTTATGGGAACAGTCCAGCCCGAACTGCCAAGCCATGTCTTCCCTGGACCGGAAATAAGCATCTTGGGACCGGTTTCGGATTCATAATCCTCATCAGCCAGGCTATCTTGAATCCAGTGGCCAAGTGAACAAGGGACTCACGTCTGAGTATACCCTGCCACACTTAGGGCGAAAAAAACGATACAAAAGGGGATGATGGACGGAGCGTTTGAACAAATCAAACACTCACCCCCAGTCAACTGATCTGGGTTTAATCCATCACCATTCTTTAGTTCACTCAGCCACCCCAGTTCAGACATGGCTATATGCAAATCAGTCTGACCCTGTGCCTTATGGGAACAGTCCAGCCCGAACTGCCAAGCCATGTCTTCCCTGGACCGGAAACAAGCATCCTGGGACCGGTTTCGGATTCATAATCCTCATCAGCCAGGCTATCTTGAATCCAGTGGCCAAGTGAACAAGGGACTCACGTCTGAGTATACCCTGCCACACTTAGGGCGAACAAAGCGATACAAAAGGGGATGATGGACGGAGCGTTTGAACAAATCAAACACTCACCCCCAGTCAACTGATCTGGGTTTAATCCATCACCGTTCTTTAGCTCACTCCGCCACCCCAGTTCAGACATGGCCATATGCAAATCAGTCTGACCCTGTGCCTCATGGGAACAGTCCAGCCCGAACTGCCAAGCCATGTCTTCCCTGGACCGGAATCAAGTTTCCCAGGACCGGGATTCTGGCATTACTGCCGTCTTTAGCCGGGCTTGCTTGACTCCAGTGGCAAAGTGAGCAAGGGACTCACGTCTGAGCATAAACTGCCAACTTAGGGCGAACAAAGAAAAACCAAAGGTGACGATGGACGGAGCGTTGACAATACAAACACTCACCCCCAGTCAACTGATCCGGGTTTAATCCATCACCGTTCTTTAGCTCACTCCGCCACCCCAGTTCAGACATGGCCATATGCAAATCAGTCTGACCCTGTGAACCTGGGTGTGAGTGTTTGATTGATTCAGATTGATCACCACCCCCTTTTGTACCGCTTTTGGCCGCCATAAGTGTGGCAGGGTATGCTCAGACGTGAGTCCCTTGCTCACTTTGCCACTGGATTCAAGCAAGCCGGGCTGAAGACGGCTGGAATGCCAGAAACCGGTCCTCGGAAGCTTGTTTCCAGTCCAGGGAAGACATGGCTTGGCAGTTCGGGCTGGACTGTTCCCATGAGGCACAGGGTCAGACTGATTTGCATATAGCCATGTCTGAACTGGGGTGGCAGAGTGGGCTAAAGAACGGTGATGGATTAAACCCAGATCTTTTGACTGGGTGTGAGTGTTTGATTGATTCAGATGCTCCGTCCATCACCACCCTCTTTTGTACCCCAGAGGCCTCAGCATGGGCAGATGAAGCCCCTCCAGACCCACCTTGTGCCTTCCGTCTTCTGTCTTCAAGGCCCTGAAGCCTGATCTTCATCCTATCCCTCAGGGTCCTGCTAGAGAAACCCTGGCAGATGTCACACTTCTCTGGGAAATGGGAGGAGGGAAGGCAGATGATACACACCTCGTGTGGGTCAGACTTGGCCTTCTTCCTGGAACACTCAGGGCATTTGTCAAATAATGCAGGCATATTTGACAATTAAGAGTGCACCCAAAGACAAACAGGAAGAAACAGCAAAGTACTTCAAGAAAAGCACTCAAATAACTTTGAAAAAGTGAAAAATATCACCAATAAACCCTTAAAAAGGGAGAGCTCAATGCTCCAGGGTCCTGCTTGCAGGAGCCGGAAAAAAGAACTGAAAGTAAAAAGGGACCTGCAGTGCATTCTGGGATACTGTGAGACTTCTGGAAAGTTCTCTTAAAGGCACAGTATCCTCTTCTGAGCCACATAATGGCAGCCTATGGGGCTTGTCTTCCTCTCTATCATTCCAGAGGGTTTTTGCTGTTAAAGCAAGGGAAATCTGGACAGGCTTTGCTGTTTGTGGATTTTTTTGGTAGAATTTCTAGTTGAAGTACTGGACAGTGTAGCCTGTGGATATAGGCTGCATTATCTGTCTTTAATTCTCTCAAGTGTCTGTGCAGTCCTGCATTTTTCGACACCTTAAGAGATTATTTTTGATTGCTCCGGGGTCCACGCACATGGGCGGGACTATTCACTAGATTATGACTATACACAGAGATCCCCTACTACAGAAACAGATGTTATATGACTTTTGTCCCACTTGTGCTTCCTTGTTCATTTGAATGTCTATACAACATTGTTATGTGGACGTGTGTACAGATGACGACACTGCTGCCATACTAATGTCCTCTAAGGGTATATTCGCTAGAAACACAGTGGTAACTCCCTCCTTCCTTGTGGAATGTGCTCTAGGTGTTACACTAAGTCTTTCTCCTGCATTTCTCTGGCACATCTGAAAAGTTTGTGCTATCCACCTTGCAATTGTGTTTTTAGTTACTGGTCTCCCCAGAGAACAGTTTGCAAATGAGACGAATAGTTGATTTGTCTTTGGTTTTGTCTTTTCGATATAATACATTATGGCTTGTCTTGCATCCAATGTGTGTAACGTTCTTTCTGCGCGTGCTTTTTGGTTTTTGAAAAAAAACGTATTTATGTAGTTTGATTCATGTGAAACTGTGAGATTACCTACGGCAAGAACTGTGGGTCTGTCCGAATAATAATCCTGTCTTTGTGACTCAGAGTACCTTTTCAGCCAACGTTTCGTGGCAGGGGTTCTAACACTGATATAGATTTTACGCTTTTCGCCAAAACACATGCTTACTTACTGTCATCGTGGAAAACTTTAGATGATATTTACGGCGACCACTATGCAATTGCATTTACTATTAATAAGCCCCTACATAAGCAGGTATCTAGGGATAATTGCCCCACCTATCAACAACCCATTTCCGTTGGGCGCACCAACGGTTACACCCTTAAATGGGATACGGTTGATCCTGCAGGCTTATTGTTAAATTATTCATGGCAAGAAAGGAAGAGATTGACATTTGTTTATCTCCATCAGAAGATCCTTTAAAAATCTTGGATTCTTTTTCAAAAATACAAGCGTCATTAAAACACCCACTCTTCTGTCAGTTCAAGCCAGGCCCTCACAAACCCAAAGGGTGGTTTGATAAGAACTGCATATCTGCGCTAAAATCCTTAAAACAGGCCTTACATACTACGCCTAGATCCCCACGCGAAGTCCGTCAGGCCAGACATCAGTATCGCTGTGCAATTAAGAGTAGGGAGAAAACCCTGAAACACGAGGCTTGGCAAGCATTAATTTCTTCCTCTAAAAATAGGGATCCAACTGCTCTCTGGAAGGCTGTAAACGCCCCTTTTCATGCGGGAAAAAAATTCTGAGCCTTTAGATATAGCTATTAATGGGGATATCTGGGTGGCCCATTTTTAAAATCTGTACGGAAATTCACCTTCCACCCATTTATCCCACTCGGCTCTTACTACATCTTGCGGTAACACCGGATCCTGCCTGGGAACCCTCCCGTTGGATATTGTTTTTACTTGCGAGGAGGTCACTTTGGCCATAAGAGAGAGTCCTTCAGGCAAGGCACCGGGCCCGGATGCGATACCTATTGATGTTTTTAAAGCACAACTTGATTTCTGGGCCCCATTATTAACCATTGTGATGAACTGTGCAAACACCCATGGACTTATCGCAACATGGTCAGAAGCGATAGTTATTCCCATATTTAAAAAGGGGGACAGGCATGACCCATCTTGCTATCGTCCGATTTCCCTTTTAGACGCCTTAATGAAGGTAGCTGGCCGTATTATTTTAAAACGTGTGCAACAATGGACTGAGGATGCCAACATTTTATCGATTTTTCAGTATGGCTTTCGCACTGGCATGGGAACGGTTGAGCAGAGCCTACATTTGTATTTTTTAATCTAAAAGTATACTCAGGCGAAGAAAGGGAACCTTTTTATTACTTTTAATGATTTGAGTTCAGCCTTCGATTGTGTTGACCACGACCAGTTATGGTCCACACTCGACAACCTGGGTATTGAATCTTCAATCCTTAATTTTATCAAGGAATTATACAGGGATGCTGGGGCGAGGGTGCGCTTTGGACAACGAGGGGAGTGCTCCTCTAGATTCTCCATCAAGAGGGGGGTGAGACAGGGATGCATCTTGGCGCCCCTACTCTTCTCCCTCTATATTAGTTCTATTGGTGATCACCTTAAAAGTTTTCAATATGATTACCCTTCAGTCCAGGGCCACCCCGTCCCCATCCTTCTGTATGCGGACGACGCTGCTATTATCTCGCAAACCAGGCTGGGCCTACAGAGGGCTGTCTCAAAGTTTACCTTTTTTATGAGGGAGAAGGGACTTAAGGTTAATATATCAAAAACCTTTTCCATGTCTTGTTGACAAGGAACAAAGCTAGTACCGTGTCCCATTTTTATCGAGGGTAAAAGGATAGAGACTACATATCAATTCTCTTACCTTGGGATTTCTTTTTACAGGAAGTGCTCTTGGCACACAGCAATTAAAGCCAGAAAATTAGCATTTTCTAGGGCGATCGGAGCTTTGGAGAATTTTGCGGTTAAAATTGGGGTTAGACCCGTCAAGGAGTCGATTGTAATATACAAGGCTAAATGCGTATCCACGGCCACCTATGGCTCCGGTGTCTGGGGGATTGATACTTCAATTTCAATTCAGCAATCTGAAAATTGTTTCCTCAGATACCTCTTAGGGGTCCCCAAATCTACAGCCAGCTATTTTGTACATCTGGAACTGGGTCTCCCCTATATCTCTGATTTTATAATGACTGAGCCTATCTTGCTATGGCACAAGCTGTGGCTAACTCCAGAGACAGCCTTTAATCGTAATGTAATATTCGATTGCCTAAACCTTGATGGTATAAGGCAATTTAAATGGCTGTCTTTTGTGGAAGCAATGCTGACCGAGATTGGCCACCCCGAGTTTTTTAAGAATCCATCTAGTATGGAAATGATGCAGAGGAAAGTCCTGCGTAATCTGGTAATGAACCACCTAGCGCTTAAAAGATGGTCCACGGAAAAACTGAAAAAATCTGTGTTAGCTTATCAGCAAATTACTATAGAACAGGGACTGCTATTATATCTTGCAAGGGACCTTAATTGTTATGCTAGAATGTTTCTCACAAGGTTTAGATTGGGATCTTTTTATCGTCTAACTACTTTCCCAGCATGTAATGACTGGTCGAGAGATTTACCGCCTTGCCCCTGTGATGATCTCGCCCCTCAAACTAATATGCATTGCATTTTATTCTGCAAATTTTACGAGTTTCCAAGAAAGATCCTACTTAAACCAATTCTTAAGGAGTGGAGCCTCCGGTCCTGCAGAAATGCTTTTCTTAGACTACAGCGGCTAGAAAATATGGAAGTGTCCCACACACTAGCTACATTTCTGAAACTTTTGGTTAAGTTTAGGAACTTGATGCAATATGTCATATGCTATTATGTATTTTAGAGTTTTTTTAAACCTAATATATTCTAATGAATTTTTTATTCTTATTTTTTGTTGTTTTTTAAACGCACTTGTCACTTTCTGATAATAACCCTGTTTTTAAAATGTATGGTGTACCCATAATGGAAATATACTGGCACTTTGTGACTTAAATTTGCCTTTAACAATGTATGCTTTTATGATATTACTCAGTATATCGAAATAAAGCTTTTTGAAATTGAAAATTGACTCTCAAAGTATGTTTATTGAAGTGTGAGTGCCTGCAATTCACTCACCCTGCGCAGAGATGTAATGGCAACAAGAAAGGCTGTTTTTGGGTGAACATTTGCAACGGGGGCTTGTGCAATGGTTCAAGGCTCAGCTTCATTAACTGAGCGAGTACCACATTTAGATTCCATGTGGGTGTTGGTATTTTCCTTGGTGGTGCAATTCTCCTTGACCCTTCTAAGAATCTTTTAATTACTGGGGCTGTGAAGAAACTTCTTCACATGTGACCACATGGGTAGGTCACTTTCGCTGCCAAGTGTACCTTTAACGAGGCATATGACAACTTGAAGTCTGTGAGGTGTGCTAGATATCGTAACGCTGTTGCATTTTTTTTGTGTTCTTTCTTAATGATCCATTTTTAAGACAACACATGGAGTATCTTTTCCATTTTGCTATACAGCACTTTCTTGTAGTTGGCTTTCTTGTTTCTCTTTGAACACCCATTGTGTTTTCTGGCAGTTTTAAATGTCCAAATTCTAGGTCTTCAGGAGCCAGGCTCAAAGACTCTGGTTCTGGTCGAAATACCATTCCCTTTTCCATTGCCAGTAGGTCTTGTTGTATTGGAAATCTTTGCAAGTTTTCCTGTGCCATTTCAATCAGTTCCGAGAACCAAGTTTGCCTTGCTCACTGTGTGGCAATTAGTATGAGTGTCATTTTGCTCTGTCTGCATTTGCTGATCATTCTGTGTATCAGTGGTATCAGGGGAAAGGCAGAAGCAAATGTCCCTGGCCAGCTTATCAACAGTGTATTCCCCAGGGATATGTGGTAGGGCTGTCTCGAGGCACAGCTCTGGCATGTGTTGTTCCTTGATGTTGCAAACAGATCTATCGTTGGGGTTGCCCAACCTCTCAAAGATCTTGTTGAGTACTTTCTGATTCCGTTCCCATTCCAGATGCCAGTCTGCTCAGCCTGTCTGAATCTATATAGTCCCTTCCTGGGAGATAAACTGCAGTTAGTTCCATCTTCCTCTGTATGGCCCATTTCCACAGTTTTTGGATTGATCTGGATAATGCAAGGGATTGTGTTCCTCATTGCTTGTTGAAGTAAAACACTTTTGTTGTGTTGTCTGTTTGGATCATTATTAATTTTTCTAACAACTCTTTCTGAAAGGCTTTTAAGGCCAAGAACACAGTTTTTAGTTCCAGGATATTGATGGGTTGTATTTCATCGTGTTCTTTCCTGATTCCTTGCACCTTGCGTGAGCCCATGTGAGAACCCCAGCCCATATGCAAGTTATCTTTTGTAATGGTCACTGTTTAAGTTGGTTGTGCAAAGTTCCTTCCTTGTCTTATATGTGATCTGTTCCACAAAGCTATCTCTTCTTGTACTTTCTGCATGACAACCACTAGCAACTCCCTTTTGCTTGTGACCATTGGTTTTGGAGACGTTCCTGGATTTGCTTCATGTGCAGTCTTGCATATGGGTTCAGAGGTATACATGATGCCACCTTCTTAAGAGTTTTCCCACTGTCCTCACTGATAGAGCTTGCCTCTTCTGGTGTAGGGTAGCCACTAGAAGTAATGACTTCTATTCTATTGTTGTAGGGGTACACCTTCCTTAGGATTGAGTTTGTCCTTGCTCCAAGAAACATTTTTTCTTCCTCAGGTGATGACTTCTCTATGTTTATTGAGAATCCCAAAGCGAAAAAAAGTGCTCATTACTTGTTGAATATGTTCCCTGCACTTGTGGGAGTTTGCTCTCACTAGCGAGTCGTCCAGGTAAGGATAGACATGTATGTCTAATCTTCTTAGGTGTGCTACTACTGCTGAGAGAAATTTTGTGAAAGCTCTTGCTACTGATTTTATTCCGAATGCCAGTACTGTGATCTGGTAGTGAGTCTTTTTTACCACAAATGTGATACATTTTTTTGTACTTTGGATTCATTAGGATATGCAAAAAGGCGTCTTAAGTTTATAGTGGCCATGTAATCCCCTTTTTGCAATTGTAGTAAGGCCTCCTGCAATGTTGTCATTTTGAATCTTTAGTCTTTATAAACTTGGCTACAAATCTGATGTCTAAAATTGGTCTTAGAGATTCACCTACCTTTGGAATTCGGAAATATGTTGAGTAATTTCCCTTGTGGATTTCTGCTTTTGGCACTGTCTGAATTGAGTTTTTTCTACAGCAATTCCTCTACTTCCTCAAACAGGAAAGATGTTTCTTCTTTTGAATGGACCTTCTTCTTTGGTCCACCTGTTGGAGGTCTCTTTACTGATTCTATGCAATATCCATATTTTATTACGTTTGGGATCGATTTGTCTAATGTTATCCTCCTCCACTCCTGAAGGAAGCTTTTATTCTACCTCCCACTGGTTTTTTGTGTAGGCGTTTGAGATCTTTGTGTTTGCCTCTCACTGATCTCGTTTGTGAGAGGTTGTGGACTGTGTGAAGTCACTTGTTGGTGGGTATTGAGCATCCTGTATGTGGCTGCCGTCTGCCCCCTGTTCTTCCATTAAAGGACTGTTGTCTTTGCTGCTGGTATTGCCAGCTCTGCTGGGGTGTACTTGATTAATTGCTTTCCAGGAACCTTTGGTGGGATGTTCCAGACTAGAAGCTTCCTCTCCTCATGGGCCTCTGCTGTGGAACTGTTCCTCTTCACATAATTCCTCAAAACTACAATGCTCCCATTGATTTTGCTGTTTCATTATCTTTCTTGTGCTTGTTCAAGGGGTCATCCACTGAGCTCTAATCAATTCATCCCCTTTGAAAGCGATATTCCGTATGTTTTCCTGTCCTACAGGCTTGAACCCGAACATTTTCAGCCATTTTTGGCGGCATAGGGTGATGCCCATCATCATTTGGCAGCTGGTTGGGTATGCCGTATCCAATATCGACTTGAGCCATATGCTGCCAATGATTTTGCCTTTGTCCGCCAGGTTGGCAGCTCCCCTCATGTATTGTTCAAGCAGGTGCTTTATTAATTCAGTCAGTGCTGGTAGGCATGACTATTTAGGAGGGCATTTCAAGTTGCGATGCACCACTAGTTTGCCACACAGCGCTCCAATTTTCGAGGCCCATCCGCTTGCTCTTTGTTTGGAGGTGGGCCAGATGTAGATGGGATGTTGGCCCTGTTCTGTGCTGTCGATGTAATAATCAAATCAGCCGGCCCCTTACCCTTTATGTAGGATCGGTCCATGACGAGTACTTGGATTTGTTCTCTGCCCTTCTAGTCAGGGTTCTACAAGTGGCAGGTTCCTTAAAGGCTTCTCTTCGCTAGTCTAGTACTCTAGGCAGAACTGGCAGGAATTTGCTCCTGCTTGTGTGGGTGGAAGTGTTTCCAGCAGGAAACAAGACTGAGCCCAATCTTCCTATTGCTGCATCCCATATTTTTACACAGACTTCCTAATCACCTCGGTATAGGTGACAATGTCATCTGGAGGTGATGGCCTCTATTGATAACTGACAACCCCATCCTCCGGGGATTCTGTCTCCAGGTCTCGCCACTGGGATTCTGTGAACTCTGATTTCTCCGAGCCTCGGTACAATCCTGCCACCTGTTCCTCTGGCTCTGGAGTTAGAGGAGGCTCGATCTTCAACTTTCTTTCACCCTGTTCTTTTGGTGTCGAAGTCTTCGGTGAAATTCACTAACTTTTAGGCTCTGATCTAAGACCTTCTTTTGTAGAAGGTTGGCCATTTCCACTTCGAGACACCTTTTTTTCTTAATTTCTGCCACCAGTTCTTCAGCACTGAGGTTCGTTGTTGTCTTTCTCTTCAACGTTGAAGAGTCCTCCAAAGATGCCTCAGTTGTCGAGCTTCAGTGTTCCTCTCGCAACCTCTCTTTTTTTTATGTCGAAACGTCTTTCCCTCACCTGTCCTTCGACAACTGAGTTTTTTCAGAAGATCTTCCTCCTGCGGTGCACTTTTGGCGGATCAAAGGGGCTCCTTGTCTCGGGTGTGCCTGCGAGTGAGTCAATGCTGAGGCTCCCTTTGATGTAGTTGAGCCAGATTTTTTAGACTCTGGCATTTTCTTCAGGATTGTTGATTCTCTTACCTCGTGTCTCTCGGCTGCCTGGGCTTCTACGTCAACGATCTGCAAGTCAGCATTAAAAATATCCTCCTCTGCACCTTCGGCAAGGTTTCCCTCTTCGCCGCTTGAGAGACCCGGGTCTCTTAGGGATAGAGCTGTCTGCGGTCTATGCATGTTATGATGGGCTCGGCTCTGCTTCTCATTCACCTTCAGCATCTTCAACGTGAACACGGAGCGGGCGTTGCAGTCATCGCTTCAATGGGCCACAGGCAGACAGAGGTTGCAGACCAGATGTTTGTCTGCGAGAATTTATGAAGGCAACAGAAACCGTTTTCTCCATTAGGAGTCTCTAGCATGGGCAGTCTAGAAAAACCATTGAGGAAATTCTTCTCCTCCTCTCTCAAATTCTCCTGCGGCACTTCTTCATTGGTGTTCTTCTCTGAATTCGGTTAACTTTAGGCAAACTTCTCCCAAACTTTTGTCACATCTTCTTCCTCCTGTTGGAGAGCCTTGAGCCAAGCATCCAGACCCAACTGTGAAAAATAAATAATCTAAAAATGCTGACCATAGGTGGGAGCTTCCAAAGGAAGCTGCATGACATCACAAGGGACACTAAATGGGGGATCCGTCTATGCCCACCAACTACAAAAATTGGAAGAATTCTGGACCTAACAACTAGATGGTGGAATAATGCACAGCATGAGATTCCAGAAAAGATGCACGTTGCAAACTAGCAAGGCTGGGAGGTGCCTGAAGATTTGTTTTCTAAAAATATTTATCAGGCTAGAGTAGTGATGTTTTGAAAATGTGGTCATATTAAAAGCCGTTAGGTGCGCTTTGTAGAAGGAAAACAGCAACACTTTCTAGAAAATTTGGTACCTGGGCTATTATAGGAACCGGTTAACTAAAGGAGTACAAATGCTTGCAAAATGTAAGAGAAGCAGGTGTGGGGTCTGTTGAGGAGTCGGTCAGACTGGAGAAATTCCATTAGGCCAGAAATTCTGAAAAAGAGGCAAAGGCTGCAAGTTCTACTCCTAGCCAGTCAGCTCAGAAAGGAGTAGCAGTAGATGGGAACAAGCATTTGAGGGAACAAGCGTTATAGCTTTCAGGGGTCTTTTCCCTAGTCTACTATTTATCTTTCATGAACTCCAACAATTTAGTTGTTGGAAAAAAACACAAAGGAAAATGTAATGATAAAGGAATGAAACAAAATAAAATTAACACTGTGTATTGTGGTTGATTACCTTGGTTTTACACTAGACAGATATTTTGCTAATTATGCATTTGTTTTGGGGAAACACTAAATATTTAGTTCATTAGGACTGAGTCTTACTTTGCCATCCACTGAATTTTCAAGTCTCTCAGTGCTTCTGCAAATTCTTCCTTAACATCCTTTTCTTTGTCTGGATCCTTCTCCTTCTCTTTGCCTCCATTTTTCGGTTTTGTAGGTGAGGGCACAAGATGATAGTGTACAGATACTACATCCTAAATTAAAGAAAAGGGGTTTATATAAGTCTTCTGTAGGACAACCGACAGCAATTCTTTACAATACAGAATCTCACAACTTGAAGTTAGTTCTGATAATATTCCCTGTGCAGATACTTCTCTATAATAGCAACAGCGCTGTCTGCAGCGGTTTTATTTGAAAACAGTTTTCATACTGTCGCAATGCCAGTGCGAGTCACTTTTATCCCATTATGTTGCAAAGAATCAACATCAAGTGCATCAATCGTGGTACCACTGTGCAAAATCTCTTTAGTCCCGTTTTCTATGCCAGTGATGCCAGGATTTGGTAACACTGCAGAGAAATGTAATGGATTCACAGGCCATTGTGTATTCATTTTGGCTATGTTGACGTTTTACTTATGACAATTAGTAAAATCTCTTTGGAAATTAATTACTGTGACAAATGCAACATGACAATATTAAAGAGCGACTTCCCTCACTGCTGTGGTTTTGGCAGTCCTTCACAACAGATGCATCTGTCAATTATATCTCAGCACACCCTTGAAGGGTAGGTGGCCTAAATAAAGGGAAACTGAAGACTAACATGTTTAATAAAATAAACAGAGGGATTCATATAAGCGAGGCAAAGGGTTACTCCATTTTGTGGGATATGACCAGTTTTGAGAAAAGAAGAAACCAAGATCACAGAATGTATCCCCATCAAAGCACAGACACTTGGAAAAAAAAACTTCCTGCAAAGTCAGGTGGCTATTGAATGTTTTGTAAACGTTTTTGTAAACGGATGCCGGCTGCTGCTCCAACTCTGGTGCAGGTAGACAGGGCAAGTGATCCTGATCTTTTCTAGGACTTTTCTATGCCTCGAGGCTCTTCTAATCACATTCTTGACAAAGCTGCAAAAGGCTTCTTCTGTCCGCACCTTGTCCACAGTACTAATGGGGGGTTTGGAAATATCAGGGATCCCCAGAAGTCCAGTAACGTTGCACACGATTCAATTCGCAATTTCCCGGAGCAATCAGCATCTAAGGTGACACTTACAACTTTACTTTTGCCACTGCTTTTTTACAAAGAGGAGGAAAGTGATAGATATTCTGACGCCGTGTGTGCTCCTAGTCACCACAAAATCTACATCTGTGGCTTTGGATATGTAACCGGAGAGAAGAGCTGCTTCAGAAATAGTGGAAGGTAAGAAAGAGGTCAACATCTATACCAAAATTACAGAATTCCTTTATAAGGCATCAAATTATGAGAGCAGCTTTTTGCTAGGGGGATCAAGTAACCGCATTCGCAAAAAACTGAAAAAGTCAGTTCCGAAGCCTCCTTTATCTTCATCCATGCTAAGGAAAACCAGATCTCGAAGCAATTTTAGATTTTAGGAGTGTACCACCATGTGTAATGTACCCAATAATTTTCTGACATTTCAAGAAATAACAGGGAAATGTTGTTTGCCAGTATCTTGTATGACTTTCACTAGGTTGCATATTGTGCGTACAAATCTCTGTCAGTGAGATACATTCTGTGCAATCCAGCCTCCTACAGGCACAAATTATGCAAAACTACATCATTGAGGAATTTTGTGAAATTCAAGTAATTTGAAAATCAGAAATAATCCAATTTCACTGGGATAATTTAAATTTTGCCTAGGCTTGATTACATTTTGTGGTTGATTCTCATGCTTTAACCAGACAGGAGCAAGGTGTCCCCTGCACTGAAAAAGACCAACTGATGCCATGGCTGGGTTTTCTTTTCAAGGTTCATAGATTTACATGTATCCAGCAATTTAGACAGTATCCGTTCTCACTGTGGCACTTGCAGGATAAATATGTGAACCGGATGCTTTACAAGAAGGTAGGATTAGATTTCTTTGATTCATCTAAGCAATTTAGATTTTCATCCTTCACAGCTCAACATAATGCATCAATTTCAATCAGATAGTTTTTGTTTAAATGCTGTTTAATTGGCAGGTTATTCTTATTCAGGCAGGACCGGTTCCGTCGACTCTATAGCAGGGTCCATGGAAATGTATTCTGCCACAAAAATACTTATGGTTTATGTCGGTCAGGGTTTCCTCTGAAAACACAGCCTAATCATTCACACATAACTTCGAACTATAAGAAGATTTTCAGTGAGAAGTTGGACCCTTCATTGGAAAAATGTGAGCGGCCAAGGATTACAGCTCACTTTCTAGTTTTGTCAACATAATTAAACTTTTTAATATATGTGACAATATCAGAAAATGCCTTTAACAATGCATCCAGCACCAGAGGCTATCTCACAGTTTGGGAGTGGTCAGTTGTTAAACATACTCTCAGTATAATAACAAAAAAAGAAAAAGACTGTAAGAGGGAGGTTCACGCTAAGATAAGAACTACCCCAAAGGTTTTGGCCACTCAGACTTCTGTCAGCTATGGGAAGTCACATTGAGACCCCTTATATCACAAAAGCTGGTGAAGGTCAAGAAATTGGTAAAGTATTTTTTTATTAAAAAAAAAACCGAAAAAAAACTATTGTATTTATTTTTTCACTGTAAATTAGCACGTAGGATCATGGGTCATATTTTACATTGTGCCCCTGGGGCGCAACAGGCGTGTGCATCCCCAGAGCTCAATGGAATTACAGAGGGGGCCACAGACGCTTGGTGTCCCCTTCTGTAATACTAATAGCGCTGGTGTACATGTTGCGCCAGCAATATCATAAGAGGTAATTTCCCCATTTGCATGGGGGCATGGCCCCATGAAAATGAGGGTGTCTGTCTCTGTGTCCATGCCATATTACCAACAAGGGCGCAGAGGCAAACATGCCAATAGGAGGCACACTAAAAGTACACCACAAAAAGGTGGTGTACTGAAAGTTCGCCTCCTAAAGGTAGCCCTCAGGGCGGATGAAGGATCCTCACCCAGACATCACGCTGCAGGCAGGTGCAGCCACTCACTGCACCGCCTGCAAGGGTATCTCTCGCCCCGCTGCAAAGTGCAGGCAGGTTGAAGCCAGAACTTTGAAACACAGAGCAGCTTTTATACAGCTGCTCAATATTTAATTTGAATGCACTACCCCAAGGAAAGCACAAGTTTGCGGCTGCCCTCGGGGCAGCACATTCTTTGTAACACACCACACTGTCCCTGTTTGTGCCCAGCGCACCTTTTGAAACTTGTGCCATGGCACAAACAGGGAAATAATGCTGTATTCATAATATGGCCCCAGGTATCTTTCAAAATAAACCTTCTTACAAGAAACATCTTCATGATGAGGGAAAATGTAACACTCCTTAGTTAGAAGAGTACATGCAGGGTATTTTTGCCCAGCATCCACTGGGCCATCTTGCTGTGCTATTTGCCACCAGTGTGGGGGTAAACAGCTTCCCCACCACCCAAGCAATACCATGCTATTCAAACACCAGGCCGACATAACAGCATGGACCTTTACTAAATTTTTGTGGGGCGTTGTGTCCCTCACTACCCAAATGCTAAACATGGCTGTTTGATCAGTCAGTTCCATAGTGTTTTACAGTACTTGAGACAAAAGAAGCCTTACTCCATCCAAAATTTCCTAATTTGAATGCACTACCACATAGTATGGGAAAATAAACCTGTTGCTCCACTGCTCCTTAAACAGGTCCTTAGCGATCACACGAAAGGTTCCATTTGTACCCAGATGTAATATATTTGTTGGAAAAAGTTACAATTTGACAGCTGGATACCAGATTAGACCACAGCTTCTGTCTGGTGTATCTTTGCCTCATCTCACTCCTCATCTATATGACCTAACTACCTTTACACTAAATCTCCAACCTGTTTTACTAATCTGGAGTACAGTTTACAAATGTTTTATGGAGATCTTAATGAACATTGAAACATTTTTCAGTATTCTTCAGGAAGGCATGCCTCAGCTGAAAATGTTTAGGGGCCAGAGAAACTGCTGAGTAAATTGGTTACAAAGTTTTTATACCACTTCGGCCCCACACAGCCCAATTCTTTGATATCCTGATCATATCCCACCCTTGAAACCATTTTGAGACTCACAGGTCAACTCATGTCAGAGTAACCCAAAGTATAGTCATTACTCCTTCCATCCTAGTTAAAACGTGTCAGTCTTCAAGGCGTGAATCATTTATGGGCAAATCTGATTCAACATGATTTGGAAGTGGGTCCTGCATATCATACCATTCAAGATGTGCTTTTTAGACTGTCAACATAGCACACAGGGTTTAACTGAGGATACTTCCTCATCAAAAAGAACAAATAAAAGGGGGGCTTATTTGAAGCCTAATGGCATGGGACAAAATTATGAAAGCAAAAAATAACTCTTGCAGGATTGTGTTGGGATGGTTTCCCTCAATGTTTAGAGCATATAATGCAATATTCCCATTCCACCATTACAAAGAAGGTGTCTACCTTTGAATGCAGAAAGATAACATTAGTGGTGCAAAGCATTGACCTGGGATCAGCTTGAAAAGATTTTTACAAGCCAGTGACGGAGATAGAAGCCAATTATTGTATTAAAGATATGGGATTTTCTTCTCTGCATTTTTGAAAGTTGCTTCCAAAGAAAGGACTATACACCACCAAACATTTTTTACGACAACTGGTTTTCATAGACACCCAGCTCCCCCAAAGTCAGTTTATTCAAAGGAACAGTATTCACTATCTATGAGTGGAAACAGACAACTCTCAAGTAAAGCCTTTTTTTTCTCCCTTCAGGATGGATTCAATACTTAATGAAGCTAAAATCTCTGTGGTCTCTTTGGGTTCCTGGTTGCAAAACCTATGGCTGGTCACACATTTACTTTTAGTGACCAAGGCTACGTTCTAAGATAACGTCTGCTGGATTACATTCTTTTGAGGGGGGCATGACCTGGGTCTTCCACACTCCGTTTCAGGTAGAGTCTGAAGCAGTTTTGCAGACTAGAGAGCTCACACAGAAGATCTGACTGTGGGTTGGAGCTTGGGCCGATCACATTTAAATGGACACACTTACTTAGAGGAAACGAAAGCACACTTTCTTTTTGTGCTACCCAACAACATTATAGTCATGAAATGTCAACGGTTAGGTTACAATATTTGTGGAGAGCATTGACACTGCAAAACCGGTCTCATGGAACTGAAAGGTAACTGGAAAGTGCAAACAAATCAAACTAGCTAACTTAAGTGATGATGGCATATGTTTGGATAACAAAATATCAATTCATTTCATAGACTGTGGGCCAGGCTTCCTCAGTCTATCCTACATCAAAGTTACAGCACTCCTTTTCAGTGATTTGAAACTCTGAAAACAAATAAGAAACTATACAAACGTGTAGAGTGGCAATTCTACATGGCTTTACAGATACACAATAAGGTTTTAGCTAAAGACAAAAATGAAGGTGTTTTAAACATACAGACCAACATCGAGTGTAACTGTACCCACAGGCCGATCTCTTCACACCTCACGGGACCACACAAAGTGCCCCCTATTCTGCCTCAAACAACATGAAAGCTAGGAGATTAAATTTAGGTCCTCTGGCCATTACACCATGTTTAGGTCTAGGCATTAATTGCAATAATGCATATACTGACTCAAAGTCCAAAAACAGTGGTAGTCAGGTCTGGACAAGTCTCAGAAGGCCAGTGCCTAATTTTATTGGCCTAAGGAAAAGGACCCTTTATTTCATCAAGACAGAAAAGCCAATAATTGTAGTTTCCTTTTCTCAGAGGTTAAGGTTTTCAGTTTATAACCTTTGGTACAAAGGCATGGTAAATGAAGGCGTATGAGCATTATGCATATTTATTCCATTACTTACTTAAGGTGCTGCTGGATGGTTTGATCAACACTGATGTGTAACTATTGCCAGCATTACTATTGGTGGATTTGGAATTTATAATACAATTGTATAAAAACGACTACATTTTTGCGATGGTTATTGTAGAGGCTTTGTCAATTTTTATCAGAAAATGTTGAGGTTTTTCTTTAACATTTCTGTGGTATCTCATTTACCAAAAATGTTGTTTAAAAAGTTTGTGTGAGCCCCGTGTACGCCTGCATGATGGCATATTAATATAGATAGCGTCTCTGCGGATTTGAGCCGCTCAATATCAGTGTGCTACACTTTTACTATCAGGATGGATTCTGGTGACACTGACTTTATGCAGAGTGAGGAAGTTAAAGGCTCTCTCAGCCTATTTATTTCATTATCTATTTTCTTAGTGCAAAATGTTCTAAGAAAGAGAGCATGCCCTCCCATGCTGGAGACAGAATTTTATTAAAACCATTCTGTAAAACCACGGCTTGCTTTCCAGCGCAGCAACCATCAACTGGGATATTGCATTTTGAAATGTTGTGAATACCCAATGAACAGACCACTGTTACCTGTGAAAGGTGTTTCAGAGGTGTAGCAGTAATTAAACAGACTGTGTTGTTGAAGTGTAGTTTGTATAGGAAGGTGATAAGCTTCAAACAACTCCCCACCTGATGGAACCACTCCACAGCCAGAACAGTCACTAATCCATTCATGAAAGGGGATAGCTTAAGGATATCTGGGAGGCAGCCAGCTGGTCTTTACTGCATGCTTTAGCTAAGTACTATTGTCTTGACTTATAACCAGAGAATATGAGACCTGCATTTACAACGTGGCTTTAGGTATCACTTCTTGTGTTTCCAGATATTCTTCCATCCAAATTGTTAGGTACTGCTGTAAAATATTTCAAAATATATGGATTCTGAAGAAGGAATAATGTCCTCTAAAATAAATAGTTGTGTACCTTATCAGAGAGGGTCAAGTATATGGGCACACAGTTATGAACTAGAGTCTCGTCACAAAACTCTACTGTAACACTCGATGGATAAATGTCATGCTCCGGTGACATGACAGCATGAAAACTGTTCCAGAGTCCCTATCTGCTGTTAGGCTACCACAAACTATCAACAAAGGAAACCATAAGCATCAGAATCAACTTTCAGTAGGTTCAATAATGAGCTCATCTATCTGCTCTTCAATAAAATAAGAATTAACCAATTAATCTCTCACAAAACCATATTGTCAACAAGGATTTAAATTCAACATACATTGGGCACTGTCAGAAATAACGGTGGAGCAAAATGACTACAATGATAACTGACTTTGGCAGATGTAGATACAGCGGTTACAAACATTTCAGCTTATGTAATTGAGAATCCAATTTTGGCCATCAGGATAGAAAAACTATAATAAACACAAAATTAATTATTCAACTTCTTAAATTCAATGCTGTTGGAAAAATCATTTCCCATAAGTCTATGCATTTCATAGACTGTACAGAGCTTTATTACTGCAATCAGAAAAGGCCATTTAGGTATGAAATGGTAATACTTCTCTGTCGACTTAGATATTCATTTTAGACAAGTATGTGCTATGGGGTGGTGGGGAGGATCTCACAGGTCCAAATCCCTACATATTTGGTTATCATTGTTGGGCATCCTTTTTTGAACATTCTCATTGGTTCTATTTTTACTAGTACTAATTCTTTTAGCCTGCATGCTGCATAAATGATCAAAGTAATTATTCTTCCACATCGGACAACATACTTCACCCAAACCATCAAAACTTAAGATAACAATGGAAACTTAACATGATAAAATCTCTTAAATGTTTCCATTAGTGCACAAAGTTATGACAGTATACACAGTTTACATCTTAAATGTAAAAGTAAGTTATACCTAAAAGTCACACCCCACAACAGATTTAGCAGTTACTATCAGGCTATTTCAATTATTGCAAGGAATTTAAAAGTTACAGTCATTAACTGTTAAGGAACCTTTTAATGCATGGTCATGGATTGATTAAATAACACCAAATGCCATCTTTAGGTCACACAATATTATCACACACCTACTGGATATAAACATGTATATACCTGTAGAAGAATAAATGAGCTTTAATCATTTATTACTTACACAATGTTCAAACATCTTCCACAGCTACTGTAGGTTCGCTCAGTTCACCTTATGAAGAGATAGTGTCTGAGCCCTGAGGTTTGTTAAAAGGCAATTCTAATAAAGGATGAGGTGATAATGCTCAAGTGTTATACCTGAATGAACAATAAGAAAAATAAAAGAATAAAATAAAAAAATCTGACCCTGCTTTTAGGACTGTGTCTAAACTAGAAATAAAATTGCTGATTGAAAAACGAACCAAGTATTTTCTCCTGGCCCCAGCCACTCTGTCAACTTGCCAAATGTCACTGTTGAATAAGTCACTAGTTAGCCTTTTCCATACATGTCCCAAGGCTATTCCTATCCAAAACATGAAGGTGGGGGATTGCACCCAACAAAATTGTCTGTAGTTTATAGACAACTCTGTCATGCAGCTAGAATACGAGCCATTTAATGCACAACACTGTCAATGGACACAACAGCAGAAACAGAGCGAAACGTGATTTAATCATTATATTCTTTTGATGTCTAAAGAAAATCTTACAGATGTGAATACACTTCTAATACTATGATGACTTGCCTATGCAAACATACAAGATCACTTTGGGAACTACATTGCTTGTTCCACTGGTAGAAGAACCTAATTATGTTTTCATCTACAAGGTCAGACGACTTCATTAGAAAAAAATATATAAGTTCTGAAACTATATTGAAAGCTGGGTTAGCAAATTAGATGTTTGTGAGAAGCCCGTGGTTATGTGCACCCAAGTGTAATAAAGTACTAGAATGCCAAACTGCCTATCTGAAAGTTGCAGGACCTGCCTTGTTTCAGGTGTGAGAAGACTTGGAATGACACACTTTCAAATGCAGTTAGCTTACATTAAGGGTGTAAATGGTATGCTATCCATGCTGCAAATGGTACTGTGCGAAGACTCAAACACACAGCCCTTCTGTCCAAAAGCCAGCCTTAATGTTTTTCCAATCTCTAAAATGTATTTCCCCTTTATTGAAGTTTTAATTGCTTTTTATAGTAAACTATTCTTCAGACCTGTGCAGGTATGATTCTTTCACAGGAATCACAACAAGAACATGTCATTTTTGAGTAAATTCAAATTCCCAGATTATCTTATTTAACAATATGCTACAAGCCATACCGCCATTTCTTATAATTTAGGAAATTTTTTTTTTCCAGACTAACATTTCAAGAACTAGAGCACTGAAGAAAATAATTGTTTGTAACGAAAGACATTAGTATAGTTATGAATTCTATTGTCCAGCATATAACTAGAACACTTTGCATACTTTTTACAATTGGAAGCGCCATCCACAAATTCAGCTCACCGCTAATTCTTTTTCACAAGCATGCTAAAAACTGAATCGTATAACCAGGTCTTGAAATAATTTCATGAAAATGAAACCTATGCGCCGGAGTTCAGTTCACGCCCCATCCGAGGTAGGCAGTCAAGGCATAAAGGGATCAATACATATGGGGATCAGCATGGGTATCTGGGACTTACACCTGCAACAACCAAGGGCCTTTTAAGGAAGCAAGGTTTGAACTCCACATGGCATTCCAGTGGAAATCAGGGAAATAAATATGGAGCTAAAGATATTTTAGTCTGCATGTTTAGAACACAGGAATGAACAATCGACAACTTTATGGGCTGTGAATCCTTCTATTAACATCCAGCAATATGCAAAGTTTGCTAGTTTTAATTTTTAACCTGTAGATATTTCCAAGATAACAGATAGATAGAAGCATCTATTGCCAACATTTCTAGGTGGCACTGGGAATTTTGAAGCAGAATTCAAAACCCATTTCCTCTGAAGTTATTTTTATTACCCAAAGGGAATACTAGCTCTACAAACTGAAAATGAAAGACAGACATTGCCATTTGTTGTGAGGAACTACAATCCTATTTAATTTAATGAAGTTAAGATAGTCATTTAATCTCAGCAAAGTGCTGGCAGTAATAAATGCTATTCATGGTAAGGATTTGCTCCTTTGACTAATAACCAACAAATTACTCTTTGAAGGTCGTCACAACATGGAACACACAAAAGGTGATGGGAAGAATGCTTGCAATACATTGAACCAAGAGCAATTGCTCTGATTAGCACTCCAACCAATAATTATTTTGCCCACCATGGCACCTTAGTTTGGACCTAGTCATATGCAAATCAGTACTGACCCTGCTCCACCAGGAACAGTCCAACCCGAATTCCCAAGTCAGGACCTTCCTGAGCCGGAAAGCAAGCAACCCAAGACCAGTTTTGCCCTGATTGGGGATAATCAGTTGGGTGTAGCTTGGTTACCATGGAACCCACATCTGGGCATACTCTTGTCACTTAGGGCGATACATAATACCTCAAAAGGTGATGGGAGGATAGCTTGCAATAAGTCTAACCACTTGCAAACCGGTCCTGGGCTGCTAGTATCATGACTAATGAAAGAAAGATATCAATGGAACTAGCCATGGAATGGCACTCAAGTAGTTGAAGAACACAAGTGTTCCAGAAAAAGGTACTCCCACTATCTAAAAATCTCTGCTTGGCTACTTAAAAAACAAGAGAACCACTCTGTCTCTCCAGATCACTACCTCAAAGGTCTATTGTCAGTGTATGTGACACAAGGCTACCGAAAAGCAATGCATCGAAATGCAAGACCAGCTTCTTAAATCGGTGGAAACATGAATGGGTAGCATGCCATTTCATCCTTTTCTGCCTATCCATGTCAATACATAGGGAAACAACCCACAGGAAATCAGTCAAAAGTCATATTCCAAGCACAAACGTACAAAAATAGCAATATGTGGCCAGTCGTCTTCCTTTTTTCTTTAGAACATAAGCAACTACATGTACATTTCTGACAGAGTGGGAAGCAAACCCAAAGTTCCATCAGTCTTTGATCCTAGGACTTTGTGTTCAAATACCTGTCAATAAGGAGAGAGTGAAAAAGCACAGAAAACTATCAATATCACCACAATATGGGTGTGATGGCAAAAGCTACTCCCAAGTAATATTATGATGGGATCTATAGGAGGATTTGTAGCATAGTAGCCAAGTCATGTAATACTGAAGACAAAGACATTGCAGGCCAGTTCTATATAATTGCTTGCCTTGGGGCTTTGTAAAACATATAGGGGGTGGAGGGGGGAACGGGAGTAGCACTGCCAAGGTGAAAGGTTTGCCCTGCTCCTCATGTCAAAATCTGGAGAGCAACGACTTACAGTTTTGAGATAATTTTGTGGGTTTTGAAATAGAACAGTACAATGGAAACAGGTTGCTTCTCCTATGTTTTGATGGCGTGGAAATTCATGGGTGGCACACCTTGCCTTTGGAATGGCCATGAAACAGCTGCAAGCACCAACCACAGTCGGTCTTGGATATCCTAGACCGACCTGCTATGCTGGAAGTTCTGAGGCTTCCAAAGTTCTCAAAGTTCAGAAGGTGCCAATGAATTGTATCTTGCGGAACAATACATTGCTAGTACATTTGATAAACAAGCGGAAGATTGTGATGCTTTTGTGAGGTCCTTCTTCTTGATGATGCAGAAGAGAAGAGTTAAAGTACATGAGAGGCATATTTATACCACAACAGCAACACCTGAACCAGCACTCCTAGAATAATATATTGGAAGATCCAGCAATGAAACAGAACAGAAAAATATTTCCACTGTTGAAGAGTCAGTGGAGCATCATCTCAGGAAAAATATCCCCGAAAAGACCAGTCATGGCAGGCTAATGTTGATGCCATCTAATAAATAAATAAAATGGACACCTCAAGAGCATAATGCAGTTTAAAAAAAAGTATGCATTAAATCACCTTGAGTAGGACTGGAAAAGTAAACAACACTAACAAATATATTAAAAAAAAAAAAACTAAAAAACATGGCACTTCTGATTCTATTGTGGATCTCACATAGCTCATTAACAAAGGTATTTTCCAATTTGGAAGACGTGAAATGTGTTTTGGAAAATTAGCGTACTTTAAAAAGGGTACAAATTAACCAATTGGAATATAAATAGCAGTATGAAATGAATTAGAGAAAACTCATCTATTTAGTTTAATTTATTGATGCTTACATGTTAAGATGCAAAACAAAACTAAAAGAAGCAAGATCTGGCATAAGCCACTTATGCAAGAAAGGGGTTGAGCAGCAGGGAATGATCGGTTTATAGAGCCTGCTCCACTAAAAGAAGCAACATAATTCTGTGACACTAGCACTGTCACAATTGCACAGCAATATAAGTTTAAGAATGTAAGACTGTTAAAGGAAAAAAAAAATAATGAAAAAAATACCAACTATGTATTAAAAAATACCGCAATTCATATATTAGAAAAAGACTATTGTAAATCTGTTTTAAGAGCTGGCAATCAGTACCTTTTTCAATTTCCTTTGTCGTTTTGCTGCAGTCTGCCCCTGGGAGTTAGAATAACATACTGTAAGAACACATGCATACAGTATACGACATAGGATGGAGATACCTCCGTAGTATGATGGCATAACATTTACTTGCAGTTGGTGAACGATCAAATACCAGCACTATGATAAAACATGCTTCTACTACATTAAGGTTTAACTGGCTTTTCATAGTCTATTACATTCACTTGTGAACTACTGCCATTGTCCACTAAATTTCAAATATACCCACAAATAGTAAATACACAGAAGTTGAGTAAAAAGTTTGTATGTTAATAAAGAAGTAGAAGCTGTATGAGAGCACTCAGAAAGACTAGATTTACCGCACACAGCAGAAGGAGAACACTTATTTACCATGGGTAGAAATCGCAACAAAAAGAGAAAATAATAATCCACCATTTTATGGACCACAATATTCTCCCTTTTCTGTATTCTCGCATGCCATTTTCTATCAAATTTCTGTACATATTTTGTGAACGTACTATAGTTTCTTCTTAAAAGTATTCACTTAATGTGCTATTGAGTTTTAGATGTTGACTAAATGTGGAATGTTGCTGGAGAATTTAAAGTTATACTTTAGAATGGCCGACTCATTATGTAGCTTTATATTAGCAACGTTACTACAAGAATTGGTCTTATTTAGTTTAGAATCTATGCATAGATTACTTTGCCCCCTCCTCTATGACAGTCTTTACTGCCTTTTCTTAATGTGGGTTTGTTGGCTTCTTCAATTCTACTCCTTTATTTTAAGACTCAGGTCAAATAAATCAGTTTGCGCATGATGTGCGAAACCATGGTCTCAAAAAGATTAAAATTAGGATGACAGAGAAAATAACTAGAGACGGTTTCTTGTTTAATGTGGAGTCTGGCAAACATGTTGGTGAACCCTTAAACCCCCCAATAGTAAAAAATACATAAAAACGGTAAAACAGAGGTGGTGGCTCTATAGAAACATGTTATTCTTTATGTTAGTCTCGGCTACAAGGGTAATTCAATCTTCAAATAAGAAATAGCAAAAGAAGACCTAACTCTTTGACTTTAAAATCAAGAAATGCAGCAATGAAACGGTAATCAATCCCACACACATCCCTTCCTGCAACAACTCCTCCATACCCTCGAATCAGAAATAATTATTGACCAAAACAGTAGGCCATAGTGTGGCATGTCTGTTGTGTTTATTGGACTCACAGGATTCTTATTAGCAAAATACTGTCAAGTGCACGTGTAGAATAGAACATAACTTCAATATGCTGAAAAATTCAAAGGTTCAGGTAGACTGGACATGGTACTCTTCTATGTTTCAGGCCAAGTATGGCTATTGGGGCTCGGATATTTGAGCTAGGGAAACTAGTCCACAGTTTTAATTTTTACATATTTCTTATTATTGTACTGTATTAATGATTTTCTGGTGCACATTTATGGAAATACTTTCAAAGTAAGCTGATTCTGACTTGAGTTGAATTAAGTTATATTCTCCATGTTTAGTTACATTAGAATACTTGTAGACATACGTGCAAAGGGGTTACACATAACCACTTGATATGTTACAAGGAGCCTTGGCAGCAGGGTGAGGATGGCCTTTTGATTCATTGGTACCTGCTGGAAAGCAGGGATGATGAAGGTTTTAGATGAATGGCCAGAGAGGTAAGCAAAAGAAGTGGGAGAAAATGGAGAGTCGTAAGTGCCAAAAAGTCTTTTGGGTTAGTGAGTCAATCAAATGCATAGGTGGGTTAAACATATAGGCAGATCCCTTCCATATTCATAAATGTAGAGGAAGAAATAACCCCAGGTAGCTGCAAAGTTTCGGTAGGTCCCTATCAAGTCTGGGATATGCTGGGATGATACTGCAGAGTGAAGAACCTTGACTATACAGTGGACCTTTCTCCAATGCTTCTAAATCCCAGGAAGCACATCACTGTTGCCAGTGTTATCATGCACTGCATTTATTATGATGCATCGGGGCAAACCGAGTGCTGGGGTGTGAGGCAGTGTGCGCCCACCCCCCTCCTAAACGTAATGAGCAGTTCAATTTTCTTTCAACCTTGAAAAAACCCTATTTTTACTATCCACTGTACAGCAACCACTAATGAGATTTGGCCAAAAATGTTTGACACCACACTTGGTGAAGGAAATGTCAATATCAAAGCGAAACGTGAAACTGTGTACTGTCTGCACTAGTTTTAAGTGGGCATCCAACATGTCAAAATAAGAAAAGAGGAAAGATGAAGGGATCACTAAGTGGTTTTGTAAGAGGACTGACTCGAACAGTGCTCCTCAAAGAAGTTGAGTGCTTCTAGAGGAAGGGAACCAGTGGGACTTGCAAGATAGATCTGGTTAAGCAGTAAAGCATGCCAGTATGCTTGTCACACTCCACCAACCAGTCTGATTTGTTTTTAAAGATCAGTATATTAGAGCCTTATTGAGAGATGGGCAGTATTAGCACTTTTGTCAATAATTGACAGCTTCCAGTCTGCCCACCCCTCTTTTTCCCTGCTTCATGAAGAGGTTGTGGAACGTTGTATTGCTGATTGTGGTCGCCCACTGGCTTGCTGTCAGTAATACAGTTACACTGACTGATGCCAGCAGAAATTGAGTCTCACGTCCACCTGTATATTTCCTGCCTGGGACTAAACTATGGCAATCCAAGACAGAACAAGTCCAGCATTGTCCTCCAAAGACTGGAACAAGACTCCCAAGCATATAGAGGACATTACATTTGTGATTCAAAAAGAAAGACAACCTCCTTGAGGTGGGTACCATCCTCAGGGATCACAGAAAATCAGACACGTCTGCCATGCTGCAATAGCATGGTGAACCTGACTAAACAGCTTTCACAATAGACGTAGTTGTTGCTTCAGTGAAAAGACTCCCACGCCGAGGGCAATGAACTGTCAGTTTGGAAGGCTGACCACAGTTGGGATGGCAGAGATGGGGCCTGAAACAGATTGAATACCTGCAATATTAGTTGTTGAACTGAACCAGATTCACAGATGTTTGTATTGATTTTGTTTCAAAAGAACAGCATGTTAGTGCAAAAGATATCAATCTGTTGAGTAAGAGGGTGTTTCACGTGCAGAAACTCCGCGTAGATGGGTTTACACATTTAAGACGGCTCTGAATTGGGTACCACCTTTACTAACATATGGTAATTTTCTATAGTCAGAAATGCCTATGAAATGCTCCCAGTTCATCATATAATGAGTTCACTTTTCTTCTCGACTGAAGCAAACCAAACATCTTAGATATTCATTCTTTTTGGAATGCATTTTGGGTTGTAAGGTGAAATGATCCCAGGATGGGAGGGAGGTCAGTAAAAAATGTTTGTATTGATGAGAATTTTCCCACCTCCACAATTGTTTGGGAAAATGTCACTTGCCTAAACATAAGCCAGCAGAAACACCTTTGGCAAGAGAATTCCGCCACTAAATGATTTTTTTTTTCTTTTGTAGTAAAACACTACTTCCTCAGATGTTTTCCTCATAATTGTAACTGTGCAACCTTTTCAAAAGTTGAGAAGCTTGCTAGGGTTTCAAGAACACAACATGAAGTTTGCAGCGGAAATAAATGTGGTGAAAACAATCATGTTAATGCTGACCAAACCCCTAAACCAAGTTAAAGCCCAGTAATGATAGAGAGCTTAGTCACTCAGCTTGGAATTAAAACTCTCACCATCTGGATCTCTGCAAAGGACACAAGAACCATTCTAAAGAAAAGAGTCATGTGGAATGAATGTCTCTGTAACAGAGATTGGACTATTCCTCTGCAATCACCAAGTAAAGAACCTCCTTCACATATAGCTAATATGCTTTCCTGGCCAAAGGATTTCTGAAGTGTCCAACAAAACTAATTTTACTGCACATCCTGATATTGTATTCTCTCAGGAGCTCCTCACGGAGGTTAAGAGAGCCTGGGTTGTGCTGAGGGGTTATGCGTAAACCTATCATCTAGATGTGGGTAGGTGTGCATGAAACCCTTGGGTGACCCTTGGTTTGCTCTTTGGTTAATTAGAACCACTGTGAATTACCAATTTAAGACACCTTTATCAAATGTGTTGTACACTGTATTCAACATGCCACAGATGTAGAAGCACACATTGTGGAACGCACACTGGAAATCTAAGACTTTAAGGGATGACGACGGTAGTACAGTCTCTAAAGTCAGTTTCTTTATGAATATGCTCAATATGCTCCGGATGAGATATTGCCTGGGGAATAAAAGTTTCTGTTGGAGAACAGAGAGCTTCAAAACACTACTGAAGCTTTGCATCAATAGCCTCTTTTACCAATGCCTGCTTTTCAAACGGGCATTGGATATTCTTGCTTCAATACTCACATATATTTTTGAGTTAAGCATTCAACTACAAAATGTGAGGCATCTGGGATTCTAGAATAGGAATAATCCTGACATATTGATTATTTGTGCCTATTTGGTTGATGTTTGCTCATCAGTGAGAACGAAATCTCTAAATCATCATTCTCCACAGGAGTGCAAAAGATCTAAAGGGCAAGCAGCACATCATGCTTGCTTTTGGAAGCAAACATTTTGTGTCCCTCAAGGCTCTAGGGATATATAGCTATAACTCCTCACTTTGCTGGTTACAGACATTTAAAGGCACCACATGAACTGATGACAGAATGCAAACCCTTGTGTGGAAGAGCCTCTTGCTTGGATTGCAAATAGGCTACATTGGGAAATTACATCCATGGTTTTGCCTGGGTTTAAAAAACTTTTCTTTTACTGTAAAGTTTCCCTTTACTTATGTAAACTTGTCACCTTTAATAAAAAGGCAGGTATATTATACTGGCCAGTATTTCCAAGCCTATATCTAATTATTCAAAAGCAAGTGGAGCCAACAAAAACACAGAATTGAGCTAGTTGGGAACCCGAAAAAGAATAATTACATTGCCATTGCTAAAGAATGTTTAAAGGCTTGATGACCTTTCAGTGTCCTACAATTTGCGTCTGCTTTTATGTTAGCAGGGAAGTGTGTAATAAGCTTTTTCAATTTTTCTTATATTTTGCAGGTGTATCTTGCAAAAGTAGCCACTCAACTTGATGTCCTAACCACCGAAGTAGTGTTAATTGAAATAGGATTCAGCAATCTCGTTTTAGGGACAGCTGAAACCACAGAATCGGATAGAAGAGCAGTTAAGTAACAAATATGTGTCATTGGGTGCTTGGATTTTTTTTTGTAAAGTTACAGGATAATAAGGGCGTCCTTACCCTCCATTCTGGTTGAAACCTGCTCTGAAATTTTGTGACCTGCTTGAGCCACAAAAAGGAGATTTCCCAAATCTGCGATAAAATCTCCCGAAAGTCCCCCCCTCCCCAACTCATGCCTCCGCCTACCTTTCGTTGCAGGTTACCGTTCAATAATCCCATCTAGTGGAGCGTTCTACTGGGCGCCATCGTCTTCATCCACCCAATTCACAATACCTAGAGATCAAGGATTTAGGGACCTAATCATCCTCAGAGTTGTGTATTGACATAAGGGAACTGCCAGGGGTGTCTTATTCTGGTCCCCTGAATGAGTTATATTAGTAGGGAGTCCATTTCCCAGTCTAGCAGACTAGATGATGGCGTTATTGGGGTCTTGGTCCTTCTCTGAGCTGCTGAAGCAATTCAATTCATTAATCCAGTCTAATATTACCAATGAGGCAAGCCGGAGTTTAATCTAGGGCTTTGTATTACTCTTGCAGGCGAGGTATCACAGCTGGAATGGTAGCAGTAGTCTTCATTAATTTCAGACCTTCTGACTAGACATTCAAGAATAGGGATGGATTTAACTTATTTCTGAGTTGGCTCTTTAAAGTCTTATAGATTACATGGTTGATCTACAGAGGTATTTGGTAGGTTGAATTTCTTGGCAGCTCTTACAATCAACAAATGACATTTAGAGATATCATCTGAAGCAACCTGTTGGAAGTGGCCCATCATTCCCACTTGGGACAATAACATCTCGGCCTTCATCATCCCTTCCATCACTGTCTGGTGGTAGCTCACCTTCCTCTTCTTCTACATCAGAATAGGTAGAACCATTAAACATCATCCATTTCTTTTCCATGGACGATCCCTTTTAGCGTTGGAGGAGGAGGATAGACGTGATGACTGCCTAGGAGGTGAACCTGCTTATGGAGCAAGCTGAGCAGGCGGGAGGATCCCAGCAGCAGGTAACCCCATATTAGGATTATTAAATGGTTGTTGCAGCAATAATTTAATAAAAGTATCCAGCATTTGTTGAAATGTTCATAAGAAGGCCATTGGCACTTGGACCACATCTGGCATCTCTGTAATATCAAGGTGGATTTTGTCTTAAATCCATTTAACCGCATGCGTGCGGCGGCTATTTTTGCGTTGCGCGGCTTTTTTCAAAAAGCTGCGTTACATGACGAGCTGAGCTCGTCATGAGCGTGCGAGCGGCACAACTCATGACGAGCTGAGCTCGTCATGAGCGCAGAAGGGGTTAACTATTTCCAGAAGTGTACTTCTGTTGACACACATTCACTGCAGGCCTCCTGATTGTCCACTGTGCCCTCTTCAAAATCAGGGACATATATCTCACATCCAATTGCATTGGACTGTAAGCTGTCAGTGAGGCATAATCACCAGCCTCTTCTTGATCGGATTGCAATAATTGTACTGAAGGCACATCCGTCACCCTTAAAGGTGAAAAAACATTTTCTCCTATGTGACTGCGTGGTTCCAAACGGTGATGCCGTCAACAGTATGGTCATCATTCTCAACGGTAAGGACGTCGACGGTATGATTTTCGGTGTGGTCGTTGTCAAGCTAAACATTGACGACCAGGTCATCGCAGACGGCATCCTTGTCATCGACAAAGGAGTTAAGGTTTTTGACATCGATCTTTTCATTGACGAGGTTCCCTTTGAAGATTCTCTTTTTTGGCACAGACGAGCCTCTGTAGCGCTTGGACTCTGGTTTATCCGCAGTGGAGGTGGCTGCAAGCACTGTACCTAATAGATCATGCTCTGAGTACTGTAAAAGTCTCCTCTAGTGCACTGCCTTCGTGAAAGTTGTGATTGGGGGGGGGGGTACTTCTCATTGAATCTTCCCCTGAATAGGAAGCATCTCCTTTAGAAGGAGGGAAATTCTCTTTATTCATAAAAAAAATAATGCAGACCTCCTTTCTCTATACTTAAGGATCTTAGTATCCAATGACTTATGCTTAGGATAAACACAAATACACAGTGTGGGCCATCAGTTTAAATGTTCTTGATGCCACAAGATAATCAGGTTTTAAAAAGAGATATTTTCTCTTTGTCAGCCATTGTGACAGTTGCTTGTCAGACCAAAAAGAACTCTCTGGTCCAGAACGTGTAACAATCTTCTCTAAATACAACTCACAGTACAGTAGTGCTGAAGATGGGGCTAGTTCAAATCCAGGGCAGACTAAAATGGACACAATTTCAGGTTCACTGAAAAGTTAGGGCAGAGCCCTGACAAAGGAGTCCCTCACACATGATGTGCGGTAGATATTTGAGCTATGGTGGCTTCTAGGGTAAGTAGGAGTGCTTAGGCTTCCCCCTCATTGGCTGAAGTTTGGGTTCTTTCAAATGAAGTGGATGTATTACTAAACATACTATGTTGTTTCAGGCCTATGCCATTTTACATTGTATATTGTTTGTTATATATTTTATACTGTATACTGTTATTTTAATGTACCAGGGATTCCCAGCCTGACGACAGGGAATGATTCAAACATGTGAATATACAAAAGCACCAATGTTGGAGAAAGTAATTTGAGTTGCACCACTAAAAATAGAACACCTGCATCTTCCCATCCTACATTATGCAGATGATAGACTTCAAATGAGTAAAACACCAACTGGTTTGCAACAACTATTTGACAAACATGGAACATACTGCTCTATCAGTAGTCTAGAAATAAATATAGACAAAATAAAAATCATGATGGTTGGCACTCAGATCCAAAAAGAAAGAGCCGGATTTATCCACAACCGAATAGTTGAAATTGTAAACTCTCACACACACTTAGGCTTTACATTTGCCCACCAGGCTTCCTTCAAAGACCATAGAGGATCACTGCAATCAACGGTACAAATTCCAAATTGCACGGTACCTGTCTGGAGCATTCCTGAAAACAATTAACAGCAAGCTTTGGCCTGCTTTAAACTACGGAATTGCTGCATTAACACTTGACATTGCTAGTTTCTCTAACTTTATCAGAGCTAAAGCATTCAGAAAAATCTTTCAGCTGCTGCTAAATATGACTCATTCTCAATTCAGGCAAGAATATGGACTCCATAATCAGCTTTTTGTCAGGAAACTTGCTAATATCAAACAAATCAAAACCTGCAAATTCAGATACACTATGGTATTATACCAGGCAGGAAATCAAAAACCTCTCTTTGCCTGGAAAAAGTCAATGGCTTGAGCTACTAACGATTAACCTCAAAAGAGTACCTGTGCCAACCATTATCAGTCACTGAAAATTAAATTTTAGCAATATTGATTTGGTCTAATGCTGTCAAAGGATCAATCTCTACCCTGGTATCCAAAAAATATAGGCAAAAGAGGTGAATACTCTTATGAGTCATCCCTTCATCTTCTATGTATAAGTCTAGGTTTTAGAAAGGAGAAAATCCATTTCTTAAAGCCACTATTTAAGATGCTCAAATCAGAACCTGCCATTAAGTGAGGATTGCCAGAATGGAAGGCTCAAACATTCAACTGAGCTTCAAGTACACCAAATGTTTCATGGCCATAGAAAAGAAAAAGCTGATGTCCATAAATCAGAATAAACCTTTGGTTTTTCTACCCTAAACAAGCCTCACAGAACTAGACAATAATGGTGCCAAGTTCAAACCTTAATGCAAGCAATACATCTGGGTATTTTCTGGAGATCAAATGTTGCCCTGGGCAATTGTTCCAATGTGGCAGTGTTTATCTCAGAGTGCCACTTACTTATGGGGATAATTTGGACACTTTTATTTGTAAAGGTTTATTGTGATGAACTTATTGTAAAAAACATTATAAAGGCTTTCTGAATTGCACTTTCTAATTTATTGTTACTTTTCAGAACAGGCTGCTAACTATGCAGTGTTTTATAATGCGCCTATTAACGTATTGAAATAATTTCCATCAATTGTATAATAAACCGTTTCATTCTCCTTTAAAGTGTCAGAACTTGCACTCTCATTATTGATAAGAACTTCTGGGGAAGCAGCCATGGTTGTTATCAAGGGTATGAGTAGATCCAAGTACTAAATCTGGTAAGACTGGGTTTCAGTGACCAGAATCACCATACACCCAAGGTTCTCTACGATCTTCTGCAGAATTGCATGAACCCGATAAAAGTCTACAGAAATTCCCCATCTTATCCTTCGTTAGAACACTCACTAGGAAACCATGTCCCCATCCAAGGAGTGAAATGATAGCACTTGGAATTTAGATGAGTTGCAAATGATGTACAGGAGGTGAACCACAAACCTCAAAAACTGATTTGTGGACTTCTTGGATGATATCTCACTCCAGGGTGGAGCACAGTTGTCTGCTTAAGCTGCCCAAGATGGTGTTGTCAATAGCAGCAATGCAAAAGGCTAGTAGGAACTTGGGGTGGACGATAAATCCGCTCTGCCGGTGGAGTTTTGGCCACTCCACGTTCATTGCGAATTCCAGCCAAATTCCGCTAACCGCCGCATGGCAGAGTTTTTTCTCACGTACAGCTTGCCAACAATAAGTTGCTGAGTGCAAGCAAGATTTGGTGGCCCCTAGCACAATTTATATATGCTAGAAGGTCCCACAAGCTTCCCCCAACATGGGTGGTTGCCAAAGTTCGGGGGTGAGAAAGAAGTCGCTCGAGTACAAAACCTACATGCACTGCAGCAAAATCAACTCATGCAGCGCCCTCTGGTGCGCCGCATGGTGTCGTTTGTGCGGATCTTTCAGCGAGGAATTCGCTCCTGGCACTAAACATCAGCGTGAGAAGCACAATGTGCCTATTTTGCCAGTTTGTGTAACTCCACAGAATTTTGCTGAGTTTTCATCTAACTCCGCTGAGCTCCACGTAGTGAAACTCCGCAAGTTCTGCTCACCCTTGTAGGAACATACTTTGTTTAAAAGTCCATTTCACACACACCTATAGTCAGTCAGAATAGTTGTGGGGAGAAGTGTTGTCTATATTGTCCACCACTTGCATACACCTCAGCACTGGTGGACCTTCAAAGCCATGAAAACTGCCTTCTGCCAACTGCATCTGTGTGCACGAACATACCTCACAAGCACATATGAAGAGATCTGTGCAGTGTGCCCAGGGGAGTTTGTGGGGACTTTGAACTGTTGAGGGGCAGCAGAAAGGTGCATGCCTCTAAGAGGTTGGGATGATGTCCCTACATTCCAAGTTTGGAATCAGGGACTGGTGGAATGGAACGGGACAGCAGGAAGCATATGGGAAGCTTAGTATGAGGTACCACCGATTAGGAGATGCCTATAGTACCAGATTCCCCTGGAACCAGTGGGCTGTCAGGAAGTGGCCCACTGCTTGATTGATGGCCATAACCATCCTGTTAGGTTGATGTCATGACAGGGGAGGGATGTGGGGGGTAGGTAGTGAGCTCAAGAGCAGTACCTCCTACTTGTGATATTGGCTTCCCACCAAGGTATGGGTGGATGGTGCTCACTTAGGAGGGGTACATTAAGGTAGGCACCCTGAAGACCCACAAACCTTTCCAGACAGTGAACTAGACAGTAGAATGTACATAAGATAATGTCAGAAATGTCATCTTCTGCAAAGGGATGGAGCTGCTTAAGGCTATTATGACCCAAGATAGCCACAGCGCTCTTTCTTTTTTCTTTACAAGGAGATTTTTTGTTCTAATATGCCTGCCCTCTTTCTGTGGGAAACATCAAATCAAAGAGAAGAGTCTCTTCAACCCCTACACTTATTGACATGCCAACTGGAGCAAAGACGTCTTGGATAGTGGTGATCATGGCAGCTGTAGAGCATAGGCCTTCTTCACTAGAGGGGTCCCATAAGTCTTTGGTTATCCAGGTTTACCTGTGGGAAAACCTTCCCACATTGCTGCGGAATGAGACTGCTCTAGACGGTGCAGAGAAAGTTTTCTTGGCCATGGAGAAGTCACTGAGACTTCTTTGCCTCTGCCGAAGCTGGGACACCGGCTTGTCCTTTCCTCTGAAAGGGCCTAGTCACTGCCATCTCCTCAAAGACGGAAAATCAGCTGGGCGCCTTTGACCAAAGGACTCCATAGCTTTGAAAGACAGGAAGCCCTTTTTTAGCTTGCAAATCATAGGGAAGTCTAACCAGTAAGGCCTACATAGTTTACATAGATTGAACATGAACAAAACCTTCTTGTACTGCTTCTGGACCTCATTCATCATGGAACGCCTTATTTGGTAGAGACCATATCTAACCACAGATTTCTTTCCTTTGAATATCCCCAGGCGTCAGACTGGATTCAGAAGATTTTTGAGCAGTAGACCTGCGTGTAAGTAGGTGGCGTTGTTCAGGTCAGCGGCGTCCAAACTGGAAGTGACGAGCGCTGTAACTATATAGGCGCCACCTCATTGTGCTGACGTCAGTTACTTTCGTGACTTTCCACGCCAGGAGCGCAGAGCCAAGATGAGAACTGACCACTGGTGTGATAAAGACTAAAGCCCTGAAAAGGGAGTGTTCCTTACACCTGAACCGGTTCACAGAGAAGGGGGATGGTAGGAATGGGAATACATTTGTGGCTAGATAGAGTCTCTACCAGATGAAGAAATTACTTACCTTTGGTAAGGCCTTTTCTGGTGGATAGATTATCTGCATGTGGATTCCTCACCTTTTGAATTACCCCTCTGCGCAGCATTCCACAGAAACATTTTTCATAGCTCTCCCACGTCGACAAGGACGTCACAATGGATTGGCTCTGCTCGCAACTCCACATGACGTCACTGAAGCAATAAAGCCACCTCGCTGACGTTAGTTTTGCCCATTTTTTCCAAGTCTTCGAGGCAAACCGACAACATTTCACAAGTATACCCAGTATACAACATTTGCACAAGTATACACAGTATGCAAATCAAAGAAGAAAAGAAAATGGAAATTTCAAAATTTCCTAGTGACACCCATCATAATATTTAGAAGAACAATAAAATAAATGAATTTCATACCAATTATTTTTTTTGGTACAAACAGGCAGGCAACGGGGAGGTGGGGAGGTCAGTGAGGAACCCACAGGCAGATACTGAATACACCCAAAAAAGTTTTGCTGAAGGTAAGTAACTTGTGCTTCTGAGAGATACATCTATCTGTGGATTCCTCACCTTTTAAACTGAATCTCCAAGCAGTCCCACTCCCAGAGGAGGTTGTCCACCTACCTATACCAAAAATCCTGCACCACAGAACGTGCAAAATGGCCGTCCCGCCTCACCTCCAAGTCTAAGCAGTAATGCTTCGCATAAGTGTGGAGGGAAGCCCAAGTTGCCACCTTGCAGAGGTCTACGACAGGAACACCTCTAGCCAATGCCTAAGAAGAAGACTTCGCTCTGGTGGAATGAGCTCAAATACCTTCAGGCGGCTCCTTCTTGGACAAGGCATAGCAGATCTTGATGCAGAGGATGAGCCACCTGGACAGCGTTCGCTTGTGGACAGCCTTGCCCTTCATTTTTCCCATGTAACCAATGAAGAGTTGGTTGTCCAGCCTAAAGTCTTTAGACCTGTCCTGGTATCGGCAGACTGCCCTCTTAAGGTCAAGGCAGTAAAGTCTCTCCTCCTAAGTGGGAGGATAGAACGTGGGTAAAGTGATGGACTGTCTTTGGTAGACGGGAGCGACCACCTCGGGCAGGAAGGCTAAGGGTCCTAAGAACCATTTTATCTGCATGAATAGAAGTAAAGGGAGGCTTAGAATTAAGGGCCTGAAGCTCGCTAACCCTCCTGGCAGAGGTAATCGCAATCAGAAAAATTGTCTTGAATGATAAAAGCCTCAACGGAAAACTATGTAGAGGCTCAAAGGGGGACCCCATCAGGAAAGCAATAACTAAATTTAAACTAAACTGAGGCATGATAAATAGAGTGGGAAGAAACCTGTTAGAGAGATCCTTAGTGAATCTCATGACTATAGGAGACTTAAACAAAGAGGGTTGGTCTGGTGAGCAAAGAAAGGCAGATAAGGCAGACAAGTAGCCTTTAACCATTGCATAAACTGGAACGGCATGGTGAGCAAAAAAACAATGGATTTAGGCCCAGATCTCTGTACTGGGGTGAATGTATGACATTGTTCTGCATTCTGTCCATCAATTGTTCTTTTTGCATTTAACCTTTGCTACAGCACAACCCTGTTGAGCCAAGGAAACAGCGAAACTCCGAATATCAGACAAATGGTCCTGCAAAGGGTCAATCCCTCTCTCTCCACACCAATTAACTAACCGGGACAAACTACCAGAATTACCAGATTTGGTGGACTGTCTTCTGGCCAATAATAGAACATCTACCACATCCGGTAGGAGAGAGAATGAATTCAGGTTGCCCCGTTCCATCTCCAGGCATGAAGGTGCAGGCTCTGGAGGTGGCGGTATAGAACCTGCCCCTGAGACTGCGAGGAGAGGTCTGCCCTGAGAGGGAGAAGGAGAGGAGAGTGCGATGAGAGGTAAATGAGGTCTGTGTACCACACCCTTCTGTGCGCGTTGTCATGAGTGGCAAGCAGGTCCAACCGAGGAAACCCCCACATCCTGAAAATGTGAAGGACCACCTCCAGATGAAGATCCCACATTCAGCACCCCAGCCAGATTATTTACAATTACAGAAATCTGATGGTCCTGACCCCAGGACCAGAGTACCAAAGCCTTTCTGCAGAGATTATACAACCCCACTTCTCCCTGTTTGTTTATGTACCACATTGCGGTAGTGTTGTCCATCAGGACCAGAACTGACCACGAAGGGAGGGAAGAAAGGCCTTGAGAGCCAAACGTATTGCCCACAACGCTAGACAATTGATTTGAAACAATCTTTCCACTGGAGACCATAGGTCTTTGATCTCCAGAACACCCAGATGAGCACCCCACCCTAGAGTGGAGGCATCCGTTATCACTGTGGTCACAGGAGAAGGAGGTTGAAACGGCTTCCCTTGATACAGGTTGCCTGGAACACCACCATAACAGCTCTACTGCAGTGCCTCTGGAGATTATGACCTACTCCCTGAGATCTCCATTGTGCAGAAACCACTTCCTGCGGAGGCACCAATGAAGTGCCCTCATGTGTCAGTGTGCATGGTAGACCAACAGTATGCAGAAGTAAACAGACCAAGCAGGCGCAGAACCTTCAGGACTGGAACAGCCGCTCCATCTTAAAACATTGGAATCATAGCTTGGATGTCTAGAATACTCTGAGGAGGCGGGAAAGCACAACTCGCAGTAGTGTTCAGTACTTCCACTATGTACAGGTTGCGCTGAGAGGGCACTGGGTGAGATATGGGTACATTTATTGAAAAACCCAAGTCGAACAACATCCATGTTACTTGCAGATGATGAAGCACCATCTCTGGCGACTTTGCTTTGAGTAGCCAGTAGTCCAGACAGGGGAATACAGGAATCCCCGACCTTCTGAGATGTGCTGCTACCACCGCTATCATCTTTGTGAAGACCCGTGGTGAGGATGTTAGACCGAAACAGGAGGACCGCAAACTGGTAGTGTTGAGACCCCACCATAAAACAGAGATAAGTTCGATGCGACTTAATGATGGGAATGTTAAAGTAAGCATCCTGTAAATCAATCAACACCATCCAGTTTTCCTGCTGCAGCGCCAGAAGAACATCTTGAATTTCTCCTGTTTGAGGTAAAAATTCAAGATCCTGAGGTCTAAGATTGGTCACAATCGTCTGTCCTTTTTGGAGATACCGGAGGTAGCATCCCTGACCCCTTTCTTGCTCAGGAACCACCTCTATCACACCCTTCTGTAGCAAACATAGAACCTGTCGCTGCAGAAGCAACAGATGGTCCTCCGAGCACCAAACCTGACAAGGGAGAAAAGAGGAGAAACTCCTGGAAAGGAAGGGCATACCCATTTTCTACAAGATTCAAAACCCAAAGAGCTGATATAACAGAATTCCAATTTTGTACAAAATGGGACATATGACCTCCCACAGGTTCAACATGCTCTAAGATGTGGGATCTAGAGCTGCTTCCCTGTGGAGCCAGTTGGGGGAACAGGAGAGGAGGAGATGACTTTTAGGCAAGCAGATCCCCGCTGACAACCTCTACCCTTCCCTCTGTATGATCTATACAGCAGGTTTGCCTGTTGCTGTTGTCGGGCCCGAAAAGGAGCAGCCTTTCCAAAGCCCCAAAATCTTCGGTTTCCAAACCCCTAAGCTGAGATTACAAACCTAGAGACCTAGCAGTAGCTCTCCTGTCTTTAAAGCATTGTAGCGCTGAGACCGCATTGGTCACAAAAAGTCTAGAGCCATCAAAAGAAAGATCCAAAAATGTGGCCTGAACATCTGGAGAGAAAACTGATCCTCTCGGCCAGGCGTGCCTCCTAGTTGCCACAGAGGAACTTATCACCCTAGCAACAAAGTCCGCCGTGTCAAGCCCAGATTGAATAAACGGACTGGCCGCAGCTTGAGTGTCCAACAGCACCTATGCAAAATGGCCCTTGATATCCTCCGCGAGTTTAAGAATCACTTCCTTAGCAGAGTCCATCAACGCATGGATATAGTATCCCAGCATGCAAGTTGCATTAGTCAATATTAAAGCCATACTGGCTGATGAAAAAACCTTTTTTGCCGACTGCTCCAATTTTTTTGAGTCCCTATCCCCAGGAGTGGACGGAAAGGAACCTGAAGATTGCTTCAAAGACCATGAAGCCTGAACCCCCAAGCTCTCCGGTAAAGAGTGCATTGATAAAAAGGCTGTATCCCAAGGCGCCTTGCTACAGGTCTGGACACAGCTGAGGCAGACATGGGCTTTCACCATACTTCCAGACTGGGTTCCGTAAAGGTCTCATTGAATGGAAGCAAGGGCTCTATCACCGATGAAGGAGAGTGAAAAGCCTCCATCAGAATGTTTGGTTTGACCTCTGCAGTGAACAACTGCAAATACAGAAGGTCAGCATCTTTCCTGATAACAGAATAATAGGAAGAAACTTCCTGAGAAGGAAGAGCCTTAGGGGAAGAGAGTTCCCAATCTGGTGATGTATCCAGCTCACTACTTTCCTGAAGCCCTACAAATTTATGGATGGGATCCACTATCTGCGCTTCCTCCGACTCTTCCTGTGCTCCTGGAATCTTCCCTTTTCAGAAGCCTCTGTGCCACCCTTCTCCACCCTTCTTGATCATATCTTCAGAATTGGCGGCGCCAGACCCGGCGACTTAGGAACCGGCATCGATGGAGGCCCTTCAGGGACGGCAGGAGGCGCTGCACGAAGTCGAGACAGCGCCAGACCGAAGCCAGACAGTGCCGGAGAATAATACAACCTTCCTTACTGGGATGATATCGGCATCGAGAACCTTGGCATCGGGAATGGCCAATTCGGGGTCATCAGCATGAAAGGCATAAAAGGTGCCTGGGCATAATGAAGGGTTAAGACCATATTGAATGAAAGTGGTACCAGGGGTCCAACAGGTGTACCAGAAGGGTTAGCCGCCCTTGCAAACATCTGTTCCTGGAGCTGGAAAAGGTGGGTACGGATCTGGAACCGCCTGCTCAGGAACAGCCCGAGGTCGTAAGGCTGGGTCTGACTGCAGTGCCGGAGACACCGGAGCCAGGGTGGAGTGGTCGGAGGCGAAGGAGTCGCTTATCTGGGCGCCGGAGAGCCCCTAAGAGTCAGAGAATGAGCTGGAGTCATCTGAAGTGAATGGGAAGGCAAGACTTCATCCTTCCTGTGATGCCGTAAAGCTGGGGACCCCCGACTTCGATGACTTGTCCTTAGAAGAGCATCATCTGGAGCCATGACGTCGCTTGTTCTTGTGCTTCCTCGATGACTTCGAGGTGTGCAGCAACGGCGACTTGGACCTCGAATTGTCCTCTTCTAACCACTCTTATGCTTCTTCACCCTGGCCAGGAACAGTTTTGTTTCCCTCTCTTTGAGGGCCTTCAGGTTCATAAGGCGACATGAAGAGAATCCCTCAACGTTTTGGTCAGACGACGGGCACCAAAGGCAATCATCATGGGGGTCCATGATGGACATATGATCCACCCACATTCCCTACAATGTTTAAATCCAGACTTTTTCTGTGCAGCCATCGCACTGCTACAATAACAGACAACTGTAACCATGTTAAAACTAAAAAGAAATGGAGAGTTCTACAAAACCCATTACATGTCGACGGCGTGGAAAAAGGGAACTGACGTCAGCACTCCGACGACGACTTCTTATTGCTCCGGTGACGTCATGCGGAGTCGGGAGCGGGCCGTTCCATTGTCAAGTCCTCGTCGATGTGGGAGAGCTATGATAAAACTTTCAGTGGAAGGCTGCGCAAGGGGTCATTCAAAAGGTGAGGAATCCACAGGTAGATGTATCCATCAAAAAAGGTGTTACCAAAGGTAGGTAATTTGTTCGTCTGATAAGAGATTTCTAGCCACAGATTCCTTACCTTTGAATAGATACTGAACCATTATCTCCCCGAAGGTGGGTCTGCAAGCTCGGTCAAACCAAAATGTCCTGCAAGACCGATAAGGCGAAGTGCCATTCACGACGGAACTGACTGTCCAGGCAGTAATGTTTTCTGCACACGTGCAGTGAAAGCCTACGTCACTGCCTAACTGCAACCCTCAGGGGGCTGTTCCTCAGCAAAAGCGCAGCAGATCTTAATGCACAGGACAATCCACCATGAGATGGTTCTCTTTTGTACAGCTTTCCCTTTCTTTGCTCCCACATAGCCCATGACGAAGTGATCGTTCACCCGGAACTCTCTTGTGCGGTCAAGGTAGAACGACAAAGCTCTTTTTGGGATCAGGCGGTGGAGTCTCTCCTCTTCTTTGGAGGGATGAGGCGGAGCAAAGAAAGTAGGCAGGGTGATGCTCTGGCCTATATGAAATAGTCACAACCTTTGGAGGAGGGGGGGGAAGGGGGGGGGGGGGGGGGAGTAAGGGAGGCACGAGTCCAGAGAACCAGCGTGTCTGAGTAAAAAGTGATATAAGGAGGGTGAACTGAGGGCGCTTGCAGTTTGCTAACCCTTCTGGACAATCTTTTGGCCACTAAAAAGCGTTCTTTATGGTCAATAGCCTAAGAGGGCAACTGTGCAGTGACTCAAATGTTGCACACGGGAAAGGTGATGACCAGGTCAAGGTCCCACTGAGGCATGAAGGGCGTAGGTGGGAACATACGTTGCAGGCCTTTATGGAACCTAGCCACAACAAGCCACTCAAAGAGAGAAGGTTGGTCTGGCAACCGCAAGAACGCAGGGATGGCAGCCAGGTAACCCTTAACTGTGCCCAATGCAAAGCCCTGCATGGACAAAGACCATGTAAACAAGAGAACTTGTGAGAGAGGTGCCGATGGGGGGGGGGAGGTTAAAATTGTGGGAAGCACACACCAAGTTATATTTCTCAGCAGGTTATACCGACTTAGCGGAGAGATGTCGGACTGCCACAATGATCAATGATATCACAGACTTCGGGAGGAAGGTTGAAAGATGTCAACTGTCGCCGCTAAATCTCCAAGCATGTAGGTGGAGGGTGCTCAAGTTCGGGTGCAGAACCCTGTCCTGTTGCTGCGGCAGAAGATCCTATGGAAGAGGCAGCCTAACTGGAGAAGCGATGGTCATTCTAAACAACTTGGGATAGCAGACTCTCCGTTCCCAATCCAGAGCCACATGAGTAACTTGGTTCCGGTCATTCCTAACCTTCTTGAGAACTCTGGGCAGGAGTGGTATTGCCAGAAAGGTGAACAGGAGGCTGGAACTCCCTTCGATATGAAATAGTCTCCGAGTGAGAGTCGCCTTGGAAAATGCAGCTCGCAGAACTACTGACATTGTACGTTCTCTGCAGTGGCAAACAGATTTTACCAAGGCTCTCCTCACTGTAGAAAGAGACCTTGCACCACGTCCCGGTGGAGACGCCATTCATGATCCAAAAGGCATCTTTGGGCAAGTTTGTCCTTTCTGGTACTCAGAGACACCTTCAGATGCTGCACCACCATGGAAATGCCCTGACGTTCCAGCCACGTCCAGAGGCACAAAGCCTCTTGAAAAAGGGTCCAAGTTCCCCAACCGCCATGTTTGCTGCAGTTACCACAAGGCGGTAGTATTGCTCGTGAAAACCTGCACCAGCCTCCCCCCTGATCGAAGAAAGAAAAGCTTTTAAAACCAAGCAGATGGTCCGCAGCTCCAACAGGTTTAGGTGAAGCTTGGACCCCGCCGAAGACCAGAGTCCTATGATCTCCACCTCTCCCAGCTAACCACCCCAGTCCAGGAGTGATGCATCTATCTCCACCGTTAGATCTGGTTGGGGAAGGGAGAGGAGTCTCCCAGTGACCCAATCAGGGTTTGTTAGCAATCACTGCAGGTCTTTTGCAGTTCCCTCTGAGATCTGGACCATGTCTGAGAGATTCCACTGATGCTGTGCCCACTGGGACTTCAGGTCCCACAACCTGCATTTGCCAACCGAATGTGTCACCAGCAGGATGTAGGAGGCTATGAGGCCCAACAGCCTCAGAGTACGTCTTACTGAAATCCAGGATAGAAGCTGAAACATCTATATTATAGTCTGAATATACTGGACTTGCCACTCTGGAGGATAGGCCTTGAACTACACCGTGCCCAGAAGAGATCCGATGAAAAGGAGCGTCTGAGAGGGAGTCAGGTGTGACTTTGACAAGTTGATAGTGAACCCCAGCTAATGCACAATGTTTGCCGTAGTCTGAAGGTGGGTGATAACTGCCTGAGGCAAGCCCACCTTCCATTTGAGAAGCGGACACCACCAGCCCACACTTAGCTGGAGGACTCAGACACAAAGACAGAGCTTGAATATTCTATTCTTCCAAATCCCCTAAGTCTAGGGGCGGGGGACCAAAAGAGGGGGAAGAGGGTTAAAAACACAAAGGCACAGATGCAGATCGTTATGGACAATGCATACAATGCTTTGGACATGACATTACAGAAAAACCAGGTTAGATGTAGCACTTCGTGTTCACCAAATCAAAGATCAGTTCTCCAAGGCAGCACCCCTGTAGGGAGGAACCATAGCAGTCTGATCCACAGAGAAATTGTTCATGCCAACAGACTAGCAAGTGTGGCCAAGACCAAATTCAGTGCTGATACCTGGACCAGAGTCTGCAGTGTCTGCTAAGCGAGAGGAGAATATAGCCATGGTCTGATCCTCATGCCTCTGAAGCAGCTGTCGCAAGAAGCACCGAAGGAGTCTCTTTATACTGAGAATCCAAGAAGGATGAAGCCAAATCTGGCAGCTGGATCTAGAGGCTGTAAGGAGTGCAGCATCTCCTTCAGATGCTCTTGGCCCTAAAGTGTGGATGACTAACTTGTCTGGCATTAGTTCAGATCCCTGCGGGAGGTACAGTCAAGCTAGAAAACATTGTAGATTGAACCCCAACAGAGAAAGAGCACCAAGGCTTGTAGGAAGGTGGATATCTGACTATGGTTACCCCCAACTTTTTGCCTGGTGTTTTGCTGGTTTTTGACTTAGTTGGCCTGGGATCCTGCTATTCAGGACCCCAGGCTTCCTGCTCGCTCTGTAAAATGGACTCCATGTACCGTAGGTGCATTTACCAATTGGTACTGGGCCACCTTATCAGTCCCTGTACAGTATACCTTAGGTATCCAGGGCATAGGTGTACCCAGGGCCTACCAGGGGCTGAAGCATGTATTATGCCACCCCTGGCTAGCCATCTAAATCTGACACAACTGGCTGCACGACATCTGGGGCAAGGTGGTGTAATCACCCTTTGCTGTAGATATAGTATACCTATATTTAACCCTAAAATGGACACATATATTCCTATCAGTCACTCCTATGGAAGGCCTTATCAATCCTGAAGGCAGAGTGCTTGGAATTATGTGAGATGGTGCTCTGGCATGAGCTGAGCCAGTTTGCAGCTTGCGGAACCAAGTCCTAATAGCTGTTCCATGATAACGCTATACCATATACTCTTAAGTGCATTATCAACCTCGCGGTTAAATGCTAACTCTGGTATAACATTATCAAAACATGTCGAGTAAGGTGTCATACGATTTGGAATACTACCCCCTCGCCAATTCTGGCGACGGGGGTAGCATTCCACCCTTCTAGAGGGACACGACATGTATGTAACTATGAACCCCGGTTAAAGTTAACTTGAGCCATGGCATCACAAAATGGATGCTGCCACCACAGACAAGTCTGACCTCCTGCTGCTGGGAGTCCTTCTAGCGAGGATGGCTTGGACAAAGGGTTTCCTGCTTGGGGAGGTGCTAGCACCACCCCAGACAGGATTTTGTGTATTGGGTAGGATAGGCCTGAAAGGAATGAGACATGCCTGGGGCACACAAGGTGCCCTGTGCATACACCGGTTCAAACCAGTTGCTGGGGCATCCCTGCCCCAGCTCTGGCGGGAAATCGGACAAAGGATAGGGGGTGTAACCACCCCCCTTCCTGGTCCCACCCTGGGGAGGGACCTAGTCAGTAGTGCAGCCCCCTTTAGCAGGATAAAGGTAGGAGCTGGTCCCATTCCAAATTAGATTATCCTGAACTATTCAACAAGAAGAAACTCTGGACTTCGACGTTCTGCTCCACAGAAGACTGAATAATCTCCCTTGTGGGCAAGGAGTGTCCACCCTGCAACTGCAGGCACCATCAAGCGTCCAGCGGCTTCACTTTGTCGTCTCCCCTCGAGGATCCAGACTTCAGAGCCCGACGAGACCCGGATTCCCAGACCTCTCCGACCTCAACTCACATCTGCAGCAAAGCTGAGAACCGTGGGTGCGACGAGACACGTGGGACCGGCCATCTTGAACGAATCTGCACTTCGCTTCCAGCACGACTCCCGAGGTAAACTCGACCAAGTGCTTTGTGAGAAGGTCCGGCCTGCACGGCAGCCGTATGTGAGGAAGGAGAGACCGGTGAAGCAGGTCTGTGAGCCACCACTGCCTGGGCCATTCCGGGGCAATCAGGATCATCCGTGCCCTGGACTGGGACAGTTTGATGAGCACCGCCGGAATCAGGGGAATGGGTGGAAAAGCGTACAGAAAGCTGTTCGACCAGTTGATCCATAGCGCATTCCCCAGCGTCCCTGGTTGGAAGTACCTGGAGGCGAAGTCTCGGCATTTGCTGTTTTCGGCGGTGGCGAACAGATCTACGTCTGGAGTCCCCCACCTTCAGAAGACTTCTCCTAGTACTTTGTCGTTTATAACCCATTCGTGGTTTTCCTGGATCAGTCTGCTAAGTGCGTCTGCCTGAACATTCTGCACACCTGGTAGATGGGTGACCGTTATCGTCAGTCCTCTGGCCAGAAGCCAGTGCTAAATCGCCTGCGCCTACTGCGACAGAGTGCGCGATCTCGACCCCCCCCCCCCCTGCTTGTTGAGGTAATACATCGTGGTCGTATTGTCTGTCTGAACAAGCAACGAGTTGGTCCGGAAGAAAGGCCTTCAGTGACAAGTGAACAGCTTTGAGTTCCCTTGAATCTGTAGGTCTCCGGAGTGCGCCCCCCCCCAGCCGTGGAGAGACGCATCCGTCACAATAGTCTGCGTGGGAATGACCTTGTGGAAGGGAACCCCCTTAGGAGATTCTCCGCCGAACACCACCACTTCAAAGACTGAAGAGCATGCAGAGACAGTCGTATCTTGTCGTCCCAAGATCCCTTCCTCTGATCCCACTGATCCTCCAAGCACTCCTGCAATGGTCTCATGTGCAGCCGTGCGTGTGGCGTGAGGAAGATACAAGAGGCCATCGACCCCAGTAGAGAAGACACCGTCCTAACTGTTGTAGATGGAGTGGTCATAAGAGCCTGAGCCTTCCGAAGGAGTGATAACCGTCTCTCCTCCGAAGGAGACACGCTTGCTGACAGCGTATTGATGGAGGCTCCCAAGTACTGTATGCACTGGACCGGAGTCGGGACAGACTTGGACATGTTGATGTGCAACCCCAGCTTGTTCAAGAGAACGCACGTCTTTCGGAAGTGCACTTGAGCTTCCGAGAAGGAGGAGGCCTTGATCAACCAATCGTCCAGGTACGGGTAGACAAACACCCCGTTCTTCCTTAGGTGTGCGGCTATCACTGCCATGCACTTCGAGAATGTCCTGGGCGCAGACTTCAATCCGAATGGCAGTACTGTGTACTGATAATGATTGGCGCTGACTTGGAATCGCAGGAACTTCCTGTGTTTGTGTGCAATGGGCACATGGAAGTACGCATCCTGTAGGTCTATAGCACATAGCCAGTCTCCCTGTTGCAGCGGAGGATGAATCTGATGCAACGACAGCATGCAAAACTTCTCTCTGCGAATCCACTTGTTTGCTTGTCGCAAATCCAGAATGGGCCTGAACTCGTTCTTGTCCTTCTTGCGGACCAGAAGAACCGGGAGTACAGACCTCTTCCTCTTTGAGACAGAGGTACGTCTTCTATCGCCTTTTTCCTCAACAGGATATCGGCCTCCGCCTGGAGCTCGCGCAGCTGAAACTGCGAGCTGACTGGAGGGATCGATGGAGGCGGGCCGGTGAACCGAAGACTGTATCCATTGCAAACAATATTCAGCACCCACTTGTCCTGAGTAATTCTTCTCCACTCTGCCAGAAAAAATTGGACGCTTCCCCCCACCGGAGCGGGTAACGGATGAAGGGGAAGTAACAGCTCAGGGTCGAGACCTGGCCGCGCCCTTGTTCACTGTAGAGGACTGCTGACCTCCTCTACCCTTCTGGCGCTTCGGGAAGGGCCTCCGGAACTGCTGCTGTTGTTGCTGCTGCTGTCCCGAAGCCTGTCCTCGCCCTCGGCCCTGTGCCCCGAACCGTCTCTGGAACGGGCGGGTAGGCTTTCTTTTCTTTGGGCTTCTCCAAGCCCACAGCCGTCAGAGTTTCTGCCTCCGCCTTCATGCGGGCCATCTCATCATCCGCATGTTTCCCGAACAGGGTCTCCCCCGAGAAGGGCAGATTAGCCACTCGCTGCTGGGCCTCCGGCTTGAGTGATGTGAGCCTGAGCCAAGCATGGCGTCGCTGGTTGAACCCATGACAGTAACCATGGGCCGCCAACAGGGAACCATCCGCAGCCGCGCTGATAACCTGGTTCGAAACCAGCATCCCTTCCTCCAGGATCTCTAGGAAATCCTCCCTCTTGTCCCGTGGCAGGAGTTCCGTGAACTGCTGGAGAGATTCCCACAGAAAACGATCGTACCGTCCCAGCAGAGCCGTATCGCAAGCGGTCTTCATGGCCGTAGCTGCTGTCCCACAAGCCTTCCTGCCATTAGAGTCGATCCATCGGCTCTCCTTATCCGGAGGCACGGTAGAAGACGGGGAGGTAGAATGTTGTTTTCTGGCTGCCGTCACTATAACGGAGTCCGGAACCGGGTCAGACCTTAGAAAAGCTGGGTCGGAATCCGGAGCCCTATATTTCTTCAGCAGACGGGATGGAGCAGCTATTGTTACTGCAGGCGTAAGGAACAGCTCCTCCCCTGGCTCTACCAGGCCTGGCACGAGCGGCAGCAGAGGGCGAGACAAATGTTTCTTGTGAAGTGTCTCAAAGATCACGGACGTCGTAGGTGTGGGAGCCGTCACCGTGATTCCTAATTTCGCCGCACCCCTCAGGAGAACATCCTGGAACGTGCTGATGTCATCCACGGGAGACACCCTAGTCCCCGGGGAGTCTGACAAGGTCTGGGAGTAGGACCTCGTCCTGGAAGAGCCCGTGTGGGACCGTGATCCGCGCCTCCTGTGGCGCCGTCTGGACCTCGTAGAGGATCTGTGACGGCTGCGTGACCTCCCTCTCCGTCCAGAGCGGGATCGCGACTTCCGTGGCTTTGGTCGTCCTGCCAGTTCCACCAGGACAGGAGACTGAGGCTTGGGTGGTCCCCTCGGCCGAGGGGTCCCCTTCGGAGGAATCGGGTACCTGGGTAGGGAAACCGACCTCGGAGGAAGCGGTGGAGGCTTGTCAACCGGCAGCTGAGGTGGAGGCTGAGGTTGAGGCCGAGGTGGTAGAGGTGGAAGAGGCGGCGGGGTAGGGACCTGCGGAGGAAGCCCTCTCGGCAAAGGAGGCGGAGGAGGAGGCGTCGCTGTCCCCGGCTTAGGAGGGGTATAAACCAGGGAGTACACCGAGACCGGTGACCCGCCCTCCTTATCAGGCTGGGATGCGGGAGAGTCTCTCCTAGGCACTGGACGCCTGTCAGACTGACTCCTGGCGGCCAAACTCCTTCTGCGCCGTTCCTGCGTCGAAGAACGGTGACCCGACGGCGATCGTCGGCCCCTCGACGTCGAACTGCGCTTCCTCGACGGCGAACGCCTGTCCCTCGACGGCGAACGCTTCCGCCTCGACGGCGAACTCCATCGCCTCGACACCGATCGACTTCGCCTCGACGGCTTCCTGTGCCTCGACGGCGATCTCTGCCTCGACGGCGATCTCTTCCTCGACGGCGATCTCTTGTGCCTCGACGGCGATCTCTTGCGCCTCGACGGCGATCGCCCCCTCGACGCCGAGGATCCCCTCGTCGACGATCTTCTCCTTTTCGCCGACGGCGAACGGCGGTGTCACCACGACGGCGAGCGCCGACGCCGGGCCACCCGTCGACGTAGAGTCCTCGACGACGACGAAACCGTCACCGGTGACGTCGACGGCGGTCTGTTCAGCACCCTCGACGTCGAACGTCGACGCCGCTTCGACCCAGAGCCCTGGGGAGACGGGGAACAGACTGTACTAATCCCTCTTGACGCCGTAGTCGGTGCAATCGATGCCGACGGAGAATGGGGACGCTTGCTGGACTTCCTGCCTCTGGGGAGCCACCCAGAGGCCTCAGCATGGGCAGATGAAGCCCCTCCAGACCCACCTCGTGCTTGCAGTCTTCTCTCCTCCATGCCTTGGAACCTGATCTTCTTTCTGTCTCTCAGGGTACTGGTTGTGAATCCCTGGCAGATCTCACACTCATCAGGGTTATGAGAGGAGGGAAGGCAGAGGATACACACTTCATGTGGGTCAGTCTTGGCCTTCTTCCTGGAACACTCCGGGCATTTGTCAAATAATGCAGGCATATTCGACAAAAAGACTGCCCCAAAAGCACACCAAAGAAGAATTAACCAAAGTACTTTGAACAAAGTACCAAAAAACACTTGAAAATGTGAGAAGTCACAAAAATAAATCCCAAAAGGGAGAGCTCAATGCTCCAGGGTCCTGCTAGCAGGAGCTGGAAAAAAGAACTGAAAGTAAAAGGGACCTACAGTGCATTCTGGGATACTGTGAAGTTCTGGAAGGTTCTCTTAAAGGCACTGTATCCTGTTTTGAGCCACATAATGGCAGCCTATGGGGCTTGTCTGTCCAGGTCTTTCTCTCTATCATTCCAGAGGGTTTTTGCTGTTAAAGCAAGGGAAATCTGGACAGGCTTTGCTGTTTGTGGATTTTTGGTGGAATTTCTAGTTGAAGTACTGGACAGTGTAGCCTGTGGATATAGGCTGCATTATCTGTCTTTAATTCTCTCTTAAGTGTCTGGGCAGTTCTGCATTTTTCGACACCTTAAGAGATTATTTTTGATTGCTCCGGGGTCCACGCACATGGGCGGGACTATTCACTAGATTATGACTATACACAGAGATCCCCTACTACAGAAAGGGAGTTCCAGAGATTCCACACACTGATGTTAGGCCTAAACCAGAGGACTATTCCCCAAATATGAGACGAGGTTATGCAATGCTGTGAGGAGAGTGGTTTGTTGTATGGTGTTGTTGGGTGGCCTCACAGTGTAATAAACTCCGTAATCTGTCTTGGGTCCAGTCAGGCTGATTTGCAAAACCTACATCAGGGCAGACATATCTATTAAAAAGGAAGATTTGGGCTTTGCCATTTAAAGTAAAGACAAAGTTGAGTTAGCAATTAAACATACACCTTTAAGGGTCAGAGCACTGGCACCAAGGTCTGGTTAGCTGGCATCAGTGCATTTTCAGAGTCATTACCTCAGTTCCTAATAGTCAAAAAGTGAAGGTGAACCAGCAAAAAGCCATTTCCTCACAAATGCCTAGTGGCATGTCAAGAATGAATTGAGGCTGGAGGCATACACTATCTAAGGCTGATGAATGATTAACCTGAGGCTGAAAAACTGCTAAAGAATAGATCCAATGCAGGACTTACGAACAGAAGCAAGGCTCAGCTGGGGAAAAATAGGTGAGCAAAAAAAGAAGTAGGCTGAAATCCACACCGCTGAGTGGGGCGGGGGGGGGGAGATGGCCACGGTAGGGCATCCTTTATGTCATACTGGAGCCAGCATGCAAGATTCTTCATTGAAACCGCTAGAGAAACAGTTTCGTCATACCACTAAGCTGCAGCAAATTTCCACAGGCTAAAAATGGAGAAAAGCCTGCACATCAGAGTATCAGTGGAATAGTTGCAATTGGAAGTGCCCTTCAAACACTAGATATAAAAGGAGTGAGCATAGCTAAACTGCATGGTTAATCTACAGTGACAAGTTACACAACTGAAAACGAGTTGCAACTACTCACAGCTTTTTTTCCTAATTCAGTCTTAGATAACGTCAATGATCCTGCAAGATAGCATCCAGGTCCTGCCCCCTTTGGTATTCTAGAAAAGAAGAAAAAGTTCAATGAGGACAGCATTAAGACCACCACGTGACTGGCTACCTGATCAAGTGGACACTGACAATGACCATTTGGTTAAAATATGCATAGTCCACTATAAGGTCATGCAATACAGTTAATTACATTTTTACTTATAGCTAATGTCTGAAAAAATACTATTTGCCTTTAGATGCTGTTCCTAAACTATCTAGTGTAGAGATGTCTAAAATTGTCCCTATCCTGCAGTTCCTTTGAAAAAAAATCAAGCTTTTAGAACTGTAACCACTTAGGAATCGGATCAAATTCCAGATGCTGCATCAGGGTGATGCTTTAGGAATTGCAAAAGCATATATTGTTAGAAAGTGAGGATACATCCAGTTATGAATTTATTCTATTTCAACTTTGCAATACCTTCCTAAGTGCTCTGTAGGGAACCATTTGCAAATTAGTATCACCTCGCTCTGAAGGAGTAGTCCAGAGATATAAATGTAAATCTGCATTGTAGGAAAGTGGGTTTCTGTTGCAGTAACCCGCCCCACTTTTGGCCTGATAACTGATGCACTTTTCCTTGGTGTGCCCTGGGACCCAAGAATCGGGAACCCAGGGCCTGTGTTCCTCCCCTAAAAACTGTACTAAAGCCTAAAACCAATTGGCATCTCTGGCCACAAGTAAGCCCCTGGTAAATGGTACCCTAGGTGCCCAGGGCACTGTGACCAGAGAAGGCCCCTAAGGGCTGCAGCACTTACTGTGCCACCCTTAGGAGCCCTGTACCCTGCCACACACACACTGCCATTGCAAGCTGATTGTCTTGGTGCAGAACTAAACAGAGTCAACATGGCACACATCCCTGTGTGCCATGCCCACAAAAACACTGCCCTGGCATACCTCAGTCACCCCTCTACCTGGGTGCACTATGCAAGTGGTGTGGGCACACGTGCATGAACCCTGTGCCCCTACAGTAGCCAGGGCCATACCTGGGCACTGTAAGTGCAGTGATGCTTTTAAGAGTATATGGTGCTGGGAGGGTGTCATTACGAACTCCACAGCACCACAATGGCTACACTGAAGACTGAGAAGTTTGGTATCAAACTTCTCAGCACATTAAAACCACACTGATGCCATTGTGGGATTTAATGTAAAATGCACTACAGAGGGCATCTTAGAGATGCCCCCTGAAACCTAACCAACTACCAGTGTCCTGGCTGAGACATGTTGCTGGACCCCTGGGTGGAGAGCCGTCTGATCTCCTGGGTCTGCAACAATGCACATCCTGGGACGAGGTGCTAGGTCTCCTCCCCAGGAAGTGCAGGGGAGCTTCAAAGGCATGCCGCCTTTGTGAGCTTCTCCAGGCCACTTGCTGTACTCAGCAACTGGCCCCCACCGGTTCTGACCCCCACTCTGGCGGGAAGACAGGCGGGAAAAACAAAGGAAGGGAAGGGGGTGTGCCAGTCTCTGCCAACCCCACCCCTCAGGTGGGGGAGGCGAGGTAATGCACAATTCCGGGCTCTCGCCATCTTGAGGATGGGGAGCCCAGCCCAATCAGAGATAGGCGCCTGCCCCCCCTCCCACACGAGAGGAGCAGGATAGGGGTTGTACTCACCCCAGGACAGGGATTCATTGGTCCCTGCCCCTGACCTACCTGGAACGCCCCTAAATTTAGTATTAAGGGGCACCCTGAACCTTCCTTCCTCAGATCCCGATACCGAAACAAGCAAGAAGAACAAGAAACAAGAAGACCTGCTGTGCAGCTGCTAAGAAGAGGACAACACCAACTGACTTGGTCCCAGCCCTACAGGACTGTCGACCCTCAAACCTGCTCCTGCTAAAACCTGGCGCCTTCAGTGGTCAGCAACCTCAAAAAAACCGGAGGACCGGACTGCCTTGTGACTCTACCAAGACTGGGACTCCCATGAGCAGTGGTTCTGCTCAAACAAGCAACACCCCTGGTGCCAGCCAGGAACCGCGAATCTAGCACACACTGCACCCGCTGAGCCCATCCTGTGCCTGAGTGGACAAAGACCACGAGAACGTCCCCCCCGCGATTGTGACCACGAATCCAGTGCCCAATGACCCTCCTCGACGACCCAGATGACGCCTGCAGCCTCACAACAAGGGACCCCTCCAACCGCGACCAGCTGAGGGTAAGATTTCCCGACGTCAAAAGACCCCCCTGCACCCGGCGCCCCATGGCCCTCTGTGTCCAACTCCTGGGTGTCTACCTATCCTCCAAGATCCCTGTGGTTCTGAAAATTCTGGATTCATGTAATCGTCCTGGACTCGAGAAATTAAACTTCGTCGAAACATGACGAATTTGGTATCAAAAGACTGAGAATGACGAGCATGTCATGTACAAATGTTTTCAGCATATTCGGGTGGCGATTTCACCTCGAAATCGTCATTCACGTCCTGAACCCTTGGCCTCCATTTAAGTGTTGCCCTTTACATAGGCCTTAATCCAGCTGAATTCAATTCCACAAGGACACATACTCCTTAATCGACTTTTCTATGACCTGTGCAAGTTGGAACCATTGCCCCAGGCCGAACTCGTTAGGTCAGTTCCACTCTCAGTGGCCGAGCAAGATAGCATCAAGGCTCAACAAGCCATAAAACCATTTAAGCGCGCACACCTGCCGTATCTTGCTCACATCTGTCTCTACTCTTTTTGCTTCACTTACTTTATGGTTGGGAGGTGCCTGTTTTATTGGGGGTCCACCGATATCTGATGAAATGTTGGGCCTCGCCGAGTGATTTGTTGTGGGCAGCACGACGTGAAATATGTACATGTCATCATGACTCTGCTTTTCCTTTGTAACCAAAACCTGTAAATGATATATTTCAAATTCGAAGAATGTTTGCCTGAAGCCGAATATTCTGTATAAAGAGAGAAGCCTGACTTTGTAAATTCGAGCAGTCTCCTGAGAATATACTTCCCCGTGTGTTGTACTTCTAGGACACTTGTTACCTTGGTTGCAGCCAATAAATCGATCTTTGACTTCACCTAGAAGACTGAGTTTCTGTGGTCTGGATCAGGAAGAACCCAAGGTCTCTGGGTGTACCCTGACACCGCTGGGTTACCGGTTCTGTGCCGGTTCTTAAAAACCCAGTACCTCAGCTGGCGCCCAACGTTTGGGGCGATTCCAGTGGTACCAGTCAGCCAGAGGTTCGTGAGGAGCTTCGTGTGAAAATTCCGGAGGACGGCCAACCACCTCATCGACACCTGCATGTCGACGTGGTCCGAAGGTCTTTGCTGCGAGGTTCCCCGCTTCCCGACGGCTACAAAGGACTGCTGCCCTGGCTATCGCCCTGATTTGGACCCTTGAAGTTTGGTAGAGCGAAACACTAAGACGAGTCTTCGGGTGACGTCATCGATATCTCAGTTAAGTATAAGTGGAGCGTCTCCCAGTCCTTAGTTGGTCTTAGTCTTGGGTATCCTTTGGGATAATTATTGGTACTTGCAAGCACCAAAACCGAAGGACTCGTGTTTTCACGAGAAAAATCGTAATCGATAATCCTTTGAAGTTTGGAACTAGACTAGAGAGCGACGATGCCTAGACTTAGACTTGGAAATTTGTTTTGTCTTGGTTATAATAATAGGGACTCCCGATTGGAGGACTCCTGTCCGGTTCCTCCGGTTGGAACTCCAACTTACGAGTTATATGTGAAACATGGGGTAGGCCCCATCACATACAACGAAGTATGGATCAAATACACCAGGAAAGATGGTGTTTTAAAATGGCCCCAATATGGTAGTTTTGATACTGAAATCTTAGATAACCTTGAAGTTAAACTGTTCAAAAAGAAAGCCCGGCCGGCAATGTTTGACTCTTTCCGCCTATGGCGTAAGGAGGCCAAACAAAAGGAAATTAAATTAGCTAAGAAAAATAAGAGAGAAGGAGGACTTTCAGTAATGCAAGCCGCTATGCAATTTAAAGACGATGAGGAAGAGCAGTTGCACAGGCAACGTAAAATGGCAATAGATAAATGTTATCCAGTTTTGCCGTCTCTTCAGCAAGAGGCAGCCAAAGAGCGTGAAAAGGATCCGTTAATGTCACATTTGTTAAGTTCGCCACCCCCCTATGCGCAAAATGCCACGGCACCCCCACAACCTTTAGTTGTGCAACCTGCGCCTCCTATTCCTCCGCAGCACTCACCAGCTGTTCTCCAGCTGGCTCCTGTCCCTATGGTGCAGCCTCCTCAAGGCCCACCGATCACACCTGTTTCACCTGTGCTTTCTACGATTTTGCCTAGTGTACTTTCTACTTCTCCTAATGCTCCCTCTACGATTTTGCCTAGTGCCCCTTCTATTTCTCCTGATGCCTCCTCTGGTGGTATCGCTGCCTCTGCCTTATCTCACCCCGTTCTTCCTTCAGTTTCACCTTCCATTCGGCAGAAAATGGCCAGCACTGTCACTAACCTTCTTTCACCTCTTTTTGGGTCGCCTACCACGACCCCTAAAATGGAACGAAGACAGTTGCGAAGTCGACTGCCTGACTATCAAGAGAGAGACTCACTGAATCGTTTAGCACGAAAATGGGTTATGGACACCGTAAAGTATGATGTAGAGTCTGTCATGGAAGTCTTCCATCAATGGGAAGCACCGATGCAGAGATATGTTTTTGAACAGATGTGCGTTTTCCTTTGTGAGGATTTGGAAGACAATGATTTAGAATGCATCCCGCAGGAATTGTGTCGTGTACGGTTCAGGTTTGGAGAGGGCATGATTGTAGGTCCCGATGTAGAGCAAGCGGTTGAAATATTGTTATCATACCGGAGTAAGGGGAGTAGTTCTGGATCACAATCTGAGCCTAGTGCGTCTAGTAGGAAAAAGGCGTGACAATACCCCATGAGAGAAGTCCCCCCACAATGGAGAGAGGGCGACACGACTGTTAACCCACCCATTCTGCCACACTTTCAGCGTGTATGGGTACATGTCCCATGGAAGCGAGCTGAAGTTTTAGCGCTCAAACAGACATTACCTGATCCGCGTAAAAATCCTGCAGGATATTACAAAGAGTTGTCACAGACTGCTGGGTCATGTATAATGAATTTAGCCGATATCGACATGTTATTTGGGAATGTTGTTCCACAGCCTTTATGGGGTAAAATTCGTCATACAGATCATGATCAGGAATTAGGTGACTCATGGGCTAATATTGCTGCAGCAGATGCCCGACAAGTTGGTGGTGCTAAGCCTGAGCCTTTGATAGCAGAACTCCCTGGTAGAATAGTTGATTACATGAAAACGATAATGCCTGCAATACGTGTAAATTGGGATAAGTTATCCGCATGCAAGCAAAAGAAAGAGGAAACAGTCTCAGATTTCTTCACCAGGTTTGAAGAGACATTTGTCGACCACAGCGGTCAAGATATGACCACAGAAGGTGGTCAGAGATTGTTTGTCGATAAATTCGTGCATAATCTGCTTCCAGAATTGTGTAAAAAGTTAAAGGATTCAGAAAGTTCTTGGGCAGTCTCATCTTCGGCGCAGATATTGGCTACTGCACAATATTACGAAAATAGAGACAAGGACGAGAAAGAGTAGAAAAGAAAACTAAAGAGCTGAAAACGAAGGTTTTGCTACAGCAAGCATATCCGCCACGTGGTGGTGGTAATCAAAATAACAATGGTCAGAATAACTATCCGAATAATTTTCAGCACCCTCAACAGTATCAGAGGAACTCACAAAGAGTCGAGTACACTCAGCCACGTGTCCATGTAGGCCCCAACCAGTGTTCGTATTGCAAGGAAGAGGGTCATTTCAAGTATAGTTGTCCTATTTTGTTACAACGTGCAAATGGTGTTTCTGGTGTAAGAGGTCGTGGTGTTCAGCAAGCACCTAGAGGTAGAGGACGTGGAAACGTCCCCCAGAACGCACGTCCCCTTCCACACAAAATTCTATGAATAGATTTGATCAGCAGAACAACGCATCTGACAGGACAGCTCAATACTATGTTGATGATTACTACACAGAAGATGAATATTTGGAGGGTAATGAATGCTAGGACAGCCAAAGACAAAGAGAGGGAGTTGTTTCCGTTCCAGTAGATCAGAGTGGACCTTACGTTGAGGTGATTACATCAGGTGTGTCAGAGCCTTTTCTGTTGGATACTGGTGCTACAAAGAGTTCTATTATGCACTCCAAACTCCCTGGCGCATCTTTGTCTGGCGAAATGAACGTTTCTGTAGGTTTTTCTGGCGCCCCAGTTAGGAATCCGATTTCTGACCCTTTGTCTCTCTGTTGGTCCTTGCGAATTCGAAGCACCCCTCATTCTGACAACAGGTTGTGGTGAAAACTTGCTAGGATTGGATTTGTTAAAAAGATTGTATGCGACTTTGTACTGTTCTCCTTCAGGAGTGCAACTTACTTTAGGTAAGAAAGTGGTTTCTCCCATGTATTTGTCGAGGGATAAACTTCCAGCAGAATTGTCGTTTCTTCCAGATATTCTTTGGGCTACTGGTCCTAATGATGTAGGCCTTTTAGAAATTCCACCATATGTTGTAACATTGAAAGCCAACGTTAAAATGCCACGAATTCCCCAATACAAAATCTCGAGTGAAGGTGAAAAAGCTTTGCTAGCGATCGTTTACGAATTGATTAAAAAGGATGTGATTGAAGAAACACGAGGCAACGTTTGCAATAGTCCTGTTCTGCCTGTTTTAAAACTAACTGACCCTTCTCAGCCACCTGTGTACAGATTCGTGATTGATCTTAGAGAGGTGAATAAAATAGTTGTGCCACAATTCCCAGTTGTCCCCGACATTACATTATTGACTATGATTCCAGCTTCTGCCTCTTGGTTTTCGGTGATGGATCTGAAGAATGCTTTCTTCAGCATCCCGATTGCTGAGGAGAGCAGGGATTTTTTCCCTTCAGTTTAGGAGGTTGCAGCTTCCGCTTTAAACGCGCTCCCCAGGGCTACTGTGAAAGTCCATCAATATACAGTCAAGCTCTAAAAACACAGCTTGATACTATTGTTTTACCTGAAGGTGCTACTCTTGTACAGTATGTGGATGATTTGCTCATTGCTGCAGACACTGAGGAAATTTGTAAAAAGGCAACGCTGTCATTATTACGTCATCTGTGTGATCTTCATCACAAGGTGTCACTTTCCAAACTGCAATATTGCCGACAAGAAGTGACCTACCTAGGTCACCTCTTATCGAAGGAGGGAAGGAAACTGACCCCAGAAAGAATTCAGGCAATAGCGAAATTGAATGTGCCACGAACACAGAGAGAAGTGCGTGCTTTCTTGGGCATTACATCGTACTGTAGACAGTGGATTCCAAATTTTTCGTTATTGGCCAAACCTTTGGTGGCATTAACGTGCAAAAATACACCCAATCCCATTCCTTGGTCTGAAGAGTGTCAGAAAAGTTTTCTCGAATTGCGCACAGCATTGTGTTCGGCTCCTGTGTTAGGTACCCCCGACTACAGTAAGCCTTTCACATTATATGTCCAAGAGAAGGAGGGCTGTGCATTGTCTGTGTTGACTCAGTTGTTTGGAGCTAGGCAGCGTCCATGTGCCTATTTTTCGTCGACTTTGGATCGGGTAGCTAAAGCATTGCCAAGTTGTTTAAGAGCCACAGCAGCAGCAGCTGTTTCTATTCGACAGTCTGCTGGTCTAGTAATGAATAATACACTAGTCGTGATGGTTCCACATGCAGTGGACACGTTGTTAAATAGAACCAAGACACAGCACTTAACTAGTGCTCGACTGTCCAGTTACGAATTGACATTATTAGCGAGTCATGTGCACATAAAAAGGTGCAGCACCTTAAACTTAGCTACATTGTTGCCAATTGCAGAGGAATCAGAACAGCACGATTGTTTTCTCAGAACAGAGGAAGAGACGAAAGGGAGAGTAGATTTATCCGATACTCCTCTTGCTGAATGTGATGGTACATTATGGGTGGATGGTTCATGCTTTAAGCTCCCGAGTTGTGACACAACTGCAGCATATGCTGTTACGACTTTGCATACAGTTGTTGAAGCTGCACGTGTCCCACATAATTCGGCTCAAGCAGCAGAATTAATTGCACTCACGAGAGCATGTGTATTGTCCAAGGGAATGAAAGTGACTATCTACACTGATAGTCAGTATGCATTTGGAGTGGCTCACAGTTTTGGGCGATTGTGGAGAGAACGTGGATTCCTGACGTCGCATGGAGCTAAGATTCAGCATGATCAGTTGGTGAATGAGTTTCTTGAATCACTGACCTTGCCCCTGCAAATGGCGATTGTGAAATGTAGTGCTCACAAGAAGGTGACTGATGATGTTGGTCGTGGAAATGCATTTGCTGATGAGATTGCGAAAGAAACTGCAAAGAATGTAATGAGCCGAATGTATGTTGCAGGCCCTGCAAGATGGACTGGTGATGTTGGAATGTGTGAAGACACAATAGAGAGTGTGAAGTCCATTCAAGCTGAGGCCACAGAGGAAGAATTGAGCACGTGGAGAGAAAGTACGGGTAGAATGGATGCAAATGGTTGCTGGATTGAATTATCAGAGCATCAGAGATGGTTGTTACCCGATGCATATGTGCTTGCAGTGGTTACAATGGCTCATGGAATGGCTCATATCAGCGTGAAAGGGATTTGTGAGTTGTTGGCCCCAGTATGGAAGAATTCAGGGATTCCCAAATGTGCAGAGAATGTTGTCAAGAATTGCATGGTATGTCTGAAACACAATCCTGGTAGGGGAACCCCAACTCCAGCTGGTCATTTTGCACCTCCTACGTATCCGTTCGAGGTTTTGCAGCTAGATTTCATCCACATGGAGAGGTGCAACAACTTAAAATACGTACTCGTTGTTGTTTGTGCCTTCTCAAGATGGGTAGAAGCCTATCCCCTAAAAGACAATGCTGCCTTGTCCACAGCGAAAGCCCTTGTGAAAGAGTACTTCCCCAGGTTCGGAATGCCTAGAATGGTCTGGTCTGATAATGGAAGTGAATTTGTGGGTCGTGTGATGAAGAGAGTGTGTGAAGGGCTAGGTATTCGGCAGAAGTTCCACGCTGCAAATCACCCCCAATCAGCTGGATTAGTAGAATGTTACAATGGCACTTTAAAACTTAAACTGGCCAAAATCCAAGCGAGCACAGGTCTTAAATGGCCTGACGCTCTACCCTTAGCACTCCTGTCCACTAGAATGACTGTGCATTCACGAGTGAAACTTAGTCCATATGAAATAGTTTTTGGCCGGCCAGCCAACATATGGGGAGTGCCTAGACCCACTAAGTTCAGCGAGCTAGAACACCCTATTTTGCTTAATTATCTGTATGAATTGACGGCTAAATTGCGTGTTTTGCATCAACAGGTCCACAACACCCTGCCTCAGGTTTCTGAGACTCTGGGTCACGCCATTGACCCTGGTTCCTGGGTACTTGTCAGGAACTTCCAAAGAACGAAGAACGACCAGCCCAGGTGGACCGGGCCTCATCTCGTCCTTCTGTCTACAAGGTCAGCCGTTCGGGTGGAGGGGAAGGCCAACTGGGTCCACGGGATCCATTGTAAGAAAATACCTTTCCCTCCGCCCTATGACCAGTGGGTCCAGAAGGGTGTCGCTGACCCAGAACCTGATACCGTGTCACATGCCGTCCCTTTTCATGACTTACCTGTAAAAAGAACTGACTCTGAACAAGAAAATGAGAACATTTCGCACAAGGCTGTGCCACCATTCAAGCTATTGAACACTACAGAACCTGACCTTTTGTTCCAGGATCAGACAATACCAGGGAAACAACTATACAATTTGAGACCGAGAAAAACGAACTAATAAAACAATTTCCTTTGCAATTTGAGACTAAGAGACTAATAAAACAGATATACCCTTTCCCCCCCAAGTACCATTTTTGAAAGTGCAGCTCTCCCATCTAGGAAACTTGCTTATTTTTTTGTTTTTCGAACCGCCATCCGGGTTCCGCTGCTAGGGCCGCGGTTGATTAAAGTCTTTGGGGTGCAGCTGGCGACGTTAGGTCGGTAGTTCTGGTTGGTCCAAGGGAGTTGCCCTAGACTGACAGAAGCATCCCTTAGCAGAGGCAACCTCCCACCGCGGGCAGCACTTTAGAGAGGATGGAGTTTCCCGATGTGGAGAGACCTGCCAAACGGATGAATTTTAAGCACAAATTGTGCAACGTGATGACGAGGAAAAGTTTTATAATATTGTGTATTTTTATGCTATTCAGTGTAATGGTATTTTTGATCAGCTATGTTTTACTTTCTTTTCGTGTAACATTTGCACCCACTGCATCACCCATACCTCCTCCTACTGTTTCCTCTCATTCTTTCCACCCTCTGCCTGACCACGAATCAAATAGGAGATTGGAGTTCATCAATAACTCCTTTGTTCAGTTGTTACACCAACACCAACTTGTAATGAACAAAACTAACTGTTGGGTGTGCGGTCTTATGCCTCACACCACGGATAAAGGTATCCCTTATCTGGTCCTGCCATTCAGTCACAATGGTTCTGTATGGGCATATAGGACAATGTTCATATATGCACACGAAATCTACCCCCTGCATTCTGTAACAGACAATCCTAGGAAAAGTGCTCTAGTCAAGGGTATAGTAGACATGATTAAGGAAGGTGTTTCTTATGAGACTATCCCGAGAGATGAGACGCTATTATACATAGGATGGAACATGACTGGATATGGAGCTACTCTGAGTGAGAAACAGCAAGCCAAGAGATCATTCCCGATCTGGATTGTACCCCATCAGGGTCATCTGTGTCTGCAAGGTAATGGCACGAATCCCAGGGCTCAGTTAGGGAAGAGTGTCTGTACTGAAACGTATGTTTTTGGATCTCAGACTTTCCCCGCGGTTTTAGCAGCTAAGGGTACCTATTTCATCTGCCACGATAGAGCCTATACATGGTTGCCCCCTGACTTTACGGGCTCATGTTTTGTTTCCTTTCTGTTGCCTCCCACCTACACAGCAGCGGCAGACTACCACAGGACAAGGATAGTTAGAGGTGTTTTGAGTGCAGAAGACACTGCAGGTCAAGAATTTGGGGACTTTGCAAAGGGTTTTCTGCCGTTCTGGGGATCCATGGCTAACAGCAGGAACATTAGGCAATTGACAAGGGTAGTTGAGTCCACCGTGATTGAAACTGCTGGTGCCCTTAGTAACTTGACTGCTGAGCTCCAGTCGGATCGACTTATGACCCTTCAGAACAGGGTCGCTCTAGATGTCATACTTGCAGACCGAGGTGGGGTATGCAGATTGATCCAATCGAGTTGTTGCGTTTTCATCCCAGATAACGCTCCAACGGTGTACCAGGCCATCTCCAAACTACATAAGATTTCCGAATCTATTCATGTGGACAAAGGAGATTGGTCGTTAATGGGATGGTTCTGGGAACTGATATCCGCCTGGGGATGGAAAATTCTGATGGTCATTGGGATGGTCTTAGCCATTCTCTTCCTGTTCTGTCTGTGCATACAGTGTGCTCCTGCAATATGTGGCCTCTGTGTTACCTCAGGTGTAAGGAAGCCTGTGTCAAGAGATGAACTAAGTACTAGAATGATGTTACAGCAACATCTCAATGACTTTAGGAATATAGATCTGGACTCAGATTAACATGAGGATAGATTAATTGCCTATGTAAGGGCAAAAGGAGGGTTTGTGGTTCTGAAAATTCTGGATTCATGTAATCGTCCTGAACTCGAGAAATTAAACTTCGTCGAAACATGACGAATTTGGTATCAAAAGACCGAGAATGACTAGCATGTCATGTACAAATGTTTTCAGCATATTCGGGTGACGATTTCACCTCGAAATCGTCATTCACGTCCTGAACCCTTGGCCTCCATTTAAGTGTTGCCCTTTACATAGGCCTTAATCCAGCTGAATTCAATTCCACAAGGACACATACTCCTTAATCGACTTTTCTATGACCTGTGCAAGTTGGGAACCATTGCCCCAGGCCGAACTCGTTAGGTCAGTTCCCCTCCCAGTGGCCGAGCAAGATAGCATCAAGGCTCAACAAGCTATAAAACCATTTCAGCACGCACACCTGCCGTATCTTGCTCACATCTGTCTCTACTCTTTTTGCTTCACTTACTTTATGGTTGGGAGGTGTCTGTTTTATTGGGGGTCCACCGATATCTGATGAAATGTTGGGCCTCGCCGAGTGATTTGTTGTGGGCAGCACGACGTGAAATATGTACATGTCATCATGACTCTGCTTTTCCTTTGTAACCAAAACCTGTAAATGATATATTTCAAATTCGAAGAATGTTTGCCTGAAGTCGAATATTCTGTATAAAGAGAGAAGCCTGACTTTATAAATTCGAGCAGTCTCCTGAGAATATACTTCCCCATGTGTTGTACTTCTAGGACACTTGTTACCTTGGTTGCAGCCAATAAATCGATCTTTGACTTCACCTAGAAGACTGAGTTTCTGTGGTCTGGATCAGGAAGAACCCGAGGTCTCTGGGTGTACCCTGACACCGCTGGGTTACCGGTTCTGTGCCAGTTCTTAAAAACCCAGTACCTCAGCCCAACTTACCTCTCAAAGTGGTGGTCGCACCTGAAGAATCTCCGTCTCTGAGCCTGCAGCCTTTGTTCAACTTCCAACTTTCAGTTTTCAGTTTGAATAGCATTGAGCGCCCGACGGCTCAAAAGCACCCTGCACCCAGCCGCCCGAATGCCCCTGGGAGTGCAACCTCTGTCCTAATCTACTTCCCTATTTGCCCTGAGCAAGTGACCAGGAGCCCAGCTCCCACAGCCGCGTGGTGGCCTGCTTGCCAGCAGCCACCAACCACAGGCCCCCTGCCTCCCACAGGCTAACATTGGGCCTAACGAACAAGTTACTTACCTTCGGTAACGCTTTTTCTGGTAGATACTATATCTGCCTGTGGATTCCTCACTTTGTGAATATCCCCTTGCGTCAGCAACATTCGGAAATTCTTTTTGTAGCTTCGCGCCGACGTGGATCCGGACGTCACAGAGGCACGGCACCGCTCGCGACTCCGCTGACGTCACCGACGCCTATAATAGGCCCACGCCGGCGCGATGACATCAGTTCCGCCCTTTTTTCCGTGCCTTCGAGGCACACGGACGGACCGATGACAGTAGACATATACACAGTATACGCAGTATAGAAATCAAGGTAACACACACAGTGTAAAGCAAATGCAATGAAACATTTGAAATAAACAACTCCTTGACAATAAAATAATACATTATAGAAACTTCTGGCATAGAAGAGTGGACAACGGGGAGGCGGGTGGGTCAGTGAGGAATCCACAGGCAGATATAGTATCTACCAGAAAAAGCGTTACCGAAGGTAAGTAACTTGTTCTTCTGATAGATACATCTGCCGTGTGGATTCCTCACCTTGTGAATAGAGTCCCACAGCAGTCCCCACTCCCGGAGGAGGGTGTCCACTCTTCTAGACCAGGAAATCCTGAAGGACAGAGCGTGCAAAATGACCTTCCCCCTCACCTCGGAATCCAAGCAGTAATGCTTCGCGAAAGTGTGGAGGGAAGACCAAGTTGCCGCTCTACAAATATCCTCAACAGGCACACCTCTAGCCAACGCTGAGGTTGATGATTTAGCTCTCGTAGAATGAGCCCTAATACCCTCTGGAGGTTCCTTACCGGCCAAAGAGTAGCAGATCTTAATACAGAGGACGATCCATCTTGACAAAGTCCTCTTATGGACCGCTCTTCCTTTCTTGCAGCCAGCAAAGCCAATAAAGAGCTGGTCATCCAAACGACAGTCTTTAGTCCTGTCCAGGTAAAAAGACACCGCCCTCTTGGGGTCAAGACGGTGTAATCTCTCCTCCTCCTTGGAAGGGTGTGGGGGAGGATAAAAGGTAGGAAGGGTAATGGATTGACCAAGGTGGAAAGAAGTCACCACCTTTGGCAGAAAAGCAGCCCTGGTCCTAAGAACCATTCTATCAGCATGAATGGACTAGAAAGGGGGCTTGTGACTAAGAGCTTGAAGCTCACTTACCCTCCTTGCCGAAGATATTGCAACGAGGAAAACCGTTTTGAAAGTCAGAAGCCTCATAGGACATTTGTGAAGAGGCTCAAAAGGAGCACCCATTAAAAATGTCAACACAAGATTTAAATCCCACTGAGGCACAATAAAAGGGGTAGGAGGGAACTTATTCGTGAGGCCCTTCAAAAACCTTACAACTATAGGAGATTTAAAAAGGGAAGGCTGGTCAGGCAAACAGATAAAAGCCGACAGCGCAGAAAGATAACCCTTCACCGTGGCAACAGCAAGCCTTTGCTGTGCCAGAGAAAGGGCAAACTGGAGAACATCAGATAAATGGGCCCTCAAAGGGTCTATAGACTTCTCCCTGCACCAAGTAACAAATTTAGACCACCTATAAGAATAGATGGACTTAGTGGAGTCACGCCTGGCTGACAAAATGACATCCACCACATCTTGAGGGAGAGAAAAAGAAATCAGGTTGCCCCGTTCAATCTCCAGGCATGAAGGTGTAAGGTCTGGAGGTGGGGGTGTAGAACCTGCCCCTCCATCTGAGAGAGGAGATCTGCCCTGTGAGGGAGACGGAGCGGCGGGTGAGAGGAGAGGTGGAGAAGGTCTGAATACCACACCCTTCTTGGCCAATCCGGGGCGATCAGTATGACTTGGGCCCGGTCTTGGCGAATTTTCCTCAGAACCCGAGGAATCAAAGGTATGGGAGGAAACGCGTAAAGGAGTTGCGAGCTCCAACTCAACTGAAACGCGTCCCCCAAGGCTCCTTGCATCGGATACTGGAGACTGCAGAATGACAGGCAGTGAGCATTCTCGCGAGTGGCGAACAGGTCCACCCGAGGAGTCCCCCACATCTGAAAGATGTTGTGAACTACCCCCGGATGGAGCCTCCACTCGTGATCGGCAGAGAACTGCCGACTGAGACTGTCTGCACGAACGTTCTGAACTCCGGCCAGATGATTTGCCATCAGACAAATCCGATGGTCCTGAACCCAGGACCAGAGACGCAGAGCCTCTCTGCAGAGACACTGCGACCCTACTCCTCCCTGCTTGTTGATGTACCACATCGCGGTCGTGTTGATCGTCAGGACCTGAACAGACTGACCGCGAAGGGAAGGGAGGAAGGCCTTGAGCGCCAGACGTATCGCCCGCAATTCTAAAAGGTTGATGTGAAGCAACCTTTCCTCCGGAGACCAAAGACCCTTGACCTCCAGGTCTCCCAGATGAGCACCCCACCCGAGAGTGGACGCATCCGATATCACTGTGGCAACCGATGGAGGAATCTGAAAAGGCTTCCCTTGAGACAGATTGCCTTCCACGCTCCACCAAGACAGATCCGCTGCAGTTTCTCTGGAGATCTTCACTGACTCCCCGAGATCTCCGTTGTGCTGATACCACTGCCTGCGGAGGCACCACTGGAGCGCCCTCATATGCCAGCGTGCATGGTTGACCAACAGAATGCATGAAGCCATCAGACCGAGCAGGCGAAGGACCTTCAGGACTGGAACGACCGCCCCATTGTAAAACAAAGGAATCATTTCCTGTATGTCGCGAATCCTTTGAGGAGGAGGGAATGCACGACACACAGTAGTGTCCAGTACCGCACCTATGAACAGGTTGCGCTGTGAGGGCACCAGGTGAGACTTGGGCACATTTATCGAAAAACCCAACCTGTGCAACAACTGAGTTGTCTCTTGCAGATGATGGAGCACCTTCTCCTGCGACTCCGCTTTGATCAGCCAGTCGTCTAGATACGGAAACACATGTATCCCCATTCTCCTGAGATGAGCTGCCACCACTGCCATCACCTTGGTGAAGACTCGAGGCGCAGTAGTAAGACCAAACGGAAGGACCACAAACTGGTAGTGTTGTGACCCAACCGTAAAACGGAGATACTTTCTGTGTGACTTCAAGATGGGAATATGAAAATCCGCATCTTGCAAGTCGATCGACACCATCCAGTCTTCTTCCAGCAGCGCTTGAAGAACCTGCGCAAGACTGAGCATCTTGAACTTTTCCTGTTTCAGGTAAAGGTTCAAAATCCTGAGGTCCAGGATTGGCCGAAGCCTGCCATCTTTCTTGGGGATCAGGAAATACCGGGAGTAGCACCCCTGACCCCTTTCCTGCTCTGAAACCACCTCTATCGCACCTTTTCGGAACAAAGCCAGGACTTCTTCCTGCAGGAGAAGCAGGTGGTCCTCCGAACAATAACCCTGGCAAGGAGGGTAATTGGGAGGGAATTCCTGGAAAGGAAGTGTATACGCATTCTCTACAAGATTGAGAACCCAAATATCCGATGTTATTAATTCCCAATCTTGTAGAAAATGTGTAAGCTGACCCCCCACTGGACCCACATGATCCGGAATGGCGGATCTAGGGCTGCTTTGCTGCGTTGGCAGGGGGTTGGGAAGGGGAGGGGGAAGAGGAGGAGGAAGCTTGACGCCCTCTAGGGCGGGATCTTTGCCTGCCCCTGTACGACTTGTACAGCGTATTCTGCTGCTGTTGTGGCTGCTGCTGAGATGGTCTGTAAGAACAAAAGGAAGACCTGCCAAACCCTCTGAAGCGTCTTCCAGTAGTACCTCTGGACTGGAGACCCAAAGATTTTGCAGTGGCCCTACTGTCCTTAAAACGTTCCAAGGCAGCATCAGCCTTCTTACCAAACAATCCTGAGCCATCAAAAGGCAAGTCCATCAAAACAGACTGGACGTCCGCAGAGAACTCGGAAGTTTTAAGCCAGGCAGCCCTCCTAGTGGCCATGGATGAGCCCATGACCCTTGCCACCGAATCAGCAGTGTCCAGACCACTCTGGATTACTTGCCTCGCAGCTGCCTGAGTGTCCGATATTACCTCCTAAAAATCCTTCCTCTGTTCCTCAGGGATTTTCGGAACCAATTGCTTGACAGAATCCATCAAGGCATGAATATACCTCCCCATCAGACAAGTTGCGTTAGTTGATTTAGGCGCCATACTGGCTGAAGAGAAGACTTTCTTAGCAGTTTGATCCTGCTTCCTGGATTCTTTATCTCCAGGAACCTGCGGAAAAGCCCCAGCAGACCTCTTCGAACAGGCAGCGTGAACAACTAAACTCTCAGGTAGGGGGTGTGTTGACAAGAATTCAGGGTCACCCGGAGGAACTCTGTACCTCCTCGCTACTGTCCTAGAAACTGCAGGAGCAGACAAAGGTTTCTTCCATACTTCATAGATGGGCTCAGATAAGGCATCATTGAAGGGTAACATAGGTTCAATAACAGAAGAGGGTGAATGAAGAACCTCAGTTAAAATATTTGGTTTATAATCAGCAGTGGGCAGAGTAATGTTCAATAAACTCGCTGCCTTTTTAATAACGGTGTGATAAGGAACCACATCTTTCGAAGGAACATTTGAAACTGAAGCCAAATCCCACTCAGGGGACAGTTCAAGTCCACTGGCTTCACCCAAGTCCTCAAAAGAATCTTCATAATCATGTAACTCTCCTTCCTCAGTATCTGTATACTGGTATCTTTCTTCCTCCAGAAGTCTCTGGGCCTCTCTTCGCGATCTTTCCTTCGTGATAGAAGTCGAAGGATTCGCAATCGACTCCGACGGAGTCGAGACCGGCGTCGATCCCGAAGTCGGATGAGGTCGTTTCACTCGAGGTCGAGCAGAATCCTGTCTCGGAGTCGAAGGTATCGGCGTCGATGGAATCGGCGTCGATGGAGTCGGCGTCGTACGCTTCAGCGTCGACGACACAGGAGGTGCCGGAAAATGCCAATGCAGTGGTATAGCCGGCATAAAAGGCATGAAGGGCGCAGGGGCATAAGCCTGGGGAACACCCAAGTTAAAAGCCATAGGACCCGTGGGACCAACAGGTGCACCAGACGGGAACATTGCCCTGGAATAGACACCAAACATGGCGTTCAGGAACTGAGAAGGACCCTGACCTGGAGTTGGAAAATCAGGATATGGACCTCTGGGTTGTTCCTGAGGAGGTGGAGTCGATACGACGTTGACCTCTTCATCGAGTCCAGGAACCGGGGTCGACGAACCCGCAGGCACCGGAACTTTGACTTCACCAGCCCCCTGCTCCTCACCTTCATCCTCCTGAACAGAAGGATTGGATGGAACCGGAGAATGGACCTGCTTCTGAGAATCGGGTGAATTCGGATGTGATGCCTCACCAACAGAGTTATGATCTTCCGACTCTGAAACTTCCACTTCCTTACTCAGAAGCTTGACTTGGGACTTCGGTCTTGAACTAGAGTCCTTTTCAGAGTGATGACGTGACTCATGGCTCCTCTTCTTGTGCTTCTTCCTCGAAGATTTCGAAGCGTGAGCCGAAGACGACTCCGAGCGTGACCTCGAACTCGACCTCGACTCCGACCGTCGAGATCGAGACTTCGAAGACTTTTTAACTTTCTTATTTTTAAGTTTTGCCACGAGGAGTTTCGTCTCTCTCTCTCTTAAAGCCTTCGGAGTCATCTTCTTGCAGCAAGGACAATCCTCGACGTCATGGTCGGAACTTAAGCACCAGACACAGCATTCATGAGGATCGGTGATAGACATAGTATTGCCACATTCACCGCAAGCTTTAAATCCAGTTTTCTTCGACGACATTTCGAAGAATATAAAGATAGACACAGTAATAGGATAATAGTAACAAAGTTACTGTAAAGCTACAGTACGATCCCAGAAAACCGTTAGCGTCGATGACGCGGAAAAAAGGGAACTGATGTCATCACGCCGGCGTGGGCCTATTATAGGCGTCGGTGACGTCAGCGGAGTCGCGAGCGGTGCCGTGCCTCTGTGACGTCCGGATCCACGTCGGCGCGAAGCTACAAAAAGAATTTCCGAATGTTGCTGACGCAAGGGGATATTCACAAGGTGAGGAATCCACACGGCAGATGTATCTATCAGAATCTCTCTGCACCCGGCTGCCCTGTGCCGCTGAGGGTGTAACAACTGTACCGACCTGACCCTGGGAGACCCCCAGAGTCTATGCCCAGAACCTTAACTCTGCCAGTCAAGTACTTACCCAAAAACAGATAACTCACTTTTCTTCCATAGGGTAACATTGACTGGTTTTACTTGGAAATACTTTTAAGTGTGGAGTTTTAAAACTTTTAAATATTCATCTAAAATCAGCCGAATTACGAAAATACTCACTTGTTATCAGGAGGGATGCCAATGCTAGATCTTGGTGCCCAGCACTGACCCGGAAAAGTAATTATAACTGTACTTACTGGTAACTTGACTTTCCTTCCGTAGGATAACATTGCCTGCTTTTTGCTGAAAAAGTGTCGATTTTTGAAACGTACAAATATTTGCTATAAATAGCCTGTCTGACAAACGCATTCTTTCACGTGTTTACAGGAGATGCATCAGTGCTGGATCAGGATACAACACAGAGTAAGAAAAAGTAACGATAACACTACTTACCTGCTAAGTGAATTTCCTCCCACAGGATAACATTGGTGATTCTATGTGAAAAAGTTTTGAAGTGTCAACTTTTAAAATACAATAATATTCCTTTAAAATTACAGCTGTAACCAAAAAACTTTTACTCAACTGTTTACAGGAGATATCCCAGGACTGAATCTACGATCCAGTCCTGTGGTTAGAAAAGTAATCTATTAAGTAATTAATTGCATTTAACTAGAAATTCCCATTGTGCTCAATGTCACATTGTGTTTGAAATTGTGTTTCCTATTGCAAGAACTTTAACTATTGTGTTCAAAAGTCTATTGCCTATTTGAAAAGTATTTCACTAAAGTATCTCATTCTGAGAAAGTATATTTTGATACCTATTGTTGGTTCTAAAATAAAACAACTATATATTTTTTATACAAACCATTGGCCTACAGTTGTTCTTGAGTGTGTGAGACCATTTGCTGACTGAGTGTTTATAACAAATGCTTTACACTGTCCTCTGATACTGCCTTACTGCTCCACCAAGCTACCACTTTAGAGAGTAAGATTATATCTAACTTTAGCCTCTGCCAAACCTCTGGGGACTGTGGACTCTGTGCACACTGTACCTTACTTTGGTCCAGTATATACAGAGCCACTTTCTTGCATGCATTTACCGTCACGTTCTGAGAATTAATATTTTGGTAGCATCTACACCAGACAATAAATAATCACTGCTTTCACTGGAAGCAACAAGAACATATGAGTCCAATTAAGAGCTAATTATAATGAAAGTTTATATTTCCCATCATTCACAAATAGATCCACTTTATAGACCATGTATAGGCTAGCTTGGAAAGACTTCAAAACCTGCTATTTTGAATAAGAGTTAAAAAACAGTCACACAGATACTCTAGAAACTGTACTTCAAGTGCCTTAAGATATGCAAGTATTAATGAACTACAGTTTATCTGCAATCTTGGAAAACACCAGGTATAGCTAATAATGCGGGACCTTAAATCCCCATCCAGAAACGAGAGCTACTTCCTTTTGGTCATCTTATTTGAATATGGTGTTTGGGGTGTAGTAATTGCTTTAAGCTCCAAGTAGTTGAGAATACTTTTATTAAACAGCTATTGATAATACCCAAAAGTGCATTGATTCTCTTTTGCCATTCTGAAGTGGGTCTGGAACATATTGAGGATAGACATGACCTTGCTCCTTTGTTGCTATGGGCAAAGGTTTGGATCACCCCGGACTGGAGTTCACAAGATCCACTATTCAAGATTGTCTCTCCCTCTCCGACGATGATAGTATTCCATGGTTTCGATATTGAAAACATGCCTTTTAAGAGCTGGGTGTAATTGTTTTTTGGTTTTTTTCATTATAACGCAACAATGCCCCTCTAAGCAAAATCTGTGATCACAGCTGCGTATGTTTCATGGTCTAGATCCCATCATCAGCAAGTCCTGAACCAGCAGAGATCAGGGACTTATTTAAATATCAGAGCCCTGACAACCCAATCAGTCCCTTCTTAATTATTGAAATGCGCTCGATTGTGCCACTGAAAATGAACGGCAAGAAGGGTAAAGGCAAACCATATTTTCCAGGATCATTCCTCAAGCTCATTTTCATACAGTAAAGTGAGATTACTAACAAAGTCCATACTGAAATCCTCTCCTTAGTAATTGACAGTAAAAAGCATTTAATGTCTCAGGTGTAGGAGCTACCTAGATAACTCTGCCTCTGCCTATCCCTCTTTGTAAACACAATGTAGAAAACCACTACACAAGATGTTATGTCAAATTCAAATTCCTATTTAGAAGAAACCCCTCTTGGTGAAAAAACTGCTTAGCATTTCCAAGGATGTTGTCAGTGAAATGCTAACCTTATTAGCCCAAAACCAAGCAGCCATGTTCGTAGTATTAGCACAAAGACTTAGGGTATACCATGAATCAAGGATTTGTGGATGCTCTTTCTCAGCTGCATCAGGGCAGTGGCAAGGCGGACTGCTTACCACAAACGGAAGTGAGAGATTAGTGACTTGAGCTGTTGTGTGGCAAAGAGCTCAGCACCAAACAAGCGCAACATACATGGGCTGTGACTTTGCTGTATTTTAATTTCTCAAGTCTCTCTTTTGCTTTGGTAATATTCGCTTTTAAGATTTTCTATATTTCCATGAAAATGTATGCACTAGCTTAACCGTAAATTAACTCATTGTAAAAATATATGTACATTTCTGTTAGAGAAAATGTTATGCTATGAACCAGTCGGATTAAAAGTATGCAGTAAGCATTCAAAGTAGTTTCGCTTTAGAAACTCCCTTCTTTGTTGATAAACCCCAGACCTTATGTTTGTTGCATCTTTAATGTTAGTGTCTTGTGAGCCAGGCGAGAACAACATTAAGATTCCATGAAAGGAAAGTGGTGTTCTTGGTGGGACAACTCGTTTTAGCCCCTCCATTCTTCGCCTGCCCAAGAGAAATTATAAATAATGAACGGTGCCGACTATCCTGCATGTAGGCTCATAATGCTGGTAAATGTACCCTAAAAGAGGTACATGCTAGGCCTGATTTCTGCAGCTCCAGTTAACAGCAGATGATGTCCTGAACTGAAGCATGCAGAGCAGTCTGTTGATGCAGATACAGTACTGGGCAACACTTTCATTTGACTGTAACATGCCCTGGTAGTTGGCCTGCAAGCCTCCTTGAGAATGAATATGCATTCTTCTGGGAATTTAGGGTAGTTGAATTCTTAGACCTCAGATGCCAAATTACAAGATTAAGTGCCTTGAGGTTTGGGTGTCGTAACTGACCCTGATGCTGTGCAAGTAAGTCGGCATGCTTGAGTAACTTCTTGTGCAGATGACCTGACTATGGAGTGCGAGGTTAGCCTCACTGAATTCGGGACTGATTACAATGAGCCTTATGGGTTCCTGCTTCATTTTTATCACCACATACGTTATCAGTGATAGTGGAGTAAATGCTTAAGCAAATATCCACAGTGAGCTCATCCACAGAAATTTGCCCATTGACTGCAGGAGTGGGTACCTGGAGGGGAGGTTTGGGTTTTTTGTGAAGGGCATTTATTGTGAATTCTAATTTGTAGAGAAGCGACATTGCCTACTGACTGTGTGCTAGCACTGTTGTCGGCTGCTGCTCTTTAATCAGCCCGAACAAGTTACTTATCTTCGGTAATGCATTATTTGGTAGAGACGAGATCTAGCCGCAGATATCCTACCTTTGCATTTCTCAGGCATCAGACTGGATCTGAAAGATTTTTCTTCAGGCAATACTCCTGAAAGAGGTGGGTGGCGTCGTCCGGCTTCGTGTGGCGTCGTTAGTGTTATCCACGCTGGAAGTGACATTCACGTCACCTATAAAGGTGCCACCTCGGTGGCATGAAGTTAGTTGACTTTCCACGCAAGAAGCACGGAGCCATGAAGTTCACCGACACAAGGGGTTCTGTGAGAAAGTGCCCTCTTTCTGCACGGTTGCCCCCCCCCCTTTTTGCTGAATTGCTGATGTGCTTTGACTGAGTGGGCCCTGGGCTCCTGCTAATCAGGTAGCCAGGGCCTATGTTCTTTCCCTAAAACTGCATTGAAGCCTAAACCCAAATGGCATCTCTGGCCACAGGTCAGCCCCTGGTAAATGGTACCAAAGATAACCAGGGCACTGTGACCAGAAAAGGCCTCTAAAGGCTGCAGCACTTATTGTGCCAGCCTTAGAGGTCCTGTACCTTCACACTCACACACTGCCTTTGCAGGCTGCATGTTTTGGTGCAGAACAAAGTGAAGAGTGACATGGCACACATCCCTGTGTGCCATGCCTACAACCCACTGCCCTGGCATAGATCAGTCACCACTCTAGCTTGGTGCACTATACCAGTGGTGAGGGTACAGGAGCATGAGCTCTGAACCCCTACAGTGCCTATGTCCATTCTTAGATATTGTAAGTGCAGTGCTGCCATTAAGAGTATATGGTGCTGGGAGGTTGTCATTATGAACTCCACAGCACCATAATGGCTAAACTGAAATGTTTGGTATCAAACTTCTCAGCATAATAAACCCACACTGATGCCAGTTAATGAAAAATGAACATAGAGAGCATCTTAGAGATGCCCCCTTAAAACTGACCTACCACTAGTGTCCAGGCTGAGGGGCTGCTTTCAGCTGCACCACCAGACATGTTTTTGGACTTCTGGGTCGAGAGCCTGCTGCTCTCGGGGTCCTGAAACAATGCACATCCGGGACCGAGGTGCCAAGCCTCCTCCCACAGGATGGGCAGGGTCCACGAAGGGGAAGCTTCAAAGGCTAACTGCCTTTATGAGCTTCCTCAGGCCAACTGCTGCTTTAAGCAACTGGTCCCCACTGGCTCTGACCCTCACTTTGGGTGGGTGAACCGGTGGGCAAAACAAGTGAGGAAGAGAGGTGTGCCCACCTCTGCCAACTCCACCCCTAAGGTGGGGGAGGCAAGTGAAGCACAACTCAGTCCCCTCCATCTTGCAGATGGGCGGACTCAGCCAACCAGGGAATGGCTTATGCCCCCTCCCCCTGGAGGGTGGCATAATAGGGGGTCTACCCACCCCAGAGTAGGGACACATTGGTCCCAACCTTTTACCAACTTGCAACGCCCCTAAATCTAGTATTTAGGAGCACCCATGAACCTTGCTTCCTCAGACCAGAAGAAACTACAAGAAAAGAAGAAGGACCGAACAGCCGTGCTGAAGCGAACAAGAGGAAAACACCCACTGACTTGGCCCCAGCCCTACAAGCCTGTCTCCACCTCAAACCTGCTCCTGCGAAATCCCGGTGTGTCCTGCAGCCAGCAACCTCGAAAACCCTGGAGAACCTGCCTGCCTTCAACCACAAAGACTGTCTCCCCTGAATACCAGATTTGTTCATCTCCAACTCTGGCTCCGGCCGGACACCGCAAATCTGCACCCGCCGTCCACGGCCCAAGCTCGAGTGGGCGAACACCACAAGGAGGTCTCCCCCGCGATCCTGACCCAAGATCCGGCAACCCGAGATCCGGCGACCCCTGACCTGCCTCCAGCCAACGGCGGCAGCCTAAATCCAGAAGGTCCCCCCAACCGCAACCAGGAGCTGGGTAGAAGATCCGACCCTAAAAGACACCCCTGCACACGAAGCCTTGGGTGGCCAAACAGATGGTGCCCAACCAACCCTAAACATCTCAACTCACCTCTCGAAGTGGTGGTCACCTCCAGAAGACGTATATCCCCGAGCATGTAGTGCCTTTGCAAACCGGAGGTTCCCGAATGCAAACAGGGCACCTGACGTCAAAACAGCACCCTGCACCCGGCAGCCCTAGTGCCGCTGAGGGTGCACCTTTGGGGCTACTTTGTTTCCCCATTTGCCCTGAGTAAAGGTGCAGGAGCTTTGCTCCCACAACCAAGTGGCCTGCTCGTCAGCAGCCACCAACCGGAGACCCCTATCCCCATTGGATAACATTGGGCATCAGCACTCTGCACCCAGCCGCCCTAGTGCTGCTGAGGGGGTAACAAGAGTGCATCCCTGACCCTGGGGGACCCCAGAGTCTACCCCCAGAACCTTAACTCCCCCTCCCGAATACTTACCCTAAAACCGATAACACTATTTTACTCCATAGGATAACATTGCCTGTTTGTCTTGGAAAAGTTTCAAGTGTGGAGTTTAAAAACCTAAAAAAAATCTTTAAAATTGTGCTTTTTAACAAAAACGCTTTTGCTTACCTGTTTTCAGGAAATGTCCCGCTGTAGTATCCAGGTACACTACACAGTGTAAGAAAAGTAATCTAAAAAGTAACTAACCTGGTATTTTACTGAAAAGCCCATTCAAGTCTATATACTGTATTTACAAAGCATTGCATTTCTCTGAAACAATACTGTAAGTAAAAAAAATGCATATACCATTACAATCCAAACTGTTTTACAACTGTATATTCACTGCAAAGTACTTAACACTCACCTGTGCCAGGCTTGCTTGGTTCTAGGAAGGAATATGCTACTTGCCAGTATGCATCTGTTCTTGGCATGTAGAGCTGCAGAGTCGTATACCGTGCAATAGATCGCCACCTGGTGTTGGGCTCGGATGATTGCAGGTTGTGGTCTTCTTGGAAGAGGTCTTTGTAGTCACGAGACAGGTGACTCCTCCCTTGGACAATACTGCGCATGGTCATCGACTCCATCCTCAGATTGTTTTTCGCCATGGTGAGAAATGATGGAGTTAGTAGAAGTAAAGATAAAGAAAGGATGTCCAGGCGTGTGCATCTATTTAAGATGATAACTGGAATGGATACAAGTTCCGAGGAGGCGGGAGGGCGTATACGACTCTGCAGCTCTACTAGCGATCGGTACTCCGATCCCCCTGTCCTGGTCCGATCATAGGGCAATACCATTTTATTTCAACATTACTTCCTTTGGTTCTGATCAAACCAATAGGAAAGGATGGGAGAGTAGGAGGAACTATAACAATATATCCAACACTACACTTCCTGACATCCGTCCCCTTTCTCTGCCTGATGCAAACGAAGCTGCTCTGGGTCGGTCGGCTGCTCTCTCTAACGCTTTGGACACGCTAGCACCCCTTATAAAACATTACTCGGCCAGGAAAAGTCCCTCGTCGCCCTGGTTCCCCGGAACATCTAAGATTACTACGGCAGAAATGTAGACAGAAGGAGAGAGCCTGGTATGCCTGTCCTGACCCCCAGGGGAAAAACCTACATAAGTTAGCCTTGAGAGAATATAAAAGGGCCATAGCTGAAGAAAAAAAAGAACTACTTCAGCAGGATCACCACCTCATTGAAATCATCCAGAGAGCTTTTTAAAACCGACACTCTGTCAACACCTAAAGTCACTGATTCAGTCAATGAGTCGTAGGAGCTTTGCAATGATATAGCAAGCTTCTTCCACTCCAAAATCTCTGATATTCATACTTCCCTCAAATCCCTCAATACCGAATTGGATACTAACAGGACACTCTTGCCCCCTCCCCCTTTCCTTCCCATAATGAGACCCTTGAATCGGGCTCCCCTCCCAACCTCTCCAACTTTCCTCAACTGACGCAGGACGAATTAAATCGTCTTCTTGATGCCACTAAATCATGTTCGCCTCTTGAACCTGCCCTCTAAAAATCTTGAAGTAATGCGGAGAGGCGGTCTTTCCCCTCCCTCTTTTGGAGGTTTTGAACAGGGCCATCAATGAGGGGTCTTTTCCAACCCCATGGAAATTGGCAGCTGTTAAGCCTCTTTTAAAGAAGCCTTCCCTAAACCCTGAAGTCTTAAAAAACTTCCGGCCAATATCTCTGCTCCCTGCCCCTGCAAAGATACTTGAGGCCCACCTAAATTCCTATTTGACTATATATCTAGAAAAGATGGGTCTTTTGAATATCTCCCAGCATGGGTTTCGTGCTGCCCACAGCACCGAGTCCCCCCTCACTGTTGTAGTTAACAACATCCGCACTGACGTGGACAGAGGGCAGACAACTCTATTGGTGCTGCTTGACCTTACTGCAGCATTTGATACCCTGTCCCCTTCAATCCTGGTAGACCGGCTGAAGGGGATAGGGGTGGGGGGGGAAGTGCTTTGAGTCTCCTATCTTCCTTCCTCTGTCAGAGACAGCAAAGGGTCAAGCTCGGTAGCTTTCTATCTCCCTCTCAGGCCGTGCAATGTGGGGTCCCTCAGGGCTCCTCCCTGAGCCCTCTGTTATTCAACGTCTATGTAACCCCACTTGCCGAGGTAATAAGATCTTTTGGGTATCAAATACTGTCCTATGCAGATGATACCCAAATTATCATTTCCACCACCTCACCGACCGAAGAGGCAGCCTCCAAATTTGGAACGTGCATGGAAGCAGTCTCGCAATGGATGGTGCGTAACTACCTAAAGCTCAACGGGGAGAAGACGGAGGTACTAATCTTTGGAGGAAACCATAACATCTGGCAGGAAGATTGGTGGCCCCCCTCTTTGGGAGACTGCGCTCAACCTACCAACTCGGCCAGGAACCTTGGCGTCCTCATAGATTCTGCCCTCTCTTTTGACTTTCAGGTAAACAGAACAATATCCACCTGCTGTAACACCATCCGGATGTCGAAAAAGATCGCCCCCTACCTATCACCTGACGCCCGCAAGCAGTCAACAGTTGCCCTGGTGTCTTCCAGGCTTGACTATTGCAACGCGCTTTATGGGGGCATAAATAAGAAATCTCTCCATCGCCTCCAGATGGTTCAAAATTCTTCAGCCAGGATGGTCCTAAATCTACCCAGGTTATCATCTGCAACTCAGGCTAGGAAGGATCTCCATTGGCTACCTATACATGCCAGGATTTCCTTCAAGCTGATCTGCCTGGCTCACAGGGCTTTGTTTGGATCTGGTCCTGAAGGTATAAAGACTTTTGTTAATTCCTATTCTCCCAAGAGAACCCTCCGTTCGTCCTCAAGAAATCTGCTTGCCGTGTCCAGATTTAAAAAGGCGAAATGGGGAGGAAGAGCCTTCTCTACACTGGCCCCTAAACTGTGGAACAACCTCCCCCCTGAACTCTCCAGTCAACCCTCCTTGGTGATTTTCCGGAAGCTCCTGAAGACTTGGCTCTTCTCTCAGGCTTATTAATTCATTCTCTTTTTCTTACTTTCATACTCCTTTATGTTTGGAATGTGCCTTGATGCCCTTTGGGTTAAGTTTTGCGCAATATAAATAAACTTTCATTCATTCATTCACATGCCAAGAACAGATGCATACTGGTAAGTAGCATATTCCGTTCGAGGCATATGAGCTGCAGATCGTATACTGTGCACCGATTGTGCCGCAGTGTCTCCCCTAGCGGTGGGCGCTTGTATCCGTTGCAGCATACTGAAATAGTGTTTTAAGGACAGCTTGGCCTACTGCAGCTTGCTGCTTGGCTTGCACATCAACACAATAATGTTTAGTGAAGGTGTGTATTGTAGACCATGTTGCTGCCTTGCATATGTCCTCTAATGGTATGTTTCCTAAGAAAGCCATAGAGGCTCCTAGTTTGCAAGTGGAGTGCGCTCTAGGAAGAACTGTTAGTGTACGTTTTGCTTTTTGATAGCATATTTGAATACACTTTACAATCCATCTGGCAATTCCTCCTTTAGAGATGGGATTGCCTTTGTGTGGGGGAGAGAAAGATACAAATAGTTCTTTTGTCTTTCTGAAGGATTTAGTCCTGTCTGTGTAGTATAGTAGAGCTCTTCTAACATCTAGGGTGTGTAGAGCCCTTTCTGCAACAGAGTCCGGTTTTTGAAAAAACACTGGTAACTCTACCGATTGGTTAAGGTGAAAAGGAGTAATGACTTTTGGCAGGAATTTTGGATTAGGTCTAAGAACCACTTTGTTAGGGTGTATTTGAAAAAATGGTTCTTCTATTGTGAATGCTTGTATTTCACTCACTCTTCTGAGAGAGGTAATGGCAACAAGGAAGGCAGTTTTCCATATTAGGAATTGCAGTTCACACTTGTGTAAAGGCTCAAAAGGGGGACCCATAAGTCTTGTAAGGACCACGTTTAGGTTCCATACTGGTGCAGGTGGTAACCTAGGTGGGATTATTCATTTTAATCCTTCCTTAAAAGCTTTTATTGCAGGTACTCTAAAGAGAGATAGATGCTGTCTATTTTGTAAATAGGCTGCAATTGCTGCTAGACGCAGGCGTATGGAAGAATAAGCCAAATTAGACCTTTGTAGGTGTAAAAGGTAGCAAATAATATTTTGGATAGAAACATCCAGTGGATCAATGTTATTGTTGTTACAGTAAATTGCAAATCTTTTCCACTTAGCAGCATAACATGGTCTGGTAGTGGGTCTTCTAGCTTCTTTAATTACATTCATACAGTCTTGTGGTAGGTTTAAGTAGCCAAACTCTAAGACCTCAGGAGCCAGATCGCCAAATTCAGTTGGTTTGGTTCTGGGTGCCTTATCTCTCCATGGTTCTGTGTTAACAGGGATGGCGTGAGCCGTAATTTTTGATGTGGAACCAGTGAGAGATCTAGTAGTGTGGTGAACCACGGCTGGCGTACCCATGTGGGGGCCACTAGTATTAGTTTGAGAGACTGTTGTCTCAGCTTGCGCACTACTAGTGGAATGAGTGGGAGAGGCGGAAAAGCGTACGCAAATCTGCCTGACCAGTTCATCCATATCGCATTTCCCTCCGATCGTGGGTGTGGGAACCTGGCGGCGAAGATTGGGCATTATGCGTTTTCGTGGGTGGCAAACAGATCTATCTGTGGATGCCCCCACCTTTGGAAGAAAGGTTGGAGAACTTGTGGGTGCAGCTCCCATTCGTGAATTTGTTGTGACTGACGACTCAACAGATCTGCTATCTGATTGTGAATTCCTGGAAGGTGTTCTACAGTCAGGTGTATGTTTTGAGGGCTGGCCCATCTCCAAATGTTGTGTGCAAGTTGGGACATTTGCAGAGTTTGTGTCCCCCCCTGTTTTTGTACATAATACATGGCTGTCATATTGTCCGTCCGGATTAGAACAGCTTTGTTTTGTTTTGTAATTGTACTTGAAATGTTTTGAGTGCTAAGAAAATTGCTAGCAACTCTAAATGGTTGATGTGGAACTCTGTTTCTGTTGGTTGTTCCATTGCCCCTGTGTGGTATAATGCAAGAGATGGGCTCCCCATCCTGTGAGGGATGCATCTGTCGTGAGCACTATTTGTGGAATAGGGTCTAGGAACGGCCGTCCCTTTGTCAAGTTTTTGGTGTTCCACCATTGCAGAGAGGGATAAGTACGGCTGTCCACCAACACCAGGTCTGTGAGCTGACCTTGAGCCTGATTCCACTGTTGTGCTAGACATTCTTGTAGTGGGAGCATTTGCAGTCTTGCATGAGGAACTACGAAGATGCAAGACGCCATCATGCCTATTAGTTGCATGAACACTGGCTTGAAGAGCGTGTTGGCATTGAAAAAGGGAGACTAAGTTCTGAATGCTTTGGATCCTGGCTTGACTGGGATACGCTAGAGCTGCCGATGTGTCATTGTAGCTCCTAGAAATTGATGAACGTGCGAAGGCTCTAGGTGCGACTTGGTGTAGTTTATCGTAAACCCTAAATTGTGTAATGTTTGAATCGTTTGTTTTGTGTGTTGTACACACTGGTTGAACGATCTTGCTTTTATGAGCCAGTCGTCGAGGTAAGGGAAGACATGTATCTGTTGTCTTCTGAGATGTGCTGCTACTACTGCTAAGCACTTTGTAAACACTCGTGGTGCTGTTGTGACCCCGAATGGAAGGACTTTGAACTGATAGTGTTGTCCTTGTATGACAAATCTTAGATACTTCCTGTGTGCAGGATGTATAGGAACATGAAAATAGGCGTCCTTTAGGTCTAGTGTTGAAAGAAAATCTCCCTGTTCCAGTAATGGGAGTACTTGTTGTAAAGTGATCATGTGAAAGTGATCTGATTGTATGTAGTGGATGAGGGGCCTGAGGTCGAGAATTGGTCTCAGTGTCCCGTCCTTTTTGGGTATTAAGAAGTACAGGGAGTAGACTCCTGTTCCTTGTTCCTGTAAAGGGACCACTTGAATAGCATCTTTTTCTAGAAGTGCTAGAACTTCCTGTTGAAGCAGAGTTATGTGTTCTGCGGACATTGGACGCTGCCTGGGTGGTATGTTTGGGGGGGGGGGGGGGAGATTGCTGTGAGTTCTAGGCAGTAGCCATGTTGGATAATCTGTCTTACCCACTTGTCTGTTGTGATGGAATTCCAGACAGGTAGGAACTGTGATAATCTGCCCCCCACAGGAGTGGAATGCTGTAGGGGAGGCAGAGGGAAGTCACTGTTTGGGTGTGGAAGAGGAGCCGTTGTTGTTATTACCTCTACCTCTTCCCTTATTGTTGTTGCCTCTGTATCCTCCTCTAAAGTAACCTTTATTAGAGGAGGTTTGTGTGTGTGTCTTAAAAGATGATGTGGTATCTGTGCCGGTTTGCTTGGAGCCTCCTCTATAAGAGGAGCGGCGAAAAGAACCTCTAGTCTGGGTGGATTGTAATGCATCTTTTCTAGTGTGTTATCTACTTCCGGCCCGAACAATTGGTTCTGGTTGAAGGGCTGGTTCAGGATGGTAGTTTGTACTTCCGGTTTGAAACCTGAAATGCGTAACCATGCATGACGTCTGAGAATAACACTAGTGTTAACTGCTCTGGATGCTGTGTCAGCTACATCCAGTGCGCATTTAATTGAGGCATTAGATATTAATTTACCTTCCTGTAAGAGTTCTGCTGCGTGATCTTTATATTGATCTGGCAGGTGTTCCATTAATTTTTCTAGTTGGTTGTAGCGTGAGAGTAAGGCTTGTGTGTTTGCTATGCGCCATATGTTTTTTGCTTGCACAGCAATCCGTTTCCCCGACGCATTAATAATCTTGGATTCCTTGTCAGGCGGGGGGGGGGTGTCACCAGAAGTCTGGGAATTGGCTCTTTTACGTGCATTTGACACTACCAAAGAGTCTAGTGGCAGATGTCCCTTAATGTAGACTGGATCAGCTGGTGCTGGTCTATACTTTTTCTCTATTCTGGGATTTAGCACCCTACACCGTACTGGATCTTTAGAAATCTCTGGAGCATGTTTAATGACTCCTTTGATCATGGGTTTTATTTAGGTAGACCTTTGTGACTGTTCAAAAGTGTCTAAAAAGAAATCCTCCTCAATTGCATCAGAGTGCATTGAACCCCCATGGTAAAGTGCAGCTCTGTTTAATAAATGATTAAACCCAATATTATCCTCTGGAGGGGAAGGTTTTGTTGGGTAGTACTGAGGATCAGGGATGTCCGGTGCATTGTTTGGTTGAAAATTATATGCATCTTCATCTTTGGGATATTCTAGATTGACATCCTCATCTAAAGGGTATGTATGTGTTTCTGGTACATTATCCGCCCCACCTAAATCATACTACTCGTCAGTGTGGTGTGATGATGCAGGAGATTGAGCAGGAGAAGTTATAGGTTCAATATATGGAGTAATAGGAGAGGAAGAAGGTGAAGGACAGGAAGGGTGCATTGGAGAAGTTGCACAATCCTTTTTGGCAGGAACCACAGGTGGAAGTAGGTTGTCTGCTGGTCTTTTTTTTTTTTTATAAGGAATTGCTTCCACATGTCCAGTTTTTGGATTAATATGGACTTTTTTCTGTCTAGGATCCGGTCTAAACAGATCTTCCTCTTCTATAATCTTCCTCGGCGTCAATTTTTTCGGTGCCGATAGGGGTGTTTAGTGTTCTTTGCCTTAGGAGGAGTCATTGAGTCCTGTGGCAATTTTTTCGGTGCCGAAGGTGGTTTAGGCTTGTTCGGAGTCTTTGGTACCGATATCGAAGATTTTGGCGTGGAGACAGGTTTTGCTGGGACTGCTGCACCGGAATCTATCTTCCCTTCCTTATTTTTGGAACCGGAGGTTTTCGGAGTCGAAGCTTTCGGGTCCGGCACGGTTCCTGGCTTCGGCACCGATGTGTCTTTTGTTTCAGGTGCCGAAGGGTGTCTGGGCACCGAAGGGCGTTTTGGCTTCGGTGTTGACGATTCCTTCGGTGTCGAAGGATGTTTCGGTGCCAATGGAGGAGGTGGAATTGGCACATGTGGTTTTTTTGGCGCCGAGGCACCGGAAGGCGTAGTCTTCTTCCTCTGAGCAGAGCCCGAAGGCGGGGCGTCGGAGGGTAAATTTCGGTCTCGACTGGGCCCCATGGGCGGAGTGCTGACCGTTGCCTTTTGTTTGGGTAGTGTTTGTTGTGCAGGGGCAGAGGTACTCACGGGTTGTCGAGATGGAATCGAATTGTCCGAGTCCTCTGCTCCCGATATGATCTGGAGATCAGGCGAGTCTTCCTCGGTGACGAGTGGATCCTCGTCCTCGGAGATGTCCTCTTCGACGATCTCCTCCTCAAAGATGGCCTCCGGTGCTGCTCGCCTCATCTCGTGTCGACGGGCCCTCCGATCCCGAATGGTCTTCTTCAATCGGAAGGAGGCACAGGATGTGCAGGTCGACTCGTCGTGTTCGGGCGAGAGACAGAGGTTGCAAACCTCGTGATGGTCGCTGTGAGGGAATTTTGCTCGACATACCGGGCACCTTTTGAATGGAGTTCTGTCCATGAGGCGTAGGCCGTACGGCGCCTATAGGCCCAACGGCCCGCGTTGACGCACTGGGATGTAGCTGGTGATGTCGAAAAGTCTATACGATGTCGAAGAAGTTTATCTAAAGTTTCACGCTTCGAAAATACAGAAAAAGTGTTTTCTAGCCGGAGCGGAAAACTTTCATCCGAACCCAGTGGCGGAAAAAAACAATCTGAGGATGGAGTCGATGACCATGCGCAGTATTGTCCAAGGGAGGAGTCACCTATCTCGTGACTACAAAGACTTCTTCCAAGAAGACAACAACCTGCAATCATCCGAGCCCAACACCAGGTGGCGCTCTATTGCACAGTATACGATCTGCAGCTCATATGCCTCGAACAAAGTAACTAAAAGAATATTTTTACACAAAAACAATTGGTCTGAAGTTCAGTCTTTGAGTGTGTGAAATCATTTGCTGACTGAGTGTGTGCAACAAATGCTTAACACTCTCTTCTGATACTGCCTTACTGCTCGACCACACTACCCCAAATAGAGAGTAAGGTTCTATCTACTTTTACCTCTGCCTACCTTTTGGGTTCCACTGGACAGAGACCTCACTTTGGTATAGTATATACAGAGCCAGCTTCCTACATGTTCAAACTAGGGCGCTGAAAGGATCTGTCCTGACCCTAGAAACTTGTCCGCAAAGCGGGGAGGGTCGGTATGGAATTTGCAACTAGATGGATGCATTACCGAAGGTAAGTAACTTGTTCATTCGCAAGAGACATCTAAGTGCAAATTCCTTACCTTTGAATAGATACCCAAGTATTACCATCCCCGGTGCGGACAAAGTCTAAACTAAAAAGTCCTGCAGGACCGAACGGGCGAAGTGCCTCTTCCTGCGGACTGGACTGTCCAGGCGGTAGTGTTTGGTGAATGTATGCAGAGATGCCCACGCCGCTTCTTGGCAGATGTCCAGGACTGGGACTCCATTTGCTAAGGCAGTGGTAGCAGCTTTAGCACTTGTGAAATAAGCATGTAAGCCCTTAAGTGACTGCTTCTTGGCCAGGGTGCAGCATATCTTTATACAGAGAAAAACCAAGTGCAAAATGGTTAGTTTCTGGACCCCTCGACCCTTCTTCGCTCCAACATACCCCACAAAGTGAAGGTCGTCCACTTGGAACTCTTGTGCGGTCAATGTAAAACTACAACCTGCTTTTTGGGTTCAGACGGTGGAGTGGCTCATCTTTTGAAGGATGTGGAACAGTGTAGAAAGTGAGCAAGGTGACGGACTGGCCAACATGGAATGGTGATACCACTTTTGGCAGAAAAGAGGCCCAAGTGCTAAGCAATAATTTGTCTGGAAATATCGCCAGAAAAGGAGGTTTGGATGATCAAGCCTGCAGCTCACTCGCCCTCCGGGCAGATGGTATTTTCACTAGAAAGGCTGTCTTGATGGTGAGTAAAAACTTGAGAAAGCAATTAGGAAAAGGCTCAAAAATACCACACATCAGAAATGTGAGAACCAAATTAAGGTACCACTGAGGCATAATGAAAGAGGAAGGCCTTTAAGGAACCTATTCACAATAGGGGGACTTAAATAAAGAGGGTTGGTTAGGCAGCCGCAAAAAGGCAAATCGAGCAGAAGGTTACCATTGAGAGTACCCAGAGCAGAGCCCTGCTGGGCAAAGGTAAGGATAAAAAGAAGAATATTAGACAGAGAAGTAGAAAGAGGGTCAATAGACTTTTCTGTACAATATAATACAAATTTGTTCTACCGGCAGGCACACACCGTCTTGGTGGAGGGACTCTTGGCTTCCAAAATAACATTGCACTCTATGTGAGGAAGTTCAAAAGTAGTCAACTGTCGCTGCTCAATCTCCAAGCAAGAAGACACAGAGTTGACAGGTTTGGGTGGATGCCCCTCCCCTGTTGCTGTGATAGAAGATCCTCCTGAATAGGCAGCTTGATCAAAGGATCGATGCTCAGTTGGAGAAGCTCTGGATATCAGACTCTCCGTGCCCAGTCTGGAGCCACAAGGATGACTTTGGCCTGGTTGTTCAGGATCTTCTTCAGAACTTTGGGCAGAAGTGGTATGGGTGGAAAGGTGCCTACAGGAGGCCTGAGTTCCACTTGAGATGAAAAGCATCTCTGAGCGACAGGCGACTTGGAAACTCCAGCGAACTAAACTACTAACATTGCGTGTTATCAGCAGAGGCGAATGGATCTAACCAAGGCTCTCCCCTCCCAGATGGAGACACCATTTGTGATCTGCTAGACATCGATGGCTGAGTTTGTCCACTCTGGCGTTCAGAGAGCCCGCCAGGTGTTGAACCACCAGGGATCTGAACTGCTTTTCCAGCCATTTCAAGAGAAGTAGGGCCTCTTGGCAAAGGGTCCACGACCCCACCCGCCTTGTTTGTTGGAGTAACACATGGTAGTGATGTTGTCCGTTAACACTTGGATCAGCCTCCCCATGATGGAGAGTAGAAAGGCTTGCAATGCCAGCAGGATCACTTGGAGCTCCAGCATGTTGATATGGAGTCTGGATTCCGCCGGACATCAGAGTCCTCTGATCTCCACCTCTCCCAGATTGTCACCCCATCCCAGAAGTGACATATCTGTCACTACCGTGAAACCTGGTTGGCGATGCCAGAGACCCAATCATGGTCTGTTAGCCACCACAGCAGATCTCTTGGAGTACCCTCGAGATCTGAACTATGTTTGAGAGATTCCCCTGATGCTGTGCCCACTGAAATTTCAGGTCCCACTGCAGAGCCGGCAAATGCCATCTGGCATGTGTCACCAGTAGGATGCAGGCCACGAGTCCCAGCAACCTCAGAGTCATTCTCAATGAAATCCAGGATAGAGGCTGAAACATCTGTATAATAGCCTGAATATCCTGGACTTGCTACTTGGGAGGATAAACTGCACTGTGTCCAGAACAACTCCAATCAAAGGGAGTCTGAGAGGGAGTCAAGTGTGACTTCGGCACATTGATCGTGAATCCCAGCGAATGCAGAAGGTTCGCCACAGTCTGGAGGTGGGAGACGAGCTTGCATTCAGCAGCCAATCGTCAAGATAAGGGTACTCTGGAACCCCTGTTCTGCGCAGATGAGCTGCGACCACAGCCATCACCTTGGTGAACACCCGAGGAGTGCTGGTAAGGCCAAAATGTAGCTCGAGCAATTGCAAGTGCTCATGGATTACCAGAAACCGCAGAAAATAGATGGGCAGGCAGGACTGGAATGTAAAAATAAAGATCCTGCAAATCCAATGCGATCATCCAGTCTCTTGGGTCCAGGGCAGACAGTACCTGAGTCAAGGTGAGCATCTTGAACTTCGTAAGGAAAAGGTTGAGGGTTCTTAAGTGTAAGATAGGGCAAAACCTATTCTTATTCTTCAGTATCAGAAAGTAGCGGGAATAGCAACCACTGCCTACTTCTGATATCTGAACCCTCTCTATGGCTACCTTGGCCAATAGAGGTGTGAATTCCTCGCAGAGCAAGGACAAATGATCCTCCACCAGCCAGTCATGAGTAAGAAGCAAAGGGGGAGTGGAGGATTTGAAGGGAAGGGTGTAGCCCCTTCTAATATTCTGCAGGACCCACCTGTCCAATGTTATGGACTGCAAGTGGTGGAGATGATGACTGATTCTGCCACCAACTGGATGCCCATGGTCTTGCAGGGCAAGATTAGGAGGGCTAAGAAGTTCCAGCTGAAGGGGTATTGGAGGTTGGGGAAGACCTCAGGCCACCTGACTCAAAGGGTTGGTACGTACTACGACCTCGCCCCACACAGCCTGGGCAGCCGGCATGGGGCGGTGGCTGGAGTAGGTGAAAACCCCTTCCGTAGCCACGAAAGGGGTGATCGGAAGAGTGGGGTTGATAGGGAAACTGAGAGGCCCAAGGACCTGGCCGTAGCCCAGAGTCCTTAAAGCACCCCAGCGCAGAGTCTGCCTTATCTCCGAAGAGACAGTTGCCATCAAAGGGCATGTCCATGAGGGAAGCCTGGACATCCACTTAAAAGTCTGATGTTCTCAGCCAGGCCTGGCATTTAAGAGCAACAGTTGATGAAATCGCACCGCCCAGTGAGTCTGTCATGTCCAAGCCACACATAATGGTGAACTCTGCTGCATCTCCCCCGTACTTAAACGGTTGGAAGAGCACAGACCAGGCCTCCTCTGGGACCTGTGGCGGCACTTGCGCAGTGTGAGAGTAGCAGCGCACTAAGCATGCAGTGTTCACCGACCACAACGCAAGGCTAGTGGAAGAAAAAAAATTCCTTCCCAAGTTATCCAGACTCTTGGATTCCCTGTCCGGGGGTGCGGCAGGGAATGTGCCATGGGTCGTAGAGGCTAGGACCACCAAGCTCTCAGGAGTAGGGTATGAGTGAAGAAGCTCAGGTCCCCAGGAGCAGGACGATGGTGGTGAGCAATTGTCCTGTTCACAGGTACCCCTGTTCTGGGCTTGGACCAGGTTACCAGTGCTTCATTAAAAGGGAGCAAGGATTCTGAAGAGGAAGCTCTCAGCTGTAGCACTTCCATCAAGATGTTTGTCTTGCCTGTCACAGAGGGCAATTCGAGATCCAGGACCTTGGCTGTCCTCCTCACCACCACAAAATAAGATTCTTCCTCCTCCGTAGAAACAGTAGGGGGAGAAAGCATGTCTGAAGATGTGTCTAGACCACTGGCATCTCAGAGTTCTTCACAACAGTCCTTGTCCTGGCGTTCCAACTGGTGCGCCAAAGGGTCCAGTGACCCCACCCTTTCCTCCAGGAGGCCTAGCCCTTCAGAATAGGGCTCATGTACTGACCTAGGACCCATGGGTTCCATGTGCGCCAGAATCTGCATCTATCAAGGTGGTTCCGGCTCAGTGTCAGATTTGTAGATTTATATGGGGTTGATGTCAGCGGCATTGTGAGCCTCTTTGTCAGAACAGGTCACTGTGGCACGACTGGAGCCGGTCCAGATTAGTTATCGGATCCATGGAGGCCTGTTTGAGAAGCAGCCAGAACCATCGGCGTCAAACCCGAAGGGGGCCCCTTTGACCCCAAAGGCTCGCCGGAGGGGTCGAGCCAGTCAAATGTGTAGCGCATGGTCTCGTAAAATTCCTTAATCTGAGTGGGGGTCGCTCCGGCTCGCGGAAAGTGTTTGGAGGCGCGAAGTCAGCGCTGGCGACAATTCAGAGGAACTGTGTCTCAAACAACAAAGCTCCTCCGCCTCGCCAGCTGATGGACGAGGGGCAAGTCCAAGCACTCTTCAGCTTCTTGTGCTTCTTAAACTTTTTCTCCAAGTGTCCAGATGACCTTAAGTGGGAGGAAGACAACTTGGGGCTCCTGGAGTGGTTCCACAACTTCCCTCTTGATCAGGACAGAGACCTCCTAGGAGTCGCTTGATGCGGCTTCGTTTTTCGGGCTAATAGCAGCTTCAGGATCACTCCCTCAAAGCCTCAAGTGCCATGGTACAGAAGTCCGAACACCTATTGGAGTCATGGTCACACTCAAGACACCACAGACACACAAGATGTGGGTATGTAACCGACATGGCGCGATGACAGGTGCCACACAGTTTAAAACCTGTCTTTCTCAAAGACATCACCTCAACACACCAGGAGGAAGAAATTCCTCTAAAAAGACTCAACAAAACGTCAACAAAGTTTTTCAAAAAGCAACAGAGTAGAGGATCAATGGATCAGTGCTAACTGACGCGAAAAAAACCCAAAAGTATGTTGTCAGCACCACACAGAGGTGGCGCCTATATACGTGACGCGGACGTCACTTCTGGCAAAAACGAGGCAGACAACGCTAAGCAGAGTCAACTGACGCCACCTACCGGTAAGCTTGAAGAAAAAACGTATAGATCCAGACTGACGCCTTGCAAATTCAAAGGTAAGAAATCTGCGGGTAGATGTATCTATCAGATGTCTTGCTATGGAAAAATATGAATGGCACTGCAACAGAGGTGTGCTGCAAGCTCCACTAGGCATTGGGAAAAAAAAACATGTGGCTGTTGTGCCCCTAACATGTACTATTATGAAGTGATAATCCAGTCTACTCACCAAAATCTTGCGTCACTGGTTCCGCACTGGGTGAATGGGAATGTGGAAGTATATGTTCTTAAGACTGAGGGCCACCAGGTAATGCTGAATGCAGAGCAATGGAACGAAACCTTACATAATTGTCATCTGGAAGTGGTCTGACAATGCATTGATTCAATAACCTGAGATTTAGTATTGGCTTGAGAAATATAATTGGCCTAAGTGTGAATTCATTTTTTAGGAATTAGGAAGTAAAGAGAATATACTACCTGTCCTCTTTGGTTCCAGTCCATCAAGGAGGGGGTCTGTCCAAAAGCCAGGTTTTGAGGTTTCTCTCCAATATAGGGAGCGATGTTGTCTGTCTGAGGTGGAGTGGGAGGGCGTTCCAAGCTCTGGCTGCGAGGAGAAGGAGCGGCCTCCCGATCTGGTCTTTCTGGTGCGGGGGACCACGGCATAGGAGAGCTGGGTTGATCGTAGGGTCCTTCGAGTGAGGGTCTTTCTGTGCTCAAAGGGGATTCATTTGAAGGTCTTACATAGGAGGCGGAGGGTGTGGAAGCAGGAGGATGCAACGGAGTTGATCTGGCGGTCCATTTTGAGCTGATGTCCAGGATGATTCCAAGGTTGCATGTGTAGTCCGTGGGGGTGGGTGGGATTCCGAGGTCGGGGGATGCCTTCCGAGCAGGACGCTGGTGTTCATCACGGTAGATGCAGTATCGGTTGCATTCAGACTATATTGGATGTTCCTGGAGTTAGTTTTCCCTGTTAGTCCCAAATCCTTACCTCCTTTGAGCAGGCTTCTGGAAGGTCTTTGACCAGCTGCAGCTGTTCAAGCCGTTCATAGTCGCACCCGTCATATTTATTTATTTATTTTATTTATTTATTTATTATAACACTTATAAAGCGCGCGGTTACCACTCGGTGTCCTGGCGCTGAAGTGATAGTCCCTAGGGGGAAAGTTTTCAAGACCTAGAGGGAAAAGAGCCATGTTTTTAGGTCCCTTCTGAATGCCAGCAGATTCTCGTTCTGTTTAAGGGAAAGAGGGAGGGAGTTCCATGCCTCCTCTGCTCCCCTAAAGAAACTCCTTCCGCCTCAACGCACCTTCCTGATCCGGGTCGTTTTAACCAGCCCTAAACTGGCCGACCTAAGTTGTCTACCTGGTCTGTACCATTGAAAGCGGTCCTGAAGAAACTGAGGGCCAAGACCATGTAATGCCTTAAAGACTATACAGAGGGCCTTGAACAGAATCCGCTTCCGCACCGGGAGCCAGTGCAGCTTCTCCAGCTCCTTGGTGACTGAGGAAAACTTGGGCAGACCCCCAATCAGGCGAGCGGCCGCATTTTGTAGGACCTGAAGTTTGTTGAGCACCCCCTGTTGTGCCTCGAGGAGAAGGCTATTGCAATAGTCAATGCGTGAAAGTACGAGAGCTGTCACCACCGTCTTTCTGCTTCCCTCTGGTAGGAAGGGGAGGACCTTCCTAATAATTTTCAGGGTCCAGTGTATGGAGGAGCTCAGTGCCTTGACTTGGGGTTTGAAGGAGAGTTGGCTGTCGATTACGACACCCAGATTCTTCACCTTCGAGGCCGGGCAAGGTGGTGGTCCCATATCATTAGGCCACCAGCTGGGGCCCCAGAGATTGGTATTTGACCCAAAGATAACCACCTCAGTCTTGGAGGAGTTAAGTTTTTTTTTTTTTTTTTGGGTAAAAACTTTTATTGAGCAATCAAATAAAGGTTACAAGGATGGGCCTACAACCACACGGGCTGGCCGCTAAAATCAAGGCACAGTGTAAAGATCATACGATCACTCCCGTGGTCAGGCACAGATCAGATACCAAATGTTACTCGAAGTATAGAACAGGACACAACAATTTTCTGTTATATACATACAAAAAACAACAAACCACAAAAAGGCGAATGCCTACTAATCAAAGTGAGCCCAGAAGGCGGAGGGGAAAGTCACTAATCAGGAAGACGGAATCACAGCAAGGTGGGGGGGGGGACAGCGGGGAGGAAAGGCAAATCATAAAACAGCATAAGAAATCTCGGGAACACCAGCCTAGGGAGACAGGGTGACATCGGGTGCGTCAACCAAGGGAGGAGTACAAATATTTCCACGATATTCGTTCCACTGACCCCAAATCTTCGTCCACGCCCTGGGTCTGCCCCTAGCTACATAGACGGTCTTCTCGCGGAACATGGACCAGTCCATGTTGTCCTCCCACAACGAGACGTCGGGAGGTCTAGATGCGCCCCAGAGTTGCGCAATGTCTCGCTTTGCAACCATGTATCCCAAGGTCGCCCATCTGGTCTGGGCCACAGAATAGTCGGTGGGTTCCCACACATTCAACAGGCATCGTCGGGCCTCAGGCCGTAAGGCAATCCCAGTCACAACTGTCATCACCGCAAGTACTTCAGTCCAGTAGGCCGCCACCCCCGGGCACTCCCAAATAATATGTAGAAACGTCGCACTCATCCACATCCACGTTTGCATAGACCATCCGGGGAAAAACCCATCACAACCAGACGCGGACCAGTAACATACACCCGGTGGAGTATCTTAAGCTGAACCAAACGGAGACGGGCAGGGATGGCGACCTCTTTCGGAAAAGAGAGTGCCGATTGCCAATCTTTGTCATCTAAGTCCAGCCCGTCGCCGACCCAAACCTCCCTAAGTCGGACAAGTAAGTCAGTGCGATTATTGATCAGCTTCTTGTAAATCAGGGAGATAGTGCTATCGGGAAGGTGGCCATCCAGAATGCGATCCTCGAGGGGAGAGGACTCGGGGAGGGCCACATCAGGAGTCAAAACAGAGGCCAGGGCATGTCGGACCTGCAGATAACGAAAAAATTCCCTATCACTCAAGTCATATTCGGCCCGAAGGGCCTCAAAGGACTTCATTCTACCATTCACACAGACATCACCCACTCTACATATCCCAATCATATCCCAGCGGTCAAAGCCCTTAGTAGACCAGAGACATCCCAAACGCTCGGAAGCATAAAGCGGCGTCGCCAGTGTCAGACGATTCTCCCATCCCAGACTCACATTCGCGGCGCGCCACACACTGACTGCAATCTTGGACGGGCCCATAAGATGGCGCCCAGCCGACCTGGAATAAAGCGCTCTATTAAAATCCCCTCCCGGCAGCTGGAGTCTGTCCATCTCAAAGGCCGGATCCCGACCCGGGGAATACATTGCTTGGTTAATGGCCGACAGCTGGGTAGCCCAGTAATATCTCTTGATATCAGGGAGCGCCATGCCCCCGTCAAACCAAGGGATGGTAAGTTTCGCAAGGGCGATACGTGGACGCCCGTCCCAAATCAGCTGCCTTTGGAGACTCTCAATCTCTCGGAAATAGGTAGTGGGAACGTCATCATAGGAATTCTGAAGTGCGTACAGGAATCGTGGCAAAGACATCATTTTGAAAAGGGCAGCCCTGCCCAGAGGGGACAAGGGCAACTTACGCCAGCGAGCCACATCCAGTCGCAGTCTAAGAAGCGGGGGGAGGAGATTACGTTCAAACCGGAGTGAGGAGTCCAGCGTAATAAAGATCCCCAGATATTTGAAGCCAGACTGGACAACCTGGATAGGGAATCTATCCGGCAACGGGGGCATAACACCCGAAAGAACATACACACAGGACTTAGCCCAATTAATAACCAGACCAGAGTTAGCGCCAAACAAAGTAAGAACGTCAAATAGAACATTTAAAGATTTGCGCGGGGAAGTAAGGTAAAGAAGAATGTCATCCGCATAAAGCGAGACGCGGTCCTCAAAATCTGGTGACCAACGGATCCCTTTGAGTGAAGGTTCCCATCGAAGCCACGCAGCTAGTGGCTCCAAAGCAAGAGCAAAAAGTAGCGGAGACAAGGGGCACCCCTGTCTGGTCCCCCTACCAAGGCAAAAGGGAACAGAAACTCGACCGTTGACCACAACCTGCGCCAGGGGTTCGGCGTATAATAACTTCACCCAACCAATAAATCCAGGGCCGAAACCAAATTTCTCAAGAGCTGCCCAAAGATAGGGCCACTCTATCGTATCAAAGGCCATCGAGGCATCAAGCGAAGCCAAAATGGCCGGCTCCGTCAGAAGCCCCGCCCTCGCAATGGCTCCATGGAGACGACGCAGATTAAGAGCCGTGTTACGATGCGGGATAAAACCGGACTGGTCCGGATGAATCAAACCGCTAATAACCGTCAGGAGGCGGGTAGCCAGGAGCTTAGCCAGAACCTTGGGCTCAACATTCAACAGGGAAATGGGCCTATAAGACGAACAAAGGTCCCGGGGTTTACCTTCCTTAGGAATAACAACGATCGTAGCCAGCCGCTGATCATATGGGAGAATACCCCGTTCCCGGGACTCCAAGAACATGGTACAAAGATAGGGCGCCACCCTATCAGGACGTAGCTTGTACAACTCAATTGGCAATCCATTCGGGCCCAAAGCCTTGCCCGAACGGAGTGAGCGAATGGCAGTCGCCATCTCGTCCGTGGAGAAAGGAGACTCCAAAGAGACTCGGTCTAAATCGGAGACACAGGGCAGAGCTATATCACGCAACAAGAGGCGAGAGTCATCCACATCCCGTTCAGACACAGGGGAATAAACCACACGAAAATAGTCTGCAAAACATTCCACTATTTCAACCGGGTCAGTCACTCTCACACCATTCAAAGTCTGAATCACCGGTACCACACGATTCGCCCTCTCCTTGTCCAACCACGCCAGCAATTTACCCGCTTTGTCCCCCACATCATACAAACGACCCTGTTGTTCCCGAAACATCATTTTAGCCGCGTCCGTAACCAAAGACCTATAAGCAAATTGTTTCAGACCCAGGGCGTGAAGTTTATCAGGAGTAACAGTCAATTCCAAGTCAGCCTCTATCCCAACAATCTCCCTCTCGAGTTCCACCACCTCCCGATTCCTCGCCTGTTTGGATTCAGCAATAAGGGAAAGGGCCTGCCCGCGGATCACTGTCTTAAAGGCCTCCCATAGGGACACCGCAGAGGAGACGGACCCCTCGTTGTCTAGAAAATAATTGGCCAACGACTTAATCAAGAGACCACGGGTCTCGGGGGAGGTTAGATACCATGGATTGATAGGAGCCACCCGGCCCGCCGCCGCCACCCCCATCTCAAAACAAAGCCAAAGCGGAGAATGGTCAGAGATGCCCCGGGGGAGGTGTCTAATCTCCCGAACAGCCGACGACTGCGCCGCAGGCATCAGGAAATAATCCAGTCTAGACAGACTCCCATGGGCCCCGGAATGGAAAGTGTATTGAAGCTGAGTAGGGTGCATGAGTCTCCAACAATCCACCAACCCAAAAGTATCCAGAAACCCACCCAGCCATTGTTGGGCCGAAGGAGTGTCCCTAGGGGGGTGACGATCATGTAGACCGGAGAACACAGAGTTAAAGTCACCCGCCATGAAAAGAGTACTATCTGGGAGGCCAACACTCGGCCCAAATCGGAAAAGGTAGAGGTCTGTAGACCGGGGGGCACATAAACGGCAAACAGGGAAAGGGTCCGACCCTCATAGCGCCCCACGAGGACGGCGTAACGCCCCCGATCATCAAGGATCACATCATCAATCGCCAGGGGGAGGGAAGCCCGGACAAGGATGCCCACCCCCCTGGAACCCGTGGTAAACCCCGAATGTGCGACGAGGCGATAGCCCCACCTGTTCATTGCACGACAAGTATTGCCCACTAGATGAGTCTCCTGCAGAAAGACAATATCAGGAGACAAACGTCGTAGACATTGCAACACCACACCCCGCTTTATACGATCCCCCAGACCATTGACATTCCACAAAATAAACCTCAACCCGCTACCCCCCATCCCACACAGTGATGCCGGACCCCTCCCCCAGTGAGCATGACATCGAAAATACCATTAGCAAAATAGAATCGCCTTGAAAAAACAAAACACAAACATCAAACTTCCCATCAACCCACCCCCCAACGACCAAGAAAACACCCCCCACCCTGCACCCCTGCAAGAAGCTAAAAAGCCACCCCAACATGCAGTGTGCCTGTCGCCCAGAAACCCCCATTCTACAAAAAGACCCCGGAGGAGGAAAGGCCCTCTCCCACCCGCCACCCCGAACAAAATAAAGAAAGAGGAGAACACACAGAAAATAGAGGCACTTAGGCATAGAATCACAGAAGAAGTGACGTGGCACGGTGACCGAGTCATAGACCACAAGTTCAGCTCTCTACACCACCCTCGGCACCACCCAGGTGTTCGGCGGGCTCAGTCCCAGGAGGTCGGTCCGGCAGAGAGTCCAGCCAGTCATTCACGGAATCAGGCCGATCAAAGAAAAAGGTCCGGTCATTGTATTCAACTTGCAGCCTGGTTGGAAAAAGCATAGCGTAGCGCAGTCCCAAGTCCCGGAGACGCTTCTTGACTCCACGGAAGCCCATACGCTGTTTCTGCACTCGCGATGCCTGCAGGATAGCGTCCCGGTCCCTATCATGAAAGAGTTTCGCAACAATAGGCCTCGGCGGGGCGCCAGGCTTGCCCTGGCCTCCCGGAACACGATGGGCACGTTCCACTGCGAAGAATTTACTCAACCCAGACGGAGAGAGGTAGTTCTGTATCAGGTCCTCGACCAGGAGATCAACAGAATGCGGGTCCGGATTTTCCGGAACGCCAACCACACGCACGTTACAACGACGTGCTCTGTTTTCAAAGTCCTCCAAGCGCCGGGTCATGAAATCGTTCACCCTTCGGAGGTTGCCAATCTCCGTCTGTATCTCCGAGACGTCGGCCGTAAGGCTGGATGACTTGAGATCCAATGACTTCACCTTCTCGTTGGTTTTAGATAGGTCGGCCCGAATCAAGTTCACGTCAATGGCCACGGTGTAGATTTTGTGGGCCAAAGCTTCATACTGTAGGCCTAATGTTTCCTTCATGCCAGAAATGGCGCCCATGATGTCCTGCAAGGAAGGCTCCGTCGACTCTTCCACAGTGTGGCCAACTGCACTCGGGCCAGGCAAGGCGGCTCCAGGGGACCCCTTCGAATGGGTGTACCGGTCCATGACATTAGACTGGACCGGGCCCCCGCGAAGGGGCGTTTTGGTCTTCCGTGTCTCTCGGTCCCCTCTGCCCGCCATGTTGGAGACCGCGTCCCAGGGGACTCACTCGACCCGGTGAAAACGGCCACAGGAGATCAGGGCGTTGCAGCCGAAAGGCAGCGGCGAGGGTACCTCTAGGTGTGAGCCAGCCTGGAAGGACAATAAGCTAGCCAAAGGCACAACAGCAGTCTCGTGCCGCCGGACCCAGCAAGGGCCAGACTCCTTTGCCAGATGCACAGTCTGAGGCAGAATCGAAACCGAAACTTAAGAGGGGGACCCACCAGTCGAATCCCCCTGCCGTTGTTGTTCAACTCAGACACGGCCACTGTGCCTCACCCAGACCCGGGCGCACCTCCAGGGCGGACCCCGAAAGTTCGAGTCGTCGTATCTTCGGTGTCCCTGGTCCAAATCAAAATTCAAAAACCACAGGAAGATCAGCCCAGTGTCCTCTACACAAATCCTCGGGAAAAATCAGGATATGTTCAGGATATTATGCCGGGAGTGGCGGGGGTCCGGAGAGCGCTGTGCTCACGCGGCCATCACGGATGCCCGCCAAGCTCCTCCAGAGGAGTTAAGTTTTAAACAGCTTTTAGCCATCCAGGAACTGACTGCTGACATACATTCCTGAAACCTGCCTGCCACCGCCACATCTGTCCCCGGGAGCACCGAGACCACAATCTGGGTGTCGTCCGCGTAAGATGTTAGCTCGAATCCAAAGGATCTGATCACCGGGGCCAGGGATGATACATAGATGTTAAATAAAGTGGGACCCCCCCTGGGAGTTGGAAAGGTCTTGATTCGAACGCCCCCATTGCCACCACTTGTACCCGGTCTGTTAAAAAGGCTTTCAGGAGGTTAAGTGCTTGACCCTGGACCCCGCAGCCCTCCAAACGATCCACCAGCAAAGCATGATGGACCGTATCGAAGGCCGCCGATAGGTCCAAAAGGATCAGCACTGCCTGGCCACCTTCATCCAGTACCTTCCGGACCTCCTCTGTGGATTTTATAAGAGCGGTCTCGGTACTGTGACCCTCCCTGAACCCATGTTGAGCTAGATCCAGACCCTTGGAGTTACGCAGGAAAGAACAGAGCTGGGAGTTCATAATTCTCTCGACCATTTTAGCTGGTAGTGGCAGCCTGGAGATTGGCCTATAGCTGTTGGGGTCTGTAATGTCAAGGGATGTTTTTTTAAGAAGTGGGTGAATTGAGGCCCGCTTCCATAGTTTAGGGAACTCCCCTCTCTCAAACATTAGATTGTAAATGCTGGCCAAGTGGTCCGCAATAGGAACTGCTGCTAGCTTTGCGATTGCGGTCGGGCAGGGGTCCTGGGGTGAGCCCGATTTAGTGGCCAACAAAAGTTTCAATACCTCATCTGTCCCAACTGGCTCAAAGGCCAAGAATTTAGCTGCCGGTGGTCCAACCGAACTGTTCCTATGGGGCATCTGTAAGAGACTCTGGGCCACCAAAGGTTCAAGAGACGTAAAGATTGAATGAACTTTGCTCAGAAAAAAACTTGCTAGTGATTCGCAAAGTTCTATATTAGGTGGCACAATCACGGATTTGGGAGAAGCCAGACTAGTCACTGTCTCGAAAAGTTCCTTAGAAGAGTTTTTGGCATTCTCAATACGTTCCGTGAAGTAGACACTCTTTGCTTTTCTAATATCGTCTTTGTAGGCCCTTTGACACATTTTTAGTCTCTCTTTGTCAGTCTCAGTATAATTAGCTCGCCAGAGCAGTTCTAATTTTTTGCATACTATTTTGGCCTTTCTAAGCGCATCAGTGTACCAGGGAGCCGATGTAACCCGCCTGGTGGGTCTGCATCTCTTAGGAGGGGCCAACTTGTAACAGGCTTCATTAATCCACTCCGTATACTTGGCGGTGGCTGTGTCTACATCCGCCGGCAGGGCCGGGCCGGAGGCCAGGAGCAACTCCTCCAGAGCCGTCCCGTCGATATTTTTCCACGCCCTACACATCCTACTTGCTTGCCCCTCACCCAAAGACGACTTAATCCGTGGGCTGAGGATGGAAAACAGCACCACTCGATGGTCAGTCCAGGGCACAGGTTGAGCATTCGAGAATGTCAGATCGGGATTGCTGGAAAATATCCAGTCTAGTGTATGGCCCGCCTGATGGGTTGGCCCTACTACCGACTGAATCAGGCCCCCCACAGACATCACATCAGCTAAGGCCATAGTGTCGGCATCAGTGGTGTCTTCTAAATAAAAATTAAAATCACCCAGGACGGTATAAGAGTTGGCACACAGGGCTTCCTCTAAGAAGCTACCAACTGTGTCAAGAAAACGGGCCTTCGACCCAGGGGGTCTGTAAAGGAGGCAGCCTTTAAATGTGCAATGGTTGGAGAGATCCAATTTAAACCCCAGGGCCTCACATGCCCCGGAGGTAGCTGGAAAGAAATGTCCCTGAATAGAAGATTGATAAATAATTGCCAGACCTCCACCCCTCTTCCCATGCCTGTCAAGGACATAGTGGAGGTAATTTGGCGGTGTGGCCTTCACCAAGTCAGGACCAGATGCAGCGTCCGTCCAGGTCTCTGTGATAAAGGCTATATGTGCATTCAAATCGAGAATCAACTCAGCACACTCCACACTATGCCTTACCAACGATCTGACATTAATCAAAATACAGGTAAAAATTTGGTTTCCTCTACTTTCTTTAATCGTCGGGGTGCGAGTATAGGCCTTAATTTTGTCCCCCGTGATGGGAGGAAAGTTCAGACAAAGGGTCCACCGAAGTGTAGATGCACCATTGTGCGACTACACTAACCGCTTCTCTCTTACCAACTGCATCTATGTCTAGATTTTGTTTGTCCAACAGTGTGGTATTAAATGTGTTCCAAGTGAATGCCCTCTCCCAGGCTGTTTGAACAACCAGGCAATCTGGTAGCACATAACTTCTAAGGTATAAGGGATCTTCCAGTACTTCTTTCTACTTCTCCGTCTCAGTATGAAAAACCTTATTTTTTAATGTGTCCTTAAATGTTTTCTGCGGCACACTTAGTCAAGATGAAATATACATGATCACATTTTTAAGATCATCTCCTTAAAAAATTTGATTTCCTTTTCCAGCACATGTAGTTTACGCTGTGGTGTCGTTGGGTTGGGAACATTTTATTAGCTGTGTCTTCAAAGAGGATTTCTTCTAAAAATTACATGTCCATGGAATAGTAGTGCCAAGGGTCATCATCATTGTCTATAGAGACAGGCTCTTTATATGGATCAGAAATGTTTAATACTTGCTCAGGGTCAGAGACCGTGTGCTGCAATGCGTTGGTGATTGACAGCGCACCAGTGACTGACATGGTGATGGAGATCTGGGATCTCTAGACTTATTTTTCCTTGCTATAAGTTAAGAACTGACTTCCTAAGGTATATAGTCTTTTCGAAAGCAAGCTTTCTTTTCTTTGAACATACTTGCCCCACCAGAGTCTGCTTTGGGGGATGTGCAAGTATGTGTCCTGTAACATTATCAATGTAAATGTGGCTTTGTTCAACATAAGGCTTCTCTTGTTATTGTGATGTATAGGCTCAAATAGATGACAAGGCCTGTTTCAAATCTGGCTTCAGCATTGACCTTGGTTCCAAGGCAGTTGCGAGTGGATCTCTGTGCAGAGAAAGGGTCTCTCAGCATCAAGGCCTGACGAGCTAGTGTATAGGCCTTTTGGAGGCAATATATGCCGAGTAGTCTATGGGGTAGTAGTGGGTGCAGACTGACTAGGCCTATTCTGTGCTTCCTCAGGACTCAAGCCAATCCTTGCCACAGAATGGAGATGCCTGCTGAGGTCAAACCCTGGAAGAAGATCCTCTGTCCTGGGACAGGGCTTCACTAAGGGCACTGGAGGTGGTTACTCTCCGAAGTCCAAGTTCATTTTCTGGAATCCACTGTTTGGCCTTCCAGGAAAAAGGATGGCTTCCCTTCTCTCAGTTGGGAGTATGTACCCTTGACACCTTCGATGACTCAGGAGAGATTTGGAACTGCATCTCGTAGTGAGTCCACTAAAATTCCCTCCTGCAACAAATGGACTTCTCGTTTTTAAAAGCCCAATAGGTTAAACAGTTTGATTTCTCATGGTTCCTTGGCAGTTCAGAGTTAAAGACCAATGCTGATATGACTACTGTAGTTTAGTAACAATGGGGTAACCCAGTATCCCTCAGAACTTGTGCAGTTATACAAAACATACACAATTGGTTCTGTCGGGTGATTATTTCTTCAAACAATTGACTTGATCATTGATCTATTAACAAGAGTGATCAATTACTTTAAACAACACAAACAACGACCATCAACGGTATTTATATGAGCTTTTATAAATTGCATCATTCATAAATACCCAAAATGACTTTTTTCATAAAGCTGTCAAAACAACATATAGTGTGCAAAAGGTGACATTTTGTGCTCAGTGATTCAGCGGTGGTGTCAAATATATACAAAGATTGCGAGAAGGGAGGGGGAATTATACAGGGGTAATGGCCAGAGATACAAGTTTTTTTAATAGAGCTGCGGACTGGATGAGTCAGTTTCATCGCAGAATCTTTTAACTGGTCCGTGGGATACTCGTCGACGTTTCAACCCTAGTACTGCACTACTGTCTGGGGCTGTATTAACACATCGGGCCTCCAGAGAGTAGAGAATATAATGTTAAAACGTGTGTTGACACTACCCAAAAGTACCTCTGCCACTATGTGTCATAACGAATTAGGTGTAACACCATTATCTTTTTGTATGCAATTGGCGCAGCATCTGGGTAAAAGAGGAACCAGCCCTGAATGGTGATACAATTTTAGATTGTTTGAAATTGGACTATGCAAAAAAAAAATCCTTGGCTCTCCTATTTGTAAGATCAATTGGAGAAGCTGGGATTGCAGGATTGCTTTAATAGTCCCAGAAACATATCTGCAATTCCTAAAGCCAAGCTTAAAAGTGACTTTCCTTTTTTTTTTTTTGAAGCATGTAAGAGATAGCCAAGAGATGGCCAAAAAAGGGTTGAAGAGCATTCATTGTTAATTAGCTCCCCACAAATTTAATCTTATCTTTCTTTTTATTTTAACCAAGCAAAAAGGATATATTTGATCAGGTTCAGGATGGGTATTGCTAATTTGCTGGTTTCGTACCCACGTGATGTATATTGTGATGCTAAATTAGACAAGTGTCCATGTAACTCAATTTCTGCACAGAGCACTTTGCATTTTATGTTTTTTTGTTAACGCTATCTTAATCAGAGACGCACTTTTTTAAAACAATTAATATTTTTAAACATTAGAAAGGGTCAACCTGCATTATGCCAACCTACTTCTTTTAAACAATGAATTCACTTTTTCTTATGGTTTATAAGTATATCTTCTCTGCAGTCCGACTCCGTAATATTGTTGGAAAATGAATTCCTGGGTATTTATTAGGTTGATTGAAATTATATCATGTTTATCACTGTTAAACAATGTTTTTATCTGTTCTTTTATGGCTGTCATTAAGCAGAATAAAGATCTTTGACTGACTGACTGACTGAAATCAGAGTTCTTGTCCATATGTATTGTATTTTCAGGGATCACAAGTAAACTTGAAAACCAATCTTTACCTTGAAGAAAAGCAAGAAAACAAGTTACTTACCTGTAACTTTGGTTCCCCAGTATTGGTAACTTTCATAGATTCCCATGCTTTGTATCATTCCCCGTTGTCGGAATGGGAGCCTCGGTAGTATAAAAAACCATAGAAACAAAAGAGAAACTTAGGCCTAGGCCTCATCTCCTTTTGTATCCTATCACCCTCTTTTTGTAAAAAGAGACCAAACTTTTGCCAGGACCAATCAGAGCAGCCTCACCCTCTGGAACCTTCCTGAGAGAGCTCAGAGCCTCAGATTTTCGTAGCCGTTGTGCAAACCGCCACTAACTCTGTAACCAGGCTGAGCTTTCCCCGGGGAGGCGGGCGGGCGCATGGGAATCTATGAAAGTTACCAATACTGGGGAACCAAAGTTACAGGTAAGTAACTTGTTTTCTTGCCCCAGTATTGGAACTTTCATAGATTTCCATGCTTTGTATCAGAGTAGCTAGCAGTAAATTACGAAGAACACATTTTGTACGTACATGGCATCACATAACCATATAAGCAATACATAAAGCATAGCAAAACAAACAAAATGTGCTCACCAGGCTGGAGGGATCGTAGGGAAAGCTCACCTCTCAATGAAAAAGATTCCGCAGGACTGCTTGACCAACAGCCGGGTCGTCTCGTCCTGCAGACTCCAGGCAGTAGTGTTTCGTGAAGGTATGAGTACTGCTCCACGTTGCTGCCCTGCATATGTCCTTAATGGCCACTCCTGAAAAGAGAGCCACTGATGATGCCACTGATCTCGTGGAATGTGCCCTGACTCTGCCATCCAGTGGCTTGCCAGCTTCCTGATGACAGAACTGAATCGCACTGGAGATCCAGCGGGAAATGCCACTCTTTGCCAAAGGCAATCCCTTTCGTGGTGCACTGTAGGACACAAACAACTGAGTCGTCTTCCGAAAAGGACGTGTGCGCTCCAAGTAGAACTTTAAGCATCTCTGAACGTCCAAAGAATGGAGCGTGCGTTCCGCAGGCGTAGAAGGGTGCGGAAAGAAAGATTTTAGAATCAAGGGTTCATTTAAGTGAAACTCCGATGGTACCTTCGGTATAAATTTTGGATTGGTCCGAAGGATAAGAACCTCCTTTTTAAATTGCAAAAATGGATGCACTATGGAGAGTGCTTGAAGCTCACTCACTCGTCTCGCTGATGTGAGAGCCACCAGGAGGGCCAGCTTCCAAGACAAGAACTTTAAGTCTGCTTTGTGCACAGGCTCAAACGTAGCCTTCATGAGTTGCGCCAAGACCAGGTTGAGCTGCCACACTATTGGAGGAGGACGAACTGGAGGATACATCCGGAATAATCCCTTCAAGAATTGTTTGACAACCCTAGAGGACCATAAGGACGGACCCGAAGAATTGCGTCGATACCTCGATATGGCTGCCAGATGTACCTTTACAGATGAATGTGCCAACCCCGACTTAGCCAGAGATAGTAAGTATGGCAACAATTGATGGGGTTGGGAAGTGTAAGGATGGAGACCTTGACGTTGACACCACAGGCAGAATCTTTTCCATTTCGCCTTGTAAGTCTTATTGGTACTTGGTGCTCGGGCATGAGCTAGGACCTCCCGGCATTCCTGAGAGAGCATTAGATGACCGAACTCTCTGTGTTCAGGAGCCACGCTGTCAAGTGGAGTGATGTCGGATCCGGATGGCAAACCTGCCCCTGATTCCTGGACAACAGGGACGGAATGGGTTGGAAGTGAATCGGAGGAGCTCGGGAGAGCCTCAGAAGCTCGGTGTACCAGAATTGTCTGGGCCATGCTGGAGCAATTAGAATCATCTTGCAGGGCTCCGCCTTCAATTTCCTGAGGACTCGAGGAATGAGGGGAATTGGAGGAAAAGCGTAAAAGAATGCGCTGTACCAAGCCATCGAAAGAGCGTTCCCCAGGGACCCCTGATGGTGAACTTTGCTTGCGTAGAACCGGCATTTGGCGTTCTCCGGTGAAGCAAAGAGGTCGATGGTTGGTGTCCCCCAGACTGAGAACACCCTGTCCAGAATGGTTTGATTCAACTCCCACTCGTGAGTCACCTCCGTCTGTCGACTCAAGGCATCCGCCTTGACATTGAGAGTTCCCGCCAGGTGTTCGGCTTTCAGAGTGATGTTGTTCAGAATCGCAAAATCCCAAATCCGCTGAGCTTCTGCGGACAGAGTCAGCGATTTGGTGCCTCCTTGTTTGTTGACGTAGTGCATGGCCGTCGTATTGTCCGTCCGGACCAGCACTGAATGGTTGCGAACTCTGGGCAGAAAAGCTTGCAAGGCCAACCGAATGGCCGTCAGTTCCAGGAAATTGATATGGCACTGGCGCTGTCCTGGACTCCAGTGGCCACTGACTTGAAGCTCTCGGAGAACTGCACCCCAGCCCTCCAGTGAAGCGTCTGTGGTCAGTACCATGGGTGAAGGTGAACTCCTGAATGTTAGACCCTGGGCGATATTGCTTTTTAGAAGCCACCATTTGCTCGCCTGTCTCATCGCTGCTGTCACCACCACCTTGTCGTTGAATGACCCCTCTGCCTGGCGCCATTGCTTGTCTAGATCCTCCTGCAGAGGACGCATTCGCAGCCTGCAATGTGGTACCAATGGTATGCAGGATCACATCGACCCGAGAAGGGATTTGTATTGGCGGACAGACAGGAATTGTTTGCGGCAGAGTAGTCGAGCCGAAATCATCAACTTTTGTTGTCGTTCCTCCGAGGGACGAGCTGTACATTGCGTGGTGTCCAACACGGATCCCAGGAATCTGGCCGTTCTGGAGGGCAGCAGGACTGACTTGCGTTCGTTCAGCTGAAGGCCCAGGCAACGGAACAAATGGATGCAAGTTGCCACTGCATGAGAAGTTTCCTCGAAAGATGGTGCCTTGACGAGCCAGTCGTCTAAGTAAGGAAACATTTCTAAAGATTGTTTCCGAAGAAAGGCTGCAACCGGCGCCAACACCTTGGTGAACACTCTTGGTGCCGACCGAAGGCCGAACGGAAGCACCTTGAATTGAAAATGGCTCTTTCCCACTGTGAAGCGTAGGTATTGTCTGTGAGCTGGATGTATCGGAATATGGAAATACGCGTCTTCTAAATCCAGCGACGCCAAGTAGTCGCCTGGATTCAAGAGAGGAAGAATTTCCTGGAGAGTGACCATCCTGAAGGAGAGCTTGACGAGATAGGTGTTGAGCTCCCGCAGGTCTAGGATGGGGCGCCAAGTGTCTATCGTCTTCCGCACGAGGAAGAACCTTGAATAGAAACCCCGGCCCCTCTGGGACAGAGGCACCGGTGCTATCGCTCCCTTGAGGAACAGTTGATGGGCTTCGAGGTGGAGTTGTCCCAAATGTCCCGTGCGGATGGTGCCCGGAGCTCTTGTCGGAGGAAGGTCTTGAAACTCCAACACGTGGCCACTCTCTACAATTTTGAGGACCCATTGGTCCGATGTTATTGACCTCCAGTTCTCCAGACACAGAGAAATCCTGCCCCCCACTGATGTGACTGGGAGGGAAGGAACAGTAGGTAGAGCCGGAAAGCCGCTATTGACGCTTGGTGTTGTCACGTCCCTGCCGGGTCTGACGGCCCCGCGGCTGATGGCGAGAGAAAGACGCCGATTGTCCCTGGCGCTGATTGGAGTACTGGGGCTTATAGGACTGAGAAGGCTGAGAGGAATATCTCTGTTGGTTCCCTCTGTATGATGTAAATCCTCTGCCTCGTGCGCCCCTAAAGGGGACTTTCCGGTAGGTGAGGGACCCTAAGGCCTTTGCAGTGTCCGTGTCCTTTTTGATATTCTGCAGAGCATCGTCCACGTGCTTGCCAAACAGCATCTCCCCATCGAATGGTAGATCCAGGATCCTATTCTGGACCTCCTGGCGAAACCAGGTGGCTCTCAACCAGCCCTGGCGTCGTAGTACTGCCGAGCCAGCTAAGGCTCGAAATGCCGTGGAAGCAATGTCCATTGCACAGTCTATAACCTCAGCAGAAGACTTTTCCCCCTCTATAAGCACCTTCTTGGCTTCCTCATTTGTGGGTTCTGGTAACTGCTCCACGAAGGGTTCCATGTCGCACCACATCTGTCGGTCGTATCGGCCGAGGATGGCAAGAGCATTTGACGCTCTAACAAGCAAGCTGGCCATTGAGGAAAACCGCTTCCCCACGTTATCTAGGCGTCGACCGTCCTTATCCGGTGGTGTGGTGAAAGGTGTGGACGGGTTCTTGGACTTGCTTTGAGCCGCCTGAGAGATGATTGGATCAGGCTTCGGCTGACCAAGAAGGCAAGCAGGACTGCCGTCCGGAGCCTTATACTTCTTTTCCAGCCGCGGGAGGACTGGAATCACCGTGGCCGGATTTTGCATAATTTTCATCCCTTCCTCCTATACATGTTCAATGATGGGAATAGACTTGACCGATCTCCGGTGTTGTTCCTTAAAGTCATAAAGGAAACATTCCGATTCTTCTCTCGAAATCGGCAATCCAAATCTTTTAGCTGCCCTTTCCATCAGGTGATGAAAACCCCCTATATCCACAGGAGGGGAGATGGACGTGTCACGACCAGCAGCGTCCGGATCTTGTGGCCCACTGTCTCCTTGATCCAAATCCGGGTCTTGCAACGGATCAACCAAGGGATCCACCTGTAGCACCTCCTCATCCGAGGAGGTATCCTGTTGGACATCATGAAAGGGTGCGGGATCCGGAGTGGGGACTCGGACCGCAGGTGCAACCGGTAGTGGCGAGGGGTGTGCCACTGGAAGACTAATAGCCTGCTGCACTTGTGACTGTGTAGGAACTGCAGACTGTCCAGAAGGTTCCGACGGAAACCTTTTCCGATAATTCTGCAGCATCATCTGCAGGTCAGATATGAGCGAAGAGGGCATGGCTACCATGCCCTGGCCCAAACTCGGAGCATGTCTCTCTTCCCGAACATATGGATACGACTGCTGGCCACCCGCATGTTCGTAACACTCCTCCGTGTCTGTCTCCTGCATCTTGACATTCAAGTCAGAGGGACTATAGGCAGGACCATAATCATCGTCCTCAACTTCAACTTCATCCTCCTCAGATTCATCGTCTAGAAGCATAGTAGGTGGATGTGAAGAGACCCGTCGCGGAGAAGTCATCTCCGGTGTAATCTTCATCTTCTGCGTCGAAAAAGGCATCTTTTGCCCCGTCGACGACGCCGTTGTCGACGGTGTAGCAGTCCTCGACGAAGATGTCAGCGGAATGGTCGACGGTACCATTGCTTTCGTCGACGCCGGTCTCGTCGTCGACGGAACCACCGTCGACAACTTCGTAGACGAACGCGTCGTCATCAACATCGTCGTCGAGGTGGTCGTCGTCGTCGACGTAGTTCTCGTCGTCACCGCTGCCGTCGACAGTACCTTGCTTGCCGTCGTCGACGTGGAAGATGTTAGCGCCGACGAACTGGGGACCTTGAATGACGACGAAGTCATCGTGGAGGGCGCTACCGTCGACGAGCCCGTCGACGGAGCCACAGAAACGGCGGGAATTTTAACTGAAGAAACGGTCGACGACGTACCTGGTGTTTTCGTCGTCGACGGGCGCTGTTTCTTTTCCCGCCCAGGTCCTGAAGTGACTGAAGAGTGTTTGTCACTAGATTTGGCCTTTTTGGACGGAGGGGGAGACAGAGGAACCTCCTTCATGTCCTTTAGAGCTGCACTCACTCCAGCAGCCTGTCCCTGCCTCTCCTTTACACTTCCGTGAGGAGATTGAAGGGGACCAGCCCTCTCAGACCTATCAGAGATCTTGTGAGGGGCCTGAAGGGAGGGCTGAGATGTAGAAGATCCTGGAGGAGACCTACCCCTCTTCCTCGATCTGTGAGAGGAAGCACAAGACGTGGAATCTTCCTCCTCCGAAGAGAGCACCTCCTTGCGAGTCTTCATTTTTTGAAGCCAGGTTAACAGACGACCTTCCCTATCCCGAAGAGTCTTGTTGGAGAAGGTTCTGCAGATCTTGCACTCTGTGGCCTTGTGGTCAGGATATAAGCAGTAAATACAATTGTCATGCTTATCCTCCACAAAAAGACGTTTTTTTCCCACAAGAGGCACAGGCCCTGAACAAGGCCTTCTTCTCCTTGTCAGACATGTTGATCCAGTAGAAACTTGAAGAAATCCAGAAGTAGAATGAAAAGCTGAGCAGAGCTCAGTGGAGACTCCCTAGCACAACGTGCGGTAGAAAAATCTGAGGCTCTGAGCTCTCTCAGGAAGGTTCCAGAGGGTGAGGCTGCTCTGATTGGTCCTGGCAAAAGTTTGGTCTCTTTTTACAAAAAGAGGGTGATAGGATACAAAAGGAGATGAGGCCTAGGCCTAAGTTTCTCTTTTGTTTCTATGGTTTTTTATACTACCGAGGCTCCCATTCCGACGACGGGGAATGATACAAAGCATGGGAATCTATGAAAGTTCCAATACTGGGGCAACTTGCAACATCCAAGTAAAACACTAGATGGAAGGAGTGTGCAAAGCATGTAACCTACTGCAGCATATGTTCTGAAAATTCTAGATACTGGCTGAATTGATGGGAATAGTCAAATTAGGCCCTAGGGAGAGGAGTTTGCTTAACAAACCAGGTTTTAAGGACTGAATCATCATGCTGCTGCAAAGTTAGAAAGTGACAGAAAAAGAGGAGTGCTAGTGTGTCCTAATCCCCCTTGTTTGAAAGGAACAAGGAAACAAAACTAATGCATGCCAATCATGGTGTTAAACATTGCAGTGACGGAAAATACCTTGGTAATATGAAAGTTTGCTTCTACAGGTGTGAGGAAGTAATGTACTTTGTACTACCAAAGAAGGAACCTACAATTACAATAAATCATAGTATGCTGGATTAATTGCTTACTTTGCCCTGGCCAAAATGGGGTGTGAATGGGCACCCCTTCACTGAAAACCAGGAGAAAGGCACGAGTAATCGCAATGTAAACTACATTCAGTGAACCCCATTTTACATTTTTATGGATCTATTTTCCAACAAAAAACAAATCACAAGAAACATAGGATATTCCTATTACTGGAGATGAACAAGTTACTTACCTTCGGTAACGCTTTTTCTGGTAGATACAGTATCTGCCTGTGGATTCCTCACCTTGTGAATATCCCCCTTGCGTCAGCAACATTCGGAAATTCTTTTCGTAGCTTCGCGCCGACGTGGACGTCATAGAGGCACGGCATCGCTCGCGACTCTGCTGACGTCACCGACGCCCATAATAGGCCCACGCCGGCTTGATGACATCAGTTCCGCCCTTTTTTCCGTGCCTTCGAGGCACACGGACGGACCAATGACAGTAGATATATACATAGTATACACAGTATACAATAGCTAAGGTAAAACACACAGTGCAAAGTAAATATAAGAAAACATTTGAAATAATACATTTTCCTTGACCATAAAATATTTACAACACAGATTCTCTGGTATAGAAGAGCGGACAACGGGGAGGCGGGTGGGTCAGTGAGGAATCCACAGGCATATACTGTATCTACCAGAAAAAGCGTTACCGAAGGTAAGTAACTTGTTCTTCTGATAGATACATCTGCCGTGTGGATTCCTCACCTTGTGAATAGAGTCCCACAGCAGTCCCCACTCCCGGAGGAGGGTGTCCACTCTTCTAGACCAGGAAATCCTGGAGAACAGAGCGTGCAAAGTGACCGTCCCTCCTCACTTCGGAATCCAAGCAGTAATGCTTCGCGAAAGTGTGGAGGGAAGACCAAGTTGCCGCCCTACAAATGTCATCTACAGGAACACCTCTAGCCAATGCGGAGGTTGAAGATTTTGCTCTTGTAGAATGAGCCCTTATACCCTCTGGAGGTTCCTTACTGGCCAAAGAGTAGCAGATCTTTATACAGAGGACGATCCATCTTGACAAAGTTCTTTTATGGACCGCTCTTCCTCTCTTGCAGCCAGCAAACCCAATGAAGAGCTGATCATCCAACCAACAGTCTTTAGATCTGTCCAGGTAAAAGGACACCGCCCTTTTGGGGTCCAGACGGTGTAATCTCTCCTCCTCCTTGGAAGGGTGTGGGGGAGGATAAAAGGTAGGGAGGGTAATGGATTGACCAAGGTGGAAAGGAGTCACCACTTTAGGCAGAAAAGCAGTCCTGGTCCTAAGAACCATTCCATCAGCATGAATGGTCAAGAAAGGGGGCTTGGAACTAAGAGCATGAAGCTCACTTACCCTCCTTGCCGAGGTTATTGCAACGAGGAAAACTGTCTTAAGAGTCAAAAGCCTCATAGGACATTTGTGAAGAGGCTCAAAGGGAGCACCCATCAAAAAGGTCAAGACAAGATTTAAGTCCCATTGAGGCACAATAAAAGGAGAAGGAGGGAACTTATTTGTGAGGCCCTTCAAAAACCTTAAAACCACAGGAGATTTAAAAAGACGGCTGGTCAGGCAAGCAGAGAAATGTCGACAGCGCTGAAAGATAGCCCTTCACTGTGGCAACAGCAAGCCCCTGCTGCGCCAGAGAGAGGGCAAACTGGAGAACATCAGACAAATGGGCTCTCAAAGGGTCAATAGATTTCTCCCCACACCAAGTGACAAATTTTGACCATCTATAAGAATAGATGGACTTAGTGGAGTCACGCCTGGCTGACAAGATGAAATCCACCACGTCAGGTGGGAGAGAAAAGGAAATCAGGTTGCCCTGTTCAATCTCCAGGCATGAAGGTGTAATGACTGGAGGTGGGGGTGTAGAACCTGCCCCTCCATCTGAGAGAGGAGGTCTGCCCTGAGAGGGAGACGGAGCGGCGGGTGAGAGGAGAGGTGGAGAACATCCGTGTACCACACCCTTCTTGGCCAACCCGGGGCGACCATTATGACTTGGGCCCGGTCTTGGCGAACCTTCCTCAGAACCCGAGGGATCAAGGGTATGGTAGGAAACGCGTAAAGGAGTTGATTTCCCCAACTCAACTGAAACGCGTCCCCAAAGGCTCCTTGCATCAGATACTGGAGACTGCAGAACAACGGACAGTGAGCATTCCCGCGAGTGGCAAACCGGTCCGCCCGAGGAGTTCCCCACATCCGAAAGATGTCGAGAACACCCTCTGTATGGAGCCTCCACTCGTGGTCGGCCGAGAACTGACGACGACTGTCCGCTCGCACGTTCAGAACCCCGGCCAGATGATTTGCCATCAGACAAATCTGATGGTCCTGAACCCAAGACCAGAGCCGCAGAGCCGCCCTGCAGAGACTCTGCGACCCCACTCCTCCCTGCTTGTTGATGTACCACATCGCGGTCGTGTTGTCCGTGAGGACTTGCACTGACCGACGGCGAAGGGAAGGGAAGGGGGGAAGGCCTTGAGCTCCAAACGTATCGCCCGCAATTCTAGAAGGTTGATGTGAAGCAACCTTTCCTCTGGAGACCAAAGACCCTTGACCTCCAGATCCCCCAGATGAGCACCCCACCCTAGAGTGGATGCATCCGATATCACTGTGGCAACCGATGGAGGAATCTGAAAAGGCTTCCCTTGTGACAGATTGCCTTCCACGCCCCACCAAGATACATCCGCTGCAGCCTCTCTGGAGATCCTCACTAACTCCTTGAGATCCCCTTGGTGTTGAAACCACTGCCTGCGGAGGCACCACTGGAGCGCCCTCATATGCCAGCGTGCATGGTTGACCAACAGAATGCATGAAGCCATCAGACCGAGCAGACGAAGAAACTTCAGTAATGGAACGACCGCTCCATTGAAAAATAAAGGAATCATTTCCTGTATGTCGTGAATCCTTTGAGGAGGAGGGAATGCACAACACAGTTGTGTCCAGTACCGCACCTATGAACAGGTTGTGCTGGGAGGGCACCAGGTGAGACTTGGGTACATTTATCGGAAAACCCAAACGGTACAACAACTGAGTTGTATCCTGCAGATGCTGGAGCACTCTCTCTGACGACTCTGCTTTGATCAGCCAGTCGTCCAAATAGGGGAATACCGGAATCCCCGACTTCCTGAGATGTGCCGCCACTACCGCCATCACCTTGGTGAAGACTCGAGGCGCAGTAGTAAGACCAAACGGAAGGACCGCAAACTGGTAGTGCTGCGATCCCACCGTAAAGCGGAGATACTTTCTGTGCGACTTCAGGATTGGGATGTGGAAATACGAATCCTGCAAGTCGAGCGACACCATCCAGTCTTCTTCCAGCAGCGCTTGAAGAACCTGTGCAAGGGTGAGCATCTTGAATTTCTCTTGTTTCAGATAGAGATTCAAGATCCTGAGATCCAGGATTGGACGAAGTCTGCCATCCTTCTTGGGGATCAGGAAATACCGGGAGTAGCATCCCTGACCCCTTTCCTGCTCTGGGACCACCTCTATCGCACCCTTTCTTAACAAAGTCTGTACTTCCTCCTGTAGAAGCAACAGATGTTCCTCCGTGCAAAAACCTTGGCAAGGAGGGTAATTGGGAGGAAATTCCCGAAAGGCAAGGGCATACCCACTTTCTACGAGATTGAGAACCCAAAGATCTGATGTAACCGATTCCCAATCCCGTAGAAAGTAGGTAAGCCGACCCCCCACTGGACCCACATGATCCTGAATGGCGGATCTAGGGCTGCTTTTCTGTGGCTGGGGGGTTGGAGGAGGTGGAGGAGGAAGAGGTTTGACGCCCTCAAAGACGACCCCTTTGCTTCCCCCTGTATGACCTGTACAAGGTGTTCTGCTGCTGCTGCTGTTGTTGCTGCTGCTGACCTTGTCTAAAGTTCCGAAAGGAAGAGCGTCCAAATCCTCTGAACTTTCTGGCCGATGCACCTCTAATTTGAAGGCCCAAAGACCTGGCAGTAGCTCTGCTATCTTTAAACCTTTCGAGGGCTGTATCTGCCTTCTTGCCAAAAAGTCCTTCTCCGTCAAAAGGCAGATCCAAAAGCGCCGCATGAACATCAGTAGAAAAGTCCGAGGACTTTAGCCAAGCCGATCTTCGCGTAGCAACTGCAGTACCCATAATCCGAGCCACAGAATCAGCAGTGTCAAGACCGCTCTGAATTACTTGGCGTGCCGCTGCTTGGGTGTCAGACAACACCTCCTCGAAATCAACCCTGTTCTCCTCAGGGATCATAGGAGCCAAAGCACGCATTGAGTCCTTAAGTGCGTGCACATACCTCCCCATGAGACAAGTGGCATTTGTAGACTTCAAGGCCATACTCGCAGATGAAAAAGTTTTCTTGGCCACCTGATCTTGCTTTTTAGCCTCCTTGTCCCCAGGAACTTGGGGAAATGCACTTATAGACTTCTTAGAACACGCAGCCTGAATCACCAGGCTCTCTGGAGAAGGGTGAGATGTTAAGAATGCAGGGTCCTCTGGAGCTACCCTATACCTTCTAGCTACACTCTTGGATACAGCAGGAGCAGAGAGCGGCTTCTTCCACACCTCCATAATGGGCTCAGTTAATGCCTCATTAAATGGAAGTAAAGGCTCCACAGCCGAACTTGGAGAGTGAAGAACTTCTGTTAGAATATTTGACTTAAATTCAACTGTTGGTAATGTCAAATTTAAAAGTCCCGCAGCCTTCCTCATTACCACATGATATGGCTGGACATCCTTTGAAGGAGCATCATGCCCTGAGGGCAATTCCCACTCCGGGGAAAAATCCAGGCCACTGGCATCAGCCAGCTCTTCAAAACAATCTTCCCCCAGCTCACCCTCTTCTAAGTCAGGGCGAGAGTCGGCATAACTTTGTTCCTCCAAGAGACGTTGAGCTCCTCTTCTGGACCTCTCCTTTACACGCCTCGGCACCGGATCCATCAACGACTCCGACGGAGTCGGAACCGACGTCGGTACCGACTTCGAAGGCCCAGATGTATGCTCCTGATGTCTACTCGGAGCAGTCGACTTCAGATGAGCCGGAGACGACCTCGGCGGGGCCGGAAACTGCCACAGTGTCGATGGGGCTGGCATAAATGGCATGAATGGAGCCGGGGCATATGAATGAGGAACACCAAAATTAAATGAAAGAGGACCCATGGGACCCGAAGGTGCACCAGAGGGGTACCACGCCCTTGAGAACACACCATACATAGCGTTCAAGAACGCTGAAGGGTCTTGGCCCAGCGCTGGAAAAGGTGGTTGAACACCCTCAGGCTGACCTCGAGTGTTGGAAATGGGATCCCCGGCTGGCCAGGGCTTTCGCCAAAGTCAGTCAGAGACCACCACACCCAAGTCAGGGCAAGGGAGTTACACGCCAAGATAACCCCTACTCACCCTCTAGGTAACGTGGCGCGAGCAGCAAGGCTAAACTTGGAGGCGATGTAAGTTAAGTATTTGCGCATGCACCCCAGCAACAACTCCCAGGGCCCACCACAAAGGAAACTCCACACAAGGTTATATAAAAATAGCCTTTGTATTATACCAAAACACATTAGATAAAACACACACTTTACAATGTGCCAGAGGCACGGGCAGAATTTACAAGGGATTATTTACAAGACAGGGCCACCTGGACCACTGTCAGGAATCAGAAGTAGCACTTTCAGAAATAGCACTTAGAACATAGAATATAGCACAAAATAGCACACAACCAGTAATCACTGGTAACCAGGATCTCGCTAGCACCACCTGCACTAGGGAGAAAACAACCACCTATGTATCACAATACCTGTAGGGGTGTAAGAGGAAAACACATGATGCAATGCATAACATTCATTCAGAGGTGTAAAGGAGGAAAACACATGATGCATCAACAATACATTCAGAGGTGTAAGAACAATTGCGCAAAATCACATTAGACACCACCTGTGACTGTCCCTAGGCCAACTGGCCTCTCTAGGGCTAGGACGCCCTGTGTCCAAAGTTAGGGGGGGCCTAAACGTGGCAGCTGCCCACAAAGTGCTGGGCAGCTGTGTGAGGATGGGGCCACACGCTGGAGCCTCGCAGCAGGCTCTGGCCAAATCACTTGTGCCCCCTAGAGCCTTTCTGGGCTTGAGTAAATCAAAATGCCCCCCTTGAGCCTTTCAGGCTCAAACACCAAATGCGGCCGTCTCTGGAGCCTCTCTAGGCTCTGAAAATAACCATGGGACCCTGGAGCTTCGGGGCTCCTAACTACAAATATGGCCCGACGTTGGAGTCCCGCTCCTGGGAACTCGCAATCTCACAAATGCCCCTGGATCATTGGAGTCCCTCACGGGGGACTCTGAAAACAGTTAAGTGCCCCCAGGAAATGCCGGCAACGTAGGAGCCCCGCTCGTGGGCTCGGATACCAAGATATACCCCCTGAGCCTCAACAGGCTCTACACACCGGAGGTGGGGGCGTGGGCACCGGCAATGTGCCCCGACGGCCCCCCTTTCCCCTTCGGAGCTGCACTCACCGGTTCTCTTGCCGCCGGTCTTCTTTCTGGTGTGGCCCAGCGTGGGGTAGGCTCTCGCCTGGGTCTGGATTCAGTTACCGGTCTCCTCTTCACGGCAGCAGGCGGGGCTCCCCCTCGGTCCCGGGAGCCCCGAGAAGGCAGGCGCCGCTCTCTCTTCCTGGTTACACGTCAGGTCCCGGGCCAGCAGCCAATCAGAGCGCGGCCCGGGAATGACGTCAGAGGTGTCCCGCAGTACCGCCCCCGGCCTGCCTGACTTCCTGGTCGCGGGCCGGGCGGCGGCGATTCTCGAGCAGGCAAACGAGGGGTGGGCTCCCTCCAGGAATTAAATATTAGGCGAGGTGGGCTCTCGCCATGGCGGCCAGGTCCCTGTCGAGGTGGGCACTCGCCAGAGGACTTCCAGAATCGGCCAATCAAGCGGGCACACGCCGGGTGGGCACCGGCTGTAGCAGGCAAAGCGCTCCCAAGCGCTACAGCCCGAATAAAGCGCTGTTAGGCGCTAGAAGGAAAACGAAGCGCTTCCAGGCGCTAGGGAAATCAGAAAGCGCTCCCCAGCGCTATAAGTAATAAAAAGGTCCAGCAAAGTCCCTTCAGGGGGGGGCAGGGGGCAAGGCTGGGCCCAGAGCCAGCACACTGGGTCTCCAGGCAGGGAGACACCCCAAGTGGCGGTCCTCTGGCCCAGCAGCAGCAACAACAGCCCCCTCAGGATCCTGGAACAAGAACAAAATCTGTGGGGACACAGCCCCATTTTTATACAGTGTATTCCTTTGTTCAAGGGTGCAGAGTGGGGGCGGAACCAGTCGCAGCTGGTTCTTGAGTACTCTGTTTACCTCAACCACCCTCTCTATTCACTGGCAGGGCTTGGGTCATTAGACACACCACAGGGGGGCGGAGCCAGCCTTGTGTGGGGAAAACCCAGCCCATCCAGGACACAGGTACACTCCTCCCACACATTACTCATGCAGATCTCCCACTCACCACCGGGCAGACCCATCCAGACTTCCTGGAGCCTGGCATGCCAGCCAGCTCCAGCCAATCACACGCCAGCACCCTCACAGCACACGTACAGCCATGTCTAGAAATGGCGCTTCCCTAATAGACACATACATGCTGCATACACCATCTCGCAGCATTCACTCTCACGAGTTCACACATACCAGACTCAAGCCTGTACACCCCACGCATCAGCAACTATCAGGGACACATACATTCCCCATGCATTCCTATGGGCGGGCAGGCCTAGCTCAGCACATGCACTCAGAGTGCGCACGCACTTTCCACTGGGACACAGTGAAAGTGCGCAGAATCCCAAAAATCACTATTGCCAGGTCACCATTTCACGCAAAAAGTCTAGGGGTGAACCTGCCCTAAGGGCCAAGTCCAACATCGAGGTGGGATCGAATCCGGCTCAACAAAATGCGCAGATTCTTCAACTTCCACAGGGACTACCTCTTCCTCCTCTCGAGCCGGTGAAGGCGCCGGAGATGGATTGGACTCCGGAGCCGGAGAGGGAACCTACGACCTCGAAGGCGAAGCCTCACCTTCCTGATCCGGAGCCTCCTGCGGCGGGACCACCTTCGAACGAACCCTCCTGGGCGACCTCGTCCTCGTGTCCGACTTCTCACCTGAGTGACGTCGAGACTCATGTCTCCTCTTTCTGTGCTTCTTCCTTGATCTTGAAGCATGGTCCGAAGAAGACTTCGAGGCCGAACCCTCACGAGATCGGGACCTCGACTTCGACTTAGTCTTCCTCGAGCGAGATCTTGATGTCTTCTTACTCTTGTCGGCCTTAAGTCTTGCCACAAGCAGCTTGGTTTCCCTCTCCCGCAGGGCCTTCGGATTCATCTTACGACAAGATGAACATCCATCCACGTCGTGATCGGAGCTTAAGCACCAAATACAGTCCTCGTGCGGATCCGTGATGGACATCATTTTTCCGCACTCCCTGCAGGGCTTGAAACCGGTCTTCTTCGACATCTTATCGAAACAAAGAAGCAGGAAACACAGAGAAACGAAACAAAGTCACAGTATAGCTACTGAGATTCCCGAAACCGTTAGCGTCGACGACGCGGAAAAAAGGGAACTGATGTCATCACGCCGGCGTGGGCCTATTATGGGCGTCGGTGACGTCAGTGGAGTCGCGAGCGATGCCGTGCCTCTATGACGTCCAAGTCCATGTCGGCGCGAAGCTACGAAAAGAATTTCCGAATGTTGCTGACGCAAGGGGGATATTCACAAGGTGAGGAATCCACACGGCAGATGTATCTATCAGAACTATCATTCATGTGAAAACCCGAGGCTAATAGTCAACTTACCAGGAAACCCAAAGAGAGTGAAATAAAGTCCTGTCTAGTTACAAATGTATCTACATGCAGTGGTGTGTCTGAGGAAGCTTCTGATTTCTCTTGAAGACCACATTGCTTTACTTAAAAGCTGATGGAGATGAGCATAATGACAAATGTAAATTAGGATGATCTGTTTCACAGTCAGAAGAATAATGTAATGAACTCACTTGTCATCTGGAAGCATGGCGATAAAGAAAGGCTGGCTGTGTTTTGGTGGTAGTGTTGAGCTGTTAGCTTTTTTCTTTCCCTGAAGTGCAACACTGTGACTTTCGTAAATGTCTAAACTCAGTGTGTTAGACAACCGGTGAGAAACAATAAATGGAAGATCTTTGAGCCTCTCTAGCTCACTCATTTGCTCATGTCGAACTTGTAGACGAATCGTATAATCTCCTTTCTCCAGTTTCACAGAGTACTAAAAACAAATATATCAAATCAGGAAACAACATTAAGGTGCAAGTTAACATGCAAGAGTACTGAAAAAAAGTGCAGAATAAATGCATTGGATCTCGCTGGTTTTATTCTTCAAACTGGGTCATACTTTTTTTTAATGAAATCATCCCCTCTAGTACAGCATGAAAGGGAAGTTTAAGCCACTATACTATTTTTTGTTAACTTAGTGGCTACTGTATTTCCCGGGATAATTCTTTCATTTTTCAAAGACTGTCATATAAAACTGGGCAGAAACATATAATGTTAGCCTCAACACAATTGTGCTACCACAGAAGTGTGTGATTCTATATAGCACCCAGACCCTCAGTGCCTTAGTTATTTCCTCCTACAAAGAAACTATAGTGGCAATTGAGAGACAAGTGAGAAAACAACTGGAGAAGAAAATTAAAAGACAACAGTATGCCAGGCACTCTTTGGTTATCCCTGGTGAATACTGGTTTATCAGTATTATTACTAGTCATTGGGTCATATTATAAAGTAAAATTATAACCAAGACTACCTCTCGGTGCTTACCTACCCAAGGTATCTTATATTAGATGGAAAGGCTTAATCTTTAAGACAGCAGAGTTTTGAACCCTAGTAAAGTATGACAGTAATCTGGAACATGCATGCCTTTCCCATCAAATAGGACAACTTAAAATCAAAAATGTTATGGCACATAAAAAGAACAAAACACCACTGATGTTCCAACACACTATAGAGAAGAGGTGACCCCAAATATGCTATTAGCGCTAAGTAGTAGTTAAGCAGCAAGTTACTCTTCACAGATGGTTACTCAGTACAGGGCTATGTGAAGTAATGATCAAAACCGTAAACCAATGGCCCTCAAGGTGTGGCTTTCCCTTCGCGTTTGTGAAACACTATGAGGCCTATTCACAAAGGCATTTTAGACTAGTACTTCTGTAGTTTTGTTTTTAAATGCTTTTACGTACCTTTGTGCATTGCCCCAAAATATCTGAAATGGGAATAAAATTTACAAAGAGTAAAAATAGACAGGACTGTGCCCTTTCTGCACGTTTACTAATAGGGATTAGACATTTTGGGGCTAATTCACAAAGGCATGTAAAAGTACATAAGAGTACTCTTGTAGTACTATTTCCAGTACTTAAATGCTGAACCAGGGACCAAGTTGCTGCCTACATACCACATGTCAGGCATAGAATCATTGCCAAGGAGAGTGAAGGAAATTCCTTTCTTTTAGAATATATTGCAAAGGAAATCTTTCTCTAGAGTGCACTAGCCTTATCTATGTGGAAAACAGATCATACTTTAGGAATAAAGTTAGGTAAGCATGTAAAAACCTCTGTGTGTACTTGCAAGTATGCCTGGCATACCACAAATGCCTGGTTTTCACTAACTTTACATAGTGAAGTAGTTTCAGTCAAGAAAGCTACCTTCAATGTGACACGTTTGAGCCAGAATTAATGTATTGTCTCCCAACACAGTTCGAGAATTTTTGGGGGCCAGTCAGCCATTTAGAGTGTTGCTGGTTTGCATGGCAGAATTATTCTGTGCTCTACGGTGAGCAGTTGTGAATCCAGCTTGAACTGTATTGGCATGTCAAGCAATATCATTCAGAACTCCATAAACCAGAATTGTCTGCCCACGCAAAGATTCAGGCGAATGGCAGGAAAGGTGTAGGCACGTTTATTGCAGCATGGAATCAAAAGCCTTTCCTCCTGAGTCCTGGGTAATGTCAATGTCCTGTATTTATTGAAAAAAAGCACGCAAAAGCCAATTACTGCAGCCGAAAGAAAAACCACACGCACAAGCGTGTGGTTAGCTTTCTAAAGCCTTTCAAGAGATCTCGCGCTGCGCAAGCAGTGCTGCGCACTGCAACGCTAGGCACCTAAAAAAAGACTTAAAAATCAATAAAGTTGATTTATCAAAATTGCTTGGTTTGGATTTGGCAACCCAGGATGCAACACCATATGGTGTTTCAAGTCGAACCCAGGGTCTGTCTGCCCTTATACCATAGGACATTAACTCGAAGTGGCATGGAGTTTGCCCCAAAGTTCTTAAAGCAGTAAGAAGTTTCCCCTCTATCATGCCATCTTTCATGCTCCAGGACCCTATTCAGGCCATAATGAGGCAAGCAAACCTGGGAAAAGATCTTTTGAGTTAGGGCTAAAAGTAAGGGATGCCAAGCCCCCTACGTCTGGCGTGAAGCAAGACCTCCCATATGAAAGACTTTAGATCCATCACACAAACAAAATACAAGAAAGCAAATAAAATCAAATGTAAAGAGGCATTAGCCCTGGTAAAAGTTATACTTCATTTGTGCCCACTGCTACCAGGAGTCCAAGGGCAATATATTTCCAGATAAAGAATGCTTTCTTCCATATCTAATTTATGGCTATGTTTTTGGAGTAAGCAAGCCTTTTGGTGCCATTTTCTTGCAACGTGAATGGCGATGGCAAAGAAGAGGTGTAGTAAAGAGGAATAGCTGCAAACCATTTTTGCATTAGACTGCTGAAAGGTGTTTAGCAACTTTAATAAGAGGCATACAAATGTTGGTGCCAAAGGCACTGACGTTTTAGCCCAACAGAATAGTGGTAGATATATTAGTGTTGAAACTTACAAATTTCTATTTTCTGATATATTCCTATTTCATACTCATTGATTTAAACACAATGTACTACTCTCCATTGCTTCACAGTCAGGTTTGTGCTATAATGACAATATACATTGATCAGTATGTTTTTTTAAAAAGTTTAAATATTAAGAAACCGCATATATATATGAAAGTTCAGGTCTCAGAGTTCGAGTTGACCACAAAAAGCATTCAAACAAAATTAAAAGATTTTCTACAAATGTTTGCTATGAATAGTTGAGCAGTGTAAAAAAAAAAACTACTTAAATAACTCATCTTTGGAACCGCATATTTCACAGGCACATTTGCAATCAATAAAACTTCCAACATTAATAATGCACGCAATTTACTGTACCTGGTGTGGATAGGCATCTCCAGAACCCATCTGTCTTTTGTTCTGGTCAAATATTATCCACAGCTGGCTGTCAAATTCAGATTCGTACAACAAGTCACAAAGTAATGGGCAACTAGGGGTTACCTCTCCAATCTTTGGCTGCAATTAGACAAACAAAACAAAGATTAAAAAAAGTACTTTCCTCTCCAAATCATCAATTATAAAGCCAAAGAAGAGAAAAATTATTTGCCAAAATGTACAAACATGCCACAGTAAAAGCCTCTTATTTGGAATGGATCCCCTTGGGCCTTTCGGTTACTCTTGAATATACAGTTCAAAAAGGTTTAACTATATATTAACACATAAAACTAAATTCTGGCTTTATATCACTATCAATTGCCTCCCTATAACAAGAAACGTTACTCAGCTTTTTTTTACTCCTTGGTCCTTTCAATCTTAAACTGGCAATTCAAAGATTGTGGATCAGCATCATTATGTGAGTGGCATGTTAAATATAGGAGAAATGTATGTATACTGGAGCAAATGTAAGAATTCTTCTTGTGACTTAGTCAGTCTAGATCAGTTGAAAAGTATTATGTTACTTCTCCTGTAAGCATCTGTTCTTAGCATGTAGTGCTGTCGATTCACATGCTTTGCATACTCCCGCCATCTACTGCTGGGTCAAGATGTTTGTAAATTGTTTTGCTTCTAATAAGTCTTACGAGTTACGAGGAGGGTGAGAATGAAGTATAAGTAAGTGTAAGTAAAGAGATGTCCATGCATATGAAATATAGATTAGAAGTGCAACGACCATAAGTGTCCATGGAGGAGGGTGGATTTGTGTGAATCTACAGCACTACTTGTCAAGAACAGATGCTTACAGGTTAAGTAACATAATCCGTTCGAGGCATGTGTGGTTGTAGATACACATACTTTGCATAGACTGTATAGCAGTACCCTTAAAAAAGCGGTAGCTAACCAGTCGACGTAGCACTTGTTTGGAAAAGTGTATGTAGCACCGCCTGTCCTATATTAGCTTGTTGGCATGCTAAAGCAGCCACACAATAGTGCTTGGTGAATGTGTGTGGTGTAGACCATGTAGCTGCTTTACCAATGTCAGCATTGGGAATGTTGCCTAAGAAAGCCATAGATGCCCCTAATTTACATGTAGAGTGTGATCTAGGGGGCAAAGTCATTTTGACTTTGAGATAGCATGTTTGGATACATTTAATAATCCATCTAGAAATGTCCGATTTTGAAATGGGTTTCCCTTTATGATGGGGAGCAAACACAACAAAAAGTTGTTTAGCGAAAATCTTTTGTCCTGTCAATACAAGGATATGTTAGCCTTCAGACCAGCTAGCTCACAGTGCCACCATTAGCCCCTTAACTCTACCAAGGAGCAAATAGCCTCTAGCAACTATCGAACATGACAACCCTTGATCCTTCAGGGATCCTGCAGTACAAGTTAAGTTACTTACCTTCAGTAACGCTTTTTCTGGTAGATACAGTATCTGCCTGTGGATTCCTCACCTTGTGAATATTCCCTTGCGTCAGCAACATTCGGAAATTCTTTTTGTAGCTTCCCGCCGACGTCAACGACGTCACAGAGGCACGGCATCGCTGACGTCACCGACACCATAATAGGCCCACGCCGGCGTGATGACATCAGTTCCGCCCTTTTACCCGTGCCTTCGAGGCACACGGACGGACCGACAACAGTAGATATATACCCAGTATACAATAGTCAAGATAACACACACAGTGTAAAGACAATGCAGTAATTCAAGTAGAATAACATATATACATTAAAACATTGCCATTAACCAAGGTATAGAAGAGTGAACAACGGGGAGGCGGGTGGGCATGTGAGGAATCCACAGGCAGATACTGTATCTACCAGAAAAAGCGTTACCGAAGGTTAAGTAACTTGTTCTTCTGATACATCTGCCAGTGGATTCCTCACCTTGTGTAAGCAGATTCCCACAGCAGTCCCCACTCCCGGAGGAGGGTGTCCACTCTCCTATACCAGAAAATCCTGGAGGACAGAACGCGCAAAGTGGCCGTCCCTCCTCACTTCGGTATCTAAACAGTAATGCTTCGCGAAAGTGTGGAGGGAGGCCCAAGTTGGCTCTCTACAAATGTCCTCTACAGGTACACCCCTAGACAAAGCAGATGTTGCAGACTTTGCTCTTGTAGAATGAGCCCTTATACCCTCTGGAGGTTCCTTACCCGCCAGGGAGTAGCAGATCTGGATGCATAGTATGATCCATCTTGAAAGTGTGCGCTTGTGCACAGCTTTTCCTTTCTAGCAGCCAGCAAATCCAACAAAGAGCTGATCATCTACTCTGAACTCTCTGGTTCTGTCCAGGTAGAAGCTCACCGCCCTCTTAGGGTCCAAACGGTGAAGTCTCTCTTCCTCCTTGGAAGGGTGAGGGGGAGGATAGAAGGTAGGGAGGGTAATGGACTGCCCTAGATGGAAAGGAGTCACCACCTTAGGTAGAAAAGCAGCCCTGGTCCTAAGAACCATTCGTTCAGAATGAATGGTCAAGAATGGGGGCTTCGAACTAAGAGCTTGAAGCTCACTTACCCTCCTTGCCGAGGTAATAGCAACCAGGAAGACCGTCTTCAAAGACAAAAGTCTCAAGGGACACTTGTGCAAAGGTTCGAAAGGAGAACCCATCAGGAAAGTAAGCACCAGATTCAAGTCCGATTGGAGGCACAATAAAGGGAGTAGGAGGAAATTTATTTGTAAGGCCTTCCAAAAATCTTAAAACCACAGGAGATTTGAATAATGACGGCTGATCCGGCAAACAGAGAAACGCCGACAAAGCCGAAAGATAACCCTTGAATGTGGCAACAGCAAACCCTTGCTGCGCCAAAGAAAGAGCAAATTGTAGTATATCAGATAAACGAGCCTTCAATGGGTCAACAGATTTCTCTCCACACCAAGTGACAAATTTAGACCATCTGTATGAATAGATTGATTTGGTGGAGTCACGCCTGGCCGATAGAATGACATCCACCACATCATGTGGGAGAGAAAAGGAATTCAGGTTGCCCCGTTCAATCTCCAGGCATGAAGGTGTAAGGTCTGGAGGTGGGGGTGTAAAACCTGCCCCTCCATCTGAGAGAGGAGATCTGCCCTGAAAGGGAGAAGGAGCGGCGGGCACGAGGAGAGGTGGAGAAGATCTGTGTACCACACCCTTCTTGGCCAGTCTGGGGCGATCAATATAACTTGAGCCCGGTCTTGGCGAATCTTCCTCAGAACCCGAGGAATCAAGGGTATGGGAGGAAACGCATAAAGTAGTTGCGAGCCCCAACTCAACTGAAACGCGTCCCCCAAGGCTCCCTGCATCGGATACTGGAGACTGCAGAATGACAGGCAGTGAGCATTCTCGTGAGTGGCAAACAGGTCCACCCGAGGAGTTCCTCACGTCCGAAAAACGTGACAAACTACCTCTGGGTGAAGCCTCCACTCGTGATCGGAGGAGAACTGCCGACTGAGACTGTCTGCACGAACGTTCAGAACTCTGGCCAGATTTGCCATCAGACAAATCTGATGGTCCTGAACCCAGGACCAGAGACGCAGAGCCTCTCTGCAGAGACACTGCGACCCTACTCCTCCCTGTTTGTTTACATACTACATCACGGTGGTGTTGTCCGTAAGGAATTGATCCGACCGACCGAGAAGGGAAGGGAGAAAGGCCTTGAGTGTCAAACGAATCGCTCGCAATTCCAGAAAGCTGATGTGAAGCAACCTTTCCTCTGGAGACCAAAGACCCTTGACCTCCAGATCCCCCAGATGAGCACCCCACCCTAGAGTGGATGCATCAGTTATCACTGTGGCCACCGATGGAGGCAGTTGAAAGGGCTTTCCCTGAGACAGGTAGCCTTCCACTCCCCACCAAGTCAGATCCGCTGCAGCTTCTCTGGAGATCTGATGGACTCCCCGAGATCTCCGTTGTGTTGATACCACTGCCTGGGGAGGCACCACTGGAGTGCCCTCATATGCCAGCGTGCATTGTTGACAGACAGAATGCAGGAAGCCATCAGACCGAGCAGACGAAGGACCTTCAGGACTGGAACAACCGCTCCATTGTAAAATAAAGGAATCAACTCCTGTATGTCGCGAATCCTTTGAGGTGGAGGGAATGCACGACACACAGTTGTATCCAGTACCGCACCTATGAACAGGTTGCGCTGGGAGGGCACAAGGTGAGATTTGGGCACATTAATCGAGAAACCCAACCTGTACAACAACTGAGTTGTCACTTGCAGATGATGGAGCACTATCTCTGGAGATTCTGCTTTGATCAGCCAATAGTCCAGATACGGGAATGCCGGAATCCCCGATCTTCTGAGATGTGCTGCCAACACAGCCATCACCTTGGTAAAGACTCCAGGCGCAGTAGTAAGACCAAACGGTAGAACCACAAACTGGTAATGTTGGGATCCTACCGTAAAACTGAGATACTTCTTGTGTGACTGCAGGATAGGGATGTGAAAATATGCATCCTGCAAGTCTATTGACACCATCCAGTCTTCTTCCATCAGCGCCTGAAGAACCTGTGCAAGGGTAAGCATCATGAACCTCTCCTGTTTTAGGTAAAGGTTCAAAATCCTGAGATCCAGGATTGGACGAAGTCTGCCATCCTTCTTGGGTATCAGGAAATACCGGGAGTGGCATCCCTGACCCCTTTCCTGCACTGGAACCATCTCTATCGCACCCTTTCTTAACAGTGTCTGGACTTCCACCTGCAGGAGTAACAGGTGTTCCTCCGTGCAAAAACCTTGGCAAGGAGGGTAATTCGGAGGGAATTCCCGAAAGGGAAGAGCATACCCATTTTCTACGAGATTGAGAACCCAATGATCTCATGTAACCGATTCCCAATCCCGTAGAAAATAGGTAAGCCGACCCCCTACAGGACCCGCATGATCCGGAATGGCGGATCTAGGGCTGCTTTTCTGTGGCTGGGGGGTTGGAAGAGGTGGAGGAGGAGGAGGAGGAGGAGGAGGAGGAGGCTTGCCGTCCGAGGACGAGCTCTTTGTTTACCCCTGTATGACTTATACAGCGGATTTTGCGGTTGCTGCTGCTGCTGTTGAACTTAACGGTAGGGACCAAAAGAAGAACGTCCAAAACCTCTATACCTTTTAGTTGATGAACCTCTGGTCTGCAGCCCCAAAGATTTGGCAGTAGCCCTACTGTCCTTAAATCTTTCCAATGCTGCATCCGATTTCTTACCAAATAGTCCAACACCATCAAAGGGTAAATCCAACAACGCAGCCTGAACATCAGCAGAAAAGTCAGATGACTTCAGCCAGGCAGCCCTTCTAGAGGCAACAGCAGTTCCCATGATCCGAGCAACTGAATCAGCAGAGTCTAGCCCACCCTGAATCACTTGGCGAGCAGCCGCCTGTGCACTGGCCAATACCTCATTAAAATCCTTCGTGCTGTCCTCAGGAATTTTAGGAGCCAACAGTCGTAATGAATTCATCAGGGCATGTATATATCTCCCCAAAAGACAAGTGGCATTGGTCAATTTTAAAGCCATACTTGCTGAAGAGAAAGACTTCTTCGCAGTCTGATCCTGCTTCTTGGATTCCTTATCCCCAGGCACTTGAGGGAATGCACCCACAGTCTTTTTTGAACAGGCTGCCTGAATAACCAGACTTTCAGGCAAAGAATGCGAGGATAAAAATTCAGGATCCCCATGTGCAACTCTATACCTCCTTGCAACACTTTTAACCACTGCAGGAGCTGTGAGAGGCTTGCTCCAACCCTCCAAAATAGGTTCAGTTAATGCTTCATTAAAGGGAAGCAACGGTTCAAAAACAGAACTTGGGGAATGGAGGACCTCAGTCAAGAGATTGGATTTATATTCCACTGTAGGCAAAGTTACATTTAAAAGTTCCGCAGCCTTCCTCATGACCATGTGGTATGGCGTAACGTCCTTTGAAGGAGCACCAGACACAGATGACAGCTCCCATTCAGGTGAAAGCTCCAAACCACTAGCTTCTCCTAGATCTTCAAAACAGTCCTCCTGAAGCTCACCTTCCTCCATCTCAGCCTCAGCTTCTCTATATCTTTGCTCCTCTATAAGGCGCTGAGCATCCCTTCTGGATCTCTTTCACCAGCTGCGCCGTTGGATCCGTGAACGACTCCGACAAAGTTAGTATCGACGTCGAAATCGCACCCGAAGGCCCAGGGCGCTGTTCTCGAGGTCTAATCTGAGCCGGCGACGGCGGTATCGGCGTCGACGATCTCAGTGGCGCCAAGTAATCCCAAGGCGGCGTCGGAGCCGGCATAAATGGAGCTGGAGAATAGGAGTGGGGAACTCCTAAATTATACGCCAGAGGACCCATGGGACCCGAAGGTGCATCAGAGGTGTACAATGCCCTGGAATAGACTCCATACATAGCGTTTAAAAACGAAGTAGGGTCTTGACCTGGAGCTGGGAATGGTGGGTAAGAACCCACAGACTGACCCTTCAGAGGTTCCGGATTTACCTCCTCTTCCACAGGTGATGTGTCAGACATCGAGCCCTAATTCAAAGGGACCTCTTCATCCTCTCGAGCCGGAGACGGCGCCTGAGATGGATTCGAAACCGGAGATTGAACCTGCGACTTCAAAGGCGAAGCCTCACCTTCTGGATCCAAGACCTCTGGTGATGGAGACACTACATCCTTTCCATGTCTCCTCTTAGGCGACTTCGGTCTCGAGTCCGAATCCTTACCGGAGTGATGCCGAGATTCATGCCTTCGCTTCTTATGCTTCTTCGATTTCGAAGCATGTTCGGATGACGACCTCGAAGGCGACGCCGTGCGGGATCTTGACCTCGACCTCGCCCTTCTTGAACGCGTTCTCGAAGTCTTCTCGTCTTTTCTTCCTCTCAACTTTGCCATCAGAAGTTTAGTTTCCCTCCCTCGAAGTGCCTTCGGGTTCATCTTCTTACACAAAGAACAGCCTTCGACATCATGGTCCGAACTCAGGCACCAGATACAATCCTCATGCGGGTCCAATCGACATCATTTTTGCCACACTCTCCACATGGCTTGAACCCGGTCTTCTTAGTCGACGTCTTCAGCGAGACAAAGAAGCAAGAAAACAGAGAAAACAGCAACAAAGTTACTAACAGCTACAGAGATTCCCCAAAACCGTTAGCGTCGACGACGTGGAAAAAAGGGAACTGATGTCATGATGCCGGCGTTGGCCTATTATGGGTCGGTGATGTCAGCGGAGTCGCGCGCGATGCTGTGCCTCTGTGACGCCGTCCACGTCGGCGCGAAGCTACAAAAAGAATTTCCGAATGTTGCTGACGCAAGGGGATATTCACAAGATGAGGAATCACAAGGTGAGGAATCCACTGGCAGATGTATCGATCAGAAAACAGTGTACTACCTCTCTCAATTACTCGTGCTCACTTGGTCACAGGGAAGTGCACAGAATTAACGATGAGGACGTTTTCAATAAACATTTATTGAACCACAGTCATTCTATTATAAAAATACGTGTGCTGTGACAACCATTAGACAGAAACAGATATATACGATTGCAAGCACTGAGAGTAAATAAACTGTAGAATTCTACCACTGAGCTAAAACAGTTACTATATGCAGATATATAGATACATGGCAATAATCATGAGTACTCCTTAAATGCTACCCCTATCAGAGTGTACCTAAATGCTCCTAGCATGTATGTAAGGTGTAAAGCCAAGAAACCCCCTGGAGAGAGCCAATCCCATTTCCTGATGGGAGAGAACGAAGGACCCTGTCTCGGTCTTGAGTTGGACACCCCACAAGGGATGTCAGACCACTGCGTGCTGGAGGTTTTGCATGCAGGAACCTCAGCGTCTTCTGTCGGCATGGAAGCTTCTCCTCTGGTTGCCCAGTGAAGATGTGGTTCTTTTATATCCTAAACGTAGCCTTAGAGGTTCTACCTAGCTGTGAAATGGTACTGTGGGTCTGTTGTTCAAGAATGACAATAGCGGTGACTTCTGTACAGAGTTATTATACAGAAGATGGTAATCCTGCTGTGCATGTCCTAGACCGGGGATTAAGATATGATACTAAGAATCTTCATGCATAATAAATGAGGCTAGTTTTCGAAGAAAACTACACGACATTTATTCGCCACATAACTAGGTAAAAGGTCAGCGCCAGAACCGTTATGTAGAGTAAGGTAGGACAAATGTAGGTAAAAGGTCGTGCAGCTACCTAGGACTATATCAGGGTACCTTGGGCCTCATAACAGCTCTTTTAACGTCTAGTAGAGGAAGAGTTCTTTCTGCTACAGAATCTGGTTGAGGAAAGAAAACAGGCAGCTCAGCAGATTAGTTAATGTGGAAAGGGGGATAGGTACGAAACACCACCCTAATTCCTATGAAGTTGGAAGAAAGGGTCTTCTAAACTTAGTGCCTGAAGCTCACCAACACGCCTTAGTGAGGTGACAGCAATTAAGAAAGCAACCGTCCAAGAAAGATATTAGAGGGGGCAATTGTGTAATAGTTCAAATGGTGGACCCATAAGTCGTGTTAGAACAATATTGGGATTTCACGCAGATGCAGGTGAGTCCCTTGGTGGTATCACTCTTTTAGTGCCCTCCTTGAAAGCCATAATAACTGGCACTCTTGAAGAAACGACCCCCAAAGACCCCTCCTCAAGGAAGGGTGGAGTCAGCGGTGCAGGGCTCACCTAAAATCTCCGGGTTCACCTGAACCTCTCAGAGGACCCGTAATTACCAAATCAGAGACGCGGGACACCAGCTGAAGGGAGAAGGACGTTTATTTCAGAAATAACTCTAGTTATACAGAGTCCCAGAATGGTCCTCAGACAATTTTACAGGGGCTGCTGCTTTACTCCGCAGCGCACGATGTTATATAATTAAAGGCATAAGCAACGCCCAGCTAGATGGCGAAGTCAACATCTCAGTTAAACATTATTCACACAACGTTCTCAGCATCCCCACTCAAGGCCCAGTTTGCACATCATATCAAGTGGGGATTGTCCATCTACTGCTCTCAGCCTTCGCACTGGAGGCCTGTTTGCACACCATATCAGAGTCCCATTGTTCAGTGACCAGTTCCAGACAGCCGCAAACGATCCTTTGAAAACGGCTTTAGCCACAGGGTTAGAGTTGGGGCTGTCCCTGTGTGTTCAGGGCGGAGTGTTGCAATCCGCCTGCCATGTTGACTTGGTTTGGCAATGTAATTTAGTCTTGCAGGCCTCACAGGCAGAGGTGGAAACTTACAGTCCAACAGTCCCTCCTTTTGCCATACCAAGGCAACTATCTCAGTCTATTTAAATACTCATCAGGTCATCCACTTGTTGTTCGAGCATTATCCTCTCATTCTGTTGGTGAGCATTAGTAGGCTTTGGGAGCATATCAGAGACAGAGGCCACAGAGCGCAGGGTCACAATGAATGCAAAGGCAGCAAGAGAATATGATTCCAATAATAATGCAGAGGAATATGAGGATCTTCCAGCCCCATGTAGACACCAGGCCCCAGACCCAGGACGTGATAGACCATGTCCCATTATGCTCGCGTACTTCCGAGGATATGATGTGCAACTTCTGGATGGCCTCAAGCTGTTGGAGCATAATCTGGAATATATATATATATATATATATATATATACAGCAGCTGGTCCCGATCAATTTGCATACACCTCTGCGACCTGCTAGGATGATATGCAGCACAAGTCTGTTCTGAAGTGTAACAAGGCGGTTCGCTTGGAGTTTTGCAGTGCTATTACTCAGGGACCCAACGGTCACGTTGATGGTGGCTTCGACAACGAGTCAGGTGTCAGATGGCCCCACTATTCATCCTGGGACCCCAGAAAGGCAACCACCCTTTAGCCATGTCCGATAATACCTGTCCAGTAGTGTCAGTCTGGTCCACCGCTGCTGCTCTCTTCTGGACATGGTGCATCGAACCAGCACTATATATGGGCGGGATGATAAAGGCCACGTAGCACGTCCCTCTCCAGCCCTCAGGGAGCCAGGTGTACCCTTTGTCCCCACATATGAAGTATGAGTTTGGGGCGGCTGTCACCAGAGGGGCATAGGTACTATTCAACTTAACCACTGTTGAGCAGCTGCTTGTTCCCACGAGTGTGGTACCTGCCCTTGAACACAGAATGGCGCTTGACGTCTGTAGACTGCGATGGGAGCGGTGACCACATTGGCATTGTTAGTGTGGCAAAAATCGGACCACAACGTGTTTTTTTTTTTTGCATAATCACGGTATTTTCCCCGCTCCTCGTTATTGCCATAGACTCTACTCCCTGTCAGACGAGTTCTGAGCTGAGTGGAGCCAAAGGTGCCTGCAAAGGTGTTGTATGCACGAACATTATTGAGTTCCCACCAGGCACTGCAAAAGCCGTTGTACGTAATGGCAGCGGGAGGAACGTTACAGCTCTACGAGCCGAGTGTGGAAGGAGGCCGTACACCCAGCAGTTGGTCACATTCATAGCCATCTGATGCTGGTGGAGTAATTGAACAAAGGTATTGTTGTGAAATTCAGTTTGTCGACTTAGCGTGTGGTCTGGCAAGGTCACGTGTCGGTGTTCCACTGGGGTAGGAGTGGGAACCGGCTGGGGAATCAGAAATTGATGTAAAACATATCCTCCACTAAAAGGAGGAATATCAGCAGAGTCAATAGGAATAATATCGAAGTTTTTTTTCCAAGTATCACATCAAGTCTCCGCGTTTTCTTCATGGTCCGACTCTTTATTATTTCTTTCACAGTGTGGACTTGTCTCCCCGTCATACCTTGACCGGCCCTCCCTAGTTGCTGCCTGTGATTGGTGGTTGCTTCACTGGACAGCCATTTCAGCAGTCCTATTGACACACTGTGGTCCGCTGCACCAGCACTGGTCAGATATCTCTGCCGGCAAGTATCACAGCCCTGCAGCGAGTGTCAGGCCCGGCAGGATAGAGGGTAGAGAACCTTTTTACTTTTTACTTAGTCCTTTATTCTGGGTCGAATTTTGTATCTGGCGGACCCGGAGACTTTGTGATCAGAGAACAAGGGTTCTCCGAGTGCCAGTACTTCAGCTGGGGTTGCTTCTCTCAGGACATCGTTATCTTCTTCCTCTGTGCTTGTCCAGGTTAGTCTGGCATCACTAAATTGAATGAACCTGGGTACTTATTCACACTCTAAATCCCCTTTTCCTTCTCTTACCCACTGGTCGTAGGGCAGTGGCAATGGCACTCTTTTGCAGTGTACTACGTGGAACCAGTTCTTTTTCCCAGCAACTTTCACAGCTGTCCTGGTGGCCAAAAGGACCTGTCGTGGTTCCGTCCAGCGGGGCTCCAAGTTCTTTTTCTTCTGGAAGTTTCAGACTAGTACCCTATCGCCTGGCTGGATGGGGTGACATGGGCTGTTGGGTTTGGGGGGCAGGATGTCACTGACCTGTTGGTGTATAGAACGTAAATTGTTAGTTAATTCATTCAAATAGTCAAGAAGCAGGGGGCATTCAATGTCAGAATATATCTTAGGTCTCGGTACCCCCCAGATATTTGCTGGTCGTCCAAACACTATCTCGTATGGAGAAAGTCCAGCACAGGAGTTGGCGGTAGCTCTAGTGGAAGGTAGGACTAGGGGAAGGGCATCTGGCCATTTCAGTCCGGTACTAGCCTGTATCTTTGCTAGCTTTAATTTTAGTGTTCCATTATATTTCTCTACCAATCCTGCAGACTGGGGGTGATTAGCAGCGTGAAACCTTTGCTTGATGCCTAATCCCTCAAGCGCCTTCTGTACGATGAGCAATAAAATGACTTCCGTCGTCACTCCAAATGATCCTAGGAATCCCGAATCGAGGGAAGTATTCCTTGATCAATACTTTAGCAGTGGTGAGGGTATGCCTCAACCCATTTACTGAAGGAGCAGACCACCACCAGAGCATACCGTAGATTGTTACAACGTTCTAATTCTATGAAGTCCATCTGGAGTACTTCAAAGGGATGGTAAGGTGGTGCAAAATTGCCCGCAGGTGTCGGAGTGCCTTTCCCTGGGTTATGCATCATGCAAATCATGAACGTTTTAACTAACTGTTCAGCTGTGTAAGGGATATTGTCATTGTGCCAGACGGATGCTAAAAGTTTACGGATCCCTTTTTTGCTAATGTGGGCTGGACCATGCGCCATCGTTGCCACTGGAAGGACATAGGCATCAGGGAGCATCCATCTCTGATGTCCATATAAATCAGTCCAACATCCAGTTTCATCTAACCTTGCTGTACTCTCCTCCCATACCGCCAATTCCTCTATCGTTGCTTCAGCCTGTATCTCCTTTACACTTTCCGTTGTACTTTTGCACATCCCTCCTTCAGGGACCCATCGTGCTGGACCTGCTACATACATTCTGTTCGACATATCTCGTGCTGTCTCTTTGGCTGTTTGGTGAGCAAAGGCATTGCGCCCCTGCCAACATCATCAGTCACCTTTTTATGGGAGCTACACTTTACGATGGCCATGGTCCGAGGATGTGCCAAAGCTATCAGTAACCTGTGTATGAGGGCCCATGTTGTATTCTAGTTCCGTGTGAAGTAACGAAATTCAGATTAGCCCACAGGCGTCCGAAGTTGTGCACAATGCGTATTAGCTGTCAGTATATATATATATATATATATATATATATATATATATATATATATATATATATATATATATATATATATATATATATATATATATATATATATCTCAACATCTAGCGAATCACTTAACTCACAGGCTCTGGACAGGGCCATTAAGTAAGCAGCTTGGGCTGACTGGTATGGTATTTTTTTACTCTCTACTACTGTCTGGAGAGTGGTGATAGCATATGCAGAGGTAGTAGTTCCATCAGCAAGTTTAAAACATGAGCCATCTACATAAAATATTCCTTGAGTTTCTTTCAGGGGTACGTCAGTCAAATCTATTCTTCCCTTAATTTCTTCCTCAGTACGTATAATGCAATCAGCGGGGTCTTCTTGAACATTTCCTGAAAGAATGGGTAGAAGTGTAGCAGGATTGAGTGTAGTACATCTTTGTATGTTAATGTGACTGGCTAGTAGTGTCAATTAATAACCTGTCAGTCGTGCACTAGTCAAGTGTTGTGTTTTTGTTTTGTTCAAAAGGGTGTCCACTGCGTGCGGAACCATGACTGTTATGGTATGGTCCAGCACAAGGCCAGCTGATCGACGAATAGCTACGGCTACCGCTGCAACTGAACGCAAGCAACTGGGAAGGGCCTGGGCCACTGGGTCAAGGACAGCAGAAAAATATGCACAAGGGCGGTGCTTGCCTCCAAGTATTTGTGTTAATACAGATAAAGCTCACAAGTATAAAGGTGGAAGGGTTTCTGATAACATGGGATACCCAAAACTGGGGCTGAGCACAGTGCTTGTTTCAGAGCTAAAAAAGACTGCTGACACTCAGGTGTCCAAGGGAGTGGTGTAGGGACATCTTTGGTAGTGAGGGCCAATAAGGGTTTGATAAATAGGGTAAAGTTCGGAATCCACTGGCGACAATATGAGGTGATGCCTATAAAGGCTCTAACATCCTTCTGAGTCTTGGGACATGGCATTTTGGTAATGGCAAGAATGCGTTCAGGTGTAAGGCGTCTACCATCCTATGATAGGAGATGACCTAAATAGGTCACTTCCTGTCAACAATACCGAAATTTCTTCAAAGAAACTTTGTGTTTATGTGCTGCGAGATGTAACAGAAGTGCCTTTGTGCCCTCCTTACATGCTTGTTCAGAGTCAGAGGCTATTAACAGATCATCCACATATTGAACAAGCGTAGTACCAGGGGGAAGCACCAGGGAGTCTAATTGGGTTTCCAAGGCCTGACTATAGATACTAGGGCTCTCCGTGTACCCCTGGGGAGCGCGACAGAAGCGGAAGCTTTGGCCACAGATGGAGAATCCGAAAAGTTGTCTGCTATCCGGGTGTATGGGAATACTAAAAAATGCATTCTTTAAGTCTATGACTGAAAAGTGTGTGGCAGAGGATGGAATCATAGTAAGGAGTGCAATAATGTCAGGGACAACGGGAAATTGGGGAACCACTATTTTATTTCCCTAGGTCAATCACAAAACGATAAATATAGGGTTGTGACGGATCCAAGGATTTCTTGAGCACAGGAAGTATGGGGCTATTACATACATTCCCTCTAGTCTCCTCTACTACACCCTTTTTCTTTAAGTCCTGGATGATGGAGAGAAGAGCCTTCTCGCCAGCATGAGTTATCTTATATTGAGGTATTCTGGGTAGGACAACATTTTCCTTCATCTGAATAGATTAGGGAGATATCTGCAAAAGTCCAACATCAGTATCACTAGATGCCCAAAGTGATACAGAAATATCAAGTAACTCGGTTGGCAGGGAACCATCTTTGACCAACATTTGGTGAGAGACTGCCTTCGGGCCCTTAGTAATATATACACCATCAGGGGAGCAATGCATTGTGGCATGTAACTTTTTGAGCAAATCTAAACCCATCAAATTCTCTCCACACATATATGTCAGTACAAGAGGTTTATTTACAGTATAGGGACCTAATAGCGTTCTCATCTGTTGCTGGGGCTGTCTGGGGGCAGGGAATTGAAATCCGGGCCCATTTCTTCCTCTAGGTGTTTGCAGGTACGCTTGCTGTAATAGTACTTTTGTTTTCAAATCCTTATTTTTCTTCTCTACCTTGTCTTTGTCCTCATTATATCGATTTTCATTGTATTGGGCCATAGTCAAAATGGCGGCTGCAGAAGCTGTAGACCAAGAATTTTCGGCTGCTTTAAGCCTAGTGGATATGTCTGTGTGCAGATTACAAAATGGTCTACAAATAACCGCAGGCCTCCTTCAGTTGAGGTGTCCTGACCACTGAAGTCTTGGAAAGTGCTGTCGAATTTAGTGAAAAAATCTGAAACTGCCTCATCTTTCTTTTGTTGGCAAGCAGCCAATTTATACCAATTAACCCTACGAGGGGGTATCATGGTCTGCATGAGGGTGATAATGAGACTATTCGTTCTTTGCTTTCTCGCCTCCCTTCCTTTCCTTGGCCAAATTTTATATTTCATCCCAGGTGTTTCAGAGCTCAGCATGTTCCTGATTACGCACCTGTGACCATACATCATTAGGTGTAACAGTACCGAAAAACATGTCTATATCATCCAAAGTCATAATACAGGATTGTGCTGTTTGCGTAACTTCCTTATAACAGGCTACCGATTTTTTTCTAGGATCAGGAAGGAATATGCTACTCACCAGTATGCATCTGTTCTTGGCATGTAGGGCTGCTGCTATTCACATCTTATGCATAGATCGCCGCGTAGTGTTGGGCCCGGATGATTGCACATTGTTGTCCTGGAAGAGTCTTCGAAGTATCACAAGATAGGTGGCTCCTCCCTTAGACTACAGTGCGCATGGGCATCCCCTCCATCCTCAGATTGTTTTTCGCCATTGTGGCAGTGATGGAGTATGATACAGTAAGTGATGTCCATGCTAGAGATTAATTCTGAGTGCTACAGCTGCGACAGGCACCGGGGAGGAGGGAGGGCGAAGTGATCATCAGCAGCCCTACATGCCAAGAACAGATGCATACTGGTAAGTAGCATATTCCGTTCGAGGCATGTGGGCTGCTGAATTCACATCTTATGCATAGAATGTATAGCAGTGTCCTCCTAGCGGCGGTTGCAGCAGTCTGAAAAAGAGTTTTGAGAACAGCCTGTCCTACAGCAGCTTATGTTTGGAGTGAACATCCACGCAGTAGTGTTTGGTGAATGTGTGTATGGTGGTCCATGTGGCTGCTCTACAGATATCCTCTAGAGGAATGTTACCTAGGAAAGCCATGGATGCCCCTAACTTGCGTGTTGAATGCACTCGTGGGGGGACTGCTAATGTGCGTTTAGCTTTTTGATAACAGATTTGTATGCACTTAATCTATCTGGCTATACCTGATTTGGAAATGGGGTTGCCTTTGTGCTGTGGAGAGAAGGCAACAAACAGTTGTTTAGTTTTCCTGAAATCTTTTGTCCTGTCTATGTAATACAGTAGAGCTCTTTTAACATCTAGTGTGTGCAGTGTCCTGTCTGCCACTGAATCTGGATTTGGAAAGAATACTGGTAGTTCAATAGTTTGGTTAATGTGGAACTGGGACACCACCTTTGGCATAAATTTAGGGCTGGTACGCAGCACTACCCTATTAGCATGAATTTGTATGAAAAGCTCCTGAATAGTTAGGGCTTGCAGCTCACTAACTCTTCTGAGCGATGTGATGGCTACTAGAAAGGCCACGTTCCATGTCAGAAATTGTATCACAAGAGTGAAGAGGTTCAAAAGGTGGCCCCATAAGTCTGGTGAGAACTATGTTCAGATTCCAGACAGGCGAAGGCGGGTGTCTGGGAGGAATCACTCTTTTGAGTCCCTCCATAAAAGCTTTAATGGCAGGCACTATGAAAAGGGAGAGGTGCTGCCTGTTTTGAAGATAAGCCGCCATTTCCGCTAAATGTATCCTGATGGAACTATACGCCAGATTGCATCTATGGAGGTGCAACAAATAGCATATAATGTTTTGCGTTGAGGCATCGAGCGGATTTATGTTATTATTGGAACAATAGATAACAAAACGTTTCCATTTTGCTGCATAGCATGCCCTGGTGGTAGGCCTTCTAGCCTCCTTGATGATGTTCATACAGTCAGGGGGCAGGTTCAGGTAGCCAAACTCTATGACCTCAGGAGCCATATTGGAAGGCTCAACTGTTGTGGATCTGGGTGCTGAATTTCTCCACGGCTCTGAGTGAGGAGACTGGGTGTGAGTCGCAGTCGCTGGTGAGGCACCACTGAAAGTTCTAGGAACGTGGTGTACTATGCCTGCCGTGCCCATGTTGGAGCAACTAGGATGAGTGTCATTGAGTGCTGCCGCAGTTTGCGCGCCACCAGCGGTATGAGCGGGGCTGGAGGAAAAGCGTACGCAAATCTGTTTGACCAGTTCATCCATATCGCATTGCCCTGAGACTGCGGGTGTGGGAACCTGGCGGCGAAGGTGTGGCATTTTGCGTTTTCTTTTGTGGCGAAAAGGTCTATCTCTAGATGACCCTACTGCTGGAAATATGGTTGTAGCACTGAGGGATGGAGCTCCCACTCGTGCATTTGATGGCTGTGCCGGCTGAGCAGGTCTGCCATCTGGTTGTCCTTGCTTGGGAGATGTTCCGCCATGAGGAACATGTTCCTTTGAATGGCCCACTTCCACATGCTTTGGGCCAGGTGTGACAATTGTGGAGAGTGTGTCCCTCCCTGCTTTTGGATGTTATACATTGCAGTCATGTTGTCCGTCCGGATCAGCACGACTTTGTTGCACAAATGCAGTTTGAACGCCTTCATTGCCAGGAAGATTGCCATCAGTTCCAGTAGGTTGATGTGCAACTTTTGCTGCTGCGTTGTCCATAGCCCCTGCACTGTATAATGGAGGATATGCGCTTCCCAGCCCTGGAGAGATGCGTCCGTAGCCAGCACTATCTGTGGTACAGGCTCTTGGAACGGTAGGCCCCTGCAAAGGTTTTGTGTGTTCCACCAATGCAGAGAGTTGTATGCACGACCGGTCACCAACACTAGGTCCTGTAGATGTCCCCGAGCCTGATTCCACTGCCGTGCCAAGCACTCCTGAAGCGGACGCATGTGTAGCCTCGTGAAGGACTATGAAGATGCAGGAGGCCATCATGCCTATTAGTTGCATGAACACCTGCACTGGGAGTGAGTGTTGGGGTTTGAATTTTCGAATCAGCAATTCCATGCTGTTGATTCGCGCTGAGTTTGGCTGCGCTGTTGCCGCTAGAGTGTTTATCTCCGCTCCTAAGTACTGTTGTATATGTGCGGGTTGAAGATGAGATTTCGGGTAATTTAGTGAAAATCCTAGCCTGTGAAGGAGGTGAATCGTGCGGGATATGTGGCTGGCACATTGCTGGGCTGACTTTGCTTGGATAAGCCAGTCGTCCAGCTAAGGATAGACATGGATGTGTTGTCTCCGAAGGTGCGCAGCCACTGTCGCCAAGCACTTGGTGAACACTCTGGGGGCTGTAGTGACCCCGAAAGGCAGGACCTTGAACTGGTAATGCTGGTTGTTTATGGTGAACCGGAGATATTTCCTGTGACTTGTGTGAATTGGAATGTGGAAATATGCGTCCTTTAGGTCCAGGGTTGCTAGGAAGTCCCCCTGACTGAGCAATGGGAGAACCTGCTGCAAAGTGAGCATTTGAAAATGTTCTGATAAGATGTATTGGTTCATGGGTCTGAGGTCTAGAATGGGCCTGAGAGACCCATCCTTTTTTGGGATTAAGAAGTACAGTGAGTACACCCCTGTACCCTGTTGGTTTAAAGGCACGAGTTCTATGGCCCCTTTTTGCAGCATGCAGATGACCTCTTGCTGCAATAAGTGCATGTGCTCTGCGGACATAGGACGTTGCCATGGTGGTACGTTGGGTGGAGTGGAGGTTAGCTCTAGACAATAGCCGTATTGGATAAGTTGTCTTACCCACCTGTCTGTGGTAATGCCTTCCCAGACTGGCAGGATCTGCTGAAGTCTTCCCCCGACCGGTGTTATATGGTCTGGGGGCAGTGACAAGACGTCACTGTTTATTTCCTCGTCCTCTGCCTTTGGTGCTGTTCCCCCGGTATCCTCCCTATTGGTTTTGTTATAGGTGGTTTGTATTCCTCCTTTGTTGTATTGGGCTTGCTGTGATGCTTGACCTCTAGAAGCTCCCCTGTTACTGGAGCGACGAAAGGAACTGCCCCTGAACTGCTGTGACTGCAGAGCTCCCATGGATTTGGCTGTCTGTCTTTTTTAATTTTTTCTAGGGTTGTGTCTACATCGGGACCAAACAGAAAGTCAGGGTTAACTGGCTGATTGAGCAGAGTTGTTTGGATTTCTGGCTTGAAGCCAGAGATATGGAGCCAGGCATGTCGTCTGAGCATCACACTTGTGTCGATGGCCCTAGCTGCCGTGTCTGCTGCATCTAGCGCACACTTAATGGATGCGTTTGTAATTAGCTTCCCTTCCTGTATTAGCATTTCTGCTCCCTCCTTATAAGCGTCAGGCAGGTGTTGTAGTAGCTGCTCTAACGTGTCGTAATGAGCCCTATCATATCTGGCTAATAGGGCCTGTGTATTTGAGATTCTCCAAATATTTGCCGCTTGAGCCGCTACACGTTTGCCAGAAGCTTCAAAGATTTTGGATTCTTTGCCCGGAGGAGGAGCATCACCACTTGTTTGAGAGTTTGCTCTCTTACGAGCATTAGCTACCACCAATGAGTCCAATGGGAGCTGGCCTTTGATATACGTAGGGTCCACAGGCGCAGGCTTGTATTTGCTTTCAATCCTGGGGTTTACCACCCGTGCCCTTGTTGTTTCTTTGAAAATGTCACCAGCGTGTTTAAGGACACACTTAGACATAGGTAACGTTTTTACTGTTCTTTCCGAAGTGGAGAAAGTATCAAACAAAAAGTCCTCTTCTACGGGGTCAGCGTGCATTTCCACATCATGGTTAGTGGCCACTCTTTCAATTAAAGCGTTAAACGCAGCCGTATCTTCAGTAGGCGAGGTTTTGACTGTATAGGATTGAGTCTCAGGTGTGGCTTGTCAACAGGGTCTGTCCAGGGTTGAGACTCCTCTTGATCTGTGTCAATAGGATAAGTAAATTCATCCTCTTGGTGCCCTTCCTCCACATCCTCATCAGTACGAGTGGGAGAATAGGCATAGTCTGGTCCATAGGACTCTATAGGTTCAAAAAGAGCAGGTGAGGTAGCAGAGTCCCTTTTCTTTTTGAGTGGTATTTTGTATGACTCCATAGGATATTCTGGAAGGATTTTACGTTTATAAATAGTGAGTCTTCCAGTATCGGAGTCGATGAAAAGTTTAGACTGATTATCATAGGATGGCGGTTGGAACACCACATCCTCCTCCATGGGCTGCGTCCTTGAGGCCACCGACGATTTTGTTGTTGCGTCGGTGCTTTTTTGTAGCAGTAAAGCCTTAGGGCGCGCAGTCGGGGGCAGTCCGTACTTTATCGGTGGCGTAGGCCGAGGAGACGGACTGACCTGCTTTGAGGTTGGCGCCGCCTTAGATGCGACCGTCTTCGTGGTATCAGGATGCTGTTTGTGTCCATGTGTCGACTCGAGCTCTTGGTGCGCAGAAGGCACGCTCTTCCGGATCGACTTGCTATGCTCTTGTGGGTCGAGTTTTGTTTTCGACTCGAAGGCCTTGACCAGTAGTTGCTTGGAGGCCTGAAGCTTTGGATTAGGAGTCTTCTGAGTCCTGTGCCAGTGTCGCCGTCTTTGGGCGTGGACGTCGACGGCATGAGCGTGACGTGCTTGACTTTAGAGACAGGCTTTGTCGATCCGATCGCTGGTCCGACACCCCGTTTTGACCCCGAGGGGTCGATGACACCCTTCGATTTGAGTGGAGTCGAAGCCCTCGATCCGGGGACGACGACACCCTTTGATTTGATTGGAGTAGAAGCCGTCGATCCGACAACTGTTGGTATCAGTTTCGGTTTCGATTTCGCTTCTGTCGGTTTCGATTTCACCGCAGACTGTGGTTGATCGACCTATGGCTCTTTAGAAATATTCTTCGCCGGGCATTGAAGCGGGGCTATAGAATGTAGATGAAGATCTTGGCTAAGGCCTTCCGGCGATGCCTCGACCTGAGCCTTGGAAGGTACAGTGTTATTAGCGGGCCCCGCTACTGCGGTTGGGCCTTGCTCATCGCTGGAGTCGTCATCGATGGCTGATGGCCTGTGCGTCGTCTCCTACCTCGACATCGTCTTCATCATGGACGTAGTCTGCTTCATCGTCCTCATCATAGTGTGAGCCGTGCTCCGATGCGGGATCAGACTGTTGATCTGGATCCTCTTCCTGCATGCCTTCTTCGTCGTCAGCCCCGAAGATGTTCTCTGGGTCGGGCGCTGTCTCCCGCGCCGACTGTCTTGCTGCGCGTCAAAGCCGAAGTGTTTTCTTGGACCTGAATCGAGAACAGGCCATGCAGATGGCCTCGTCGTGGTCCGGTGATAGACATTTATTGCACACTGGGTGCACATCGATGTGAGGGTATTTTGAGTTGCAAACGGGGCACCGTTTGAACGGGCTCTGTTCCATTGTAGATCGGTGATGGGGCCGTCGGTGTCGAAAAAAAAACCGGCCTTCGACGTCCGGCTTGAAGTACTGGAACAAGTACGCGGCACCGAACGAAAGACAATACCGACGCCCCTAAGGCCTTTTGGCCTCGAAAAAAGTGTTATACATGAATTCCGAACGTGAGTTAAGAAAGTACATCCGAACCCAATGGAGGAAAAAAACAATCTGAGGATGGAGGGGATGCCCATGCGCACTGTAGTCCAAGGGAGGAGCCACCTTCTCGTGATACTTCGAAGACTCTTCCAGGACAACAATGCGCAATCATCCGGACCCAACACTAGGCGGCGATCTATGCAAAAGATGTGAATTCAGCAGCCCACATGCCTCGAACATTGAGCCTTAATTTGAAAGACCTCTGATCTTTTCCATGGCGTATGTACCCACATTTGTGCATAATGTGGCAGTATGGCTGGTCTAGCGAGAATAGGGGGGTTAACTGTTGCATCTCCTACATCCGCATCTGCACCTGGATGAAAAACAGGTGGCACTTCTCTCATGGGGAGTTGACGCGGGTGTTTGCAAAGACGGAGTCTCCGATTGAGGTCAGAACCATATACTTTATCTCTAAAGGTGCACAGGGTGACCACACACTCATATAGTTGATCGCCCTGGACATCACCAATGCGGACATTTTGATACATGGTTTGTATTTGGTCCGGGGCATCCTCACCGGTCAGGTCATCCCATATCTCTTGTAGCAAGGTGCACATGTCCAGGAAAGCATTGGTCTGAGCCAATGCGTCCCATTGAGCTATTACGTGCCATTTGTCATTGGCAAAATACTCGGGGCTGTCCATCAATAGGTGGATTTGCCAATCGATTTCATGTTCTTCAGTATTCTCAAATGTATGTCTCAACTGTCTGCCTCTAAGCCTACGGGAGGACCATACACTTCTTCCTGAGGCATAAAGATCACTTTCCACCCGGGCCGCTATATTTCCCATTGCGGAGGGTGTAACCGTTACCGGTGGAGGAAGCGTATGCTGGGTAGGGGTAATTGGTGGCGGTACCAATGGGGTAGGTGGGTCATGGACCTGTAGATACAGGTCCATGACCCACCTACCCCATTGGTACCGGGCGCAGTAGCTGGTACCCCTCCAACCGCACCTGCATTTGCATCTTGCTGGGGAAGGGTGGGGTATACTCGAGGCGTAGGAGCATAAGGTGGGGACAGCCTGCCTTCCAACATAGATGACATTAAAGGGTCACTTTCATCGGCGTCCTCTCTCTGTTGACTGTCTCAAGTAGGATAGCATCCCTCTGTTTGCAACCAGACTTTCCTATCCTCCGCTTCTATATCTTTCTCGACCTTTTCTTTATCGTATGTTTGGGCTTTCTGTGGAAGAGATTTATTTCTGTGGCACCTTGCATCTTTTTCTGCTTTGATCTGTTTTGTGTTTTTTTCTGCCAAGTGCGTAATGCATCAAACATGGCTGGTCTAACTTTTCTCTTAAATAGGTTTTCTTCTAATATGGCTAGGCTTCTTTGATCAAAAGTGCCATGTAATGGCCATTGTAATTCTCCACTACTTTTTGTATATTTGTGCCATAATGAATTCCACATGATTGGTCCTATCCCATACTTGGTATATACTTCAAAATTCGGAGTCCCTATTGGGAGAACCGGACATGGTTCATCCAAGAGGGAGTCCTGTGTGCAACAACAACACAATTTCCTTAGTTTACTAAACCCGGGCATGACCAAATACTTCTAAAGCACAAGTTACTACTTGTGTAACGATATATCTGTAAGAGACATTAGTTAGTATTAGATTCCTTACCTTAGAATATCCCTAGGCGTCAGACTGGATCCGGAAACTTTTGCGTAGCAGTACCCTTGCGCGTCGGTAGGTGTCGTCTGCGGCTCCGCGTCCTTCGTGGGCGCCGTGATGACGTCATCGGAGTACTTAGACGCCGCCTCCGAGTGCTGACGTCAGTTCTTAGACACAGCTTTTCCGCGCCAGCAACGCAGAGCCATGTTAAAAACCAACACTGGTGCCACTGAAACTAGGGCCCTGAAAGGGGGTAACCCTAACCCTAGATATCGGTTCGCAGAACGGGGAGGATGGGTGGGTCGGTAAGGAATCTAATACTAACTAATGTCTCTTACAGATATATCGGTACACAAGTAGTAACTTGTGAATCTGAAAGAGACACGTTCGTATTAGATTCCTTATCTTAGAATAGATACCCCAGCAATACCAACCCCGGTGGTGGGTGTAGAAGAGTGGGGTCTGCAATCCTATGGTCACCCCAGATTTTTGCTTTTTGCTTCACTGGTTTACGACTTTCCCTGGCTGTGGGCCTACTAATCAGACCCACAGCCTAGCTGTTCTCTCTCTAAATTGACAACCATGTACTTTAGGTGCATTTACCAATTGGTACTGGGCCACCTTATCAGTCCCTGTACAGTGTACCTTAGGTATCCAGGGCATAGGTGTACCCAGGGCCTACCAGGGGCTGAAGCATGTACTATGCCACCCTGGCTGGCCATCTAAAACTGCCACAACTGGCTGCATGACAGCTGGGGCAAGGTGGTGTAATCACCCTTTGCTATAGATATAGTATACCTATATCTAACCCTAAAATGGACACATATACTCCTATCAGTCACTACTGTGGCAGGCCTTATCAATCCTGAAGGCAGAGTGCTTGGAATTATGTGAGATGGTGCTCTGGCATGATCTGAGCCTGTCTGCAGCTTGCGGAACCAAGTCCTAATAGCTGTTCCATGATAACGCTATACCATATACTCTTAAGTGCATTATCAACCTCGCGGTTAAATGCTAACTCTGGTATAACAATATCAAAACATGTCGAGTAAGGTGTCATACGAATTGGAATACTACCCCCTCGCCAATTCTGGCGACGGGGGTAGCATTCCACCCTTCTAGAGGGGCACGACATGTATGTAACTGAGAACCCCGGTTAAAGTTAACTCGAGCCTTGGCATTACAAAATGGATGCTGCCACCACAGACACAAGTCTGACCTCCTGCTGCTGGGAGTCCTTCCAGCGAGGGCGGCTTGGACAAAGGGTTTCCTGCCTTGGGAGGTGCTAGCACCACCCCAGACAGGATTTTGTGTAATGAGGTAGGGAGGCCTGAAAGGAATGAGACATGCTGGGGCACACAAGGTTCAAACCAGTTGCTGGGGCACTCCAGCCCCGGCTCTGGCGCGAAATCCGGACAAAGGATAGGGGGTGTAACCACCCCCCTTCCTGGTCCCACCCAGGGGAGGGACCTAGTCAGTAGTGCAGCACCCTTTAGCAGGATAAAGGTAGGAGCTGGTTCCATTCCAAATTAGATTAATCCTGAACTACTCTACAAGAAGAAACTCTGGACTTCGACGTTCTGCTCCACAGAAGACTGAAGAAATCTCCCTTGTGGGCAAGGAGTGTCCACCTTGCAACTGCAGGCACAATCAAGCGTCTAGCGGCTTCCCTTTGTCGTCTTCCCTCGAGGATCCAGACTTCAGAGCCCGACGAGACCCGGATTCCCAGACCTCTCCGACCTCAACTCACATCTGCAGCAAAGCAGAGACCCGTGGGTGCCACGAGACACGTGGGACCAGCCATCTTGAAAGAAACTGCACTTCGCTTCCAGCACGACTCCCGAGGTAAACTCGACCAAGTGCTTTGGGGATTGAGTAGCCCCAGCCCAGAGCAGCCCCTGCACCGAAGATCAGCCCTCCAGCTTCCACAAGATCTGCGTGGGGCCCTTCTGCTTGTTTGCTGCTCGACGCGTTGTCTGGTCACTTGCCGGCTGGCTAGTGGCCTCCTAGACGACGAACCTTGAAATCTTCACTGCTGGTCTGGTTGCTCCAGACTGGCCCTTGCTTCCTTCCAAAAGAGGGGTACCCCGGACTCTCCTAGTCCGCACCAGACGCCTTTTCCACTCACCGCGTGGGTTGCCTTTGCCAAGGCCTGTTGACTCCAATCCCGGATCCGACACCGCCGACAGCGAGAGCCTGCATGGGATAGCTCGTGCCTCCATCCTGGTCGTCGAAGACACCTCCTGGTCCACGTGGCTGCAGAGTCAAGCGTCCACTCTTCACCTGATCGCGACGACAGCATCTGGTTCCTTCCTGGTTCCACACCGGTCACTGGCTAGTGACTTTGAACACTGTCCCCTCTGCTTTCAGGTCCTCTTCTTCACTGATCCACCCTTGGATCGCACCGGACATCTTCCTCCTGGTCGCCTGCAGCATCTTTTCTTCTAGACTCCATAGACTTCAACGCGAGAACCCGACACACTTTGACACCTATGCACCCGCAGCCCGTGGGTGAGGTAACGAGAACATTTCGGTGCTCAAGGGTAGTTTAACTGTCCTAGTGTCCAGTTCCACAGTCGTTTTTGTCCTAACTAGTCAGGATTGTCCGTACTTACCTTTTACTTGAACTGTACTGTCCATAGACGTTGTTACGCATCTCACGTGTGAGTTCACACTCTGCACACGCGTTCCGTGGGCCTCCTATTACTTACCTAGAGTTAGTGTAGCGTGGTCCCATCGATCCTACAGCCTCTGGACAGCTCCATTCCTTCTATCGACTTTCACATTCCACTTACTTAGTATATGGTCTGTCGTGCCTCTAGGGCACCATTGTAATTTTGTGCAACTTGTCGCATTTTTCGTAAGAGATTGTCATGTGCTTAGCCCTCTGACCTCAAAGAGCTCAGAGGTGTTGTTATTAATAAATATAGTGTTTATTTTCATAACAACCTGTGTGGTGTCCTTTCATCTGGTATTCAAGGGGTTATATTGTGGTAAAACAGTTGGCTTCACATGCCAAAAGAGTTTAGCCTAAGACTGCTTTGTCCATGCTACCATTAGGATAGCTGGTCTATAAGGTTGACTTACAACCAATCACCATAAGGGTTGTTTGGACTGATACAAGGTGATCACTAGAATTAGTGAGCATCATATATCAGGCCAACTTCTCACAGTGGGTCTGCGAACCAATAATTACACCAGAAAGTCCTGTAGGACAGAACGGCCAAAGAAGCCATCCCTCCGGACTTGGCTGTCCAGGCAGTAGTGTCTTGCAAACGTGTGCAGCGATGCCCACGTAGCTACCTGACAGATGTCTTGTAGGGGCACTCCCCGGCCCAGGGCAGTTATAGTTGCCGTGGCTCGGGTGGAATGAGCCCGCAATCCAACAGGGGGCTCCTTTCTAGCCAAGGAGTAGCATGCCTGGATACACAAGATGATCCACCGGGAGATGGTCCTCTTGTGCACCGCTTTCCCCTTCTTAGCGCCCACGTAACCAACAAAGAGTTGGTCATCCACCCGGAACTGGCGTGTGCGATCCAAGTAAAATGAGAGCGCACGTTTTGGGTCCAGACGGTGGAGCCGCTCTTCCTCTTTAGAGGGATGCAGTGGCGGGAAGAAGGTTGGCATGGTGATAGACTGCCCGATGTGGAAGGCCGTGACAACCTTGGGCAGGAAAGATTGCTTAGTACGCAACACCACTTTGTCCGGATGGACAGAAAGGAAAGGTGGAGTACAAGAAAGGGCCTGGAGCTCACTCACTCTCCTGGCAGAGGCGATGGCAACCAGGAAAGCAGTCTTCAGAGTAAGAAGGCGGAGAGGAGAGTTGTGAAGTGGCTCAAAAGGAGCGCACATCAGAACCGTAAGAACCAGGTTCAAGTCCCACTGAGGCATCACAAACGGAACAGGAGGGAATGTGTGTGTGATGCCTTTTAGAAATCTATTTACAATAGGGGACTTGAACAAAGAAGGTTGATCAGGCAGCCTCAGAAAGGCTGAAAGGGCAGAAAGGTAGCTCTTGATAGTGCCCAGAGCAGAGCCCTGCTGGGCAAGAGAAAGAAGGAAGAGAAGAACCTCAGAGAGAGGGGCAGCAAGAGGATCCACAGCCTTTGCTGTGCACCATGCCAAAAATCTGTTCCACCTGCAGGCGTATACCGACTTTGTGGAGGGACGCCTGGCTGCCAGAATGACGTTACAGACTTCAGGAGGCAAGTCAAATGGCCTCAACTGTCGCCGCTCAATCTCCAAGCATGGAGGTGGAGACTGGACAGGTTCGGGTGGAGGACCGTCCCCTGCTGCTGCGACAGAAGGTCCTCCTGAAGAGGCAGACGAACCGGGGGATCGACTGACATACTGAGTAGCTCTGGATACCAGTACCTTCGTGCCCAGTCCGGAGCCACAAGGATGACTTGGGCCCGGTCGCGTTTGATCTTCTTCAGCACTCTGGGGAGAAGTGGTATAGGCGGAAAGGCGTACAACAGACGGCAACCCCAAACGCGACGAAAAGCGTCGCCGAGCGAGTGCCGCCTTGGAAATTCCAATGCGCAGAACTGATGACATTGCGCGTTCTCTTCGGTGGCGAATAGATCTAACCAAGGTTCTCCCCATCGCAGAAAGAGGCCTTGCGCCACGTCCGAGTTCATTTAAAAAAAAAAAATGTATTTATTGAGTTTTGATACCAGCAGACAGACAAGAAAATAAGTACCAAAGTAAATACACTATTAATCCATGAATTGTAGACCACAAACAGCAAGAGGCGAAATAATAAGTACACTTATATGACCATCATCAGAAACCTTACTGCCCCATCCATTTCTCTATTGGTAACCATAATTTATGCCCGAACATTTTCCGTCTAATACCCTTAAGTTTATACAGAGATGATTCAAGATGGTATATTGATAGCAATTTCGCTTGCCATTTTACAAAATTTGGTGGTTCCGAATCTATCCATTGCGTAGTAATACAGGATCTATATACAGACATGCATAAAAAAACAAGAGCTTCTTCTGCTGTCGACCTTTTAAACAGTATACTTTCTTCCACACCAAAAATGACCAATTGTGCCGTTAAATTTACCCCAATGCCCAGGCTTTCCTTGATATATCTCTCAATATCTCCTATACATTTAGAGAGCTTCGGACAAAGGAAAAAAACATGAATCGTATCTGCAGCATTTAAATTACAGCGGCTACAGTAGGTCCCCCGACCTGACTTCCATTTTGTTAGTTTAGCTGGCGTGTAGTACAGATCAAACACCGACATATAATGTTGGGCTTGAAAAGAGCCATTTAATAATACACTGATGGCGATCTCCAAACTTCTTTCCAACATACTTCCCTCTACACCCAGCTTATCTTGCCATTTCTTTTCTATAGCCAGGAGATCATCTTCCTCCGTTGCCAAGAGAAGTTGGTACAGAGGACCCATTTTAGGCCTTCTTTTAATTGCTTCAAGAATCTCTATTTTATCTAGAAAAATCATATTTCTTAATAGCTTCTCTTCGCAGAAGCTCAGAAGCTGGACATATTTAAAAAAGTCAGCTCGCTGCAATTTATACTTGCCCGATAAAAAATCTAAAGAGGCAAAGCTCTTCCCCTGAAACAAATCTCCCAAGTCCCGCACACCCCGTTCTTCCCATCTTGCCATCACCCGATCTTTAAATATTTCAGGGAAAAGAGGACACTTATGAAATGGTGTATACAATGTTAACTTACTAAAGATTCCGAATTTTTTCTTCATAATCCTCCAAACCAAATATGCAGTGTAAAATATCTTAAATTTAGTCTTTTTATAATAGCTTGGTTCTACAATTCTGTTCAGACATTGTTTGGCCTCTTCACCCAAAAGCATCTGATAAATAGAAGGGGCAGAGAAATCTTCAATAGGATCATCTGGTAAAATCAACACCCCCATATGTTGAAATAATGCTATCCAATGATAAAATTGAAAGTTGGGAATACCCCAGCCTCCTCTCTCCCTAGATAAGGTACATTTTTTGAAAGACAGACTTGCTTGATGATATCCCCATAAGAATCTTGAGCACATTCTATCTATACGGGCAAAATAATGCGAGGGTATTAAAAAAGGAATAGCCCGAAATATATATAAAAATCTTGGAAAAATGAGCATTTTCAGTATATTAGTACGTCCTACCAGCGAGAATTTTAAGTTATTTAATCTCTCTAATGTTTTATTTGAAGAAGCAATTATTGGATCCAAATTGGCTGCAATAATATTATCTACGTTAGCCGTCAGTTTAACACCGAGGTATATGGCCTCTTGATCACAATTAATATTTTCTGGTCGACCTGCTACAGAATGAATAATTTGGGTCTTACCTACATTTAACTTGTAGCCAGAAATTCGGCCAAACGTTGCTGCCGCTTCTATAATAGGAAGAGAGCTTGCGATATCATTTGACACAACCACAATGTCATCTGCATAAGCACAGATTTTGAATTCGGAATTTTGGATCAGAACGGGTTTAACTGCATAATTACTACGCCACGTCAGAGTTCAGACGCCATTCGTGATCCATCATGCACCGACGGCTGAGCTCGTCCGCCCTGGCGTTCAGAGAACCTGCCAGGTGTTGAGCCACCAGGGTCACGCCCTGGCGTTCCAGCCATTGCCAGAGGCGCAGAGCCTCCTGGCAAAGGGTCCACGACCCCACCCCGCCCTGTTTGTTGCAGTACCACATGGCGGTGGTGTTGTCCGTGAACACCTGCACTACACTCCCCCGGACAGAGGGGAGGAATGCCTTCAGTGCTAGACGAATCGCCCGCAACTCCAACAGGTTGATGTGGAGCCGGGCCTCCGCCGGAGACCAGAGGCCTCTGATCTCCGCCTCTCCCATGTGGCCTCCCCAGCCCTGGAGGGACGCGTCCGTCACAACTACGTGCTCCGGTTGGGGAAGGGAGAGGGATCTGCCGCTGACCCAATCGCGGTCCGTGAGCCACCACTGCAGCTGTCTCGCAGTGCCCTCCGAGATCAGGACGTGGTCGGACAGGTTGCCCTGATGCTGGGCCCACTGAAACTTCAGGTCCCACTGCAGAGCCCGCATCCGCCACCTGGCGTGATGCACCAGTAGGATGCAGGAGGCCATCAGCTCCAGAAGCCGCAGCGTCAACCTGACCGAGACCCGGGATAACGGCTGAAAGATGGGAATCAGAGCCTGAATATCCCGGACCCGCTGTTCAGGAGGATAAACCCGAAACCGCGCCGAGTCGAGAACCGCTCCGATGAAAAGGAGCTTCTGAGAGGGGCACAGGTGTGACTTCGGCACATTGATGGAGAATCCCAGCCGGTGTAGGAGATCTGCCGTAGTCTGGAGGTGGCTGACGACTGTCTGGGGCGAGCCCGCCTTCAACAACCAGTCGTCGAGGTAGGGGAAGACTGAAACCCCTAACCTGCGCAGATGAGCTGCGACCACCGCCATCACCTTTGTGAACACCCGTGGGGCGCTGGTAAGGCCGAAGGGGAGCACGGTAAACTGAAAGTGCTCGTGGCCAACCGTGAACCGCAGGTAGCGCCGGTGGGCCGGCAGGACGGGGATGTGGAAATAAGCGTCCTGCAAGTCCAACGCTACCATCCAGTCTCCTGGGTCCAGGGCAGCTAGGACCTGAGCCAGTGTCAGCATTTTGAACTTCTCCTTCTGGAGGAAGCCGTTGACGTTCCTTAGGTCCAAGATAGGGCGTAGGCCCCCTTTGCCCTTCTTGGGTACCAGAAAGTAGTGGGAGTAGCAACTACACCCTACTTCTGGCCCAGGAACGCGCTCGATGGCCCCCTTGGCCAAGAGGGCCGAAACTTCCTCCTGCAGAAGTCGCAAATGATCCCCCGATACACGGTGGTTCTGCGGTGGCATGGCTGGAGGAGTCGCCTCGAAGGGGAGGGAGTAGCCCCATCGGAAGATCTGTAGCACCCACCTGTCCGAAGTGACAGTGCGCCAGTGGAGGTGGTGATGGCGAACCCTGCCCCCCACTGGCGTCACATGGGCCTGAAAGCACGGACTAGGAGGGTTTAGAGGCGGATGCTGCGGGGGAAGGTGTGGACTGACCTCGCCGTTGTCCCCGACCGCCGGTTACCACGGCCGCCACCGCGTTGGGTATTACCTTGCGGAGCGTGGCTGGCAGCACGTGTGGGTACACCCCTTCCGTGGCCACGAAAGGAGTGAAAGGCAGCAGATTGCTGGCGCGGGGCCGAGAGGCCCAAGGACTTGGCCGTAGCCCTGGAGTCCTTAAAGCGCTCAAGCGCATGGTCTGCCTTGTCGCCAAAGAGGCGACGGCCATCAAACGGCATGTACATCAGTGTGTTTTGGCCATCGGCCGAAAAGTTGGCGGACCTCAACCAGGCGTGGCGTCTGACCGCCACCGTCGTTGCCATAGCTCTACCTAGTGAGTCGGTGGTATCCAGCCCACACCGGATAGAATATTTGGCTGCATCCCGGCCCTCCACAAGGGCTTGGCCGAGTTTGGCCCGTACGTCCAACGGACACTCTGGCAGCACTTCCGCAACCGTATCCCACAGAGAGTGGGTGTAGCGGCCCAAGAGGCATGCGGTGTTGGAAGACCGCAGTCCCAGACTAAGGGACGAGAAGATCTTTTTACCGTACTGCTCGTACCTCTTGGATTCCCTGTCCGGCGGCGCCGACGGGAATGCCGTCTGGGAATTGGAGGCCTAGATGACCAGGCTCTCGGGGGTGGGATGGGTGGACAGAAAACATGGGTCGCCCGGGGCTGGGCGGTGGCGTCTGGCCACGTTCCTATCTACGGGCGAACCCGTAGCGGGCTTGGACCAGGTGCCCAGAAGAACATCGGTCAAGGCCTCATTAAAGGGCAGCAGAGGCTTGGCCGAGCTTGACTGCGGTTTAAGGACCTCAGTGAGGAGATTAGTCCTCATGGCCGCGACGGGGAGCTCAAGGCCCAAGGCCTTGGCAGCCCTCATCAACACCACACTGTAGGTTGCCCCCTCCTCCGAAGCCACGGTAGGAGGGGAGACAAAATCAGTGTCCGGAGAGGTGTCCAGGCCATTGGCCTCCCCAAGGTCTCCTGCCCAGTCCTCATGAGACTGACACTCTCGGGTCAGAGGGTCCTCAGACCCCTCCCAATCCCCTTCATCACCCATCTCCTGATACTCAGGGTTTTCAATCAATGGGGCCTGTTCATAGAAGTGAAACTCCCCAAACGACGTCTGGAGCGGCGCCCATCGGGGCCATCCCGATGTAGGAACAGGAACGAAGGGGGCATCGGGGACGGCGCCGCCCGAGGGCGGCGACAACTGATGGTCCGACGCCGGGGAGGTCGTAAGGTCCACCGGCGAAGACCCAGATCCCGAAGAAGGTCTAGTGGGGTCCCGCGGCGCCGGACCCGAAGACGCCGGCGGCACCGGGACCGCTGGACCCTGCGGCGCCGGGCCCGAAGGCACCGGCGGCGTCGGGATTGTGGAGCCCTGCGGCGTCGGGGCCGAAGCACCTGAAAGCATAAGCCCCGCCCAGCTAGACTGCGAAGTCAACATCTCAGTTAAACATTATTCACGCACCGTTCTCAGCATCCCCACTCAAGGCCCAGTTTGCTCACCATATGAGGTGAGTATTTGTCCATGAATCGTTCTCTGCCATCCCACTCGAGGCCAGTTTGCACACCATTTCAAGTGGGAATTGTCCATGTACTGCTCTCAGCCTTCCCACTCGAGGCCTGTTTGCACACCATATCAGAGTCCCATTGTTCAGTGACCAGTTCCAGACAGCCGCAAACAATCCTTTGGAAACAGCTTTAGCCACACGGTTAGAGTGGGGGCTGTCTCTGTGTGTTCAGGGCTGAGTGTTGCAATCCGCCTGCCATGTTGACTTGGTTTGGCAATGTAATTTAGTTTTGCAGGCCTCACAGGCCGTGGTGGAAACTTACAGTCCAACACTCTGAACAAAGAAAAGTGTTGTCTATTTTGAAGATAGGCAGCCACTGCTGCAAGATGTAGATGTATGGAAGTGTAAGCAAGGCCTGAGCGTTGTAAAAGCAAGAGGTAATAAATAATGCTTTGTATAGATGCATTAAGTGGATCAATCTTTTGGTTATTACATTGAATAACACATATTTTCCATTTAGCTACACAGCAAGTTCTAGTGATAGCTTTACGTGCCTCCTTAAGAATTGTCATGCATTCTGCTGGCAGGTTTAGATATCTAAACTCTGACTTTAGGAGCCAAACTGCTAGGTTTCGCTCCTTTAGGTGTCCGATTTCGCCATGGTTCTGAGTGAGAAGGTTTGGGTTGAGGTGAAGCTTCCCATGTGTAACTACTGAAAGTGCAAGTAGTGTGGTGAATCATGGTTGACAAGCCTATGTGGGAGCTACCAGAATGAGGGTGAGACGTCTGCCTGAGTTTCCGAACCAGAAATGGAAGAAGGAGAAGCGGAAAAATTAAGGCGAATATTCCTGACCAATTCATCCATAGGGCATTGCCTTTGGATAGAGGGTGTGGGAATCTGGAGGCGATGTGTGGGCATTTTGCATTCTCTGCTGTCGCAAAGAGGTCTATTCGTGGAAACCCCTCTTTTGGAGGTATGGGAGGAGGACTAGGGGGTAAAGTTCCCACTCGTGGATTTGCTGCCACATTCTGCTGAATAGGTCATCAAAGTGGTTTTCGGTTTCCGGGAGGTGTTCCGCTAACAGATTGATTTGTTGATGTATTGCCCAATGACAAATGGTCAGAGAGACAGGACAGCTGCAGAGAGTGTGCCCCCCACCTCCATTTTGTACATAGTACATGGCTGTCATATTGTCCGTCCGGGCTAGGACAACCTTACCTTGTAGGCGAGGTAGAAACACTTTCAACTGTAGGTGAACAGCTTGAAGCTCTTGGAAGTTGATGTGGAGGTTTTGGTGTCAGGTGTTCCAAAGACCCTGAACTGTTAGATATTGTAGGTGAGCACCCCTGAATGTGAGGGATGCATCTGTTAGCTTGACCTGTGGAACAGGGTCGATGAACGGCTGCCCTATTAGTAGGTTTTGTGAGTTTCACCACTGCGGAGAGTGACGAGTGCGGCTGTCTATGAGCACTAGATCATGTAGCTGACCCTCTGATTCAGTCAACGGTCATGCTAAACATTCATGTAGAGGACGCATGTTGAGTCTTGCATGAGGCACTATGGCAATGTATAATGCCATCATCACTAGAAGACACATGAACATTTTGACTGTTAAATACTGATTGGGTTGAAATTGTGGTAGCAGTGTCTGAAAATGTTGAATTATGGCTGTATTTGGATAGGCTAGGCCTGTTTGAGTGTTGCACATAGCTCCTAGATATGGTTGCGGTTGTGAGAATTGAAGATGGGATTTTTGAGCATGGATTGTGAATCCCAGCTGATGTGAAAGCTTTATGGTAGTTTGAGCGTATTGATGACAGATGGTGTATGTTGGCTTTGATAAGCCAATCGTCTAGTTATGGGAAGACATACATTTATTGTCTTCTTGGATTGGCTGCTACCACTGCTAAGCAGTTGGTGAACACTCTGGGTGCAGTAGTGACTCCGAATGGAAAGATATGGCTTTCCTGCTATGACATATCTGAGATATTTGCGATTTGCTGGGTGAAGAAGGGATGTGAAAATATGTGTCTTAAGTCTAGTGTTGACATGAAGTTGCCCTGCTGTGTAAGTACTTGTAGACGTGTGACCATATGGAAGTGTTCTGACAGTACGTAGTGGTTTATAGTGGTTTAAGGGCCTTAAATCTAAAATAGGCCGCAGAGATTATTCCTTTTTGGGAATTGGAAAGTACAGGGAGCAAAGCCCTGATTCTTGATGTTGGATTGGAACTGGCTCTAAAACTCCTTTCATTAATAGAGCTTGTACTTCCTGTTTGAGAAGTTGTTGATGTTCTAGACAAAGCCTGTGAGTGTGAGGTAGAATATTGGGGAGAATGCTGGTGAGCTCCAGGCAATACTGATAATACACAAAAGGGGCCCCCTGTAAGCGATACGGGCAGACGTCAGGGGAAAAGTACTCTACTAGAGGGAAAAGCCTACCCTAATAATTTGAATAGTGGCCCAACACGGGTCCCAACACAGAAGGTATTATAGAAAAGTATAAAAAATCTTGCTGGGGGTCGCGTAACTAGTTAGCATGGAGGAGTCTCGTTCGTTATCGGAATTAACCAGACAAATCGCTCCACCAACTAAGAACGGCCATGCACCACCACCCACAGAATCGAGAAAGAGCCATCAATCTGTTACGCGACCCCCAGCAAGATTTTTTATACTTTTCTATAATACCTTCTGTGTGCTGTGTGACCGTTTCATGACCCTCAGGTGAGCTCCATGTTGTGGGTTATTTATTCTGTTGGGACCCGTGTTGGGCCACTATTCAAATTATTAGGGTAGGCTTTTCCCTCTAGTAGAGCTCCAAGCAATAACCATGTTGAATAATTTCCAACACCCACATTATCTGATGTTATTAATTGTCAGGTAGGAAGAAACTGCTGTAGTCAACCCCTGACAGGTGTAGAATGATCGGAGGGGAATGATTATGGAGTCACTGTTTCCAGATTGGGAGGTACAGGTTGGTGGGCCTTTACCCGACCTTTGGAGTTGTTACCCCCTATAGTTGCCACTGTTAAATCGTCTGGATGGAGAGGTTTGAACTGGGTCCTGTATGAGGATGTGGAGGCTTCTGTGGAAGTGGTCTTTGAACCTCCTCTGTAAAATGAGCGACAAAAGGAGCCTCTACTGCTGTGTGTCTGAAGTGCTCCCATGAATTTAGCCACTTCTGTATCTGTTTTCATCCTCTCTAAGGCCTCATCCACTTGTGGGCAGATGAGATGCTGTTTATCGAAAGGGGATTTAATGATGCAGCAGCAACTAGTGCACACCTGATGGAGGAGTTGGAAATTAATTTCACCTACTGCACCAACCCCGGACACTTTTTCTTATGCTTGTCTGGAGTAATTACCCCATCTCATCCCAGTGAACTCCGTCATTTCGGGCAAGTAAACCCTATATATTGGCTATCGCCGCCAATGACTGGTTGATTGTGCAGCAACTCTTCTGTCTGAGGCATCTATGAGTTTGACTTCTTGTCAGATGGTGGGGCATCATCTGTGGTTTGTGAGTTTGCTTCTTTACGAGCATTAGACACAACTAATGAGTCTGGTGGAAGCTGACCTCTAATAAAAAAATGTGGTCAGATGGTGGTGGTTTATACTTTTTGTTCACCCCAAGTGTAAAAATGCATGCATGTGCAGGTCTTTAAAAATATTGTCTGCATCGCGTATAATACCTTTTAACATGGAAAGAGACTGAGACGATCTGTGTGTATTTCCTAATGTATCAAATAAAAAGTCTTCTTCCAAGGCATCTTTGTGTTAAGCGACCCGTGATATGCAGCTGCTCTAAGCTCTTGGTATGAGGTGTTTTCTGAAGGTGATGGTTTCACAGGCTAAAAATCAGGATCTGTGTCTTGATTAGATCATAACCCTGCCAGGGGTCTGGGGGAGCTGGATTATTATAATCACCCCCAAAATCTACGTCTGGGTTTGTGTGAGGATAACCCAGAGGTGTGATATTAAGGTCTTGAGGGGAATGAGGTACCGAAAGTACAGGTGAATGTGGTACTGGAGGAGAAGGAGAAATAGGGGCAGGAGACTAATCGCTATGTCCTTTTTCTTTTTTAAAGGTAATGTCCTGGTAATGTTTCTCATTAATGTCCTGTTGGAAAGAGGTTTTCCTTTTGGAAGATGTTACGGACGCAGGTTTTGTTAAAACGTGTCCAGTCTCCAGATGAATGTGTATTTTCTTTTGCTTTGAATCAAGACTTTCTTGCATAGTTTATAAAATTGGCTCCAGGATTGTTGTAGGAGCAGGTTTTTGTTTCGAGGTCAACATTTTCAGGACCAAAGTTGTTTTCTCTTTCAGTGCCAAATGTTTGGGAGCCGAAGAGGTGTTGTCTCAGCTCGGAGTGGAGCCGGAAGGCTTTGTCTCTGCTTTCGGTGCTGAGCCCAAGGGCAAGCGTTCGAAGATGATTCTCTGTGCCTACCATGGCCGGATGGCAGTGGTGGCCCAGAAGCCTTTTGTTGTAGAGGAATTGACTGTTTTTGTGTGGGCAGGTGAGGTGTTTGGGTACCCACTGCACCTTGACCAGGCAGATCATTGGACTCCAAATCGATCTCTGGTTCGGAGTCTGAATCTTGAATGTAAAAGGCCCCCTTCTTCGGCTGCTGACTCATCCATGTCTTCCTCTCCCTGTTCGATATCTTCTTGGTCGAAGATATTGGGAGTATGTACTATGTTCTGCCTCTACATCTGCATCTCTCTGAGTCAAGCCAGACAGTCCTGTAAGGTCTTCTTAGATCGAAACAGACAGGCTTTAGAGTCTTCTTCTATGTGCTCTGGCAACAAGCACAGATTGCAGACTTTGTGAAGTTCAATGCATGGGAACTCAGTGTGACACTAAGGGCAGTACTGAAACGGAGTCCGTTCCATCGGCATGATCTTCGATGGAGTTGGCATCGAGTGTAACTTAATCCAGATGGATTATGTCCAAAGGCCGCGGTTCAGTGGTCCGACCAGAATTGGTGAAAGTCTTCAAATTTCGATACGCGAGGGATGGAAAATGCTTTCAAACGATACCGATGAGGGTGGAGTGAATTTCGCACCGAAAGGATCCCGAAAACTGTCTCCAATCGGAGCACCCTAATAAACGTCCGAAACTGATGGCGGAAAGAAAACAATATAACAATGGAGTTGATGTCCATGAGCACTAATACCAAAAGGAGTCGTCACCTTACCTTGTAGCTCGGAAGAATTCTTAGAATAAAAATAACATGTAAACATCCGGACCCAACACTAGATAGCAGGAGTATGCAAAGTATGTGTACCTACAGACATACATGCTTCGAACATTCTTTTTTTACCTTCTGCCTATTCACAACTATGTGATATCTGTGTAGCCCTTTCATTGCCAGGGTATTCATCAACTTGTGGCAGAGCGATTTACAAAAAAGGTTGTTTAACCATAAGCACGTCCATGGTCTCTGGGTGCCTTCCTACACACTATGTTTATTGGCAAATTCAGCAGGACAAGAAAAAGGGCATAGGTCAGACCTAAAATTTAAACAGGAGAGTTATATTTCCAAAACAAAGGATATGATAGCAAAACTACATTTAGGATGTAGCAGAAAAAAAAACCACAAGGGAGGGATTAAAAAAAATCAGCCAGTGAAAGATGTCACAATAGGTTTAAAAACCCAATCAAGCATTATCAAACCAACGGACATTCTGGAGACCTCATTGGTGAGGTAGCACTGCTGTAAAGAAAACTGGATTCGTTTTTCTTTTCAGTGGATGGACTCTAAAGAGTAGCTGAATTACCCATTCTAACAGTTTTGCATAAGCTGCAAAAGACTAACCATTCTAGGTCTGAAAAAGTCTCTCTAAAAATTAAAAGCAAACAACTTGCTAGCCTGAAGTTTTAAGCACTGATATTACTATTTGCTCTTGAAAGTAGAATGCCCTTTTGCAACAATCATAAACAAACATTCAACACAATAATTTTTACTATTAAAAAATTGGGCACGCAATGAAAAGTTAAACATAGATCAGAAGTAGGTCAAATCTGGCAAGCGGTGAGGGAGGTAAACATTTTACAGGAAAATAATCTATGAACCAAATATGACTGATGAAGGCTTTCGTCATAGGAGTGTGTTACAATCATACATGACTTTTAGGGACCAATTTAGACATCGGCGTACTGAGTAAAGGCAGGCAGTGTGGCAGAGAATTTATGTCCGTCATCCTCCCTTTACTTCGCCTGCCAAATTTAGAGTTCACTGCCAAACGTGCGGTAAGCTCTCTGGGTTTGTATGAACCACTGTCACAACTGTGTATACAAATCCATTACAAAGTTTGGTGTGCGTCTATTATTGCCAAATGCTACACCAAACTTTTAAATGTTTTTTCATTTCCAAAAACAAACCTTAAAAGCGAGAGTTTGCTGTGGGCAAACCAACTAATGGCTTGATACATGGGAATTTTCTCTCATGGTGGGTGGGAGGGGGAGGGGTGAATAGCAGGGGGAAGTAACTTTAAAAACATTTTTTACCTGTCCCTCCCTGCCAGGATAATTCTGGAAGGGAGGGACAGAATGTTTTTTTTTTTTTAAAGTCATTTGACTGCACATTTTAATACGGCTGAGGGTCAAGTTAGATGGCTTTCCTCAGACAGCCCATATTCGGGCTGTTGGAGAAAGATTGATACCAACAGAGTAAATCTTAGTCTGCTGGTGTAATCCTGGAGGTCTACCAAACTCTAAATCGGGGTAGGCTGTTGGCACTGTAATGGAGTAATCTGTCTGCCAAACTCTAAATCAGGACATTAATTATTTCCATTTAAAAATGTAAAAAAGAGATTGAAAAAAAAAAAGACTTTAATTTTCATTAACATTTTCTTTAAGCTGTATGATAACTGTACTTACCTGATGAAAACTATATGTTAAAATGATCTCATAAAGTTGTCGATTGTTTGGCAAAACATCGCGGGATCCTAATGGCTTTGTTTTAGAACTTGATGGCCTAGGAAAAAAAAAAGAAATAAAATACAAAAATGTACTGTACAACAGAAAGGGTAATTAAAACAATTGGTCAGTGGAAGTATCAACAATTTGAAATTGTAGATGATACTTACTGGATCATGCAACAATAGTACAACTGATATTTCTGTACTGCAACCCAAAAAAGAAACAACAACCTTTGCTCAGGATGGAAAATTATAACCACTGCTAGGGTTATCCAATGAGGCAATTTCAAACCAAGATGATCCCTGCTCACAATTTAGCAAGTATTCTGGTCCACAAAGCTTCATGAGTAGCAGTGGTTTACTCCTTTAAATTCAGCGATAAATTAAGAATTAGTCGCCCTTCCAAATGTTTGCTGTATATTTTTTAATTTAAAAAATAATACACAGTAGCAAACCATGCTTTGGATATTAGCTTGAGGGACAGTCTATAAATAACCAAGATAACTCTGATAGGAATCACAGACTGTCTTGAGGTTGATGCTATATTCATTAAGTAAATAAGAAAACCAGTTACTTACCTGTAACTGTAGTTCTCCAGTATTGGAAGCTTTCATAAATTCACATACCTGAATAATTTCCCCGCCGTCGAGACGGGAGTCTCCGGTATATAAAAAGCAATGCTTAGCAGTATAGCTAGATGAAAAAAAAGGCCTAGGTCCATTTCCCTTTTGCAACCCATAACCTTTGTTATGTAAAAAAGGACCAAACATTTCCCTTAGCCAATCAGAGCTCCTCACCCTCTAGACCCCTCCTGAGAGAACCTTTTGCCCCTCAGATTTTTGGGCACTTGTGCTATAACACTCTTTGTGCCTAATCCGAGGTGAGTCTCTCAAGGAAGGAGGGTGGGCGTATGAGAATCTATGAAAGCTTCCAATACTGGAGAACTACAGTTACAGGTAAGTAACTTGTTTTCTTACTCCAGTATTGGAGCTTTCATAGATTCACATACCTGAATCAGAATAGCGAGCAGTAAATCATAGCACATTTTGTTCTGTCACCTACTTTTCCCAAACAAGTAACACAGGTCATTCTCTCGTAGCAATAGCTGTATAAAAATATCCATAGACAGATTGTTCATAAATGTTATAATAAACAGTGTACAATAATAAAATGTGCTTATCTTACCAACCAAGGAAGGAGGGATGACAAAGAAGGCTCACCGTTATTGGAAAAGGTTCCTCAGTACAGCTTGTCCCACCGCTACATCGCTTCTTGCGTGAGCGTCCAGGCAGTAATGTCAGGTAAAGGTATGCGTACTCCTCCAGGTAGCCGCCCTGCATATGTCCTGAATAGAGACGCCTGAAAATAGAGCAGTAGAGGTTGATACAGCTCTTGTTGAATGTGCACAAACACGTGCACTCAACGGCTTTCACGACGCCTGATGACAGAATTGAATGGCGTTTGAGATCCATCGTGCAATTCCCCGTTTCGACAACTGGAATCCTTTCCTGGGGGGACTAAAAGCCAGAAACAATTGTGTTGATTTTCTGAAAGTTCTTGTCCTTTGTAAATAAAATTTCAGACAATGCTGAACTTCCAGAGTGTGGAGAGTTCTCTCTGCCGCCGTAGATGGTTGAGGAAAGAATCTTTTAAGGATCAATGGCTCATTCAAGGGGAAATCCATTGGCACCTTTGGAATAAATTTCGGATTTGTTCTGAGCACCAACCTGTCCTCTCTGAACTGCAGAAAAGGTTCTTGCGTTGTTAGTGCCTGTATTTCTCCCACTTTCCTGGCTGATGTTAGAGCTATTAAGAGAGCCACCTTCCAGGATAGGAATTTTAGATCAGTTTTTTGAATTGGTTCAAATGGTGGTTTCATCAATTGTGATAAAACAATATTCAGTTGCCATAGAGGAAGTGGAGGCCTGACAGGTGGGTAAACTCTAAACAACCACTTCTTGAACTGCTTTACAATCCTCTTCGACCACAGAGATGGACCCGTTGAACTCCTTCTGTATCTAGAGATCGCCGCCAAATGCACTTCAATAGAGGCATGGGCCAATCCAGACTTTGCCAGACTTAGTAAATATGGGATGATCTGATGTGCTCTGCTTGCAGAGGATGTAAGTCATTTTCCTGACACCACAAGCAGAATCTTTTCCATTTCATCCTACATGTCTTATTAGTGCTTTCAGCCCTCTTCTTTGCCAGGATCTCTCTGCATTCTGTCGGAATGTTTAAGCGATGAAATTCTCTGTATTCAGGAGCCAGGCCGCTTATTGTAGTGATGTCGGGTCTGGATGCTGCACTTGTCCCTGAGCCATAGTCAATAGTTCTGGTATTGGCTGCAGATGTTTTGGCTCTGTCTCTTGTAAAATGAGCAGTTCCGTGAACCAGTGCTGCCTGGGCCACCAAGGGGCTATTAGTATTATCCTGCACGGTTCCTTCTTCATCTTCATGAGCACTCGCGGCAGGAGGGGAATCGGCGGAAAAGCGTAGGCAAAGACGCCTGACCATGCCATCGAAAACGCATTCCCCCACAATCCCCTTTCGTGATGCCAGCTTGCAAAGAATTGGAATTTCTTGTTCTAGGCTCTGGCAAACAGATCCACTGTTGGTATTCCCCATTTGGCAAAGAAAGATTTTCAGTAGTGTGTCCTGATCGAGTTCCCACTCATGACAGGTCGTCTTTTGCCTACTGAGAGTGTCCGCTGTCGTGTTCTGATCCCCTGGAAGATGTACGGCCTTCAGAGTTACCTTGTGATTTACAGCCCATTTCCATATTTTCTGTGCTTCTCTTGACAGAGAGACTTGCGCCCCCCTGTTTGTTTATATAGTGCATTGCGGTCGTGTTGTCTGTCCGCACTAAAACCGATCTTCCTTCTACTCTTGGCAGAAAGGCCAACAATGCCAATCCTATTTTCCTTAATTCCAATATGTTTATGTGAAGGTGTTGTTCCTGTTGTTTCCATCGGCCGCTGACTTGTAACTCCTGGAGGACTGCTCCACATCCTTCGAGAGAGGCATCCGTGGTAACCACTAATGGAGCTGGTTCGGTCAGGAAGGATAGACCCACCGATATATTGCTTCTGTGAGTCCACCACACTATCACCTACAACATTGGTTGCGTGACTTTGATCTTGTCCTCAAAGGATCCCTTTGCTTGGCACTACTGTAGATCTAGCGCCTCTTGTAATGGACGCAATCTCAATCGACACAGGGAAATGAGTGGTATGCATGAAGACATCGTCCCCAGAAGTGATATGTATTTTCGCACTGAAAGACACCTTCTTCTCCTGAACTCTGGCCAGAGAGACGAGTCCCAATTGTCTTTCTATGGATGGGAATGCCTTGTTTTGAGACGTATCTAGGACTGCACCCAGAAACGTGATCCTTCTGGATGGTTGAAGAGACGATTTTTCTACATTTAAAGTCAGACCCAGATCTGCAAACAAGTCCATGCAAGCCGAAGTTGAAGCTTTAGCCGCCTTCTGCGATGGTGCCTTTATCAACCAGTCATCTAGGTATGGGAATATTTTGGGGTTTTGTCTTCGGAGATAAGCTGCCACCCGTGCTAGACATTTTGTAAAAATTCTCGGGGCAGATTTGAGGCCGAATGGCAGCACTTTGAACTGGTAATGGTTTTTGGCCACTGTAAATCGAAGGTACTTTCTGTTGGAAGGCTGGATGGGGATATGAAAATATGCATCCTGTAAATCTAGGGAGGTCATCTGATCTCCTCGATTTAAGAGTAGCAGAATATTTTGGAGGGTCACCATTCTGAATGACTGTTTCTTGAGACAGGCATTTAGAGACCGTAGGTCCAGGATTGGACGCCACTTGAGAGCATTCTTCCGGATCAAGAAGAAACGGGAATAAAATCCTTTTCCTCTTTGGGAGTTTGGTACTGGTTCTATTGCTCCCTTTCGGAGCATTGCCCGAATCTCCCGACGCATTTGAGATAGGTGTTTGACTTCTTGATACGTAGGTGGCGTGGGAGGAGGGCAGCGTAGAAATTCTAGAGTATGTCCGAATTTTATTATATGGAGGACCCATTTGTCTGATTTTATTCTCTGCCACTGACGTAAATAATAAGTTACTCTTCCACCCAGGGGAACATTTGACGGGGTAGGAGGATAAAAATCCGGAGTTTGAAGGTTGTCATTGTCTTTTGTGGTTGTCTTTACCTGGACAACCTCCTCGTCCTCTGGGAGTGGACTTAGAGTAGCTTCCAGACTGCCTCTGGCCATATTGCTGCCGGTAGTGCTGTGATGAGTAAGAATAGGAGGTGTATCTTCCTTGTTGGTATCCACCTCTATAAGAAGGTTGGCCTCTTCCATGGGCGCCTAGAAAGGGCACCTTTCGATACTGCAAAGTACCCAAGGCCTTCGCCGTATCCTTCTTAATACTCTGAAGTGTCTCATCCACCAGACGTCCAAACAAATCTTCCCCATCAAAAGGTAGATCAAGAATCTTATTTTGGACCTCCGGTCTAAAGGCAGTGGCCCTCAGCCAACCCTGGTGTCGTAAAACTGCTGCTCCTCCTAGGTAACGAAAGTCTGTGGTAGCTATGTCCATGGCACACTCGATGACTTCAGCTGAAGTCCTCTCACCTTCCTGCGGAATCTTCTTCGCCTCCTGTTTACTATCTTCTGGAAGGAGGTCGACATATGGTGCTATATCACACCACATCTGCCTGTCATATCTGCCCAGAATGACAAGGGCATTAGCTGCTCTGACTAGGAGAGCTGACATCGAGGAGAATATTTTACCTGCATTGTCCAAACGCCGTCCCTCCCTGTCCGGAGGTGCAGAAATAGGCGCTGACGGGTGTCCGGTTTAGGATAGCCCAGCAAACACGCTGGAGCGTCCAAGGGCGCCTTATACTTCTTGTCCAACCTAGCGAGTACAGGTGTAACCGTCGCTGGGGTTGGCATCACCTGCTAACCTTCCTTCCATACATGGTCGATGATTGGTATGGATCGGACTGATTTTTGATAAGGCTCTTTAAAGTCATAAAGAAAACATTCTGCCCGAGTTGTCTTTATAGGCAGCTGAAATCTTTTTGCAGCTCTTTCCATCAAGTTGTGGAATCCACCAATATCCACTGGTTGAGAATCGGCCGGCCTTTGAGTGGGTGATGGTGGGGATGGGATTAGATAGTCCTCCCATTCTTTGTGGGGCTCCGTTAGCTCCCCCTCCTCATGGTCCTCGTCATCTGTGGTAACCGAAACCTGGTGCTGTTGGACCCGAGGCGTCTGTGGAGTAGTGTTCCGTAGTGATTCCCTGCTGCGGACTGGAGTAGCCGGAATAGAATGGGGACGTGAAAGAGGAACTTCCTGAGGGACTACTGACGGAGGAAACCTCTTCTTATAATCTGCCAACATGAACTGCAAGTCCATCATCATTGAGGATGGCATAGCGACCATCTCCTCCTGAGGTTCTTTTTGGTAACGATGCTGTGAGAGGCTGTGATATTCTTCATAACCCTCTTCATCATCATCCTCCTGACATTTCACATGGAGTTGCGATGGGCTACTGGCGTACCTGAAGGGTCCATCATCCTCCTCCTCATCCGACTCTTCCTCCTCCAAAATGTGCGATGGAACCAGAGGAGTAATCTTGCTCGGGGAAGTAACTGCTGGTGTGATCTTCCTCTGTTTTTCCGGAGTTTTTCTCGACGACTAGTCAGTCGACGAGATCGCCGTCGACACTACCGTCGACGATGTTGTTGTCGTCGTCGACACTGCACTAGAACCATTCCTCGCCGATGACACAGTAATCGTCGTCCCGTTGTCGTCACCTTGGACGACGATCCTGTCGTCGACATGGTAGTTGTCATCAGGGCAGTCGTTGACGATGGCGTCGATGTTACCAGCGTCGATGTTACCGGCGTCGACACTCCAGTCAATGCTGACGCAGTCGACACTATCACAATCAATGCCAGCTTCTGTACCTCTGTGGGTGTCGCCGTAGACTATGACTTCGTCGACATGATCGACAATGTAGATTTTTTGCTTTTCTGCTCAGGAATACTAGAGGATGGCTTCTTGAAGGACTCTTGGACCAAAGGTGGGGTCTTTGAAGGCTCAGAAGAGGCTCTCTTGGATACTTTTTCCTCAGAAGTGTGTCCTTTGCTCTCCTTGGTCTTTTTTGGGGCCTTCTCAGGACGTTCCCCAGAGGAATGAACCTGAGGAGATCTTGTTCTTTTTTGAGATCTCCTAGATGAAGTGGAGGACTCCTGGTCACTATCACTAGAAACCACCTCCTTTCTGGCCTTGATCTTCTGAAGCCATATTAAAAGGCGTCCCTCACGACCGCTAAGGGTCTTGCTAGAGAAAGTGCGGCATGCCTTGCAGTCCTTGGCTTGGTGGTTCGGATAAAGACAATAAATGCAGTCTTCATGTGGGTAATCAGTGTAGAGTCTCTTTTTAGAGCAGGTGGCACAGGCTCTAAAAAAAACTTGTTCTCTTTTCCAGACATTCTACAGGATGTAGATGAGAAACAGGTCACAAGAATCTCAAATCCACAAGAAAATAGAATGAAAACAAGCTTCTACAAGGTTGGAAATCCAGAGTTTGAGCAGAGCTCAAAGGAGACTCCCTAGCACAACGTGCCGGAAGAAAATCTGAGGGGCAAAAGGTTCTCTCAGGAGGGTTCTAGAGGGTGAGGAGCTCTGAATGGCTAAGGGAAAGGTTTGGTCCTTTTTTACATAACAAAGGTTATGGGTTGCAAAAGGGAAATGGGCCTAGGCCTTTTTTCAGTTAGCTATACTGCTAAGCATTGCTTTTTATATACCGGAGACTCCCGTCTCGACGACGGGGAAATGATTCAGGTATGTGAATCTATGAAAGCTCCAATACTGGAGTAATAAGAGATAAAAGTACACTATCTTATCCTACGACTCCAGCCAGAACCATGTTTTATTTCTGCTCCTGCCAAGTTAGCAAAGTTGCAATGAAACGTATGACGCTAGAAAAGCATTGTTGCAGGTAGGAAACCCATTTTGTAGCCTGCACTCTTTACAGCAGTAAACTCCAGAAAAAATTTGCCTACTTTACGATATGGAGCTAAACAGAATCCAAGCAACACAGTATTGTGAATGCTTAAAGAACACCTTTTTATAATTTGCAACAAATACGGAGTATTGATGGAAATCACTTGCCAAATGTTTTATGTGTTTTACTATTTTACAGGAAAATCCTTATATTCAGGGACTTCACACGCGGATTCATTGAAGGTAAAATTCCTTTAAAACTTCAAATGGCAGTGGGAGGAGAATTTAGAATTAACTCTACCCCCTTCCCAAAACTTTTGGTTTTAAGGAAGAGACTTCCACCATGTTGTGCACTGTGTGAAGCTGATTTTTTATGTAGTGTCCCAAAATGAGGCACACTAAGTAGAAAGTCCAGACGATCCTTGTTGGTTTACAGGGCTTAAATCAATAAACCCAAATTATCTTGATAGAGCAAGGTTTCGCACGTTAAGAAACTAGCTCAGATTCAATCTTCTCCAAAAAACATGTAATATTGTAACCAACATGTTTTGTGAACACTAATAATTGCACTACACGACATTTACTTCATCTAGGGGAAGCTTATCAATGAGCTTTACTAACCAGTAACCCGAGGGACTTAATATGGCTGCCGAAAACGTAGGAATCTTCTGCACAAGCGTCTACTGCATCTACGTAGTATGACGGCTTTCGCTTTGGTGGTAATTATTTGCAGCTGCGCAGTAGTTCTTAAGATGGCCGCTTGACTCTCACATGCTAAAGCACATGCTGTGCTAAAACTAAATCTCGCAGAGTCAGAGATTTTGCAGAAGGAGAAGAATCTGTCCATCCGGAAGGGGGAAGAATCGAGGAGAATAGTATCAGAGAGGGGTGCAACGCTGCCTTTGCACTTAGAAGAGGTCACCTGTCCTGTCCTGAACTGTTGGCTCCAGACTATTCAGGAGTCCCTTTTTCCAGCCCTTGGCCAGGGGTTTGTCTTCACACCATTCTAGGTAAATATAAATCTGCGTGGCATGTCCTTGTACCGTTTTCCATTTCCACCCTTCCCAGGTACCAATGTCATGAGATTTTACTAAAGTTTCTATATATTTTACTTTAATCTTATTTTACATGAAGTTGGTGTTTGACATGTATTGGTATTTGACTCACAAAATGTAAGCATAGATAAAGGTTTTAAAACTCTCCCGAGTCTGTGATTATTCAAATAAAAGTAAATGTCATTTCTACCTATTTTGCCAACAACCTGATCTAATGGACCAGAGGAAATTAAGAACTAAGGTGATATGGTTTTTGGTAAGAAATGGTGTAAAGTAGATTTTATTACAAGGTAAAAATAATTCCTGATTGCCAGCGGTGATTATCAGCTTATGTATGAGTGTTTTATGGGCCCAGGTGAGTATGTTAGTTTATGAGTAACCCAAGTTGGTAAACTCGCTGCATCACTCTTTTGTGGTAGTGTAGGCGAGCAGTTTAGGTTTATCAGACGGTAGTGTTAAGCATTTGTTGTACCATAGAGTCAATAAATGAGACACACTCGAAGAAATTCGAGATCAGTTTAGAAAAAATAATTTTAGATACCAAGATCATTGGAATAGGGCAAGTACTTTAGACATGATCACATTTTACAGTAGAAAATGACAGCTGTCAGATTTGAGACATGATACTCAAATGCTGTAATGTTATCCTATATGAGAAACATTGATTGCATAAGTACACTTACAGACTAGTTACAAGACTGTTCTTCTGGACTTCAGGTAAGCAGGGGCCAAGTTCGAAGAAAGTACCAACAATTCAAGGTTACCTGCCGTTGGGTGTCCGGGTGCAGAGGTGCTTTAAGCGGTGTTAGCCTCAAACACTACACGCTGAAGTCAATGGGTACCTGTAAAAAAAAAATAAAGTGGGGGGAGGGTGTTGGCCCTTGAGGGACTCAGGACCACAGAGACACTGTTGGTTTACATGAGCCCAGGCTGGGGTGCTCGATTGCAGAGGTGTTCTGTCCGGCGGGATGGGAAGTGGAAGGTTCTCACAGTTACTCGTGGCCGGCTTCTTACGGTCACACCTTTGTATAAATGGGATGCTAACGACGGTAATCAAATGACTAGGGCGCTCAACCTCGGACCTGGAGATCTGGGTTCGAGTCTCGGTAACGAGAGACAGAGAGATACATATACATACACACACACACACAATATATATATATATATTACCTACTGGCGGTCGCCAGTAGGTATATATAGTTAGGATTTTATCTCTATGGGTTTTTTGAAAATTCTATGTCTAATAACTGTGGCGTTTGTGGACGGAATTGGCTGAAATTTTCAGGAAAATGGCACATTTTGTTTCTGAGCAGCCCTTGAAAATTTGGGGGGGGTTCATCAAGGGGGGGCCGAGAAAAAAGGGGGGTCCCAAAACGTGTTTTTAACATTGAGTTTTCCATAGGGCGGTTGGCCTCACTTTTAGCCCGAACGGCTGAATGGATTTGCACGAAACTTGGCAAAATTGTAGGGACTGGTAGCCCGATGTGCCTTTTGTAGGTCTCAATATATGTGCTCCAGTGGATTTTGAGAAATTAACGTTTAAAAAAAGATATATATCTGTAACAGCGGACCGGGCAGCGCTCTGGTTCGCGGACTTTTCGCGCAACGGAGCTTTGTGAAGCGAAGCTGATTGGTTCTCCGGCGTCTGTCAACATTCCAAACAGTCCGTAGCGGCCGCCATCTTGTCTCTCGGTAGGATCGAGAGACAAGAGGAGGTCAAAACAAAGGGGGAAATAACTATAAGGGGGCATAGTAGATCCTCGCTGACCCCCTAGGTTTGATGTGGAGGTTTTAAAAGGGCCCCGCGGGGCAAAAAAAAAAACAAAATAATAATAATCGAACGGCTGAATGGATTTGCACGAAACTTGGCAAAATATTAGGGACTGGTAGCCCGATGTGCCTTTGCTAGGTCTCAATATATGTGCTCCAGTGGATTTTGAGAAATTAACGTTCAAAAAAAGATATATATCTGTAACAGCGCTCCGCTTCGCGTAATTTTCGCGTTACGGAGCTTTGCGAAGCTGATTGGTTCTCCGGCGTCTGTCAACATTCCAAACAGTCCGTAGCGGCCGCCATCTTGTCCCTCGGTAGGATTGAGAGACAAGAGGAGGCCAAAGCGAAGGGGGAAATGACCATAAGGGGGCATAGTAGATCCTTCCTGACCTCTTAGGTTTGATGTACCATTTTGCCAAGTTTGGTGTAATTCCGTTCAGCCATTCAGGCTGTAGACGTATGTAAATGTCCTATGGAAAATTGCATGGGGAAAACACATTTGAAAGTGTTGAAATTTAGAACCAATTAAAATGTTACTTTGGTTTTGTATTTGTGTGTGATGAAAGTTAATTGGTTATGTATATATGTCAAATGAGAGGAAACCACAGCCATTTTGTGATACTACTGTCTGAGGTACATTTGTGAGGAATTTTTGGTGGTGAATTTCTGGTGTTTGATTTACACAGTACTAACACTTCTGCTACTTTTAAAAAGGTGAGTTGTTAATTTGTAAGGGGAACTATGTTGTACACTTGAAGATAATTTGAAAAATGTTTTCTGTTATTTATTTGCAGTCCTTCTGTTATACTAAATACTTGATAAGGTTAGTTTTATATTATGTATTACTAAAAACGATAAATGAAAGTGATTATTTTTTTCTGCAATTTACAGCAAGCAATTTCAAAATAAAATGGCTCACAATGAAGAGACCGTGGCAATTTCTTTTGAATTGTCCAACACATTGATTGAAATTGAGAGCACCAATAATGAAATATTGTCACAAGGAGGAGATGGCTTGTATGATTCCATTAGATTGATTGAAATGGACAGCACCAATAATGAAATATTGTCACAAGGAGGAGATGACTTGAATGATTCCACTACATTGATTGAAATTGAGAGCACCAATAATGAAATATTGTCACGAGGAGATGACTTGAATGATTCCACTACATTGATTGAAATTGACAGCACCAATAATGAAATATTGTCACAAGGAGGAGATGACTTGAATGATTTTTTTGATCAATCTCTTGATGGCGAATTTATCGAGTGTTTGGAGACCATAGAGTTACAAGAATCATCATTGGAGACTTTTAATGAGGACATTGCTGATGAGGACATGTTACTAGTTCTTTCAAATTTAGAAAATTCTGAAGAATAAATTTATATTTAGAATTCAAAAATTGTTTGAGACATTATTCATTTTTATTTTTAATTTATGAGGTTGTAGCGAAGTGATTGTAGTATAAAATGAGACTTATAGTATAGAGTGCAACATTTTTATGTTACATGGTAAGTTTACTCATATTTACTTCCCTTCTGCCACTATATTATCTCCAATGTGTATTTGACATGTCTTCTTCATCTCCGGCCTCCTTTCTCTCACTGTGTGTCTCCGATGCATCTTATCGCTGCTATTTTGTGTAATTACAGAAGAGAGTAAAATAAAATAGTTCGGAACGTGAAAAGGGGGCAAAGTAGAGTACTCCTCACCCCCTAGGCCTTTTTAGGCGGTCCCAAAAGGATCAGTTTCTGCTTTCCTGAGAGATTATGGTATGAGTTCCATATACCACAATAACTTGCATTACAACATGCAAGATATCTATCTCCTATTACCAACTTTTGGAGATATTCGCGCTAAGCGCGAATATCTCCAAAAAGTAACACCTGCCCTGAGCAGTTCTTAGCCATGTTATCCAATGGGAGGTGGATAACATGGCTAAGAGCATTAGCTCGGTAATGCATGAATATCCGCCAAACCGGCTCTTAAATCCCTCCACTGGCTCCCAGTGAGAGAGAGGGTCATCTTTAAGGCTCTCTGCTTGGCCCATAAGACCCTCAACAACAACGGCCCCCCTCTTCTCAAAGAAATCTTAAATCCCTATAAAACGAAAAGAGACCTTCGATCCAGTACAGAAAATTTCATCTCGGCTCCCAGAGTCAAAAAAGCCAAGACTGGCGGCCGTCGGTTTTCGGTCCACACTGCTAAATATTGGAACCTTCTCCCACGAAGACTCAGGACAGAACCGAACTATCTCCAGTTCAGAAAAACCCTTAAGACCTCCCTTTTTCCCCAAACATAATCACACCAGACGGCAGAAACCCCGGAAGAAGCAGGTCAGCGCTGGGATGCTCTTTCGAGTTACTACGCGCTTAACAAAACCATTAAATAAATAAATAAATAAATAAATATCGCTGAGTTTTTAGCGATATTCATGCATTGCGGCCGTTTATTATCGCATTTGCGATAAACCTTGATAATAGTAAGGTTTATCTTCGATAATTTCTGACGATGCTTAGTGGTAAAAAATTGGTTGGTAAGCATCGTTAGCGATAAATATCGCTTAACTTTGGTAATATGCCCCAACGTCTGTTAACGTTCGATTCGAAGGAAATGAGGAAGTGTTGAAAAACATTGTCTGCGCCATCTTGCCTTTTTTGAAATGCCACACTTTTGTCGTGCACGGCAGCCATTTTAGATGTCTTGACCAGACCCACTCTCTGCACGCTGTCGATTCGTAGCATGGCTCCTCACCCACGCAAGCATCTTCCCTAGGCACTGGTCACCACCGCTCTCTGTCTTATGCATGGGCAATAAACCTCCCCCCATCTGCGCTGCTCTTCCCTGAGAATCACACTCTGTGCCCGCCCGACACCTCCCTTTCGCCCTATTCACTACCGCACCCTCTGACACTCCTCTTTCTCTGTGTCCGATTGTCCAGGCTATCAGCTAGCCCTGCAGATGTAGTTTATGGCCCCAGCTGTAAAGAATCACCCCTCTTCAAAGGAGTTATAGTAGATCAAGGCCCACACCCGATGAGATCCGTCACACCACACGTGTTCCTACTATCTGAAAACCAGCCTGTATTGTGATTGGGGAGGGGACCGAGCCTGAAGCGGAAGATTCCAGGAATGACTCTTTGTACATCAAAGTTTTTACAATTATGTGTCACATTAAAAATATATAGCACTCCAACAAAGTAGTAGGAATATAAAACTTTAATAACATATAAATATATACAACAAAACAAAAACAGTAAAAACATTTAAACAACGAAGAGACCGTGGCAATTTCTTTTTAATTATCCAATAGATTTATTGAAATTGACAGCACCAATAATGAAATATTCTTGTCAGTAGCGGTCTGTTGTGCGAATAGTTCCAAGGCAGCAGAACGCGCTGAAATCTAGATGGCACGAAAGTGATGTCTAGTAAGTTGCCGCCCAGCAAAAAACGGCGTGGGGCGCCGCGGGGGTGAGTGAGTCCAGTAGGCACCACAGCTATTCTTACCGGCATTGCAGAATTACTGCTGGGGACAATGCCTGTGCTGTAGCAGGGTCACAGCAGAAACAAAAAGGATTCTGTTGAAGATGTTGTTGGTTTTCAATTTGAAAACAGTTCTGGTGTCAACTGCTATGCTAATGTAGTGGTTAATGTTTTGTTTTCTCTAGAAAATGTAAAAGAGGGGGAGGCAGTCCAAAGTTCCGTTAAAAGGGCAAAGGAAAGGATCGGTGGTTTGAACTATCAGTCAAAAAGGGGAGGGGGTGCAATAATTTTTCCTACCGGGTCACACTGTGCTTTCACCGGAAGTGAGGTCTGCAGGATTGTAGTAATTCAAAGTGAGGCTGGCGCCAGCATGGGAGCGCCGACGTCCCGCGGATACAGTTTCGTCACTCCACGGGCGATCACGGCAGTCATTCCCCATCGGGGGTCGGAGACTCCCGCGGCTCCTCTAGAATCTTCAAGGTCGTGGAGGACTACGGTGGTGGAGTCAACCAGTGACCGGGCCATTTCTTTATGCTGGGCCCGCTCTTGCCAGGTCGACCGCCATTTTGAGAGTTCGGCAGCTACCGGCGATCGCGGGGGTCACATGAGCGGACGGGCTCCACCCTGCCGGGCGAGACGTTGCAGCATGGCCACAGTGGAAGAACCGTTTTCCGGGCGCCTGGAGCGCTGAGGGTGCAGCTGGGAAGTCTCCACCTGGGGAGGCGGGAGAGGCCTGTTCGCACCGTCTCTCCCTCCCAGTGCACCCCACGGCGTCTCGCTTGAGATTTGTTATGGCCGGACCAGGCGATGAGGACGAGGGGGGGGTCGGAGGCATGTGCAAGACATCCCCCCCCAGTGTTGTCGCAGCCATTATAAAAGAAAGAAGTGTCCCGTCCGTCTTCGGGCCGGGCTTCCGGTGGATGTCGGCCGGACGCCCCTGGCTCTGGCCCCATGAACGGGTTTCTTGGTTTATCGGCTGCAGCCGGATCCCGTCGGCCTCGGCCCCCCGACCGTTGGTGGTCGGACCGGAAGAGCATGTGGCGGGACTACCTGCAACTCTCAAGGGCCACCGCGGCCGGACTGGGAGAGAGAGGGGAGGGTCGAGGAGACATTCCCCCCCCCTGCAACTGTTCAGCGTTGTAAAGGCAATCCCCTGGCCGGGTCCCGCTGGCCTCGGCCTCTCCTTCGGCTACACCCTACGTTAGGATCTCCTGGCCGAGGCGTGGCAGCAGGACCTGCCTTATATGGGCTGCTCCCGGCTGGGCGTAGCCGGAACCCTGCCCCACCTTGGAAGTTTCCAGAGTGGGGGTGGATGTTCTACTGACTTGCATTTTCCCTAGTCTATCGATTTTTTTGGCGTGGCAGGCGGTGGGACAGCGAGGGGTGATTTGGTTTCTCTTACTGTTTTTCTGGTCTCTCACCACTGGCATATTTTAACGTTTTCTTGTTTCTAGGACATTAATAGGTTTTATCATTACGTTATGTTATCGTTTCTTTGTTCGTTGTTTAATAAAAGTTCATGTTCATCAGTGGCCTACTGATTTTCGTTTTCCTATTTTTTTCTTTCCAGGTTGTTTCATGGTAAAGTTTCTGTTAACAGGATACAGTGATCACTTCGTTATTATTGCATATGTCCTTTTCACTAGGGGTGCTCTCTGGTCGGGCCAGATGACGTATCTCTAGTAAATGGTCCGGGTGAAAAAGGTGCATCAATCAGTGGGGAGTAGATAGGCATGACAGATTACAACGGGGGAGAACGGTCCGCATTACGTACCCTTTCACTACTTGCAAAGATTTTCCTACGTTTATTTGCAAACAGGGAATACCTCCAAAAAGAACTAATTCCCAAACAGTCAATGTTCGGACAATCAATCAATCAATGAGGAATGAAATAGGTACGACGTGTTAAAGGCTTGCGTTACCTACCCTTCACTATCTGCAAAGGGAGATAGAATATTCCTATTCTTCCTCGTTTGCAGGTAGAGAAGATCCTTAAGAGAATTAACTTCGAACAATTCAATGCTCGATTGAAACAATCAACAAGGGGTACTGTGAACACAAATGAACGCCGCTTATATACATACGCATTGCTATTTTCAACAGGTTGTTCCTAATGTTTCTATTTTAGCGAGGTCAAAAGAGATCCCATTAGTGGCCTACTGATTTTGCTCGATTCCTTTTGTTTTTTTACACGATTTTTCGCTATCTGCAAAGACTAAACAGAGTATTGCGACTCTGTGCTTGTTTGTAAATAGAGAATGAACCAAAGAGAACAATCAATCAAATGGAGAGAGAAGCAGGCACGACGGATTACAAAGGGGGCAAAGGGCTGCGTTAACTACCCTTCACTATCTGCAAAGAGAGAGTACTCCTAATAGAAATGAGGGGTGGGGGGCAGCAATCAAAGCAGATCAGTGTGCATAAACACGAAAATGTTTTTACTTACCACGTACTTGACATTCGACAGCTTATGATATTTGCTATTAAAAAACCATTGAAATTCACTGAAAAAACCATAGGTTATAGACCATATATAGTTAGGAATTAGCATTTACAAAACCTTGAAAATTCACTGAAAAAACCATAGGTTATAGACCATATATAGTTAGGAATTAGCATTTACAAAACCTTGAAAATTCACTGAAAAAACCATAGGTTATAGACCATATATAGTTAGGAATTAGCATTTACAAAACCTTATTTTACTCACACAAAACCATTGAAATTCCATATATAGTTAGTTGCACTAACTATATATCGCGCACCCGCAATCCACTGCTGATGATGTCACATATTACATCATTCATGACATGGTCAGTGACATCACTGATGACATCACTGATGACATCTCAAATGACATCACTGATGACATCTCACTTGACATCAATGATCACATCACTGATGATATCATTCATGTGATAATACAATGCATCTCCTCACACTCTAATATAACCTCTATTACACCCAGTGTTAAATAGAGAGTATAATTTTTGAAACCATTGACACACCAATACTAGTTACTACATACGCACTCACTGATTCCTATGTCTACACACACATTCACTCATACAATCATTCATACATACAATCACTCATCTTTACAACACTATCATATGCACTCATACACCTATACAGACACTCACACTCTGCCACTCATCCATGGAGTTACTCACACACCTAGTCAGTCCTGAAAAGAATCAATCACACTTCCATTTTCTCATCTATACAGTTAAACACAGAACACCTTACATTTTTGAAACACATACTTACTCTCTTATAGAATCACTGATACAAGTACACATTGATCTGCACAGAGTCACACACCTCCCAGCCAGCCATACACACACTCAGTCTCCCATACAAATACTTGTGCAACCAATCAATAACCCATATAGCTACTTATATAGCTACTGATCAACACATGCAGCAGCTTGCACAACAACAGACATACTGATGCACACTTTCAGACAGTTTAGTCACTAACCCGTGCATTCAGTAAGACGCATTTAATCACTCACTCATACAGTCAATCACGCACCTACTAAAACCTTCATTCAGACACTTATACATCCACTCATTCTTCAATATGTAAAACATATTTAAACTTTACAGAAACACATAATCACTGGATGTTGTCATCAGTGATGTCATCAGTGATGTCACTGACCATGTCATGAATGATGTAATATGTGACATCATCAGCAGTGGATTGCGGGTGCGCGATATATAGTTAGTGCAACTAACTATATATGGAATTTCAATGGTTTTGTGTGAGTAAAATAAGGTTTTGTAAATGCTAATTCCTAACTATATATGGTCTATAACCTATGGTTTTTTCAGTGAATATATATATATATATATATATATATATATATATATATATATATATATATATATATATATATATATATATATATATATATATCATGGTCTATCTGCAGAAGAGGGGAAGAAACACAGCAGGGCACCACTCAATAGGAAGCTGGTCTCTTTCCGAGTCCCTTGATGTGCAGGTACGTTTTGGTGGCTGTGGTGTTCCGAGTGAACACAAGCAAGCCTTGGAGCTTGCAGCTGGCTCCCGTACCTTGTGTATAAGTGCAGGGCGGCTCCTGGGAGTCCTGGTATCTCTACATGTGGCAAGGAGACTGATCTGACCTCCTGTAGCATGAAGACCTCTGCTGGGGTGCTGCTCCCTCGGTGGGTCTGGGGGTCGACATAACACTTTACCGGGCAACTGCAGTCAGTGCCTGCTGGTGCAGGAAAGTGGCACCTCCACTCTAAGGGAGATGCTGAGGGGTCGAGGAAATGCTGGGCAGACCTGCAGGGGTTTGAAGAGGCTGTTCCACTTCTGAACGAGTGTGTCAGTGATTGTCGGGAGAGTAACAGTCAGTCAGGGTTTTACGCCAATGAAGATGCTGATCCATAGTTCTCACGTCTTTGGCTCTTCTTTGTACTCCGCCTTCATTTAGGTAGACTAATCAGAGTTCCTGGTGTTAGGGGCCCATCTAAATACAAAATTTAGGGGTGTTAAGGGGAGTGAAAGGTAGTAGTCAATTGGCTATTTACGCCTAGAGTCATTACACACCCGATTATGACCACTTCCAAAACAAGATGGTGGAACCCTTTTTTCGTGTAGCACATTAGGTAGTCCACCTTAGGGGTGTGACTAGTCTGGAGGTGCAACACACCTACTTGCATAGCTAATTTTGATCGAGCCAGGGGTGGAGGTTAGAGTTCGAGAAACTTGAGATCTACCTCCATTCATAGCCCTACTAAATCATTCAGGACAAAAGCAAAAACCATTAATGCTACAAATTGCTCTTAATGGCCTGGCCGCACTGGTCACAATGAGAGTTTATGCCAAATTGCTTCAACCCCTCCCAAAAATATTTTTAGTCCGGTTGTGACTGGGAGTACCTTGTTGGGTCTAAGCACCAGCTTTATCTTTTCAAGTTGTGATCCTCCTACAGTTCTGTCAAATGTACTCCAATACAAAAATAGTTTTATACACTGGTGATATAGTTTTGCGCTGCCTTGCATTTTGGCACCAATGATAATTTCACCAGACGATAGTTGTGCTATTAATAACCTTCAGTAGTACTTGTGTCTTTGCTGTTTTGTTAAGGCAAACTATTATGAATGGCTGTTTTCTGTGCCTGGGTGCACTGCCCAGGATCGCTGTATTTCTTTCCTGAAATGGGTGTCCTATCAGGCAGGCTGGTTTGTTATCAGGTGCCCTATAATTGTTTTGTCAAAACGAGGCACCATGACTGAACAGCAGCAGGGTTTGTACAAGCTTCACTCCCTCTTGCCACATAAAGTTTACGATGATAATGACCTTAATGGACTTTCAAGGTGGCTCCTTGAACTCATGCAAGAAACAGTCCGTCTCAATGGCAATTACTGGCAATTGAAATCTCTTGGAAGCTTTTTCCACCAAAGAGTAAAAACAAGCAATGTCATCCAACAGTGAGTCCACATGAGGTTGGGTTGGCTCGGAAGTGGCTAGTGTGATGTATGCATCTAACATCAGGCTGATCTAGAGGATTCTCCAGAAGCCCTCCTTCTCCCTGGACATCGCCGGATATGGCCTTGTCTTGTTGAAGCACTGTATCAGAACAAGGTTCATTGGTGTTTGAAAAACTGCTTTGAGGCAAAGGTGTTGCACTTGTTCTGGGCCACACAGCATGTTGTCATTAGCACAAGTGCCAAAGGGCTCTCACCCAGAAAGCACTGGAGATGGCTAAAGAAGGATGGCTCGTAAAATCTATTCAGCAACTTAATATAGCAAGGAATGCAAATGGACCAAAGTCACTATGTAAGTTATTGGTTTAATGATATTATACCCACATAAAAATGCACGGATGGGATTGGTGGTAGTTGAGGAGTGAGGTCAGATTAGTTTTGGGCGGTGAGCGCACCTTAGCTTACCTTTTAGTAATGTTCAAAGCCGAAGGAGATTGGGAAACGTCTAAAAGGATGACATGGCTCTGTCATGAAACCCAAAGTATTTTACTACAGGTGCCATCACCCCGAATGTTACCAGTCCACTCAAAAAAGGGAGAAAGTATAGCACTTGTCTTAGAGGCAGTGTAACAGGCAAATAAATCAGTGTCTGACCAAATTAAAGTCCCACATGTCTCCCATAGGATGTGCAGAATTTGGGAAGCCTGTGGGTAAGGAAAAGTGACATCTCAAATTGAGAAATCCAACTAAACCGCTGACAGACTGGGACTTGATGCTGGTCTATTTATCCACTGAATAGAGACAACTTTCTTGATCCATTTACCTTAGCATTCAAAAAAGTATTCTTACAGAATGTTTGCAAATCCCCTATGTCCCAACTGGGCAGTGAATAGGTGAGGTAGGTCACAGCTCTATCTGGCATATGCATCAACGAAAATACCTCCCGGTAAAACACCGAATCGGTAAAACAGGCCGATACCGAACGCAAAACCATAAAACGCAATGCATCAAACCAAAAAATCGGAAAAAAATAAAGATCTGCTAAAATGCTCCGCGGTAAATTACCGATTCGTTAAACAGACATTCGGAAATACCGAACACCAAAGCATACTTCGGAAATACCGAATAGGCAATAACGAATCGAAATGGAATGCATGAACAGTCGCTAATACCGGAAATCCCTAAAATCGCTATTTAGCATGAGCAAAATAAGGGGAATCACAATCAGGAGGTAAAGTTAACAGAAGGACAGAAAAAAAAAAAATAACCCCATCAGCAGGTGCTGACAATCAGTAACCCTTCATAAATGCCCTGGGAAACCCCACATGTACACCAAAATGGCTGCCCTCTACGTGCTTGCTAGGAGGAGGAGGATCAACGCCCAGGCCCAGCGCAGGAGGATGATACAGGACAGGATCTTCAGGGTGCGCATCACTTTGCTGGGGCAGACCCAGGAACAGGTGTACGCCAAGTATAGACTCAACCGTGCCATGATAATGGACCTAATAGCAGACCTGGCACCATTACTGCAGCACGAGACCCGTCGGACCAACGCCATACCAGCCCATGTGCAGGTCCTATGCTGCCTGCACCTGCTTGCATCTGGAAGCTTCCAGGGGGTAATAGCTGAGACAGGAGGCGTGTCGCAAAGTGCTTTATCACGCTTCTTCCACCGGTTCCTAGAGGCCATGCTGACATTTATTAATCGCCACATCACCTTCCCCAGAACCCCCCAGCAGCTTACCCGCACCAAAAGGGAATTCTACCAGGTGGCACAATTCCCCCATGTCATAGGGTGTGTGGACTACACGCATGTCCCCATCTGTCCTCCATCAGCCACCGAATACATTTTCCGCAACCGGAAATCATATCATTCTATTAATGTGCAGGTGGTGTGCAATGCCAAGTTCATCATTACGGACCTTGTAGCCCAATTCCCCGGGAGCACACACGACGCCTACATTTTCCGTCACTGTGGCCTCCACAGGCGCCTGATCAACGGTGAATTCGGAGAGGGACACCTACTAGGTACATATAGCTGCATCATCGTACTCCCCATCCACTCCATCCCCACATGTATAATTTCATTCATGCTGATTACCATTCTCTCCCCATCCTGCAGGTGACAGCGCATACGCATTGCGTGAATATCTCCTCACTCCCTATCTCAACCCAGCTACCCCGCAAGAGCAGCGCTACAACAGAGCACACATCAGCACAAGGAATGTGGTTGAGCGAACATTCGGCATCCTCAAGAGCCGCTTCCGAATACTGCACAAGACTGGAGGTGCCTTGCAGTATGACCCAGTGACCTGCTGCCAGATCATTGCTGTGTGTGCCATCCTGCACAACATCGCCACGCGCAGGGGGATACACATAGAGGTGGAGGGAGAGGATGAACTACGTGCCCAGCAACCCCCCCCACAACACCGACAGGCACATGTGCCCAACACAGCTGAAGGGCAAAGGAGGCGGACATACATCACACGGAATCATTTCTGAGACAGGTAAGAGAGTGACTTGACAACAGGAACAGATTTGCAAGGGTTTAATGGGCATGGACACCTGACTGGTGCAGAAATACGTAACACAAACATGCTGCTGCTGCAGTTAAATTAAAACTATAAATGTCCCTTCTCAGAACAGGTGACGCGTGCGGCACTTTGGTCTGGCCATGGTTACCTCACCAAGGACAGTGTGACTTTGCCACATGTTCACTTCCGTTTGCCGCGTACCCCCAGTCTCTTGTCCTGTGACTCCTCGGGTTCTACATGATGGGAGTCAGTGGCAGTTGCATTGCGGCCACTGCGCCTCCTCACGCTGGTGTCCGGCAGGGAGACGCTGCTGACACTGGAGGCTGCCTCACTCCCCTCTTCCGCTCCCAGACTGCTGACACTGGCTGACCCTGGCTGCAGTTGCTCCACTGCAGTGGTCACCCTCTCAAGGGCCTTTGCCACATCCCCACAATAATGACCTAGCTCCACTTGCAGGGACACGGACCTGCGGGACAGCACAGCCGTGCTGTTGCACAGCTTATTGATGGCTTTGTTAGTAGTATTCACTGCCAGCATGATCTGCCTGTGACGCCGGCGCTCACTCTGTTGGCCTGCGACTATGGCACGTGTCAGTTCTTGCAGGCAAAGCTTGATATCTTTGTTGCCGGCAGATACGGCAGTGGTGTGCTCACGCACAGCGTCAGTCATGTTGCCAAGTTTGTTGCAAAGTTTGTTGCAAAGTTTTGTCATGGTGAATTTCATGGCACCCATGTGTCTCCCCTGCAGGCGCTGGACACGCAGCATCCGGGTCTCCACAACTCCGTACCCTTCGGACAGATCGACCGGTCTTGCAGCAGCCCGACCCGGGGGCACACCCCTCTGCCTGATGCGCTGTCGGCCTGCAGTTTGGCTGGTTGGAGTGACAACAGCCTGGCGTGGAACATTTGGGTGTGATGAACATTAATCTGACTCCATCACGGACAGGGCGGCAACATCTGCTCTGCGGAGTGGCCCGCACTGGTGGTGGTGGTGGTGGTGGTGGTGGTGGTGGTGGTGTCTTGGACCGCGAGGAAGGTGGTGGTGGTGGTGGTGGTGGTGGTGGTGTCTTGGACCGCGAGGATGGTGGTGGTGGTGGTGCTGGCTTGGACCGCGAGGACGGTGGAGGTGTTGTCCGCCGTGGTGGTGAAGGGGAGGACATGACTTCAGCTCCCTGTGAGCACTCCGCATCTGACAACTCTGGCGTCTCCGAGATGACAAGGCGGCCACTGTCGTCAGAATCGATGGGGGATGCATCTGTGTGTGAAACAGTGCATAGTTATTATCATGGTATAGTATGTGACAATAGCTGTGGCATCTCACAATAAATTACTTTTTGTGACTGACATTTGACCCTTGGCTGCTGTATTCATCTCTGGGCTCAGGCATGCACCCATTCATGTATTGACTACATCTCCCATGGTGCAACACAGTGGTGAGGGTGTGTGTCTAGGGCAACGCTACATGTGCACTGGGTCTGGCATGGGGGATTGGGCAGGGACTTAGTACACGCTGCATCGTTACGCTGCCATGCTTCTTACCTTGTCCTCCTTCCGCAGCACCTGAGGTGTCCAGACTTGTGACCCCCACAACAGCTTCTGGTTCTATGGTGGCCTCCACTAGATCCTCCAGGGCTGTGTTAGGCGTCACATTGGATGTGCCCCCTCCTGTGCCAGCAGCATCCTTGACCCTCAGCGCTATCCTCTCCTTGGCCCTCTTACGCAGGTCGTACCAGCGTTTTTTTAGGTCGTCGATGCTGCGGTGGGTGACTCCGCAGGCATTCACCTTGTCCGTGATGCGCAGCCACATCTTTCTTTTTTCAGCCTCTGGCACCTTCAGCGACAACTTTCCAAAGAGTCGGTCATGGTTGCTGGTCACACTCTCTATTAAGATTTCCAGCTCCTTATCTGAAAACTTCCGTTTTCGCTTTCGGGGTGTGTCCTTTCCATGCTGGGGGGCCTCCTTCTCCATCTTGTCCTGCTTGCCTTTTCCTGGTTGCTACTGGTTCTGTCAGGGTCCTCAGCTCCTGTGCTCTGCCTCCTCCTCTGTGCTACTCCGAACACTGAATGCAGCGTGGCTGTCCTACTTCCTGGTTGTGATGTCATCGGCCTGCTTCCGAAGCGTCGCGTAAATTTCCCGTTTTCGTTAATATCGAATCTGCTAATACCGGAATCACTAATACCGAATCGGTATTACCGATTTCGGTTTTTGCTACTCTCGCAGGCGTATAATCGTTATTTAATAGCGATTATTAACGACTCGGTAATTTTTAACGATTAGTTTGATGCATCGCGGTTTGCATGTTCATAATAGCGAGTCGTTATTTTTCGGTATTACCGACAGGTATTACCGTATGTTGATGCATATGCCCCTATGTTGTGGGATTTTCTCTGGTTAATTCATTGTTGTTTCTCTCGTGACTCAAATCGGACTCATACCTCATCCATCAGACCGTATGGTTTATAGGTAATAACAATGCTTCTTGGTCTCACTAACTTGACTCTTATTTAATATATTTATCTATTTAAATGTAAACCCTTTATAGGCAGAGCAGCATGTTTTAGTATTGCAGAAGAAGACTATTGCAAACTAAGTGTTTGTCATTCATTGTAAAAGGGCTTTGACATTTGGACATGTTCAAGATTATCTTTAGTCACAGAATCAAAATCTTCAGGAAGTGACAAAAATGGTAAAATGGATAAGAAAATGCCCCTGTTTAGCTGAATCTCCGAAGGTTGCATTATTCACAACGTCCAACTACCCACCTCTACGATCGTAATAAAAACAATCTGAAGCCCATGTCAAGCTCAGATGCATAAATATTTGACAATTTCAGATCGAAACTCAAGTGTAGCTATAGAATGTTTGTGTTGCAGAAGGTGTTGCAGGGATTCTGTTTGGAAACAGTACTGTGCCTTGGGAGAACAAGACGTCAAAGACTGAGTCGTTCTACCACAACAATACCTGTAGGCCCAAATCAGACTAGCTCACAATGCCTTACCTGAACTACTAACCTTCCTGAGTAACAGGTGATTTCAGAACATGAACCTTCAGTCCCCAAGGGAACTGTGGAAACAGATCATCACCTTTCGTTCTCACTCATGCATGTCCATAGTAAACAGAAGAAAGACACAAAGGAAGTTTACAATATATTTATTGAAATTATTATGGTCTATTTTGAAGCAGGTGTGTTGCGATTAGTAAACAGATCCAACTAAGCAACATATCAACATTATTAGCAGGCTGTAAACCATGAACAACCCAACCATTGGTCTCTTAGATTAGCACTGGAACCCATACCTGGTGTGTGTAGTTAGGTGGTCTGCATCATAGGTATAAACTCAGGTTATTACTGCCTCTGTTCCAAAACTGGCCTCTGTGCTGGAAATCTCCCCTCCAAGGGGCCGAGACACGGTTGACATGATAAGAACAACTGTGTTAGAAAACTACAGCTGTGGTACTGTGTGGGGTCTAAAAACATTAGGAAATGCTGCTGATTATGTAGAGGAAAACAGTAAACCATGGTGTTCTGCCTTGTACGAAATGTTCAGACTGAATCCCTGGAAGAGTCCTGAAAAAAAAAATATGCGCAGTATATTTCTAAAATATGTCACAAAAACAAATGCATTACGTGTGGCTGGGCAAAGCTAAGGCAGTCTAAAGCTGCCAATACGATCAACCAACGGAGACCCAGAATGGGGCCTGACAGTGAAATGCAGGAAATGATGGATAGTATAGAGGAAAAGTGAAGTATTGTGCCCTCACGATTTGTCAGCAGTAATCCGAAAATGTAATGCAGACGTTCTTTGTAAGTTTTACGTGCATAGTTTTTATTTCATGTTACATCTGTGGATAAAGGACAGCCGACACGTGTTTCGCCCTGGTGGCCTATAGGCCAAGGGCATTTACAAGGCAAGAGTCTGGTGTTGGTGCAGGTATAAATCATGATTCTCTAAAAAGCCAGATTCTGTGAAGTATCTCGTAGTTTTTGGTTGTGATCTCACCCCAGTTGGATTCTTCTATTTTCTTTGTGAAATCATCTTCCTCCTTTTTATGCTTGATGTGTTCCACTTCTGCTATATCGATGAGTTGGCGTATCATATTATTGGAGGCCCCCCTCAAGTTCTTTTCCCATCTCACAATCTGTTCTGATTTGGTTGTTTCTACTGAGGGAAAAATAGGAATCCGAAGGCCTCTCGGTATTCTCTCTGCTTCCAGATACTTTTTAAGACTGGCAGCTTCCCACCATTTTGTGTTTTTTTTCTTTAGCGATTTCTCTAAAGCTTGAAAGGTGGATTTTGCAGAATTCGGATTGAGTCTTTATCGGTTATGCAGAAGTTCCTGTGTTGGAAAAGAATTCATTTATTCTTCGGTTCCGTTGCTCTCTTCTATCTCTGCAGGTGGCCATGTGGTCAAATTCTTGATTTGCGTATATTTGAGATGTTCTTAAAGAATGGAGGGCAACGTAGCACAAAAGGGACCAGATTTTGAGGTTGTGGATAAATGTTTGGGTGGAAATTTCAGGGCCTCGGTGCTACAATTGTCAGGGCCCAATTGTGTTGTGACACATTGTGAGAAAGTGGCTCTATATACTGGACTAGAAAGAAGTACAGTGTGTATAGAGTCCACCAACCCCAGAGGTATAACAGAGGTTAAAGTGAGAATTGACCTTACTCTCCAAAGTGGTAGCTTGGTCGAGCAGTAAGGAAGTACCAGATGGCAGTGTAAAGCATTTGTTGTACGCACTCAGTCAGCAAAAGGTTTCACACACTCAAGGACTGAACTCCAGGCCAACTGTTTTTATATCCACAGATATAGGTGTTTTATTTTTAGAACCATCAGTTATAAAAATATACTTTTCTTGTTAGGAGTTCTCTCATGTAATTACTTTGCAAAGGAGCAATAAAGTTTGTGCACACAATTAATACAGTATTGGCAGTAAGCATCACAATCCTAAAACACACTAAAGCACTGAGCTCAATGGGTTTTCCACATGCAAGTACAGTTGATTACTATATAGATTACTTTAGTAGTCCCAAGACTATATCTTAGATTCAGTCCTGGGGTCTAAGCTGAAACCAGATTAGCAAAAACGTTTTAGTTACTGTAGTGAATATAAAGCAGTTTTAAAAGTTCACACTTAGAAACTTTTCAATGGAAATCTGACAATGTTATTCAATGGGAGAAAATTCAGGTTGCAGGTAAAGTACGATTGCGTTACTTTTGTAACCCAGCACTGGTCTCCTAGGGCCAGCACTGGTCTCCTAGGGCCAGCACTGGGGTCTTAACTCAAAACAGGTAGGTAATTACGTTTCAGTATTTCGTATGATTTTTAAAGAATATTTGCAGTTTTCAAAAGTAGACATTTAGAAGAAATTTCATAGAAAAGCAGACAATGGGTTCCTATGGAGAAAATACAGATTACTAGTAACCCCGCTAGGGATTACTTTTGCGGTTCAGTACTGGGCTGAAAGGTACAGTACTGGCTTCTCCCCTGATAACAGGTGAGTACTACTTCGGAATTCGTACATTGGCTGTTTTTATGTGAATATTTTCAGATTTCAAAACTTCACACTTAGAACATTTTCGAGTCAAAATGAGTCAGTGTTTCCAAAGGCAGGTAAGTAAATTACCAGTTTCCAGGTGAGTACTTGGTTGGTGAAGTTAAGATTCTGGGCATAGACTCAGGGGTCTCCCAGGGTCAGGTAAGTACAGTTAGTTCACTACCAGCGGGACAGGGGCGGCAGTGTGCAGAGGTAGGTAGGCCCAATGATAACCAATGAGGGAAGGGGGGCCTTCGGTTGTTGGCTGCTGGCTAGCAGGCCAAGCAGCTCCGGGTCCTGGTCACTTGCTCAGGGCAAGGGGGGGAAGTAGGATAGGGCACAGGGGTCACAGCCAGCGGCACTCGGGCAGCTGGGTGCAGGGTACTTTTGAGCCGTCAGGCACTCAATGTTATCCAATGGGAAGGGTCAAAAAGGAACAAAGGCTGCAGGCTCGGAACGGAGACTCTCCAGGAGCGACCAGCACTTCGAGAGGTAAGTTGGGATCTTGGAGCACAGGTAGGTACCCCAAACGGAGGTACATGGGGCTGTAGGGCACCGGGTGCAGGGGTGTCTTTGGTGTCGGAAAAGCTTACCCTTGGCTGGTCACGGTTGGGGTGGCCTCTGGTTCTTTGTCTGCAGGCGTTGGTTGGTTCGTCGAGGAGGGTCATTGGGCACTGGACTTCGGGTCCCAGTTGCCGGTGGGACGTTCTTGTGGTCTTGGTTCGATTGGGCCCGGCCCGGGCTCGGCGGGTGCAGAGTGGGCTGGTCCAGAGCTTCCTGGTTGGCACCAGGTGGATTGTTGCAGCAGAGCCTCTGCTGATGGGAGTCCCAGTCTTCAAGAGGGTCAAGGCAGGCAGGTCCTCCGGGTGTCCCAAGGTTGCTGTCCGCAGGAGTCGACGGGATTAAGCAGGAGCAGGTTCCAGGATCGACAGGCCGGTAGGGCTGGGGCCAAGTCAGTTGTTGTCGTCCTGTTAAAAGCTGAACTGCAGGTCTTCTTCTTGATCTTCTTTCTTCTTTTCATATCGGGATCTGAGTAAGGAAGATTCAGGGAGCCCCTAAATACTGAATTTAGGGGCGTTACAGGTATGGCAAGGTCCCTGCCCTGGGATGAGTACACCCCCTAGCCTGCTCCTCTCCTGTGGGAGGGGGGCAGGAGCCTAGCTGTGATTGGGCAGGGCTCCCCATCTTCAAGATGGCCGGAGCCCGGGGTCGTGCTTCACCTCGTCTCCCCCACCTGAGGGGTGGGGTTGGCACAGGCGGGCACCCCCCGTACTTGGCGTAGTTTTTCCCGCCAGTCTTCCCGCCAGAGTGGGGGCAGGACTGGTGGGGGCTGGTTGCTGGGTACAGCAAATGGTCTGGAGAAGCTCACAGAGGCGGCATGCCTTTGAAGCTTCCCCCTGTCCATCCTGAGGGAGGAGACATAGCACCTCGCCCAGGATGTGCATTGTTTCAGGCCCAGGAGAGCGGGGGCTCTCCTGCCCAGGGGTCCAGCAACATGTCTGCTGTGTGGCAGCCTCTGCAGCCACTCAGCCAGACGTGGATTGTAGGTTAGGTTTTCAGGGGACATATCTAAGATGCCCTCTGGTGCATTTTACATTAAATCTCACACTGGCATCAGTGCAGGTTTAATGTGCTGAGAAGTTTAGTACCAAACTTGTCAGTCTTCAGTGTAGCCATTATGGTACTGTGGAGTTCGTAATGACAACCTCCCAGCACCATATACTCTTAATAGCATCACTGCACTTACAGTGCCCATGAATGGCCCTGGGTACTGTAGGGGCACAGGGCTCGTGCACCTGGGCCCACACCACTGGCACAGGGCACCCAGCTAGAAGGGTGACTGATGTATGCCAGGGCAGTGGGTTTGTGGGCATGGCATACAGGGATGTGTGCCATGTCGACTCTTTGTTTAGTTCTGTACCTAGGCACTCACCCTGCCAAAGGCAGTGTGTGGGTACCCAGGTACAGGGCCCCTATAGGTGGCACAATAAGTGCTGCAGCCCTTAGGGGTCTTCTCTGGTCACCATGCCCTGGGTACCTAGGGTACCATTTACTAGGGGCTGATAGGTGGCTAGAGATGCCAATTGGGTTTTGTTTCAATACAGTTTTTAGGGAAGGAACACAGGCCCTGGGTAACTGGTTGACAGGAGCCCAGGGCACACTCAGTCAAAGCACATCAGCAGTCAGAAAAAAGTGAGGGCATACCAATGCAAGAAAGATGGCACTTTCTCACACACATTCCTCGCGAAAGGCTTCACCCAAGAGCCATTGTAGGGGTAAGTATAGAGGAAAAGTGGAGGACTGTGCCCTCACGATGTCAGCAGTAATCCGAAAATTGAAATGCAGACGTTCTTTGAAAGTTTTACGTGCGTAGTTTTTATTTCAGGTTACATCTGTGGATAAAGGACAGCCGACACGTTTTTCGCCCTGGTGGCCTGTAGGCCGTGGGCTTTTTCAAGGCAAGAGTCTGGTGTTGGTGCAGGTAGAGATCATGATTCTCTAAAAAGCCGGATTCTGTTAAGTATCTCGTAGTTTTTGCTTGTGATCTCACCCCAGTTGGATTCTTCTATTTTCTTTGTGAAATCACCTACCTCCTTTTTATGCTTGATGTGTTCCTCTTCTGCTATATCGATGAGTTGGCGTATCATATTATTGGAGGCCTCCCTCAAGTTCCCTTCCCATCTCACAATCTGTTCTGATTTGGTTGTCTCTACCGGAAAAAAATAAGAATCCGAAGTCCTCTCGGTATTCTCTATGCTTCCAGATACTTTTTAAGACTGGCAGCTTCCCACCATTTTGTGGTTTCTTTCTTTAGCGATTTCTCTAAAGCTTGAAAGGTGGATTTTGCAGAATTCGGATTGAGTCTTATCGGTTGTGCAGAAGTTCCTGTGTTGGAAAAGATTTAATCTATTCTTCGGTTCTGTTGTTCTCTTCAATCTCTGCAGGTGGCCATGTGGTCAAATTCTTGATTTGCGTATATTTGAGATGTTCTCAAAGAAAGGAGGGCAACGTAGCACAAAAGGGACCAGATTTTGAGGTTGTGGATAAATGTTTGGGTGGAAATTTCTGGGCCTTGGTGCTACAATTGTCAGGGCCCAATTGTGTTGTGACACATTCCTCACGAAAGGCTTCACCCAAGAGCCATTGCAAGGGTAAGTGTAGAGGAAAAGTGGAGGATTGGTCCCTCACAATTTGTCAGCAGTAATCCGAAAATGAAATGCAGACGTTCTTTGAAAGTTTTACGTGCGTAGTTATTATTTCATGTTACATCTGTGGATAAAGGACACCCGACACATGTTTCGCCTTGGTGGCCTATAGGCCGTGGGCTTTTTCAAGGCAAGAGTCTGGTGTAGGTGCAGGTAGAGATCATGATTCTCTAAAAAGCCGGATTCTGTTAAGCCCTGACAATTGTAGCACCAAGGCCCAAAAAATTTCCACCCAAACATTTATCCACAGGAAATGATGGATAGTAGCAAGTCATTATCAAAAACATATTCTTCCTCAGATTCTTTGCCCCAATAAGACTATTCATCTTCCTATCTATGAACAGACACAAAAATATTATTTCTGCCTGAAAAATGGCCAAAAAGCGCCTGGTTACCTCTGCTAAGACCTTGCTGAACATATCATCGCAATTTAGCAATATTTAGTTTAGAACTCTAAGCATCAGCGAATGATGCAGAGACAGAGGTAACTTTTCAGACCAGTAGAAAAAAGAACAGCCCAAATATACACCACTAAAGTTGAAAAACCTATATTAAAGCTGATGGTTAAAAGTCAGACTCGTTATAGGGCAGCCTGTATCCAAAACTCATTTTCTACAACGTTGTCAAGTGAAATCAAAGAGACTGAGTCACTGCCTTTCCACTGAGCAGCCCTAAAATTATCATAAGGTGAGAATTAAACCTGACCAAAGCGGGATGCGCATTTAGATCATACATAGCATACTTCATCCTGTTAAATAGGTCCTTGATCTTAGATTGCTTGATCAGGCTATAGCCCTTAAAGTCATTGGATGACTTGCAGTTCGATCACACGAATAAGGTAACAGCTGGAGCCATCACGGATAAGTTGTAATCAAATGTTATTAATGTCTTTGAGACCCTCAGAAATTCATTTGTCTCCCGTAATGCAATTTCAATATGAAACTTATTTGTAGGAATCCAAAAGAGCAGTACCTTAATGTCTGAACCCAGCTCTTCAGAGTTATGCAGGGGGACAATTCTTCATATTTTAACGTGGACTGCACATCAAATCGAACAATGCCATCAGAAGCATGCTACAACAAAACAAACAATCCAATCATTGATATATACATGTATAATAAAAACTTTTACATAGATTTTCTATGAACCGAGTGACCAGTTTTCACAAATACTGATACAAGGATCGTAAGTCAACATAATTAATTTTCTAAGGAATCAAAATATACAACTGTGTACATAGCAGGGCAGTTCCTTACTTAATAGGACTGTGAGGTAGGTCACACCAATATCAGTATTGCTGAAACTGCTGGTAAATAATGAAAACTGATTTTACATATGTTTCACCTTTAGAACAGCAAATATTTTGACCATTGCTGCATTTGTCTTTCATTCAAAAAGGCACAATCCTGCATTGTTTTTCTTTTGACCCCATTTTTTTTTTAATTGTCTTACAAAATAGACAAAACTAAAATATAGTTCTTATCTGCAGATCGGCTTCAGGACATTATATACTCCACAACAAACAGACTTAGCAATCATAAGACTCAGGATGGAATAGTGTTCAGAACATTTTAGAACTACAAGTTAATAATAATAGTGATTCTTGCATTGCAACAGCTTCTCAGTAAGTCTTCCACTCCAACAATTGCGAAATACACCAGCTTTGCTGCCTTTCAGTCTGATCCTTTTCTGTACACCTACTAAAATAGTATTCTGAGTTAGACTCAACAGACTGGGGACTGCATTAAGGAAGGTGAGATTCTGATTCAGAAGTACAAAAGTACCGACGGCACTAAAAGGTCTTGAGCACTGGGGTAATATAAGACAAACCTGTAGACATCTGATTTGTAGTGTTTGTAGCTTCACAATCTTTCTTTGGTGCTCAGACACACACAGTATTACCGCAATCCTAGCTAAACAACATGCAGGTCCTGGTCAGTTTAGTGTAGTGTAATAATTTAAGTGACAAGAGAATCTTTCTAATTAGTATAAGGCAAAAATAGGAATGTTTAACTACTTCTGTGAACGGATTGCTAAATTGTAGTTCAGAGGTGAACAACACAGATCTTTGAATGGTACATATGATGGAACTGTGTGCCTTTCAACAGTTGCTTGTAAAGTATTCCAATGCCCTTTGCAATGGATGTTGATCATACTGTATTGTGCGCTATATACAAAACCTTGCAGTATTCTAGTTACTGTGAATGTAGGACTTGAGTGTGAGAGCATAACAAAAGCACAATGGACTAAATAGTAAAGACAAAGTCCCACTCTAGCTTAGCAATAGTTGAATCTCCACACAGCATTGTTAACATGTTTCATTTATGATCCTGAATCACTATTTTACCATTGGCAAATGTTCAACGCGTGTTTTCATACCTGCTGTGTAGTAACTAACCAGTCAAAAACAAAATGAAAATAGATGCAAATAAGATAATTATTATTTAAAGTTCTCATTTATGGCAAATACTTTGCGGTGTAAACATGAAAGACATTTAAACTCATTTTAGATCTAGATTTCTGAAGCATACAGATATTTAAAACATACAACAAAAGGCAAGTTTTAAAATAGAAATCACACTTACAATGTTAAGCGGAGAAGCGCAGGAAACTAAACCATGGAAAGAAACTGTATAATCAACACAAACATCACTGAGGCTTGCCCACCAACGAGCAATACAGAATTCTAATGTTTTTCCACCCTACACAAAAAAGGAAAAAGGGAAAAAATCATTTTACTTGAATATTTAAACAGCCTCAAATAATTCTACTGTAGCTTCACTGCAACTCTCCGGACTTAACAAAATTACTACAAGATATTAACTCTGATTGTGCATTTAACGCAGCTTACAATAGGGCAAGTAGCCACATAAGAAGCAAGTTACTAACCTGTACCTACAAAGCTTCAGAGTCACATACTTGAATCATTCTCAGTCCTTGAGCTGGTAATATTATTTCAAAAGTAGTAAAAAGAAATGTAATAGAAAAGTAAAACCATTGACTTTATTATTCAATTAATGTCATTAGGAAAGACAATAACTTCAGTCAATGAGGTGAGAGGGCATTGGCCACCACTTCCACAAGAGGGTCCCATTGTTCAGCTTTCTAGTAAACTAGTTTGAAAGGATGTGTTGATGCACAGCCCCTGACTGGGGAGGAGAGAGGGTCATATGTGAATCTAGGAATGAAACCTGTAAGAAAGTTCCCCTTTTGGACATGGTCATCTCCACTTTCTGCCTGGTATTTGATGAAATTTTTACTGAAGTGCACTGGGTTCCTGCTAACCAGGTAGCCAGTGCTCTTTAACTAAAACAAGTGAACTGTGCAATTGTTCCCCAATTGGAAAGAAAGTTAGCATCTCTGTAAGTCCCAAGTGAATGGTACACTTGGTACATAAGACATGGATGTTAAGGAGCGACCCTAAAGGCTGCAGCATGTATTGTGCCACCCTAAAGGACCAACCACCAAACTCATGCAGACTGCCATTGTAGCCTGCCTGAAATGGTGCAGATATATGTGAAAGCATGAACTGGCACACGCCCCTGTGTGCCATGCCCACACACATTGCATGCAATATATGCAAGTCACCCCTACAGCAGGCCTCATAGCCCTACAGTAGGGTGCATTATATTTCATGTGAGGACATATCTGAGTGAGCAGATATGCCCCTGTGCTGTCTAGTTCAATTGCTAGATAGTACAAGGGAGCAGGTAATTACAAGTTCTCCAGCTACATGATGGCGCCACAAAAACCTATAGTGTTTGATATTAAACACCTGATCTTAGTAAATCCATACTGATGTCAGTAGTGGATTTATTAAGGTATGTACCCCAAGGTCACCTTGGAAGTGTTGTCTGAAAACCTACCAGCCTCTTAGTGTGCTGGCTCACTGGTATCTTCCAGCCTGCCACCACAGGCGAGTTTCTGAGCCCCTGGAGGTGAGAGCTCACACTCTGAGGTCAGAAACAATGCCTACTCTGCCAGGAGGTGTTTACGCCTCCTCCAGCAGGATGGATAGTGAATCTGCATACCAAGGCCAGAGGCTTCAAAGCCTCTGTCGCCTTAGACATGTGACCTAGACTTGCTCCAGACCAAGGAGATGCCACCCCCTGCCCTGAGGCCCATCTGGCACAAGGACAGGTGGGAAAGTAGATATGCAGGTGGGAAAGTAGATATGCAAGTAGGTGTGTTGCACCACCAGGCTAGTCACACCCCTAGCACAGGCTGCCGGATGTGCTCCACAAAGGGAGGAATCTACCATCTTGATTTTGGTCGAATTAGGAACTCTGGGACAGGGTTATACCCACTCCCCATAGGAAGTGGTCATATACGGGATGGGAACCCCAGGGATAATTAGCCCACTGTCTAATATCCATCACTTTCCTTAACACCACTAAATTCAGTATGTATGCAGCCCTTGACACAGAGAACTCAGATTCCCCTGACAAAAGAAGAAGGACCAAGAAGAGCTGAAGGCCCGAGAACTGCAGACTACTGAAGGACTGGCACCAACCCCTGCTTGCCAGCTCCTGTCCAGACAATCATGACAATCTGACTCATACTGCAGCTGTGCATCCTCCAAAAGCCTTAAAGGGCCTCCAGTACTTCGCCAAGCCTTCAGTCTCCCTTGAATTGGATGAACCACTTCCCTACAACCTGCAGATACTGACCGCAAAGTCTGGTTCACCGTTCTGCTGACCACCAATGCAGCAGTCGCCAAGAAGGAGAGATCTGTCCCTCCACCAACTGTGAAGACGACAGGACATATCGGGCTGCCCTGCACCAATACCTGGAGTACCAGACCCCTTGCAGCAACCAAAGCTTGTTTGAAGTCCAATCCAGGATCCAACGCTGAAACGACCAACCAGTCGATGAGGGACATCAGCATCACAGAGGCCAGCACAGAGAGTCTCCCAGGTGTCCTATTTTGGCCCACTATGCAGGTCTAAACAAGAACCGTGAGTGTACTTGACGCACAGGCCCAGCCAACCTAAACCTTCTGAACTTGAGCTCCCTGGCCCGGGTCCAAGACAACCAACTGTGCTCCCTTGCTCCCAGGGCCCTCCAAACTGAGCCCCCATTGGGAGAGCTGAGACTTGTCTCAAAGTACCCTATGTAGCCTGTTTCTAGGTAGACCCCTCTTTGCCTACGGTGTAGCGCGAAAGGCTAACACGTCCAACACCTCTGCACCCGGACACGCCTGGGCAGGCAGACTTGAACCGCCAGTGGTACTCTGGACCTTAGCCCCATAGCACCTTAAGTCCTAAAGGAGACCCCCGATATACGCTTGCAAATACCTGTATGCAGTATAAGTTTCTTTCTCCACAGCAAAGCAAAACTGCGTAAAAACACGTGTGTCACAGTTTTACTTACCTGTAAAAATGGATAACTTGAAAAGTACTTACCGGATTACGAAGTTCTTGGTGTTAACCCCTTTGCTGCCAGGCCTTTTCTCCCCATGTGCCAAACCTGTGTTTTGGCAATTTGGGGTAGTTCATGCTTAGGCCCCCACAGCTTTTTGTCCACATAAGGTATCCATGCCAAATTTGCGTCTTTTTTTTCACATTCCTGGGATTCTAAAGGTACCCAGGGCTTGTAGATTTCTTTGGAGGTTACCAAGAAATTAGCTAAAATGCAGCTAAATTTTGAGTTTTTCAGGAAAAAGTGCTGCAGAAGAAAGCGTCTGTTTATTTCCCCTTGGTATCAATGAAGGGTTTGTGGTGCTAAAATAACCATCTTCCCAGCTTTCAAGACCAGGCAGACTTTTGTCAGAAAACCAAAGTTTTCAACACAGCTTTGCAATTTTACTGTGACATAGCCCATTTTTCCTATTTTTTGTTCTTTCAACCTCCTTCCAGTTAGTGGTAGAAATGGGTGTTAAAGCAATGGTGGATCCCAGACAGCTATACATTCCAGAGAAGTAGACAAAATCCTGAATTCAGCAAGGGGTCATTTGCGTAGATCCTTCAAGGTTTCCCTATAGAAAGTAACATTTGAAATAGAAGAATGTTTAAGGAATATGCTACTTACCAGTATGCATCTGTTCTTGGCATAGAGGGCTGCAGAGTGGTACATTTATGAATAGATCGCCATCTGGTGTTGGGCTCGGATGATTGCACTTTGTTTTTCTTCTGGAGAAGTCTTTGTCGTCATAGGTGACTCCTCCTCTCGGTGTTAGTGCGCATGGGCATCGGCTCCATCCTTAGATTGTTTTGCCATAGTAGGGTTAGATGGAGTAGTGTAGTATAGTACATAAAGATATGCCCATGTAAATGTATCTAAATAAGATAATGTTGGGACAGACACAGGTTTCCGGGGAGGCAGGGAGGGCATGTACCACTCTGCAGCCCTCTATGCCAAGAACAGATGCATACTGGTAAGTAGCATATTCCGTTCGAGGCATATGGGCTGCAGATGGTACATTTATGAATAGATTGTACAGCAGTTACCTCCCTAGCGGTGGTCACCAGTGTCTGTCGCAACTGTTTGAAATAGAGTTTTTAATACAGCTTGGCCCACTCTGGCTTGTTGTGCAGCCTGTACATCAACACAGTAGTGCTTTGTGAATGTATGTGGTGTAGACCAAGTTGCTGCTCTACATATGTCATCTAGGGGAATGTTCCCTAAGAATGCCATAGATGCTCCTAGTTTTCTTGTAGAATGAGCTCTAGGAGGAACAGTTAATGTTCTCTTTGCTTTAATGTAACATATTTGTATACATCTTACAAACCATCTTGCGATGCCTGCTTTAGAGATAGGATTGCCCTTATGTGTTGGGGAAAATGCTACAAATAGTTGTTTAGTTTTCCTGAAGTCTTGTGTTCTTTCTATGTAGTACAAAATGGCTCTTTTAACATCTAGTGTATGTAGAGCCCTTTCTGCCACCGTCTGTGGCTTTGGAAAGAAGACTGGTAATTCCACTGGCTGATTGATGTGGAATGCTGAAATTACTTTAGGCAAGAACTTTGGGTTTGTTCTAAGAACCACTTTATTCTGGTGTAACTGTAGGAATGGTTCTTGTATTGTCAATGCCTGTAATTCGCTTACTCTTCTGAGTGAGGTAATGGCTATAAGGTAGGCCACCTTCCATGTAAGGAATTGTATTTCGCACCTATGCATAGGTTCGAAGGGTGGCCCCATTAGTCTGGTGAGTACTACGTTGAGGTTCCAGACTGGGGAAGGTGGTAATCTTGGTGGAATGACTCTTTTAAGACCTTCCATGAATGCTTTTATCGCTGGTACTCTGAACAGTGATATGCGCTGCCTGTTTTGTAGGTATGCTGCTATAGCTGCTAGATGTACCCTGATAGATATGTACGCTACATTACATTGCTGTAAGTGTAATAAGTAGCAAATAATCTCCCTTGTTGATACGTCTAGAGGGTTGATATTGTTATTAGTACAGTGTATAGCAAACCTTTTCCACTTAGCTGCATAGCATGCTCTGGTGGTTGGACGTCTCGCTTGTTTAATTATCTCCATGCAATTTGGGGGGAGATCTAAGTACCCAAATTCTAGGATTTCAGGAGCCAGATCGCTAAGTTCAATTGAGTTGGATCTGGGTGCATTATTTCTCCATGGTTCTGTGTAAGGTGCATGGGTAGAATTCGTAGCTTTTGATGTGGCACTTGTGAGAGTTGCAAGAGCGTGGTGAACCACGGCTGTCTTGCCCACGTGGGTGCTACTAGTATCATGGTCATTGAATGTTGTTGCAGTTTCCTGACCACTAATGGGATTAGTGGGAGAGGGGGAAAAGCGTATGCAAATTTGTTGGACCAATTTATCCATAACGCATTGCCCTGCGACAGGTGATGTGGGTACCTGGACGCGAAGCTTTGGCATTTTGCGTTCTGATGAGTGGCAAATAGGTCTATCTCTGGTTGTCCCCATCTTTGGAAGAATGGCTGCAGTATTTGTTGGTGCAGTTCCCATTCGTGTATTTGTTCCGACTGTCTGCTTAAGATGTCTGCTATCTGGTTTTGGACTCCTGGTAGGTGTTCGGCTAACAGATAGATGTTTTGAGGAATGGCCCATCTCCAAATTTCCTGTGCTAGTCTGGATAATTGGAGAGAGTGCGTCCCCCCCTGTTTTTGAATATAATACATTGCTGTCATGTTGTCTGTTCTGATCAGGACTGCTTTGTGGATAACATGTATCTGGAAGGCTTTCAATGCTAGAAACACTGCCAGTAGTTCTAGATAGTTGATGTGCAGTGTTCTTTCCTGCACACTCCACCTTCCTTGTACTGTGTACTTGTCCATATGTGCTCCCCATCCGGTGAGCGATGCGTCTGCTGTTATTGTCACCTGTGGAATTGGCTCTAGGAACGACCGCCCCTTGGTAATGTTTGTTCTGTTCCACCACTTCAGAGAGCGGTGTGTGCGGTCGTCTACCAACACCAGATCCGTAATCTGCCCTTGAGCCTGATTCCACTGTGTCGCTAAGCATTCTTGTAGCGGACGCATTTGTAGTTTTGCATATGGTATTAGCAGTATGCAGGATGACATCATGCCTAATAGCTGCATGAACACTCTTGCTGTTAGTGAGTGTTGTGGCTGAAATCTTTGAATGATTGTAAGCATTGTTTGGACCCTGAATGGGTTGGGGTACACTTTGGCTTTTTCTGTGTCTATAGTAGCCCCCAGATATTGTTGAACCTTGTTTGGTTGTAGGTGTGACTTTGTGTAGTTCACCGTGAACCCTAGCTGGTGTAGTAGCTGAATTGTCTTTTGTGTGTCTTGCAGACACTCCTCTTGCGACCTGGCTTTTATTAGCCAGTCGTCCAAGTATGGGAAGACATGAATTTGTTGTCTTCTTAGGTGAGCTGCTACCACTGCCAGGCATTTTGTGAACACCCTTGGTGCCGTCGTGACACCAAATGGAAGGACTTTGAACTGATAATGTTGTCCTTCTACCACAAACCTGAGGTATTTCCTGTGGGCTTTGTGAATAGGGATATGAAAGTAAGCGTCTTTTAGATCCAGTGTAGAAAGAAAGTCCCCTTTCTTCAGTAAAGGAAGTACTTGTTGGAGCGTGACCATGTGGAAATGTTCCGAATTTATGTATGCGTTGAGAGGTCTTAGGTCCAGTATTGGCCTTAGAGACCCGTCCTTTTTGGGAATTAGGAAGTATAGGGAGTATACTCCTGTTCCCTGTTGGTGCTGTGGAACCTTCTCTATGGCATGCTTTTCTAGCAGTGATATTACTTCTTGTTTTATTAGTGTCAGGTGATCTTGTTTCATTGGACGCTGTTTGGGGGGGATGTTTGGTGGGGTAGCTGTGAGTTCTAGGCAATAACCATGTTGGATAATTTGTCTTACCCACTTGTCTGATGTGATGTTTTCCCAGACAGGTAGGAACTGTGATAGGCGTCCCCCTACCGGTGTTATATGGTCTGGGGGAAGCTCTATGAAGTCACTGTTTTGGGGTTGGAGAGTTGCGGTTGTTGTTGTTTCCGCGACCTCTACCCTTGTTGTTGTTACCCCTGTATCCACCTCTAGAATTACCTCTGGGTGATGTAGGTGTAAAAGAGGTTTGCTGTTGGTTTGTACCTGTACTTTTGGATCATCCTCTATAGGTGGATCTACGAAAGGAACCTCTTTGTGTCGGCTGTTGCAATGCTCCCATTGATTTAGCCGTTTCTGTATCCTTCTTCATCTTTTCTAGGGCCTCATCTGTCCCTGTGCCAAAAAGTGTTTTCCCATCAAAAGGTTGGTTCAGTAACGATGTTTGTACCTCTTGTTTGAACCCTGACACTCTGAGCCATGCATGTCTCCTTAACATGATGCTTGTGTTTGTCGACCTTGCCGCAGTTTCTGCCGCGTCTAGGGCGCACTTTATTGAAGTGTTAGTAATTAACTTCCCTTCTTGTATAAGTTGATCTGCTCTCTTTTGATGTTCTTTAGGGAGATGTTTGATGAGTGTTTCTAACTCATCATAATGCGCTCTGTCATACCTTGCAAGTAGTGCTTGCGTATTAGCTATGCGCCAACTATTTGCCGCTTGAGATGCTACTCTCTTGCCAGAGGCATCTATTAGTTTAGACTCTTTGTCAGGAGGTGGAGCTTCTCCTGTAGATAAAGAGTTTGCTCTCTTGCGAGCGTTTGTGACCACTAGTGAGTCTAGAGGAATTTGCCCCTTAATGTATATTGGGTCTTTTGGAGCTGCCCTATATTTTTTATCAATTCTTGGGTTCAATACCCTAGCCCTCACTGGGTCTTTGAATATCTCTGATGTATGACTGAGAAGGCCCTTAAGCATTGGTAGTGTTCCTGATGTTCTTTGTGCAGTAGGTAGTGTTTCTAATAAGAAGTCCTGTACTTGAGGTTCTGTATGTAGGTCTACCTTATGAAATGTTGCTGCTCTAGTAATGAGTTGTGCAAACCCAGTATTGTCATCAGGAGGTGAAGGTTTTGAGGGATATGACTCAAGGTCGGTATCATTACCTGATCCCACATTATACTCTTCCCATGGGTCTGCCTCCTCTGGGATTGTGTCCTCATCATCCCCAGGGTGTCCCCCCTCCCCTGTGTCACTCTCTCCATCTGTTGTAGGTGTAGATGGGCGTGTGGGAGGAATATCTGGCCTATTGTGAGGAAGAGGCGAAGATGGTGTGTGAGGTTTGGGAGAAGGGGGAGGAGTTGTATTCGTCCCCATTGTTCTCTTCTTTGGATGAGTCTTGTCGTCCAAATGTTCATGTTTCCTCTTTTTAGGTAGTTCTGTGGCTACCTTGCCAGTCTTTGGGTCAATAAACAAAGTCTTTTGTTTAGGATCCGTTCCGTGTTCCTGTGTCGGTACCGCAGTTTTCGGTTCCGAAAGGTGTTTTTTCTTTGAAATGTCCATTTGTATTTTCGGTGCCGAAGTTTTGTTCGGATCCGACTTCTTCGGTATCGAAGATGTCCCCGGTGTCGAGGGTGTTTTCGGCGCCGAAGCGTGCTTCGGTGTCGACATGGACTGCTTCGACTTCGAGCTTTCCTTGACCTGGTGCTTCGGTGTCGATGTGGTCGGTTTATCGGAACCGGAACCACTATGATGGGGGACCGAGTGTTTCGGTTTCTGTTTCGTTGCCGGGCTCGAAGGCGGGGCGTTGGAAACTTTTTTCGGTTGTCTGACCGGGCTCGAGGGCGGGGTCGACACCGTGCGGGGTCTGTTTTTCGGTAAAGGGACGTCGTCACTCACGGTTTGTTGGACGTCGATTTCCTCGACGTCGGACTCGTCCGCTTCTGACCCCGCCTCGTCGGCCTCTTCTTCCTCCTCTTCTGGGTGCTGGTCCTCGAACAGCTCCGGGATTGCTTGTGACTGCATTCTCGATACCTCGTGTCTTCGGGCTCGACGGTTTCTAATCGTCGATTTTGACGAGAACGCTGCACAGGCCTCACAGTCCCTGGATTCGTGTTCAGGGGACAAGCAGAGGTTGCACACCTCGTGTAGGTCCTTGTGTGGGAACTTAGCACCACACGTTGGACATTTTTTGAATGGAGTCCTTTCCATGGACCCCGGGCTGGACTACGTCGAGTTTCTCGTAGTCGTCGTCCTTCGAACCGCGTCGGTATGGAGTGAAGTCGCGTTCGATAACGATACCGTCGATTTGGAAAGGAATACGCGCCGGTTATAACCTTCTTTGTTGAAGTCGGTCCGGAGCGCTTCGATCCTCATCCGAACCCGATGGCGGAAAAAAAACAATCTAAGGATGGAGCCGATGCCCATGCGCACTAACACCGAGAGGAGGAGTCACCTATGACGACAAAGACTTCTCCAGAAGAAAAACAAAGTGCAATCATCCGAGCCCAACACCAGATGGCGATCTATTCATAAATGTACCATCTGCAGCCCATATGCCTCGAACATAGAGTTTTAAAAAAACTGCCATTTGTGTCTACTTTTTCACCTGTAACTTAACTATGGCAGATTTTCAAAAGCAATATATAGTTGCATCCGCTGATCCTTCTGGTTGCAGGGATATATAGGGCTTGTAGGTTCACCAAGAACCCAGGGTACCTTGTACCAATAACTGAGTTGCACCTTGCAATAGTTTTTTTATTGTGTACTGTGTATACAGCAGTTCATTTGGTAAAAAATTAAGAGTGAAAAATAGATATCAAGGAAAGCTATGTATTTCCGAAATGGGAAGATATGGAGGTTAGAAGCAGGTTATTTGCACATCTCTGAATTTGTGGATATCCATACTAGCATGTGAATTAGAGGGCATTTTTTTAAAAATCACGTATTTTTTACACGCTGCATTACATTTGGAAGGCACAAATGTAGAGAAAGAAAATTTGTAATAACACTTGTTGTACTATTCTGTGTTTCCCTTAGTCTCCCGATAAAAATGGTACCTCACTTGTGTGTGTAGGCCTAGTGCTCGTGAAGGGCCCAAACGCAACGTGGACACATCACATTTTCCCACTGGAAACTGACCTTTTTTTGCAATGTGCCTCGCTGTGGATTTTGGGCCCTAGCTCAGGCGGCACCTAGAGAAACCTAGCAAACCTGTACATTTTTGAAAACTAGACACCTAGGGTTAATCCAGGATTTGTTGACTTGTGTGGCTCATACATTTTACTTACATTTCTGCATTTCTGTGATGGAAAGCTTTGGAATATGAGGGGAGCCACACATTTCCTTCCACGAGGCATCCCCCCCAAGTCTTCCAATAAAAATGGTACCTCACTTGCGAGGGTAGGCCTAGTGCCTGTGACAGGAACAACTCAAAAAGTATTATGGAGACATCAAAATTATCTATCACAAAACAACCTGGTTTTGCAAGGGAGTCACCTGTGTTTTTGGTCTAGAGCTCGGCAGCCATCTAGGGAAACCTACCAAACACATATATTTCTGAAAACTAGACACATGGGGGAGTCCAGGGAGGTGTGGCTTGTGTTGATCCCCCAACGTTTTCTTACTCAGAATCCCCTGCAAACTACAAATGTAGCTAAAATATAAAGAAAGTCACATTTTCCTCACATTTCTGTGTAGTAAAGTTATGCGATCACCAGACCGGCAGAAATTTCCTATCACTCATTGATCTCCCGAAAAAAAAGATACCTCACGTAAAAACATATATTAAAAAAATTGCACTTATAAATACGGTGAGCTATCCCCTCAATCTCTACATTTTTTTGGCCCTTCCCGGTCACAGGCACTTCGCCCACACTCACAAGTGAGGTATATTTTCACTTGGGAGACAGAGGAATGCTGAGTGGTAGGAAACTTGTGTCAAAGCTGTGTCTGTTTTTTCTCCATTAAGCTGAGTGTCCATCCAGTCCGTGACCATCCTCAGTCCAGAATTTAGGGCTTCTGGGTTGTCTCTCTATGCAGATGGAATTGAAAGATGCTCTGGGTGCTATCTGCATTTCAAAATAACGAGATGCTTATATTAAATGCAGTGACTTTAGCAAATGCACACTCGTTTGCACTCATGGTTTGTACTATGTCACGCAGCCTGCAATGGCAGTCTATGTGGAATTTGTGTGTGGGTCCCGTAGCCTTTCCTCAGACAATATTCAATGCTTCCGTTATTGCTGCCAGGATTGGTTTGGGTGTAGGACCACCTGCTCAGCAGAGGCAAACGTCCATCCTGATAGAAATCATTCCTCAGAGACAGACCTCATAAAATTCTTGGGCAAAATCTTCCCGTCACATGGTTTTCAATAAAGGAAGTAAAGGCCGTAATCGAGAGACTAAAGCTCATCAGTGCCGCTGGGCCATAGTTTACTCCTCCTTGCTTAGTTGGATTGCCACATCAGGCCTTTACCCCTTTTCCTAGAAAGGGTCTATAGTGAAACCTATTCTAAAAAAAGGATTAGTTACTTACCTGTAATCCTAGTTCTCTTCCAGGGGTATCCTCATCAAAGTCATAAGCATTAGAATATTCCCGCCCATGCGCGGGACCCCAGAAACAATATATTATATGTGCCCCACATATATTATAGACATATATATAAATATATATATATATAAAAATAAGCAATTGCAGCCAAATAAACAATAGAGCTGGAATATGCAGTGAAGAATTTCCACAATACAGTGAATTCTGTATTAGAAACATGAGAAACAACACCAATGCTTGTTTAGAAACTGTTTTAATGTACAGAAAACAGCAGAAATTCTCATAACACACTGTAAGCATATACAGCTCCCAGGCTGCATTGCAAAATCCCAGTCTAAAAAGACTGAAAAGCTAACCTGTAGCTGAATGCACTAAAACTGACGCTGTGCCTTTAAGGCACCTCTGCCCCTAGCTTCCCATCATGCCTCAGGGGTTACAGTTAGGTCAGTTGTTCTTTTCGGAGACTGAAAACCAAACCATGGTAATAACAGGTTAAAAAACATCTCCTAATAAATAAACAAAGTCCTTTGCCCGGGGAGGCGGGAGGGTTGCTTATGACTTTGATGAGGATACCCCTGGAAGAGAACTAGGATTACAGGTAAGTAACTAATCCTTCTCTTCCAGGGGATCCTCATCAATAGTCATAAGCATTAGAATAGAGTAGCGAGCCTCACCTCATCCCTGCGGGCAAAGGAATCAACAGATAACATTTGTATCCGTAGGCCCAAAAATAGGCCTTTTTCTACCCAAATAGGTTTCTCAAGGAGGCTTGCCCTACTTGAGAATCCGCTCTGGAATCAGACTCTAGGCAATAATGCCTTGTAAAGGTATGGACTGATTTCCATGTCGCAGCCTTGCATATTTCTGACATAGGAATGTCATGCAAAAAAGCTATTGTGGCTGCTTTCCCTCTAGTGGAATGAGCTTTGGGTGACTGCAACAAAGGTTTGCCAGCCAGCTGGTATGCTAGTTTGATACAAGAGACAATCCATCTGGAGATGGATCTTTTGGCTGCTGCAAACCCGGACCTCATTGCACCATAATTGACAAAGAGTTGGTCTGTCTTTCTGGTGTCCTTTGTTCTTTCTAGGTAAAACTTTAGCACCCGTTTAAGATCTAACGAGTGCAACGACCTCTCAGCTGGGGTCGATGGATTAGGAAAGAACGAAGGAAGGGTAATCGTTTGATTTATATGAAAATCCGATACCACTTTTGGAAGAAAAGAAGGGTGAGCCCTCATTACTACTCTGTTGTGGTGAAACACAGTGTAAGGTTCCTTGGTGCAGAGTGCTTGAATCTCGCTAACCCTGCGCGCAGAGGTTATTGCCACCAAGAAGGCCGCCTTCCAAGTGAGATGTTGCAAGGAGGCCTTGTGTATAGGCTCAAACGGTGTAGACATCAGTCTGGAGAGAACCAGGTTCAACTCCCAGGGAGGAGAAGGATTTCTCACAGGGGGATAGACCTTCTTTAATCCCTGAAGGAAATCCTTCACCACCGGGACCTGAAAAAACGATGTTTGTGTAGGTGATTTTCTGTACGCTACTATGGCAGATAGATGAACCCTAATAGAAGCGTATTTCAACCCTGATGTCGCTAAGTATAGGAGGTATGGTAGGACTACCTCTTCTTGCCCTTTGGTGGGATCAAAGCCATGGTCCTTACACCAAATGAAAAATCTTTTCCACTTGAACGCATAAGACGTCCTTGTGGAAGGTCTCTTCGCCTCTCTTAAAATATTCATACATTCCGGAGGCAGATTTAAGTGTCCATATTGCAAGACCTCAGGAGCCATGCAGTCAGGTTCAGCGACTGGAGGTTGGGATGCAGGATCCTCCCGTCCATTTTGCTCAGCAGGTCTGGTTTGCACGGCAGCCGTCTGTGTGGACACCGCGACAGATGTAACAGATCTGGATACCACCATTGTCGCGGCCAATCCGGAGCAATTAGGATCATGTCCATGCTCGATCTGATGAGCTTGGCCACCACCTTCGGAATCAGTGCCAGAGGGGGAAAAGCATAAGCGAACATTCCTGTCCACTCCAGCAGGAGAGCGTTCCCTTGCGTCCCTGGCCGGTGGAACCTGGACGCGAAGGCGTGGCATTTGGCGTTTTCGTCGTCCGCAAATAAGTCTATGTCTGGACGACCCCAGCAACGGAAGAGTTCTTCGACCACTTCGTCGTTTAGCACCCAGTCTGGCTGATCTTCGAAGTGCCTGCTGAGTGCGTCTGCTTTTGTGTTTAACTCGCCTGGAAGGTGTACTGCCACCACCGACAGTCCCCGAGCCAGAAGCCAGTGCCAGATCGCCTGGGCTTCCAGAGACAGAGGGCGAGATCGAGTTCCTCCCTGCTTGTTCAGATAGAACATAGTTGTAGTGTTGTCCGTCTGAACCAGGACTTTGTCCGTTGTTATTGCTGGAAGGAACGCCTTGAGCGCCAGATGAACCGCTCGAAGTTCCAGCATGTTGATGTGGTATGTCTGAAGGTTGGTCGACCAGCGACCCTGAATCTGAAGATGACCCATGTGAGCACCCCAGCCTTCTAGAGATGCGTCCGTTACCACAGACAGAGAAGGCAGAGGTTGCTGAAAAGGGACTCCCTGCAGGACATTCCGAGGGCGAGTCCACCACTGTATTGAGGTCAGCGCTGCTTGAGACAGGATGATTCGATCCTCCCAATCTCCAGACGCTTGGTCCCACTGATCCTCCACCGACTCTTGAAGAGGCCGCATTCTCAACCTGGCGTTCGGTATTAGGAAGATGCAGGACGCCATGGAGCCCAACAGAGACGCTACGTCTCGCACCTTTGGACGAGGAATCTGAAGTAACTTTTTGCATTTTTGTCCCATGGAAGAAAGTCTCTCTTGCGAAGGAAACGCTCTTCCTAACTTTGTGTCTAGAACTGCTCCCAGATAGTGGATAGTTTGTGTGGGCTGCAGGATCGATTTTTCTGAGTTTACATGGAGGCCGAGCCTGTGTAGCTGTTGGAGACACAGGTGACAGTCTTTGGTGGCTTGCCGAGGAGACGGACTCTTAAGGAGCCAGTCGTCTAGATATGGGTACACAAAGAGACCTTTTTTGTGTAGACACGCCGCTACCACTGCCATGCACTTGGTGAAGACCCTTGGTGCGGATTTGAGTCCGAAAGGGAGCACTTTGAACTGGTAATGCCTGGACCCTACCAGGAACCTCAAGTACTTTCGATGACCTGGTGTAATAGGAATGTGGAAGTACGCGTCTTGTAAATCCACCGAACACATCCAATCTCCGATCTGTAGATGAGGACATATTTGATGGAGTGCCAACATGCGAAACTTCTCTTTGACCACCACTTTGTTGAGGAGTCGAAGATCCAAAATTGGTCTGAATTTGCCTTCTTGGTCCTTTTTGGGAACAAGGAAATATCTTGAGTACACTCCTTTCCCCCTTTGGGAGAGAGGTACCACTTCGATTGCGTTTTTCTTTAAGAGGACGCTCACCTCCTTTTTGAGGAGCTCCAGATGGTACGAGCGAGACTTTTTTGGAGGAGCCGGTTGTGGTTTCTTCCTGAAACGTAGCGCATATCCATTGCGCAGTATATTCAGCACCCACCGATCTTTCGTGATGCTGACCCACTCTGCCAGATGTTGTGCAGCACTTCCTCCCACTGGAGTGGGTAACGGCGACAGAGGAAGCCACTGCTCAGGCCTTGCCTCCTCTAGGTGTGGTAGAGGATTGATTATGTCCGCCTCTACCTCTGCTTGACCTTCCTCCTCTGTATTGTGGCTTTCCTTGCGGCTTGTTTTGAGACCATTGAGGGGTTTGAACCCTCTGTTGGCCTCCCCGGTTCTTGTTGGTCTTGAAGCGTCGTTTGAACGGTGCTTTCTGTTTCTCCAGACCTACTGCCTTTACTGTGTCTAACTCGGTCTTCATCCGGGCCATTTCCTGATCGGCATGCTCCCCGAAGAGTGAAGATCCGGAAAAAGGCAGATTGAGTATGCGCTGCTGGGCATCTGGCTTGAGCCCAGTTAAACGCAGCCAAGAGGATCTCCTCGCACATACTCCATGTGAGTAGTTATGTCCAGCTAGAAGGGCGTTATCTGCTGATGAACTAATCATTTGGTTTGCCACCAAACAGCCCTCCGTCACGGTCTCCTCAAAGTCCTTCTGGTCCTCCTTGGGCAATTTCTCTTTGAATCGTTCCATGGAGTCCCATAGGGCTCTATCGTACCTTCCCAGAAGGGCTGATGCACTAGAGACTTTTAGGGATGAAGCTGCTGTGTTGCACACCTTGCGTCCCCAAGAATCTTGCGTCTTGCTGTCTTTGTCAGGAGGAACTGACGAAGAAGGAGCGACCGTGTGATTCTTCCTAGCTGAGGCTACAATAACTGAGTCCGCTGCAGGCTCACCTTTAACGAAGATAGGATCTGAGTCAGCCGGCCTATATTTTTTCTGGATACGTGCCGGAACTGCTCTGATCGTTGCTGGCGTGAGGAAAACCTCTTTGATTGGGTCCATTATTCCTGGGACTAATGGAAGCAACGGCCGTGCATATGATTTGTGATGAAGAGTCTCAAAAATCACAGTAGTGGACACCTCTGGAGTGGTCATTTCTATATTCAGCTTGTAAGCACCCCTTTGCAAAACGTCCAAATACGTGTTGACGTCGTCCAGAGGGGAAGCTCTTGAGCGAGGGCTGTCTGCCAGCGTCGGAGAGTAGTCCCCTTTAGAAGATCTAGGCGAAGCTGGAGGAGAGGATGAGGGAGTTCTTCCTCTCCTGTGGTGAGAATGCTCCTTCCTCACCGGAGATCTCCTAGGTCGTTCCTCCCTTCGAGGAGAACGTGATACCCTCTGATGTATTGGAGATCTCGATCTCACATCTCGTACCTCCTTTCTCGGTGTTCGAGATTTGGGTTGCTCCCTCCTTGGTGATCGGGAGACCCTAGGGGCATGTGACCTGTCCACTCTTCTCTCTCGTGAGCGTGATCGCTCTGTCTCTTCTGCTTGCTGAAGAGGAGACCTGTGGATTGGACTCAAGTACCTTTGAAGTCTCTCTGGTGCCTTAGAATCCTTCCAATTACTCAAAGGAGCGTACCATCTTGGCGAAAGTCTTATATGTGAAGTGTAACCCCGATGGGGATTCTTCTGAACCGGACTCCTACTCCTTGAAGATGACCCGGTTGACCCCGAGGCACTTGAGGAGGAATGGAGTGAAGCAGATTGTGTCACCAGGACTGTCGAAGGCACTGAAGGTGATCTCCGTCTCACCGGTGTTGGAGGACGTCTCAAAAGCCTTTCCCTCGACGTCGAACGCCTCTGTGGCGTCGACGGGGCGATAACTTTCGGCGTTGAATGCCTCGACGATGATCTGTGGTCCCTCGATGTCGAACGGCGTTGTCCTGCCGTCGACGGAGGTCTCGACGTCGAACGGCGTTGTCCTGCCGTCGACGGAGGTCTCGACGTCGAACGGCGTTGTCCTGCCGTCGACTGAGGTCTCGACGTCGAACGGCCTAGTCCTGCCGTCGACGGAGGTCTGTCGGCGACGGAGATGTCATCGACCTGGCATGTGGCGACGGCGGAGGATCGGACATCCTCGACGACGAGCGCCGACGTGCCTTAGATGATCCCTTCCTCGACGACGATCGTCCGAGGGGGCTCTTGCTCCTCGACGCCGAGCGCCTCCGTGGAGACGTCGACGGAGGTGTTACACTCTTCGAAGCCTGTCGACGTCGAGACGACGGCGAGTGTGATCTGTCTCTCGACGCCGACCGTCGCCTGGTTGACGGCGGCGGAGTTGACTCATGTCTTGAAGCCGAACCTCTCGTCGACGGCGATCTCGTGGCTTCTCTCGACGCCGATCGTCGCCTAGTTGACGACGGCGGAGCTTTCCTCGACGACGGCGAACCTCTTTTCGACGACGATTTCCTCGTCGACGCCGATCTCGACGCCGACGGAGCTTTTTCTCTTGAACTGTCCATCAGATGTCGTTTTTTCAGCGCCGAGCCCGGTGCTGAGGTTGATGGACGTTCTGACTTGCCTTTGGAGGGAGTTCTGGGTCTCTTTGAACTCTTTCTCTCCGCAGATCTTCCTCTCATGGATTTCTGGGCCAGACTATAGAGTCTGTTCCTCTCTCTGTCTTTAAGTGTTCTGTCAGACAGCTTTTTACAATGAGAACAGTCTTTAGGATCATGATCCTCTGGCAAGCATAAAATACAGACCTCATGAGAGTCTGTTTTTGTCTTCTTGTGGCCACAAGAAGGGCAATCATCAAAAAGTGAGGGCATCCTAAAAGGAAAAACCTCACAAAAAATTGACTGCTAAGCAGTTATTTACTTGACTATGATGTGAAAAGTCAAAGTAAATCAAAAAAAATTGTTCTTTAGAAGACTTTCTGACTGAAAAAGGCAGAAAAGTGTGGAGCTGTGTATCCAGGGTCCTTCCTGAAGGAGCCGGAAAGAACAACTGACCTAACTGTAACCCCTGAGGCATGATGGGAAGCTAGGGGCAGAGGTGCCTTAAAGGCACAGCGTCAGTTTTAGTGCATTCAGCTACAGGTTAGCTTTTCAGTCTTTTTAGACTGGGATTTTGCAATGCAGCCTGGGAGCTGTATATGCTTACAGTGTGTTATGAGAATTTCTGCTGTTTTCTGTACATTAAAACAGTTTCTAAACAAGCATTGGTGTTGTTTCTCATGTTTCTAATACAGAATTCACTGTATTGTGGAAATTCTTCACTGCATATTCCAGCTCTATTGTTTATTTGGCTGCAATTGCTTATTTTTATATATATATATATTTATATATATGTCTATAATATATGTGGGGCACATATAATATATTGTTTCCGGGGTCCCGCGCATGGGCGGGAACATTCTAATGCTTATGACTATTGATGAGGATCCCCTGGAAGAGAAGGGAGTGGTACAGACCCCATACTTTACAGGCTTATTAGCCTCCTTGACATTTCACTAAAGATCTTTTCCAAGATTATTTCACCCAAACTTTAAGACTGGGCTATCGAAACCAAGAGAATTCCAATAGAACAGGGGGGCTTTCGGGATGGTCACTCCACTATAGACCACTGTTTTGCTTTATGGCCCATTATTCGAAAGGCCCTGGAGAAAAATCAAAGGCTGTGCTGTTTCATAGACTTCCGGAAACCCTTTGATTCTGTGGATAGGGATACCCTGTGGGGGAAACTTGCTGCTTGTGACCTCCCACCAAATTTCCTCAATGCACTTCAATCTTGCTCAGGTGGAGGTAGATAAGTCGGGTCAATTATCACAAAGAATTCCATTGACAATGGCCTGAGCCAGGTGGGCGTTTTTTGCACCCCAGCTTTTTAGTCTATTTTTGTCCGACCTTCCCACCATTATTTCCCAATCAAAGACTTTTTCCTCTAAAATAGGGAACCAGTACATTGTTTGTCTGCTTTATGCAGACAGTCTGGTATTATTGGATTATATCCCTATTGGTCTGCAGAGGAAACTAAATACTCCGGCAACTTATAGCAAGCAGAAACCGCTCCACGTTAATTTGGAAAAGAACACGATTTTGGTCTTCGGAGAAAAAGTAAAGAGTTTCACCTGGTACTTCGAAACATGGGAGGTGGAGCAAGTCGATCAATATAAATATTTGGGCTTAACCTTCAGAAGGAATCTGTATTGGGGCACGCACTGGGATGACACCAAGCAGAAGGCCCTATTGCAGGCTAGTTGTCTAATAAGATTTAATAGTAGATTCGGGGGGCTTTCCCATATTCCATTATTAAGGGCTTATGAAGGGAAGATACCCATGCTAGGTCTGTACGGAGGAGAGGTTTTTTCCCTTGATCCTACCTATGAATGGGACAGATTAGAAGGGGTAGTGGTTAAAAGACTCATCACTCCCCCAAGGAACTATGGCTCAGGCCATACAGAGTGTGTGGAACCTGGTCTCCTGGAACCTGGCGGCTTCTACTCTGGCTCTATACTTTAACACACTTTTGAAGGATGATGAGGTGGTTAAAGTCTCCAAATTGTGCTGGGAACAGATCCAATGCAGTGAAAGGATGTGGGCAAAGGCCATAATAACCAGACTAATTGCACTCAGGAATCTCCATTCAGATGATGGTACAATTACATCTTAGTTCCTCTTCCCAGGCAAGCCTGCATTGAGAGAATCTGTTGCTCTGGTGTCTGAATCAACAGACCTATTGTATTTAAGCAAGAAACAATCCATTAGCTTTTCAATCTCTACCCTGGGCCAGGACACCGTTTTCTTTTAATTTTCGTAGTTACCAGACCCAGGATTGAGAAATGAAATATTAAGGGTTAGGTGGGATGTAACACAATCTTTTCATCCCGCCCACATAGGACCAGGGTGCAGAATAATAATGGTATTTGCCCCTGCCCCTTGAAAGTTAAATGCCCCCTTCTGCATATACTTATGTACTGCGTTTTTTATCTTGCAAATCGAATTCCGTCTCTAAGACCTTTGTTTTTTAAATATGATGTTCTCCATTGGAGAAGAGCTGTGGAGCTATTGTCAGAAATGCGCTACTTAGATGTAGCAGTTGGATTTGCTCAGTTTTTACGGTCTGTTAAACAGAATTTTAATGATGAAATGTAGTGAGTAGGGGGTGCTGGGTAACTAGGAGGGGGCCTTTTTAATGATTTTAATTGTTAACTGAGTTTTTAGAATGTTTTATGGACAATTGTCTGAATTAACTTATTTCCTACCTACCTACCTCAGACAGCAAGATCGAACAGGTTCGCCTCACCCAGCCAGGGGCATCAGACTATTTGGTCACCACCCCACCACTCACTACATGAGCTTTGCGGATGTGGTTGTAGTGGTTCAATGTCCTAACCTATGTTTCCATCATGCTGTTGAAGAGGCTACTGAAATCCTTTTAATAAATATGGTTTATAGCCTTAGTATTGTTAGCCAGCACTCTCTTTTCTTACCAAAGAGGAATAAGGGAGACAGAGTTAACTGGTTTGGGCAATGTCTTTATAACTTAACTAGCTGCATCTTCGGTCAGGAAATCCAGAATCTAATGTCTAGTCTGACCTGCATGCACCATATGCTAACAAAGCATCTATGACCAAATTTGTCTGTGGGATCAAACAATATCCATTGTTTTGCCATTATTAGACAAGCAATCACCTTAGAGTAAACACTGAATATTAAAACCCTGCAGGCTCCTAGAACATATTCGAAAGGTAAGAAAACAAGTTACTTACCTGTAACTTTGGTTCCCCAGTATTGGTAACTTTCATAGATTCCCATAGCTTGTATCATTCCCCGTCATCGGAATGGGAGTCTCGGTAACCTAAAAATAACATAGCAGTAGTTACAAAAGAGAAAGAAAAAAGGCCTAGGCCTCATTCCCTTTTGAAGCATATCCGCCTCTTTTTGTAAAAGAGAACAAAACTAAGCCTCAGCCAATCAGAGGAGCCTCACCCCATAGAACCCTCCTGAAAGAACCTCAGAGCCTCAGATTTTCTTAGCCGTTGTGTAACAGTAACCACATCTGCTGAAGGCTGAGCTTTCCCAGGGGAGGAGGGTGGGCACATGGGAATCTATGAAAGTTACCAATACTGGGGAACCAAAGTTACAGGTAAGTGACTTGTTTTCTTGCCCCAGTATTGGAACTTTCATAGATTCCCATAGCTTGTATCAGAGTAGCTAGCAGTTAGAAATAAAGCACATTTTTTAACATAAAAAGAAACAGGATTGCCTCTGTACCATCATGAAAAGAGAAGTAAATTATATACTAAAAAAACACTTTGTATCGACAGTAAACACAAAATGTGCATAAAAACAAAGGAAGGAGGGGTAGTAGGGAAAGCTCTCCAATTAGTGGAAGAGGTTCCTCAGGACTGTCTGGCCCAGAGCAGTGTCTTCCTGTGTCAAGGATTCCGAAGCAGTAATGCTTCGTAAAGGTGTGCACCCTGCTCCAAGTCGCAGCTCTGCAAATGTCTCTGATGTATACTCCCACGAAGAAAGCTGTAGATTAAGCCTTGGATCTTGTGGAGTGTGCTCTAATCCTGTTATCCAGCGGCTTACCCGCTGTTGAGTGGCAATATAGAATAGCACTGGAAATTCATCTTGCAATACTGTGCTTTGAAAGTGGAAGGCCCTTGCGAGGACCACCAAAAGCAATGAATAATTGTGAAGATTTACGAAATCCTTTGGTGCGATCCAAATAAAATTTCAAGCACCTCTGCACATCCAGAGAATGAAGTGACCTCTCCGCTGGTGTGGAAGGTTGAGGAAAGAAAGACTTGAGAATCACTGGTTCATTTAGGTGAAAGTCTGAAGGCACTTTAGGTATGAACCTCGGGTTAGTCCTCCAAATCACAGTATTTCTCTTGAATTGGAAAAAAGGTTCCGGTATTGTGAGAGCTTGCAATTCCCCAATGCACCTCGCCAAAGTGAGGGCAAGCAGGAGAGACAACTTCCATGAAAGAAATTTTATGTCTGTACGATGAATTGGTTCGAAGGGATCCTTCATGAGCTGTGCGAGAACTAAATTCAAATGCCATGTAGGAGGCGGATGCCTCACTGGGGGGTAGACCCGAAACAAGCCCTTGAGAAATTGTTTAATTATTCTTGAAGACCAGAGAGAAGGTTCAGATGCCGAGCCGTCTGTAGCGAGAAATCACTGCCAAGTGAACCTTTATGGATGAATGAGCCAATCCTGTCTTAGCCAAAGACAAAAGATAAGGTAGAAGCTGATGAGGTTGAGAAGAGAAAGGGTCAACACTTTCCTTCCGGCACCAAATGAAAAATCTTTTCCATTTTAAACTGTAAGTTTTATTTGTGGAAGGAGCTCTAGCATGAGATAGAACTTCTCTTATTTCATTCGAAATGGGAAGGTTCATGAATTCTCGCTGCTCATGAGCCATGCAGTCAGGTGTAATGACTCTGGATCTGGGTGCCAAATCTGTCCGGGGGACATCGTGAGAAGATCCGGAATCGTCCGAAAAGGAAGATGAGGGACGAGTGACAGAAGGTGAAGTTCTGTGAACCATAACTATCTCAGCCAAGCAGGAGCTACCAAGATCATCTAGCACAGTTCCGTTTTGATCTTCCTGATAAGCCTCGGGATCAGTGGAATGGGGGAAAAGGCGTACACAAATGCTCTTGACCAAGCTATCAAAAGCGCATTCCCTAATGACCCTCAATGGTGAAGCCTGCTTGCGTAAGACCGGCATTTCTTGTTGGTCGGAGTGGCAAAAAGATCTATTGAGGGTTTGCCCCACCATTGAAAAATCTCTTCCAAGACCACTTGGTTCAGTTCCCATTCATGACTGACTGACGATAGCCTGCTGAGTCTGTCCGCCTTTTCGTTTAGGACTCCTGATAGATGTTCTGCCTGCTGGGAGATTCCGTGCAGAATAGCCCATTCCCAAATCTTCTGGGCCTCCTGAGACAAAGGAAGAGACCTGGTACCCCCTTCCTTGTTTATGTAGTGCATGGCCGTGGTGTTGTCCGTTCGGATGAGAACCTCCGACCCCTGCAGTCGAGAAAGAAATGCTTGAAGTGCTAGTCTGATAGCCCTGTGTTCTAGGAGGTTGATGTGAAGAAGACGGTGCTGGGGCAACCAATGCCCGCTGACATGAAGATCCTGAAGCACCGCACACCAGCCGTCCAGTGACGCATCCGTTGACACCACTTGAGGAGACGGATTGCCTATGAAGGATAGACCTTGGGAAAGGTTTTCCTGTTTCGTCCACCACAAGGCCGCTCTTTTCATTGCGAAAGTAATAGTCGCCTTGTCGTCGAATGAGCCGTGAACCTGCCTCCACTGTTTGTCTAGCTGCTCTTGAAGAGGCCGCATCCGCAATATGCAGTGAGGGATTAGAGTGATGCATGAGGAGATCACCCCCAGAAGGGATTTGTAACGGCGTACTGAAAGACACCTTCTTCTCAAGAGCAGCGCCATGGTTCGCAGTTTTTCCTGCCTTTCTAAGGATGGGAAAGCCTTGCTGAGATTTGAGTCCAAAATGGCCCACAGGGAATGCGCTGCCCTGGACTGAATCAGAGATGATTTTTCCTTGTTGAGAGTAAGAACCAAATTCTGGAATAGGTTCATACATGGGTTGACTGCTTCTCTTGCAGCCTCCCTGGACGGGGCCTTCAGCAACCAATCGTCCAGGTATGGAAGACCTGAAAGCGATGTTTCCATAGGAAAGCCGCCACCAGTGCCAGCACCTTGGTAAAGATTCTTGGGGCAGAGCAAAGTCTGAAGGGTAAAACCCTGAATTGAAAGTGGCTCTTGGCTTCTGTAAATCGTAGAAACCTCCTGTGTGCAGGGTGAATGAGTATGTGAAAATACGCATCTTCGAGATCGAGAGTGGCCATGAAATCCCCCGGATTGACGAGACGTAATATATCCTGAAGGGAAACCATACGAAAGAATTGGGAAATGAGATAGGTGTTTAGCTCCCTGAGGTCTAAAATAGGGCAAAGGGAGATGGGACTCGCACAACCCGGTAATGCAGAAGTAAACAAGTTAATCTATTTGTAGCGTGCTGCAGAGGTATCGCTGTCTGTTCCTAACAGCGTGGAGTATATGAACTAATACAATGCAACCTCGGACTTGAGGCTGACCCTCTGTGCACAGCTGTACAGAAACACAACAGTTTCTAGTCCAATAGAATGTGTAAATCAAAGGGTTCAACGAAAGTTCTTCAATTCAGGTTTTAATGATCATTCTCATCATGATCCAGTTTCTCAATTTTCAATTTTGAAATAATCCAGTGTATTTTCCTACATACATAGTTCACCGAAGAAGAGTCCTCACTGTCACTTGACACTGTCTCTTTTCTGGACTTCAATTTTTGGAGCAAAGTGAGGAGGCGACCCTCATGGTCCCAGAGGGTCTTTGTAGAGAAGGTGCGGCAGATCTTGCAGTCCGCACCCTTATGATCAGGACACAGGCAATATATACAGTCCTTATGCCTGTCCTCCACATATAACCTTTTCTTGCCACAGGTGGAACATGACTAGAAAAGGGCCTTCTTCTCCTTGGCAGACATTTCAGAAGAAACTCTAAACAATCCTGAAGAAAAAAGTTGAAGAAAATCTCTCAAAAGAGTAGAGAATGAGCAGAGCTTAAAGGAGACTCCCTAAGCACAACGTGCAGTAGAAAATCTGAGGCTCTGAGGTTCCTTCAGGAGGGTTCTATGGGGTGAGGCTCCTCTGATTGGCTGAGGCTTAGTTTTGGTCTCTTTTACAAAAAGAGGCGGATATGCTACAAAAGGGAATGAGGCCTAGGCCTTTTTTCCTTCTCTTTTGTACCTACTGCTATGTTATTTTTGTTACCGACACTCCCATTCCGACGACGGGGAATGATACAAGCTATGGGAATCTATGAAAGTTCCAATACTGGGGCAAAAGATTTTCTTTCAAAGCACCTTCAAACCAACTTTTGTGACCGGAGAGTGGATGATGCCTAGAACTAGACTGTGGTAGATTTAGACCATGATAGGACATGAAAGCAAAATGTGGACTGCATCTCAGAGCATTCTCAAGTAGTAGGAAGAGGATGCAACTTGGAGGACTTGGGGTAAAAAGTTCTTCCTTCAATTATCCAAAGAAAATGATGCAAAGAACAATTCCACGGTCCGTGGGAATAATTAAACTAAAGAAGATAAGGTTGTATGCTGTCCATTGAGCTTCCTAACGATGGAATTACTGATGACCGTGGAATAGCAAATTCAAATATGGAACTCAACAGAAAAAGCCTGCTGGTAAACCATTAAATTTGAATAATTTGAACAAATCTGAAAATACCAAGATGGCCCAGGCCCCAGGCACTGCAAGCACAAGCAGTGTGAGCAATTTTACAAAGAAGCCAAACATATAACCTAGGGGCTAATTGAGGTGCTAAATATCTTAAGCTTATTATCAGATCTAAGTATCATGCAAGCTGAAATTAAGGCAACAAATAATACAGGCAATATGGCATCTTGAGATAATTAAATGTTACATACCAAAACAGGAAATGCTTCAGTCACAGACCCCTTCTCTGGTAAAGAGGAAAACTTGTAGAACTCATGACTTCGATAGGCCTTTTGCTTCATCAACTGAACTGCATGAAGCACGAACTTCGAAGACACGTCTGATGAGCATGAAGATACTGTAACCTCTAGGATAAAAGAAACCCAATAAATGGAAAAGGTGTCTATTGACTTATGATTAAAGTTAATTCTTATATATATTTATATTTCAATCTTTATTTCGGCCGATTTGACCATCAAAGATATACAATAAAAACACATTTCAAACGTTATAAAATCATCAAGAATAAACAACAAATACATATAGTACAATGTAAGATCGTTCCATTCTAGGTATTGAATACTACTAGAGTGAGAACAAATAAAAGACCGCACATTTAAAATTTCTTAGACTTAAAATTAGGTGGGAGCCTGCGACTTTAGAATACGGGTGCGAGTATGCCAGACATTGGTAAGGAATTTAGCTAGTGCAAACACAATTGGACTTGAAACATCAGTTTTTAAAATTCTATACATCGGGAGGTACTCCCTACAACCAAGGTTTCTAATAAGTGGGAGGAGCCAGTATTTCCTAGCTGCCTTGTAAGTTGGACAAAACAAGACCACATGTAAATCGCTTTCCTCATCACAAGTACATGCCGGGCATTGCTTGGTAGAGGGTGGTGTTGACCAGGAGCTAGTATAAGATCGCAGAGGCAGTGTGCCATATCTCCATTGGAGAAATAGCTTCCTGGCCAACACGGGGGACATGGCGTCCAGGACCCTCTCCAGCCTGTATGAGTCCTTGCCTTGTACAAATACAGATGTTAATGACCCCTCAACCTGACAGTCCAAGGCCATAGCTAATTTCTGCTCATGGTAAACATTGACCAGTGCTCTCCGTGGGATCTTTAGTGAGGCATTAGCTGGATCAGACCAGAGGTCAGGGAGCCCTAGTCTCACACAGGACTTTTGTATATATTTTATCCAGGGGATCTGTAAAGCTTTGGGGTGGGTTAGAAGCTCCCTCAGTTCCGCCCTGTAAGTAGAAAGTTCTTCGCTACTCCATAGCCTTCGCCAGAAGACTATGGGTCTGAGACCTAGTTCATCTGCTATTGGTCTCAGTCCCAGGTCCATCCTCAGGGGAAGGAGCGGGCTACTGGGCGGAAGTGCAACTATCTGTCTAATAAAGTTGTTCTCGGTTATAGACAGACTGCGGGAAGTTGTGTGACCCCACAGTTCCGCCCCATACATACTAGCGCCCCTGGCCTGTGCCTTGTAGATCTGGATGAGCGGCCCCAGCGGACGATATGTGGAACTATTCATCATCCGAGTAATGCCCCCAGTGGTCTGAACTAATTTAAGATTAGCCCTAGTCTGGTGTGATCCCCAGGACATGGTTTCATTCAACGTTACACCAAGATATTCAAAGGTGGAGACTCTCTCTAACCGTGAAGATCCCAATAGGGGATTCGGGCGTGATTTTTGGGTTGGGTTCAAGACCATAAACTTAGTTTTTGCAGCATTGATTTCTAAGCCCCTATCTGTACAAAAGGCCACAAATGAGTCAAGGATCCACTGTATCCCCATGGGGGTTTTGGACAGCAGTAGGGTGTCATCTGCAAACATGATTGCAGGCACCCTGCTGCCGTTCAACCTTGGGGCATCAGTGGATTTAGTGCCATTTAGGTGGGCGATTACCCCGTTGACAAAGAGGCAGAACAGGGTCGGTGCCAATACGCAACCCTGTCTAACCCCCCTGTCAACGGGGAATCTGTCCGTCAGTTCCCCAAATTTCCCGCACCTGACCCGGGCATAGTTGTTATAATGCAGTCTCTGTAAAATTATCAGGATATCCGGGGGGGACCCCCATTTCGGCCAAAACACTCCAAAGTTTGCCTCTGGGCACCAGGTCGAAGGCGGCCCTCTATAAACCATAAGAAATCTCATGCATGGATTCCCTTTGACAAGCCCCAATGAAGTACACTAATGGCAATATATTGCGATATTAGGATCGTAAACTATGATGTGGGAAAAATTAAGTTTATAGGTGTCCAATGGGGAGCCAATAACAATGTTAGTCAATTATTGTTGCTAACACCTTGCTATGCTAAGTTGGTAAACTGTTTCAAAAAGCTACCCTCATGGTAAATTAGATACTCTTAGTGATCGCTCCCAACTCTTTAGAATGGGTTGAGAACCCTGCTACACAAAACAGTGAGATCAAAAACGTTCTTAAAATGATGCTCTGGCTTAAAAAAAAAGCTCTACTCTCCCCTAATGACTGGCAATGACTGAGCCTGAGCTTAAATTATTTAGACAGCATAATGCGAAGGAAGCAAAGTAGATCTTGTAGGAAGGAAATGCAAAGACAAACTAAGCTAAAGACATACTTCCAAACACGTTCCTCCTGCCCAAGTAAAAGGCATCTTAACATGAGTTGCAGCTTTTTTCCAAGAGCAATACAATTATAGGCAAAAATGGAAATATCAGAAATGTGTTTGTTAAATGTGAAACTTGCATGATATGTCTATTGCACAAAACGCAAGTCATCAGAGCAAGTTTGCATCATGTTTTTCGTTTTGTGTTGCTAAATTAGGAACAAAGGTAACCAAGTATGTATGACTTCAGAAATCAATAAAGAAACCTGTATCCACACAATTTAAGAGACAAGAACAACTGTAAACAGGAAAGAAAATTATTCTTAACTGACAAGGAATCTGTCAAATTAAGCAGAACTAAAATGAACAGAAAAGGAAACTCTGCACATACCAGCCCACGTGGCTCCTTGAGGAACTTCAATGAAATGTCTTTGGATCTGTCCTGGCTTAAAATGGACACCAGTATATGCAACATCATAGCCTGTTGATTCATTTAATCTGAAAGTCATTTTGTAAGAAAAGAGAAACAATGTGACTAATAAAACTTATTGACAGATCAGTAATCTTCCTATGACCATGCATTGTCTAGTTTAGAACACAATCAATATCAGGAAATATGTAACTCTTGTAAATAACCAATGAAAGTGTTTGTGTTAATTTCATTATAAAATGACATACATTCAGCTTATAGTCAATTTTCACAACTAAGACTTGTATACCCACACATTTATGCGGAGGTTAATGAATGATATTTTAGGCCATTTTCATTCATTAGCAGGTAAAGACTAACTGTTATGTAAACACAACTGCTGTGTAACTTAATGGTGGTGGGAATGGCCATGTTATAAGCTCAATATTTGACTAAATTTGATCTTGGACCTTACAATGGGTCAGATCATGTCTATGATATCACTTCTAATGTCCAACTGGGTTTATTTCTCTAAATTCCTATATCCACATGATTTTAGCCAAAGAAGCGTCATTTTGAAAGTTGGCATAAGAATTTATTAACTACTGTCTTGTCTATGGACAGTTTGTGCAAGGGCTCTCAGTGGCAAATAGTGGTGGATTGACAAGGAATTCTATATACTACATTTAACTCATCAAAAATGATGGTTAAAAGGATTTATTTATTCAGTATGTATCTACACTACACACTATCAAGTTAAGCGCCAAAGCTTACAGGAAGGGCCATGTAGAGGTCCCGTCATGCTCTGTGGCTGAGAGACTGTATCTGGGGTGACGAGGGAGTGCATCAAGATGGAGGGCGTCTAACACACCGCTTCTGACAGCGGCCAGATATCAGCAAACCTGCTCCTCGCTTCCCCACCGCGGCATCCAGAGACAGTGACCACAAGTGGCTAGAGCAGAAGCAATTTATGATCTTTTTCCTAGGCAGGAAGGAACTGAGTGGGGCATCTTAGGACATTGTATCAGTAGGGCTAAGAAGAGGATGGTTAAGCCAGCAGAAACTCCCCCTCCGTGAACTTTAGGTCTCCAAGAGTAGTATCGTGTAATGCCAACAGTATCAACACCCAAGGCAAGTTCAGGTCTATAATGACTCAAGGCGTTTAAAGCACAGATTATTCTTTTTCGAGAAACTCAAGTTAAGGCACTGATCAAAATATGCAAGACTCCAAGCTTTATTTCAAACGCATTTTATGCGTCCGCCAGCGCTGCGTCAGGGCGTGGTGATTTCGATTTCATGGAATTTCCAAGGCGAAGTGCAGCAATTGGTTAGAGATCCAAAAGCCATGGATCAGCTTGAGGGTTGGGAATCAAATTACTACCTGGATAGCTTCTATTGCCCAATTGAGGTTGATGCAACCCCCCTCAGTAAAGTCTATAATATACTGCTCCCACTGAATGGACTGCTAGTAATGGGGGGGGGGGGGGGGGGGGGGATTTTAAAATTCTCCAGGATGTTAGGCTAGATTCTTCATGTAGTAATAAATAAAACAAACCAAGGGCTTCACGCTTTTTAGCTAAAGTAATTTGTTACCTAGCTCTAATAGATTCTAGGAAAATTCATTATTCCCAGGCACAAAAATATACTTGCTTCTCCAAACTTTTGAATTGGCCCTCAAAAATTATTTTTATTTACTAGTATCCCATCAATGGGCCAAGAATAAAACTTCCATATTATCAAACCCCTTTTTGGACCATTCAGTCCCCTTGATAGATGTAGTAGTAAAGGTCAATCGAGCTGATCGACTTCGATGGATGCTCGACAAATCACTGTTAACGGAGGATAGCTGGCTCATGGTAATGCGGTCAGCCCTAGATTTCCTTTTGAGAAAAATAGGATCAGCTTCTAGTCTTGTAGTCTGGGGAGCTTGCAAAGATTTTATTACTTGTGAGGCGATCTTCTACAAAGTTCAAATCAGTAAGCTAAGGAGGAAAAAGACACTAGCCTTTCAGCTCGAACTGGATCAAACCACGCTTGCTCACTCCACACTCAATCCTGAAACTTCAGAGGCTAGTGTTGCACAAGCAAGACCTCCTCTGCGATCATGAATGGCCTGGGGCTTGGACCTGGACGCCCCACTTACTGAGGGTGACTAGTTGCGAGTCAATGACCTCATCACTCAGACTGTCCTCATCACTCAGACTGTCACCTGTAATGCTCGCTTTAAACTGGTGCATTATACTTTTCTACAAAGGACTTCTATTATTCCCATATGCCAACACAGAATATCTGCACTGCATTCAGGCGATTGCCTCAGGTGCGGTCACAATGGGGTGGACTTCATGCGCTTAGCCTGGTAATGTAGGGAGGTACAGGGTTGCTGGGCCTGGGTAGTAGCAGAGATTCAGAGGACTGTCCGTATACCTTTTGCACACACACCACAGTGCTGTCTACTGAGTAATGTTAAACGTCCAAGGGGCAGAAAGATGGTGTATAGATTTCTGCACTTGGCAATAGTCCTGACCAGGCGTAACATAGGTATAACCTGGATGGGACAGAGAGTGCCTGACTTTACTCACTGATGTAGCGATGTGTTAGAATGGTCCGTAGCAGAGGAATCTCATATGAGGCTCTCTAGGCGCAATGACAAAGCAACAGAAGATATTGCTGTTTGGAAGGACTAATGTGAAGTGTTCCTAGATCCGGAGGCAACCATGATCTCTTCTTACGGTGAGAATACTGGAAATGGGAAACAGATGGTGAGGAAATAGTCTGGGTGGGTATCCCATAACCGAGGTACTCTGGACTATAACAAGTGTTTATGTCCACACAGTGGGGCCTGCTGGGAGTTCTTTATGCTCCCCTGAACTATTGGTGCAGATTGTGTACTTGCACGTCATACAATGCTGCTGTACTGTTTATGGTAAAAGTGAAAACTAAAGATTAAAAAAAAAAAAAGAAACAAGTTCCACAATCAAGTCTGTGCTTGAAGGATCATTACATGTCACTGGAACTAGTTAATCAAAATACGTGTTTCCAGAAGTATTACAAATAGAGTGAGCATGCTGGGCAGTTTATGGCCTGGTCCGTTAAGGAAAAAAAGGAATAATGAGACCATCAAAACAATTTACAATCAGATGGTCGATCAACCTGAATGTACTGGCAAAGTATTTTTAGAGCACTACACAAATTTGTACACTTCCAGGTGTAAAAACACAGCAGTACAAATAGAGGGGTATCTGTGGTTAATCGAGTTCCCTTTGCTCAATAGGGATCTCCAAGATTAAGCCATAGCACCTACTACACTTGCCTAAGGGAACAACGCCATTACAAAAATCACCCAACAGCAAAGCATGCAGTAGTGATGGTCTACCTGTTGAAATGTATTAACTGTTTGTGGCCCAGTTAGCTGAATTCTTAGTTACTCTATTGAATGAAATTCTCGATGGATGTGAGGTCCTAGGCTCTTTTACAGAGGTAGTCAAATCAAATACAGCTTTATTCGATTTTTGTATCTTAAAAACCATAAAAGCACAATACAGAATAACACACACGTTTATATTACACATCATAATACGTTATACCAAATTCATACGATTTATAAAAACAGCTCATATTATTTATAAAAGAAATCTTTAATACAGACAATGAATGCTAAAAACAAATTAATACATAATGTTCCTATGTCTGATAATAGCTTTTAAAAAAGACGACGTGACCATGGTTATCAGTTCATTTTCTAAGGTTTGAAGCCTCAGGAATGCTATTCTACATTTTCTAAGTCCCCACTGCTTTAGAATAGGAATTCAAAACCTTCTCCTCTGTAAATCATAGAATTTACAGAAAAACATGAAGTGTAGAGTGCATTGGGAGGAAGTATCGTCACAAGGGCATGGTGACAGACTTCTGGACCAAGAAATTGCATCTGGAAAGGTGACCATTCTGAAAAAGGACCCGCAGCAAAACAGTGTTAGAAGCATGCAGAAAACGCAACTCTGAACCTGTAACAGATAGGGTTGTGTACCCCGACATTGCAACATCAAGTGATTCTCCATAACTGATTTCTTTTCTTTTTCAGAAAGCCAACGCTTATTCTTTAAATAGTTTAAACAAGTAACTTTCAGGTTTTTTCTCAATATCCTTTCCAGGCAACTTGGCGAATCAAAGTATTCGGGATGGCCAATATCATACGATAGTTTTTATACATAGTTAATCCATGATATACTGGTTACCCCATCTAGTTTGAGACGGTCCACAATTACGTCTATATTAAAACTAGTCTCGGCATAAGTCCACACCGTATGCCACAATAAAAGAGGATTTGCTTTGATGATGTCAGATATGCAAGGCAGACCAAGTTCCTTATGGCATACAAACGTAGCAGTAGAACCAGGGACAGCTAAAAGATAACGCAAAAATGCATTTTCACAGCATTGAATTAGCTGAATATCCGCTATTCGCCAGATCCCTGCCCTGTATGTCGCAGTAGATACGCATTTGGATTTATAAATGTCCAATAGCTCCGGAATTGGTCTACCACCCAATTTTTGGGAGAAATTAAGCACTGCACCTACTGCTCTGGAGTAAGACAATTTTCTCGCATATACAGCCGCTGTCCATGAACCCGACTTATCAAAATTGATTCCCAGATAGGAGAACCTGTCTGTATTGTCTATTTTTTTCTTTTCAATTAAAATTTTACATGTTTTACCTTTCTTAACCCCACAGCTCATGGAATAGGTCTTACTTTTATTTACTTTTAAGCCTCTATTTTTCATGTAGGTAGTGAATTTGGTAACAGCTCTTTGAAGGCCTATCTGTATCCGCGCCATAATGACTGCGTCATCCGCGTACAATAAAATGGGAACTGGGGTATTCTTAATGATTGGGTAATCCTGCCTGTCTTCTGACAAGTAAAGTCCTACACTATTTATGTATTAGGGAAAACAAAAATGAGGCGAGTATGCATCCTTGTATTATCCTTTATTTATACTAAATTTAGATGAGCATTCACCCGGTTTCCCATACCGAACCCTCGCCCCGCTCCCCTATACAATTCCTTAATGAATAGTAGCAAATTGAGGTCAACATCCATCTCTCTCTTAATGTGTTCCATAGTTTGTCATTATTTACACTGTAGAAAGCTGAGCTTAAGTCAACATACGTTAGGAAAAGCTTTCACCTTTTTGCTGATGTATATTTACATTATCAGCTTCCTAAAGAAGGATAAACCACTGCAAAAGCCTGGCTCCTATTGTACTATCAGTCTCCTGGCTCCTATTGTACTATCAGTCTTAATTAGCAACTACAAGCTCTTTAGGAAAATCATAGCTTCTAGGATAGCTCCTTTAGCACAAACAGTTGTCCAAAGCGAACAAAAAAGGTTCTTACCTGCAACATCGATCTGATTAAATACCGATTTCCTGCTGCAGGCATTTGATTACTTTCGAAGCAACAAGATCAATGCAGACATCATCATGCTGGATGCTGAGAAAGCCTTTGATCGTGTGCAATGGGAGGTTTTATTTGCCATCCTTCTTCGACTTGGTTTCCCCTCAAAAATAGTGCGATTATTGGAAAACTTAAATACAAAGGCAGAGGCAAAAGTAGTCAATTCGCAAATGGTAGGATCGGTGACCATAAGCGTAGAAGCACAGCAGGGATGCCTAATGTCCCAGGTTCTATCCGCTCTCTTCATTAAACCTTTGGCAACCACATTGCGGTAAGACCCTCTGGTTAAAGCCCCCTGTGAGACAGTACCATCTTTCTGCATGGATGCCCCCACCTTTTGCCGAATTGCTGATGTGCTTTGACTGAGTGAGCCCTAGGCTCCTGCTAACCAGGTACCCAGAGCCTATGCTCGTTCCCTAAACACTGCATTGAAGCCTAAACCCAATTGGCATCTCTGGCCACAGGTCAGTCCCTGGTAAATGGTACCCCAGATACCCAGGGCACTATGACCAGAGAAGGCCTCTAAGGGCTGCAGCAATTAGTGTGCCACCCTTAGAGGTCCTGTACCTTCACACTCACACACTGCCTTTGCAGGCTGCATGTTTCGGTGCAGAACAAAGTGAAGAGTCGACAGGGCACACATCCCTGTGTGCCATGCCTACAACCCACTGCTCTGGCATAGATCTGTCACCCCTCTAGCAGGGTGCACTATACCCGTGGTGAGGGTACAGGTGCATGAGCCCTGTACCCCTACAGTGTCTAAGTCCAATAGTAGACATTGTAAGTGCAGTGCTGCCATTAGGAGTATATGGTGCTGGGAGTTTGTCATTACGGACTCCACAGCACTATAATGGCTACACTGAATTTTGAGAAATTTGGTACCAAACTTTTCAGCACATTAAACCCACATTGATGCCAGTGTGGGAAAATGCATACAAAGGGCATCTCAGAGATGCCCCCTGAAAACTAACCTACCACTAGTGTCCAGGCTGAGTGGCTGCATTCAGCTGCCACCACCAGACATGTTTCTGAACCCCTGGGTCGAGAGCCTGCTGCTCTCGAGAGCTTGAAACAATGCACATCGTGGGACGTGGTGCCAAGCCTCCTCCCCCAGGATGGGCAGGGTCCACGAAGGGGAAGCTTCAAAGCCACCTTTGTGAGCTTCCCCAGCAACTGGTCCCCACTGGTTCTGACCCCCACTTTGGGCGGGAGAACCGGCGGGAAAAACAAGTGAGGAAGAGAGGTGTGCCCACCTCTGCTAATTCCACCCCTCAGGTGGGGGAGGCGAGATGAAGCACAACTCTCAGTTCCCGCCATCTTGCAGATGGGGGGCTCAGCCAACCAGGGAAAGACTTATGCCCCCCTCCCACTGGAGGGTGGCATAATAGGGGGTGTACCCACCCCAGGGAAGGGAACCACTGGTCCCAACCTTTTACCTACCAGTATCGCCCTAAATCTAGTATTTACGGGCAACCCTGAACCTTGCTCCCTCAGACCAGAAGAAACTACAAGAAAAGAAGAAGGACCAAACAGCCGTGCCGAAGCGAACGAGAGGAAGACGCCCACTGACTTGGCCCCAGCCCTACCGGCCTGTCTCCACCTCTAACCTGCTCCTGTGAAATCCCGGTGTGTCCTGCAGCCAGCAACCTTGAAAACCCAGGAGGACCTGCCTGCCTTCAACCTCAAAAACTATCTCCAACCTCCGGCTCCGGTCGGACACCGCAAATCCGCACCACTCTGCACCCACCGTCCACAGCCTGAGCTCAAGTGGGCAAACACCACCAGGAGGTCTCCCTGGCGATCCTGACCAGAGATTCGGCGACCCCCTGCCCTGCCTCATACCTCCAGCCGACGCCTACAGCCTAAATCCGGAAGGCCCCCCCCCAACCGCAACCAGGAGCTGGTAAGAAGACGCTAAAAGGCACCCCTGCACCTGACGCCCTACAGCCTTGGGTGGCACAACTGACGCACCTAGCCAACGCCCAACATCCCAACTTACCTCTCGAAGTGGTGGTCGCACCCAGAAGACCTTCATCCCCGAGCCTGCAGTGCCTTTGCAAACCAGAGGTTCCCCATTGCAAACAACAGGGCGCCAGACGTCAAAACAGCACCCTGCACCCGGCCACCCTAGTGCCACTGAGGGTGCACCTTTGGTGCTACTTTGTTTCCCTATTTGCCCTGAGATGAAGTCCAGGAGCTTTGCTCCCACAACCAAGTGGACTGCTCGTCAGCAGCCAACAACAGGAGGCCCATTAACACCAACTGGATAAAATTGGGCCTCAGCACTCTGCACCTGGCCGCCCTAGAGCCGCTGAAGGTGTAAACGAGAGTGCATCCCTGACCCTGGGGGACCAGAGTCTACCCCCAGAACCTCAACTCCCACTACCGAATACTTACCCTAAAACCGATAACACAATTTTCCTCCATAGGATAACGTTGATTGTCTTTCTTGGAAAAGTTTAATTGTTGAGTTTGAAAACCTTAAGAAATTCTTTAAAATTGTACTAACAAAAACGATTTTACTTACCTGTCAACAGGAAATGTCCCAGTGTAGTATCCAGGTATTCTACACTGTGTAGGAAAAGTAATCTCAAAAGTAACTTACCTGTAATTTTACGCAAAATCCTATACAAAGTATGTGTAATGTAGTATAGTATAGTTTCTAGGAAATAAAATAACTAAAAGAATAATTTTATACAAAAACAATTGGTCTGAAGTTCAGTCTTTGAGTGTGTGAAATCATTTGCTGATTGAGTGTGTACAACAAATGCTTAACTCTGTCCTCTGATAAAGCCTTACTGCTCGACCACACTACCACAAACCGAGAGTATGGTGTGATCTAACTTTATCTCTGCCTACCTTTGCGGTTCTACTGGACTCTGTGCACACTATACCTCACTTTGGTATAGTATATACAGAGCCAGATTCCTACACCCCCATGCTAGGAGCACCTAAAATCAAGCACTTCACAGACAACATGATCCTCTACCTAGCCGCAGAGGAGCAGAACATCTCCAAAGCTTTTGCTAAAATTCAGACTTTTACCAACATTGTGGGTTATAAAATAAATCATGCAAAATTGGAAGCGCTTCTGTTTAACAGCCCCACCTCAACTTTACTCGTTATGAGACTGCACTACTCTGCCAGTCGTACTGCTAGTAATCTATGTCTCACATAGCATTGCTGATCTATACCAGCTAAAGTACATTTTCACCCCAATAAGTCCTACAGTTTATTACTACAATGGCAATCCCTGAAATGTATAGGTCTCATTGCACTAATCAAAATAGTTCTCCTTCCGCTGTTTCTTTTTACTGTTTCTAACTTTATGATTAAATTTAATCAAACTTATTTCAGTGAGATAGTTCAAACACTACACCACTTCCTGTGGCAGGGGAAGAAAGCCTGCACTAATTTGATGACCTTGCAAATTAGTATTGAAGATGGGCACCTTGCGCTCCCACATATCAGGAAATAGTATCAAGCGGTGTTCCTCGATTGGATTACTTGGGCAGGAATATCAAATATCCTGCCAAACAGTTTTTATCTCCAGCAAATGCTCAGGGAAGCCAATACTTAGCTACCCTTCTTTCTAAAAATCCCCAAACTGCCGTAGCACACTAGATACGAGTTCCCACACATTCTAAACTTTAGGTACACCAAACTTAAAGAGGAGTTCCACTTCCCTCAATTTCATCCTCATATCTACAAGGGATTGTGCCCTGTTAGGTAAACAGGAGGAGTTGGGAGTCATAAGTGGTTGAGAAAGGTGGACTTTTTTAGATTTAGTGACTTGTTAGTTGGGACAGTGATTCCTGGGATCAGTTGTTACCCGGTAATTCAGCGATTCTCTCCCAATTAATCTTTTTCTACCTCCAAATTGACCATTATAGAAGGAATATGCAACTGATTAACTCGTAAGCGTCTAGTATCAGTCACACTTGTTACATCAGTGGTTTGACAGGAATTGGCAACTGGGAGCGCATGCTTCAGCAGCAACTACACAAAACAGCAGTCCCTGCTGCTTTAACAAAGATCGAATCCTTCACAGGTTGCAAGATCGATTAGCACACTTTGGGCCGGTATATTCATGTGGTCCATAAAGCAATCAGGGGTACAAATTATATAAGAATGGACTTTTATTCTAAATTATTGCTGTGTTATACGCCTTTCCACATCCAAAAGGTGTTCCCCCTCTAGTTCATGTGCTTCAGATGTGGACACAGAGGCAATAAATGAGAGACACCCAAGAATCAATCCGAGGCCAATTTAGAGAAATAAGTTGTATATTTATATACATTTTGACACCAAGAACTTTCTATCACGTAAGTAGTTTTAAAAATATTAATTTTAGATAGGCAAGTAAAATGTTAACTTAAATGAGTATTTCTGCACAATGCTTTCCTATGGGAGAAAGGAAAATGCTACTTACCAGTATGCATCTGTTCTTGGCATGTAGAGCTGCAGAGTTACACACTATGTTGGGCCCGGATGTTTGCAGTTTGTTTTGTTGTAGAAAAGTCTTTGGAAGTCACAGGATAGGTGACTCCTTTGAATGATACTGCGCATGGGCATCGGCTCCATCCCCAGATTGTTTTTCGCCATTAGGAAGTGTTGGAGCTGTACAAGAGGTAGTGATGTCCATGTTATTTGTATCTAATTAAGATAATACTGGAACAGATAAAGGGAGCCGGGGAGGCGGGTGGGCGTGTGTAACTCTGCAGCTCTACATGCCAAGAACAGATGCATACTGATAAGTAGCATTTTCCGTTCGAGGCATATGAGCTGCAGATTGCACACTATGAATAGATTGTATAGCAGTACCCACACCTAGCGCGACCACCAGTATCTGTTGGAGTTGTTTGAAACAGTGTTTTTAGTGCAGCCTGGCCCACAGTGGCTTGTTGTTTAGTTTGCACATCTACACAGTAATGCTTTGTGAATGTGTGCTTTGTAAGCCATGTAGCTGCTATGCATATATCTTCTAGGGGAATGTTCTCTAAGAATGCCATTGAAGCCCCTATTTTCCTTGTAGAATGGGCTTTTGGAGGAATTGTTAATGTACGTTCGGCTTTGTAGTAGCATATTTGTATGCATTTAACAATCCATATAGCGATCCCTGATTTTGATAGGGGGTTGCCTTTATGTGGCGGTGAAAAAGACACAAAAAGTTGTTTTGTTTTACGAAAAGTTTGTGTCCTTTCGATATAGTACAGAAATGCTCTTTTGACGTCTAAGGTGTGTAGAGCTCTTTCTGCGACGGTTTGTGGCTGCGAGAAAAATACGGGCAGCTCAACTGATTGATTTAGATGGAATGGCAAAATGACTTTAGGAAGGAATTTAGGATTAGTACGAAGAACCACTTTGTTATGATGCATTTGCAGAAAGGGTTCTTGAATGGTAAATGCTTGTAGTTCACTAACCTTCTGAGAGAAGTAATAGCTACTAGGAAAGCTACTTTCCAGGTTAGGAATTGCAATTCACATTTATGTAATGGTTCAAAGGGGGGTCCCATTAATCTTGTGAGAACAATGTTTAAGTTCCACACTGGTGCAGGTGGCGTTCTGGGAGGAATAATCCTTTTAAGTCCTTCCATGAAAGCTTTTATAGCTGGTACTCTAAAAAGAGATAGATGTTGTCTAATTTGTAAGTATGCTGCAAAGGCAGCGAGGTGTAGTCTGATAGATGTTTAGGTTAAGTTACACTTTTGAAGGTGTAATAGATATCCTATGATGTGTTGAATAGACACGTCTAAAGGGTTTATTTGGTTGTTTTGGCAGTATATGACAAACCGTTTCCAATTAGAAGCATAACATGCTCTAGTTGTGTTACGTCTAGCTTCTTTGATAACGTTCATACATTCTGGAGGAAGGTTGAGGTAACCAAACTCTATGACCTCAGGAGCCAGATCGCTAGGTTGAGCTGAGCTGGGTCCGGGTGTCTGATCTCTCCATGGTTCTGTGTTAATAGGCGTGGAGATAGGTTTAGTTTTTGGTGTGGTACTACAGACATCTGCAACAGCGTGGTGACCACGATTGTCTGGCCCAAGTTGGAGCGACTAGAATGAGCGTCAGGGAATGTTGCTGTAGTTTGCCTACCACTAACGGAAGTAGTGGGAGAGGAGGAAAAGCGTACGCAAATAGTTTTGACCAGTTCATCCATATTGCATTGCCTTTGGACAATGGGTGTGGGTATCTGGCGGCAAAGTTTGGGCATTTTGCGTTTTCGTGGGTGGCGAAGAGGTCTATTTGAGGTTGTCCCCACATTTGAAAGAACGGATGAAGAACTTGCAGATGAAGTTCCCATTCGTGGATCTGCTGTGTTTGTCGACTTAGCATAGTGTTTTATACTTCTGGGACGTGTTAGGCTAAGAGGAAGATCTTTAGTGGTATAACCCATCTCCATATCTGCTGTGGTAACAGAGAGCTGCGGAGAGTGTGTTCCCCCTGGTTTGTTTATGTAGTACATAGCTGTCATATTGTCTGTGCGGACTAAGACAGCTTTGCCTGACACTTGCATTTGGAATGCTTTTAGGGCTAGAAATACAGCTAGTAACTCTAAGTGGTTGATGTGGAGTAACCTTTGTTGCGGTGTCCACCTGCCTTGCATGGTGTGATGCAGTAGGTGAGCTCCCCAGCCGGAGAGCGATGCGTCCGCTGTCATGACTATTTGAGGAACTGGCTCTAGAAACGGTCGCCCTTTGGAAAGGTTTTTGGTGTTCCACCATTGCAGAGAACGATGAGTCCGACCGTCTACCAACACTAGGTCTGTTAGTTGACCTGGAGCCTGGTTCCATTGGCATGCTAGGCACTCTTGAAGTGGACGCATTTGCAGTCTTGCGTGAGGTACTACAAATATGCAAGATGCCATCATTCCTAAGAGCTGCATGAACACTCGAGCTGGTAGCGAGTGTTGCGGTTTGCATTTTGTTAGGAGAGTTTGTACACTTGTTATCCTGGCTGGAGAGGGATAAGCTAGTGATAGTTGGGTGTTTATTGTAGCGCCGAGATACTGCTGTATTTACGAGGGTTGCAGATGCTGTGATTTACTGTGAATCCCAAGTCGTGAAGCAGTTGAATAGTAGCATGAGTGTGTTGTACACACTGGCTGTATGTGCTGGCTTTTATGAGCCAGTCGTCTAGATATAGGAAGACATGAATATGTTGTCTTCTTAAGTGTGCTGCTACTACTGCTAGGCATTTTGTAAACACCCTTGGCGCTGTTGTGACTCCGAATGGGAGCACTTTGAAATGGTAGTGCTGTCCATCTAGCACAAATTCGAGATATTTTCTGTGCGCTGAGTGGATGGAAATATGGAAGTAGGCGTCCTTGAGATCTAAGGTGACAAGGAAGTCGTTTAGTACCAGAAGTGGAAGGACTTGTTGGAGTGTGACCATGTGAAAATGATCCGACTGTATGTAAATGTTTAGAGGTCTGAGGTCTAGGATGGGTCTTAGAGATCCATCCTTCTTTGGTACTAGGAAATATAGGGAGTATACTCCTTTGTTTTTCTGATGCTCTGGAACTATTTCTATTGCATTTTTCTGCAGGAGGGATATTATCTCCTGTCTGAGCTGTGTTCAATGTGCTTGGGACATTGGACGCTGCTTGGGTGGTATGTTTGGGGGGGTGGATGTTAGTTCTAGACAGTAACCTGATTGAATTATTTGGAGCACCCACCTGTCTGATGTGATGTTTTCCCAGGCTGGCAGGTATTGTTGAAGTGTTCCCCCGACAGGAGTGGAATGGTACGGGGAATGGGGAAGGTAGTCATTGGGCAGAGGCAGAGCGGGAATTGTTATTTTTACCTCTGCCTTTGTTATTGTTACCCCTGTACCCACCCCTTTGGTAGCCCTTGCTGTAAGTGGACTGTGTAGGGGCTTTGTATGAGGTAGAAGGTGTGTCTGAAGAGTATCCCCTGGTGGCACCTCGATAGGATGAGCGTCGAAATGAAAGTCTGCGAGCCTGCGACTCCCATAGATTTCGCGGTATCTGTAAGCTTTTTCATTTTTTCAAGTGATACATCTATGTTAGGTCCGAATAGGTGTTGCTCATCAAAGGGTTGATTAAGAATGGCACTTTGTACTTCAGGCTTGAACCCTGATATGCGTAGCCAGGCGTGTCTACGTAATAAAATGCTGGTGTTAACTGCCCTAGAGGCAGTATCTGCTGCATCAAGTGCACACCGAATAGAGGTGGTTGTAATATTTTTTCCCTCTTGGATGAGCTCATTTGCTCTATCCTTCTATTTATCAGGGAGGTGCCTCATTAGTGATTCTAATTCGCCATAATGTCGAGGGGGGACTTGGGGAAAAGTCCAGGAGCTCCCAAAGGAGGCTTGGGTCACAAGGCACAGCCGGATCATCGGTACCCGGGTCTCGGGGGCAGAGTAGAAAGGTTGGCTGGGCTCTGTGTGTCCTGGAGCCTTGCGGTCTTTTGTCTCGCTGGTTGAAGGCGCAAAAATCAGGACATGCTGGGACACTCTGGAAGTGGTTGTCTGCGATGCGGACATCCCCTCCGACAGCTGCTTTTGACTTGGAGATGTTGGAGTCTCGACTGGACTCTCACGGTCTTTGCTTGTTCCTGTGCGGCTCCCATTGGTGCTGGTGTCCTCATTTGGAAGGGGGCCAAATCTGACCTTCAGGAGCACAGGGTCCTCTTTCTGGGGAGCTGATGAGTCAGTCTAACGGGGGAACTCAGTAGACCGGACTATGCGTTTCAGTGTCTGTGGACTGCAGGGGAGTAGCTCCTCTACTCCATGAGAGATTTGCTGGCAATTTACAAAGTGCTGGCAGCCCACCTAAGTTCTTGGCAGGTGTTCAGCTGCAGGACGAGTCGTTGGGTCGCAACTGTCGAGGCTTAGTGAGGCAGGCAGGGTTTGGCGTTAAAAGTCCACAGCAGCCTTCAGTTCTTGCAGCCCTCGGTGTCCTTCTCTTCTTGATCCTCAAATCTGAGCTGCTGGTGTCAGGGATCCCACCTAAATACTCGATTTAGGGGCATTACAGGGAGTGACAAGTAGTAGTCAATGGGCTTCTTACCTTTAGGGTGTCTACACCCTCTATAGGACCACTTCCTTTGGGAAGTGGGCATAACCGTGACCCAGACAGCCTAATTCCGCCAAACTAAGATAGCGGAATTGTAAAAGTTGAGTCCATTTCAGATAGCCCATCTTAAGGGTGGTATTAGTCTGAGAGGGGGATACGCCTCCTGACTAGCAAATGCTCCTGCCTGTCCTGGTACCAAATGGGTCTGGGGGAGGCATTTCCCAGTCTGGGGAAACCTTTGGTAGCGTATCAAAGGAGGCAGAGGCCTCTGAAGCCGTCTACCTTGATATGCTGATTACTTATCACCTCCTCTAAGCAAGATGGATAACACCTCCGGCAGGAGCAGGCATTGTTTCAGACCTCCGAGAGCATGGGCTCTTAAGTGCAGGGGGTCAGAAATCTGTCTGTGGTGGCAGATTCATCTACACCAGTCAGCCAGAACAAAAGTAGTTGGTAGGTTTTAAGGAGGCACCTCTAAGGTGCCCTCTTGGTGCATGTATTAATCAATCCATCACTTGCACCTGTGTGGGTTTATTAATAAGAGATGTTTGACACCAAACATCTCTAGTTTCGGTGGAGCCATCATGTAGCTGGGGAATGAATATGCTACTTACCAGTATGCATCTGTTCTTGGCATGTAGGGCTGCTAACATTCATATCTTTTGCATTAGATCGCCGCCTAGTGTTGGGTCCGGATGATCGCACATTGTTGTCCTGGAAGAGTCTTCGAAGTATCCTGAGATAGGTGGCTCCTCCCCTGGACTACAGTGCGCATGGGCATCGGCTCCATCCCCAGATTGTTTTTAGCCATTGTGGCAGAGATGGAGTGTAAAGTGTAAAGGATGTCCATGCTAATGATTGAATACAAGAGTATGTCTGCAGCTGCGACAGGCACCGGGGAGGAGGGTGGGCGATATGAATGTTAGCAGCCCTACATGCCAAGAACAGATGCATACTGGTAAGTAGCATATTCAGTTCGAGGCATGTGGGCTGCTAAATTCATATCTTTTGCATAGAATAAATAGCAGTCTCTCCATTAGCGGCGGTTGCCTGTGCCAGCTGCAGAAACCTGAAAAAGTGTTTTGAGAACAGCCTGTCCTACAGCTGCTTGCTGCTTGGAATGTACATCAACACAGTAGTGTTTTGTAAAGGTATGTGGAGTAACCCACGTGGCTGCTCTGCAAATATCTTCTAAAGGAATGTTCCCCAGGAAAGCCATAGATGCCCCCAATTTTCGTGTGGAGTGCGCCCTTGGGGGTATTGTCAAGGTACGTTTTGCCTTTTGATAACATATTTGGATGCACTTAACAATCCACCTGGCTATTCCTGCTTTGGAAATAGGGTTGCCCTTGTGCTGTGGCGCGAAGGCAACAAAAAGCTGTTTTGTTTTCCTAAAGTGTTGTGTCCTGTCAATGTAGTACATCAACGCCCTCTTGACATCTAAAGTATGAAGCATTCTTTCCGCCACCGTTTGTGGGTTTTGGAAGAATGCCGGCAAGTCAATAGTTTGGTTGAGATGAAACTGTGACACCACCTTCGGAAGGAATTTTGGGTTAGTACGTAGTACCACCCTATTTGGATGAATCTGAATGAATGGCTCTTGGATTGTGAGCGCTTGTAGCTCACTAACCCGCCTCAGTGACGTAATAGCTATTAGGAAAGCTACTTTCCACGTTAGGAACTGGAGTTCACACGAGTGCAGTGGCTCAAAAGGTGGTCCCATCAGTCTGGTGAGGACCACATTGAGGTTCCACACCGGAGCTGGCGGTGTTCTTGGGGGAATGACTTGTTTCAGGCCTTCAAGGAAAGCTTTAATGGCAGGCACCCTGAAGACAGAGAGATGCTGCCTATTCTGAAGATAAGCTGCTATGGCGGATAGATGTATCCGAATAGAAGTGTACGCCAGATTGCACTTGTAAAGATGTAACAGATAGCAAATGATGTTAGGGATAGATGCATCTAGCGGGTTGATGTTATTGGCTGTACAGTAAATGACAAAACGCTTCCATTTTGCAGCATAGCATGCTCTGGTAGTAGGCTTTCGTGCCTCCTTGATGATGTCCATGCATTCTGGAGGTAGGTGAAGGTATCCAAACTCTAGGACTTCAGGAGCCAGATCGCCAGGTTGAGCTGTTGCGGATCTGGATGCTGAATGTCTCCATGGTTCTGCGTCAAAAGTCTGGGCGTGAGGCGCAGCCTTTGATGCGGCACCACTGAGAGTTCGAGGAACGTGGTGTACCATGCTTGGCGCGCCCACGTTGGAGCAACCAGGATGAGAGTCATCGAGTGCTGCCTTAGCTTTCTTGCCACCAGCGGTATCAGAGGGGCTGGCGGAAAAGCGTACGCAAATCTGCCTGACCAGTTCATCCATATCGCATTCCCCTGCGACTGTGGGTGAGGGAACCTGGCGGCAAAGTGTTGGCATTTTGCGTTTTCGTTTGTGGCAAACAGGTCTATCTCCGGATGACCCCACTGCTGGAAGTACGGGTGGAGTACAGACAGGTGTAACTCCCACTCGTGCATTTGATGGCTGTATCTGCTGAGCAGATCCGCCATCTGATTGTCCTTGCCCGGGAGGTGTTCTGCCATGAGGAAAATGTTCCTCTGAATGGCCCACTTCCACATGCCCTGAGCCAGATGAGACAGCTGTGGCGAGTGGGTGCCCCCCTGCTTTTGAATGTAGTACATCGCGGTCATGTTGTCCGTCCGGACTAACACTACCTTGTTGCACAGATGTACAAGGAAGGACTTGAGCGCCATGAAGATTGCCATCAGTTCCAGATAGTTGATGTGCATCTTCTGTTGCTGCGTCGTCCATAGTCCCTGCACCGTGTAAGTGAGCAGATGAGCTCCCCATCCCTGGAGAGATGCGTCCGTTGTCAGGATAATCTGTGGCACTGGCTCCTGGAACAGTCGGCCCTTGCAAAGGTTGTGTGGAGTCCACCAATGCAGAGAGTCGTATGCCCGACTGGTAACCAACACTAGGTCTGTTAATTGTCCCTGAGCCTGCGTCCACTGATTCGCTAAGCACTCCTGGAGCGGACGCATATGTAGACGTGCGTGAGGGACTATGAAGATGCAGGAGGCCATCATGCCAATCAACTGCATGAACACTCTCGCTGGAAGCGAGTGTTGCGGTCTGAACTTTTGGATTAGCGACTGCATGCTGTCTATCCTGGCTTGGTTTGGCTGGGCCATGGCCGTCAGGGTATTGATTGTCGCACCTAGAAACTGCCGGACATGCGCCGGCTGAAGATGCGACTTTGGGTAGTTCAACGAGAAGCCCAGATCGTGAAGGAGGTGAATGGTAGTCGACATGTCCGCGGCGCACTGTTGTTCCGACTTGGCTTGAACGAGCCAGTCGTCTAGGTAGGGGTAGACATGGATGTTCTGCCTCCTGAGGTGCGCCGCCACTGTCGCCAGACACTTGGTAAACACCCTTGGGGCTGTGGTCACTCCGAAGGGTAGGACCTTGAACTGATAATGGTTGCCTTGGATAGTGAATCTGAGGTATTTCCTGTGGGATGGGTGTAGTGGAATGTGGAAATAAGCATCCTTGAGGTCCAAGGTTGCTAAGAAGTCCCCTTGGTTTAACAAGGGAAGAATCTGTTGCAGTGTAAGCATATGGAAATGTTCTGAAAGTATAAACAGGTTGAGGGGACGCAGATCCAGAATGGGTCTGAGAGATCCGTCCTTCTTTGGAATAAGGAAGTACAGGGAATATACCCCTGTGCCCTCCTCCTCCACCGGCACGAGCTCGATTGCGCCTTTTTGCAGCATCACCACTACCTCCTGCTGCAATAAGTGCAAATGCTCTGCGGACATAGGCCGTTGCCTTGGTGGAATGTTGGGTGGAGTGGATTTTAACTCTAGACAATAACCGTACTGGACAAGTTGTCGCACCCACCTGTCTGTGGTGATGTTTCTCCAGACGGGCAGGAACTGCTGTAGTCTCCCCCCAACAGGTGTTAAGTGGTCGGGGGGCAGTGACAGAGAGTCACTGTTTGCTTGGGGCAGAGGAGCGGGAGTTGTTGTTTCCTCTGCCACGTCCTCTGGTGCTGTTTCCTCGGTAACCCCCTTTGTTCTGCTTGGGGTACGAGGATTGTGCTCCACCTCTAGAGAATTGTGATTGTTGACCCATTTGTCCTCTGGTGACTCCACGTGCACCTGAGCGACGAAAATTGTTGCCACGGAACTGTTGTGATTGTAGGGCCCCCATAGACTTAGCAGTTTCGTTGTCTTTCTTAATCTTTTCCAAGGTGGTGTCAACATCTGGACCAAACAGTCTATCAGGATTGCCGGGCTGATTAAGTATGGTTGTTTGAATGTCTGGTTTAAACCCCGATATGCGGAGCCACGCCTGCCGTCTCAGCATGACGCTAGTGTTAATAGCCCTAGCTGCTGTGTCTGCGGCATCAAGTGCACACTTTATGGCTGCGTTGGAGATCAGTTTTCCCTCTTCTATAAGCAGTTTGGTGCCCTCTTGAAACTGCGGAGGCAGGTGTTCTAAAACGTGCTCTAGGGTGTCGTAATGCGCCCTATCATAACGTGCCAAGAGTGCCTGTGTATTCGCAATACGCCAAAAATTGGCAGCCTGTGCAGCTACTCTTTTGCCTCCTGCCTCTAGGACTTTTGACTCCTTATCCGGGGGAGGAGCTTCACCCGTTGTTTGGGAGCTCGCCCTTTTACGGGCATTTGCGACCACAAGGGAGTCAAGCGGCAACTGTCCCCGAATGTATGCAGGGTCTGCAGGTGCTGGTCTGTACTTTTTTTCGATGCTTGGATTGACCACCCTCGCCCTGGTAGGTTCTTTAAAGATGTCCGCAGCATGCTTGAGGACCCCTTTGAGCATGGGCAGTGTCTTTACTGTCCTTTCAGAGACTGAAAAAGTGTCAAATAGAAAGTCTTCTTCTACTGGGTCAGCATGCATGTCCACATCATGATTAGCAGCTGCCCTTTCAATGAGTGCATGAAAACCTGCAGAATCTTCTGTTGGGGATGCACGTGCAGTGAAAGGCTGTGGGTCTTGCCCCACATTTTGGGTGCCTTGGTCCCCTATGTCATCATATGAATCTTGCTGTGCATCAGGTTCATTGATGGGGAAAGTGTATTGGTCATCTTCACCATATCCCTCACCCTCAGAGTGTTCTGGGGAAGGAGTTGGGCTCCTTCTAGGAGGAGGCTGGATAGGTTCCATCAGTGTTGAAGCGTCCTGAGTAAGCCTTTTCTTCTTCAGGGGGATAACATAGGAGTCCACTGGCTGTGAAGTGATCCTCCTCTTGTAAAGGGTCAATTTGCCCGTGTCTGCGTCGATAAAACGCTCAGAATCCTCCTCTGATTCGAGTAGTCGACCTGAAAGTGCTCCAGACGTTGAAGAATCCGACTTCTTTGGCGTCGTTTTTGTTGAAAAGGCCTTCGGCGCCTCTTTTGGCGGCAGAAGGAAGAGAAGTTTACTCGAAGGCTTTGCCGGAATGTCCACCGGCTTCTGTGGCGACGGCATCGGAGCCGACGTAGCAGAGGCCTTCTCCCTGATTCTCTGTAGGGAAGAGGCGACGAGGGACGCGTCACTTGCAGCGGCCTTTGGCGCCGACGAGGAGGTCTTGACCTTGCCCTCGGATCCGACGTCCTGTTGGCCCTTCTGAGTCTTGGACGATGATGCCGCAGCCGCCGACCCAGAGTCCTTGGACCGATGCGTAGATGTTCCAGCTTTCGATCCGTGTGATTTCGCTGGCTCCGTCTCCACCACGCGTCCGACTAACGAAGTCCCAGTCGGAACCGGAGCCGTGTCGCTGGCTTTGGCGGGCTTTGACGGCGTCGCAGCGGCCAACCCGTGCCGAACTCCCGTTTTAGAGGAACCCTCCTCTGGCGCCGATTTCGACACTGCGGAATCGACAGATTTCTTCGACTTCTGTGGACCGGTGGCCGACGGAGTCGATGAAGCAGCGGGTTTAGGTGTTTTTGGATGGACGGCCGCCATCTTAGGGACGCTCGAATGCATAAGTTTCGGTTTCGATTTAGGGTCGGCCATTTTAGGTGTAGTCGATACCGTAGGTTTCAGTTTCGGTTTCGATACGGCGTGCGCTGCAAGTATGTCCGTGGCCGGGCCTGAAGGCGGGGCCGTGGCTTGCGGTACGGGGTCGTGGGTAAGGCCGACTGGCGATCCCGTGACCCGAGCCTGATCCTCGTAACCTTCGGGGCATAGCTCATCCCCTGAGCTATCTTCCGCGGCCCCATAAACCTCTTCGACGTCCCCTACCTCGTCGACGTATTCAAGGTCTTGACCCACGACTCAGTCGTCGTCTACCGGATCTGCCTCGACTTCCGTCTCGGGCGGGGAGATTTGAAGATGATGGCTCTGGTCCTCCTCTTCTTGGTCGCCGAAGATGTTTTCTGGATCCGGGGCCGCTTGTCTGGCCTCGAGGCGCACTGCGCGCCGAAGCTTGAGTGTCTTCTTTGACCTGAATCTGGCGCAGGCCCTGCAGTTGTCTTCGTTATGGTCTGGTGAAAGGCATTTGTTACAGACCGGGTGCACGTCGATATGTGGGTATTTGGACCCACAGAGCGGACAGTTTTTAAACTGACTCCGCTCCATGCCGAAAAGTTGCGGTCGTGTCGCGATGAGAAGGCCTCGATGTCCGAAGAGTGAAACGACTCCGCTGATTCCGACTCAAAGAGACGGAAGAACTCGAGACTGTGCGCAAACAATACCGACGTAAGGAATATAAGGCCTTTTGGCCCGTAAAAAGCTAGTTTTTCTCGGTTCCGACAGACGTCGAGACCGCATCCGAACCCAATGGCGGAAAAAAACAATCTGGGGATGGAGCCGATGCCCATGCGCACTGTAGTCCAGGGGAGGAGCCACCTATCTCAGGATACTTCGAAGACTCTTCCAGGACAACAATGTGCGATCATCCGGACCCAACACTAGGCGGCGATCTAATGCAAAAGATATGAATTTAGCAGCCCACATGCCTCGAACCTAATGTTTACCAGTGCCCAGCACATGTACTCAAAATGGCTTCTCCGTTTACTTGTATCTAAGAATTGACTTAGACATCACAGGGCATATTTGCTCATGCAGATATGTCCACTCATAGTATGTGCACCCTGCCATAGGGATTTAAGGCCTGCTGTAGGCATGACTTACCTACACTGCAATGCAGTGTCTGTAGGCATGGCACACAGGATGTGTGTCATGTTGGGTCTTCACTTTTCTCTGCACCTTGGCATGCAGCCTGCAAAAGCAGTTTGCATGTTGGTGCTGAGGGGTCTCTTAGGGTGGCACAATACATGGTGCAGCCCTTATGGACCCTCTTTAGTACCCCATGTCCTAGGTACCAGGGTTACCATTTTCTAGGGACTTCTAGGGGGTACTAAAGGTATTGCCAATTGAGGAACAATTGTACAGTTTTAGGGAAAGAGATTTGGCACTGGTAGGAACCCAGTGAACTTCTGTCAAATTTGCACAAGATACCAGGCAAAAAGTGGCACTTTCCTACATTTGTGAATTCAGCACTTTTTCTTTTTTCTATTTTTTCCTTTCTGGAAGAGAATAACTTTCCATTGTAGCTCTCGCAAATGCACATCCTTGTTCTGTTATGAACTCTAGACTTTGGACAGAATGTACTATTTGCAGCTCCAAGCCAACCATTGTTAACTTTCTCCTAGCAGGGGCAAAAATGAAAATTCTTCCCCAACCTGGTATACTCCAGTTATCGGGTTGGGGAGAGGGTGAGTGGGGAGAGGGTGAGTGGAGAGAAATCTCTTGGAGAAGCTAGGCTTGTTTTTATTTTGAGAGTGTGATTGAGCAGAATCCTTCCTTTTCCCTGATGACTCACTGTTGTGCTTGCCTCTGTCGGAAAACTAACCTTGAATGTATCCAGGCGTGTAATATGTGTAATATGTAGGTACTGGGTGAAATATACTATGTTGGCCTGGGAGCAACTGTTGCCATGAAAGGAAGCCGAAGAATTGCACCTGTACATCAAGAATAAAAGAAAGAATGTAGTATTGATGGCAGATGTTATGTCCTGCAACTTATCATCAACACATTTGCCAAACAAGGTCTGTCTGTTGAAAGGTATGCTCACAATCACTTGACACATCAATAATGAATCAATGAAAACGGCGGATACACTAGCCCCTTCATTTAATAGCTTGAGCTCCTTTCATTCCTGTCCTCAGGTTTGTGGTGGGTGAGGGGCAAGATGTCGTGCCACATCTCTCAGCCATAACAGCCTAGGATGGCCAAAGACTTTGACGTTCTGATTGATTTTGCTGCCATCAAAGCGACTCAAAGGCTAGAATTAGCTATACATCACCCAGCTCTACAAGGAGGAGTGGAAGCTGGAGTGGTGTTTTTAGGGCTCGGCTGAACGCGCGGAAGCGCGTCTCCGCCGAGAACTTATTGTGGCCGTGTCTCCTTTCAAGGAGACATTCCTGGCCGCGCGCATCGCCTTGGAGGCGATTCGAAACGAGCACGCGAACGCGCTCGCTGCATTCACAGGGCTCAGCTGAACGCGCGGAAGGAACGGGGACTGTAATGCTTGTCATTATTGTTATTAAGAGTTCGATACTAAGAGGAGGCAGAAGCAGACGGCCATTACTCCTTCACAGGCCGCGGCTTGGTTTTAAAAGGGACAGAATGACAATGCAGTATATTCTGTTTTGACAAAGATTATTGATTGAAGCCCCCACACAATAGTGCAAGGCTACTTAAAAGTCACCTGGAGAAAAATGAGTTTACACTCGAGCAGAGCAGGCTTTTCTGTCATGAAGGCATAATGATGTGTTTGCTCTTCCCTGCACTGCGTGGACTGTATATTTTACAAACACCACAACAGAGATAGATAGAAGCGCCGGCATGCTGGGGAAATTTGTTATTTCGGAAATGGGAGAGGGAAAGTGCTTTGTGTCTGAGATTCCCATGCCGATAGAGAAGCTAAGTATTAAAGCGGCGCAGGGATGCCTCGCCGTGCCCCAGGGGGCTCTCGTTCTGAGGCGAGTGCAGACTGGAGTCTGGGGAGGGTGACAGCAAACAACGACCACAAGACATTTACAGCAGGTCTGTCAGAGAAAGGTCGCAGGGTTTTGGATTCACAATGTTTTCAGTCACAGCCGAGCACTTGGTGAAGTCACTTTCACCCGACAGGGGGCGCTAAAGACCGCTCAAGTCGTGCAGTCCATTTGTGCTACTAACACAATAACAGGGGGAACTAAAATGTTTATGTTCCTGATGCTAATCACAGGAGGATAGAGAGTATGCCATGCAGCACAGGCACACATATTTGCTATAGCATCATTGCTCCATTTCCCGCCAATTTGCTGTTGGATATACTTTTAGACACTACGGCAGATGGGACTTCTTTTTGTTGCACCAACTCCTCCGTTATTAGTGTTTAACAATTTCTTCCAGTAAGGTGGTCGCCTCCACCATCGTAGTGAGTGCAGAGCAGTGAGTGCAGAGCAGTGAGTGCAGAGTAGCGAGTAGTGAGTGCAGAGTAGCGAGTAGTGAGTGCAGAGTAGTGAGTAGTGAGTGCAGAGTAGTGAGTAGTGAGTGCAGAGTAGTGAGTAGTGAGTGCAGAGTAGTGAGTAGTGAGTGCAGAGTAGTGAGTGCAGAGTAGTGAGTGCAGAGTAGTGAGTGCAGAGTAGTGAGTGCAGAGTAGTGAGTGCAGAGTAGTGAGTGCAGAGTAGTGAGTGCAGAGTAGTGAGTGCAGAGTAGTGAGTGCAGAGTAGTGAGCAGTGAGTGCAGAGTAGTGAGTGCAGAGTAGTGAGTGCAGAGTAGTGAGTGCAGAGTAGTGAGTGCAGAGTAGTGAGTGCAGAGTAGTGAGCAGTGAGTGCAGAGTAGTGAGTGCAGAGTAGTGAGTGCAGAGTAGTGAGTGCAGAGTAGTGAGCAGTGAGTGCAGAGTAGTGAGTGCAGAGTAGTGAGTGCAGAGTGCAGAGTAGTGAGTGCAGAGTGCAGAGTAGTGAGTGCAGAGTGCAGAGTAGTGAGTGCAGAGTGCAGAGTAGTGAGTGCAGAGTGCAGAGTAGTGAGTGCAGAGTGCAGAGTAGTGAGTGCAGAGTGCAGAGTAGTGAGTGCAGAGTGCAGAGTAGTGAGTGCAGAGTGCAGAGTAGTGAGTGCAGAGTGCAGAGTGCAGAGTAGTGAGTGCAGAGTGCAGAGTAGTGAGTGCAGAGTGCAGAGTGCAGAGTAGTGAGTGCAGAGTGCAGAGTAGTGAGTGCAGAGTAGTGAGTGCAGAGTAGTGAGTGCAGAGTAGTGAGTGCAGAGTGCAGAGTAGTGAGTGCAGAGTAGTGAGTGCAGAGTGCAGAGTAGTGAGTGCAGAGTAGTGAGTGCAGAGTAGTGAGTGCAGAGTAGTGAGTGCAGAGTAGTGAGTGCAGAGTAGTGAGTGCAGAGTAGTGAGTGCAGAGTAGTGAGTGCAGAGTAGTGAGTGCAGAGTAGTGAGTGCAGAGTAGTGAGTGCAGAGTAGTGAGTGCAGAGTAGTGAGTGCAGAGTAGCGAGTGCAGAGTAGCGAGTAGTGAGTGCAGAGTAGTGAGTAGTGAGTGCAGAGTAGTGAGTAGTGAGTGCAGAGTAGTGAGTGCAGAGTAGTGAGTAGTGAGTGCAGAGTAGTGAGTAGTGAGTGCAGAGTAGTGAGTAGTGAGTGCAGAGTAGTGAGTGCAGAGTAGTGAGTGCAGAGTAGTGAGTGCAGAGTAGTGAGTGCAGAGTAGTGAGTGCAGAGTAGTGAGTGCAGAGTAGTGAGTGCAGAGTAGTGAGTGCAGAGTAGTGAGTGCAGAGTAGTGAGTGCAGAGTAGTGAGCAGTGAGTGCAGAGCAGTGAGTGCAGAGTAGTGAGTGCAGAGTAGTGAGTGCAGAGTGCAGAGTAGTGAGTGCAGAGTGCAGAGTAGTGAGTGCAGAGTGCAGAGTAGTGAGTGCAGAGTGCAGAGTAGTGAGTGCAGAGTAGTGAGTGCAGAGTGCAGAGTAGTGAGTGCAGAGTAGTGACTGCAGAGTGCAGAGTAGTGAGTGCAGAGTGCAGAGTAGTGAGTGCAGAGTGCAGAGTAGTGAGTGCAGAGTAGTGAGTGCAGAGTAGTGAGTGCAGAGTGCAGAGTAGTGAGTGCAGAGTGCAGAGTAGTGAGTGCAGAGTAGTGAGTGCAGAGTAGTGAGTGCAGAGTAGTGAGTGCAGAGTAGTGAGTGCAGAGTGCAGAGTAGTGAGTGCAGAGTAGTGAGTGCAGAGTGCAGAGTAGTGAGTGCAGAGTAGTGAGTGCAGAGTAGTGAGTGCAGAGTAGTGAGTGCAGAGTAGTGAGTGCAGAGTAGTGAGTGCAGAGTAGTGAGTGCAGAGTAGTGAGTGCAGAGTAGTGAGTGCAGAGTAGTGAGTGCAGAGTAGTGAGTGCAGAGTAGTGAGTGCAGAGTAGTGAGTAGTGAGTGCAGAGTAGTGAGTGCAGAGTAGTGAGTAGTGAGTGCAGAGTAGTGAGTAGTGAATGCAGAGTAGTGAGTGCAGAGTAGTGAGTGCAGAGTAGTGAGTGCAGAGTAGTGAGTGCAGAGTAGTGAGTGCAGAGTAGTGAGTGCAGAGTAGTGAGTGCAGAGTAGTGAGTGCAGAGTAGTGAGTGCAGAGTAGTGAGTGCAGAGTAGTGAGTAGTGAGTAGTGAGTAGTGAGTGCAGAGTAGTGAGTGCAGAGTAGTGAGTAGTGAGTAGTGAGTGCAGAGTAGTGAGCAGTGAGTGCAGAGTAGTGAGCAGTGAGTGCAGAGTAGTGAGCAGTGAGTGCAGAGCAGTGAGTGCAGAGTAGTGAGCAGTGAGTGCAGAGTAGTGAGCAGTGAGTGCAGAGTAGTGAGTGCAGAGTGCAGAGTAGTGAGTGCAGAGTAGTGAGTGCAGAGTGCAGAGTAGTGAGTGCAGAGTAGTGAGTGCAGAGTAGTGAGTGCAGAGTGCAGAGTAGTGAGTGCAGAGTGCAGAGTAGTGAGTGCAGAGTGCAGAGTAGTGAGTGCAGAGTGCAGAGTAGTGAGTGCAGAGTGCAGAGTAGTGAGTGCAGAGTAGTGAGTGCAGAGTGCAGAGTAGTGAGTGCAGAGTAGTGAGTGCAGAGTGCAGAGTAGTGAGTGCAGAGTGCAGAGTAGTGAGTGCAGAGTAGTGAGTGCAGAGTGCAGAGTAGTGAGTGCAGAGTAGTGAGTGCAGAGTAGTGAGTGCAGAGTGCAGAGTAGTGAGTGCAGAGTGCAGAGTAGTGAGTGCAGAGTGCAGAGTAGTGAGTGCAGAGTAGTGAGTAGTGAGTGCAGAGTAGTGAGTGCAGAGTAGTGAGTGCAGAGTAGTGAGTGCAGAGTAGTGAGTGCAGAGTAGTGAGTGCAGAGTAGTGAGTGCAGAGTAGTGAGTGCAGAGTAGTGAGTGCAGAGTAGTGAGTGCAGAGTAGTGAGTAGTGAGTAGTGAGTGCAGAGTAGTGAGTAGTGAGTAGTGAGTGCAGAGTAGTGAGTGCAGAGTAGTGAGTGCAGAGTAGTGAGTGCAGAGTAGTGAGTGCAGAGTAGTGAGTGCAGAGTAGTGAGTGCAGAGTGCAGAGTAGTGAGTGCAGAGTAGTGAGTGCAGAGTAGTGAGTGCAGAGTAGTGAGTGCAGAGTAGTGAGTGCAGAGTAGTGAGTAGTGAGTGCAGAGTAGTGAGTAGTGAGTGCAGAGTAGTGAGTAGTGAGTGCAGAGTAGTGAGTGCAGAGTAGTGAGTGCAGAGTAGTGAGTGCAGAGTAGTGAGTGCAGAGTAGTGAGTGCAGAGTAGTGAGTGCAGAGTAGTGAGTGCAGAGTAGTGAGTGCAGAGTAGTGAGTGCAGAGTAGTGAGTGCAGAGTAGTGAGTGCAGAGTAGTGAGTGCAGAGTAGTGAGTGCAGAGTAGTGAGTGCAGAGTAGTGAGTAGTGAGTAGTGAGTAGTGAGTGCAGAGTAGTGAGTAGTGAGTAGTGAGTGCAGAGTAGTGAGTAGTGAGTAGTGAGTGCAGAGTAGTGAGTGCAGAGTAGTGAGTGCAGAGTAGTGAGTGCAGAGTAGTGAGTGCAGAGTGCAGAGTAGTGAGTGCAGAGTAGTGAGTGCAGAGTAGTGAGTGCAGAGTAGTGAGTAGTGAGTGCAGAGTAGTGAGTAGTGAGTGGAGAGTAGTGAGTAGTGAGTAGTGAGTGCAGAGTAGTGAGTAGTGAGTGCAGAGTGCAGAGTAGTGAGTGCAGAGTAGTGAGTGCAGAGTAGTGAGTGCAGAGTAGTGAGTGCAGAGTAGTGAGTGCAGAGTAGTGAGTGCAGAGTAGTGAGTAGTGAGTGCAGAGTAGTGAGTAGTGAATGCAGAGTAGTGAGTGCAGAGTAGTGAGTGCAGAGTAGTGAGTGCAGAGTAGTGAGTGCAGAGTAGTGAGTGCAGAGTAGTGAGTGCAGAGTAGTGAGTGCAGAGTAGTGAGTGCAGAGTAGTGAGTGCAGAGTAGTGAGTGCAGAGTAGTGAGTGCAGAGTAGTGAGTGCAGAGTAGTGAGTGCAGAGTAGTGAGTGCAGAGTAGTGAGTGCAGAGTAGTGAGTGCAGAGTAGTGAGTGCAGAGTAGTGAGTGCAGAGTAGAGAATGCAGAGTAGTGAGTGCAGAGTAGTGAGTGCAGAGTAGTGAGTGCAGAGTAGTGAGTGCAGAGTAGTGAGTGCAGTGAGTGCAGTGAGTGCAGAGTAGTGAGTAGTGAGTGCAGAGTAGTGAGTAGTGAGTGCAGAGTAGTGAGTAGTGAGTGCAGAGTAGTGAGTAGTGAGTGCAGAGTAGTGAGTAGTGAGTGCAGAGTAGTGAGTAGTGAGTGCAGAGTAGTGAGTAGTGAGTGCAGAGTAGTGAGTAGTGAGTGCAGAGTAGTGAGTGCAGAGTAGTGAGTAGTGAGTGCAGAGTAGAGAGTGCAGAGTGCAGAGTAGAGAGTGCAGAGTGCAGAGTAGAGAGTGCAGAGTAGAGAGTGCAGAGTGCAGAGTGCAGAGTGCAGAGTAGTGAGTGCAGAGTAGTGAGTGCAGAGTAGTGAGTGCAGAGTAGTGAGTAGTGAGTGCAGAGTAGTGAGTAGTGAGTGCAGAGTAGTGAGTAGTGAGTGCAGAGTAGTGAGTGCAGAGTAGTGAGTGCAGAGTAGTGAGTGCAGAGTAGTGAGTGCAGAGTAGTGAGTGCAGAGTAGTGAGTGCAGAGTAGTGAGTGCAGAGTAGTGAGTGCAGAGTAGTGAGTAGTGAGTGCAGAGTAGTGAGTGCAGAGTAGTGAGTAGTGAGTGCAGAGTAGAGAGTGCAGAGTGCAGAGTAGAGAGTGCAGAGTGCAGAGTAGAGAGTGCAGAGTAGAGAGTGCAGAGTGCAGAGTGCAGAGTGCAGAGTAGTGAGTGCAGAGTAGTGAGTGCAGAGTAGTGAGTAGTGAGTGCAGAGTAGTGAGTAGTGAGTGCAGAGTAGTGAGTAGTGAGTGCAGAGTAGTGAGTGCAGAGTAGTGAGTGCAGAGTAGTGAGTGCAGAGTAGTGAGTGCAGAGTAGTGAGTGCAGAGTAGTGAGTGCAGAGTAGTGAGTGCAGAGTAGTGAGTGCAGAGTAGTGAGTGCAGAGTAGTGAGTGCAGAGTAGTGAGTGCAGAGTAGAGAGTGCAGAGTGCAGAGTGCAGAGTAGAGAGTGCAGAGTGCAGAGTAGAGAGTGCAGAGTGCAGAGTGCAGAGTAGAGAGTGCAGAGTGCAGAGTAGAGAGTAGAGAGTGCAGAGTAGAGAGTAGAGAGTGCAGAGTGCAGAGTAGAGAGTGCAGAGTGCAGAGTAGAGAGTGCAGAGTAGTGAGTAGTGAGTGCAGAGTAGTGAGTGCAGAGTAGTGAGTAGTGAGTGCAGAGTAGTGAGTAGTGAGTGCAGAGTAGAGAGTGCAGAGTGCAGAGTGCAGAGTAGTGAGTGCAGAGTAGTGAGTAGTGAGTGCAGAGTAGTGAGTGCAGAGTAGTGAGTAGTGAGTGCAGAGTAGTGAGTAGTGAGTGCAGAGTAGTGAGTGCAGAGTAGTGAGTAGTGAGTGCAGAGTAGTGAGTGCAGAGTAGTGAGTGCAGAGTAGTGAGTGCAGAGTAGTGAGTGCAGAGTAGTGAGTGCAGAGTAGTGAGTGCAGAGTAGTGAGTGCAGAGTAGTGAGTGCAGAGTAGTGAGTGCAGAGTAGTGAGTGCAGAGTAGTGAGTGCAGAGTAGTGAGTAGTGAGTGCAGAGTAGTGAGTAGTGAGTGCAGAGTAGTGAGTAGTGAGTGCAGAGTAGTGAGTAGTGAGTGCAGAGTAGTGAGTAGTGAGTGCAGAGTAGTGAGTGCAGAGTAGTGAGTAGTGAGTGCAGAGTAGTGAGTAGTGAGTGCAGAGTAGTGAGTAGTGAGTGCAGAGTAGTGAGTAGTGAGTGCAGAGTAGTGAGTAGTGAGTGCAGAGTAGTGAGTGCAGAGTAGTGAGTGCAGAGTAGTGAGTGCAGAGTAGTGAGCAGTGAGTGCAGAGTAGTGAGTGCAGAGTAGTGAGTAGTGAGTGCAGAGTAGTGAGTGCAGAGTAGTGAGTGCAGAGTAGTGAGTGCAGAGTAGTGAGTGCAGAGTAGTGAGTAGTGAGTGCAGAGTAGTGAGTAGTGAGTGCAGAGTAGTGAGTAGTGAGTGCAGAGTAGTGAGTGCAGAGTAGTGAGCAGTGAGTGCAGAGTAGTGATTGTAGAGTAGTGAGCAGTGAGTGCAGAGTAGTGAGTGCTGAGTGCAGAGTAGTGAGTGCTGAGTGCAGAGTAGTGAGTGCTGAGTGCAGAGTAGTGAGTGCTGAGTGCAGAGTAGTGAGTGCTGAGTAGTGAGTGCAGAGTAGTGAGTGCAGAGTAGTGAGTGCAGAGTAGTGAGTGCAGAGTAGTGAGTGCAGAGTAGTGAGTGCAGAGTAGTGAGTGCAGAGTAGTGAGTGCAGAGTAGTGAGTGCAGAGTAGTGAGTGCAGAGTAGTGAGTGCAGAGTAGTGAGTAGTGAGTGCAGAGTAGTGAGTAGTGAGTGCAGAGTAGTGAGTAGTGAGTGCAGAGTAGTGAGTAGTGAGTGCAGAGTAGTGAGTAGTGAGTGCAGAGTAGTGAGTGCAGAGTAGTGAGTGCAGAGTAGTGAGTGCAGAGTAGTGAGTGCAGAGTAGTGAGTAGTGAGTGCAGAGTAGTGAGTAGTGAGTGCAGAGTAGTGAGTGCAGAGTAGTGAGTGCAGAGTAGTGAGTGCAGAGTAGTGAGTGCAGAGTAGTGAGTGCAGAGTAGTGAGTGCAGAGTAGTGAGTGCAGAGTAGTGAGTGCAGAGTAGTGAGTGCAGAGTAGTGAGTGCAGAGTAGTGAGTGCAGAGTAGTGAGCAGTGAGTGCAGAGTAGTGAGCAGTGAGTGCAGAGTAGTGAGTGCAGAGTAGTGAGCAGTGAGTGCAGAGCAGTGAGTGCAGAGTAGTGAGCAGTGAGTGCAGAGTAGTGAGTAGTGAGTGCAGAGTAGTGAGTGCAGAGTAGTGAGTAGTGAGTGCAGAGTAGTGAGTAGTGAGTGCAGAGTAGTGAGTAGTGAGTGCAGAGTAGTGAGTGCAGAGTAGTGAGTGCAGAGTAGTGAGTGCAGAGTAGTGAGTAGTGAGTGCAGAGTAGTGAGTAGTGAGTGCAGAGTAGTGAGTAGTGAGTGCAGAGTAGTGAGTGCAGAGTAGTGAGTGCACATCATCAGAGCTGTATGAATAATAACTGTATCAGCCCCGTGCGTGAGGTGCATCATCCACATTGCTCAGGTCACCCAAATTCCTGCACTCTCTACCACACTGCTTTCAAGAACAGCATACTCTTGCACACACACTCACTGCTCACCAATTCAAAGTTTGCTAAACATTTTATGCAACGCATTGTCATACACAATGCCAATAACTCAAACTTTAATGTTGCGAGCCCTATTGCATTGTAAATGCTTGTTTTTTATTGTCTCTGAGCTGCACCATGGATATAATAGCCATACAGGAGACTTGGGATATACAAAATATACTTACAGTTGATGGTTATACTACTTTTTTTCTCCCAGTTGTTACTTCTACTCGGGGGCGAGCACGAGGGGGCTTGGTTACTTTGGTATCCGCTAAAATCTCGGGTACCTATAAGGAAATAGTTACTGGCTGTCCCTACTGTCTCGCGGTTCGAATTACCCGTAAGGGTCTTCATAATGTCCTAGTAGTGAATTTTTATAATTCTTTTGATAGGGCTCATCCGATTAGCAATCTGATGATGCTAAACTCTTTTCTTCTCAAATTTAAAGAGTCATCAGAGTCTGAATGTACTATCGTGTTAATGGGGGATTTTAATGTCCATGGTTGTCAGGACAAATGTCCTTGTTAGACGGGGACCCTGAGGGTCGGCCGGATACTGAGGGAGAGATCCCCGAGGGGGACCGTCTCCGGTGATCGTACAGACAAGTTACCTCCCTCCCCACAAACAGGCACCACACCAAGTCGAGTTCAATGCTTTATATAAGGTTCTTAAGGCAAGGATATCAGCGATACAGGATATCTCGGACCCGGGGGTCCTCTCACTTCTAGTCTCTGTTGGGAAAGGGGGTAGCGGGACAGTCTTGGTACCGGATCGGTACCGGTAGTGGTAAGGGGCGAGCTCACAATCCTCGAGCTGGAGGGTCTGTGGATCGGGCCGCGGCAGCGCCAGCAGGCCAAGATGGTAGTCTCACAAGGCAGAGGGCCGCGGCAGCGCCAGCAGGCCAAGTCGATGGTTTCACGAGGCAGAGGGCCGCGGCAGCGCCAGCAGGCCAAGATGGTAGTCTCACAAGGCAGAGGGCCGCGGCAGCGCCAGCAGGCCAAGTCGATGGTTTCACGAGGCAGAGGGCCGCGGCAGCGCCAGCAGGCCAAGATGGTTTCACTAGGCAGAGGGCCGCGGCAGCGCCAGCAGGCCAAGATGGGTTCACGAGGCAGAGGGCCGCGGCAGCGCCAGCAGGCCAGTCACGGATGAGTTCTTCTCGGGTCTCTCGACTCCAGGATACAACTGCCTTCCTGGTCTGGCACTGCCCCAGTTATAGGTCTGGTCCCCTTTGATGTCCGGACCCTCGCGCCTGGGGGCCGGGAGGTCCGGGATGAGGGAGTCCAGACACCCAGCAGGGGGGTGGAGCCAGCGCCCAGGGCGGCCGGGGGTGATCGACACCTGGCGGAGGGGAGCCGTTGACGATTCCTTCTCCCATTGATTTGCCAAGTGGTCACTCTGCCTCCTGGGGGGAGGTTGGTGCCCCGATGTCGGGGCCGGCCGGGCCCAGGGTTAGGGTCGAGTTGAGGCCACGCGGCCTCGTGCTGCAGTGCCCCAAGATGGCGGCCGGTTCGATGTCGTGGTGTGGATGGTGACCCGGGCCAGCTGGGTCCGGGGCTGGTGTCTTGTAGTGGAGGGATTGCAGGGTACTTCGGGTGGTCGTTTAGGGACTCTGGCTGGGGATGCAGGGAGAGCCAGGGTCCAGGTCCTACTGCGGGGAGGGGGGGCAGCCCGACCATGCGGCCTGTCCAACATGCGTCCCCCCCAGCTGAAGGCGGGGAGAGTCAGCCATCTTCCTGGGGACTCTCCTCGCTGAGGCGGAAAAAGCGTGACAGGCCGTCGGCGTTGGCGTGGTCCTGGCCTGGACGATGTTCCACCGTGAAGTCCATCCCCTGCAGGGAGATGGACCAGCGCAACAGCTTCGGGTTTTCCCCCCGCATTTGCATCAGCCATTGCAGGGGTCGGTGGTCTGTTTGCACCCGGAAGTGGGTGCCGAAGAGGTATGGTCGGAGCTTCTTGAGTGCCCAGACTACGGCGAAGGCCTCTCTCTCAATGGTGCTCCAGCGCTGTTCTCGGGGCAAGAGGCGCCTGCTGATGAAGACCACCGGATGGTCGACCCCTTCGGCGTTGAGTTGGGAGAGGACGGCCCCCACACCATGATCGGAGGCGTCCGTCTGCACAATGAATTCCCGGCTGTAGTCGGGAGCTTGGAGCACGGGGGCCGTGCACATGGCGGTCTTTAGTTTCTCGAAGGCCGATTGGCAGTCCAGGGTCCAGTTGACGGTTTTGGGGCCCTTTTTGGAGGTGAGCTCTGTGAGGGGCCCCACGATGCTGCCATAGTCCTTCACGAACCGCCGGTAGTATCCGGTGAGCCCCAGGAAGGCCCGGACCTCCGTTTGGGTCGTAGGGGGTTGCCAGGCCTGGATGGCAGCAATCTTGAGTTGGAGAGGAGCCACTAGCCCGCTTCCCACTTGGTGTCCCAGGTAGGTCACGGACCCTTGGCCAACCTGGCACTTGCTGGCCTTGATGGTGAGCCCGGCTTGCTGGAGGGCGTGTAGAACCTCCCGCAGGTGGCGGAGGTGGTCGGTCCACTGGTGGCTGTACACAGCAATGTCGTCCAGGTAGGCGGCGCTGAAGTCTTCCAGGCCCGCCAGTACCTGGTTTACCAGCCGTTGGAACGTGGCCGGGGCGTTTTTCATGCCGAAGGGCATGACTTTAAAGTGGTAGTGCCCGTCTGGGGTAGAGAAGGCGGATCGTTCTTGGGCCCGAGGGGTGAGGCCGATCTGCCAGTAGCCCGCTGTTAGGTCGAAGATGCTCAGGTAGCGGGCGGCCCCCATCCGGTCAATTAGCTCGTCGGCCCGGGGGATGGGATGAGCGTCGGTCCTGGTAACTGCATTCAGCCCCCGATAGTCCACGCAGAACCGGAGCTCAGGGGCAACGCCCGGGGCGGCCGCCTTGGGAACCAGGACGACTGGGCTTGCCCAGGGGCTGTCTGAGGGTTCGATCACTCCCAGGGTCAGCATTTTGGACACCTCGGTCTGGATGCAGGCTCGTACCCGGTCTGGTACGCGGTATGCCCGGTGTCGGATAGGAGGGCTGTCCCCGGTGTCCACATCGTGGAGGCACCAGGGGGTGACTCCGGGGGTGAGGGAGAACAGGGAGGCGAACCGCCTCAGGAGCGTTTGGCAGTCTTGGCGTTGCTCCGGGGACAGGGCCTCGGAGAGCTGGACCCCTTCCACTGAGCCATCCTGCTCGAAGGCCCTCAGTAAGTCCGGAAGGGGTTCGGAGTCTTCTTCTGTCCCATTATCGGTAGCCATCAGGAGGCTGAGCTCGGATCGCACAAAATGGGGTTTTAGCCTGTTGGCATGGAGGACCCGTAGGGGGTTCCGGGCAGTCTCCATGTCGATTAAATAGGTGACGGGCCCTTTGTGTTCGATTACCTTGAAGGGCCCGGACCATCGGTCTTGGAGTGCACAGGGTTCGACCGGGGACATCACCCAGACCTGTTGTCCCGGTTCGAACTCAATGGAGGACGCGTGCTGATCGTACCACCTCTTCATGTCCTCCTGACTGGCCTCGAGATTGGCTTTGGCGGTGTCTCGGAACTGCCGGGTCTGGTTGCGGAGAGCCAGGAGGTACCTGTAGATGTCCGGGGGAGTTTTCTGGGGAGGCTGCTCCCAACCTTCCTTGACTAGGCTGAGGGGGCCCCGGACGGGGTGCCCGTACAGGAGTTCAAATGGGCTGAAGCCGAGGGACTTCTGCGGGACCTCCCGATAGGCAAACAGGAGGCAGGGAAGTAGCACGTCCCACTGGCGTCGAAGGGGTTCTTCTAGGCCCATAATCATCCCCTTGAGGGTGCGGTTGAACCTCTCGACCAGTCCGTTTCCTTGCGGGTGATAGGGGGTCGTGAATTTGTAGGTGACCCCGCATTGTTGCCAAAGAGACTTCATATATCTGGAGATAAAGTTCGTGCCCCTGTCACTGACGACCTCCCGGGGGAACCCCACCCGGGAGAAGATCCCCATCAGGGCCCGGCCCACCACGGGGGCCGTCACCGTCCGAAGAGGGATGGCCTCGGGATAGCGAGTGGCGTGGTCTACGAGGACCAGGATGAACCGGTGTCCTTGGGCTGTTCGAGGGTCGAGGGGCCCCACAATGTCTATTCTCACTCGTTCAACCGGGGTGGTGACGACAGGAAAGGGTTGCAATGGTGCTTTGATTTTTCGGCCACTTTTTCCGCTGGCCTGGCAGGTGGGGCAGGCCTTGCAGTGGTTGGTGACATCCTTTCGCATGTGGGGCCAGAAAAAATGGGTCACCAGGCGGTCGTAGGTTTTATCCTGCCCCAGGTGTCCGGCAAGGGGGACATCGTGGGCTAAGTTCAGGAGGAAGTCTCGGAAGCGAAGGGGCACCACCAGCACCCGACTGGCCCCTAGTTCCGCCACTTTCTGCTCGCTGTAGAGCAGGTCTTGGTCCCAGTAGATCCAGTGGGCCCCCGAGGTATCCCCGGTGCTCTGGGCCAGGGCTTGCTGCCGGAGTCCTTCGAGAGAGGGACAGGTTTTCTGTTCGGCCCGGAATTGTTCCTGCGTGGGGCCTCCCTCCTGCCGCCATTGTGCCAGGTCAGGGACGTCCCGAAGCTGGTCGGATCCTTCTTCGGTTTGGGTCAATGGACTGGCTCCTGGGGCGGCCTCCTCTGGGATGAGCGCGGGAGGAGGTTCTGGCCACTCGGGCTCTTCTGGGCTGGGGACCGCGCGGGCGGTCATGGACCGGGTCGTGACGCAGACCCATTCGGGGAGGCCAAGCATCCCCAGGTGCTCCCTCCGTTCGACAGCTGCCCATGGAGAGCTTTCAAGGTCGTTTCCTAGGAGGCAGTCCACGGGGGCATCATCGCGGATAGTTACTTTTAACATCCCTGTTACTCCTCCCCACTCGAAGGGGACGCAGGCCATGTGGCATAGGCTTTCGGAGTTGTCGGCTGATCGGACAGGGCAAAGAATGTTCGGCAAGATTTGGTCGGGAGTGACGAGGTGGCGTCGGACCGCCGTTACACTGGCCCCGGTGTCGCGGAGGGCTTCCGCCCGGCGGCCATTAATGTTGACCCATTGACCGTACTTCTGGGTGTTGGCGGGAAGGGGGGCCCGCGGAATCATGTCTCTCTCCCCTAAGCAGACCAGTGCCATGGCGGCGGGCGCCCATTCAGAGGGATCGGTCTCGTACTCTTCTTGGTCTTCCGGGATTAGTTCTTCCCCTAGGGCCGCCGCTGCAACTTGGCGGGGGGTAGTGTTCGGATTCTTTGGGCAGTTGGGATCACTGGCGTAGTGGCCGGGTCGCTGGCACCTGTGGCACGTAATGTTGGCCCGGAAACCGGCCCGGACGGCAGGGCTTCCTCGGCCAACCGGGGTCGAGGGGTTTCTGGGGGGTGACGAGGGGCCGGGGTCTCTCCCCCGACCCTGACTCCCTCCTCCCCCTCGGGGGCGATACGGTCTGGATAATTCGCTGGGTGCGTTCCGGCCAACTCAGGTGCTTTCCCACCGGTCGGCTTCGACGGCGAGTTGTCGAGGGTCGGTTAGCTTACTGTCCAGGAGGTGTTGCCGGAGCTCCACGAAGCAGTTGTTCGACAGGTGTTCCCATACGATAAGGTCAAAGAGTTGTTCGTAGGTGGTTACTTTGTTGCCCTTGATCCACCCCTCGAAGGCTCGGCTAAAAAAGTTCACGTACTCCACCCAAGTTGTACCCGGAATCCGTTTGCAGTCGCGGAACCGTTGGCGGTACATCTCAGGTGTGAGCCCGTATCGAGTGAGGAGGGCGGCCTTCATGTGGTCGTAGGAGGTCATCAGCTGGTCCGGGAGTTGCAGCAGGGCGTCCCGCCCTTCGTTGACAAACCTCCCCCATAATCCGGCTCCCCAATCGCTTCGGGGAATCCGGTGGGAGGTCATTGCCACCTCATAGGCTTTAAACCACTGCTGTATATCATCGTTCTTGTGGTATTCCAGGATGACATCTTTGGGGATGTGAACCTTGGGTTCGGTCGAGGCAGACGGGGTCGGTCGTTCGGGGAGCCCGAGGTCTTTATTCTGTTTCTGGATCTCCAGTGCTTTGAGATCGCGCTCATGTTCGTACTCTAGTTTCTTTTCCTCTAGCTCTCTCTGTCTTTGCTTGTCTTCTCGCTCTTCCTTGAGCCGTAAGTGTTCCAGGGTTATTTTTTGTTCGGCCAGCTTGAGTTCTCCATCCAAGCGAAGTCGGGCTAGTTCTAATTCGTGGAGTCTGGTTTTTTCTCTTTCTCGGATCTCTTCCAGGGAGAGACCCGCTCTTTCTTTAGTTGGTGCGGGGCTCGTTTCGGTCGTTTGTGTTCGGGGTACGGCCGTACCCGTTTCCGCCCAGGCTTCTAGGGCTCGTTTGAAGTCTTCCTTCGTACTCAGACCCGTGGTTGGGAGACCAAGTTCCATGCAATATTGCTTCAGTTCTCGGTGGTTGTAGTCTTCCAATTTTTCCATCTGGAATTTCTCCGTTGTTCCGCTCTCTGTTGTCATGGTGGTCGTGTGTCGTGGGTCGGGTGACTTTCTGTACGATTATGCGTAGGTTCGGATCCCGTCGCTGGCCACCAATGTTAGACGGGGACCCTGAGGGTCGGCCGGATACTGAGGGAGAGATCCCCGAGGGGGACCGTCTCCGGTGATCGTACAGACAAGTTACCTCCCTCCCCACAAACAGGCACCACACCAAGTCGAGTTCAATGCTTTATATAAGGTTCTTAAGGCAAGGATATCAGCGATACAGGATATCTCGGACCCGGGGGTCCTCTCACTTCTAGTCTCTGTTGGGAAAGGGGGTAGCGGGACAGTCTTGGTACCGGATCGGTACCGGTAGTGGTAAGGGGCGAGCTCACAATCCTCGAGCTGGAGGGTCTGTGGATCGGGCCGCGGCAGCGCCAGCAGGCCAAGATGGTAGTCTCACAAGGCAGAGGGCCGCGGCAGCGCCAGCAGGCCAAGTCGATGGTTTCACGAGGCAGAGGGCCGCGGCAGCGCCAGCAGGCCAAGATGGTAGTCTCACAAGGCAGAGGGCCGCGGCAGCGCCAGCAGGCCAAGTCGATGGTTTCACGAGGCAGAGGGCCGCGGCAGCGCCAGCAGGCCAAGATGGTTTCACTAGGCAGAGGGCCGCGGCAGCGCCAGCAGGCCAAGATGGGTTCACGAGGCAGAGGGCCGCGGCAGCGCCAGCAGGCCAGTCACGGATGAGTTCTTCTCGGGTCTCTCGACTCCAGGATACAACTGCCTTCCTGGTCTGGCACTGCCCCAGTTATAGGTCTGGTCCCCTTTGATGTCCGGACCCTCGCGCCTGGGGGCCGGGAGGTCCGGGATGAGGGAGTCCAGACACCCAGCAGGGGGGTGGAGCCAGCGCCCAGGGAGGCCGGGGGTGATCGACACCTGGCGGAGGGGAGCCGTTGACGATTCCTTCTCCCATTGATTTGCCAAGTGGTCACTCTGCCTCCTGGGGGGAGGTTGGTGCCCCGATGTCGGGGCCGGCCGGGCCCAGGGTTAGGGTCGAGTTGAGGCCACGCGGCCTCGTGCTGCAGTGCCCCAAGATGGCGGCCGGTTCGATGTCGTGGTGTGGATGGTGACCCGGGCCAGCTGGGTCCGGGGCTGGTGTCTTGTAGTGGAGGGATTGCAGGGTACTTCGGGTGGTCGTTTAGGGACTCTGGCTGGGGATGCAGGGAGAGCCAGGGTCCAGGTCCTACTGCGGGGAGGGGGGGCAGCCCGACCATGCGGCCTGTCCAACAGTCCTTCTAACATTTTATTTGGCCCTCCGGATAAGGAGAATATTCATTTGGAGATTTCAGACCAGGGCATTTTCTTGGAAACTCTGCTGGCCGAAAATGGGTTAATGCTACCTAATGGGTCTGATGAGGAAATTCCTACATTTACAGGACATGGTAGCGGGTCTGTGATTGATTATATTTTTTTTAAGTAGTAGTTGTGGAAGCCATATTACTAGTTATTCAGTTGTGCGGTCTCATTTTAGCGACCATAACCCAGTTGTATTGTATTAAGGGTTAAAAATGTAATTGTAATTAGGGAAAGCAGGTCGAATTTGGTGGACAAACGCGACATGCGCGTAGAATTAAGTGGTGCAAGATAGTTCCAGAGGAGTTTTTCTGTAATCTTTGTAGTAATAGCCGGGAGGAACTAAAGCTTTGTATGGATGACCAGGCAGGGGACAATGAAGTAGTGGAGGCGTATCAAAATGTCTGCCTTGACATTGTCTCCAACCTGACACGTCAGGGAAAAGGCAAAGTGCAAGGGAAGGAAGGCTGGTTTGATAAGAATTGCTCAGTGGCCAATCATAAACTCAAAGTGGCCCTTAAATCCAAACCAGTGGACAGATTGCTCGTGGCTACTCTCAGGACAAAATATAAGACAGTCGTTGAAAGAAGGCGCCGTGAGATTAGAGAGGACGCTTGGGCTGAGTTGACATCAATTGATGTGTTGAAAAGTAGCACTAAGTTCTGAGCTGTGGTCAACCAACCCTACTTTGCTGACTCTAGTAACAATGAACTGGATTGTGGAATACAAGAAGATAAATGGCACTTGCACTTTAAGTCAGTTTATGAACAGGAGATTTTGGGGGCAGAGGCCTCGACCACATTTTCCAGATTACCTTACATCTTAACAGTAGAGGAGGGTGAGGTGGCCGTAGCTATCGGTAAAATGACTAGTAACAAGGCTCCCGGGCCGGATGGTGTTCCCTCTGACCTTTTTAAAGTTAATATTTCATTTTGGTCCAAAGTTTTAGCAAATGTTTTTAACAGAATCTCAAAAACAGGCATTCCAGAAACATGGTTCCCAGTCGGTGATCGTCCCTATCTATAAACAAGCATTTACAATGCAATGGTTTTGCCTTTGTTAAAGTTAGAGCTATTGGCATTGCTCTTGACACTCTGAAGCTCCACTCTGAAGCTCCACTCTGCACTCTGAAGCTCCACTCTGAAGCTCCACTCTGAAGCTCCACTCTGAAGCTCCACTCTGAAGCTCCACTCTGAAGCTCCACTCTGAAGCTCCACTCTGAAGCTCCACTCTGAAGCTCCACTCTGAAGCTCCACTCTGAAGCTCCACTCTGAAGCTCCACTCTGCACTCTGAAGCTCCACTCTGAAGCTCCACTCTGCACTCTGAAGCTCCACTCTGAAGCTCCACTCTGAAGCTCCACTCTGAAGCTCCACTCTGAAGCTCCACTCTGAAGCTCCACTCTGAAGCTCCACTCTGAAGCTCCACTCTGAAGCTCCACTCTGAAGCTCCACTCTGAAGCTCCACTCTGAAGCTCCACTCTGAAGCTCCACTCTGCACTCTGAAGCTCCACTCTGAAGCTCCACTCTGAAGCTCCACTCTGCACTCTGAAGCTCCACTCTGAAGCTCCACTCTGCACTCTGAAGCTCCACTCTGAAGCTCCACTCTGAAGCTCCACTCTGAAGCTCCACTCTGAAGCTCCACTCTGAAGCTCCACTCTGAAGCTCCACTCTGAAGCTCCACTCTGAAGCTCCACTCTGAAGCTCCACTCTGAAGCTCCACTCTGAAGCTCCACTCTGAAGCTCCACTCTGCACTCTGAAGCTCCACTCTGAAGCTCCACTCTGAAGCTCCACTCTGAAGCTCCACTCTGAAGCTCCACTCTGAAGCTCCACTCTGAAGCTCCACTCTGAAGCTCCACTCTGAAGCTCCACTCTGAAGCTCCACTCTGAAGCTCCACTCTGCACTCTGAAGCTCCACTCTGCACTCTGAAGCTCCACTCTGAATCTGCACTCTGAAGCTCCACTCTGCACTCTGAAGCTCCACTCTGAATCTGCACTCTGAAGCTCCACTCTGCACTCTGAAGCTCCACTCTGAAGCTCCACTCTGCACTCTGAAGCTCCACTCTGAAGCTCCACTCTGCACTCTGAAGCTCCACTCTGAAGCTCCACTCTGCACTCTGAAGCTCCACTCTGAAGCTCCACTCTGAAGCTCCACTCTGAAGCTCCACTCTGAAGCTCCACTCTGCACTCTGAAGCTCCACTCTGAAGCTCCACTCTGAAGCTCCACTCTGAAGCTCCACTCTGAAGCTCCACTCTGAAGCTCCACTCTGAAGCTCCACTCTGAAGCTCCACTCTGAAGCTCCACTCTGAAGCTCCACTCTGAAGCTCCACTCTGAAGCTCCACTCTGAAGCTCCACTCTGAAGCTCCACTCTGAAGCTCCACTCTGAATCTGCACTCTGAAGCTCCACTCTGCACTCTGAAGCTCCACTCTGAACTCTGAATCTCCACTCTGAAGCTCCACTCTGAAGCTCCACTCTGAAGCTCCACTCTGAAGCTCCACTCTGAAGCTCCACTCTGCACTCTGAATCTCCACTCTGAATCTCCACTCTGAAGCTCCACTCTGAAGCTCCACTCTGAAGCTCCACTCTGAAGCTCCACTCTGAAGCTCCACTCTGAAGCTCCACTCTGAAGCTCCACTCTGAAGCTCCACTCTGAAGCTCCACTCTGAAGCTCCACTCTGAAGCTCCACTCTGAAGCTCCACTCTGAAGCTCCACTCTGAAGCTCCACTCTGAAGCTCCACTCTGAAGCTCCACTCTGAAGCTCCACTCTGAAGCTCCACTCTGAAGCTCCACTCTGAAGCTCCACTCTGAAGCTCCACTCTGAAGCTCCACTCTGAAGCTCCACTCTGAAGCTCCACTCTGAAGCTCCACTCTGAACTCTGAAGCTCCACTCTGAACTCTGAAGCTCCACTCTGAACTCTGAAGCTCCACTCTGAACTCTGAAGCTCCACTCTGAACTCTGAAGCTCCACTCTGAAGCTCCACTCTGCACTCTGAAGCTCCACTCTGAATCTGCACTCTGAAGCTCCACTCTGCACTCTGAAGCTCCACTCTGCACTCTGAAGCTCCACTCTGCACTCTGAAGCTCCACTCTGAAGCTCCACTCTGCACTCTGAAGCTCCACTCTGAAGCTCCACTCTGCACTCTGAAGCTCCACTCTGAAGCTCCACTCTGCACTCTGAAGCTCCACTCTGAATCTGCACTCTGAAGCTCCACTCTGCACTCTGAAGCTCCACTCTGAAGCTCCACTCTGAAGCTCCACTCTGCACTCTGAAGCTCCACTCTGAATCTGCACTCTGAAGCTCCACTCTGCACTCTGAAGCTCCACTCTGAAGCTCCACTCTGAAGCTCCACTCTGCACTCTGAAGCTCCACTCTGAAGCTCCACTCTGAAGCTCCACTCTGAAGCTCCACTCTGAAGCTCCACTCTGAAGCTCCACTCTGAAGCTCCACTCTGAAGCTCCACTCTGAAGCTCCACTCTGAAGCTCCACTCTGAAGCTCCACTCTGAAGCTCCACTCTGCACTCTGAAGCTCCACTCTGAAGCTCCACTCTGCACTCTGAAGCTCCACTCTGCACTCTGAAGCTCCACTCTGCACTCTGAAGCTCCACTCTGAAGCTCCACTCTGCACTCTGAAGCTCCACTCTGCACTCTGAAGCTCCACTCTGAAGCTCCACTCTGCACTCTGAAGCTCCACTCTGAATCTGCACTCTGAAGCTCCACTCTGCACTCTGATGCTCCACTCTGAATCTGCACTCTGAAGCTCCACTCTGCACTCTGATGCTCCACTCTGATGCTCCACTCTGAATCTGCACTCTGAAGCTCCACTCTGCACTCTGAAGCTCCACTCTGCACTCTGAATCTGCACTCTGATGCTCCACTCTGAATCTGCACTCTGATGCTCCACTCTGAATCTGCACTCTGAAGCTCCACTCTGCACTCTGAATCTGCACTCTGAAGCTCCACTCTGCACTCTGAAGCTCCACTCTGCACTCTGAATCTGCACTCTGAAGCTCCACTCTGCACTCTGAAGCTCCACTCTGAAGCTCCACTCTGCACTCTGAAGCTCCACTCTGAAGCTCCACTCTGCACTCTGAAGCTCCACTCTGAAGCTCCACTCTGAAGCTCCACTCTGAAGCTCCACTCTGAAGCTCCACTCTGAAGCTCCACTCTGAAGCTCCACTCTGAAGCTCCACTCTGAAGCTCCACTCTGCACTCTGAAGCTCCACTCTGCACTCTGAAGCTCCACTCTGAAGCTCCACTCTGAAGCTCCACTCTGAAGCTCCACTCTGAAGCTCCACTCTGAAGCTCCACTCTGAAGCTCCACTCTGAAGCTCCACTCTGAAGCTCCACTCTGAAGCTCCACTCTGAAGCTCCACTCTGAAGCTCCACTCTGAAGCTCCACTCTGAAGCTCCACTCTGAAGCTCCACTCTGAAGCTCCACTCTGAAGCTCCACTCTGCACTCTGAAGCTCCACTCTGCACTCTGAAGCTCCACTCTGCACTCTGAAGCTCCACTCTGCACTCTGAAGCTCCACTCTGCACTCTGAAGCTCCACTCTGAAGCTCCACTCTGAAGCTCCACTCTGAAGCTCCACTCTGAAGCTCCACTCTGAAGCTCCACTCTGAAGCTCCACTCTGAAGCTCCACTCTGAAGCTCCACTCTGAAGCTCCACTCTGAAGCTCCACTCTGAAGCTCCACTCTGAAGCTCCACTCTGAAGCTCCACTCTGAAGCTCCACTCTGCACTCTGAAGCTCCACTCTGAAGCTCCACTCTGCACTCTGAAGCTCCACTCTGAATCTGCACTCTGAAGCTCCACTCTGCACTCTGAAGCTCCACTCTGAAGCTCCACTCTGCACTCTGAAGCTCCACTCTGAAGCTCCACTCTGAAGCTCCACTCTGCACTCTGAAGCTCCACTCTGCACTCTGAAGCTCCACTCTGCACTCTGAAGCTCCACGCTCCACTCTGAAGCTCCACTCTGAAGCTCCACTCTGAAGCTCCACTCTGAAGCTCCACTCTGAAGCTCCACTCTGAAGCTCCACTCTGAAGCTCCACTCTGCACTCTGAAGCTCCACTCTGAAGCTCCACTCTGAAGCTCCACTCTGAAGCTCCACTCTGAAGCTCCACTCTGAAGCTCCACTCTGAAGCTCCACTCTGAAGCTCCACTCTGAAGCTCCACTCTGAAGCTCCACTCTGAAGCTCCACTCTGAAGCTCCACTCTGAAGCTCCACTCTGAAGCTCCACTCTGAAGCTCCACTCTGAAGCTCCACTCTGAAGCTCCACTCTGAAGCTCCACTCTGAAGCTCCACTCTGAAGCTCCACTCTGAAGCTCCACTCTGAAGCTCCACTCTGAAGCTCCACTCTGAAGCTCCACTCTGAAGCTCCACTCTGCACTCTGAAGCTCCACTCTGCACTCTGAAGCTCCACTCTGCACTCTGAAGCTCCACTCTGCACTCTGAAGCTCCACTCTGAAGCTCCACTCTGAAGCTCCACTCTGCACTCTGAAGCTCCACTCTGCACTCTGAAGCTCCACTCTGCACTCTGAAGCTCCACTCTGCACTCTGAAGCTCCACTCTGAAGCTCCACTCTGAAGCTCCACTCTGAAGCTCCACTCTGAAGCTCCACTCTGAAGCTCCACTCTGAAGCTCCACTCTGAAGCTCCACTCTGAAGCTGCACTCTGAAGCTGCACTCTGCACTCTGAAGCTCCACTCTGCACTCTGAAGCTCCACTCTGCACTCTGAAGCTCCACTCTGCACTCTGAAGCTCCACTCTGCACTCTGAAGCTCCACTCTGCACTCTGAAGCTCCACTCTGCACTCTGAAGCTCCACTCTGCACTCTGAAGCTCCACTCTGCACTCTGAAGCTCCACTCTGCACTCTGAAGCTCCACTCTGAATCTGCACTCTGAAGCTCCACTCTGCACTCTGAATCTGCACTCTGAAGCTCCACTCTGCACTCTGAATCTGCACTCTGAAGCTCCACTCTGCACTCTGAATCTGCACTCTGAAGCTCCACTCTGCACTCTGAAGCTCCACGCTCCACTCTGAAGCTCCACTCTGAAGCTCCACTCTGCACTCTGAAGCTCCACTCTGCACTCTGAAGCTCCACTCTGCACTCTGAAGCTCCACTCTGCACTCTGAAGCTCCACTCTGCACTCTGAAGCTCCACTCTGAAGCTCCACTCTGAAGCTCCACTCTGAAGCTCCACTCTGAAGCTCCACTCTGAAGCTCCACTCTGAAGCTCCACTCTGAAGCTCCACTCTGAAGCTCCACTCTGAAGCTCCACTCTGAAGCTCCACTCTGAAGCTGCACTCTGAAGCTCCACTCTGCACTCTGAAGCTCCACTCTGCACTCTGAAGCTCCACTCTGCACTCTGAAGCTCCACTCTGCACTCTGAAGCTCCACTCTGCACTCTGAAGCTCCACTCTGCACTCTGAAGCTCCACTCTGCACTCTGAAGCTCCACTCTGCACTCTGAAGCTCCACTCTGCACTCTGAAGCTCCACTCTGCACTCTGAAGCTCCACTCTGAATCTGCACTCTGAAGCTCCACTCTGCACTCTGAATCTGCACTCTGAAGCTCCACTCTGCACTCTGAATCTGCACTCTGAAGCTCCACTCTGCACTCTGAATCTGCACTCTGAAGCTCCACTCTGCACTCTGAAGCTCCACTCTGCACTCTGAAGCTGCACTCTGAAGCTGCACTCTGAAGCTCCACTCTGAAGCTCCACTCTGAAGCTCCACTCTGAAGCTCCACTCTGAAGCTCCACTCTGAAGCTCCACTCTGAAGCTCCACTCTGAAGCTCCACTCTGCACTCTGAAGCTCCACTCTGCACTCTGAAGCTCCACTCTGCACTCTGAAGCTCCACTCTGCACTCTGAAGCTCCACTCTGCACTCTGAAGCTCCACTCTGCACTCTGAAGCTCCACTCTGCACTCTGAAGCTCCACTCTGCACTCTGAAGCTCCACTCTGCACTCTGAAGCTCCACTCTGAATCTGCACTCTGAAGCTCCACTCTCCACTCTGAAGCTCCACTCTCCACTCTGAAGCTCCACTCTGAAGCTCCACTCTCCACTCTGAAGCTCCACTCTGCACTCTGAAGCTCCACTCTGAAGCTGCACTCTGAAGCTCCACTCTGAAGCTCCACTCTGAAGCTCCACTCTGAAGCTCCACTCTGAAGCTCCACTCTGAAGCTCCACTCTGAAGCTCCACTCTGAAGCTCCACTCTGAAGCTCCACTCTGAAGCTCCACTCTGAAGCTCCACTCTGAAGCTCCACTCTGAAGCTCCACTCTGAAGCTCCACTCTGAAGCTCCACTCTGCACTCTGAAGCTCCACTCTGCACTCTGAAGCTCCACTCTGAAGCTCCACTCTGAAGCTCCACTCTGAAGCTCCACTCTGAAGCTCCACTCTGAAGCTCCACTCTGAAGCTCCACTCTGAAGCTCCACTCTGAAGCTCCACTCTGAAGCTCCACTCTGAAGCTCCACTCTGCACTCTGAAGCTCCACTCTGAATCTGCACTCTGAAGCTCCACTCTGCACTCTGAAGCTCCACTCTGAATCTGCACTCTGAAGCTCCACTCTGCACTCTGAAGCTCCACTCTGAATCTGCACTCTGAAGCTCCACTCTGCACTCTGAAGCTCCACTCTGAATCTGCACTCTGAAGCTCCACTCTGCACTCTGAAGCTCCACTCTGAATCTGCACTCTGAAGCTCCACTCTGCACTCTGAAGCTCCACTCTGCACTCTGAAGCTCCACTCTGAAGCTCCACTCTGCACTCTGAAGCTCCACTCTGCACTCTGAAGCTCCACTCTGAAGCTCCACTCTGAAGCTCCACTCTGAAGCTCCACTCTGAAGCTCCACTCTGAAGCTCCACTCTGAAGCTCCACTCTGAAGCTCCACTCTGAAGCTCCACTCTGAAGCTCCACTCTGAAGCTCCACTCTGAAGCTCCACTCTGAAGCTCCACTCTGCACTCTGAAGCTCCACTGAAGCTACACACCGCGCAGGGCAGCTCTGGATGCTGATGCGAGAGGCCAGCTGGGAGGCGCGCTGCTCGTCTTCCTGCTCGTGCTGACTCGGAGAGAAAACTTGTTTTCATTGGGAGAGCGGCCTTCAAAGACCCGGTCACTGCGCCTCTCCGAGTGTTTAGCTTGGGATAAAATGGGCGCAGTGTTGTGGTGATGACAGTAGAGCAAGGGAGGTGCCGGCAATGCCGGACCAGACTCGGGGGCGTTCCCGGCGTCGCGTGACGTCGGCAAAAGGCAAAGAATGTCAGGAACGCCCCCGTGTCTGGTCCGGCATTGACGGACAGGCCCCTCGTCCAATGGCAAGGCTCCGTTTACGGAGCCAGCCAATCAATGACGAGGGCCGACCCAAAGCACCCTACAGTTCTCAACAGGATTTCGCCTGCGCGAAAAGCTGCGCAGAGCGCAGCTTTCGCTAGGCAAAACCTAAAAAGGGGATAGGGGTGACCCTGGCAATTACCGCCCCATATCTCTTATTGATTCCGCGGTAAAGGTCCAAGGGAGAGTGGTCCTATGTAAACTGACTGACTGGTTAGAGGATACCAATACCCTCTCTCCCCTACAGTATGGTTTTAGAAAGGGGCGTAGTACCATAGACCAAAGCTTGAATCTGCAATTACTTATTGGGAAATACACAATAGCGAAGCCAGGATCCCTGTATATTGCCTTCATGGATTTGTCCTCGGCATTTGATCGAGTAAACAGATCCAAGTTATGGGGCCAGCTTCTCAAAATTGGAATAGACTCTAACATTGTGTATTTCTTAGCGGACCTCCATAGGGACCTTACAGCTACGGTACGATATGATAGAAAAGGTAACTGGACGGGCAAAATTAGCATCACCAATGGTGTAAGGCAGGGATGCATTTTAGCTCCCCTGCTTTTTACACTATACATAAATGATCTGGGTGGTGTTTTGGGAGCAGCGTGCAAGGACATCCCGAGGGCAGGGAAGTACCTATTGCCCGCATTATTATATGCGGACGACGCTGCTCTCCTAGCTAGAACTGCAGTGGGTCTTCAATGCCTGTTAAATTCATTTTATGATAAATCTTGATTTAAGTGTTAATTATGGTAAATCTCATGTCATGGTGGTGGCCCAGAAAGTGAAGGCCAAGAAAAATGTAATGACACTGCAATGTAATGGGCATAAGTTGACAAGAGTCTCCAGATTTCCCTATTTGGGGGTTGTATTTGATGATTGTATTTGATGATTGTTCGACGTGGCACCCCCAATTGTTGGAGAAAAAAAATGCCCTGGCACGTTCTATTGCTGCAGTGCTGGGCTTTTCACGTAAATTAGGGGTGAAACCTCTGGAGGCAGTTTTAAAGGTATATGCTGCTAAGTGTATTGCTATGGCAAGTCAAGCCAGCTTTATTATATCTTCAATTACTATCAGATATATGGGAAATTTACAATGTAGCTAGATTTTTAACCATAGCGGTGAGACTCAGTAAAAAGATCACCTGGCCCTAGATGATTTATTGTAAACATTAATTCCTGTAACTTGAATCAAGTTTTAAATCAAACTTTTTTAGGTTCCTTTTTTATCTATAGAATGATGTATATATTGTTGTTTTTAAATTTTGACATCATGTGTTAGCATTTTTTAAAATGGGTACTCTCTCCCTTTTTATATTGCATTTTCATGCTACTATGCTGCCTGTTGTCTTGTGGACCACTTTGTGTGTTTTTGTACTTTTGTGGTTTTTGAAATTGAACCGAATAAAGTATTCTTGACTGACTGAATCAATGAAAACGGCGGACACACTAGCCCCTTCATTTAATAGCTTTAGCTCCTTTCATTCCTGTCCTCAGGTTTGTGGTGGGTGAGGGGCAAGATGTCGTGCCACATCTCTCAGCCATAACAGCCTAGGATGGCCAAAGACTTTGACGTTCTGATTGATTTTGCTGCCATCAAAGCGACTCAAAGGCTAGAATTAGCTATACATCACCCAGCTCAACAAGGAGGAGTGGAAGCTGGAGTGGTGTTTTTTTTAATCGTCTGAGCTGCTACCGCAATAAGGGAAAGCAGTTTGGGATAGCCAGTCAGGCACGATGGTACAGAGTTTGGCGCTCTGTATTTTCCTCTAGCACATCACCGCTTATTGTACTGTAGCTGGTGTCTGCATAAATCTGATGCCTACATTCAGACAAAATCCAGTACTGGAATTAGTTTACTTGTCTTTCCGAGCTTTTCTTTAAAATCATAAAAGAAACACTGCTGCTCAAGAAAGGACACCGGAAGGCCAAACAGTTTGCACGCCTGCTCTAATAAGGCAGGTGTGAGAAAGTGCCATCTTTCTTGCCTTGGTATGCCCCCACTTTTTTCTGAACCGCTGATGTGCTTTGACTGAGAGTGCCCTGGGTCCCTGCAAGTCAGGTACCCAGGGCCTGTGTTCCTTCCCTAAAAAGAAAAGCTATGCTGAAAGAAAATACCCAATTGGCATCTCTGGTCACCTGTCAGCCCCTAGTAAATGGTACCCCAGGTACCCAGGGCATGGTGACCAGAGATGACCCCTGTGGGCTGCAGCACTTATTGTGCCACCCTCAGGGGCCCTGTACCCGGGCACCCACACATTGCCTTTCCAGGCTGAGTGCCTAAGTACATAACCAAACCAAGAGTCGACATGGCACACATCCCTGTGTGCCATGCCCTCAGAACCCACTGCCCTTGCATACTTCAGTCACCCCTCTAGCTGGGTGCCCTATGCCAGAGGTGAGGGCACAGGTGCGTGAGCCCTGTGCCCCTACAGTACCCAGGGCCCTTCCTGGGCACTGTAAGTGAAGTGATGCCATTTAAGAGTAAATGGTGCTGGGAGGTTGTCATTACGAACTCCACAGCACCATAATGGCTACACTGAAGACTGACAAGTTTGGTACCAAACTTCTCAGCACATTAAACCCGCACTGATGCCAGTGTGGGATTTAATGTAAGATGCACGAGAGGGCATCTTAGACATGCCCTCCAAAACCCGAACCTACAATCCACGTCTGGGTGAGTGGCTGCAGAGGCTGCCACACAGCAGACATGTTGCTGGACCCCTGGGTGGAGAGCCCCCCGCTCTCCCGGGCCTGCAACAATGCACATCCTGGGCGAGGTGTTATGTCTCTGCCCCCAGGATGGACAGGGGGAAGCTTCAAAGGCATACCGCCTCTGAGAGCTTCTCCAGACCATTTGCTGTACCCAGCATCTGGACCCCCACCTGTTCTACCCCCACTCTGGCGGGAAGACTGGCAGGAAAAACTACGTCAGGAAGGAGGGTGTGCCAACCTTTGCCAACTCCACCCCTCAGGTAGAGGAGGCGAGGTGAAGCACAACCCCGGGCTCGGGCCATCTTGTAGATGGGGAGCCCTGCCCAATCCCAGCTAGGCTCCTGCCCCCCTCCCACAGGAGAGGAGCAGGCATGGGGTTGTCCTCACCCCAGGACAGAGACCCATTGGTCCCTGCCCTTGCCCTACCTGTAACACCCCTAAATTTAGTATTTAGGGGCTCCCAGAACCTTCCTTACTCAGATCCTGATATCAAAAGAAGAAAGAAGATCAAGAAGAATTAGACCCGCCGCGCAGCTGCTAACAACAGGACAACAACAACTGATTTGGCCCCAGACCTACCGGCCTGTTGATCCTGGAACCTACTCCTGCCTAATTCCGGCGACCTCCGCGGACAGCAACCTTGGGACACCCAGAGGACCTGCCTGCCTTGTCCCTCTGGAAGATTGTGACTCCCATCAGCAGAGGCTCTGCTGCAACAACCCACCTGGTGCTCACCAGGAAGCTCCGGACCAGCCCACTCTGCACCAGCCTAGCCCGGGCCGGGCCAACCCGAACCAAGACCACGAGGACGTCCCCCCCGACAACTGGGACCCGAAGTCCAGTGCCAAAAGACCCTCCTCGACGAACCAGCCAACGCCTGCAGACTCAGAACCAGGGGCCACCCCAACTGTGAACACCCGATGGTAAGATTTTTCGACCCCCAAAGACACCCCTGCACCTGGCGCCCGCGGCCGCCTGTGCCTCCCTTTGGGGTACCAACCTGTGCTCCATCATCCCAACTTACCTCTCGAAGTGCTGGTCGCCCCTGGAGAGTCACCGTCCTCGAGCCTGCAGCCTTTGTTCCTTTTTCAAGATCCTCATTGGATAACATCGAGCGCCCGACGGCTCAAAAGCACCCTGCACCCAGCCGCCCGAGTGCCGCTGGCTGTGACCTCTTTGCCCTATCCTACTTCTCCCCTTGCCCTGAGCAAGTGACCAGGATCCCAGCTCCCAGAGCCGCGTGGCCTGCTAGCCAGCAGCCACCAACTGAAGGCCCCCTTTCCCTCATTGGATAACATTAGGCCTACCTCTGCACCCGGCCGCCCCTGTGCCGCTGGGACTGAACTAACTGTACTCACCTGACCTTGGGGGACCCCTGAGTCTATGCCCAGAACCCTAACTTCACCAATCAAGTACTCACCTGGAAACCGGTAATTCACTTGAAATACTGAAACTGAAATATTCACAAAACAGTATACAGTTTAAGTAGAACCCAGCATGTGCCCCCATTCTGTACAATGCACATGAAACAATCTTGTCCTGTGGCTGTTTTTAAAGTGTCATTTACCATTGACCATGCTATCAGTTCTCGTTTTAGGTTTGAAAAAGCTTGGGTATGATTCAGAACAGTGAATAAGGTTCTCAAAAAATCTACAGTGTATCCCAATTATAGAATTTGAATGACACAAATGATCAAATGTTATCTTGATTCATCAAGGACAATTATCTGTTCTCTCACCTGCTAAAATAAGACAGATGTGGGATAATTATGTACTTGTGAATCCATAACATATTCATGGTGCAGTACTTTACAAATGACAGTTCACAAATCCTGTTAACATTAACCACAACTAGTGAACATTCCCAATAATATGACAAAGCATATCAACAAAAAAAGTAAGTTGTGTTTCCTAACCTCCTTGGTATGACAACAGTTACTGGAACTCTGAACAATGGACCTGAGTTTGGCGTTGACAAATCATAACCACAAACCTGGAAGAATAAAGAAGCAGCATTAAATGATAAATGTTTCGATCTACAAAGGCATTTATGTTCTTTAAACTTCTTTCACTGCAGTAAACCACAACACTTTTGATGGAAGGCTACTATCCAGCTACGATATGGTGTGTGGGTGTACTTCTTTTAGAATTAAAAAGATATATATTTTACAATTAGCAGGTTTCTGAATCACACAATGCTTATCCATAAATTTGTTACCTAAGAAATAATCAAGTTTCCAGCTTCAACTGCATGGCACAGCAGCAAGGTACAGTTTCTGTACGAGCTCAGTCTTACAAGCAATACATTTGCAAGTGTTGCGCAAATACGTAACAGCATCAAGGATGACAGCTCAGATGTGGCTTTCGGTTTTGATTCTTTAGGAGGCGCGTCTGGTTGGAGGTTGTATTTTTTGTTTATTGGGAGTCCTCCTGACTAATGCACCAATGAGTTGGGGCTTTTGACTCCCTCTGGTTAATGAAAGCCCCTGCTCCTCATTATCAACAAAAATTCCTGTGAATGCACCGCAAACATCCTCCTATCCAAATATTTCTGCCTCTCCACCCACCACCTGGCTTTGGTGTGGACTTCTTCAAACTCCACTTCAGTGGCTCCAGGAAGTGGGGTGGGGATGGGTAAGAAAGGGTGGAACTCTGATGAATTCTGAGCCACCATGCTGTAATGTGCAAAGTGTCACTATTTCAACAATAGCGTGGTAGTTTTGCACTAAAATATTTCGTGTGTTTAACACTGGGAGTGGTGGTAGCTATACCCGTCCTATCAGAGGTAGTGTCCGTGGCATTTTGCAACGGGCAGTGTGAATTCCGCAGGTGGTAATTTGTTTTAACGCCATACCCAACCATTACAGTGGGTAAAAAAATCCCCCTCATAGTAAAAGTTAATACCGGTGGTAAAATTACCACTGCTGGCAGTTGCTGTACCGCTGTCTATTATTTATACTATCTTACTAGACACGCTTACAAGCTCAAAAATTGCAGGGACATTATTGAATCTATTGCCAAAAATGAAATGGATAAAAATGACAGCCACTTCCGCAACATCAATTTTTGTTTCTGCATGGTCACTGTGAACGTCATAAATCTCTGCTTGGTAGTAATTTCCTTCTGTGGTATTTGTCCTATCACTGGCATTAATGTACATTTGTGAATCCAGCCTGCGGTCAACGTGGGAGAGTGTAAAACTCTGCAAAAAGTGTGATTTAGCACTTGCAGACCTTCTTCCTTGTTTTCTGTAGTTCCTCCTCACTGAATTGAGACTAAAGCAATTTAAAATAATTGTTATTGTGAGTTACATACAAGGAAATGATAAAAAACATACTTAACATATACATTTATTATCTACAGAAATGTTGCTCATTGTATCTTCTAAATGTCCAGATTCAAAAATGTCAAGCATTTTAAATTGACATTGCAAAACGAGGCAACCATTTTAAAATACAGTTAAGAATTTCACGTTCTACACTTTTCTCACAGGCACTAAATATACAAGCATTTGCAATGCAATAGGTCGCGCATTTACACGAGTTTAACTATTGGCATTGTAAATGACAATGCCTTTTATTTAGGTTTTAAAAACGAAGAAAAAAAAAAGGCATTGCTATTTTCAATGTCAATAGCTCAAACTCTCGTAAATGCGAGACCTATTGCATTGAAAAGGCTTGTTTTCTTACTGTTTTAATTTGAAGGCTTCTTTTTTGGCAGGTAGTCTCATGCTTTGATTCTATATTCGTTCAGAGCATCTGCCATAATACATATTGCCCATCAAGTGAAATACTAGAGATAATTTGCTTCAACCATTGCGAACTAGGACAGCTGGTGAGGTTCTTAACCTACAAAGCTTTGGGACAGAACATATGCACGCAAACTTACTATTCAATTAATTATGGCCATTTTGTTTGTGGGCTATAACATTTTTAAACGTATTAGGAACTTAGAGAGAATATAACATAGAAAAAAATAGTATTTGTACAAGTCTTTGCAAAACAATGATAAAACAATTCACATAATCAACAGGCAGTCATACAATTTCTCTAAAGATCATTAGCAATTTTGTAATCGGCAAACTACAATCTGTACCTCTGCATAATGTACTCCTTCTCTTAGTCCCCTCGGATCTACTCGGACGTTTATGTGCCGACACTGATTCATGAGCTCCAAGTGGCTGGGACACTGAACCCAAGATGCACTAGATGTTAAAGCAAGATGGAGCTGAAGAGATATTCTCTCTGTGTTATCTGCCAAAGTTAAGAGAATATTAGATGACAAACACAATATCCATGAAACATTAAAACATTGGAAGGCTGGAAGGCTTTACATTAATCACGTATAGCTGCAGCTCTCCAAGTCCAAGCTATGTCAGTACAAAGAATACCTTTACAAATAAACCACTACAGAGAATCCATAGCGACATGCTTTATTTAACATTAAACAATAAATATCTTACAAGATCGTATTGCTCATAGTCTACTAACTCTCATCCTAAACCTATTCCTAATATGAAATGTAAAACTAACCATTATCCTTATTCTGATCTTAAACCAAACACTGACTCTAAACCCAACTAAAACTTTAATCATAATCTTGCAGTAATAAAAGGCCATCACATGGTTTAGTGATGCTGTGCCGTCCTACCCTTTTAGGTTTCTAAAGCGTTTCTATCATGAAAAGCACCCTGGAGAAACTTTTTGCTTTTTACATTTTTGTAGCGATCAGACCTATGCTCAAGCAACTGGGGTACAACCAGAGTCCGGCCCATGTTTTGAGTGAGTGGTCACTGCCCTTTCAACCCTGGATATGGGGTAAATGGCTGTGATGGCTCAAGCTCCAGCAACTAATAAAACATACAACACTTAATGGAAGTTTTTCTACGTCTGGTGATAGAATGATAATCATCCATTTCAAATAAAACCTATTCCAATACTTCCATATTTGTTACATTTAACCAAGAGTGGACTCAAATATTCTTTAGTTCGGGTCCATCTTGCTGCAATCTTGAGATTTAGAAGAACTGATACATCAACATCTACTCTTTTCTCTAAGGATCATTAAACAGTTTATGAAAAGGCTCTTTATAGAATTTCCACCTCTTCGACATCCTCTGGTTCAATGGGAACTTAATTAAATTCTCAGTCAGCTGATGTGATCACCTTTTGAGGTCATACACAAAGCAAACTTAAAATATGTTTCTTGTAAAAAGGCATTTCTCCTAGCTAGAACATCTGCCAGGAGAGTAGAAGAGCTTCAAGCATTCACCATCAGGAAGCTTTTTCCCAGGTTTATGAAGGACCGGGTAATTCTCAGAATCAACCCTAAATTGGTTTCAAATGAATTTCACCTAAATGAACCTGTCATTCTTAGATCTTGCTTTCCAAACCAATCTTTAACTGCAGAAAGATCGTTACATTCTTTAGACTTGCGTTGATATTTCAGATTCTATATAGACAAGACAAAGGGCATAGGCACATCAGGTCAGCTATTCAGGTTGTTTAGTCAACCACGAAAAGGTCACGCCTGGTCCAAACAGGGTACAGGCCATTGACTTTCAGCATGAATCATTCTCCAACATTGATACCTTATATATAGTCACATGCGACTCTCCCTCCTTCCGGGTCAGAGGCTCAATGTATTTTATTTTCACACTAGTGCTTTGAAACCTGAGCTATGGTGGCCTCTAGGTAGAGTAGGAAAGATTGGACTTCCACCTCATTAGCTGAAGTTTGGCGTTTATTCAAATGAGATGGATGCGCTACTAAAGATATGTTGTTTTTTGTATTGTATATTTTTACACTGTTTACTGCTATATTGATGTATCGGGGATTCCCAGCCTGACAACTGGGAATGACTCAAGCATGTGAATATATAAAAAGGTATCAATGTTAACAAAATTATGTGCATTTGCTGCTTTATGTAGCTGCATTTACGTAACTGCATGAATGCATGTTAACACTTTTAGTGTATACAATTCACAAGGGATTCCCAATCAGGCAACAAAAAATGAGTCAAGCATGCAAATCTATGAAAAATTAAATGCAGGAGAAGCGTGGACGCCTGAAACGACGAAGTGGTACAATGAACAAAATAAAAGCAGGCCAGCATTTGAAACAAGAAATATGATGAATCCGTGCACCATACAGGCATGGCCGAACATTAGCAAATTTAAGAATCTCAAACAAGAAGTTTCTTTTCCTTTACCTGTATTTTCTGGAAAAACAGGTTCTATGCCAACACCATGGTCTGAGGGGGCAACAATCTGGACTGGATCTCTTAGGTATATTCCTCTACTGCTTCCAACAGTAACTGTGAATCCTACATTACTAGTGGTCAATGAATTCTGAATGAGGTAGTCATAAGCTTTATCAACCTATGAAGAAAAAATGCACAAGCTAAAAAAAAAAAATGGAACAGAGTGACCGCAAATGGTTGATACCAGCTAGCTTAACTTGTTTCATTGTGTAAAACAAGCTCTTGCAAACAAACATTATGGGATGTTCTATTACATATACAATACTGCTAAGGGATCTTCAGTAAACAAAAATACCAAGAGAATGTACAAGAAATCTATTTTCATGCAAAGTATGGTCAACGAGAAGTCTAGTGGATAGCGTACCGTAAAAAGTAGGAAGAACCAACATGACAACTGGGGAATAGCGAACCGTAAAAAGTAGGAAGGACCAACATGACAACTGGCAGGACTTTAATTAAATGTAATATCTTCTGCACTGGGAAGCACAAACTATTTTGAACATATTCATCTTGAAATCTTGAAGTACCTGAATAATACCATGCCCTTGGGCAAACACTTCAATACTTTCGGTCTTCAATGCTGTATTTTCTAAAGCTCTTCTTACTGAATGGACGGTATAAGGCACACCATTAGCCTTGAGACCTGAAAAACATATAAAAGGTAGTGTAATAGTTGGAGCACTAAGCACAAGTTGTCAGATAAACACTGAATAATTTGTAGGTTAGAATTGTCAATCCTAGATGCTAATATTTACTTAACTGCAGTGCTCCATGCAAATATATGTTTTCTCAGTTGGGTCCATAATACAAAAATATCTTTTGCTGGATGGGGAGTGTAGCACTGTGACTATTCCCCAAAAACCAATAAGAGCTTTATTTTAGTTGACTGGATGGTGGAACAGTAATATTTATAGTTGGACAACAGGAGTACATGTCCAATCAATCATCAACAAAACTCTAGACACTTAGAGCCTAATCACGATGTCCGACAACGCAGCGGACCACAGGTTGGCCGTTCTGATTGCAAAATGTGGATGCGACGCCCTATGAACGGTCAGAAACATCAATTTTTCAATGGCAGCTTGTGTGGCAGGCGGAAAAGGCCTGCAATTCAAAAATGGATGCCTATAAGCATCCCTGCACCGTGTAGCAGGCACACACGGCGCAGGGATGTTTAGGGGGGGCACCATAGCAGAATGCCAGGGGGAAGGAGGCCTTGCTAGGGGCCCTTAAAGTCACTTTCTGACAGCCTTTCCATGTTGGGAAGGCCGACATTGAAAGGCTGTGTGAAAGTGCCATCATAATCCAGATGTCGGAGCTGATGCTGGCTCTGCCGTCCTTATGGGATTATGATGCCTTTCGACGGGCTCTTTTAGCACCACGGAAGCACAGTGGAATGGCCCCGCGGGTTTCCCTCCGACTGCCGGCATTGTAATACAGCGGTCAGAGGGAAACCACCAATGTCGGACGGAAAGCCTCCAACAAGGTGTCGGATGGCTTGCCGCTTGACATCGAAATAGGACCCTTAGACTTACAACTGTGCCAGACTCGCATCACAAAATATTCTACCAGTAATTATAGGTTAACAATATTTTAGCTTCCAGTCAATGGATTTCACTGCCTCTTATATACATACATTGAATTGGATGATTAAGGATTGCTTGCAAAGAACTATTTACTTACCTTTGTTAACACTCATTCTGGTGAATAATCGAACTGCCGATTCCTAACCTTTTAAATACGCCTAGGCTCCTGACTATCCAGAAACATCTGCAATATCTTCTACATGCCTACAGATGCCACTGCCAACCTCCGCTTCAACAACTCTGAATGTGATCAAACAGACCTGCATACAGGCTCGGTCAGTTTTCTCTTTTACAAATTCTGCACCCTCAGATGTGGGCAACTGACAACCAAGGAAATACACAGTGTGCAACACCTAACTTGGGACATTATTAATCCGAGACCAATTTAGAAAAAACACTTTGTATTTTATATAAATTTTGATACCAAGAACATCGTTATCAAGTAAGTACTTTTGCAGTTATGAATTTTTACAGATAAGTAAAGAAATAGTTCAATGCAATGCAACTTAAGGCTGTAATGCTTCGCTCTGGAAAAAAAGGCACATGTTGCATACCGTATACGCAATCGGTTTCTGGGGGGTCTCCTTCAGGACTTAGGGCGAAAGGGGGCCAAGCTCCAAAGTTCCATCAACAGTAACTCATTACCTGCCCTGGGGCGACCAGGTGCAGAGTTGCTGCTTGGGTTGCTAGCTGTGTGGGCTACACGGGTGGAACGAGGGAGACGGATCACATAGAATCAGGTTGCAGAGGGGGACTTGGGTAAAAGTTTGGGAGCTCCCAACGAGGGCTCGTATGACAAGGGTCTGGGTGAAGTGGGGCACAGCTGGTTCGTTGGTACCTGGGCTGGGGCGCTCCGCTACAGAGTGGAAAGGTCAGCTGGACTCTGTGCATCCTGGAGGCTTGAGGTCGTCGGTCTCGCTGGTTGAGGGTGCAAACTTCAGTTCTGCTGGGCCACTCTTAGTGGGTCCCTGCTGTGCTGAAGTTCCTCGACGGCAGTTCTATCTTAGTGCTGTGGGAGTCCAGACTAGCCTCTCACGGGCTGTGATTGTTGCAAGGAGTCTGGTAGCCCTGGTATTGGTCCAGTGTGGCTCCAGTTGATCCTGGTGTCCCCTCACTTGGTTGGGGACAGACAACCTTCAGAAGCACAGGGTCCTCTACCTGGGCGGCTGCTGTGTCGGGATGGCCAGGGAGCAACAACTCAGTAGACCAGACTTTGTGTTTGAGTGCCAGAGTACTGCAGGGGAACAGCTCCTCTAATACAATGGAGATTTGCTGGCAATGTGCGAAGGGCTGGCAGTCTCCCTGGGTTCATAAAAGCTGGTCAGCACCAGGACAAGCGCTGATCATGATTGTCAAGACTGGTGCAGACAGGCAAGGTTTGGCGCCAAAAGTACAAGGTCAATCTTTATTTCTCATTTTTCTCGCTCTACTTTGTCCTCCTGTTCTGATCCGACGAATCTAAGTTCCTGGTGTCAAGGCTGCTGCATAAATACTCAATTTAGGGGTGCTACAGAGAGTAACAGGTAGTAGGCAATGGGCTACTTACCTTTAGGGTGTCTACATCCTGTATATGATCACTTCTTGTGTGAAGTAGGAATAACCCTGACCCAGTGAGCCTAATTCCACCAAAACTAAGATAGTAGAATTTTAAAAGTAGTCTTCACATCAGGTAGCCCGCCTTAAGAGTGGTACTAGCCTGAGAGGGAAGCAAGCTACCCAAGTAGCTGATTTTCCTGCTTGTCCAGGTGCCAAATGAGCCCGGAGCAGGGGGTAGCATTTCCTCTCTCTGGGGAAGCCTTGGGTTGTATATCAAAGGCAGCAGAGGCCTTTGAAGCCTCCTTCCTTGATACGATGATCACTTAACCATCCTGCTTGGAGGAGGTAACAACACCTCCGGGAGAAGCAGGTAGTGTTTCAGCCCTCGGAGAGCACGGCCACCACCTGCAGGAGATTAGAAACCTGTCATTGTTGGCAGGCTGGTCTACACCAGCCACCCAAAACACTAGTAGTCGGCAGTTTACCAGGGAGCACCTCTACGTTGCCCTCTGGGTGCATGTATTAATACATTCTTCACTGGAATCAGTGTGGGTTTGTGAATACGAGATGTTTGATATCAAACATTTCTAGTTTCAGTGAAGCCATCATGTAGCTGGGAACTCCTAAATACCAGTGTCTAGCACCCATACTCAAAATGGCTTCCCTGTTCACTTGTAATATCTAAGAATCGACTTAGATACCACAGGGGCATATCTGTTCATGCAGGTATGTCCACACATGTAGTATAGTGCCCCCTGTGTAAGGCTGTAAGCCCTGCTGTAGGGGTGAATTACCTATACTGCATGCAGTGTCTGAAGGCAAGGCACAATGGAGGTGTGCTATATTGTGCCTTCACTTTTCTCTGCACCATAGCATGCAGCCTGCAATGGCAGTTTGCCTATTGGTGGCGAGGGGTTCCTTAGGGTGGTACAATACATGCTGAAGCCCTTAGGGACCCTCTTTAGCCTCCTTGCCCTAGGTAACAGGGGTATCCCTTATAAGGGACTTACGAGTGCTAAAGGAATTGCTAATTGGGGGGACAATTGTATAGTTTTAGGGAAAGAGATCTTTCATTGGGGACCTGGATAGCAGGAACCCAGTGCAAATCTGTCAAAATTGCATCAGATAACAAGAGAAAATGAGGGTGACCATTTCAAAAAGAGGCAGTTTCCTACAGGCTGCCCTTGAAATATTTTACCAGATTGGTTAGGGAGTAGTCATCCACACCCAGAAGTTAACGTCCATCTTAAATTTGGCACACAATGAATCCCCTTCAGGACACTATCAGGAGTATTGGAAGGACAGAAGGAGGTTTGCTTACCTGCAATTTGAGACCTATGAGGAGACCTGAAGGGCTGTACCTGCTCTCACTTGTACACAAGACAAAGAAGGGGACCAAGGGTCAGTGAACTAATCTCCTTTGTGGCTACAGGAACACAGGGGCTGCAAGAGGCCTTTTCCCTGAAGTGCTAACGAACAAGTTACTTACCTTCGGTAACGCTTTTTCTGGTAGATACTATATCTGCCTCTGGATTCCTCACCTTGTGAATATCCCCTTGCGTCAGCAACATTCGGAAATTCTTTTTGTAGCTTCGCGCCGACGTGGACTCGGACGTCACAGAGGCACGGCATCGCTCGCGACTCCGCTGACGTCACCGACGCCTACAATAGGCCCACGCCGGCGGCATGACATCAGTTCCGCCCTTTTTTCCGTGCCTTCGAGGCACACGGAGGGACCAATGACAGTAGACATATACACAGTATACGCAGTATAGAAATCAAAGTAACACACACAGTGTGAAGCAAATGCAATAAAACATTTTACAACAAAATAAATATATAACAGAAACACTGGTATAGAAGAGTGGACAACGGGGAGGCGGGTGGGTCAGTGAGGAATCCACAGGCAGATATAGTATCTACCAGAAAAAGCGTTACCGAAGGTAAGTAACTTGTTCTTCTGATAGATACATCTGCCGTGTGGATTCCTCACCTTGTGAATAGAGTCCCACAGCAATCCCCACTCCTGGAGGAGGGTGTCCACTCCGTTATACCAGGAAATCTTGGAGGACAGAACGCGCGAAATGACCGTCCCTCCTCACCTCGGTATCCAAGCAGTAATGCTTCGCAAAAGTGTGGAGGGAGGCCCAAGTCGCCGCTCTGCAAATGTCCTCAACTGGAACACCTCTAGACAAAGCAGAAGTTGCAGACTTTGCTCTAGTTGAATGTGCTCTAATACCCTCAGGAGGGTCCTTACCCGCCAAAGAGTAGCAAATCTTGATGCACAAGATTATCCATCTGGAAAGTGTGCGCTTGTGCACCGCTCTGCCCTTCTTGCAGCCAGCAAAACCCACGAAGAGCTGATCGTCAATACAAAAGTCTTTAGTCCTATCAAGATAGAAACTAACAGCTCTCTTTGGGTCCAAGCGATGAAGCCTCTCCTCCTCCTTGGAAGGGTGAGGGGGAGGATAGAAGGTAGGAAGGGTAATGGACTGCCCTAGATGGAAGGGAGTTACCACCTTAGGCAGAAAAGCAGCCCTGGTCCTGAGAACCATTCTTTCAGCATGAATGGACAAGAAAGGGGGCTTGAAACTAAGAGCATGAAGCTCACTCACCCTCCTTGCCGAGGTGATTGCAACCAAGAAGACAGTTTTAAAAGAAAGAAGTCTCAAGGGACACTTGTGCAAGGGTTCGAAGGGAGAACCCATCAAATAGGTCAACACAAGATTCAAATCCCAATGAGGAACAATAAAAGGAGTAGGAGGGAACTTATTTGTGAGGCCCTTCAAAAATCTCAAAACCACAGGAGATTTGAAAAGAGAAGGCTGATCAGGCAAACAGAGAAATGCCGACAGCGCTGAAAGATAGCCCTTCACTGTAGCAACGGCAAGACCCTGTTGCGCCAGAGAAAGGGCAAACTGGAGAACATCAGACAAATGGGCTCTCAAAGGGTCTATAGATTTCTCCCCACACCAAGTGACAAATTTTGACCACCTATAAGAATAGATGGACTTAGTGGAGTCACGCCTGGCTGACAAGATTACATCCACCACATCAGGCGGGAGAGAAAAAGAACTCAGGTTGCCCCGTTCAATCTCCAGGCATGAAGGTGTAAGGTCTGGAGGTGGGGGTGTAGAACCTGCCCCTCCATCTGAGAGAGGAGGTCTGCCCTGTGAGGGAGACGGAGCAGCGGGTGAGAGGAGAGGTGGAGAAGGTCTGAGTACCACACCCTTCTTGGCCAATCCGGGGCAATCAATATAACTTGGGCCCGGTCTTGGCGAATTTTCCTCAGAACCCGAGGAATCAAAGGTATGGGAGGAAACGCGTGAAGGAGTTGTGAGTTCCAACTCAACTGAAACGCGTCCCCCAAGGCTCCTTGCATCGGATACTGGAGACTGCAGAATGACAGGCAGTGAGCACTCTCGCGAGTGGCGAACAGGTCCACCCGAGGAGTCCCCCACATCTGAAAGATGTCGTGAACCACCTCCGGATGGAGCCTCCACTCGTGGTCGGCAGAGAACTGCCGACTGAGACTGTCCGCTCGCACGTTTAGAACTCCGGCCAGATGATTTGCCATCAGACAAATCTGGTGGTCCTGAACCCAGGACCAGAGACGCAGAGCCTCTTTGCAGAGACACTGCGACCCCACTCCTCCCTGCTTGTTGACATACCACATCGCGGTCGTGTTGTCCGTCAGGACTTAAATCGACCGACCGCGAAGGGAAGAGAGGAAGGCCTTGAGCGCCAGACGTATTGCCCGTAATTCCAGAAGGTTGATGTGAAGCAACCTTTCCTCTGGAGACCAAAGACCCTTGACCTCCAGGTCCCCCAGATGAGCACCCCACCCTAGAGTGGATGCATCCGTTATTACCGTGGCCACCGATGGAGGAAGTTGAAAAGGCTTTCCTTGCGACAGATTGCCTTCCATGTTCCACCAAGACAGATCCGCTGCAGTTTCTCTGGAGATCCTCACTGACTCCCTGAGATCTCCGTTGTGCTGATACCACTGCCTGCGGAGGCACCACTGGAGCGCCCTCATATGCCAGCGTGCATGGTTGACCAACAGAATGCATGAAGCCATCAGACCGAGCAGGCGAAGAACCTTCAGGACTGGGACGACCGCTCCATTGTAGAACAAAGGAATCCTTCCCTGTATGTCGTGAATCCTTTGAGGTGGAGGGAATGCACGGCATACAGTTGTGTCCAGTACAGCACCTATGAACAGGTTGCGCTGGGAGGGCACCAGGTGAGACTTGGGTACATTTATCGAAAAACCCAACCTGTGTAACAACTGAGTTGTCTCTTGCAGATGATGGAGCACCTTCTCCGGCGACTCCGCTTTGATCAACCAGTCGTCCAGATACGGGAACACATGTATCCCCGACCTCCTGAGATGTGCTGCCACCACCGCCATCACCTTGGTGAAGACTCGAGGCGCAGTAGTAAGACCAAACGGAAGTACCGCAAACTGGTAATGTTGCGACCCAACCGTAAAACGGAGATACTTTCTGTGCGACTTCAAGATGGGAATATGAAAATACGCATCTTGCAAGTCGATCGACACCATCCAATCTTCTTCCAGCAGCGCTTGAAGAACCTGTGCAAGAGTGGGCATCTTGAACTTTTCCTGTTTCAGGTAAAGGTTCAAGATCCTGAGATCCAGAATTGGCCGGAGCCTGCCATCCTTTTTGGGGATCAGGAAGTACCGGGAGTAGCATCCCTGACCTCTCTCCTGCTCCGGAACAACCTCTATCGCACCTTTTCGAAACAAAGCCAGGACTTCTTCTTGTAGGAGAAGTAGATGGTCCTCCGAACAATAACCTTGGCAAGGAGGGTAATTGGGAGGGAACTCCTGGAAAGGAAGCGCATACCCATTCTCCACAAGATTGAGAACCCAAAGATCCGATGTAATCAATTCCCAATCTTGTAGAAAATGGGTAAGCCGGCCCCCCACTGGGCCCACATGATCCAGAATGGTGGATCTAGGGCTGCTTTGCTGCTGTGGCTGGGGGTTGGGGTGGAGAAGAGGAGGAAGAGGAGGAAACATTACGGCCCCAAGCTCGGGCCCTTTGTTTGCCTCTATAAGCTCTGTATAAAGTGTTCTGCTGCTGCTGTTGGGTTGATTTATAGTTTCGAAAAGAAGATCTGCCAAATCCTCTTGAGCGTCTTGCAAAAGTGCCCCTGGTCTGAAGGCCCAACGACTTTGCTGTTGCTCTGCTATCTTTAAAGCGTTCCAATGCAGTGTCTGCCTTCTTCCCAAACAATCCAGACCCGTCAAAAGGAAGATCCATCAGTGCAGCTTGGACATCAGTGGAAAACTCACTAGATTTAAGCCATGCGGCTCTCCTGGTCGCAACAGAAGAACCCATGATCCTTGCCACAGAATCAGTCGTGTCCAATCCACTTTGGATAACCTGTCTTGCTGCAGCTTGAGTATCAGAAATAACTTCCTGAAAGTCTTTCCTATCCTCTTCAGGTATCTTAGGCACCAATTGCTTCACAGTGTCCATAAGAGCATGGATATAACGTCCCATTAAGCAGGTTGCATTTGTGGATTTTAAAGCCATACTGGCAGAGGAAAAGACCTTCTTAGCAGCCTGATCCTGCTTTCTAGACTCCTTTTCCGCTGGAACCTGCGGAAACGCACCTGTAGATCTCTTGGAACAGGCAGCCTGCACCACCAAACTCTCCGGTAGAGGATGAGATGTTAAAAATTCTGGGTCCTCAGGAGCTGCTATATACCTTCTAGCCACAGCTCTAGATACAGCAGGAGCTGATACAGGATTTTTCCAAATTTCTAAAATTGGTTCCTTTAAGGCATCATTAAAAGGTAGTAAAGGTTCAGTCACTGAAGAAGGAGAGTGAAGGACCTCTGTGAGCAGATTAGATTTAAACTCTGCAGATGGTAGAGAAATGTTCAATAAATTTGCAGCTTTCTTTATCACCACAAGATAAGGTGTCACATCTTTTGAGGGTTCCTTAGAAACCGAAACAAGGTCCCATTCAGGTGACAGTTCAAGGCCACTAGCTACAGATAGGTCCTCAAAAGGGTCCTCAGAATCATGAAGCTCGCCTTCCTCTAGATTTTCCTCTCTATATCTCTCCTCATCCATCAATCTTTGGGCTTCACGCCTAGATCTCATCTTCACATTCGAAGCCGTCGGATCCGCAATCGACTCCGACTGAACCGGAGCCGGCGACGAACTCGACGTCGGACAAGGAAGAGATTCACGACGTCGCTCAGGGTTCGGCATCATAGTTGATGGAACTGGAGTCGAAGGAATCGGAGTCATCGATCTCGGCGTCGATGGCTTCGGTGTCGAAGGCCTCGCCGGAGTCGGATAATGCCAATGCGGCGCCGGAGCCGGCATAAAAGGCATAAAGGGCGCAGGTGCATAGGAATGAGGAACACCCAAACCATATGCCATAGGACCCATAGGACCAGTAGGAGCCCCAGAGGGATACATAGCCCTTGAATAAATTCCGAACATCGCATTCAGGAAATGCGAAGGGTCTTGATCTGGAGCCGGGAAGGCTGGGTATGAACCCCCAGGTTGCTCTTGAGGGCGTGGAGTCGAAACGACGTCGACCTCTTCTTCAGGCTGGTGTACCGGAGTCGTACTACCTTCAGTCATCCGAGCTCCACCCTCACCAACCTCCTCCTCCTCCTCACCTTCATCCTCCCGACCTGAAGGATGGGATGGGTCCGGAGATGGAGCACACTTCTGCTTCGGTGAACTCGGTGAGTTCGCATGCGATGCTTCAACCTCGACATCGTGATCCTCCGAAGCCGACGAAACTACCTTCTCAATCAGTTTCACTTGTGACTTCGGCTTGGAACCCGACTCCTTCCTCGATCGATGTCGGGACTCATGGGTTCTCGATCGAGATCGCGACTTCGAACGACGAGTTCGCGATCTTGATTTTTTCTTTTCTTTTCCTCCTTTAAACTTAGCAACTAGAAGTTTTGCTTCTCTCTCCCGGAGGGCCTTTGGTGTCATCTTCTTGCAGGATTGGCAGTCCTCGACGTCGTGGTCGGAGCTCAGACACCACAAACAGCATTCATGCGGATCTGTAATGGACATTATTCTGTTAAATTTCCGCAAGCTTTAAATCCAGTCTTCTTCGAAGTCATGATGAAAACGAGAAGACAAAGATACTAGAAATTTAGATAGTAACAAAGTTACAGTAAAGGCTACAGACGATCCCAGAAAACCGTTAGCGTCGACGACGCGGAAAAAAGGGAACTGATGTCATCACGCCGGCGTGGGCCTATTGTAGGCGTCGGTGACGTCAGCGGAGTCTCGAGCGATGCCGTGCCTCTGTGACGTCCGAGTCCACGTCGGCGCGAAGCTACAAAAAGAATTTCCGAATGTTGCTGGCGCAAGGGGATATTCACAAGGTGAGGAATCCACACGGCAGATGTATCTATCAGAATAAACAGTTGTAAGAGGACCTGGGTTGGACCCTGCATGTGGTTTCTGGTGGAGTGACTCCTAATCTCCAAGTGCTGTCCTTGAGGTCCTGGGACCCATGATCATGGCTAAGGGGACTTCTTCCACAAACTCTGTAAAGCTGTGGAACTTAGAACAATTCTGATTTTCCACCGCTGGAAGGCCAGAACCACCCGATCCGATCCAGCCAATGTGCAACTTTGCTGGGCTGAAAACAGGTTTCTCTTGCTTGGAGCTTCCCTGCATCAAAAAATCAAATTCAGCTAGCACCCAGCGAGTATCTATCCAGCCTTGTCGAATCCACATTCGATATAGCATGCAGCCTTGTCCCGATGAAGGACTCCAAATTCCAAAAAAGAGACTAAGCCCTAATGTAGACATCTTGACATGGCAACAGCATGAAAAGTATCTTGTCAACAAGAAGATTTCTCTAGGCACACAATATGAACGTTTCCTGCCAAAATCAACTTCTTCCTCTGGATCTCGTTCAATGGTTTCAGGAAGACTTCCTTGGTGGTAGCTTGCAACCTTGTGCTGCTGAAGGATTCTGACTTCAATCTCAGAGACCAAGTTCTATGGTAAAATCTTTGACCAGTGTAAAACTGACCCGTGCAGCTTTACGGTCAGCCTGAAATCCCACTTAGGTCTAAGTGACCACAAACAATGATTGACTGGCAATTTACTTTTTCTTGGCACTTTCTCTGTAAAATCTTTAGGAATTCATACCTCTAGTTCCTCTTAATGGGTTTTTGACATTCTGGTGTGATTTTGTTTATTACATTTTACTCTATCTAAACTAGAATGGTATTTTTATTGTAGTATCTAGGATTTTTGTCTGTTTTAGCGTTTTTAAATGTTTTACACATTTTCTCTCAGTGAAGCCTGTCTCATGTAGATCACAGCCACCAGGGATTGAACTCAGGTCTAAATAATGCACCGTTTGCTTGAACCTAGCAGGTTAGTGACTTTATTACTTGTGGTGGACTACCATACACCCCAGTTAATAATTCACTTTCTTATGCTGGTTCTGCGACTTGTATTTCAACCCAGTCTTAGACTTATGAGGGTGAGGAAAGGGCCAAGACGTCTTGGGACTTCAAGCAGGGCCAATCCTCTGCCTTCTTGTACTCAGTTAAGTAAACTTTGGCTCTGTGCTCCTTAATGGTCTTTGAGTGTAACATGGCACATCATTTACGGGGCTTCAAGGTATTCTTGGCTCTGAAGCACCAAAAGCAGATATTATGTGGATTTGTGACCAACAACTGCATCTGGCGGTCATGGCACAACTTAAAACCTGTAGTCTTCAGGTGAGAAATCCCAGGCACAGCATTTGGAAAGTTTTACAAGAACACAAAGACTAAATTAAGAGTGGTGCTCCAGATGCAAGTCGAAGGAGATGAAAAAAAGAGGAACTAAAGACCAGGACGGTGCCTATAAGCTTCTGTATATGGTCACATTCAGATATTGTGTGGAGTCCGCACAGAAGCAGAAGGTTCCACCGGTTAGCATACGGAAGATATTGCAGAAGTTTTCGCAAATTTCAAAATTTGAGATCAACTTCCAATAAACACTTAATTCCAGAAAATATGTTAATATATGTCATGACTGTTTGCTGCTTTTTGGATAGTTGACCGTTCCCAAGGGTTGAAATAAAATGCTCATATGCTTTGACAACTGATCACTTTATACATTTATCAACCATTTTAGGTTCAGACTAAATGATTACTTGTAATCAGTTTTATGCACCATAGATGCTTCACTGAAGCCATCAACATTAAAATAATTCCCTCGTGCTTGTGGGGACCCCGGACCAATTCATATCAAACATATTTGCCCATATACAGAGAAAGTGAAAAAGTCTAACGTCCACATATAGCAGGAAAGCTTCAAAAGCCTATTGTACTGCAACATTTCCCAGATTTCTTGTCAAAATTTAATTACAGGACAAACTGCTGCCTAACTGCTTACATACATGTCTAGAAAAAAAACGGATTAAAAGCTTTACCTTGAAGGTTCCAGGACTTGCACCAACCATGATTCCTTGTACTGGAACACAGAGCAAATTCTTTCACGTAGCAATAAGGAAAATAAAGGCTTTCTGGGTTTGTCCCTCACCGCCATTGTATAAAGCGGACAAGGAGGGAGGGTTGTTTAGATGCAGATTCAGGGTTATAAGTAACTATTTCTTCTGCAATTAAGGGCTTCATTAATGGTCATAAACGGTAGAAGATAATGGCAACACACTGCTTCCCTTGCAGCTATTCTTTATTACGATAGAGAATCCATAATAACAATAATAACTAAAAAAAAAATCTCTATTAACAAAGTTAATAGAGAAAACGTTTCTCTAGCGTAGCTTGACCTATAGTAGAGTCAGCTTTTGTAAATATGTTAATTGATTTTGAAACAGTTGTCTTACATTTGTCTGATAAACAAATGTTTCTCAGCCAGGCCGTAGTAGCCACTTTACCTGTGGTGGAAACAGCTCTTGGGTTCCCTGGTAGAGGTTTGTCACCTAAGTGTATATTTCTGTTCTCAAGACACATTTAAGCAACACATGTTTGGAATTGCCTAGACCTCAGTGAATGTGACTGTAGTAAAAGAAAGTAGCACAAAGCAGTGGTTCCCTGCAGACTAGTTAACAATACAGTTTCTTAATTGGAGAATGCCTAATGCATACATTTGCAGAACACATCCAAAATAAGATGAGGCAAGAAATCCAAATAAAAATGAATTGCAAAAACTAATAAAAATAAAGTGGTGGTCAATAAATTAATTTTAATTAAAGGATTCCAGGTAACTTAATTAATAAGTGTTCAGGCAGTGATCACGCAGTCCAGAAATAGTAAACAAGTGACAAGAGTGTATACATAGAAAGATGCATGACTTAGCTCCAGGAAGTATTTTAAATGGGGAGGGGGGGGGGGTCAACAGAGTCTATGTATCGTCTGTTGTCAACAGCTATTTGATCTCTGTGTTACTGTGAGGTCATCAGGTGGAGGGGTGTTAGGGGAGCATAGGTTAAGGGCCACCGTTCCAAGTGGTGGCTAGGAGAAATTGAGTAGTAATCCAACGCTGAAATCAATGTAGGCAGCATTCCCTTTAGGAAATCTTGCCCAATACCAGTATTTTGGATATGAAGCTTATGCATTTTTTGTTCTGAAATACAGTGATGAAATCTATTGCCGCATAGTCCTGTTTAGAATTATTGAAAAACAACATCATCTAGAACCTTCTTGTGATCTCTTTAGAAAATACATTTAAAAAGAATCTAGATATCGATAAAAAAATTTGTGTTAGGTGGACTGCCTGTATCGAGAGGAATCAGGACAGCCCCCCCCCCCCCTTAAAGGAGTGGTTAAGTGGTTAACAAAGGGGGGGTGGGGTGGAATCACTTGCAACTTTTTGAGGACTTGCGCCCTGTTGAATTGGCTGGTTGAGACTTGGCTACCTATTTGGTTGCACGGATGTTGTTGCTGTTTGAGCCAACAAGGGGTTTGAACCCCATGTTGAGGATATCAGGAATTGTCTTTGGCTCTATATTGTGGTCTGAAGAATTTATCTTCTGCTCAAGACCTGCTGTTTTTAGGGTCTAAGGCTCATTTGTCATCCTTACCATTTCTTCCTCAGTATGTTGGCTGAACAAGAATCAGCAAGAAAATAGGAGTTTGAGAATTTTAAGGCTAGAATCAAGCTTCAGACTAGTCGGGTGTCACCAAGAGTGGCACAGAGTGATACCATGGCAGTAAACTTCAGCAGGAAGCTATGCTGAATCAAAGGCTGCATTCATGACTTGGTTCGAGAGATGAGCACCTTCTTAAACCAATTCTTCAAATCTTTTCTGCAGTGTTTAAGTATGTCATCAGTGAAAGATTTCAGACAATCCCAGATTTCAGAGCCGCAATAACCAAGGAAAGCATTTGCCAAAGCAGTTTTTAGCGCTGTATACTACACCTATCAAATCCATTATTTTACGTTCCCTGCCAGGATGATGTTTTCACGGGCTAATACAAGGCTGCTTCTTAAATATAATAACCTACTCCAGTTTGGGGTCTGCTTTTAAAAAGTCAGGGGTGTATGGCTGAGACCCTAAGATGGCAGTACTCTGCCCACCTTCTGAGATTCTGAAACATCACACTCCGGATCTAACGCTGTAGGCCTCAGGTTGGGAAACATCAACTCATGGTGCAAGGAAACGTCCGGCGCCATATTTGTAGAGGTCACTTTTAAATCAATCAATCAAGAACATTTATAGAGCGCGCTACTCACCCGTGAGGGTCTCAAGGCGCGGGGTGGGGGGGGGGGAGAAGAGTACTGCTACTGCTTGAATAGCCAGGTCTTGAGTTGCTTCCTGAAGGAGAGATGGTCCTGGGTCAGACGTAGGTGGGTGGGGAGGGAGTTCCACGTCTTGGCAGCCAGGTAGGAGAAGGATCTTCCTCCGGTGGTGGTTCTGCGGATCGGATCCGTGGGGCGGTGGCGAGGGCGAGGCTGGCGGAGCAGAGATGGCAGGTAGGTGTGTAGAACTTGAGGCGGTTGTTGAGGTATTCGGGGCCCATGTCGTGGAGAGCTTTGTGTGCGTGGGTAAGGAGCCTGAACGTGATCCTCTTGTTTACGGGGAGTCAGTGCAGGTCTCTCAGGTGGGAGGAGATGTGGCTGTGTCGGGGGATGTCCAGGATGAGTCGTGCCGATGCGTTCTGTATGCGGAAGTCTTCTCTGTAGTTTGACTGTGGTTCCAGCGTAGAAGGCGTTCCCGTAGTCCAGTCAGCTGGTAACCAGTTCCTGGGTGACAGCCTTCCTGGTTCTGGTGGGGATCCAGCGGAAGAAAAATAAGGAGCATTCGAAGGGTGTTGAAGCAGGAAGAAGTAGCGGCGTTGACTTGCTTGGTCATCGTGAGGGAGGAGTCAAGGATGACTCCCAGGTTGCATGCGTGGTCTGTGGGCTTGGGGGCGGTGCCCAGAGCCGGGGGCCACCAGGAGTCGTCCCAGGCGGAGGGGGATGGTCCGAGGATGAGGACCTCAGTCTTGTCTGAGTTCAGTTTCAGACGGCTGAGCTTCATCCATTAAGCGACATCCTTCATTCCTTCCTGGAGGCTTGCTTTGGCGGTGGCGGGGTCGTTGGTGAGGGAGAGGATCAGCTGGGTGTCGTCTGCGTAGATGATGTTGAGGCCGTGTTTGCGTGCGATGGCCGCGAGGGGGCTCATGTAGATATTGAAGAGGGTAGGGCTGAGCGAGGAGCCTTGGGGTACGCCGCAGATGATCTTGGTGGCCGCGGTGCAGAAGGGCGGGAGACAGACTCTTTGAGTTCTGTCGGAGAGGAAGGAGGTGATCCAGTCCAGGGCCTTTTCTTGGATCCAGGCGAGGTGGAGGCAGGTCATTAGGGTGCGGTGGCAAACTGTATCGAATGCGGCCGATAGGTCGAGGAGGATGAGGGCGACAGTTTCCCCGTTGTCAAGCATGGTCCTGATGTCATAGATTGCTGCGATGAGGGCGGTTTCGGTGCTGTGGTTCGCTCGGAAACCGGACTGCGATGAGTCGAGGGAGCCGTTCGTTTCGAGGAAAGTGATCAGCTGTATGTTGACGGTCTTCTCGATGACTTTTGCGGGGAAGGGGAGGAGCGAGATGGGGCGGAAGTTCTTGAGGTCCGTGGGGTCGGCGGTGGGTTTCTTCAGGAGGGCGCTGATCTCTGCGTGTTTCCGGCTCTCCGGAAAGGTGGCGGACGCGAAGGAGTTGTTAATGATGTTCCGGAGATGGGGTGCGATGATGGAGTCGGCCTTGTTGAAGATGTGGTGTGGGCAGGGGTCGGCTGGGGAGCCGGAGTGGATGGTGTTCATCACGTGGGTGGTGTCTTCGGTGTTGACGGGAGTCCAGGCACGGAGGATGGTGTAAGGGGGCGTTGGTTCGGTGGTTGGGTGCGTGGTCTGGGCGCCGAAGCTGTCGCGTATATCGGCAATCTTGCGGTGGAAGAACATGGCGAGTGAGTCGCAGAGGTCTTGCGATGGCGTGATGTCGTCGTTGCTGGCGCTGGGGTTGGAGAGCTCTTTGACCATGCTGAAGAGTTCCTTGCTGTTGTGGGTGTCCAGTCGTTCTCTGAATGATGTTCTTTTGGTGGTGCGGATCAGCTGGTGGTGTTTGCGGGTGGCGTTCTTGAGGGCTGTCATGTTTCCTGTCGACTGTTCGTGGCGCCAGGCTTTCTCGAGGGTAAGGCAGGCTTTCTTGGAGTCTTTGAGGTCGTCGGTGAACCATGAGGCTTTCTTGCTGCCGGGATTGCTTGGCGGGGTATTCAGTGGTGCAAGAGCACTGGCGCAGTCGGTGATCCACTGTGTGAGGTTGCGGGCTGCGTCGTTGGTGTCCGTGGTGTTGGTAGGAGGGTTTTGGCTCAGGGACGTGGTGAGCTGGTCGGTGGTGATCTTGCTCCAGCGTCTTCGGGGAACCTGTTGCAGGTGGTGGTGAGTCGTGGTTTTACTGAGGTTGAAGTGGACGCAGCTGTGATCGGTCCAGTGAAGTCCAGTGGAGTAGCTGAAGGAGACGTGGTTGCTGGAGGAGAAGACTGGGTCAAGCGTGTGGCCGGCATAGTGGGTGGGGGTGTTCACCAGTTGCTTGAGTCCGAGGTTGGCTAGGTTGTCCAGCAGGGTGGTGGTGGTGGTGGTGTTGTCATTGTTGTTTTCCAGGTGGAAGTTCAGGTCCCCTAGGAGGCTGTAGTCCGCGGAGACGAGGGCGTGTGGGCTGATGAAGTCTGCGATGGCTTCGCTGAATTGTGTGCGTGGTCCAGGGGGGTCTGTAGATGAGAGTCCCTCTGAGGGTGGTCTTGGGGTCGGTGTGTATCTGGAAGTGAAGGTGTTCGGCGGCGGCGAGGGCGTTGTCAGAGTTGGTCGTGATGCGGATGGTGTTCCTGTAGACTATGGCGATGCCTCCTCCGGTTTGGTTGATGCAGTCCCTCCGGGTGATCTTGTAGCCGTCCGGGATGGCTATGGCGATGTCGGGGTCTGAGGAGGCTTTCATCCAGGTTTCCGTGAGAAAGGCGACGTCCGGCGATGTTGTGTCGAGGAGGTCCCAGAGTTCGACGGCGTGTTTGTGGACGGAACGGGTGTTAAGCAGGATGCAATTGAGGTGGTTGTTGTTGGCGCTTGGTCTGGCGGGTCCGGAGGCAGGTGAATTTGCAGGCTTGGCAGGTGAAGGGTCCGTGGGAGCGTTTCGGGGTGGCACGGTAGCAGGCAGGTGATCGGCCGGTGTTGAGTGAGTGGAGGGCGGCGGCGTCGTATCTGAGGTGGGTCGACTGGCTACGTCGGGGGCCAGGGGTTCTGGCTCTGGGCGTGGTCCAGGCACGGACAGGCGCAGACGGGCGCTTCGCGGCCTCCTTATGAGGGGCAGAGGGAGGGAGCAGCTGGGAGGTGGGAGCGGGGCGGCCAATGGGAGAGAAGGGGGGCGGGGCCGCTGGGGGTCAGCGGCGGGAAAAAAAAACGGCAGGAAAAAGACGGCGGGAGAAGAGGCGAGGGTCACGGAGGGAGGGGGGATGACAAGAAGGGGTGCAAGAAGGGTGAGAGCAAAGGGGTGTAGCAAGAAGGGACAGCAAAAGTCAAGTAGGCAAGCAGAAGGCAGTCAAGGAGGCAGAGCGGCAAGCGGCAAAACGGAGGAGACAGGCAACACTGCACGAGCCAGGCGGCAGAAAGGGTCACACAGGGGGCTGCGTGGCGGTAGGGGGGAGCGACCTGCCTGCTGACAGGGTCAGAGGTCGCTCTCTACCTCCGCTTCGCGGCCTCCATATGAGGGGCAGAGGGAGGGAGGAGCAGCTGGGAGGTGGGAGCGGGGTGGCCAATGGGAGAGAAGGGGGGCAGGGCCGCTGGGGGTCAGCGGCGGGAGAAAGAAACGGCGGGAAAAAGACAGCGGGAGAAGCGGCGAGGGTCACGGAGGGAGGGGGGGTGACAAGAAGGGGCGCAAGAAGGGTGAGAGCACAGGGGTGCAAAACGGAGGAGACCGGCAACACTGCACGAGCCAGGAGGCAGGGGGCAGAAAGGGTCACACAGGGGGCTGCGTGGCGGTAGGGGGGAGCGACTTGCCTGGTGACAGCCATTAGAGACTGTGGAGCACACAGGACATTTCAATAGGACTGCCACAATGAAAAGAAGACTTTAAGGGGAGGCTCCCAGTGTAGTGAGCATCTGCAGCGATGGACACAGAGTAGCATGCATGTAGGTGGAGTGTGCAGGGGAGGGGGGCTGGTAGGAGACCCTAGACCGCATGCCTACGTGTGACTGTGTGGGCCTGACCACAGATCTACCAGCCACAGGGAGGCAAATGGGCAGAGGTGCCATACTCAGCGGCTTTGCAGGAGTGCCCAGCCTAGACATTATGGAGGAGGCATGCCAAGGTAAGCCACCTGCACGGGTAGCCCCAGAGAACACCTATGAGAACTAGGTGCCATGGGATGTATGAACCTACCAGGCAACACTGTCCACTCCAAAAGTACCTGGTGGCCCTGCTAGAGAAGTGGATCCATTGGGGTAGTCGGAGGGCTTTGGAAGTGTGGTGAGAAATGAAAGTTTTGGCGATACCTCCCTCCTGATCCAGTTCGACTTGGGCCCGACCTGAGTACCATGAAGTGACAGCACCTACACAGGGAGATCGCAAGGTATCAGCAGCCAACTGTTGAATGTAGGGTAGAGTGCGTGTTGCACAATAAGGTGGAGGATGTATGAACATGTGACCTCATACACAGAGGATATTTAAAGCTGGATGCTGAAAAGAAGACAATGAACAGAGAGCCAAGTGTGCACGCTGAGGCAGAGAATCTGGACAAGCAAGTTAATGACTGAATTTCTGCAAGCACATGTACTACAATTGGTAAATAATGTCATTCTACAAGGGAAATGTGAATATTTGGAGAGCCAATATGCATACAGGACATGTCAAACCTCTTCAAAGCCATACTGATATACCCAAAGAAAACCCAATGATGGACAGTGCACAGATAATGGCCCCACTGTTGTCAAACTGAAACCTCCCGTCAGACGTACAGGCGAGGAAACACTTTCTCCAATAAGGAGGCTATAGTGACAAGGCTCTGCAAGAAGAACCAATGTCTTACAATGAAGCACAAGGAGTAGTTTCTGTTCTGTAACTCCAGTTCTGTAGTAGGGGTATCTCTGTTATAGTCATAATCTAGTGAATAGTCCCGCCCATGTGCGTGGACCCCGGCAATCAAAAATAATCTCTTAAGTTGTCAAAAAATTGCAGAACTGCAAAGACACTTAAGAGAAAATTTAAAGACAAATAATGCAGCCTATATCCACAGGCTACACTGTCCAGTACTTCAACTAGAAATTCCACCAAAAATCCACAAACAGCAAAGCCTGTCCAGATTTCCCATGCTTTTACTGCAAAAAAAACCCTCAGAATGATAGAGAGGAAGGCCTGGACAGACAAGCCCCATAGGCTGCCATTATGTGGTTTAAACAGGATACTGTGCCTTTAAGGAAACCTTCTAGAACCTTCTCCCAGTATCCCAGAATGCATAGCAGGTCCCACTGACTTCAGTTCTTTTTGAAGGCGTAAAAACGCCAGACCTGTAGCATTACTTACATGAACAATTCTCCACCGGGGAGGAGGGCGGGCGCTTATGACTATAACAGAGATACCCCTACTACAGAACTGGAGTTACAGAACAGAAACTACTCCTTCTGTAGTAGGGGATCTCTGTGTATAGTCATAATCTAGTGAATAGAATGGCAAGCCCATCCCCACACCAAAGCGGCGGTGGAGAAAGAACATAACGCCACTACTGTGCGAACAAATTCCGCAGCGAAGCCTGCCCAACCTGAGCGTCTGCCCTGGCATCAGAGTCCAGGCAGTAATGCTTAGCAAAGGTATGAACCGACTTCCAAGTGGCGGCCTTGCAGATTTCTGCAATCGGCACATTACGGAGCAAGGCTGTCGTGGCAGCTTTGCCCCTGGTGGAATGAGCCTTAGGCTTACCTCCTAAGGTCTTATTAGCTTTTCGGTAACACAATTGAATGCAGGACACAATCCACCTAGAAATGGACTGCTTAGAGGTAGCAAGACCCGTCCTGACTGATCCATAATTGACAAACAATTGGTCTGACCTACGAATATCTTTGGTCTTATCCAGATAAAATTTCAACACCCTCCTAACATCCAGGGAATGCAAAGATCGTTCCGCCGGAGAGGAAGGATTCTGAAAAAACGTAGGTAAAGTTATGGTCTGGTTGACATGAAAATCAGAAATAACCTTGGGAAGAAATTTAGGGTGAGTACGCATCACAACCTTAGCAGCATGAAACACAGTATAAGGTTCAGTACAACACAACGCCTGAATTTCACTCACCCTGCGGGCCGATGTAATGGCCACGAGGAACGCCGCCTTCCAGGACAGGTGCTGCAACGAAGCCTTGTGAATGGGTTCAAAAGGCTCCTTCATCAATCTGGACAGCACCACATTCAATTCCCATGAAGGCGAGGGAAGCCTGACAGGAGGGAACACCTTCTTTAATCCTTCCAGAAAGTCTTTGATCACAGGGATCTGGAAAAAAGAAGTCTGTGAAGGGCATTTCCTGTAGGCAGTCAACGCAGCAAGATGAACCCTAATGGAATGAACATTAAGGCCAGACTGCGCCAAATGTAAAAGGTAAGGAAGAATGACATCTTCCTTGCAGGTTGTAGGGTCATGGTTCCTAGACTGGCACCAGATACAAAACCTCTTCCACTTGTAAGCATATGAAGTCCTAGTGGAAGGTCTCTTAGACTCCTTCAGTATGTCCATGCAATCTTCGGGCAGATTCAGATGTCCATACTGCACTATCTCAGGAGCCATGCCGCCAAACTCAAAGACGAGAGGCTGGGGTGTAACATCTGCCCCCCGAACTTCGTGAGAAGGTCCGGCCTGCACGGCAACCGAATGTGAGGAAGGAGAGATCGGTGAAGCAGGTCCGTGAACCACCACTGCCTGGGCCACTCCGGGGCAATGAGAATCATCCGAGCCCTGGACCGGGCCAGCTTGATGAGTACCGCCGGAATCAGGGGAATGGGTGGAAAAGCGTACAGAAAGCTGTTCGACCAGCTGATGCATAGCGCATTCCCCAGCGACCCCGGCTGGTAGTACCTGGAGGCGAAGTCTCGGCATTTGCTGTTTTCGGCGGTGGCGAACAGATCTACGTCTGGAGTTCCCCACCTTGCGAAGACTTCTCCCAGTACTTCGTCGTTTATGACCCATTCGTGGTTTTCCTGAATGAGTCTGCTGAGTTCGTCCGCCTGAACATTCTGCACACCTGGCAGATGGGCAGCCGTTATCGTCAGTCCTCTGGCCAGGAGCCAGTGCCAGATCGCCTGCGCCTCCTGTGACAGAGTGCGAGATCTCGAGCCCCCCTGCTTGTTGAGGTAGTACATCGTGGTAGTGTTGTCCGTTTGCACAAGCAGGGAGCTGGTCTGGAAGGACGGAAGAAAGGCCTTCAGTGCCAAGTGAACAGCTCTGAGTTCCAGGAAGTTGATGTGATAAGTGGCCTCCACCGGAGACCACGTTCCCTGAATCTGCAGAGTCCCGGAGTGCGCTCCCCATCCCAGGAGAGAAGCATCCGTCACGACAGTCTGCGTGGGAATGTCCTTGTGAAAAGGAACCCCTCTGAGGAGATTCTCCGCCGAACACCACCACTTCAGAGACTGAAGAGCATGCAGAGACAGTCGTATCCTGTCGTCCCAGGATCCTTTCCTCTGATCCCACTGGTCCTCCAAGCACTCCTGCAGCGGTCTCATGTGCAGACGTGCGTGCGGCGTCAGGAAGATACAAGAGGCCATCGAACCCAGTAGAGAAGACACCGTCCTCACTGTCGTAGATGGAGTCGACATAAGAGCCTGAGCCTTCCGAAGGAGAGATAATCGTCGCTCTTCCGAAGGAGACACGCTTGCTGACAGCGTATCGATGGAGGCTCCCAAGTACTGTATGCATTGGACCGGAGTCGGGACTGACTTGGCCATGTTGATGTGCAACCCCAGCTTGTCCAAGAGAACGCACGTCTTCTGGAAGTGTGCTTGCGCTTCCGAGAAGGAGGATGCCTTGATCAACCAATCGTCCAGGTACGGGTAGACAAACACCTTGTTCTTCCGCAGGTGCGCTGCCACCACCGCCATGCACTTCGAGAACGTTCTCGGCGCAGACTTCAGTCCGAATGGGAGTACTGTGTATTGATAGTGATTGGTGCCGACTTGGAACCGCAGGAACTTCCTGTGTTTGCGTGCAATGGGCACATGGAAGTATGCATCCTGTAGGTCTATGGCACAGAGCCAATCCCCCTGTTGCAACTGAGGATAAATCTGATGCAACGACAGCATGCAAAACTTTTCCCTGCGAATCCACTTGTTTGCCTGTCGCAAGTCCAGAATGGGCCTGAACTCGTTCTTGTCCTTCTTGCGAACCAGGAAGAACCGGGAGTACAGGCCTCTTCCTCTCTGGGACAGAGGCACGTCTTCTATCGCCCTTTTCCTTAACAGGGTATCGGCCTCCACCTGGAGCTCTAGCAGCTGAAACCGCGAGCTGACCGGAGGAATCGATGGAGGCGGGCTGGTGAACCGAAGACTGTATCCATTGCAAACAATATTCAGCACCCACTTGTCCTGAGTAATTTTTCTCCACTCTGCCAGAAAAAATTGGATGCTTCCCCCTACCGGAGTGGGTAACGGATCCGGGGGAAGTAAGTTCCTAGGGCCTAGACCCGGCCTGGCCCTTGGGCGCCGGAGCCGACTGCTGGCCTCCCCTGCCCCTCTGGCGCTTCTGGAACGGCTTACGGAACTGCTGTTGCTGTTGCGAATGTCCCGAAGCCTGGCCACGTCCACGGCCTTGTCCACCGGACCGCCGTTGGAAAGGGCGGTACGGCTTCTTCGTCTCCTTAGGCTTCTCGAGGCCCACCGCCGTGAGAGTCTCGGCCTCCGCTTTCATGCGGGCCATCTCGTCGTCCGCATGCTGCCCAAAAAGAGACTTGCCGGAGAACGGCAGGTTGGCCACCCTCTGCTGTGCGTCCGGTTTCAGGGACTTAAGACGGAGCCAGGCGTGACGCCTCTGGTTGACCCCATGGCAAAACCCATGAGCAGCCAACAGGGAAGAGTCCGCTGCCGCACTGATGATCTGGTTGGCCACCAGCATCCCTTCACTCAGCACTTCCTGAAAATCCTCACGCTGATCACGAGGCAAGTGCTCCGCAAAACGCTCAAGGGAGTCCCAGAGGGCGCGGGCGTACCGACCCAACAGCGCCGTGGCACTCGCAGCCTTCATGGAGGTGGCGGCTGTTCCACAGACCTTCCTCCCTGCCGAATCCATCCACCTGGACTCCTTATCCGGGGGGACCGTGGATGACGGAGCGGAGGCATGTTGTTTGCGTGCCGCCGTCACAATGACGGAGTCCGGAGGGGGTTCCGCTCTCAGAAACGCCGGATCCGAATCCGGGGCCCGGTACTTCCTCAGCAACCTAGATGGCGCCGCCTTTGCCACCGCTGGAGTGAGGAAAAGATCCATAGCTGGTTCCTCCAGGCCCGGTACCAGAGGCAGGAGAAGGCGAGACAAGTGTTTTTGGTGCAATGTCTCAAAGATCACTGACGTCTTCGGCGTGGGCACCGTCAGGGGTATGCCCAGCTTCGCAGCGCCCCTCAAGAGGACATCCTGGAACGCCACCAGGTCATCAATTGGGGACACCCTCGTATCCGGTGATCCTGACAGGGTAGGGGAACGCTCCCTGGAACCAGAGGATCCCGTGCGGGAGCGAGACTCGCGCCTCCTATGGCGGCGTCTCGACCGCGTGGATGATCTGTGTCGCGACCTGTCCCGCCTCCCAGAGCGAGAGCGAGAGCGAGACCTGCCAGTCCGTGGCCTCCCCACCGGTTTCCGTGGTGGGGTCCCCCTCGGAGCCTGCTTGGGTGCAGGTTTAGGGGTCCCCTTGGGAGGTACAGGCAAAAACGGCAGCGAAGTGGACCTCGGCGGAGGAACCTTCGGCTGCGGTGCCGGCCCACGCGGAGGGACCGGTGGCGGCAGGTCGTCCGCTGGAAGTGGAGGCAGTGTCGGAGGATCCTCTTCAGGCAGATGAGGAGGAGTGACCGCCTTAGGAACAGGGGTATGCGTCGACCGAGGCCGAGAAGGAGTGTACACCGCAGAGTACACCGTGCCCTGTGATCCTTTAGGCGAAGGGGGCTGAGAGCCCGCCCCTTCAGCCGGAGACCGCTTCCTCTTGCGTCCCCCACTGGAAGCAGTGTGACTCCTGGGACTAGAATCCCTCTTGCGACGCTTTGGAGATCCTGACCGACTCCCAGACGTCGACCTCCGTCTGCTCGACGTCGAGCGTCGCTTTTCTGGCGTCGAAGGACGTTTCCTTGACTCCGGCGTCGAACGCCGCCTCCGCGACGTCGACCTCTTCTTCCTTGGCGTCGAACGCCGACCCCTCGACGCCGAACGCCGACCCCTCGACGCCGACCTCTTCCTTCGCGACGTCGCATGCCTCCGCGACATCGAGCGGTCCTCCCTCGACGACGAGCGTCGCCGCCGTCGTCTGGATGCTCTCGACGTCGAGGATCCCCTCGACGTCGACCGGCGGTGTCGCCTCGACGGCGAGCGCCGATGCCTGCTCCGTCCATGACGTCGGGATGCAGCCCTCGACGTCGACGACGAAGACGACGTCGACGGCGGCTTCGTCAGCGGTGGCTTCGACGTCGAGTCGTCCCGATGTCTCGACCCGGGGAGAAGGGGAGCACACCGCCGTCATCCCTCTCGACGTCGACGCTACCGACGTCGACGGAGACCTGGATCGCTTGCTGGGCTTCCTGCCTCTGGGGAGCCCCCCAGAGGCCTCAGCAGAGGCAGAGGGAACCCTCCCTGACTGCCCAGACCCACCTGCAGCCTGCAGGCGCCTCTCCTCAAGGCCAGACAGCCTGATCTTCGCCCTTTCCTTCGGAGTGCGAGTTGTAAACTGCTGGCAGATGACACACTCCTCAGGGACATGATCTTTAGGGAGGCAGACGATGCAGATCTCATGGGGACCACCTCTGGCCTTCTTCCTCTCACATGCTGGACACTTCACAAAGAGTCCAGGCATTTTAGAGCCCTAAAACACCTGAAGCAGCACACAGAAGAGAAGAGAAAACCAAGAGAGTAAACTGCAACACTTTTAGAATACAAAAGTGCCAAAACATGCAATAAACCCTTGAAACAAGGGAGAGCTCAATGCCAGGGTCCTGTAAGCAGGAGCCGGAAAAAAGAACTGAAGTCAGTGGGACCTGCTATGCATTCTGGGATACTGGGAGAAGGTTCTAGAAGGTTTCCTTAAAGGCACAGTATCCTGTTTAAACCACATAATGGCAGCCTATGGGGCTTGTCTGTCCAGGCCTTCCTCTCTATCATTCTGAGGGTTTTTTTTGCAGTAAAAGCATGGGAAATCTGGACAGGCTTTGCTGTTTGTGGATTTTTGGTGGAATTTCTAGTTGAAGTACTGGACAGTGTAGCCTGTGGATATAGGCTGCATTATTTGTCTTTAAATTTTCTCTTAAGTGTCTTTGCAGTTCTGCAATTTTTTGACAACTTAAGAGATTATTTTTGATTGCCGGGGTCCACGCACATGGGCGGGACTATTCACTAGATTATGACTATACACAGAGATCCCCTACTACAGAACTGCAACAATCTTGAGATGAATAGAAGTGTTGAAGGGGGTGCAATGAGGAAGTGCTACCTCTACATACATCATGGGGCTCAACAATTTTCGGAGGGTATTCTAAACAGGGTCACACAAGCAAAAGAGAAAGAGGACCTATCCACTACACTTATTTAGGTATAAGACTTTCTCGCTTCTCTAAGTGGCTGCAAAACAGAGGATACTGTCCCTTTGGAACAGTGGACGTATGGGTAAAGAAAGTGTGGGTGCTCCTGAGCCATGCAAACATAGCAAACCGCATGCTAAACATGGAGCAACAGTTTAATCAATTTAACTATGATGGAGGTACTTTTTCAATCATGTAGCATTGATGTTTATTCTCAGTGTGTCCATTGGAAGCAAAACATTTAGTTAGGTTTGGCTATTTATTCTATTTTTTTTTTTTTTTTTACTGTATAGCTTCCGAGGCACTGTATTGCGCTGGAAACACACTTGAAGAGTAGAAGCATAGATAAGTAGCGTCCTAGTCGATCCATGAAGCAGTTTTATGGTGGTTGGAGGGCAATCACTGGGCTAAATAGCCAGCACCATCTCTTCAGTAAGTAAGTATTGAGATTATGATGATCATTTAAATATACAATCAAGGGAATTTATTTTATTTAGCATTTTTTTGTTGACATTGCCACTGTTTTTGACCATGTTGAGGGTCATGCAACAGTGAGCCTGACCCCTACTGGTTTTCTGGTTGAATGGTGTGTGTGTTTGTTTTGGCCAAATTTATGAAAGGTGTGTTGCGTTGGTATGTACATAGTGGGAAGGTTTGAATGAATTGTATTTATTGTATATAGTCCGTTTGTAGTGTGAATGTATATTATTCTTTGTAAAAATCATTTGAATGCAAAGAAGTGCAATAAACCATTTATTGGTGCAATTCAAAAAGCTGATCTTTATGTTTCATTCATATGATCTAGTTAGAAAGTTGTGGTAAGTGTAGCTCAGTATTGGCATTTGTTTTGTTTTTTAGTTATATTGACTCAGCCTTACTGAGTCCGAGTCAAGGCCCTTTGGTGTTTTCTTGATTCAGTAAGTAAGTGGCATGAATGGTTTGCGGGATGCAATATCACAGTCTCGGGATACTTTTCCTTACACTCATGATGTGTGTATTTGGAGGTCTGAAAAAAGCAACGATAATGCAACACTGACATGTATAATACTACTAAAAAGCCCACTACAGGCTTTGTATGACCGCAGAAGCTACATGCGGGAGCTGTTATATTTGTTATCAGCATACTTATCTAACAATGGCCTTACCTAAAAGTAACTTACACAATTAACGCTAACACCATGGCATAGGGATCAAGAGGAGTAAGAATGTATATCAATTCCATTTCTGTAGTGAATCATACCATTTTCAATAAGTTTGAGATTGATTAGTTTTTGGCTAATTATATTTTCAATATAAAAGAGTGCCACTAGTGAGGGTGCCTCTCTTGCTACAACCATAATGACATGACATGACATCGCTTAGAGAAAGCTGAAACAGAATCAGTGTACCCACCTCCCCACACGTGCCAATTTGTGTTTTTTTTTACAGTCTCTTTACATTTTGTCACTACATAAACACTGTCTAGAATTTCATTCACATTAGAGGTGCATACATAATTAAGATATTGTAGATGTTTTTACTCATCTTATTCCAAGTTGCATGAATTACGCTTTTTCAGCCCAGTGAGGTAGAAAGTATTTGTCTATTACGAGCCTGTATGCATGAGTAAACATAGTAGCTAGGTTGGGATGTATGACGTTAAAACGCATACTTTTACAACGCATACCGTTACAACGAGACTTTTACAACGCAAATACTATTACAACGCATGTATTTACAACGCATTTTTTTACAACGCAGGTACCTTTACAACGCATACCATTACAACGTAAGTATTGGTAAGTATATATAATTTTTTTAATTGTAAATTATTTAAAATTAATATAATTTAATGTAATTGTATTTAATTTAATTAATTTAATTTAAATTTAATTTTATTTTATTTTTACCCTGTACCCCAAAAACCCAAAACTGACCCTGAACCCAAAAAATACCCCTTTACCCAAAAACTGAAAACTGACCCTAAACCCTAAAAATACCCCTTTACCCAAAAACTGAAAACTGACCCTGAACCCTAAAAATACCCCTTTACCCAAAAACCCAAAACTGACCCTGAACCCTAAAAATACCCCTTTACCCAAAAACTGAAAACTGACCCTAAACCCTAAAAATACCCCTTTACCCAAAAACCCAAAACTGACCCTGAACCCTAAAAATACCCCTTTACCCAAAAACCCAAAACTGACCCTGAACCCTAAAAATACCCCTTTACCCAAAAACCCAAAACTGACCCTGAACCCTAAAAATACCCCTTTACCCAAAAACCCAAAACTGACCCTGAACCCTAAAAATACCCCTTTACCCAAAAACCCAAAACTGACCCTGAACCCTAAAAATACCCCTTTACCCAAAAACCCAAAACTGACCTTGAACCCTAAAAATACCCCTTTACCCAAAAACCCAAAACTGACCCTGAACCCTAAAAATACCCCTTTACCCAAAAACCCAAAACTGACCCTGAACCCTAAAAATACCCCTTTACCCAAAAACCCAAAACTGACCCTGAACCCTAAAAATACCCCTTTACCCAAAAACCCAAAACTGACCCTGAACCCTAAAAATACCCCTTTACCCAAAAACCCAAAACTGACCCTGAACCCTAAAAATACCCCTTTACCCAAAAACCCAAAACTGACCCTGAACCCTAAAAATAACCCTTTACCAAAAAACCCAAAACTGACCCTGAACCCTAAAAATACCCCTTTAAAAAAAACCTAACATATAACATTTTAAATATAATTATATACTTACCAATACTTACGTTGTAATGGTATGCGTTGTAAAGGTACCTGCGTTGTAAAAACATGCGTTGTAAATAAATGCGTTGTAATAGTATTTGCGTTGTAAAAGTTCCGTTGTAATGGTAGTGCGTTGTAAAAAATGCGTTGTAACGGGTGTATACCGCTAGGTTGTGATCTATTTCAGCCTTCAAGAAGGACTTTGATCCACATGGGCAAGACAATTGGTCGAAACATGTAGACACATGAGGAGGATGCACTAGTCACAGCAATCACCAAACATCCCCCTTTTTAATCTTATCTGGGGAACCTGTACCAATGAAGAGACATTTATTTTGAGTTTACCTTTGTGGTAATCTGACAATTCTGGATCCCGTTGCCTATCCAGTCATAGTTTATTAAGACCTCCCGCCATATGAACGTTGAGGCTATCCAGGTAGTACTATCTTACCAAGATGGGGTAAGATGAAGCATGTCATAAAAGAGTGGATGAGGTTTCCTTATCCAGAAATTCTGTGTTCGATCTGTTAGCCTTAAGTTGGTCTCTCACCAATCTTTTTGCCTCCACGTTTTGATGAACCTTAGTTGACCTTAGGACTCTGAGCACTTTACTACTGCTAATCAGTACTAAAGTGCAAGTGCTTCTTTCCTAAACGTGTGCAATTAATTGGTGTGTACCTGACTGACATTTAATTTATTTCTAAATCCTTTTTAAGGTGGTATACCATACACCGAGGGCTTGTAAGTTAAATGCTACTAGTGGGCTGCAGCAGTGATTGTGCCACCCTCAGAAGTAGCCTTTCAAATATGTCTCAGGCCTGCCGCTCCAGTGCCTGTGTGTGCAGTTTGCTGCCACTTTGACTTGCCATTTAAAACTACTTGCAAAGCATTAAACTCCCCTTTGTTTACATATAAGTCACCCCTAAAGTAGACACTAGGTTTCCCTAAGGGCAGGGTGCTATGTAAGTAAAAGGTAAGACGTAATTTTATGTTTTGCATGTCCAGGTAGTAACTTAGGTTAGAATTGGGAATTCCTTAATACACTTTTATGCAGCAATTCCTCATCAGAGAGGAGTAGCATTTTCATGTTTCATATGTTTGGAATGGATTTGATAAGGAATATGCTACTTACCAGTATGCATCTGTTCTTGGCATAGAGGGCTGCAGAGTGGTACATTTATGAATAGATCGCCATCTGGTGTTGGGCTCGGATGATTGCACTTTGTTTTTCTTCTGGAGAAGTCTTTGTCGTCATAGGTGACTCCTCCTCTCGGTGTTAGTGCGCATGGGCATCGGCTCCATCCTTAGATTGTTTTGCCATAGTAGGGTTAGATGGAGTAATGTAGTATAGTACATAAAGATATGCCCATGTAAGTGTATCTAAATAAGATAATGTTGGGACAGACACAGGTTTCCGGGGAGGCTGGGAGGGCATGTACCACTCTGCAGCCCTCTATGCCAAGAACAGATGCATACTGGTAAGTAGCATATTCCGTTCGAGGCATATGGGCTGCAGATGGTACATTTATGAATAGATTGTAAAGCAGTTACCTCCCTAGCGGTGGTCACCAGTGTCTGTCGCAACTGTTTGAAATAAAGTTTTTAATACAGCTTGGCCCACTCTGGCTTGTTGTGCAGCCTGTACATCAACACAGTAGTGTTTTGTGAATGTATGTGGTGTAGACCAAGTTGCTGCTCTACATATGTCATCTAGGGGAATGTTCCCTAAGAATGCCATAGATGCTCCTAGTTTTCGTGTAGAATGAGCTCTAGGAGGAACAGTTAATGTTCTCTTTGCTTTAATGTAACATATTTGTATACATCTTACAATCCATCTAGCGATGCCTGCTTTAGAGATAGGATTGCCCTTATGTGTTGGGGAAAATGCTACAAATAGTTGTTTAGTTTTCCTGAAGTTTTGTGTTCTTTCTATGTAGTACAAAATGGCCCTTTTGACATCTAGTGTATGTAGAGCCCTTTCTGCCACCGTCTGTGGCTTTGGAAAGAAGACTGGTAATTCCACTGGCTGATTGATGTGGAATGCTGAAATTTCTTTAGGCAAGAACTTTGGGTTTGTTCTAAGAACCACTTTATTCTGGTGTAACTGTAGGAATGGTTCTTGTATTGTCAATGCCTGTAATTCACTTACTCTCCTGAGTGAGGTAATGGCTATAAGGAAAGCCACCTTCCATGTAAGGAATTGTATTTCGCACCTATGCATAGGTTCGAAGGGTGGCCCCATTAGTCTGGTGAGTACTACGTTGAGGTTCCAGACTGGGGAAGGTGGTAATCTTGGTGGAATGACTCTTTTAAGGCCTTCCATGAATGCCTTTATCGCTGGTACTCTGAACAGTGATATGTGTTGTCTGTTTTGTAGGTACGCTGCTATAGCTGCTAGATGTACTCTGATAGATGTGTACGCTAGATTACATTGCTGTAAGTGTAATAAGTAGCAAATAATCTCCTTTGTTGATACGTCCAGAGGGTTGATATTGTTATTAGTACAGTGTATAGCAAACCTCTTCCACTTAGCTGCATAACATGCTCTGGTGGTTGGACGTCTCGCTTGTTTAATTATCTCTATGCAATTTGGGGGTAGATCTAAGTACCCAAATTCTAGGATTTCAGGAGCCAGATCGCTAAGTTCAATTGAGTTGGATCTGGGTGCATTATTTCTCCATGGTTCTGTGTAAGATGCATGGGTAGAATTCGTAACTTTTGATGTGGCACTTGTGAGAGTTGCAGGAGCGTGGTGAACCACGGCTGTCTTGCCCACGTGGGTGCTACTAGTATCATGGTCATTGAATGTTGTTGCAGCTTTCTGACCACTAATGGAATTAGTGGGAGAGGGGGAAAAGCGTATGCAAATTTGTTGGACCAATTTATCCATAACGCATTGCCCTGCGACAGGTGATGTGGATACCTGGACGCGAAGCTTTGGCATTTTGCGTTCTGATGAGTGGCAAAGAGGTCTATCTCTGGTTGTCCCCATCTTTGGAAGAATGGCTGCAGTATTTGGTGGTGCAGTTCCCATTCGTGTATTTGTTCCGACTGTCTGCTTAAGATGTCTGCTATCTGGTTTTGGACTCCTGGTAGGTGTTCGGCATACAGATAGATGTTTTGAGGAATGGCCCATCTCCAAATTTCCTGTGCTAGTCTGGATAGTTGGAGAGAGTGCGTCCCCCCCTGTTTTTGAATATAATACATTGCTGTCATGTTGTCTGTTCTGATCAGGACTGCTTTGTTGGTAACATGTATCTGGAAGGCTTTCAATGCTAGAAACACTGCTAGTAGTTCTAGATGATTGATGTGCAGTGTTCTTTCCTGCACACTCCACCTTCCTTGTACTGTGTATTTGTCCATATGTGCTCCCCATCCGGTGAGCGATGCGTCTGCTGTTATTGTCACCTGTGGAATTGGTTCTAGGAACGACCGCCCCTTGGTAATGTTTGTTATGTTCCACCACTTCAGAGAGCGGTGTGTGCGGTCGTCTACCAACACCAGATCTGTAATCTGCCCTTGAGCCTGATTCTACTGTGTCGCTAAGCATTCTTGTAGCGGACGCATTTGTAGTTTGGCATATGGTATTAGCAGTATGCAGGATGACATCATGCCTAATAGCTGCATGAACACTCTTGCTGTTAGTGAGTGTTGTGGCTGAAATCTTTGAATGATTGTAAGCATTGTTTGGATCCTGACTGGGTTGGGGTACACTTTGGCTTTTTCTGTGTTTATAGTAGCCCCCAGATATTGTTGAACCTTGTTTGGTTGTAGGTGTGACTTTGTGTAGTTCACCGTGAACCCTAGCTGGTGTAGTAGCTGAATTGTCTTTTGTGTGTTTTGAAGACATTCCTCTTGTGACCTGGCCTTTATTAGCCAGTCGTCCAAGTATGGGAAGACATGAATTTGTTGTCTTCTTAGGTGAGCTGCTACCACTGCCAGGCATTTTGTGAACACCCTTGGTGCCGTTGTGACACCAAACGGAAGGACTTTGAACTGATAATGTTGTCCTTCTACCACAAACCTGAGGTATTTCCTGTGGGCTTTGTGAATAGGGATATGAAAGTAAGCGTCTTTTAGATCCAGTGTAGAAAGAAAGTCCCCTTTCTTCAGTAAAGGAAGTACTTGTTGGAGCGTGACCATGTGGAAATGTTCCGAATTTATGTATGCGTTGAGAGGTCTTAGGTCCAGTATTGGCCTTAGAGACCCGTCCTTTTTGGGAATTAGGAAGTATAGGGAGTATACTCCTGTTCCTTGTTGGTGCTGTGGAACCTTCTCTATGGCATGCTTTTCTAGCAGTGATAGTACTTCTTGTTTTAACAGTGCCAGGTGATCTTGTTTCATTGGACGCTGTTTGGGGGGGATGTTTGGTGGGGTAGCTGTGAGTTCTAGGCAATAACCATGTTGGATAATTTGTCTTACCCACCTGTCTGATGTGATGTTTTCCCAGACAGGTAGGAACTGTGATAGGCGTCCCCCGACCGGTGTTATATGGTCTGGGGGGAGCTGTATGAAGTCACTGTTTTGGGGTTGGAGAGTTGCGGTTGTTGTTGTTTCCGCGACCTCTACCCTTGTTGTTGTTACCCCTGTAGCCACCTCTGGAATTACCTCTGGGTGATGTAGGTGTAAAAGAGGTTTGCTGCTGGCTTGTACCTGTATTTTTGGATCCTCCTCTATAGGTGGATCTACGAAAGGAACCTCTTTGTGTCGGCTGTTGCAATGCTCCCATTGATTTAGCCGTTTCGGTATCCTTCTTCATCTTTTCTAGGGCCTCATCTGTCCCTGTGCCGAAAAGTGTTTTCCCATCAAAAGGTTGGTTCAGTAACGATGTTTGTACCTCTTGTTTGAACCCTGATACTCTGAGCCATGCATGTCTCCTTAACATGATGCTTGTGTTTGTAGACCTTGCTGCAGTTTCTGCCGCGTCTAGGGCGCACTTTATTGAAGTGTTAGTAATTAACTTCCCTTCTTGTATGAGTTGATCTGCCCTCTTCTGATGTTCTTTAGGGAGATGTGTGATGAGTTTTTCTAACTCATCATAATGCGCTCTGTCATACCTTGCAAGTAGTGCTTGCGTATTAGCTATGCGCCAACTGTTTGCCGCTTGAGATGCTACTCTCTTGCCAGAGGCATCTATTAGTTTAGACTCTTTGTCAGGAGGTGGAGCTTCTCCTGTAGATAAAGAGTTTGCTCTCTTGCGAGCGTTTGTGACCACTAGTGAGTCTAGAGGAATTTGCCCTTTAATGTATATTGGGTCTTTTGGAGCTGCCCTATATTTTTTATCGATTCTTGGGTTCAATACCCTAGCCCTCACTGGGTCTTTGAATATCTCAGATGTATGACTGAGAAGGCCCTTAAGCATTGGTAGTGTTCCTGATGTTCTTTGTGCAGTAGGTAGTGTTTCTAATAAGAAATCCTGTATTTGAGGTTCTGCATGTAGATCTACCTTATGATATGTTGCTGCTCTATTAATGAGTTGTGCAAACCCAGTATTGTCATCAGGAGGTGAAGGTTTTGAGGGATACAATTCAGGGTCGGTATCATTATCTGACCCTACATTATACTCTTCCCATGGGTCTGCCTCCTCTGGGATTGTGTCTTCATCATCCCCAGGCTGTTCCCCCTCCCCTGTGTCACTCTCTACATCTGTTGTAGGTGTAGATGGTCGTGTGGGAGGAATATTTGGCCTATTGTGAGGAAGAGGAGAAGATGGTGTGTGTCTAGGTTTGGGAGAAGAGGGAGGAGTTGTATTCGTCCCCATTGTTCTCTTCTTCGGATGAGTCTTGTCGTCCGAATGTTCATTCTTCCTCTTTTTAGGTAGTTCTGTGACTACCTTGCCAGTCTTTGGGTCAATAAACAGAGTCTTTTGTTTAGGATCAGTCCCGTGTTCCTGTGTCGGTACCGCAGTTTTCGGGTCCGAAAGGTGTTTTTTCTTTTGAATGTCCATTTGTATTTTCGGTGCCGAGATTTTATTCGGATCCGATTTCTTCGGTATCGAAGATGTCCCCGGTGTCGAGGGTGTTTGACACCGAAGCGTGCTTCGGTGTCGACATGGACTGCTTCGACTTCGAGCTTTCCTTGACTTGGTGCTTCGGTGTCGATGTGGTCCGTTTATCAGAACCGGAACCACTATGATGGGAGACCGAGTGTTTCGGTTTCTGTTTTGTTGCCGGGCTCGAAGGCGGGGCATTGGAAACTTTTTTCGGTTGTCTGACCGGGCTCGAAGGCGGGGTCGATACCGTGGGGGGTCTGTTTTTTGGTAAAGGGACGTCGTCACTCACGGTTTGTTGGACGTCGATTTCCTCGACGTCAGACTCGTCCGCTTCAGACCCCGCCTCGTCGGCCTCTTCTTCCTCCTCTTCTGGGTGCTGGTCCTCGAACAGCTCCGGGATTGCTTGTGACTGCATTCTCGATACCTCGTGTCTTCGGGCTCGACGGTTTCTAATCGTCAACTTTGAAGAGAACGCTGCACAGGCCTCACAGTCCCTGGATTCGTGTTCAGGGGACAAGCAGAGGTTGCACACCTCGTGTAGGTCCTTGTGTGGGAACTTAGCACCACACGTTGGACATTTTTTGAATGGAGTCCTTTCCATGGACCCCGGGCTGGACTACGTCGAGTTTCTCGTAGTCGTCGTCCTTCGAACCGCGTCGGTATGGAGTAAAGTCGCGTTCGATAACGTCGATTTGGAAAGGAATACGCGCCGGTTATAACCTTCTTTGTTGAAGTCGGTCCGGAGCGCTTCGATCCTCATCCGAACCCGATGGCGGAAAAAAACAATCTAAGGATGAGCCGATGCCCATGCGCACTAACACCGAGAGGAGGAGTCATCTATGACGACAAAGACTTCTCCAGAAGAAAAACAAAGTGCAATCATCCGAGCCCAACACCAGATGGCGATCTATTCATAAATGTACCATCTGCAGCCCATATGCCTCGAACATCCCATTTACTAGTGAATTGAATTTAACATTAATATTTTATAAATGGCACTTTTAGAAAGTGGACATTTCTCTGCACTTACTATTGCGTGTGCCTGACATCCTGTCTCCAATACATGTCTGGGGTGGGTGACAGCTATACTTTGTGCATTCTCTCTAGCCAGCCACAACACAGGAAGGATAGGTGTTTCGTCAGAGTACACATCTACATGCATCTGCAGTGTGTCGTGTAAATACCCATCTTCATACATTTGCATTCTGATGGTTTTGCCATGGCAGGATGGAAGAGAGTGACTAACACCTCACTTGAATAGGTGATGTCCTATCCCCATACAAAGGACTGATTTCCCCCCCCCCCCCATACATAGCCAGGCAGACAAACTAGGCTGAAAGGGGACCATGTACACTTCAGAGACCTGCTATGAAGTTAACTCCCACATCAAAGAGACTTTTGGGTAAAATTACTGAATGTCGGACCCCTAAACTCAGACACTTTTAGATCTTGAACTGAACCTCTTTCAGAAGGACTGCTGTGCTGCTTAAAGGACTCCTTTTTTGACTGCTGCCCTGTATTGCCCTTCTGCCTGCTGCTCTTTGACTCTGCTGAAGGAAAATTGGACTCTGCCTTCACTCGAAGTGATCTCCAAGGCTTGTTAGCTTACCTTCTGTCCCTTTAGACTCCGGGAATTGAAAGTCTCTACCCCATCTCCAGTGTCTGGCCTACTGGAAGTGGCCCATGACTTAGGCCCGGTCATTCTTGATCTTCTTGAGAACTCTGGGTAGGCGTGGTATAGGCAGAAAAGCATACAGGAAGCCTGAGCTCCACTCGAGACGAAAAGCTCCGCCAAGCGAGTGCCGCCTTGGAAACTCCAGCATGCAAAACTGCTTACATTGCGCATTCTCGGCAGAAGTTAACAGATCTATCCCAAATATCCTGGACTCGTCACTCAGGAGGAACAGCCCAAAACTGCACCATGTCCAGAACGGCTCCAATGAAAGGGAGCGTCTGAAAGGGAGTCAAGTGTTACTTCGGCAAGTTGATAGTGGACCCCAGCGAGTGCAGAAGGCTCGCCATAGTCTAAAGGTGGGAGACGGCAGCCAGGGGTGAGACGGCCATCAGCAGCCAGTCGTCGAGGTGTGGGGGGGGGGGGGGGCTCCAAGATGAGCTGTAGCTACCGCCATCACCTTGGTGAATGCCTGAGGGGAGCTGGTAAGGCCAAAAGGAAGTCCAGTGAACGGAAACCGTTCGTGGACTACTGTAAACCGCAGATAGCGCCGGTAAGCAGGCAGGACAGCAATATGAAAATAAACATCCAGCAAGTCCAGCGCTACCATCCAGGCTCCTGGGTCCAGGACAGACAAGAATTCACTAAGATAGCTGTGACCTGCTTGCGGAGAACAGATAGATGATCCTCCGTCAGCCAATCATGACATGGTGGCATGGAAGGAGGGGTAGTCTCGGAGGGGAGGGAGTAGCCCTTTCGGACAATCTGCAAAACCCCCGGTCCGATGTTATGGACTGGCAGTGGGGCAGGTTATGGCAAATCCTGCTGCCAACTGGGTGCCCAAGGTGGTGAAGGGACAAACTAGAAGGGTGGCCACCTGATCCACGAGGTCTGTGGGAACCATGCCCTTGGCCACGCAGAGACTGGGTGGGAATTGGCACGGCTGGAAGCTTCGTCCGTACCCACAAAAGGAGCGAAAGGCAGACTTAGGCGAATGTGGGGCAGCAAAGAGGCCTAAGGGCCTCGCTGCAGCATGAGAATCCTTAAAGCACTCTAGCGCCGAATAAAACTAGTCTCTGAAAAGACTGGTGCCCATCGCAGGGCAAAGTCCATAAGGGAAGCCTGGACATCCCCCGAAAACGACAGTTGTCCTCAGCCAGCCATGGCGCCAGCGGAAACTGTCATAGAAACTGCTCTGCCTAGCGAGTTGGTCATGTCAAGTAAGCCCTGAATAGTGAACTTTGCCATGTCTCTCACGTCGGAGACAGCTTGGGTGAGTACGGGCCTCCTCTGTGACCTGTGGCAGCACTTGCACAACCGTATCCTACAAAGGGTGGGAATAACAGCCGAAAAGGCATGCAGTGTTAATGGACAGTAATGCAGGCTGGTGGAAGACAACATCTTCCAAAATGAGCCCAGCCTCTTGGATTCCCTATCCAGGGGAGCGATAGGGAAAGTGCCTTGGAAGGTGGAGGCTTGGCTCACCAAGCTCTCAGGGGTAGTGTGTTGTGTGGGGAAGTTTGGGTCCCCAGGTGCGGGCCAATGGTAGAGGGCAATGGTCCTATTCACAGGAGCTCCTGTAATGGGTTTGGACCACGTACTCAACAGGACGTCAGTAGAGGCACCATTGAATTGGAGAAAGGGTTTCGACATGGAGACTTCCGGTTGCAGCACCTCGGTCAAGAGATTAGTCTGGACTGCCACCATGGGCATCTGAAGGTCAAGGACCTCAGACGCCCTCCACACCACCACTGCATAAAATGCTCCCTCCTCCGTAGCCACGGTAGGGAGAGAAAGCAGACCAGCATCTGGAGACGTATCCAAGCCAGACGTATCCAAGCCCCTGGCCTCACCCAGGTCCTCAATCCTTGTCAGCACTCTGTTCTTCCTCAAAGGGCTGGTATTCTAAACAGTCCAGTGACATTTTCCAGTCTTCCCCAAGGCCCAGCTGACAAAGCTCAGGCTCCAATCTAGGAGGCAAGGTTCCTACCGGCGTCCGCGCTGGGAGATTCAGCCCCAGCTCTGTGCCGGGGATGACAATGAGGAGGAGCATCGGCATTGGTGCCAGGGAAGGTCAAGATGGCACCACCGAAGTAAATCTTGATCTGGAGTCGGGCCGCTGGTGTGGAACCAGGTGGGGCCCCTTTTGACCCCAAGGCACGTTGACTGGGTCGGGCTGCCCAAATATGCGGTGTATGGCGTCATAGAACTCTATCAGTTGGGCGGGGGTCACTCTGGCCTTCAGAAATTCAGAGAGTTGCAGAGTCGGCCCAACTGCAGGTTCCGGGGAACGAGGCAGAGAGCACTGAGGCTCCCTCGTCAGCCAACAGCCGAGGAGAAGTCGAAGAGTGCTTCAACTTCTTCTTCTCTTTTTTTTGTGCCTCCTACCCAAGTTTGCCAAGTAATTTGAATGTGACGAGGAGTACTTCAAGCTCTGCAAACGATCCTGGGACCCTCCACTCAACCAGGATCACGACTTATGCGGATTTGCATGCCGGGGCGCTAGCAGCTTTTGAGACCGCTCGCTCTAAGCCTTTGGGGTCATGACCCAATCGGAGAACAACTTGGTGTCATGGTCACGCTCCAGACATCAAAGACAAACTAGGTGCAGGTCATTTACCGACATTGTTCTTTGACAGCCACAGCAGGGCTTAAAACCTGACTTGTGTAAAGACATCCTGGACACACCAGGATGTAAACCTCAAAAATAGTAAACAAAGCGTAAAAAGGCAGGAAATGATTTGGGATCCCTGGGCTTAGTTTCTGAACAGGAAAAGTCTAATGTTCCTCAAAAATTGCCGCTGAGGTGAGATGAAATTAAGCTTTTTAGCATTGGATTATTCAGTTGGTGGAAGGCGAGCAGGGATGCGGGCGGAGACTCCATCAATATGAATTTGCCTTTGCCATACATCAGGCTGACCACCCCACTCTTCGGCCGGAAATTGATTAGTCAGAGTCTAGCTCAGTGTCAGCCTTCAGGGCGTCTTTGAAGTCATTCTTGGTTGCAAGACAGGCTGCACAGACGCTCAAGGCCGGGCATCTTGGCATCAAGGCTTCGACTTTCAAGTTTCAGTAGTCTCTGCCACCAAATGTAAATTTTGAGGCAGTGGGATTTCTTCGGTCATGAGTGTCCACGAACACTTAAAGGTATGTCTGAACAAGATGGTGGCAAAAAAACCAATCCAAGGTTGAGTCTATGTCCTGGAGCATTGTGGGATTTAGGGGAGTGACCTTAAAACTGAAACCTCTTCTTCGAAGACAAAGGAATAGCAAAATCTGCGCCCAGCATTAGATTCCATGAAAGTGTGCACAGCATTTGATATACAATAGCACATGCTGCAAACACATATTTGATATGAAGTGTTCATAGTTCATACATACAGAATCATTCTACCATTTTTGACTATCAGTGAAGCCGAACCTCATTTCTTCTCCTCCTCTTTGTGAGCTGCAGCATCTAGTTCAATTACCAAAACACTTGCAAAGAGATGTTTAGGTACAAACTAGTTAGAAAAAAAACCTGTAAAGCAGGCTAGAAAAATTACACATATTAAGGCTTGCTAAATCGCATGAAGCTAGAAAATATTCTCTTACCGGACAGTACTAAGGCAATGCCACCACACGCATTAGGAGAGGACATTGATGTGCCATTCATGAGCTGTGTTCCACGTAACGTCCAGTTTGGAACAGAAGCTATAGCCCCACCAGGTGCACTAATGCTTACTCCAAGAGCTCCATCAGTACTGAAAAGAAAAAGAACAGATTGGATGCAATTAATAAAATAGGACAATATGAAGAAGAACTTAAATCGGACATAAGCTCCTGGCTAAAAAACCCTTTTTACTTAACAGAAAAGTACGCATTTTGATAAATCTCAAAGTCAGCCTGAAATAAAATGTTCACTGCACCAATTAGATAAACTAAGTTTATTTGGCTGTTACCAAATTCAAACTTTAAAACAGTGAGGCCTGATCACTGTGTGATTCAGGATCACAATTACTATTGCACTCCAACTGGAGAGCCAACCTACTGCCCTTGAAGCTGTCAAAGAGTCGAGCAATCAAAACTTAAGAAGATAAATCGCAAGTTAGAAATATTAATATGGCACAACAGTTTATAAGAAACGTGACAGATAGTCAGAATAAGCCCTTATAAAAGTAGTATGTCTTTATTTACAAAAAGATAAAAAGTAACACGTATAACTAAGATCTTGGGGCCAAGATACAACCTCAACTGAATACATGTGCTATGCACCGGATTTCCATAAACTGGCAATGTTTATCTGGCGAGGGTTAGCTTACAATTATATGACTGCCTTTCCCCTTGTTTCTTCACAGACCAGGGTGCAAGACTGTATGTGTGTAGGCAAACTGATTAAGCAGGGGAGCAGGTGCAGATTTTCTTATGGCCAACAGACAGTTACAGTTTCAGTGCAGGGACTCAAGGAACAAAGGGAATGTGGGTTAGCACTTCTTCAGAGGATGATGGCCACTACCAGGGAAAGGAGCGTGCGCAGGCAGACATAACGGTGTAAATTGACGCTATCAATCCTGCTTCGCTCTCCTGGCATGAAACACCCAACACAAATGTAACACCATACAGTGGACTGCAAGAACACTATTTATGAGGGGACTACTCAGATCTAACAGGAGAGACACCAGTAGGGCCTCTCTTTTTTTTAAATGCACAAGTCGAAAGACTGATAGAAGGATTCTTGGGATAGAGTTATCATTTTCTACTTTACAATGAATTAGGACATTTATACATAGAAACATAAGCCAGGAAAGAGAGCAAAGCATCCTTAGGGTGAATGGCAGATATTACTGCAAGGCTATAGATATACACTACATAACATTTATATGGGTGGTAGCTCATTGCACAGCAGTTAATAAAAGCTTTTGCCATTATGATCAGACAACAGACCAAATATAATTTCCTTTATTGCTTTACTTCTGGAATATCTGCAACGAATGCTCAGATGAAAGCAAACCAACTGATTGGTTGGCCGGCCTAAAATCAAGCAGGCATCAGACCTCTGTGAATATCCAGTCACATTTTGAAGCACCAAACCCACAGACAGCTGACCAAGCTCAACATAGTGTAGTGTTTGCTCAAAATACCGAAAAGACAATCCAAAGTATGTTTTAACAGATAAGGGCTGGCCATTTAATGATATCTGGTCATCGTGCAAACCATAAGCAGGGATGGTTCAGAGACCTACAAAACATTTAGTACAAACCCACTGATTTCCCTAGACATGGAAGCCATGCCCTGAACCTAGTCCACTCATTCAAAATAGTAGCATCAAATGCAAGGACCAAAATAACTCAGTAAATGACCGAACAGAAAAAAGTTATTTGCTCACCACTGCAAGAAATCCAAGAGAGGCTAATACAATGCAATGACTAGCCAATGACCTGCTCTGCAAGGCATCCAGCATCCTTTTCAGAATGTTCAAGTAACTTAACCCAGAACAATCAAAAATACTTCTTGGCCAGCATATGACACATGTTTACATTACCACAACACACCTGATCCCTCTTTATGTTCTCCCAAGTCTCTCCCAAACACATCAACATTAGCACACCTCAGCATGACCACATAAACAGAACGCATAACTTGCCTTCAGTAATGCTGTTTCTGGTGGGTACTCTATCTTAGCGCATATTGTTAATCTTTAGAATATTCCCCAGGCGCCAGACTTTATCCGAAAAGCTTTCAGCAATGACCCCGAGCACTGCCAGGTGGCACCATGAGGTTTCACGCCGACTCAACACAACCCTGGAAATTACAGGGTGGGACTGCATAAAGTGCAACCCCTGATGCGGACATCAGATACTTGCTTCACTCTTTCAGTTCCCTTGATCAGGAAAATGCAGAAGTCTAAAAGACCAAAAAGACTCATAGCTACTCTCACCAAGACTCAGGAATGAGCCTAAAACATCAGGATGTTTGGCACAGTCTATACACCAATACTCTTGAAAAGCCCTCAAATTTCAGGAACTAGTGAGGAAACTGATTAGTAGGGGTCTGCAGTCCGAAATAGTGTGCCTAAGCTCTACTATGTTAAAAAGCTTTCTACAAAAAGGGGAGAGCTAACAAAGGTCATGTCCAAGAGAAAAACTTGCCCATCTTCTGAAAAATCAGTATGACGCATCCATGCATAATGGTGCCGCATAGGTATTGGCACCAGAGTCTGTGTTAGTACCCAAAACAGGTCCCACAGAGTCAGCTGCCACTGGGGGAGGCAACTGGCAGAAACCCAACTGGAGGATCCTTGGGTCCGAAAGCACACCAGACGGAGCCAGTAATGCGTCGAAGATCTGCAGCATGGCATTTAAGAAGGCTTCCACTCGCTGTAGTGTCACTGATGGCCTTGAGAATTTGGGGAGCATTTGCATCAATTGGGAGAGGGAGGGGGTCCGGTTGCATACTTTGAGATCCTGGAGGAGACAGACTTATTTTGATTCCCTCACACCTCTTCCATGGACGCATAGTGATGAGATAAGGACAACTCATACTTTGCTTCTTTTTTATAACTTCTACATACAGGAAGACTTTCAAGCAAGGTGCCTCTTTTGTCAGACTAGCCCCAAAAGGCGTCTGGGCCTGAGCTAGTGTCCCCACCTTGGAGTGAGACTGGCATGAAGGCTTTGACTTCTGGGGCTCTGCAAACTACCACCTCGCCTCCTGGATCACTTTAGGATGGACAAGTGCAAACTTGTTGCAGGTCTTCAAATCGTGGCCCGAACCCAGACACCAGAGAGACACCTCCTGCGGTCTGTGACCCACATCTGTTTCTTACAATTGTGGAATGACCTGAAGCCTGTTTTAGGCAAGCACACAGGTTTTCTTGGTTTTGTAAATCGTCAAAGGGCAGACAAAAGTAGGGACAGCAGTCCAGATTTGCGTTTAGTGGCATGGAAAGAAACCAACATCAGCATGCAGATGTGGTGCTTATATGTAGGTCTGCTATGTCATATCCAGGGGCGATGCAGTCCTGGGGCGCAGCTGCACGCTGCATCCTGGCAGTACGCAGGAGATTTGGGAAAGATTTCCAGACCAGTACGGTGCCTCTGGATTATTCTACAAGTGAGGAATCCATAATTAGATGTATCCATCTGTAAAACCCTGCAATGTTCGCAAGTTGATAACGTCAGGTCATTTTAATCACCAACAAGTGAAACACCCTCTCCTGGTTGTTTGATTTTGTAGATTTGTGAAATAAACGGATGTTTGTGGTCCAGCATTTACTGGTTTTGGGGGCTAGATACTGAACAGTTGAGGATTCAGCTACCAAATTGTCCACAAAGGTACTCACAATCAAATGTGTACCCACAGCAACCATAATCTATCACTTGCACAAATTAGAATCCCTTGTGGGAGAAAGCCCTTGCAAGAACCAAGAAACCTAGAGGAGTCAGACCATACCACAATTGAGTACAAAACAGGAGGTTTTAAGTTAGAATGTCAGGAAAGGCATCATGGCCCCTTTCCTTTACAGGGTTTTTGTAGGTTGCAACATGGTTAGGGTTTGTAGCTAGCTGGCCAGTTTGGGTCCAGCAATTGTTCAAGTAAGGGGCGAATGCAAGCACATTTTGATGTTATCTGGTACTTGATCCCCTGCAAGAGAGGAGTTTAAGATCTTTCTCACAAATGGTGCCACTTATTCTTTAACAGTTACTGTCACCTTTTTTACTGCAAAACCATTCCACAGATTCAGTCACCAGATTAAGACTGAGAGTCCACTACTTTCTAATGTGGGCCAAATGTTAGCCGTGCAACTACTCAGTCCAAATTTAGAAATTCTAAGAGGCCAAATTTCAAAGTAAAACCCAGCTATCTTCACTTCAAGAAACTCCTGCAAACTTAGTCGGTCATGTCCTTGGCTAAGGGTTAGACTAGCAACAAAAGTAATGACAAGTAGGCGATGGTGGGTGGCTGACTGAGCTCCGAGCAGCCCTTAATACTCTCCTGCAGAACCCTTTGTGTGGAAATGTATGGTGTGCTAAATTGCCCAGAATGAAACACAGTGCTTTACAACACTTACAAAAAATACCTTAATTTCAAACAAAATAGTGAAATGTAATGTATTATTATAAAGCAGCTTATCCCTAAGCACATATATTAATAATGTTTCAGTACTAGACATTACAGAAGAACATAAATAAAATTCCACCAACATCTCAAGTGTCTGCAAATATGAAACATATACTAATAATAATAATAATATCCACATTTGTAAAGCGCACAATCACCCGTTAGGGTCTCTAGGCGCTGGGGGCCGTCGGGAAGATTAGGCAAGCTATTGCCCAGAGTCACATGGTGCTGGGCTAATCTGCCGCCGGTGCCGGGGATCGATCGTGATCCCCAGATTCCGGAGTCAGTCGCCCTGGCGCCACACCTCTTCCCCTCATATACTGTCATCCTCACCTCAGGTATTTCCTTCAAACACCCATGGCACCCATCCTACAATTGTATAAGGTTATCATTCACTTCTTGGTTTCCCTTCATGCATTCTCCTCTTATACTCAAGACAAGGAATGGATAGCAAAACAACGCAATACTGCTGTTTGAAGCCCAAGAGAGAGAATGTCAATCTGAGTTCTCCTAACAGGCACCTATAAGGATATTGCAGCAGTGCATATACATGCAATAGTGTTCAGGTTTTCTGTACAGTGCCAGTTCTTCCGATCTAACTGAATATCGTAAAACATTACAGAACATTCAACCTCTAAAAATTAAAGGCAACTATAAGCTATAAAAGCATTCTTAAAGTTAGTACACATTTTTCACCTACCTTGGGCCTCTGGATGACCAGGTGTACTGATTAGCAGGTAGTTTTTCACGCAAAGAATACTCCGCAATCATCATGTCAGGTGAAACATAAGCACCAACACCTAAGAAGCGAATATCAGTTAATAGTGGTGTGAAAAAATAAAGTTGGTTAGGTGGAAGCCACAACTTATGTACACTAAGCAGCATCTTGGACCAAATATCAATTGTATCCAATACATATATTAACTGTATTCAGCCTGAAACCTATTTAAACTTAGAATTGATAAACAAGGTTTATGGTTAATTAGAGTGAAGCCTGCGACAGAATCTTATTTAAGGTAGGATGTTTGTGATCCCATATGAATGAAATAAGAAAACAAGTAAAGAACATTCTTGCATTGGGCAGGAAAGAAAAAGTTGCCTGCATGCACATTTTGTATAGTGCTCGTACCTTTCCTAGATGTAATACGGTTCAAACTGCCAATCGGGCTCAGTGACTAATAAATAAAAAAATAAAAAATATATAGATTCTACAAGTCAATGAGTCAATCTAAAGAATGAAAAATTTGACGGAGAGAATGCAGTAATTATTCTGGACAATCTGTTTTATTCTGCGACGCATACAATTGCATCACTTTTTGGCTGATTTCATCATTGCATGGAGGCTCTGAATACATTTAAACGACCTTGGCCCAAACCCGAAGAGGCTACCCACACCACTTATGAATGGTAACCCAAGCAACTGCATAGCCTTGGCCTTGCTAGCCATTATCAAGGAAATGTAGTACAATGAGCTAGTTACCTATATTTGGGCATTTCAGAGTCTGTTAGAGAGTCATCGAGGAGAACAAAAACATTTGCTTGAAATTTTGTATGTATCCTAACTACTGGTATTGCAGTCAAATTACACTGCATAATGTTCTCCTCTCACTGCTGACTAAACATATTCGGTTCCTTTTTGGAGAGTTCTATGAAAACAGTGTAGAAAGTGGTATCTCTATATAGTGCACTAAAATACTATCCAGTCCTTATTGGTTTACAGTGCTTTCTTCCAAAATAACAAGTGCTCTATTTTGTGGCAGGTAGTGTGGTAGAGCAATTTGAGCTATTCAAAGGGGAGTTGTTGAGTATTTGTTGTCAACGCACAGCAAATAAATGCGACACACACAAAGAAATCTGAAACAAATGTATTAAAATAACACAGATTTTTATATTATTTTAGGCACCAAGGCCTTCATTATCACGCAAGTACTTTTAAAGGTAGGTTTTCAGCATTTACACAAACACTATTTCCTGTAATGTTAACCTATGGGGAGAACATACACTGATTAGGACCCCTTGTTAACGACTTACAGGACTGTTCTTCACCTAAGGTAAGTGTAGGAGAGTAGGGTCTGCTTCCTATGGTCACCCCCACTTTTTGCTTTGCTTTACTGGTTTTCGACTTAGATATGGCTGTGGGCCTGTTAATCAGACCCACAGCACACATGCACTCTCTCTAAATTCACACCCTGTACCCTAGGTACATCCACAATTGGGAATTGGTTCACCTTATGAGCCCCTGTAAAAGTGTACCCTAGGTACTCAGGGCATGGGTGTAACCAAGGCCTACCAGGGGCTGCAGCATGTATTATGCCACCCCTGGCTGGCCACTCAAATAGACACAACTGGCTGATCACTCAGCTGGGGCAAGGTCGTGTAATCACCCCTTGCTTAGGTATAGTATTCCTATGCCTACTTATATATAGACACATAGTAACCTATAAGTCACTCCTATGGCAGGCCTTAACAATCCTGGAGGCAGAGTGCTTGGTTATGTGTGAGATGGTGCTCTAGCATGAGCTGAGCCTGTCTGCAGCTTTCGGAACCATGTCCTTATAGCTGTTCTATGATATCGCCATACCATATACTCTTAAGTGCATTATAATCCTCGCGGTTACATGCTAACTTTGGTTTGGCTTTCTCTAAACATGTCGTGTAAGGTGTCATACGCTTTTGAATACTACCCCCTCGCCAATTCTGGCGACGGGGGTAGTATTCCACCCTTCTAGAGGGAGAAGACATGTTGTTGCTGACTATCCCGGTTTAAGTTAACCAGAGCCCCAGCGTCATAAAATGGACGCTGCTGCCACAGACACAAGTCTGACCTCCTGCTGCTGGGAGTCCTTCCAGTCACGGAGATATGGACAATAGGTTTCCTGCCTGGAGAGGTGCGAGCACCACCCCAGACAGGACTTTGTGTATTGGGACAGGGAGGGCTGAATAGATTGAGACACTGCCTGAGGTACACTAGGTGCTTCATGCATACCCCAGTTGAAACGGGTTGCTGGGGCACTCCAGCCCCAGCTCTGGTGCGAAACTGGACAAAGGAAAGAGGGTGTAACCCTCCCCCCCCCCCTTCCTGGTCCCACCCATAGGAGGGACCTAGAAACGAATCCAGCCCCTTTTAGCTGTATAAAGGTAGGAGCTGTGTCCATGGACTTTAGATTTGATCCTGAACTGAAACTTGAACCGAAACTCTGGACCTTCGACGTTCTGCTAAAGCTGAAGACTGAAGAATCTCCCTTGTTGCCAAGGAGTGACCACCCTGGGCAACCAGGCACCATCCAGCAAATCAACGACTTGCTTTGTCGACGTTTTCCGCTGGAACCCGAGCACAGAGCCTGACAAGACCCAGACTTCCAGACCTCTCTGAGACCTCTCTTCACGACTGCAGAATAGCTGAGATCCGTGGAGGCGACGAGACACCTGGGAACGGACATCTTGAAAAGCCTGCAACTTGCTAACTGTGCAGCTCCTGAGGTATCCTCGAAGCTGTGCACTGGGGATTGAGAAGCCCGGAATCCGAGCTCCACCTGCACCGAAGATCAGCCCTCCACACTCCACAAGTTCTGCGTGGGGCCCTTCTGCTTGTGTTCTGCTCGACGCGTTGTCCGGTTGCTGGCCCGTTGGCTAGTAGCCTCTGTGACGAAAATCCTTTTGAACCACCTCGCTGGTCTGGTTGCTCCAGACTGGCCCTTGCTTCCCTGCAAAGGTGAAGCACCTCAGACCTTCCTGGTCTGCACCAGAAGCCTTCTTTTAATCCTGCGTGGGTTGCCTTTGCCAAGGCTTGTTGACTCCAATCCGGAAGGCGACTGCTCCATCTGGGAGAACCTTCGTGGGACAGCTCGCCTCCAGCACCTGGTCGTCCTCGACGCCTCCTGGTCCGCGTGGCTGAAGAGGAAAGCTTCAAGACAGCACCTGATTGCTCCTAGATGTCGTCTGGTTCCTTCCTGGTTCCACCCGGTCACTGGCTAGTGACCCAGACTCTGTCCCCTCTGCTTTCAGGTCCTCTTCATCCTCGATCCACCCAGATATCTTCCTCCTGGTCGCCTGCAGCATCTTTCTTCAGGTCTCCATAGGCTTCAACGACGAAACCAGACACATCTTCACACCTATGCACCCGCCGTCCGTGGGTGAGGTAACGCGAGTACTTCGGTGCTCCCAAGGCTATTGACTATCCAAGTGTCTAGGTTTTTAGTTATTTCCTCCTAGCTAAACCAGAAGTGTCCTAAATCCTTCTTTTCCTAACTTCTAAGTTCCCATTGACTTTGCATTGACTCACGCGTGTGTGTAAAGACACTGCACGCGCCGCCTGTGGGCCTCCTACTCCTAACCTAAGGTTCAGATAGTGTAGCCCCAGTGATTCCCTAGGCCCTAGGCCTTTCCTTTTCTCGTGACGTGGTACTTATACCACTTTTAGTATATGGTTTGCTTCGCCCCTAGGGCCTAACTGTAAATTGTGCAACTTAACGTATTCTAAGTATCTTGTTATGTGCTTTTGCCTCTGTTCTCATAAAGAGTTCAGAGGAGTGTGTTAGTAAATAAATACATATATATTTTATATATATCCTGTGTGGTGTCCTTTCATTTGATATTCAAGGGGTTACGTATGGTTAAACAGCTGGCTTTACACGCCCTCAAGAGTCTTTTAGCCTAAGACTGTTCTGTCCACGCTACCACTAGGATAGCTGGTCTATAAGGTTGACTTACAACCATCACCATAAGGGTTGTTTGGACTGGTGCAAGGTGTTCACTAGAATAGTGAACATCATATACCAGGCCAACTTCTCACAGTAAGTAGGGGCCAAGGCCCAAGACAGTACCAACAGTCACCTTGGGCGGCTCTGTGGCATCAGAGTGCAGAGATGCTTTCTCATGTCGGGCAGCCCATGTCAGTCCATGGGAAACAGTACCTGTAAATAGGAGCTGCAAAAACAGACTAGGGGGCCAGTCAGTTAGAGCCCAAATGGAGGCTCAGTTCTTTAGGGTCCATGGAGCGGGGGTACACAGTCAGTTTATTTGCAGTTGGGCTGTGGGGCTCGTGTGCAGTGATCTTTGGTCCAGCAAGGTGTGGCGGTCAGAGGCACTCTTTCAGTGACATCTCAGAGGCAGGCTGCAGGGGGAGACTGGGGGACCAGTCTTGCAGAACTCATGGGTGAACTCCAGTCTTGGGGGCCTCTGGGCGCTACAGACACAGTCTGTTCACTTAGATTTTGGCTATGGGGCTCAGGTGCAGAGGTTCATTGAGGTGTCCGGTCACAGCAGTAAGAGGCACTTGCTTCAGGTGACAACCTGGAGATGGGGGTACAACAGCTGGGCCACTCTGGATGAGGTCTTCTGCGGTGCAGACGTCCCTAAGCAGCTGGTCGTACTCTGTGGGGCAGGCGTCCGGATTGGACCACCAACAAGTCTGCAAGGGGTCGGTACCCGGGTATTGGTGATGGAGGGCTCATGGAGGGTCTAGCTTCTTATTACTCGCTGGGAGATGGGGCTGACATATGGGGGTATGGAACACTTCCTGGGTGGGTGCTGCTTCGGCGAGGCTGGGGATCAGCAGCTCAGTGAACCGGAGCTTGCATTTCGGGCCTGCAGAATGCAGGGAAATAGCTCCACTACTCCAAGGGAGATGCTGGTTGTTTTCGAAGTGCTGGCAGCCCTCTCAGACTGTTGGAGGCTGAAGAGCTGCAGGGCGAGTCATCTTGGTCTCAAATATCAGGGGCAGCAGGCAGGCCAGCAGGGTTGGTGCTAAGTCAATTGCTGCCCCTCAGTTATTGCTCCTCACAGCTCTTTCGTGCCCTACTTAAATCAATCGATTCTGCTTCTCTGGTGCCAGCTCCCCTTAAATACTGGATTTAGGGGCATTGCGGGGATTGAAGGGTAGCAGTCAACCCATATATGACATTCCTGTGAAGAGTGGGCATGGCCCTGTCCCAGAGTTCCTATTTCAACCAAAAACAATATGGTAGAACCCTTCCTTCGTGAAGCACATCAGGTAGCCTACCTTAGGGGTATGACTAGCCCGTGTTTGCAACATGCCTATTGCATAGCTGATTTCCTGCATGTCCCTCACCTTGGTGAACTCTAGAGGGGCACTGGTAAGGTCTAAGCGGAACACGGAGAACTGGAAATGCTCATGGCCTATTGTAAACTGCAGGTAGCACTGATAAGCAGGCAGGACAATAATATGGAAATAGGTGTCCTGCAACTCCAATGCTACCATTCAGTCTCCCAGGTCCAGGACAGACAGGACCTGAGCCAATGTGAACGTCTTGAACTTTTCCTTTTTGAGGAAGTAGTTGAAGGCCCTTGTCCTTTTGTTGAGATGAGTTAGTAGCGGGAATAATAACCACAGCCTACTTCTGGCACCGGAACCCGCTCTATAGCTCCCTTGGCCAAGAGAGTCATAACTTCCTCTTGAAGCAAAATAAGATGATCTTCCGTCAGCCAGTCATAAGATGAAAGCATGGAGTATGGGGTAGCCTTGAAAGGGAGGGAGTAGACCCTTTTGGACTATCTGGAGGACCCACCTGTCCGATGTGATAGCGAGCCAGCGGTGGAGGTAATGGCGGGTCCTGCCATCAACTGGTCACCCATGATCTCGAAGGGCAAGACTAGGAGGTCTTGGGGGATGAGGCTGCATGGGGGTGCAATGAACCACCCTCTTGTGCCCCACCCACAGGGTTGGAACGAGCGGCGCCCTCGGTCATGCGGAGGTCACTGAACCTGTGCGATCTTGTGGCTGGGATAGGACTGGCGCAGCTGAAAGTCCCTTTCATAGCCACGAAATTCAGACTGGGGACGAGTGGCAACTGAGCGGCTCAAGGACATGGCCATAGCCCGTGAATCCTTAAAGTGCTCCAGCATCATGTCTGCCTTGACTTCAAAGACGGGTGCCATCGAAAGGCATGTCCATAAGAGAGGCCTGGACATCCCCCGAAAAGCCAGAGGTTCTCAACCAGGAGTGATGTCGAACAGCCACCATCAATGAAATAGCTCTGCCCCGAGAGTTGGCCGTGTCAAGACCACAATGTGTGGCTAACTTTGCTGCATCTCTCCTGTCTCATACCACTTGGAAATGGCTTGCCTCTTTTTTGGAAGACAGAGGTCAGGAGGTTTGGTACAGCCCTTTCTCCGCTACCCTCCATAAGCTGCTAGTTAGAGTGCCTCAGAGCTCACTTCTGAGCCAGACACTATTTAATATCCATCTCTCTCCTCTGGCCACCATAGTAGAACTCTGGGATGCAAAAATAGTGTCATATGCGGACGATACCCTACTCCTTTTCTCCCTGTGGGGGGGAAGGATGAGGCCATCCCTGTTGAGAAATTCCGTGAGTGCCTGAATGCAACATTTAGATGGTTATCCAATAACCAACTTAAATGTAATGAGGGCAAGGTCGAGCTTCTTTCTTCGGCCAGGAGGCAAGCCATCTTGGTAATCTTTCTGGCCAAAGGATGCCCCTCCTTCTCTATCAACACATCAAGTGGTAAAGAACCTGGGATTTATGTTCGACGAGCAACTATCTTTTCATACTCAAATCAATTCTGTGGTGGGCACGGGCTTTGCCCTCCTCCGCATCCTTAGGAAATTCTTCCCTCTTCTTTCTTTTCAGGCCAGACAACAGGTAACACAGGCTTTGATTACCTCAAGGCTGGACTATGGAAATATCCTGTACGCTGGGTTAAAATAAAATTCCTGATAGACAGGTTGCAGTTAGTTCAGAATGCAGCAGCACCTACCATCGTTGGGCTCTCATGTTACTCATGTCTCTGGCCTCCTCCACAGCCTACACTGGCTTCCAGTTAGGATGAGGATTACTTTTAAAATACTGCTTTTAACCCAAAAAGCACTTTGCAGGACAGGTCCTATTTATCTTCAAGACAAAATCAAGCCCTAAACTCCCCAGAGAAACCTTCGCTCCGGAAATCTCTGCCTGGCCTTTGTCCCTCAGATTAAGAAGACGAGAGCGGGGGGCAGAGCCTTCTCATTTCTAGGCTCAAACCCTGACCTTCCGGAAAAAACTTAAGACCTGGCTTTTCTACTCAATTTAGGCTCTCTCTCCTTTTTTCTGCTTGCAGTTAGCACCACCGCTATAGCGCCAGGACACTTCTCGGAGTAACGGTCGCGCTTTAGAAATCACCTACATGCATGCATACATACATATATACATACTTGGAAGAGGGTGGCCCGGGCCTCCTCCGGGACCTGTGGCAGCCCTTGCTCAAACATTTGCCACAAGGTTCACCGACCGTAATGCAAGGTTGGTGGAAGAAAACATTAACTTAATGTTCGTCACCGCTAAACTATATCAAGCAGTGGAGTGGACAGAAGTACAAAACAGACAAATGGTTGAGAGGCCTGGACTGATGCCCAATGATGGGAGGACTCAATATATTGAGCTAGGATGTGCCTAGGTAGTATGGGAAGATTTGGGGTTAATGGGTGTCATTTTAATGGCACTATACCACGATCAAGGTAAAGAGAATTTTGGGTCAGCCGCCAGCTGTAGGCTAATTAATGTAATGTCCTTGATGTAATTTGGATTCATGATTTTGAGGCATCATCTGCGAATGTGGGGATATGGTGATTCATTTCAAAGTGCTTTGCCTGCTTATGAAAAAATTCTCTCTTTGTTCTATTAAAACAAAAATGTGTTGTTCAAATGATATTCTAGCTCCAGGACTTGTCAATTGCAAGAAATTCTTAACATTTTCTGAATTAAGATTATGAAAGGAGGAACCTAATTTACTACAAAACTGAAATTGTTTAAACCCTTACAATAACGAGAAGCGTAAAAAGTTGTCATTAGTTTTGACATCCTTAAAGCTAAGCAAAACATCCACAAACCTATTACGCTGGATGTGGTTCCACCTGGGCACCCTACTGTAGAAAGGCAAGGGCCGTTGTTTCCTGCACTGGACACATAGATGATGTTGTTTTTCCACACTGCTTCGTTGATTGCTTCGCATATTCTCCTACAATAAAGAAATAAGTCATGGAATAACCAATTAGAAGTCTGAAATATAATAGTGCAATTACAAAGATTCTAAACTTACCGGTTAAAACAGAAGGTAAAGGCCTGCATTTTCAAGGAGTATTTTGTTACCACTAGTTCGGACTCTAATCAGGTTTAGGAGCTCACCTAAATAAAAATGCAGTACTTTACATTTAGACCAAATTTATGCAGACCTTGTTTCGGGTGAATCATCATCACTGTCCAATTTCCACTATTGTAGAACATTGGGGGGGGGGGTATTTCATTAGTTTCCCTTGATGAAATGTACTGCAATGAGGGACTGGAGACACACGTCTCCGCACTGTATTTTTCAGAGACAAATATGTATAACTGGTGCTGCCAAATTTAAGGGTGCTCCAATGCATATGTGACCTAAAAACCCTCACTGGCAAAGTGTGAAAAATCACAAATTTATTCAAAATGTCTTTGGTTTTTTCTTGTATTGTTAAAGCCCCAGAACTGAATGCAAGCCCCGTAAAAAGGAACAATAAGAAAAAAGCACTCTTACCCAGAATTTGGCCAGTGGGTTGCTTCTCCATAGCTGTAGTTGACAAGATCACATTTATGCTTTATAACTTCAATCATCTGTAAAGAAAAGTAAAAAAAAAAAAAAGATTTCTAAGCAGCACATTCAAATTGTGTCTAAATTATCCAGCTTGGTCAATTTGATGATTTCTTACAATAAGTAAGGGTTTGATTAGACTATGAAATAAAACATTTTGTACGTTTAAATGTAAAGATGGTATAATTGTACTCTGCAAAACTAAAAATGCTCATGAAATACAAAAGTATGCAGACGCATCGAACAATGTAAGAAAGCAAGATTGAATCGAAAGGAAATGGGTGCATCCCGATCTAAGCTGAAATTGTACCTGCCACAGGGTATGGGATTGAAGAATAGGTACAGTAAACTGGAAGGTGTATTGGAGTTATCCTAATCCTGATCAAGCCGGGGTATGACGGGGATTGGCTGTGTAGAGGTTTTGACCAGACAAACACTGAGTACTTAGGTAAGATAAGAGAACTTTGCAAATTTTCAGGGAGTCTTAGGTAATGTTTATCTGGGCTTGATGGCTTGGCAAATAAATGCTTTTGTATCTCATGATCGCTCAATTCTATTTTAGAGGTCATATTTCTGCACTATTACATCTCCATTAAGCATTAAATAGCAAAAAGAATTAAGGGGAAATAATCAACACAATGTGAGGCATGCAGTCATGATTTGCCCCTATTATCAGGCTTAGATTCAAACTTGATGCTTATATTCTGTTAGAGACTTGGTATGAATGTTAGTAGGTTGAGAAATTTCAAAGTACATGATGCTCTGCAATACACTATTTGCAAACTAGAACTAATAAGCATTTGCAATGCGATAGGTCTCGCAATTACCATATTTTGAGCTATTGGCATTGTAAATGACAATGCCTTTTATTTATAGGTTTAAAAAAATACAAATAAAAGGCATTGTTATTTACACACTACCAATAGGTTAAAGTTTAGATCCCCTCACCCGTCCCAGCTCAGACACAGGGCCTCAGAGAGCCAAGGGGGGAGGGCCACATAGGCACACGCCACGCAAAGTCCCTCACCTAGCTTGCAGGACTTGTGGCAGGGGTGCAGAGGGCGGCTGCAGTGGTGCATGCCACTGGTGTTAGTGCCCCGTGTGCAGGAGGTTAGTGTGCAGGAAGCGGGGTACTAATTGGCTTTTCCTAGAGAGAGGGGTAAAACGCTGGCGTTGCACTTAGTCTAGGTCACCAGCCCTGATGTGCACCGGTCTTGTCCCGTGGGCACCGGATTAGTCGGGAGCCTGGTCCTGATCTTTTGCCCCAGCCCAAGGCCAGGATTGGTCATTGCACCATTGTAGGTAAATATAATATACGTGGTATGTCCTTGTGCTATTTCCCTTTCTCACCCTTCCCAGGTACCAATGTCTAAAGGGGTTACTGTGATTTCTTACAAACTTTATGTCCTACTGGTTATATTCTTGCTTGTAAAATTTATGGTCACAAGATTGTGGCCCTTCTTTTAATTTTGACTCAGAAAATCTCTCATAGATAAAGGTTTTAAAACTTTGAGTCTGTGGTTATTATAAGCAAACGTAAACGTGTTTAAATATTGCCTATTTATTCTAACTCCCTCTTCGATTCCACTTATAGTAAAGGGGACATGGATTGGTAAGTCATGGTTTACAGGTATAAGTCCTAAAAGGACCTCTAGGCACTGATAGAGGGATTAAAATAGTAATTGGTTAGGCAGGACTACTAGTTCAAAGTGTGAATGTTATATGGGCCCAGGTGAGTACGGTAAAATTGAGGTGGTAGGTCCCTGTGCGCTCTATCAGTAGTATGGTTAGGGATTAGTTAAAAATAGGTAGTTGTGTATCGAATATTGATTTTTTGATTGTTATTGATTGTATGTACTAACCCAAAACCTGCTTGTGTTGTTAAATGTTGTCTGGAATAACCCGGGATAAAGAAAGCAGGTGGTAAATAGAAGACACACTGCCTGAGGTTACTTGCCTTGAGGAAATCGGTGTGTAAAGTTAGGTAAAACCTGAGGCACTAGTAGGGTTTATTTTTCCTTAGTATAAATGAGAGAGGGAATGATAGCAAAGGAGTTCGCTGGTGAAACTTTGGTCTTATATCCCCTAAAAAGGGTAATTCTGAAGGAGTAGCAGGTTCTTTTTGCTTAAGTGAAGAGTAAACGGAAGGTTGTTTTACTCGCAGTGTTTTAAGAGTAAACAGAATTAGGTCTACTCGTTGTGCAAGAAATTGTCTTTTCTTTTGAATCTAGTCAATCAGGCACAGTAGTGAATGTTTTCATGTTGTTAATTAATTAATGTATAATTGAATTCTGAATTTTCGTATTACCTTGTAAAGAAGAGAGTCAGTCGCAGGGGCTGCGCAGGCGTCACAGGGAGCCGCGCTAGGATTGGTAGGCACAGCGGGTGTGCAACCGTGAGAAAGTTGTAAAGGAGGGGTGAGTGCAGAGAGTGAGATTCACGTCACAGAAAAGTCACGCAATCATTGGTTAACGCTGTTGAAAGTTTAAACTGCATTGGTTAATTGAGTTGAGACACGCACTGGTATTGAAAAAAATATTTCTGCAAGTAAACAAAACACAATGAATAGAATGTATTCACATTTTGTACAAAATTACATAGCGGTATATGTGGCATTTAGATCCAGCATTTATAGGAAACTGTCCTGATAGAAAATATTTAGGATTTGCTAAAGAACAACAGATTAGAGGAAGACTTTATATTATGTATGGAGAGAAGAGAAAGATGTCACTTTTCAAAAGAATAAAAAATGATTTAAAAAAAGACAAAGTTCTCAAAACTATAGAAGGGATTATTATTCCATCACCTAATATGCCTGCATCATATATGCTGGTAGAAAGGGGCTACCACACCTGTGTGTGGTTAGAAAACTGGATAGAGTACACTAAGGAAGACTGTGTTTTGGCATTTCCAGAACATGGTACCTATAATGGTATAATTTTGTATAATTTAAGAAGCTGTATGAATAAGCTAGATCCCAGACCAAGATTAATGCAATATGAAGCTCTAGATGAGTGGGAGACAGGGGCGTTTGAACGAGACAGGTCCAGAAGTGACAGAAATTGGAGTACATTTTATCCCAGATTTCCGAAAGATAAGCAAATAAAGTGGAGACAGTGCATGCTAGTGGAGGGATTATATCCTGTTTTTACCACAGAAGAACCATCAGGAAGTAAAAGTACAGGGAAAACAAGAAACAAAATGACTAGTGGTGATTCGGTGATGATTATTTAGATGACTTGTTAATGAAAAATCCGCCACCTATCAAGAAGAAACTCAGAGAGTTACTCCTAGTGCTCCGTTTTTACAACCACCTTTAGTTCCACAGGTTATACATGAAACCTCATTAGAAAAGGTACTTCAAGAAAGAGAGAAGGAAGCTTCAAATAAACGTAGCAAATTAATTCAGAACATTTCCCAATTAAATACAAGCCTTGAAGCCTTGACAATACCAGTAAAAATAGGTCCTGTAGTTCCTTTATATGGAGATAAGCAAGTTACTCCTAAAACTCCTGTTCTGACTACACCCATAGTTCAGCCAAGAAAAGAGCCCTAATAGTGGATGATCAAGCAAGTGAGTGTGAGTCGGTAATTTCCTTAATGGATTTACCTGTACGAGAACCAGTAAATAACCCAATTAGGAAAACTACTCCCCGATGTTCAAAAGAAGTCCAGATTGAGACATCCTCAGGAATAAGACATGCAACTGTAGTAAGCCCAGAATAAATAGATCGATGGACCAGAGACATAGAAAAGCCTAAATCACAGTCAAAGGTATCGGACATATTCAAATTGAGGGTGGAACTAGAAGAGATGGTAGCAGGAAATGTGGGATTGGACAGACTTAACTCATTTGATGAAGATTAATTATTGTTTAAATGCAGAAGTATCACTCGAAATACAAAAGCATACCATGAAAAATGTATGCATTCGGCTTTGGAAATGGGAATTGACATTGGCAGATTAAAGGTATTGCAGAAACCGTATAGAGCTGAATTTTCTGATAAAGATTTGGAAAATATGAATGTGTCAGGTCATAAAGTTACAGATAAAGGAATTGCTGTCGTTGTTGCAAAAATGGGGAGATCTAGACAAATAGAAAACTAGATGGACAAAGTAAAAAGGAAGAGGCACAGGCAAATAAAACATCTTCTGAGTCTTTACTAAAAGAAGCGGAAAAAGTCAAAAGGTTGTGTCCAATAAGAGAAGTGCCAGGAGGAGGTTATGTACATGTCCCATGGTCCCGACAGGATATTTTATCATTTACTAATGATTTCCCAAAGCTTAGAGAAAAACCTGTAGAATGGTACCGACAAGTTGAAAGGTTTGTGAAAGTGTTGTTAAAAGATTTAGATGGTTTATTTGACATTGTTGTTCCAGCTGATTTATGGACCGAGTGTAAGATTACAGTAGATTGGCCAAGTGATGAATACCCTAGAGATCCCAAGACAGAGGCACCGTCAGATGAAGGGATGAAAAAACATAATCAGGTAATAACTTACTTGATGGGAAAGATTCCTCCAAAGGAAACAGATTAGACTAAAATAGACAGAACTACCCAAAATAAAGATGAATCTGTACATGCATATTACGAACGCCTTTTGCAGGTATTTAAACAAGTACAGTGGTTTAGAAAACATTGATAATAAGGACATGACACATTTTATTTATCGTTATGTGTCCGGACTAAAACCTGAAATCTCCCAAACAATTAAAGAGCATAAACTGTGATGGCAGGCAAAACCTGTCGACGAAATTCTCAAGTATGCAAAATACTGCGAGGATGAAATTGATAATAAACGAAAGAAATTAGAAGAGAAAGTAATGTGGGCCCAAGTTAAAATGGCAGAGCAACAGGAACTCCAGTTAAGGCAACAGGCAAATAATCAGAAAAGGGGGGGGAAGGCCAAAGTGAAGGAAGTGGGGGCAAACCCAGAGGGAAAATTAGTAAAGAAGAGGCAAAGAAAAAGTTTCCTTGTCATGGGTGTGGAAAGTTAGGGCATTGGAGAAACGAGTGTAAATTAATACAGAATAATAATGTCCAAACTCAAAATTTAAATCCACAGATGCAGAATGAGGTGTCAATGTGACAGGCGCAACAGGTAACACAGAATCAGTTACCTCAAGCCCCTATGCCAGATTTTGTGAGTCAACCAAAATACAGTGTGGACACCGTATTTCAGGAGGGAAGTGGTAAGAAAAATACGGTAACACCACAGTTTCTTTTACCGGACACATTTTTAGAGACGGAGGGTGACACATACTGACAGTGTCGGGGAGGGGGGGCTGGAGAGGATTGCGCACTTGGCGCATCCTTACCGATAGATCAGTCAGGTCCTTACATTGAAGGGAAAGTGGAGGAAAATGATGTTACTTTTTTGTTGGACACTGGTGCCACCCGTTCTACTGTGAGAACAGCAGATATCCCAAACCTACCCCTCTCGGGAGAAGCGATCCAAGTAGTGGGCGTTTCTAATAAACAAATTAGGACCCCTGTCGCAGAACCTAAGGAAGTTTGTATTGGCAACTTCTGAAAATGCACAAATTCGTAGTATGTGATTCTAGCCCTGTAAACTTGCTAGGGATGGATTTACTGTGCAAAATGAACTGCACAATCTTTTGTACACCAAATGGTGTTGAAATTCAGACTGCAGTTGAAGATGGAGTGTATAAAATTAAGTTAGCCAGACAAGAAACAGAGGTTAAAAAGCTGTCTCTAGAAGATTTACCAGGAGAACTAAAGACTTTTGAAAAATCCTGATGGGTGGGATTTTACTGGGAAAGAGGTAGGCCTAATGGCTGATGTCGATCCCATAAAAGTAACAGTGAAAGAAGGTGCAGTTTACCCAAACATTCGACAGTACAAAATGAGTCCCGAAATAAAAGCAGGAGTTGCACAAGAAATAGAGCGTTTGGTTGAACAAGGCATTCTAGAAGAAATAATGAGCAGTCCTTGCACTTCACCTATAATTGGCATAAAGAAATCAAACGTAAAGTACAGGGTGGTCCAAGACCTCCGAAAGGTGAATAAAATTGTTGTCCCATGTGGCCCAGTAGTACCAAATCCAGCTGTGATACTGTATCAGATACCATGGGGAGCAGGATGGTTCACTGTAATTGATTTATGCCATGCTTTCTTTTCCATCCCACTGCATCCAGATAGCAAGTTTTTATTTTCGTTCAAGTTTGACGACCATGTTCACGTTTGGAATCGTGTCCCTCAGGGGTACACGGCGAGTCCATCCATCTTTAATCATATTTTGAAAAAGTGACTTGAATCACTGGTGCTGCCTGAAAAATCTGTCCTAGTGCAATATATGGATGGCCTATTGCTGGCATCAAGAACAAGAAATTACTGTGTGATTGATTCCATTGCATTGCTGAATCATTTATCAAAGGGTGGACATAAAGTATCCCCAGAGAAATTAAAATACTGTACAACCTCAGTCAAATATCTGGGACACCAGATAGAAAGAGGAGTCAGACAAGTGACATCTGTAAGAATCAGAATAATTCAAAACATAAAATTATCCCAAACTCAGAAAGAAATCAGGATGTTTCTCGGAGTTGAAGGTTACTGCAGGCAGTGAATTGTGGGATTTGCAGTACTTGCAAAGCCCTTGATTCAAATAACAAAGAAACGAGCAAGGGATCCAGTCGAGTGGGATGACGAGAGCATGACTGCTTTACTGAAACTGTGTAACTGTCTGTGTGAAGCTCCAGCATTGGGAATGCCAGATTATTCAAAAGAGGTTGCACTATTTTGCGACACGAGAGACAATTGTGCTCTTTCAGTCCTAACCCAGACTCATGGGTTAATGCAAAGACCAGTGGCATATTTTTCTGCAACATTGGACCCAGTAGCATCTGCACTACCAGGTTTCTCGAAAGCAGTAGCTGCAACATGCATGAGCCTTGAGCAAAGTGAATTCATTGTCATGGGACATCCTGTAACAGTGCATGTTCCACATTCCGTAGTGATTCTGTTAACTAGAACACGTACTCAGCACCTAACACAGAGTCGGATGATTAAGTATGAAAGAATTATTCTTGGTTCAGAAAACATGACAATAGTGAGGTGCACTATTCTAAATCCAGCAACCCTATTGCTGAACTCTCCCTTTGAGGAAGTAAGAGAAGACGTCGAACATGATTGTATCAACTTAACTGAATTCAGTACCAAACCTTGTGAAGACCTACAGGAAGAACCTTTAAAAGATCCAGAACATGAGTTGTTTGTAGATGGCTTGTATATGCGCCATGAGGAAGGAGGATTAAGCGCTGATTTTGCTGTATGCACATTATCCAACATAGTCGAAGCATCCCATTTACCAGGAGTCAAGACTGCACAAGTAGCCGAGTTGATTGCTTTAATAAAAGCGTGCAAAATTGGGAAAAATTGGAGAGTAACCATTTACATTGATAGCCGATATGGTTACGGGGTTGTGCATGACTTTGGCCAGTTATAGATACAAAGGGAGTTCATGACTTCTTCAGGAACTCCTGTAACAAATGGACAATATGTCAAAATTACTTGAAGCAATTAAATTACCTAAATAATTGCCCCTGGTCAAGTGTGCTGCTCACCAATCTGGAACTGATAGAGTGACAGCCGGTAACCGATATGCTCAACATTGTGCCAAGTATAAAATGACAATGAACAAGAAAATTGAAGCATATGGAAACAGCTGCCAACTTATGCTATTGAGTGGTGTGAATACATGGGAGGAAGTGAGAGATTTACAAAGTGAGGCAGAACCCAAAGAAAAGGAAGACTGGCAGAAAATAGGGTGTCAAATGAGACCTGAAGATGGCATAATGGTCTACCTAGATGGGAGAACAGTGTTACCCGATTGTATGCTTGCACCAATGGCTAGAATGTACCATGGGGACACACACATAGAGAGAGATGCAATGGTGAGATTGTTTAGAAGGGACTGGTTCAATGCGAAGTTCAGGAACATAGCAGAGAGTCTTTGCCAGAGATGTCTTGCATGTCAACGATTAAACCCTGGTAAGAAAACTGTAGTGTGCCCTGGGAAAACTAGGAAAGCAGAAGGCCCCTTCATTAGACTCCAAATTGACTTCATTCAGTTACCGGCTTGTCGAGGATTAAAATATGTTTTGGTCATTGTCTGCCTATTTTCAAAATGGGTGGAAGCATACCCTACCCGCAGGAACGATAGCATCACTGTAGCCAAACTCTTTCTGAGAAAACTCATCCCTAAGTTTGGTTTTACAGTAACGATTGAATCAGACCGAGGAAGGCATTTTAATAATGGAATCAGTCTGATCTGTGAAGCATTCAAAATTGGGCAAAAGCTGCACTGTGCATACCGCCCAGAGGCTTCTGGAGTGGTAGAAAAATTGAATGGCATGATTAAAGCAAGATTGGGAAAGATGTGTGAATCTACCCAACTAGAATGGCCTGATGCTTTACCTCTTGTCCTAATGGGACTCAGAGCATTCCAGATAAGAAAACAGGCTTGAGTCCCCATGAAATACTCATGAGAAGGGCAATGAGGCAAGCATGTGTACCAGGACATCAGTTGTTAACTATATCTGATGATTTAGAGTTGGAGTACTGCAAAGAGTTGGCTGACAAAGTGCTTTCTATCTCTCACCAGGTTTGGGAAGACGCAGAAGCCAGACATTCAACTCCAGCACATGATTTGAACCCTGGAGATAGGGTAGTGCTAAAATAAAAATCACACCCAGGAATCTTGCCTAGCACTAAGGTGGGGAAAGCCAGAACAAGTGATATTGGTCACCACCACAGCTGCAAAGTGCAAGGGAATCCCCAACTGAACCCACGCAAGCCACACTAAATGGATACCAGAACCTGACGAAGTTGAGGCTGAAGGTTGTACAGCGGAAGGGTCTCAAGAAGTTGATCCTGAAGTAGTTGATGAAGAGCAACCGAGCACCAGTCAGGATGAATGGATCCCAGTGGTTGACATACCTGAAATCAGAGTGAGAACAAGAAGCCAAACATACCTAGATAGTCAGACTGATAGTGAGGACGAGATGTGAATAGAAGAACTACTCAGATTCCAGAAATGAAAGCCAATGGTAATCATGAGGACGACCAGATAAGGAAAGAGCAATATACTCAGACCAATGAAACCCCTAACAGAACTCACGAAACCCCTAACAGAACTCCATTGTCTGAGGAGGGACAGATAGGCTCTAGACAAAGCACACAGGCGGAGGACAAAACAAGAATCTGCAAGACCTGTGCAGGACCACACAGGATTAGTCAAAAGGATTCAGGACGAAGATAAAATTCCAGGCCCAGCAAGGTCATATCCTGAATCAGGTACGAATAGGCTAGAAGGATCAATCCAGGTGGAAAGGTCAACTGTATTAAGCCGTGGAATAAGTGAGTTAGAGAGGAAACCTGAAGTTCACAAAAATAAAGTTGTGCCACAACTTAAGGAAAACAAAAAAATATTTGAAGAATTAGAAAGCACAGTGCCAGCTAAAAGACTCAGAAAAGGCGATCAATGGCCTGGTGGAGTTAAAAGTTAAAAATATCGTCTAGTTACAATCAATGAAGAACCTGAACAAGTAGATGAAATCACAAGTCAAACTGAACTGTCTACAAGTAATCCAAAAAGGAGAAGTCCACGCCTGAAAAAGCTGAATCTAAATTCAAAGGCCCTGAATGGACATACGTCATCCTTGAAGAGTTCGAAAATCTGGAAATCAGTGATGACAGTGATGAAGATTTGATTGCTGATCAAGACATTGAAGAAGTGAGGCAAACTTGAAATAAAATGCAGGTGTATTCTGTGTATAATTCTCAAAGAAGGGTTAAGCCTCCTTAGCAAAAATGGCTGATGGAAGTTACAGGAAACTTGAAAATAAGTTGTATAAAGACATATTGTAGGATATGTATATGTAGTGTATTGATAGTACAATAGCAATACCGTACTTGATGGCTGCTAAGCAAAATGACATTAGTATACACAGAAAGATAGCGCACCACAAACAAGAAAGAGTAGACTTAGAAACACCAGATGAGACAGAATTACCTCACTCTAAAAATAGTAATGAAACTGAGATGAATGTATTTGCTAGTCTATGAGTACATTATGTATAGACCATGCAGATTAGTGATGCTCATGTCTTTATGAAATTACCTTCTTCAGTAGATGAAGGTGTCACATACCATCATTTACCCTTGACCTATGGTATTTCTTGTAGCATATCAACTAGTTTGTTTCATAAAACTGGAAGATTGCAGTATTATTATTCTAACATAGATGTCATTTTTTCTGAAATTCCTGTCCGTAGAAGAATGAATCCTGTCCTTAGTAGTAAAGACTCACAATTCATGGGTGAATATTTTTTAACAATGGAAACAATAGATATAGCTAATGCACACTAAGACAATTTAACATGTAGACTACAAGAAGAAGAGAACATTTTCCTGAATTTAGTGGAGAAGAGGAGACAAGATTATCATAGAAAGGCCACCGAACCGAAACCCCAGATACCCAAGTGGGCTGAAAGGGAGGAGTTTATGGCAACTGGCAAACCTCATGCTGCCAAGTCTGTGGACTTTGAAAAGAAGGGGAACATCTGTCTCCATAGAAAGAAGACTGAGTATAACAATGTATTCATCTGTTCCAGTGAATGTGAACACAATTTCCTCATAATTGGGGGTTGGGGACTAAAAGAGGGAACTGATCCAGTATTTCCTGGAATCTATTACATTTGTGGGAACAAAGCTTATTTTAAGCTGCCTGATCATTGGTATGGGAGCTGCTATTCAGGAATAGTATTCCCAAAAGGATACCATATAAAAAGAATCACTGGAAGCAATGAACACGAAAATGAACTAACGCGATAAAAAGGGCTAGTTTTGCAGAAATTGTAGGTGATATATTTAGTGGAGTGATACCTTCAGTGGGAGGGGTTCTGAATACCCAAAGAATCTGTAAATTGTCTACAGTGGTGGATCGCTTATCAACTGACACTGCTGGAGGATTCTTATTGATCAATACCGAATTGGCTGCGATCAGATCAATGGTTTTACAAAATTGACTTGCTCTAGATATATTATTAGCAAAAGAGGGCGTAGTCTGTAGCATGTTGAAAGCGCAACATTGTTGCACTTACATACCTGATAAATGTGTAGAAATTGAAAGGCATGTAAGGAACATTACTCATCTGGAACAAGAACTAAAACCACTGGAAGTTGATAGTGCTAGGAAGAGACTAACTGATGGTCTCTACTCTATTGGTACTTGGATCTCTAATGTAGGTAGAAGTATTGTAGGTAAAGTACTGATGCCAATAATGGGAATATCACTAATAATATTGGTGATATTGATCTGGTGCACATGCTGCAGAAAGAGAAAAAGGCACACTGTGAATGAGAAAACGAAGAAAAGGAAAATTGAGGAGATTCAAATGGAAGAGTTAAAGGGGAATATATACAAAAGAATGAAAGTTTTCCAGAATGAGAATGGAAAAAGAACTCCCAAAGTAATTGAAGAAATTTAACTGGGAGAATGTTGACTTTGGCATCTGGTTCATTTTTAGTGAGGATATAAAATATCATCAAAGAGGGGATTGATGGAGCAAGGTTTCACATATACCGAAACTTGCTGGTACTCCGCTCTCTCAAAATAACATATAATATATTAATCAACATGTTTTGTTTACTAAAATCTACATTTCACAACACTTCTAGTATCTACGGGAAGCACACCTATGTGCTTTCACTAACAGTAACCAGAGTGTCTTAATATGGCCGCCATAAACGCGGGAACTTTACTGCGCATGCGTCCGCCACATCTACGTGGTGTGACGTACTTTTGCTTTGGTGGGAAACTCTTGCTTCTGCGCACTAGTGCCAGAAATGGCCGCTTTAAATCTCACATGCCAACGCTTATGCTGCTGCTTGTACTAAACTTGTTCGTTCTGCTTAACTATTAATGCAAAAGTTAAATAAAGTAATGGAGTTAGAGTAGAGATAAATGGTATACAGTGCATTCATTTATTTTTGTATTCTAATATGTTTCTCTATGACTCTGTTACTAGCTCGTATTTGGGCCTGAGGGGTGTCTTGAATCGCCATTTTGAAACCCTTTCTGCGCATTAGCTGGGAGAAACGAGAGACCTCGAACTGTGGCATTGAAATTGTGCCAGGGATTGTCTTACCCGCGATGCGCCTGAGAACCTCACCCCACGACCTGGGGAAAAGGAAGAAGTCTTACAAATTGTTTCAATATTGTATGCTAAAATCAAACAACATTGGTGGGCGGAATAAAATGGTGAGAACATAAATCATGGGTGGGAACTTGATCAATTCAAGTCAACTGAGATGATCTCATCTTAGTATGGTGTGATGACCTCTCTTCGTCTTTCCAACCAATCACTGAAGGGGAACACATACATTTGCAACATTTAGGGGTGGTACATTGCCCTCGAAATAGTATAACTATTTTAGATAGAGAAATTGTCCGACTTGTCCGAATAGGTGACCTTTCACTGACCCAACACACTCAATAGGCAATCGAGAGCAGAGGTGCTGGTGGAGCACTCAGTCAGAAGAATCAATTACACAATCCAGGTACTAATTTGCTTTTCCTAGAGAGAGGGGTGTAACGATGGCGTTGCACTTAGCTGAGGTCACCTGTCCTGATCTGCACCTTTCTTGTCCCGTGGGCACCTGATTAGTCGGGAGCCGGGTCCTGATCCGGATTCCCACACTGAGGGCCCATTCCTCAGGGCTGCAAGGACAGTCTGGGTAGGCAGACAGCGGGGAGGGCTGCTTAAACCTTGACACCTGTGTCCAGAGGGGATTCCCCCATAGACAAGGGGGGGGGGGGCTCCCATCCTCTCTTTCCATACCACAGTCTGAGCCCTTGCAATTAAACAACCCCCTCCCATTCTCAAGCTTTGGTTGGGTGAGTCTAATTCGGAGTCAGAAGTGGAGAACTCTCCCACTGTAGGCCAGTGGGCAGCGTCCCCAGTGCAGGGCAAAAGGGCACCCAATTCTCCAAAAAGAAAGGAGGCAGCGAGTGGCAGCTTCTACCCACCACCCTGAACTATCCCCAGCTAAAAAAGCACCCTCATTGCACCCTCCTCCCACCATGGACAGATTCAGTCCACCTCACTATAAATAAGAAAAATAATAAGACCAGCCTTCGCCGCCCCGTCCCCCAAAACAAGCTTAGCATGGCAACCTCAGTCTAGCGCTAACCTTCGACCCCACAACAGACCAGAAACCAGAGGGGAAAAGGTTATTAAAGGTCTCTTGGTAGAACAAATAATGCCACAACCTCCCAAACGGACATCGCACAAAAATACGGCCAGCCTCCCTCACCAGCGTTGAACCACACCGGACACAGTGACCTACAACCAGAAGTGCGCCTCTCGATCTACTGCACACTCCCCTATAGTTGGTTACACTATCCAATGCCCTAAAGATGCGACACAGAAGCTCACCTGGAGTGAGACTCTGAGGGGGGGTGGAGTTCAGAGGAGGCTCCGGTCAAGTGCTAGTAGAAAACGAGTGACTGTTGAAGGGCGGTGGGGATGGGGTGGTATGCAACCCACCTTCCTCAATGGATCGATAGGGAGCTTTATATCTAGGAAATACACCTTATACAACCCCCGCCAGGGAATCGTGGATGGTCAATGCTGTGGAAATCGAAAAGAATTGGGGCTAGAATGAGCTGAAGACGTCTTGTTTGTGGCATCCATTTTGTCAGCTATGTAATTCTTCCGTCTTCACTGCTGCTTGCCTTTCAATTCTGTTTGTGTCATCAGCTTTAGTTAACTCCTTCAGTACTGAGCCAGAGCAAAGTATGAGTTCAGAAAGGCCTGTAGCTGCTAGAATGCACCTGTTTGAGAATGTAACTGTATACCATTACCTACTGACGTAAGCAGTTCTGTTTCATCTCCCACTCTGCTGACTAAGTGATATCCATCTGCCCATGTTTGTTGGTAGCTATTCCTATGAATGCTTGTACCTTCTATTTGAGTCTACATGCTTACTCTGCAACAAACTCCGTATAAAAGGCCCATTGTCTGTTTATTCAAGTCACTACCTCCTGGAACACTTGAAGGTGTTGCATGGACGTTGTCACACTCGTGAGTGAACACACTGGTTATTTTGAATTTCAGCTTCAGTGTCAATCTCTATTTTATTGGTCTGAAGGACAAATGGACAAAGATTAGGGTGACCCCTGCACTGGTGTGCCACTAAAAAGGCACATTTCCACAATGCGATGTGTACAGGGGCACCTTCCACCGCTCCCAGGAGCCCTATCAGCCACTATCGGCTGGTGGCTGAACCCAGGCTAAGTGACCGCTGAGCGACCAACATAATACTCCATAACGGGGAGCCCCCCCCCCCCCTATCTTCACACTCCAAGGGACTCCAGGCGCCCACTTTCAGCAACCCCACCCTTCATTAGAACTGACATACAGAAACTCCTGAGTTCGAAAGAATGCTGTAGTAAATGGCTATTATTGTGATGAAGCTATGGCATAGAGAATAAGTCCTGCTAAAAAAAAATCCTGCAGGAGCCCCCTAATCCAGTTCTAAAACTGCACCCTAAACCCTCAAAGACCTGCAAAGAACACAATCCGGCTGAACGCCCGGCGAGTACTTTAACCTTTACAAGACTAACAGCAAAGCTAATTTTGAAAGACAAGTAAAGCACCCGTCACAAACAAACTTTTTTCATAATAAATTAACAAACTCCATCCATATCCTTAATTTTTTTTTTTTTTTTTTTAAAAGAGTGCTTACAGACTAATGAAAGGAGACAGTCTAACACCACAAGTAAAAGATCCAGTCCTGTTGGGCTGTCACCATAGGAGACAGGGCAGTAACAAGGAGGGAATAAAAAGCCTCATTATCAATTGGAAACCAGCGTTTACCATGGACAATGACACCAGCCAATGAAAATTATCGGCGGGGCTTCCACACCACTTCTAAAACATACCCTACTACAGCATGCCTCGCAGAGCGAGCAGCGCATTCGCTGCAATGCTAGGCTCGACCTAAATACTAGGCTGATTCAGTTTGTGCCCATTTACTTGTCAGAAATCGGAGTACCACATACAAAGTGAAGTGATTTAACTGATCTACACCCTAGGATCACAACTGTTCATGGCTGTGTAAATACTATTTATACGTTTGATCCAAATAGATCAAAACAGTATTTTAAATTGTGATCTGATCTTACTGGAAGCTATTGCTCCTTTATACATGTATTATCAACTATTACTTGGTAATGCACACCGTCACGCATTGGGCTTTGTCCATTTGTTTTTAACATGTCCTCAAACCAGTTTTGTGAATAGCCTACTATGAAATCTACACTACATACAACTTGCCCCCAAACCTGCATACTGAATAAACTATAAGTGTATCTTTTTTTAAGGTAATTTATACATAGAATGAGCAATATATAACCTCATCCTCTCTGGTCTCATTCCATACACTGAATCGAAATCATATTGAATCAGACAATAGACCTGTATAGAAAAAGGTACTGGGAGTGGGGGAGGGGGCAGGCCTGGATGGAGTAGATCTGAAATCTCAATTGTATAATAGACTTGGAGTTAGGGGTCCCCCACTCCAAGGCAGTTAACCGACTATGCTTACTAGCATAACTGTAAGTGCTTGTCATATGGGTGTGGCAAACACAGGTCCAAAGGACAGATAGAAGTAGATGTTTGAAGGGTGGCAGAGGCAATTCATAGAAAAAAAGTGTTTCTGCAGAGTTGGTGCAGTTGTCATGATTATCCCAAGATAAAACTTCCCAATAGTGGAACATGAAAACCACTACCTTAAATTCTATATTTCTAATATTTTGTCAGCATCTAGACGTTACTAGTGAGGTTTGGCTTCACCAGAGGAAAGCTTGGGCTAGTAGAAGAAGGCCGAAAAATCACAACAACCCTGCAGCGATAACACATTTGTTGTCCGAATCCATTTAAGGTTGACCATCCTTTTGCTCTCACACATGTTTATACAGAGTAGTCCAGTGAACAAAATACCACATGGTCTATCGTCTATGTCCAATACTATGCAGTAAAACCATACTCTTCTTTGCTTCCAGTTTTAATTTGCTTTCAATGATAAGACTTTTTAGACTGATTAACAGTTTGGCTGACAGGTACTCCGTCACATTGGTATATAATACACTTGTAATAAGGTGGATTGGATATCCGTCACATTTGTGACACAGAAGCCCCCTGCCAAACTCTAAATCAGGCCCTTCATATCTTGAAAAGGGTCAGAGACGCTGCCACAGGTACCATCAGGTGAGAGGTCAAAAAAGGGCAGGGTTGCAATGACGAGCTCCGTCAGAGTACCCGAGAGCATTTAATACATTTTTCAAATAATATTTGATACTCTGGTCTCCATAATCACGTGAAAATAGTGCTCTGTAGCCCACAAATAAAATGAATTGCTTTCATCAGAATTGGATATATAGTTAGGTTAACTAGAACACAGGTTGGTCTACATATTAACGCAGAGGGTCATAAAGAGAGGTACTCATCAGACTTGGCGCTACATGATGGAAAGTGTATATTAGGCAAAAAGCACCTTCATCTATTTTAAGAGAGTTATAAAACAGAGACTGGAGAGATTTGAAAGCCAGGACAAATCGGCAAAATAAAGAATAGAAGTGTTCACATGCAGGATTTAGCAGTGCTTAAAGACAATACTCAGTTGCCAGCTTTTTTGCCCATGATAGTGAAGAATGAGAAAACGTTATTTCCATATAACACTAGAGCAGGAAGCTGCCCATTTATATAGTATATCAAAACGTGGTATTCTGGTTATAGAGTCTGGGTGTCCCCTATAAGTGGACAGAGGCTTGCTCTAGCAATCCCAAGGTGCTCTATCTAGGGTAGTATGGTCGAACAGCCGTAAGCTCATCAGAGAGAAGTCTTAGACATTTGTTAATAACAGAGTCAATAAATGATGCACATACTCAAAAAGGAGATACACACCAATTTAGAAAAACAGAACGTGTATCTTTATACAAATTTTGAACCCAAGAACTTAGTTACCATGTAAGTACTTTTTCATAATAGACTTTTTACAGTTTTATTGCAGTTAATCAACAGTGTGTTTTGACACATAATGCTTTCCTATGGGAGAAAGAACATTTACTGCATACATATATTTGTGAGGCGTTTCCATGGGACCCCTTTCAGACGTGAGGTGTTAGAGGAATAAGGGCCAAAGTTGCACCAGCAGATCGGTTGTATCTGCCCCGGTGAGTCTGGGTGCAGAGGTGCTGGATGGGTTGGTAGCCTAGTATGCTATGCCTTAGAAAGGAAGGGGGGTCATCTGGTAATAGGCTGCAAGGGTGTGCTTTGGAACAAGTCCCAGAGCTCCCAATGGGGAGGCCCAGGTGGTGAGGGTCCTGAGAGCACAGGGGAGCAGACGGTTTCTTCAGGCCCAGGCGGTTCGGGTGCACAGTGTTTGTGGTCGGGTAGCTCTTGCACGTGAAGACGCTAACTGGTGTCAGTGAGGTCCAGCAAAGAGGACAAAAACAGGACAGCTGGCCAAACTCTGTGCCAGCCTCTGTGGGACTTATGTTCCTCAATAGCTTGTCATCAGTGATGTTGTTGGAATCCGGACTGAACTGTCAACAAGGGCTGGTCGCGGCAAGGGTCCAGTACCCCAGGTATTGGTGCAGGTGTGCTTGGGAGGTCCTGGTTTCTTCAGGCTTGGCAGAAAGACAGATGTGACCTTCACTGCACTGACCTCCTTCTGGGTGGCTATACTTTGTGAACCAGGTAGAGCCCAGCTGCTACAAACCGGACTTTGCGGTAAGTACCAGCAGGTGAGTAGCTCCTCTACTCCAGGGGAGATGCTGGCTGCTTGGCTAAGGACTGGCAACCCTCCGGGGCTTGTGGAGGATGCACAGCTGCTGGACGAGTTGGGTCTTTACAATTGTCGAGTCTCTGTGTGGCAAGCAGGGTTTGGCACCAAACGTCCACAGCAGTTATCAGTTCTTGCAGGTTCGGCTCTTCAGTGTCATCTTCTTTTTAGTCAGTGAAATATGAAGTTCTGGATTCAGTGAGCACCCTAAATACAAAATTTAAGAGCGCTAGGGAAGTGGAGAGGAGTAACCAAGGGGCTACCTACCCTTGGGGTCACTACGCCCCGTATATGACCACTTCCTGTGGGAAGTGGGCATAACCCTGTCTCAGTTTCCGAAATTCTGTCATCACCAAGACAGTGGAATTTTTCTTGAGTGGGGTACATCAGGCTGTTCAACTTTAGGGCGTGGCTGTCCTGGGTGTGCTTCACACCAACTTCGCTTACTAATTTCCTGCCTGTCTGGTGCCAAATTGGCCTCAGAGTAGGGGTTGTCAACTCCCAGGTCTAGGCGACGCCAGGGTCACCTATTAAAGGTGGCATGGCTTTGAAGCCTCCGGCCTTCATATATCGATTGCTCAAAAGTTTGTTTGGAGGAGGTGAACAACACCTCCTGCCAGAGCAGGCATTGTTCCTGGTGTCAAAGCGGGGCTCTCACCTCCTAGAGGGTCAGAAATGTGTCTTTGCTGGCAGGCTTGACTGGTCCGGTCAGCCAGCACACAAGTGGACTAGTAGGTTTCAAGTGGTACCCTTAGGTACCAGCCGGGTGCATGTATTAATAAATCTATCACTGCTGTCTGCGTGAGTCTATTAATTTGAGATATGTGATACCAAACATCTTTGGTTTCAGTGATACCATCATGTAGCTAGGGAACTCTTAATTACCAGTGCCCAGTACATATACTCAAGATAACTTCAGTTCAGTGGTAATGTCTAAGAATTGACTTGGACATCACAGGGGCATATCTGCTCATGCAGCTATATCCCCACGTTTACATAATGCACCATGCCCTAGGGCTGTAAGGCCTGTTGTAGGGGATACCATTAGGAGTTAAGAAGATATTTATCGTGCAATGGAAGCCAATATGGAATCCGTTTGGTGTTGATTGGTTGGCTCCTGAGACTACAGACTGAGCCTTGTATTGCCCCTTTACTCAAATGATATTATGGGGATGAAGTAGAACATCTGCATTGCAGGTTCCAGGAAAACAGCTATTAAAAGACAAATTACTGTTGTGCAACAGTTAGGCTATAAGACTTCAAAGTTGATAAAACATTTTGTCTGGGCAAAATTACTTTGATCAGTCTGAGCTAAAACCAAGATTTTTGCTAATTCTAAAAATTATGTTGCAAACATGGAAATCTCTGCACAAATTCGCTGGACATTGTTTAGATTCCAGCATGCAAGGGGATGCTAAAATGGGGCAAGAAACCCTTTGAAATATTTTTAAATAGAGCTTATTAACCGCTGTTTGACCGGCCATAAAGCACTTCAATGCCTCGTCAGGGGTAGTATGCAGAAGAAAAAGGTTCATTAGTTGTGGTCCTGGTGCTGCATCGTAGTAATCTTCATTGAAGTCATAAACACTGAATTCTGCCCTGCCCGTGTCCCACTGCAGAAAGAGAGTGAAGCTCATTTACTCTCCTAGCTGATGCAATAGCTATTAGGAATGCTATTATTATGCCTCACAAGACGCCCCCAGAAAGTCTGCCTTCCTCACTTCAACGACAACGGGGCATACAGGTACAGATACACAGTGCCGGGCATGCAAACGTGTTTACAGAATTAACGAATTGTGGCATAGTAGCACAGGCGATATTGGAGTGAGGAGATGCGCTACAACGACGAAGTTCATCAGACCACAGCGCAAAATGGCGGGAGGCTTCGGAAATAACGGCCGGTGAAATTCAATGCAGATACGGCAGAACTGGCGAAGGCATGACTCCGGGGTGCCTCAATGGTACAAAGCATCTGGCTCTGTAAAATATACACCCAACGGTCTATCTGCAAACACGACGACTGTGTAACTGGCAGTTACTCACACCATGCCTGACCCTAAGATGGCGGCATTTTAATGAACCATCCGCCTAACATAAGTAGGAATTAACTGTAGATTCTGAAATCGAAAAGGACGAGGAAGCCGAAGAACCGGGTAGCGACCAGTCACTGCGCTAAGAACATCGAGAATCCACTTTCAACCCTCAGTGGCGAGGCGATCCGCGGGTCCAAGATGGCGCCCACCCACTAACCACTCCTGAGACAGCCCACACAGCCAAAACCAAAGTGGGGTGCACTGCGAGCCCGCCGAGCCCGGTGATTGCATTGCGAACACGGGGGGCAGTCCTGGAACAGAAGAGAAACCCCCCCCGATACCACACCCGACTGCAAAGCCGAGAGCACTGTGAGTGCGGCAGTTTCAAGGTCAGTGAGGCGACCCCTACGCCCCACCACCATCTCCTTCTGCCCTGATGAAACCCTGAGTGAGTTCAGTAAGGGGGTAGTAGCGGGGAAATCCAGAACCTAGACACCCGCCGAAAAAGAAAAAAAAAAAACGAAACCCAATACTAGGCAACCGCCATTTTTGTGTGGGAAGTTTTCTCAACAAAGAAGCGAGCTGAGACGGAAGTGAGTGATGTAGAAAGCGGAGGCCACAAGAACAAGCTCCTCCCCCCAGGGTCAACACCACGAGTGCGAGTGAGCGTCACAAGATGTTTGCAGCCATCGCTGAGTAGCCAAGGCTCTGTGAGACAACACAATACATCAGGGGAAGAATAGTGAGCAGCAGACTACCAGCGCAGGCAAAGAAGTCACACAACCCCTCCCCCATGAAAGTTAAGAACGCGACGTAGTACCAGGTAATCCCTGGCGAACACCACATGAGCGAGTGGGCGGCACAAGTGGAGAGTTGTGAGCTGTTGGCAGACGCCGCCGATTAGCCAAGATTCGGCGAAGCAACACAGTACTACGAGGGCAGATTAGCATACTGATGATTTCCTGAGACCCTCCTGCGCATTTCAGCTTTGATGTGCCCCTGCGTGTACACCACCCCTGCTGGGAGTTCCAATGCTGCAAACTCTTCTAGGCTGAAACATCCCATGATAGCGACTGACAGCCCCGGGGAGAAAAGCTGAGACCTAGCTACTTTTGTATGATGGCCGGTAGAGCTACCACGCTAGCTATGGGGAAGATTGACTTTGGGCTCCCTCCTTTGACTATTCAGCTACCCAGCCGGACTTCGGGCTAAGGCTCCCGCGTCTCTCCTGACCTTACCTTCCCCCTCTTGCTTCCCCCAACACTCCCCCCCCTCTCCCCTGCTACTCTTTCCAGCTTTTGTCCTCTGCCCTCACATGCCCTTGCCCTTTGTCCCCACCCTGTTTTTCTGTGAACCTCTTCCCTCGCCACCTGAGACTGAACTATTTTGTCTGATGGCTGATGGAGCTACTTGGTTTAGCTATAGGTGAGATGGGCCGTGGATTCCTCCTTGGTCGTCACCTACCCAGTCGGTCTTTAGACAGACTTCCTTTCGTCTCTACGGTTGTCTCTTCCCTTATCCTCACTTTCCCTCCTCCCCTACCCCCCTACTTTCTCGCTCCTCTCTCTCTTCCCCTAATGTATTGCTGATTGTTTGATATAATGTTTACTTGTTTGATCTTTTCCTGATATATTGTTGAACCACATTGTTGCACTTCCTTTCTTCTCTCCTGCCGTCTCCTACCGCATCCGCTCTCTATTTATGTCTCTCCTTCCCTCCTCTCTCAATGTATTGGGACTGAACTATTTTGTCTGATGCCCGATGGAGCTACTTAGTTTAGCTATAGGGGAGATGGGCAGTGGATTCCCTCCTTGGTCGTCACCTACCCAGTCGGTCTTTAGACCGACTTTTTTTCGTCTCTCCTTATTGTCTCATCCCTAGCTCCTATCCCCTATCCTCCGAATCTCTCCCCTTGCCTGCTACTCTGCCTATCCCCTTGTCCTTTGTGCCCTTTGACTGAGCACTCCTTCTCCCCTTGTTGGGGAAAGATCAAATATTTATACTCTGGAGTCTCAGCGAACCCGCTGAGTGAGTCCACTGCGCCAAGGGAGCGTCTCACACTTGAGGTTTGGTATGGCACCCCTTGTTAAAGCACTCCCTCTCCCCTTTCTGGGGAAGGATACAGGATGTAGGCCGTGGAGTCTCAGAGACCCCTCTGAGAGAGTCCACTGCGCAATGGGAGCCTCTCACAACAGAGATAGGGAAGTAATACCACTTCCCCTGGGATCACAGCTTACTGGACTTTGGATGTTTGCCTTGACTCGTCTACCGGTTTGTGTCCCCGTCACCATTCCCCTCCTCTTCCCATGCGGTGTCTCTCACCCTACCCTCCTCTTTCCCGCCTTCATTATCTGTCTACTTCCCCTACTCCAACCCCCCCTCCCCTGAATCTCTCACCTTGCCTGCTTTCCCCTTACGTATTTGTGCTTATTGTTTATCTCGACCTTACAAGTAACTATGTGGCCATGCTCTACGAACTATGTAACCTTTGTAACGATGTAACCTGTAACTAGGATCTGATGCTCATGTAAAGCGCTCTGATACCTCTGGGTCTAACTAGGCTATATAAAACTTTTGAAATAAATAAATAAATCTCGCACCCCTAGCACACCATTTTCGGAGAACCACAAAGATAGTCCCCCAGCCCCACCCTGTTCAATAGCTACAGGACTCCTCTTGCAGACATCGTCAGACTACACAATATCAACATCATCTTATAATCCGATGACACCCAACTCGTCCTCTCTATCCATGAACCCCACCCAAACCACAACCGACTTCCACAACTCCATGAAGAGCATAGAAACATGGATGATGTACAGCTGCCTCAAACTGAACACTAACAAGACTGAAGTCCTGATCTTCGGTAGAAACACCGCCCTCTGGAATGACTCCTGATGGCCCACTGAACTTGGACCCACCCCCACACAGGAAGACCCAGCCTGCAATCTCGGCACAGTACTAGACAGCCAACTCTTCATGAAATGAAAGGTAAATACAGTTGCCTCAGCATGTTTCATACAATCCACATGCTCCGAAAGATCTTGAGGCGATCCCCATCAGCACCAAGAAAACAGTGACCGAAACCCTCATCACCAGCCAACTCGACTACGGCAACACATTATATGCTGGCACAACCTCCAAAATTATGCCGAGACTTCAGACGATCTAGAACGCAGCAGCCAGGCTAATCCTTAACCTGCAACTGATAATCAAAAGAGAACGGACACTGGTATCTGCAAAAAACCATTAGTTTTTATCGAAAACCCTCATAGACATCCTGGAGTTATTATAGCGGTATATCTTTTCATCCGCCCCATCAGGAGTCTTGGCATCGTCATAGGGTCAACGATTAACGTGCAATATGCCTGCCTCACCCGAGGCTACTTCTGGTGAATGCAGAAGTGTCCAGAAATGAAAAAAGGAAATCTAAAATATAATGACTCAGCCAGAGGAACTTGGCTTTTAATATAAAAAATTGACTGGTCACTACTATTAAAAACGAAATTGAGATATTGAGGTAGTTGAGTTACTAAACTACCATATCATTATTGAAAGAAGTCGACATGTTTCAGCTCGTCGAGCCCACAGAGGGTCAGTGGAGCTTTCGTCAGGACATAAACAAAAAAACATACAAACAAAAATAGATATGTATAGCACATACACCCTTTATGTGTATGGTGAAGATCACACAATGGAAATTCCAAGCTGGTGTTTTCTGAAGTTAGGTATCCAACAGGGTATCAGAGTCGCTTCTGGATTTTCTCCATGCGGCATCAATCTGTGAGCCTTGTGCTGACTCTGCCCCCGGCTGTGGGCAGAGTCAGCACAAGGATGTCTATGAGGGTTTTCGATAAAAACTAATGGTTTTTTGCAGATACCAGTGTCCGTTCTCTTTTGATTATCAGTTACTAGTTAAGGGGAAACGAATGGACTCTTTATCCTCCTCCCTCCTTTTTGTTTGATATCAGTAATCCTTAACCTGCCTCAACATGTATTATTAGTAATTGCAAAATGATGTATATAGCGTACCAAGTTATGTTGGTTGTTTAGTTAATAACTATTAAAAAGGTAAAAATACAATATGGCATGGAGATATGGGCCAGGAATGAATACATTTGTATTACCCTCTGAGGTGGGCAAATGGTTGTATAAGGCCCAAAACTGAATTTTAAAAAATGCACACTGATCAAGCTCTTTATTTATACTGTGAATTGATGGTGGATATACCCAGCTGTCCATTGAGGGCTAGTTCGGAATGGAAAACAGCATTAAGATGCCAGCTGTTAGATAAATGCTGGTCCTACTGCTGTGCACAGGTCAAAAATTCTTCGCTCGCATATAGGCAAAAACTAACAATTTAAGTTTGCGCATCCCTTTTAACTCACAAATCAATGCAAAGCATGGTTCAGCCAGGACAATGAAGTGAAATGAAAAGAAGTAGAATGCCAAACATAGGATTCCTTTATGCGGCATGGTCCTGTCATAAACTCCCTAGTGTTTGAGTTGTTGAGCAGGCATGCTAGAGACCCTTGCCGGCTATGCCACTGTTGGGTGCCATCATGGTTTTGCCTAAAGCAATGCATTGGTTCTCTTCTATGGAATTGTTGCTGGCTAAACAGCAGGTTGCTATGGTGTGGATGCAGAGTACTATATCCTAGCATAAGCAGGTGATACAAGACATGAGCTATTGTAGAGAACAAGCTCAGATTTATGCAGCAGACCTACACCCAAAGACACACCCTAGATATGTCTGGGCCCGCTCCGTGTTTACTTTCTGCAACAAGACGGCACTGATAATGGTTGCTGTTCTGTTCATTAGTCATTATAGACTTGTGCATATGTCCCTCTATGAATGCACTGAAGGCTATTTTCATTTATTTTCATGTTACATCTGTGAGGGATTGTGCAGACTACTGTATACAATGTACCCGGTTACCTGTTGACACTTGGTGTCATGATTTACTGCTGTCATTTGTTATAATAGCAACAATAAAACTGTTACTATATCTTTTTATTCAGAGTCATTGTGCCTGATAGGCTACCCACAGGGTGATTTTTCATCATTAAATCAAATTAACATTAAAACTGTATAGAAATTAGGGCTCAGCGCGTCGTGGTTGAGATTCCAGACACACAATCTCGACTCACTGCACCACAAAACATAGTCGACGCATTTGGCCAACACTACCAATCGCTTTACACATCCCAAACAATGCATACGGAGGAAGAGGCTGCCTCGCTTTTGCGCAATATCTCGATGCCATCACTTACCGAGGAGGGGTGCTCCGACCTCGATCTCAACATTACAGTTGCGAAGGTTGCAAAAGCTATTCACGATCTGCGTGGGGGGGGAAGCGTCGGGACCTAACGGCCTGCCCATTGAGTTGTTCAATCTCACAGCGAGCAAGACGGCGCCCTATCTCACCAAAATGTACAGCGAAAGTAAAAAAAGGGGGTATCCTTCCTGAGGATCAGAGACTCGCCAACATTGTTGTCATCCATAAAGTGAGTAAGCCAGCCAACAAGTGTTCATCCTATAGGCCCATTTCGTTGCTTAACTGTGGAGCGAAAATTCTAGCGAAAGTTCTTGGGTCCTAACCGGCCTGTCCATCCGTACAAGTCAAGATTTATGCCTGCTAGGAATACCTCCCTCAACCTGCGCAGGCTCCATGGAGTACTATGCTGGGTCGACACGATCAGGGAAGACGCCGTCGTGGTATCCCTTGATGCTGCATTGGCATTCGACACCAAAGAATGGCCCTACATGTTCGCAGTGCTCCACAAACTGGGTTTTGAGCTGGAATTTATCAACTGGGCGCGGCTTTTACACCATCAACAAATTGCCCAAGTAGTCATCAACAATAGGAAATCTCCTGTTTTCAGTCTCGGTAGGGGCACCAGACAGGGTTGCCTCTTGTCACTGCTTCTCTTCACCTTGGACCTAGAGCCTTTTGCGACATGGGTCCGCCAGGACCCCGTCAACAGGGGCCTTAAATGGACGTCAGGCTGGGGGGGAACACATCTCACTATATGCAGACGATATCTTGCTTTATTTGGCCTCCTCGGGGGTATCCCTCAATGTGGTCCTGGACATATTCAGTGTGTTTGGTGGGTTTGCGGGGTACACAATAAACTTGTCTAAATCAGTGCTCTATGTCCTCTACATCAAACGGCCTTTGCTTACTCTGGACTGCCAATTGGCAGAAGCAGCCAATGGCTTCAAATATTTAGGGATCTGGGTCTCTAAAGATCAATCTAAATTCTACAATTATAATCTCCTGCCGCCTCTAGAGCGTCTTAAATCAGACATCCAACACTGGAAATAAGTTTCCTTTGACTCTTTTGGGGCACGTAGCCCTATACAAGATGATGTCCCTTCCCAGACTCTTATATGCGCTACAGTACACCCCGCTCCCTGTTACCACTTCGTATTTCAAGGAACTAGACTGTATCATCCGGGACTTGCTGTGGGAGGGCAAACCACCTCGTATTGCAACACAAACTTACGCTAGGATGGTTTGCTGGGGGCTTCGGGCTCCAGGATATCAAGCAGTACTACTGGGCTTCGCAACTCCCATCAATCAACCAATGCATGTACAGACCGCAGGGAAATCCGGCCTTTCAGATTGACAGGTGGCTCCTTCCAGGGGGTGGCTTCAAGGGTGCTTTATACGTACGATATTTGAGGCCTACTCTGACCAGCCCGACCGGCCACGCTGTCTACCAGGAGCCTGGGCTGGGAGGGCAAACTCACAAAGGCCACGTCGCTCTGGCACTGCAAACAATTAGGTAGGCTGATCCACCCGAAGGGCTTTGATAGATGGGCCCACATAGGGATCTCCAAGGTGGGTGACTTATGGAAGTCGGGTGAGGTGGTCCCCTTACCCCAGTTGTATCAAGAATACGAGCTAGCCCAGTCTGAATAGTTCAGATATCTCCAAATTTTACATGCTTCCTAGGGGTAGTGTGCTCCCTGAATCCTCCCCACTCGAAGACAGGATCCTGGAAGGCGACCTACCGGAGAAAGCCATGGACGGCGACCTACAGGAGAAAGCCATATCACTCATTTATAAAAAGCTCAACAACATGGCAGATCCCCTGACCCGCTTGAGAGCCAAGTGGGATCACGATGTGGCGGGTTTCGATGATGAAGTGTGAAAGACGGCGGTGGCCTCCCCTCTGGAGGTGGCCATCTCCACAGATCTTACTTGTTGGGCCCCTGATGGTCAGCATGGGTTACACTCTGGACGGTGGCTATGTGCAGGGATGTGGACAGGAGGGAACTTTTATTCATATTCTTTGGGAGTGCGCAGTGATCCAGAGCTATTGGGAGGGAGTTGTGCGTCAGATGGAGGAGGCGCTGGGGCAACAGATGAACTGTAATATTAAGGTGGCTTTGTTGAACATATGGGACCCTACTGACTTGAACTCCAGGAAACAAACATGGGTTTACATTGGGGCTGATGGTTTCTGGTTGCTAAAAGAAATATTGCCCGGTTGTTCAGGGCTCAGAACCCACCGAATACAGCCGACTGAGGCAAAGATATGGACAGGTGTATGGTTACCTAAAAATCCATTTACGAAGCCAGGGGGTGCCCGAACAAGTGAACGCAAATATGGGGGCAGTGGAATGTCCACAGGGGAGAAACTTGTGAACCTCCGAGATCCAGAGAGGATATTAGCAGTGGGGCCTATTTCTGTACATTTAGAAATGTCCACTTTATTTTGTGATATGTATTTTTCAGGGGGGGGTGGACGGGGGGATGGACGGATGGATGGATGGCTCAGGGGTCCAATAATTATTCAGGTGTTTATGACTATCAATAAAGTGCCTGCAGAACTATGCAGTAAACACTCCAGCCACAGAATCGCATAAATCCAGTGGTCCTCATCCTTGCCCAATGTTTTATCATCAATTTAGTAGAAAAAAAAAGTAAGCAAAACCTAAACATTCTAGTTTCATCAGTGCCAACTGTTAGCAGAGCTTTGAAGAAAACGGCATCTCTTTTTCTTATATTTGCCAATGTTATTATGTATTATTCTGTTCCAAAGGATTTATTCATCTTCATTGCCTTTGTTATTTATTACATCGATTTCCTGTTTATGTACTGCTTAATGTTGTGTTTACTGTCTCAATAAAAATTATTTGTTTTTTAAAACACGTAACTAGTTACTGGTCTACTGCGGTCCTATACAGCCATCTCGAGATTCAGGCAAAATTTACAACTACTCAACCTTGTGATGTCACCAGCACCTTTGATGGCAATGCAGAACCATATTAAAAAGGTACCAGCACATAACCTCTCTATATAGTTACATGGATACATAATCAAATATGGTTCTATATTGCCATCAAAGAGTTTTGTTAACATCTTCAACCATGAGCCAAAAGATCAATTGTTTGCCTACGCAACGGGTACCTGAAGATGGAAGTATTTACAGGAACTCATTACATATGGTCCATGTTTGAATGCATCCTGCATAGACTGCTTCACAGAAAGCTTCCGTCTAAGATGGCTAGCCATCCCATTCTCTCCTGGAAGTCTACTCAGATCTTCATCAGCTCATCTACTGCAGGTTCCCTAAGTTTTGCAGATCCCTTTGGGGTGACGGTTACTTCTCATATCGGGCCCCCAAACTTTGGAACACCCTACCTTTGGAACTGCGTGTGCTCTCCAATGAGCTTTTATTTCGCAAGGCCTTGAAGATGTGGCTATACAGCATTAGCCCTGCGGAGTGCCGACTTACACAACTTTTTACTTCCTTCTGACTGTTTCTAGCGTGGGGAGGCCTCTGGGTAGCCATACCCTATATAATAGCTACTGAATAGAATACTTGTGCAATGTGCACTCAAAAGGTTATTTTTTTTTAAAACAGGCAGATGCTTATCGAAAACACGCTTTGCTTTGTGTGGAAAAAGAAAAAAAGACGGATTTCTGAAGTTTTGGCGTGCAACGTTTAGTCAGGAAAGGACTGTAATAACAATACTTAGGTATTTAAACATTCCATGAAGAGGAAAACAAAGGACAATGTTGAAGGTTATCAAAGTTGGTTGGGCTTGTTATTATCTGGCACTGTCATGTTTAGAGATTAATTAGACTGAGGGAAGGTAATCAGACTGATATTAGGCATCGTTGTGGGTGTACCTCATATTTCTCAGGAATGATATACTAGTGAAATAACATTTTGCAGAAAAACAGAAATTTTGAATCCACTTCGATTTATGCAACAACAACAAAAAAGGACACACACGATCACTCATGCAAACCAATTAACAAATGCGCAGCTATGTGGTGAGCATTTAAAGCTAATGGGTGTTATCAAAGCTGAAGTTCTAGAGGGGTTGTTTTAACGGCAATGGATGATAAAAAGCGAAATTCGCATATTTTTCCGTTAGGACATCGTAAATTCCATAAATATTGAGGGCATCATAGGCTGATCTATGGACAGTAAAGTATGTTAAGGGATGAGATATGAATTCATAATGTAATAAGTTTAGAATACTGTAGGTTGTAAATGAATAATTTAACAGTTACCAGCCCTCTTACAGTGGAAATCCAGAAAGTCTAAACCAGCTAGCAGAGATAGCACTGGTTTCAACACAACTTCCAACAGGGATAAAACAATCATAAGATGAAGACCTTTTTAATGGATATACCCTTGGAAAAAAGTAACAGAAGTCAGTTAACCAAATGAAAACTTACAGCTCTTATGAGGCCAGTCCCAGTTTCCATTGAACTTAATCTTGTATCGCCAATCTTGACTGCAAGAATCTGGGCTCCGGGTGCAATTCCGTTTCGTTCTACATCATCTGGAAAGTAGCCAGCCGCGATACTAGCAACATGAGTGCCATGTGCCCCTGGAGAATGAAAGTAAGAACAGAGTAATTTAGATGTGGTTCTTAGCAATTAAACATTCAGCAAAATAATGGAAAAAAACGAAAGGTAATTTCAAGGTTGTTCAATGAGCAAAGATAAAGGAGAATTTGTTTTAAAAGGAGGAGTTCTTCTACAGAGCAAAGCTTCACTTAGTCCAGCAAGACCCTATTCAAAACAAAACATTATCTTTCAGTAAAAGAAATCTAGGAATTTCCCTCAGCAGAAGAGCTAACCCTTTAACAGGAGGTTCTATCTTCCTACGGAACAAGGTACATACCTTCGGTACCAATATTTCTAGTGGATAATCTAACTGCAGATTCATCAACTTGTAAATATTACCCAGGCGTCAGACTGGCTTCGGATACTTTTAGAACAGTACTTCTGCACGCGGTAGGTGGAGTCAAGTAGCTCCCCACTGTAGGAAGCTGGCTCTTTATATAGTATATTAAAAAGAGGTATACTGTGCAAAGGGTCCAAGCATCCCGTACAAGCGGACAGGGGCTTGCTCTAGCAATCCAAAGGTGCTCTCTTAGGGGGTCTTTTGGGCAAGAAGCCTTAGGCTTATCAGAGAGGTGTGTTAGATATCTGCTGCATGGACAAGGTCAATAAATGATACAGAAGACTCGATAAGGAGATCCACACTAATTTATACCAAACCATGCGTATCCGTATATATCTTTAGGCACCAAAATCATTACAATCAGGCAAGTAAGTTTTGAGTTAGAAATATGTACAGGTTTTAAAAGTCGACACTTAATGCAATTTCTGGCGCGGTAATTTACAGCGACTTACAGAACCAATCTTCCAGACTTAGGGTGAGTATGGGGCAGGGTCCAAGGCAGCATAAACAGGTCCCCGTGGGTAGCACTGAGGCAGTTGGGTGCAGAGGGTGCAGAGGTACAATACAGTGTTGGGTGCCCCGGTAAAAGGCAATTGAGATGGGTCCTGTCAAAAAGAGGCTGCAGGTTTAGACTAGTGAGGCCAGTCCAGCTGAACCAAAAAGAGGGCTCAGGTCTCATGATGCTCGGGGACTTGGGGACACCTTTGATCCTCTTCTCCTCGGACCAGGGCGGCCAGGTGTAGAGGTGTCCTGAGACATCTGGTGTCTGCCACCAGAGACACTCGTGGTGGAGGAGGCCTGCACAAAGAGCTGCAGGAGACGTAGGGATGTCCATAGTTAGCAAACCCAAGGTGGGCTTTGGCTCTGGAGGGTCTGGGGACCACTGTGGCACAGTTGGCCCACATCAAGCCAGGCTAGGGGGCACGGGTGCAGTGGTGTTTGCTAATGTTTGGGTATTGGTGGTCCAGAGTCCTCGCAACTGTTCTGGGGGGCCTGCAGGTGAGTAGCTCCACTAGACCAAGGGAGTTCCTGGGTCTTGGGTGAAGGCTGGAAGTCCCCCCAGGCTTTTGGAGACACAGGCACCAGCAGGATATGTCTTCTTTTGGCACAAATGTCAAGGACAGCAGACAGGCCAGCAGGGTTGGCACCAAGTCAGCTGCTGGTCTTCTGATCTCGCTTCTTGTGGCTCTTCAGCGTTAGCCTTCTTCTGTCAGGCTGGCAGAATCTGATTTTACGGTGCCCGTGGCTCCACTTAATATTACATTTAGGGCATTAGGGGAGTGTAGGATGGTAGCCAATGGGCTACTTATCCCTGTATGACCACTGGATGTGGGAAGTGGTCATAACCCTGTCCCAGAGTTCCTAATTCTGACATCAGAAAGACGGCAGGCTTTTATATTTCACGTCCACATCAGGTAGCCCACCTTAGGGGTGGAACTAGCCTGAAGGTGAACACGCCTTTGGGAAAGTGCCCCTTTTTGACAAGGTCAACCCCACTTTTTGCCTGGTACCTGATGGGATTTCGACTGGAAGTGCACTAGGTTCCTACTAACCAGGTCTCCAGCGTCAGATCTCTTTCCTCAAAACTACACAATTGTGTCCCCTTTTTCGCAATACTTTTAGCACTCTGTAAGTGTAAGAAAGTGTCTCAGTATATACTGGACCAAAGTAAGGTACAGTGTGCACAGAGAAGCCACAGTCCCCAGAGGTTTGGAATAGGCTAAAGTTAGATATAAACTTACTCTCTAAAGTGGTAGCTTGGTCGAACAGTAAGGCAGTATCAGAAGACAGTGTAAAGCATATGTTGTACACACTCAGTCAGCAAATGTCTCACACACTCAAGAACTGAACTCTAGGCCAATTGTTTTGTATCAAAAGATATAGTTGTTTTATTTTAAAAACAACAAGGTATCAAAATATACTTTCTCAGAATAAGATACTTTAAATACTTTTTCAAATAGGCAATAGACTTTTTGATTACAATAGTTAAAGTTGTTGCAATAGGCAACACAATTTCAAACACAAAGCAACATTGAGCTCAATAGGAATTTGTAGATGAATGCAATTAGTTACTTTGTAGATTACTTTTCTAACCACAGGACTGGATCTTAGATTCAGTCCTGGGACATTTCCTGTAAATAGTTAAGCAAAAGCATTTTGGTTACAGAGGCGATTTTTAAGGAACATTATTGTATTTTAAAAGTTAACACAAAAACTTTTTCCCCTAGAATCACCAATGTTATCCTATGGGAGGAAATTCACTTAGCAGGTAAGTAGTGTTATCGTTACTTTTTCTAACTAAGGGTTGGATCCTGGATCCAGCCCTGGTGCATCTCCTGTAAACAATTGAAAGAATGCGTTTAAGTCATACAGGCGATTTTTAAGGAATATTTGGAGTTTTTGAAAATCGACACTTGGAATCTTTTCTGGTGAAAACCATACAATGGCTTCCTATGGAAGGAAATTCAAGTTACTGGTAAATTCGGTTAAAATTACTTTTCAGGGTCAGTGCTGGGCTAACAGGTGCAGCACTGGGTTCTCTCCTGATAACAGGTGAGTAAATCGGAATTCGTTGTTCAGCTGATTTTAGATGAATATTTTAAAGTTTCAAAACTCCACAGAATTTTCAAGTGAAACCAGTCAATGTTTTCCTATGGAAGGAAAGTGAGTTATCGGCATTTGGGTAAGTACTCGACTGGCAGAGTTAAGGTTCTGAGCATAGACTCAGGGGTCTCCCAGGGTCAGGTAGATACAGTTGGTACACCCTCAGCAGCACAGGGGCAGCTGGATGCAGAGGTAGTTAGGCCCAATGTTATCCAATGAGAGGCAGGGGGCCTTCGGTTGGTGGCTGCTGGCAAGCAGGCCTATAGGCTCTGGGCTCTGGGGTACTTGCTCAGGGCAAATGGGGAAGTAGGTGAGGACCAAGGTTGCACTGCCAAGGGCACTCGGGCGGCTGGGTGCAGGGTTCTTTTGAGCCATCAGGCGCTCAATGTTATTCAATGAAGATCTTGGAAAGCGAACAAAGGCTGCAGGCTCGGGGACGGAGATTCTTCAGGAGCAACCAACACTTGTGAGAGGTAAGTTGGGATCTTGGAGGATAGGTAGGCACCCAGGAGTTTGGCACAGGGGGCCTTGGGCACCGGGCGCAGGGGTGTCTTTTAACGTCGGTAAATCTTACTCTCTGCTGGTCGCGGTTGGATAGGTCCCTTGCTGTGAGGCTGTAGGCGTTGTCTGGGTCGTTGAGGAGGGTCCTTGGGCACTGGATTCCAGGTCAGAATCGCCAGGGGGACGTCCTCAGGGTCTTTGTCCACTCAGGCACAGACCGGGCTCGGCGGGTGCAGAGTGTGCTGGATTCGCGGTTCCTGGCTGGCACCAGGGGTATTGCTGTTTGAGCAGAACCACTGTTCATGGGAGTCCCAAGAGGTTCAAGGCAGGCAGGTACTCCTGGGTTTTCGAGGTTGCTGTCTGCAGGAGTCGCCGGGATTTAGCAGGGGCAGGTTCAAGGATCAACAGGCCTGTAGGGCTGGGACCAAGTCAGTTGGTGCTGTCCTCTTGTTAGCAGCTGCACGGTGGGTCTTCTTCTTGATCTTCTTTCTTGTTTTCGAATCGGGATCTGAGGAAGGAAGGCTCAGGGTGCCCCTAAATAATAAATGTAGGGGCGTTACTGGTAGGGCAAGGGCAGGGACCAATAGGTCCCTGTCCTGTGGTGAGTACACCCCTATCCTGTTCCTCTCCTGTTGGAGGGGGGCATCCTCAAGATGGCCGGAGCCCAAAGTTGTGCTTAACCTTGCCTCCCCCACCTGACGGGTGGGGTTGGCAGGGCTGGCACACCCCTTCCCTTTCTTTGTTTCTCCCGCCTGTGTTCCCGCCAGAGTGGGGGTCAGAACCGGTGGGGGCCAGTAAGGGGCCCGGAGAAGCTCACAAAGGTGGCATGCCTTTGAAGCTCCCCCTGCCCATCCTGGGGGAGGAGACCTAGCACCTCGTCCCAGGATGTGCATTGTTGCAGGGCCAGGAGAGCGGATGGCTCTCTACCCAGGGGTACAGCAACATGTCTGCTGTGTGGCAGCCTAAGCAGCCGCTCAGTCAGGACACTGGTAGTTGGTTAGGTTTCAGGGGGCATGTCTAAGATGCCCTCTGTATTGCTTTTTACATTAAATCGCACACTGGCATCAGTGTGGGTTTAATGTGCTGAGAACTTTGATACCAAACTTCTCAGTCTTCAGTGTAGCCATTATGATGCTGTGGAGTTCGTAATGACAACCTCCCAGCACCATATACTCCGAATGGCATCACTGCACTTACAGTGCCCAGGAATGGCCCTGGGTACTGTAGGGGCACAGGGCTCATGCACCTGTGCCCACACAACTGGCATAGTGCACCCAGCTAGAGGGGTGACTGATGTATGCCAGGGCAGTGTGTTTGTGGGCATGGCACACAGGGATGTGTGCCATGTCGACTCTCTGTTTAGTTCTGTACCAAGAGACTCAGCCTGCCAATGCAGTGTATGTGTGTCAGGGTACAGGGCCCCTAAGGGTGGCACAATAAGTGCTGCAGTCCTTAGGGGTCTTCTCTGGTCACAGTGCCCTGGGTACCTAGGGTACCATTTACCAGGGGCTTACCTGAGGCCAGAGACGTCAATTGGGTTTAGGCTTTAGTGCAATTTTTAGGGAAGGAACACAGGCCTTGGGTACCTGATTAAATTAGCAGGGACCCAGGGCACACCAAGGAAAAGTACCTTAGGTAGGAGGCAAAACAGTGTGGGGGGGGGGGGGGTTACTGCAACAGAAACCCACTTCCCTACAGTAAGTCCCTTGTAAATGGCACCCCTTGTAACTAAGGCCTAAGGTACTAAAGAGGGTCCCCAAGGGCTGCAGCACGAACTGTGCTACCCTAAGGGTTCCCTCACAACACTCATGTAGGGCTGTCATCGCAGGTTGCATGTTTTGGTACACACAAAAGTAAAAATCTGGTTGAGCTGCCTCATTTTACAAGCCCTCTCAAACTGCTGAGAGACGTGTGAGTGAGGAGCGGACTAAACTACCAGCCTCATGCTGGGAGGTGACAAATGCACAGTGGAGGTTACTATAAAGTCGTTATTAGGACCCCCCCCATGCACAAAGTTTAACTTGACTCATGCGTCACTTGGGACCATAGAAGACATGTTTGACCCGGAGGTTTACCCTTGATTTACTCTAGTGCTTACAAATTGATTTTGGTGGTTCCTCTCAATGTTTCGTTTATGTCCTGATGAGACCCCAATGAATTAACAAGTTTGAAACGCCCTGTTGATACCATCCTTTGGCAAACTAAGTGAAAGCATATATTGCATTCTGTTCCTGTCACTTGACCTTCTGCCATTGTGTTTTGTCTACATTTTAATTTATATTTTTCTTTTGTATGTTTTGTGAAACTCTGTCTGCACCAGTTGTATATTGTATTTCTGAATCATTCTTGTTTTATATGAATATTTTGCAATAACATGTTTTTTTCAAACAGTTGCTGTGGGTCCCTTATTTTTAGTTAATTTTTCTTTAACCCCTCCCGTGCTCATGATGAGCTCAGCTCGCCATGAAGCACGGTTGCGCTGAGCTCGTCATGACACGCGTGACGCTCACACGCGGGGATAATGCGGGGATAATTCCCCCGCTGTGCTGAGCGTTCTAAAGAAAAGGGCGTGGTCATGACAAGCTCAGCTAGTCATGAGCACAGCGCCACCGTGCATCATGACGAGCTGAGCTCATCACAAGCACCGTGGAGCTGCACGCGCACCCCAGCGCCACGGGGGAACTAGCCCCGCGGGGAAGGGGTTAATTAATCAACTTAGATTATCTGTACGTGCTGTGATTTTAGTGTTTTTGTTTAAATTAACTCCCTGAAACATTGAAGCTATACTATGTTTTGGGGCTCCAGGTTCTGGGGAGCATGGCTGATTTGATTTGATTTTATGTTTTCTAGAGCGCGCAGCTACCCTAAGGCATCCCGGCGCTAAAAAAGACCACGGTGCTGAGGGAAGGAAAGGTCAGAAGGTAAGCTCAAGGGAAAAGTAAGGTTTTTAGGCGTTTCCTAAACCTGAGGTGGTTGTGTTCTTGCCTCAGGGAAAGGGGAAGGGCGTTCCACAGTCTAGGAGCATTATAGGAGAACATGCGGCCGCCTGTTCTGGCCTTCCTAATTCTGGGGACATTGGCGAGGGAAAGAGAGTTGGATCTTAGTTGGCGACTTGACTGATGTTGAGTCACCAGTGTCCTGAGAATGGGAGGGCCTTCATTGTGCAAAATTCTGTGAGTAATGCATAGGGTCTTAAAATTGACCCTCTCCTTTACTGGCAGCCAGTGCAGACTTCTGAGAGCTGGTTTAGCCGAATTCCTCGTTGAAGTTCCTGTGAGGATTCTCGCCGCCGCGTTCTGTGCGCATTGAAGCCTATGGATCACCGAGGCTGGGGCTCCCAGGTACAGGACATTTCCGTAGTCCAGTCTGGAGTTCACAAGCCCCTGCAACAAGAGTTTCCTGGACTGGAGCGGAAGTAGATGTAAAATCTTTCGAGCCATTTTTATCAGGCCGAAGCAGGTTCCCGCCGTTTTTCTCGCCTGAGTTTTGAAACTTAGACCCTGGTCAAGCCATATCCCTAAGCTCTTAACTTCGGACTTGGGAAGGGGTGGTGTTCCCATGCACGGTGGCCAAGGAAGGGAAGTGGGAATTTTGTTGGAGGTTCCTATGAGGAGAATTTCCGATTTTTCCCCGTTTAGTTTTAGCCTTGATTCGCACATCCATTGATGCACCTCCTCTAGACATCTGCTCAGGTTGGACAGGGCGTTGTCGGCCTGGTTAAGGGAGACGATGAGCTGGGTGTCATCAGCATACATTATTGATTTAATGCCAAACGGCTTTACAACATCCTCAAGGGGAGCCATGTAAGCATTAAAAAGTGTTGGGCTCAGGGAAGATCCCTGAGGCACACCACACCTAAGAGACTGAGCAGTGGAGATGGAGTACCCGTCAGCCACTTGAAAGGACCTGTCTTTGAGAAAGGATGATATCCAGGCCAGGGCGGAGTCGGCCACTCCCATTAGGCCAAGGCGCTGTACAAGGGTTGCATGGTCCACCGTGTCGAAGGCGGCACTCAGGTCGAGGAGGATCACTGCCACTGATCCTCCTGCGTCCAAAATGCCCCTGGCTTCCTCGACAACGGCTAACAAAGCGGTGTCAGTCCCCTGTCCTGGTCTAAAGCCTGTCTGGGACATACGGAGAAGATGGTTGGTCTCTAAAAAATCCGAAAGTTGCTGATTTGCTACTCGTTCGGCTATTTTACTCATAGCTGGTAACAATGAAATTGGTCTGAAATTGGAAGGGTCTGTGGGATCTAAGTGTGGTTTTTTTATGAGAGCCTTAACTGTGGCTTTTTTCCAGTTCGCCGGGACTATACCGTTTTCAAAGGAGGCGTTGATCAGTTTAGTAAATAGGGGAGCAATAGTAGGAGCAACTAGCTTCAATTTACTAATAGGGGCTGGGTCTGATGGGGAGCCACTTTTGACTTTCTGTAGAACGTTGAGAAACGTTTCAATGGAGATTTGGGAGAAAGAGGTTAATCTCGGGGTGTCTTGGAGAGGGGAGGAGCCAGGGCGTGCTTGAGTGGAAGAAGGGGTCGGAAGGGAAGTTAGGATTTTAGCAATTTTTGCCGAGAAGAACTCTGCCATTTGATTGCATTTTGTACCATCCACGTCTGGGGAAGATGGAGGGTCTTGTATTTTGGTAAGGAGTTTCACTATTCGATAGGTCTCTCTCGCGGAGTTGGCAGCTGAGGCTATTTGCTCCTCAAAAAAATTGGCCTGTGCAGTTTTTAAAGCGTTTTTATACAGTCTAATATGGGTTCTATAGTCACTTTTGTCATTTGTATTCCAGTTCTTTCGCCACCGGCGTTCAAGCTTTTTGCCCTTTCTTCTTAATTCGCGAAGTTCTTCCGTGAACCATGGTAATTTGGACCATTTCCTACTGGATGGGAGAGTTTTAAGAGGTAAAACTGAGTCGAGGGAGTCTTTTATCCAGTTATGAAGTTGGATTTCAGCTGACGAGGGGTTAGGGTCTACTAGGGGAACCGTGGACGCCAGTGCCTGATCCCATAAAGTTGTGTCCAGTTTTTTCCAAGGACGAGAAGGAGCTCGGGGGAGGGGGATGTCAGACGATTTGCCTGGAAGTTGAAGTTTAAAAGGGACCAGGAAGTGGTCTGACCAGGGAAGGGGCAGAGGAGTTTGTACAGTGAGGGTGGAGAGGTTGGAAAAGATGGGGTCCAGTAGCCGACCTTTCGTATGGGTGGGTTCTTTGTTAAGGAGATGAAGATTAAGGGAAGCCAGATCGGCTTTTAGGTCAGTTGCAAGTTTGTTGCTTTGATCGTTGAAGTGGAGATTTAAGTCTCCAAGGATTGTGAAATTAGGGGTCACACAAGCCCGAGAAGAGATGGCGTCCGTGAGTGAGTCTATGAAACCCCCTACCTGTCCCGGAGGGCGGTAGATTAGGGCCCCAGAAAGTGTCGTAGATGGTGGCAGGTGAAGGGAGAACAGAACGTTTTCACTATCCAGAATGGGGCTGTCTTTAAGTTGGCATAAAAGATTATCACGGTAGATGATCGCAATCCCCCCACCAATACCCTTCGGTCTATTTAGAGATTTAATGAGGTATCCGGGAGGAAGTGCTTGATTGATGTCTGGATCCGTGCTAGGGGAAAGCCACGTTTCTGTTAAGAACAGAGCATCTAAGCCCAGCTCTGCTAGTAGTAAGTGGATTTCTGTCTGATGCTTTGGGAGTGACCTACAATTCAGCAGGGCCATTTCAAGATGAGCCTGTTCGGGAGCCTGTTCGGGTTGGGGGGATGGGGATAGCCTATAATCGCAGCTAGGGCAGCCGATAGGCTCGGTTTCTGGCATAATAGTTTCCTTACATCTAATGTTCACTGGTTCCCTGAGCTGGTGCAGGGTGTCGAGTGAATATTTCAATCGAGGGCAGTTGTGACTAGCCTGGGGTATGGGCTCAGGGCTCGGTCTGGCGCGGACGGGCGCAGACGGGCTTACCTTAGGCGCGCCTTCGGCGCGCAATCGTCGCGCCCGCTGCGCTCGTCCGCTGCGCTTCCTGGCAAGGCACATGGTTTATAGTCAGGAGAGGAGTAGTCAAGGGGGCGTGGCCGCCTGAAGTGGGCGTGTCTCTAGTCGCGCCTCGCCCTCGAGAATGGCGGTGGGAGTGACAAGCGTTGCAGCGATGAGCTCGCTGTTCGTGAAATGCTAAGTGCAATGAGATGATCGTTTTTTTAAAAAAGTACAGAGTATCACACACAAGCGTTTTAAAAAGAAGGTTTGTCTCAATCTCTCCCGGCTTCCGCCTCAGGAGTCTCGTAGGTCTTAGTGTCGCGCTTTCCAGCTGCGCGCACTATTTATAGTGTGGTCAAGGGGGCGTGGCCACCTGAGGTGGGCGTGTCTAGTCGCGCCTCGCCCTCGAGAATGGCGGTGGGAGTGACAAGCGTTGCAGCGATGAGCTCGCTGTTCGTGAAATGCTAAGTGCAATGAGATGATCGTTTTTTTAAAAAAGTACAGAGTATCACACACAAGCGTTTTAAAAAGAAGGTTTGTCTCAATCTCTCCCGGCTTCCGCCTCAGGAGTCTCGTAAGTCTCTGCCAGTATTTGTTGCAATTACACATCCCTGTGTGTCACGTCCCCTAACACTGAATGTAATATTTGTAAGTCATCCCTTCAGTAGGCCTTAGAGCCCTAAGATAGGGTGCTTTATATTACATGTGAAGACATATCTGCATGAGCAGATATACCCTTGTGCTGGTCAGTTCCATTATTGCCAGTGCAAGTGAACCGGGAAGCCATTTTAGAACACGTTCTGGATACTGTTGAAAACGAGTTCCCCAGCAACATGATTGCTTCACAAGAAATAGTGATGTTTGGTATCAAACATCTACCAATAAACCCAAATTGATTCCAGCGTTGGATTTATTAATACATGCACCCAGAGGGTACCTTAAGGATACCCCCTAAAAAGCCACCAGCCTCTGGTGAGTTGGCTGACTGGTCTCTACCAGCGTGCTGCCAGAGACAGATTTTTGACCTCGCAGGTTGAGGGCCTTTGCTCTCAGGAATTTAGAAACAAAGCCTGCACAGGAATTGTGTGTTCACATCCCCTCCTTCAGGATGACCAATTGATTAGCACTCCTAGGCCGGCGATCTTCAAAGAAGCTCAACTTTGAAATGCAAATCTGGCTCCCCTGACAGGAGAAGAGGCCTACCCCATTTATCCAGAGCTCTTTAACACCTAGACAGGTGGGAAATTAGCAAGTTAGGATGGAATGCCCACTCTCCCAGGCCAGTACCAGCCCCTAAGGTGGCATAACCTGATGCAGGTACAACTTTTCAGAAGTGGCCATCTTTGTGTTGGCACACTTAGGAACGCTGAGACAGGGTTATGCCCAATACACACAGGAAGAGAGCTTATAGGGGGGCGTATTGACCTCATGGGTCCGTAGCCCATTGACTACCCCCCTACACTCCACTAATACCCCTAAATTCAGTAATTAGGGGAGCCCCTGTCACCAGTAAAATGAGATCCTGCCAGCCTGAAAGACGAAGAGTAGCATCCAGCAAGAACTGAAGACCCAGCAACTGACTTTGCGCCACCCTGCCGGCCTGCAAACTTCGACAAAAGACAACTTATCCGGAGGCTGCTGAGTCCCCAAATCCCGGGAGACCTGCCAGCACTTCACCAACGAACCAATACCTCTCGAGAACTAGCAGACCTGCTGCCCTGCATCCTGCAAGCAACCGAAGACTCCTGAGATGACTTCATAACAGAAGAAACCTGAAGCCTCAAGACAAATTTGCACAGTCGCTCAAAGCCCAGGTTGAAGTGGGCCAACGGTGTCATCGTGGTCCCCCAGCCCCTATAGAGACAGAGTCCACCATGGTTTCTCCCCAGTGAACTCTCCGACGTCGCCTGCAGCCTCTGCACACAGACTCCCTCTAATGCACCTGCTCCTGGTAAGAAAAACCCGACACCTAAGGACACCTCTGCACCCGTCTCCCCTGGGCCGTGGAGAAGAGAGCCAAAGCTGTTCTTGCATCCCGAGCATTATGAGGCCTGACCCTCCTGCTGGTTCAGCCCAACTGGCCCCCCAGTCAAAGTCTGCAGCCTCTTTTCGCAAAGACCGATCCCCATAGAGTAACACTGGGCACCCGAAGCTGTTCTGCACCCATGCCCACAACCGCCTTAGTGCTGCTGGTGGTGTTCTCCTGGTGCTTCCTTGGACCTAGCCCACCACTCAACTTAACTCCTGGAGATTGGTCCCATAAGTTTCTGTACTGAATGTTGCATTGACCAAGGGTGTGGATTTTTTTGGGATAATCACATTTTATTGAATTTAAGGCAAACAAACACGCATGGCAAGTGAATATTTACATAATTGAACTCAATACTACCCACAATTTCAATCAACATGGAAAGCATGACAATGAAAAGAAACAGCAAATCATTCAATGTCTTCCACCGCGCCCAACCATTTACCCCACACCGATATTTCTTAGGGCATCTGCGTGCCATGTATAAAACCTTTTCTTGTGTCGTGCACCAATCCACTCCCCTGCGCCACATCCCCAGGTTTGGTGGTTCGGGGCTGATCCATGCTACCGCTATGCCGCGCTTAGCTACCACCATGGCAGTATTGAAAAAAGTCTTGTCATTTCGGGACCCGTCCGTAATCCCTAGTAGGGAGTGACGTGGGCCATGAGGGACTGCCCACCCCAGGACTTCTGTAAGTTTTTCTTCGATGGCCCCCATAATTCGGCCAGCCGAGGACAGGACCAGACCACATAGAAAAAATCTGCTGAGGCCTGGCTGCACCTTGTGCAGGCAGCACCATGGAGTAAACCTGCTTGGTGAAGGTGCAGTGGAGTTAAATAAGCGGAACGTAAATAACATGATTGGATTCACCTAAGTTTGGCGGAGGCGGTGATTGTCTTGGCCGCCATGAGTGCATCCCCCCAGTCCACCTTGTCCAGGGGGCTCATCCATTCTACCCACTAGTCCTTTAATTTATCAAGGGAGGTGGGAGTGTTGTTGATTAGGGTGCGATATATACGGGAATTGCCCCCCTTGCCCATGTCTCACAACAGCGTCTGGGCCTCAGTGGGGCTGTATTCCGGAAGTCGGGTGTCGCTGCTTATGTGGAGGGCGTGTCTGAATCGTAAATATTTGTAAAACTGGGAGGGGTGTAGGGAATAACAGGTGCGCATATCTTGAAAGGAGAGCATATGGCATCTAACCCAAACGTCCCCAAGTTGCGTAATGCCGATGAGATCCCATGTTTTGAACCCCTGTGGGCCACTTACTTCCCGGAGCCAAGCCCCATGCCAGAGTGGTGTGCATTGGGCCAATTTACCGGACAAGCCGGTGTGGCGCAGCGATGCCCGCCAAGCTAGCAGTACGGACCGCGTCACATCGGGCAGATGGGATGGGATGGCTCCCCCATACATCATGGGCTGGACATTAGAAAAGCCCACTCAATTCCATCCGGTAGGCTGGGTCAGACCACCCCCGTTGAACCATCAACAGGCGTGTGGCTAAAAAGTATAGATACCGATGCGTCATTCCTATGCCCCGGTCGTATGAGGGGATCCGACATGTGGATAGCGCCAGGCGTGACCTCCCACCGCCCCACATAAATTTGGTAACTAAGTTGTCCAGCTCCTTAAACCAGGACCTAGGGAAGCAAAACAGGGTGTTTGAGGACGTAAAGGAACCTGGGAAGGGTCAACATTTTAAATAAGGCAACCCGACCCAGGGGATTCAGGGGAAGAGTCTTCGATTTTTGAAGGGTCTCTTTGGCCTTTTTAACCAGTGGGATCACGTTAAGGGACCAGCCCAGTTCCGGTAGCATAGTAATCCATATTCCCAAATACTTCAAGGAATTGCGCCGAAGCGGTATATTAGACTGCCAGTCGTAACAGTCCCTGGACAGATGTAGCGGAACCAACACAGATTTCCCTGGATTCAGTCGGAGACCGGACGCCTGCAGCAACTAGAGACAATGTGGTCTCGAGGAGGCGGATTCGGCCAGAAAGAGTAAGACACCATCCGCGTATAGCGCGCTCTTGTCCGGGTCGGTGTTTGGCCACGCCCATCCCTGAATGCTGTCATTAGCCTGCACTAGGGACCCCAGGGGCTCCATCGCCTGGGCAAAAAATAAAGGCGAGAGGGGGCAACCTTGGCGCGTACCACTGACAATGGGGAAGGTCTCAGACAACACCCTGTTCACTAACACTCATGCGCTTGGTCGCACATAGAGTACACTGACCAGCGCCTGGAAGTGGGGCCCGAATCGTATTTTGACCAGCACGTCTAGGAGGTACGCCCAGTCCACAGAATCGAAAGCCTTTTCGAAATCAATGAGGAGAACTAAATAGGGAGTGAGTAAGCGCAGAACTGCAGTGCGCTTCAGCCTGTCAAGGAGACCATTTACGTTCCACGACAGGACATGTAAAGAAGCCCTGATCACAGCATCATCGGTCATGGCGGGCGGTATCTGGGCCTAGGCCATGCTGTCCCACGGGATTGAGTGAGTGCACGTGGAGGCAAGTATGAGTATGGTGGGTCAGGTATGCTAAGAGCTGATACAGTCCCTGAAAAAGAGGCATACGGTAGTCCATGTAAGCTGAAACAGGAAAACAAACAAAGCAACAACAATAAAAAAAAACTAACCGACCCCCTTCCCCCACCCCCCACTTCGGGAACTGAAGCTTCTGTCGACCCCCCATTGAACTATACCAAACTAAAACGTCCGGATTGGGTGCGTGGAGGACCCTTCCAGATGAACGGATAATCAGTGCATTGGCATTCATTAAACATTGCGTGTGAACATAAGAGCCCACCAGGAGTCTGTTGACGCCCGATGAGGTGAGTCACACCCCCCCCCCCCACACACACACACACACACACACACACACACCCACGGTGATGGACCGATTTCTGAATCTGGCAGCACGGCCATTAAAGAGTGCTGGAAAGTTCCTAATCCTCTTGGGCCAATGGTAAGGAGGAGCCCGGTAAGTTCTCAGTGGAGCGATGCCTATTGCGTGGCGGAGAACCTGACTGGCTGGGGGAGTTGTGAGGATTAGTGGCTGCCGCACTCTGGGATCTGAGCATTGGTGCTTGTGATTGGCGCCATCTGCGAGACCTCACGCGGCGCCAGCGTCCCAGCGATCTCCGCCCCCCGGGCAGCGACCCCCTGCGCTTCGGAGAGGTGTCAGGCAGGTGGCGGAGAGGGCGCTGCTCCGTCAACCATGTCCAAAGCGCCATAGGGCCGATCACGCCCTCTGATGGCGGGCCTCCGGACCGGAGCAGCAGAAGTCGCACTGCCCCGTCAGGCGCCGCCAGCCCCCCTCAATACCACAACTCTCCTGACGCCTCGGCCCCGTTGACCAGGATTCGCGCACACAGAGCTGGCCAAGCTGCAACATTCCGCAAATCACTGGAGGCCACGGTAGTGGGTGGGGGGGGGGGGGGGGGGGGGGGGGGGGAGGGGCACCAAGCCACACCCGCGCTGCTGCCCGAACAGACAGCTGGTAGTAGTAAGCAATAGTTCCAGGGTTGGAATGCCCTTTTGAGTCTGTGCAAACCTACTAACTTGCATATTTTAAGGGTCTTCCTCAACTCTTCTGTAATCTTTTCCCATACTGAGATATGTTGGAAATTTACTCCTGACAATGGCAGACATAAACCTACTTCGAGTTGGGAAAAAAGTGGTTTGAGGGACAGTGAACTTGCAAACATTCAGATTTTGTGCACATCTACACATACATATTTGCTCATGCTAAAATGCAGTTCACAAATATTTTCTAGGAGTACTATTTCTTGCCCTAATTCTGTAAATGCTTGTGAATTCATGAAAGCTGTACAGCTGCACTTAATGCAAGGACATATACCATGGGTGCCCTTTTGACATTTTCTCTAATAATTGTGCACCTAATTTGGTCTGGTGTTAACAATTAACTTTTGCGTTTATTAAAATGCTATCTTTCTGTATCAGCTGGCTTAACTGTGACAGCATTCTGCTCTTTCACAAGGAGCATAACGGCACGCAAAGTAGTTTTGTTCAGTGCCAGTAACTACTGTGGCAGTGTGTGCTTTTTGAGACCAAAAACTATTTTGGCTTTTGCCAATGTTTGTTATAATGTTGAGGGACCGGCAGCTCTAACACCAATAAGGTTTTACAAAAACCATTCCAAAACAAGTCACACATTGACAAAACTAAAAGCTTACCAGGGGAAGAGGTGTGGCGGCGCGGCCAGGGCGATGTGATTCTGGGCAATAGCTTGCTTAATCTTCCCGAAGGCCCCCAGCGCCTAGAGACCCTTACGGGTGATTGTGCGCTTTACAAATGTGGATTATTATTACCACCAAGCTCAGACCTACTGGCTTGCCAATGCTTGTTTATTTTAATGTTTCCCAAAATCTTACTGAATCTTATTGAAACTGGTTACAATGATTTTCCATTAGGACTATGTTTGGGAAATACTAGCATGCATCAACACATTTTACTAAATGATGCAGCAAAGAAACGGTACATGCAATTTTACAGTAGTTTAGCTAAATGTTTTTTTCCTACTGTCTGGGGCAAGGTCACCAAGGACCAACTGACTACCACCCTCGCCCTGAGACCACCCGCCGACCCCACCAACCCAGACACCGCCGCGACCAACCTCAAACAGTGGATCAACGACTGCGCCAACACCCTCGCCCCTCTCAGGACCTCCACAACCAACCACACCAACAAGAAAGCCGCCTGGTTCACCCCTTTTCCAAGACCTCCGGATCTCCAAGCGCACCTGTCGGAAGCTGGAGAAGAAATGGCTCCACGACCGAACACCAGACAGCCACACAGCCCACCAGAGCGCCACCCGCAGACACCACCAACTCATCAGGACTGCCAAGAGGACCGCCTTCAAGGACCGCTTATACAACAACGCACACAACACCAAAGAGCTCTTCAGCATCGTGAAAGAACTCGCCAACCCCAGCTCCAACACCAACGACATCCCACCATCACAAGACCTGTACGACTCCCTGGCCACCTTCTTTCACCGCGAGATCACCGACATCCACGACAGCTTCAACTCAGACACCCCCGCACCCACCACCGAGTCCACCACCCCTGCGACCACCACCCGCACCAGTCGCCTGACCGCCTGGTCCAACGTCAGCGACGAAGACACCATCAAAACCATGAACTCCATCCACTCCGGATCCCATCTGACCCCTGCCCTCACCACGTCTTCAACAAAGCCAGCACAACCATCGCGCCCCACCTCCGGAAAACAATCAACAGTTCCTTCGAGACAGCAACCTTCCCGGAAAGCTGGAAGCACACAGAGATCAACGCCCTTCTGAAGAGGCCCAAGATGGACCCCAAGGTCCTCAAGAACTTCCGGCCCATCTCCCTGCTCCCGTTCCCGACAAAAGTGACAGAGAAGATTTTCAACAAACAGCTAACCCGCTACCTCGAAGACAGCACCCTGGACCCTTCCCAATCCGGTTTTCGCAGCAACCACAGCACCGAGACCGCCCTCATCGCCGCCACTGACGACATCAGGATCCTGATGGACAAAGGAGAAACAGCCGCCCTCATCCTCCTGGACCACAGTCTGCCACCGCACCCTATCAGCACGCCTCCATGACGCCGGAATTCAAGAGAAGGCCCTGGCCTGGACCACATCCTTCCTCTCCGGCAGAACCCAGAGCATCCGCCTCCCATCCTTCCGCTCAAAAACCACCGAGATCATCTGCGGCGTCCCACAGGGAACCTCCCGCAGCCCGACGCTGTTCAATATCTACATGGCACCGCTCGCCCACGTCGCACGACAACATAACCTCAACATCATCTCCTACGCCGACGACACCCAGCTGATCATATCCCTCACCAAAGACCCCCACACCGCCAAGCAAACCTCCACAGAGGAATGAAGGCCTTAGCTGACTGGATGAAGGACAGCAGACTGAAGCTGAACTCAGACAAGACTGAGGTCCTCATTCTCGGACCCACCCCATCAGCCTTGGACGACTCTTGTTGGCCCACATCGCTAGGCACAGCCCCGGAACCCACAGACCATGCACGCAACCTGGGGGTCATCCTCGACTCCGTCTCCATGACCAGGCAAGTCAACGCCGTCTCCGCGTCCTGCTTCAACACCCTACGAATGCTCCGCAGGATCTTCAAATGGATCCCTTCCGACACAAGAAAAACAGTCACCCAGGCCCGCATCACCAGCAGACTCGACTATGGGAACGCCCTATACTCAGGAACAACAACCAAGCTCCTGAGACGACTACAACGAATCCAGAACGCCTCGGCACGACTGATCCTCAACGTCCCCCGTCGCAGCCACATCACAACCCACTTGAGAGGCCTGCACTGGCTCCCCGTCGACAAGAGGATCACCTTCAAACTCCTCATCCACGCACACAAAGCACTACACAACACCGGACCTACATACCTCAACAACCGACTCCGCTTCCACACCCCCACCCGAAGCCTCCGCTCAGCCAACCACGCCCTCACCACAGTTCCTCGTATCCGGAAAACCACCGCCGGCGGCAGATCCTTCTACCTCACCACCAAGACCTGGAACGCTCTCCCTACCAGCCTACGACAGACTCAGACCTGCTGGCCTTCAGAAGACTTTTCAAGACCTGGCTCATCGATCAGTAGCTCCCCTCCCCCCCCCCCCCCCCGCGTGCCTTGAGACCCTCACGCGTATGTAGCGCGCTTTAGAAATGCAGTGATTGATTGATTAATTAATTGGAGGCTTAATCCTCTACATTTGCAAGATGCTGTTTTTAAGGCAGCAGATTGAACAGGAGATAACGGAATTCGTCCCCAGGAATACGGGATCTGTAGCTAGCCTCACGACGGTCTGGGAGGCTTGTAAGGTGACGGTGAAGAGGTGGTGCATCTCCAAGGGTGGGGGCATATTGAAGGACCTGCGACAGACCCTAAGCACTCTGGAGAACGAGTTGAAAGGGCTTGAGAGGGAGATCCACAGCCGGGATGAGGCAAGTACTCTTAAGGCTAGCCTGAGGGAGAAAATGACAGAGTATATGGAGGTCGTTGAGAGGGAGTGTAAATTCCGAGGGAAGCAGTGCACTGCCAGGATATATGGGAAGGGGGATAGGCCGGGGAGAACCCTAGCGGGAGCGGTTAGACCCCCTAGATTCCGCAACTATCTCACTGAACTGCAAAATGAGCAGGGTACCCCTTGTAGGACCCTCCCGACCCAAATGTCCACCCTCACTAGGTATTATAAACAGCTTTACACGTCACAGAGACAATGCACACTGAATCTCGGGGACTACTTCGAGGACGTTGTTCTCGCATGGCTGGGAGATGTGCAGCATAAATTCTTGGCTCTTGATCTTGAAGTCGATGAAATCACTGATGCAATAATGCGTATGAAGTCGGGCAAATCACCTGGCTCAGATGGGATTCCTATAAGACCTACATCTCCATCCTAGCCCCCATCCTCAAGGCAGTATTCTATGAGGCGCTGGAAGAGGGTATCCTACCTGAGACCATGAGAGAGGCTCACATCTTATCGCTGCTTAAACCCTGTAAGCCTCCTTAACAGTGTGATTCATGACTAATGTTTGCACCAGACATCAGATTCTGACCACACGTTTAATTTCAGTTTCAGCATCTCCACGCGCAGGTTCAGCTTCAGGTAAATTGATCAACTCACATGGCGCATTTCAATCTTAACCCTACCCTGCACGGTACCGATCACAGCAGCACATCTTCCTCATTACGGGCACTATCGTTTTAGGCACTATCGTTTTAGTCACTAAAAATATGTACAAATAGCAATTTGAGAGTGGTTTTCAGCGAGACACATCACAACTTCCACCTGATTGGCACTATTTAGGTTACAGTTCACCAGGTAAATATTTGAACGTGCACATAGTGAATATGTTCTGGCAAATGATGTTAGTTCACAATGTAAATTGTTATATATATGGTTTTTGTATTACAACTGTATTTCTTTGCACTAAAATTCTAGATTGATCTCCCTGATGAAGAGCAGTCATTGCTCGAAATGCATTGGAGGATTATAATTTAAAAGAAAGTGTCTTTGATGTTAATAGATGCAACAATGGAGTAAAAAAACTGAAACAGAAGAAAAACAAACTTCTTTTTGAACAGATAAACTTTTGGGACTGATTTACTTTAGTTGGAAATCTTCTTAGATACCACCTTTGGAGTGCCCTAAGGGGGATGCAACTAAGCTAGCTTAGAAGCACAGATTACTCATACCGCCCTTTGTCACTCCTAAACAGCGATACTAAAATCCTGGCAAAAGTTCTGGCCACTAGATTAAATCTCCTCCTAGAAAAATTGGTGTTGCCAGATCAGCCAGGATTTGTGCCAAATCGAGCTACAGCCCATAAACTTCGGACTCTATTGGCAATTATTCAGGACATAGATCCAAATTGCGCTGCGGTGGCCGTCTTCCTGGACGCCACCAAAGCGTTCGACTCGGTGGAGTGGGACTATGTGCTGGGAACTTTGGCGTACATGGGGATGCCTAAATCGTTCCTAAGCTGGATCAAACTACTCTACACCGCACCGTGCGCTAGGGTTCTCCATAACGGGTCCCGCTCGGATGCCTTCCCCATCACCAGGGGGACGAGGCAGGGGTGCCCCTTATCTCCCGTTCTGTTTGCCATAGCGGTAGAACCCCTGGCAGCTAAACTGCAGCAGCACCACAATCATAGGGGCCTTATCTACCCCTCCAGGCAAGTCTTAGTTTCCCTATACGCCGACATTACCATGTACATTCATAAACCGCAAGACAACCTAAACCCCGTATTGAGGGAGATCACTAAATTTGGAGAAATCGCCGGAGTACAAATGAATTGGGGGAAGTCGGCAATATTCCCGCTAACCGAACGTACACCCTCACACCCTCTGGACTACCCACTGAAGTGGGAGGAGACGGATTTCAAATACTTGGGGATCTACATCGCCAGGGATAAAGAAGCCTTAATGAGGATGAACTATGGGCGGGCTATGACTAAGGTGACGGATAACATCACGAGTTGGCTCAAACTACCTCCTATCGATGGCTGGGAGGGTCTCGCTAATTAAGATGGTAATAGTACCCACATTTTTATATTTATTCATAAACATTCCCTACCACCCGGACGCTCATTTTTTTACAACGCTGAAAACTCAGTTAGTCAGGTTAATATGGGGGGGAAGCAAGCACGGTTGAAACTAGACACACTTGCGCTACCGTACCGTCATGGAGGATTTGATGTGCCTTATTTTGAACAATACTACCACAGTGTGCAGGCGCATTTCGCGGTGTATTGGTTTCACCCCCCTCCCTACATGCCCCACCTCGCGGTGGAAGATGGACACATGGCCCCGGTCTCACCATCGGGGTATGTGTTTACGCCATATAAGGAGAGAGACAGGGACCAGACCACTGTGGACTGCACAATCAAGGCTTGGCACTGGTTGGCGAAAGCGGAAGGAGTGCCTCAACTATACTCCCCAAGAATACCACTGAGTAACTGCCCGTATCTACAGGTTATGACTGAAAAGATTTGCCAGAATTTATTGGCTAGACTGAAATATTTGACCTGGGGGGGACTTATACCTTGGGGGAGAATTCCGGACTAAAGAACAGTTCTTCGGGGAAGCCCCACACACGTTTATGGACCTCTTTTTGTACACCAGGCTATGGCAGAGCGTCCGGGCCAAATCTCCAGATTTCCCAAAGGAGCCGGAGATGTTCACCTCCCTCCATCTGATACTGCAGAAGGATGCACCTGTACATGTCATCTCTATGCTGTACGCTCGGGTACGCTCTGCACCTCCTAATACACAAGTCAGGGCCAGGGCAGAATGGGACAGAGACCTAGCCGACCTGCTTACTGATCCTCAGTGGGGAATGGCATGTCAGCAGACGGAACTAGTGTCTGGTAGTAGCAGGCTACGAATGCTGCATTTCAAATTTTTGCATCGACTATACCACACGCCAGCGCGCCTACATAGGCTGCACCTCCGGGACGACGACAGATGCCTTAGATGTCAGCAAGGCCCTGCAAACTTCATGCATCTGGCATGGAATTGCTCTAGAGTTGCTGAATACTGGGGGGAGGTCTTTGCGGGACTGACAGATGTTGAGGGCCCATATTGAGCCACTCCCCACCAGGGCCCTACTGGGCCTGGTGGCAGATATCAAGACACCACATCACAAATTTCTCATTATGGGCATTATGCTAGCTCGTAGACAAGTGGTGTGTAGATGGGGCAGAGGCAGGGAGCCTAAATTTAAGGGATGGATACAGGATATGACCACTTGGCAGGAATATTTACAAGCTTATGCAGAACAATTACCGTTGTAGTCCCGGCCAAAAAATATTTGGGGCCCATTGATAACTTACCTTGCAAGGCAGCAGGGAGAGGAAGACACAGGTGACTTAGGAGCAGAGGTCGAAGGCACTGTTGAATGAGATGAGACTACGCGGGCGAGGAGGGTGATGGGGCAAGAGGAGTAAATGGAGTCATGTAGTGGCGGGGGGGGGGGGCGGAGGCCAACTTGGTGGAGTGGGACAAAACCTAGCCTTTATATCGGGACTAATGCTTGATGGCAATTAGGATAATGAAACTCATGTGCTGGACTCTAATATGAACTTACTGCTGGACTTTACTCATTTCGCGGAGAATTGCTTGCACAGAATCTAGGGTGACACAGGGGGAAGGGTTAAGGCAGGGGTGGGTTGATGGGGGGGTAGTTGTGGATTAGGGAATGTATACATAAATATGGACTCAATGTTGCAATGATACATAACATGTATGATGTTTCATGCCTTGTACCAGGATAAAAGGATACAAATAAAGGTTTAGAAAAAAAAAAAAAGTAATGGTGATCAAGCAAAAGACTAAGGGCCAGATGTAGGTAATCCCAGATTACCGATTCCTAAATACCGAATCATACCGATTCGGTATTTAAGAACTGGCAATCGGGATGTAGGTATATTTACCAAATTAATTACCGAATCGTTCGGTAATTAATGAATCTGTATTTACCGAGTCTGTAATGGTCATTGATTCCTATGTGCCTTGAGGTCCATAGGAATCAATGTCAATTACCGAATCGGTAAACACAGATTCGGTAATTGGGGGAAACATTGAAGGGTGGCAGGGTGTCACTTTGACACCCTGTTGCATTCCTCAATTGTGCATGGGTGCACATGTTGCTGACATACATGCCCTTAGGGCATGTATGTCTGCAACATGGCACAATTTTTAGGGCAAAAAAAAAGCTTTTTGAAGGGTTTTCATTATTTACCACCACCTTCTAGTTGGTGGTAAATAACGAATTCTTAAACCCTTGTAGCACTGAAAACAGTGCTACCTACATCTAAAATTACAGAATCGGTAATTTTACCAATTCGGTATTTTACCGAATCGGAAAAATTACAGAATCGGTAAAATTACCAATTCTGTAGTTTTACATGCCCCTACATCTCAATATCCACATGCCGGTCGGAAACGGCCAAAAATCGGTATTTTCGGCCGTTTCCGACCGGTATTTGGCTACCTACATCGGGCCCTAAAGGTCCCCAAAAACCTGTTCCCCGAAACAATACACAGCCTAAGGGTGGGTACCAGGGTAAGACCTGAGATCCCAAAAAGGCTTGGTGCTTTGATTGTAAGGCCAAGGGCACTGAACTGGAAACTTTAGATGTCCCAAAAAAAAAAAAAAAAAAAAAAAAAATAGAATGCCTCTAGTGCACCTGCAGTAAATGCAGTGGTAAGTCTCCAGATGGGAACCCAGGAGAGCCCTTAACAGGTCAGAGAGCACACTGAAGCTACTTTAGTCTACGAGGATGAGGTGGATGCAGCTGCCCTGGCTGTCTAGGACTGTTAATCTGGGGAAGTACAGGCACCACCCACATATTAATGGGCTTCAAAGTTGTAGCACTGAGGAATACAGGTGCAAGTGTCACTATGGTGACTGAAAAAACTGATATCCCTAGGAAAATACCCGACTGGTGAGACATTTGTAGTCCCCAATGCGGATAATCAGGCTAAGATACATCCAATAGCAATGGTATCCTTAGAGAGGGGAGGGTTACTGGCCAAAAGGGTCTTTCCCTCTGAACTTCTGTTTGGTCATCCTGTCCCGGGATCATTGTGTCTTGTGAAGGAAGGCTGGGCGGGATCCCTCAAAAAGCCCAAGAAGAACATATTGGACTATGTGCTTGGCATACATTCCAGGATGGCAGAGTACATTAAAAAAGCAACCCAAAGGTTTGAGGCCAGCCAAAAGATCCAAACGTTCTGGGATGACCAAAACTTGAAACCACTCCCACACCAACAGACCATGCGCGCAACCCATGGATCATCCTTGACAACCAACTGTCCATGAAATAACAAGTCAACGCAATCGCCGCCTCCTGCTTCCACACACTCCGCATGCTCCGCAGAATCTTCTAATGGATCCCTGTCGATACCAGAAAGACCGTCATTCAGGCCCTTGTCACCAGTCACCTCGACTATGGCAACCATTAATTAAAGTACAGTTTAAAAAGAAATAGGTTTTGGACCACTGTTTTATTATTACCTCGACTATGGCAACACTCTCTAAACCAGTTTCTCCACCGAGCTCCTTAGATGACACCAGACCATAAAGATCGCTGCAGTCAGACTCACTCTCGACCTCCCCAAATGGTCCCACATCATCCCCCCACCTCAGAAACCTACACTGGCTCCCCATCCAGAGGAGATGTCCGCTCAAGATCCAAGATCCTCGCGCAAGCCTACAAAGCCCTCCACGACCAAGGGCCATCTTACATCAAACATCGACTGAGCTTCCTCTAATCTACGAGGCACCTTCGATCATCTTCTCTAGCCCTCGCACACATCCCTGCATCTGACACAGAGGTAGCCGTTCCTTCTCTATCGCTGCCAAGAAATGGAATGACCTGCCCCACCACCTCCGAGCAGCACCCTCAATGGAGGGCTTCAAAAAGAGACACAAGACTTGGCTTCCTCAGCGCCTAGATACCCCTATGGGGGACAGTGTCGAGCTATATAAATATTGATTGATTGAGAATGTGAGTGGCACACAGCTCCCTTTGTGCGTGACTATCTAGAGGGAATACACAAAGCCCAGCTGTCACCCAACCCAGACGTGTATTCCAGAGACAAACAAAAGGCGCAGAATGGTTAAAGTGAGAAAATGCCAACTTCCTAAAAGTTTATGTAGCTAAGGAGTTAGGTCCCACAGGGAGTGGGCTGGACCCTTTATAATAGAATAAATACACAAGTTGCCCGCCTCCCACTTGATTTCCAATATTTATTTTCAAGACAAAACCAAAAACTAATATTAGTTTGTCTGGGTACCTTTATTTATACCCTTATGATTTTTCAATTCTTTTTTATACTCTTTTCAACAAATTTTGTTAATGAAAAAGACATATATATACATTCAATATTTACAACACATATACACAATACATTACATAACTATTAATGAAACAAAATTAATGAAAAAAATGACATCAACATACTACATACACAACAAATAATACATCACAATATCTTTATACTTCTGTGAATTAATGAATGACAATCAATATTCCAATGGCTTTAAGACAAAGTCAAAAAAAGATTATTTCACCAAGAGGTAACCAAATTTATATCCAGCCAACGCTGGTTTACTCAATCAATGAAAGTTTTGACTTCGGCAAAACTTAAGGAAGTCAAAACTTTCATTGATTTCATTCATTCTCTGACCTGGCCAAGGCAAACCAAAGATCCATTTGGAGACTCACCACCCCAGTAGTAACTAGAGGCACACTAGTGGTGACCTATTTGGGACAGCAAGAGCCCCCAGTTCGGTATCCATTGTCCTTATAATTAAAACACCATGCCTTTTTGGGATCCCATCTCTTACCCTGGTACCCACCGTTTAACTGTGCAGTGTCTCTGGACCCACCCTCCTAAACATGTTTTTTGGGGGGCCTTTTGAAGACTCTTTGCCTTTTTTTTTTTTTTAAGACTATCCGACATCTTTTGCTTGGGGACAATTAGCAACCCCTTTTTTTGGTCACCTCCACCATGGGTCTTTCCTTGACCCCATCTTTTTGGCCCACTATTCAACTTTCTTCCCTGCTCTTGGGTAGTAACTAACCCTCGATCCACTACGTACTGATGCAGTTTTTTTGATGTACAATAACTAAACTAGTGCTCCTTCATCAACAGATTGTAAAGCCCTTCAGAATCTTGCACCGTACCGCCTTTCAACCACCCACCTAGTGTTTTGACTGAGAAGTCAACTAAATCTACCCAGGACAGACTCAAGGTTTTGAGAGTCTCAATGAACTTAATCTTGTACTCCTCAGCAGTGAGTCCAAAGCCCTCAATCAGCGAATCCTTCATGAGGTCATAAGACTCAGTATCTTCCTCATTAAGTGTCAGGAATCCATCCTGCACTTGCCTGAGAAAAGGAAAAGCTCCCAGAGCAGAGAGCCCCAAAACTTTTCGTTGAGCCTTCTCATTTTACAAGTTCTCTCAGAGGCTGTAAACCATTTTGTGATATCAATAAAAAATTCTTTAGTGTTTTGGTTAATTAAAATCTTACCAATGTTACTTATAAAACTAACAAATATTTGATATGGAGAATAAAATAAATAAATAGTGAGCAGAGTTTTATAAAATTCAACAATTCCAATTTGCTAATAGACAATAAAATCAGCAATAATTTAGATTCGTTAATCGACAATAAAGTCCACTAATCTAGTGCAATAGTGCTAACATCATACCACCATCAAATTTGTGCATGTACTTATCAGAGAGTTTGAACTAAAACTGACTCAACAGTTAAATGGATAGTCAAGGTTAACCCAGTCAAACTCTCGACTAGCAGCAGTTCAACGCTCCTTTCACTATTTTGTGATATCATCACCCTCAACATATTTGGGGAGAATCATATTTACCCTATTGCTGCCACCATGTATGGGTGCTAGACCCCTCTTAACCCTTTCTCTCTCTATGGCAGGATTTTGGCATCAAGGGCTACTCTTCTGGCTAGTCTCTCCAGCTCCTGGTCTCGATCCTCTAGTTCTTCTATTGGCCTGGAGGGGCCTGGTCAACCTCCAGGTACAGTTTTAGGGAAGAAGCTCCTATTGTTTTCTTCTTCCCCAGGGGTACTAGAAGGAGAGCTATCCCAATGAGTACTGTTGCCCACCTGATCTTCACTGACAGGGTAATATTCAATATTGTCAGTGTGTTTTTCTCTTGTCTAGTCAGAAGTGGTCTTAATTTGGACAGCAGGCACAAGGCAACAAAATCCTCCTACAGGACTGGAGGGGCTTTCAAACTTCTAAATAAAGACAACTCTTGGGTTGGTACTAGAAAGCTGCCTTGGCCACCAGTGACACCTGCAGTCAGAATGTGCAGGTCCAAGTTACTTCATCTTGATTAGGGACTATCAATGTCATCCTGAACCGCAGTAGGGTCCTATTGGATTCCACACTTCTAGCTATAATCTGGTGTTAGCAGTAGATTGAGTTAGAAGTTTTGCCTCACGCTCTCGTAGTGCCTTAGGGTTCATCTTGAAACAAGACCGACAGTTCTTAACGTCGTGGTCTGATCCAAGACACCACAAGCAGTCGCCATGCGGATCGGTGATCGACATCATTCGAGCGCAAGACCCACATTGCTTGAAGCCTGTCTTCCTCGACGACATCTTCGATGAAAGAAGAAGAATTAAAGGAAAAATAGCAACACTGTATGTAGAAGAATACAAAGTATCGCAGAAGATCCCAAAAACCGCTAGCGTCGAAGACGCGGAAAAAGGGAACTGACGTCATCACGCCGGCGTGGGCCTGATAAGGAGTCGGTGACGTCAGACGGAGTCACGCGCGAGGTCGTACTCCTGTGACGTCGTCGGTGTGCTACGAAGAAAATTTCCAAACGTTGCTGACGCAGGGGGATATTCACAAGGTGAGGAATCCACACGGCAGATGTATCTATCAGAGGTACATCTTCTAGGAACCCCACCCGGGGCATGTATTGGAAAGTAGCCCACTATTTTCTACTGTCCCATACCTTCAACCAATAGGACTAGTAGAACCCTCAACTTGTCCCTGGGCTACAGAGACAAGGCTGTGTGACTACTGGTGGGGGATAGATTGCTCCTGTGGGTAGGAATCTTGAAGTAGGCTATTTGGGTTATCTATTTTTGAGACCATGTACTGGATGGCAAAATAGGGGTTACAATCTAGCATCCTTGTACATACACCATCTATCAATATGCTCAAAGAATTAAACCTTAATGCTTATGAAGTTCACTCAGAAGACTTGAAGTATACCAATGGGGGACCATCATAGCTCAGTCAGAGCTCAATGTTAGAAGAGAACTTGGTCCCCGGCATGTTAAAAGGTGTTTTGGGTTGTAACCTATGCCCAGACGGTGGTAAGACAATCTACGTTAGTTCCACGTATAAAAACAACAAGGTTTACCGGTTAGAGAGGTAGGTCATTTAGTTCAAGAGAACACTCGGATTAGCGGAGGAGTGCATTCCCCATGAACTTGGACTATCTTCTCAGTGAAGAGAGTTGTCAGCTAGTACAAGAAGTGATACTGGATCTTTAATAAGGGTACACCTTTACGGATCAGCAGAAAATATAATACAGGTTTCTCTTGAAACTTATCAAAATGTTGGGCATTTTCTTCCTGTTCAGATCACCACCAAAATTGTTTTTCATACTTTAAACTCTAGATGAACTTAAAGATTTACAGTGAGATGAACAAGTTACTCACCTTCGGTAACGCTTTTTCTGGTAGATACAGTATCTACCTGTGGATTCCTCACCTTGTGAATATCCCCCTTGCGTCAGCAACATTCGGAAATTCTTTTTTGTAGCTTCGCGCCGACGACGTCATAGAGGCACGGCATCGCGTGCGACTCCGCTGACGTCACCGACACCATAATAGGCCCACGCCGAGGTGATGACATCAGTTCCGCCCTTTTTTCCGTGCCTTCGAGGCACACGGACGGACCAATGACAGTAGATATATACACCGTATACACAGTACATAAATGTCAATATAACACACACAGTGTGAAGCAAATGCAGGAAAGCAATTGAAACAAAAAATGTTCTTGACAATAAAATATATATACATTACATCACTGTAACTCAGGTATAGAAGAGTGGACAACGGGGAGGCGGGTGGGTCAGTGAGGAATCCACAGGCAGATACTGTATCTACCAGAAAAAGCGTTACCGAAGGCAAGTAACTTGTTCTTCTGATAGATACATCTGCTAGAGGATTCCTCACCTTGTGAATAGAGTCCCACAGCAGTCCCCACTCCCGGAGGAGGGTGTCCACTCTCCTATACCAGAAAATCCTGGAGGACAGAGCGCGCAAAGTGACCGTCCTTCCTCACCTCAGCATCCAAACAGTAATGCTTTGCAAAAGTGTGGAGGGAGGCCCAAGTAGCCGCCCTACAAATGTCCTCAACAGGTACACCCCTAGACAAAGCAGATGTTGATGACTTTGCTCTAGTAGAGTGAGCTCTTATACCCTCTGGAGGGTCCTTACCCGCCAAGGAGTAGCAGATCTTGATGCATAGAATAATCCATCTTGAAAGAGTGCGCTTGTGCACCGCTCTTCCTTTCTTGCTGCCAGCAAATCCCACAAAGAGCTGGTCATCCACAAGATTGTCTTTAGTCCTATTGAGATAAAAGCTCACCGCCCTCTTAGGGTCCAGACGGTGTAGTCTCTCCTCCTCCTTGGAAGGGTGAGGGGGGAGGATAAAAGGTAGGAAGGGTAATAGACTGTCCTAGATGTAAGGGAGCTACCACCTTAGGCAGAAAAGCAGCCCTGGTCCTAAGAACCATTCGTTCAGCATGAATGGTCAAGAATGGGGGCTTTGAACTAAGAGCTTCAAGCTCACTTACCCTCCTTGCCGAGGTAATTGCAACAAGGAAGACAGTCTTAAAAGACAAAAGCCTCATGGGACACTTGTGCAAAGGTTCGAAAGGAGAACCAATCAGGAAAGTAAGCACCAGATTTAAGTCCCATTGAGGCACAATAAAGGGAGTAGGAGGAAATGTATTTGTAAGGCCATTCAAAAATCTTAAAACCACAGGAGATTTGAACAATGACGGCTGATCCGGCAAACAGAGAAATGCCGACAAAGCCGAAAGATAACCCTTTACTGTGGCAACAGCAAACGCTTGCTGTGCCAAAGAAAGAGCAAACTGCAGAATATCAGACTAACAGGCCTTCAAAGGGTCAACAGATTTCTCTCCACACCAAGTGACAAATTTAGACCATCTGTATGAATAGATTGATTTGGTGGAGTCACGCCTGGCCGAAAGAATGACATCCACCACATCATGTGGGAGAGAAAAGGAATTCAGGTTGCCCCGTTCAATCTCCAGGCATGAAGGTGTAAGGTCTGGAGGTGGGGGGTGTAGAACCTGCCCCTCCATCGGAGAGAGGAGATCTGCCCTGAAAGGGAGACGGAGCGGCGGGCACGAGGAGAGATGGAGAAGATCTGTGTACCACACCCTTCTTGGCCAATCCGGGGCGACCAATATAACTTGGGCCTGGTCTTGGCGAATCTTCCTCAGAACCCGAGGAATCAAGGGTATGGGAGGAAACGCGTAAAGGAGTTGCGAGTCCCAACTCAACTGAAACGCGTCCCCCAAGGCTCCCTGCATCGGGTACTCGAGGCTGCAGAATGACGGGCAGTGAGCATTCTCGCGAGTGGCGAACAGGTCCACCTGAGAAGTCCCCCACGTCCGAAAGACGTGACGAACTACCTCTAGATGAAGCCTCCACTCGTGGTCTGCTGAGAACTGCCGACTGAGACTCTCTGCACGCACGTTCAGAACTCCGGCCAGATGATTTGCCATCAGACAAATCTGATGATCCTAAACCCAGGACCAGGGACGCAGAGTCTCTCTGCAGAGACACTGCGACCCTACTCCTCCCTGCTTGTTGACATACCACATCGCGGTGGTGTTGTCCATCAGGGCCTGAACCGACCGACCGCGAAGGGAAGGGAGGAAGGCCTTGAGCGCCAGACGTATCGCCCGCAATTCCAGAAGATTGATGTGAAGCAACCTTTCCTCTGGAGACCAAAGACCCTTGACCTCCAGATCCCCCAGATGAGCACCCCACCCTAGAGTGGAAGCATCCGTTATCACTGTGGCCACAGCTGGAGGAAGTTGGAAAGGCTTCCATTGAGACAGGTTGCCTTCCACTCCCCACCAAGTCAGATCCGCTGCAGTTTCTCTGGAGATCCTCACAGACTCCGAGATCTCCGTTGTGTTGATACCACTGCCTGCGGAGGCACCACTGAGGGCCCTCATGTGCCAGAGTGCATTGTTGACCAACAGAATGCAGGAAGCCATCAGACCGAGCAGGCGAAGGACCTTCAGGACTGGAACGACCGCTCCATTGCGAAATAAAGGAATAAACTCCTGTATGTCGCGAATCCTTTGTGGAGGAGGGAACGCACGACACGCAGTTGTGTCCAGTACCGCACCAATGAACAGGTTGCGCTGGGAGGGCACCAGGTGAGATTTGGGTACATTTATCGAAAAACCCAACCTGTGTAACAACTGAGTTGTTTCCTGCAAATGATGGAGCACTATCTCTGGGGATTCAGCTTTGATCAGCCAATCGTCCAGATACGGGAACACCGGTGTCCCCGATCTTCTGAGATGAGCTGCCACCATAGCAATCACCTTGGTGAAAACTCGAGGCGCAGTAGTAAGACCAAACGGTAGGACCACAAACTGGTAGTGCTGTGAACCCACCGTAAAACGGAGATACTTCCTGTGCGACTGCAGGATAGGGATGTGAAAATATGCATCCTGCAAGTCTATTGACACCATCCAGTCTTCTTGCATTAGCGCCTGAAGAACCTGTGCAAGGGTGAGCATCTTTAACTTCTCCTGTTTTAGATAAAGGTTCAAGATGCTGAGATCCAGGATTGGACGAAGTCTGCCATCCTTCTTGGGTATCAGGAAATACCGGGAGTAGCATCCCTGACCCCTTTCCTGCTCTGGAACCAACACTATCGCACCCTTTCTTAACTGTGTCTGGACTTCCTCCTGCAGGAGTAACAGGTGTTCCTCAGTGCAAAAACCTTGGCAAGGAGGGTAAATTGGAGGCAATTCCCGAAAGGGAAGAGCATACCCATTTTCTACAAGATTGAGAACCCAAAGATCTGATGTAACCAATTCCCAATCCCGTAGAAAATAGGTAAGCCGACCCCCTACAGGACCCGCATGATCCTGAATGGCAAATCTAGGGCTGCTTTTCTGTGGCTGGGGGGTTGGAAGAGGTGGAGGAGGCCTGACGTCCTCGAGGATGAGCTCTTTGCTTACCCCTGTAAGACCTGTACAGGGGGTTTTGCTGCTGCTGCTGTTGTTGACCTAGCCGGTAGGGGCGAAAGGAAGAACGTCCAAAACCTCTATACCTTTTGGTAGATGAACCCCTGGTCTGCAGCCCCAAAGATTTGGCAGTAGCCCTACTGTCCTTAAATCTCTCTACGGCTGCGTCAGCTTTTTTTCCAAAAAGCCCAACACCGTCAAAAGGCAGTTCCAATAATGCGGCATGAACGTCCGCCGAAAAGTCCGATGACTTCAGTCAGGCAAATCTCCTAGAGGCAACAGTGGTTACCATGATGCAAGCAACCGAATCAGCAGTGTTCAGCCCACTCTGGATCACCTGGCGTGCAGCCGCCTGTGCATCAATCAACACTTCCTCAAAATCCTTCCTGTTGTCATCAGGAATTTTAGGAGCCAACAGACGCAGCGAATCCATAAGGGCATGAATGTATCTCCCCATAAGGCAAGTGGCATTAGTTGACTTTAAAGCCATACTCGCTGAAGAAAAGGACTTCTTAGCAGTCTGGTCCTGTTTCATGGCATCCTTATCCCCAGGCACTTGAGGAAATGCGCCCACAGTCTTTTTAGAACAGGCTGCCTGAATAACAAGACTTTCAGGCGAAGGATGTGACATCAAAAATTCAGGGTCCCCAGGTGCAACTCTATACCTCCTTGCAACACTTTTAAACACTGCAGGAGCTGTTAGAGGCTTGTTCCTAACCTCCAAAATAGGCTCAGTTAAAGCCTCATTAAAAAGGGAGCAATGGCTCAATTACAGAACTTGGGGAATGGAGAACCTCAGTCAGAAGATTAGATTTAAATTAGACCGTAGGCAAGGTTAAATGCAAAAGTTCTGGAGCCTTCCTCATAACCATGTGGTATGGCTTAACATCCTTTGAAGGAGCATCAGATACAGATGGCAGCTCCCATTCAGGAGAAAGCTTCAGACCACTAGCCTCCACTAGATCTTCAAAACAATCATCTCGAAGCTCACCTTCCTCCATCTCAGCTTCAGCCCCCCATACCTTTGTTCTTCCAAGAGGCGCTGAGCATCCCTCCTAGATCTTTCTTTCAACAGCCGCGCCGTCGGATCCGTGAACGACTCAGACGGAGCCGGGATCGACGTCGGGATCGACTGCGAAGGTCCAGGGCGCTGTTTACGAGGTCGACTCAGAGCAGGCAGCGTCGACGACCTTGGCGGAGCAGAGTACTGCCAAGGCGGCGTCGGAGCCGGCATGAAAGGCATAAAGGGAGCTGGAGCATAGGTGTGGGGAACTCCGAAATTAAAAGCCAGAGGACCCATAGGACCCGAAGGTGCACCAGAGGGGTACCATGCTCTGGAAAAGACACCATACATAGCACTTAAAAATGCCAAAGGGTCTTGACCTTGGGCCGGGGAAGGAGGTTGAGAACCCTCAGACTGACCCATTATAGGCTCCGGATTCGCCTCTTCTTCCACAGGTACTGTACCCTCTTTCAAAGGGACCTCTTCATCCTCTCGAGCCGGGGACAGCACCGGAGATGGATTAGGAACCGGAGTCGGTGAACGAGCTCGCGATTCCAAAGGCGAAGCCTCACCTTCTGGATCCAAGACTTCCGGCGATGGAGACACAAAATCCTTCCCATGCTTCTTCTTAGGCGACTTCGGTCTCGAGTCCGAATCCTTACTGGAGTGATGTCTAGACCCATGCCTTCGTTTCTTATGTTTTTTCTTCGACTTCGAAGCATGATCAGACGAAGACCTCGAAGGCGACGCCGTACGGGATCTTGACCGCGACCTCGACCTCGCCCTTCTCGAACGTGATCTCGAAGTCTTCTTTTCTTTACTACCTCTCAACTTCGCCATCAGAAGCTTGGTCTCCCTCTTACGAAGCGCCTTCGGGCTAATTTTTCTACACGAAGAGCAGCCGTCGACATCATGGTCCGAACTCAGGCACCAGATACAATCCTCGTGCGGGTCCGTGATAGAAATCATCTTGCCGCACTCTCCACAAGGCTTGAACCCGGTCTTCTTAGTCGTCATCACTGGAGAGACAGAGAAGCAGGAAAATCGAGAAAACGGTAACAAAGTTACCAAACAGCTACAGCGATTCCCCGAAACCGTTAGCGTTGACGACGCGGAAAAAAGGGAACTGATGTCATCACGCCGGCGTGGGCCTAATATGGTGTCGGTGACGTCAGCGGAGTCGCGCGCGATGCCGTGCCTCTGACGTCGTCCACGTCGTCGCGAAGCTACAAAAAAGAATTTCCGAATGTTGCTGACGCAAGGGGAATATTCACAAGGAGAGGAATCCACTGGCAGATGCATCTATCAGAAATTCTTTTCCGAAGTAAGAGTTTCTGGCATATCTGGATTCTCAATACTCAACTTTTACCTGCAACAGCCCACAGTGTGGCACCACGTCCTGTGTGCTTTGCAAGCTCTGCAAGCCTACCTGCTAATCACCTGGGTACGGAGGCCACAAGAAATCTATCTGGCATGCAAAATCTCTTTTGGCTCATAGCAACGCCAATGGTACAGAACAGTAGTAGAGACGAGAACCACACGAGTGCCCAGTAACCTCCCACGACCCAGAACCCCAAGAAAAGGACTCATGGCAACCCACAATTCCAATGCACTAAGGAAATGAAGAAGACAACATAAGGAAAACTTAAGTATCCAAAACACATTCGGTGCCCCACCAGCATCTACAATTCATACAAAGGTACAAAAGGAAAATCTAACTATAGGCTGGGTAAGGTTCAATGACAAATGGTGCATGAGCTTGACATTACATTAGGTATATAGTGACAATCACTGTTCGGTGCTTGAAGCGCATGAATCTCAGGAAATTGCCTAAATTTGCAACACAACAGCAAGCTCTTGCTGGACACTTCGCATTTACATACATCAGTAGATTGTAAAATAAAAGATGCATTACCACCGCTTGTCACAACAGAAAGCAGATTTCCATCTTCATAGATATTGACAGAGTAATTCAGCATCTCAGAGGAGCCAAATGAGCTATACTCTTGTGCATCTTTGTAGCTTCTCAATACGGTGCAAGAACTAAGATCACCACATTCACTTGTATCCAGACAGGCTCTGTTGAAAGAGACAGGAAAATTTGAGACAACATGTAGAACTAGACAATGCAGGCAAACACAACAAGACTTAAATACAATTCTTAAAGGCTCTGTATGGTTTTCTAATTTTAAATTAATTTCACATTCATTATATTAATTCCTATTCTTCAATGTCATATGCAATACCCCATAAGTAAGAGCACCATACACTCATCTCCCTCTGTTCCCTCCTAAGTAACAGTCAAAGTAATTAACACAAGAGGCAAATAAAATTAAGACAGAATATAAAATCGAATTCTGGATTCAGTAACAAAAGTTAAAACTACTCCAATGCAGAGTAAAAATCTGTCAAGACTGGGGATAAGATGTCCTCTAAATTTCTGCTTGCCCGCATGAAAAGCTAAGGAATTTAGTTGCTTCATAAAATGAACTTAAATTCTTCAATAGGCTTGATAAAATATGCAAATCAAGCCTCTCTATATTATTTCCACAGTTTTAACAGAATAAGGATGTGAAGGAGTAACCAAATAAGCCACTAGAGACTCTCACCTGTGTGAATTTATCCACATTCTATTAAGTGTCTCTTACTTCAAATCCGTGCCCAAATTAATTGGTGCATTTTAGTTGTTTTGTGGCTGTGCTTTCAAACTTAAGTTTATAAAAGTATGGAAATCAGATTAGTTTCATATCCTTTTTTTGCCAAGATCGTATCGGGGCCCAATGTTTGTGGTTTTCTGTTGCCACCCATTTCTCATGTAATCCAAAATACGCCAGAAATTATCTTTCTTTATATTTCTAGAAGTTTGGATCTTCCAAAGTTTACAAAACAGATGAATTAAAAAAACATTTTCTTGTCTAGATCATCATTTATATAACAGGTGAAAAATGTTGGTCTTTAGAGGCATTCAACAGCCTGCACCTATTTATTGGGACTGGTATGAATGGAAAATATTCATTGTGGCGATTATGGTTCCTTCCTTTGCTCATGCTCTCTTGTTCACAGCTGAATGAGATTTGCCTGTGCCAGGAAGCAGGACATGAAAAAAAGTCTTATTTAAAATAAAATTGGCACTTTGGAAACGTTTCAAACTTTTTCTGGAGAAAACACTCACCACATTTCTAGCCCACCCTTATATAAGAATGTAACCAACCACCAGACCCAGATCCTACCCTTTTCCATTTTGACTATTCCAATAATAGTAGAAAGCTGGCATGAAGCATCGAATTATAGAACAAAAAAAAGTGGGAATCAGTACAGCAGTAGTCAAGACAGTTGTTCACGTGGGTAGGTACATGTACAAAGGTGCTGGGTAGGTAAGATAGGGATATAATCAATGGATACGAAACTCTATAACATCATTTACATAACTATCCTCAACATCACGTCTATCTTGTATAATAGGATATACATTTTTTATAATCACCCATGACTCACTTTACTTACATCTCAACAGTCTACCTTACAAGGCAAAACAGCTGAAGCATTATCAATGAAAAAATACTTTATTCCCTACCAGGGGGGCTAGTGATGGGAGATAATGTCGCAGAGGACACCAAACATCTTCTCGATGAAAGAAGGTGGTTATTAGCATATTTTACATCTCCATTGCCTTGCTACAATAATCCGAGTCTTTAATCTGCTCATCTGTGGTTAATACCAAACCTCTACCCCACTGGATAGCCACTCACCTTTTTCCCCCAATATCAAAAATATCTCTGTAAATTGCTTCACACAAACAGATTCTTAATTTACTAACCCGAATAATCAACTATTGGAGAAGGGGTTAGGAGTTATCCCAGTAAACTTCCCTGTCAAATGACAAATGAAATATTTGTTCCCAGAAAGCATATATCTGAGGGTACCACCAAGCCATGTGTATGTAATCCACCAGTTGATTCGGTCATCTGACACACTTTGAATTGTGAATCAAACTGTTGGCCTTTAATATAGCAGAAGTAAAACATAACCTGTGCAAGTAATTCTAGTCTACAAAAAATGGGAACCAGGAGCTATGCAGGTCCAGCACACATGCTCCAGTATCAATAATCTTTTGGTAAAAGGGTTGTGCAGTTCCTCAAGGCAAGAGAGGTGCAGAAGATTAAAGTTCCAGGAAATGGAATATCCTCCAATAGGAGCAAGTGCCCTCACACACACAAATGGGTGTCATGCTTCATCATTGGGCTAGCTCCTTGTCGGGCCAGTGCAGCAATGCCCAAAGGGCACCCACTGGGGGGCTTTTTTGCAGTGAGATCTTTTAGCCATTTGGTGAAGTGGGGGGGTGTGGGCTCGAGTGTTGTGCAGAGTGGTAGTAAATATGTGTGGTGATGCTTAGTGTCAGACTATTTAATGATTGAGCTCACTAGCCTAATTAAAAATTCAATGCTAATTTGGGATACAGCAGTCCTACTTAGCTTGGTGAGTAAATTGTCCTAAAACAAGGTCAACATGATACTAGCCTATATAGAGCGCAATCATATGGCAAATCTTCAGGACCTAAGGAAAAAATCCTCACTACATACTTACTGAATTCAATAGAAATCCTCACAGTGGATGTTACTATGCGTCCAAAAAGCTAATTGGTGTTTCCTCTGCCACCACCTAAAGGGATCTTATTTGGGACCCTAATAAGGATATTTTGCCCAGCCTAAAGTACAATATTAGCCTTTAACCCGTTGCCTGAGTGATTTAACACTAATGATTTCTATTGAATTCAGTCAGTATGTAGTGTAGGCTCTTTCCTTAGGTCTTGTAGAATTGCCACATGATCACTCTCTGACATGTATAGACAAGAAACATGTTGACCTGGTTTTAGACCACTGGACTCACCAAGCTAACTAGAACCATGACATCCTAAATTAGCATTGAATTTTTAATTAGGCTAGTGAGCTCAATCATTAAATAGTGTGACCCTGCGCATCACCACTCCTATTTTAACCCACTCTGTACTACCACTTTACACAACACTCGAGCCCACACACCCCCACTTCACCAGACAGCTAAGAAAAAGATCTAAGGCAAAGAGCCCCCTAGTGGGCGCCCATCGGGCATTGCAGCGACAGCACCTCTCTTGCCTTGAGGAACTGCACACGCAAGTAGTTATCATGCAATATCCTTAGCGTACTGCTCATAAAGACCTGCTTTTTTGGACACGTTACTTAACTTCAGGAACGTCTTACCTGACAGAGACATGATCTATTCGCAGATTCCTAACCTTTGAATTTCCCAGGCATCAGACTTGTTCCGGAAGATTTTTCTTCAAGCAATACCATTGTGCGGTAATAGGTGGCGTCGGTCGGCTCCGCGTGACGTCTGAGTCACCTATATCTGTCATCACCTTGGCGCTCTGATGTCAGTTACTTTAAATGACTTTCCACACCAGGGAACAGCCCCGACTCTAAAAACCTATTCGCAGTGCAGGGAGGATGGGTGAGTTGGTAAGCAATCTGTGGCTAGCTCATGTCTCTACTAAACTACAAAACATTTCAGAAGGTAAGTAACTTGTCCTTCGAATGGAGGTATCTAGCCGCAGATTTCTTAACTTTGAATAGATACCCAAGCAAAAAGGGACTGTGGAAAAGCTTAAAACAGGAAGTCCTGCAGGATATAGCAGCCAAAAAGGCTTTCCCTGTGGACTTGAATGTCCAGGCAATAGGGCTTTGTGAGCATTTGTTGCCTAACAAATGTCGAGGACTGGGACTCCACGTTGCAACGCCGTGGTAGCAGCCTTAGCACTGGTAGAATGAGCCCTTAAGGCTTTAGGAGGCTGCTTTTTGACCAGAGCCTAACAGGTTTTGATGCAAAGAACAACCCATCATGAGATTATTCTTTTCTGTACTGCACACCAGTCTTCGCTCCTACGTACGCCCAAAAATAGTTGGTTGTCCACCAGGAACTCTTTTGTACAATCAAGGTAGAACCACAATGCTCTTTTTGGGTTCAGGCGGTGCAGTAGCTCCTCTTCTTTAGAAGGATGCGGAGGAACGTAGAAAGTGGGGCAGGGTAACTGATTGCCCGACATGGAATGGGGTTACCACTTTCGGTAAGAAAGTGGCCCTAGTGCGAAGCACAAAGTTATCAGGGAAGATGGTTACGTAAGACGGCTTGGATGTTAGAGCCTGCAATTTGTTCACCCTCCTGGCAGATGTGACTGCCACTAAAGAACAAGTTACTTACCATCGGTAAAGATGCACCTGTAAGAGACATGCATTAGTTATAGATTCCTTACTTTAGAATTACCCCCAGGCGTCAGACTGGATCCAGAGAATTTTTCTCTTAGCAGTACAGCAGTACCCCTGCGTATCGGTAGCTGGCGTTGGTCGACTCCACATCAGTCGTTGGCGTCATGGTTGCCGGGATGACGTTGTGATGTCTACTTAGACGCCGCCCCTGCGCTCTGATGTCAACTCTGACACAACTTTCCACGCCAGAAGCGCAGAGCCATGCAAGAAACGGACCACTGGTGCACATGACTAGGGCCCTAGAAGGGAGTCCATATCCCTAGAAGTCAGTACGCAGAACGGGGAGGATGGGTGGGGCAGTAAGGAATCAATAATTAATGTAGGTCTCTTACAGAGCATTGTTACCGAAGGTAAGTAACTTGTTCATCTGAAAGAGACTATTAGTTATAGATTATTTACCTTATAATAGGTAACCGAGCAATGCCAACACCCGGAGGTGGGTCTACGAACTAAGAAAAGTCCACCAGAAAGCCCTGGAGAACAGAACGGCCAAAAAAGCCAACTCTCTAGACTTGGCTATCCAGGCAATAATTTTGGAGAACGTGTGCAAGGATAGCACTTTGGGCAGAAAAAGAGGGCCTAGTGTGAAGGACCACTTTTTCCGGATGGACTGCTAGAAAAGGCTTTGAGGATCGAGCCTGAAGCTCACTCAACCTGCGAGGTAAGGTAATGGCAAGCAGGAAGGTGAAGAGGACAGTTATGTAGTGGTTCGAAGGGAGCACACATAAGGTAAGTAAGGACAATATTCAAGTCCCATTAGGGCATTGGGAAAGAAGGAGGAAAGTTGACGAGTAATGCACTTTAGAAATCTATTTACAATAGGCGACCTGAAAAGAGAATGCTAATCAGGAAGGCGGAGAAAGCCAGATATGGCTGAAAGGTAGCCTTTGAGAGTGCCCAGCGCAGAACCCTGCTGGGCCAAAGATAGAATGAATAGGAGTACCTCCGAAAGAGGGATAGAAAGGGGATCCACAGCCTTTGCTGTGCACCATGCCACAAATGTGTTCCATCTACAGGTGTATAATGTTTTAGTGGAGGGACGCCTGGCTGGCAAGATGACATTCCAGACTTCAGGAGGAAGGTCGAAAGCTGTCAACTGCTGCAGCTCAATCTCCACGCAAGGAGGTGGCGGCTGGACACGTTCAGGTGAAGGACTGTCCTCTGCTGCTGCGACAGAAGATGTGCACGAAGAGGCAATCTGATCGGAGGATCGATGGCCATGTTCAAGAGCTCTGGGTACCAAACTCTGCATGTCCGCTCCGGAGCCACAAGAATGACTGGGCCCAGTCACGCTTGTTCTTCTTCAGTACTCTGGGCAGAAGTGGTACAGGCGGAAAGGCGCACAGTAAGTTACAATTCCACTCATGACGAAAAGAGTCGGCAAGCGAGTGCCACCTTGGAAATTCCAACACGCAGAACTGCGGACATTGCGTGTTCTCTTCGGTGGCGAACAGATCTAACCAAGGCTCTCCCCACTGCTGAAAGAGACCTTGCACCACCTCCAAGTGAAGACACCATTCATGATCCATCATGCACAGACGGCTGAGCTTGTCCGCCCTTAGTACAGAGAACCTGCCAGGTGCTGAACCACCAGGGACATGCCCTGATGTTCCAGCCATGTCCAAAAGCGAAGAGCCTCTAGACATAGGGTCCACGACCCCACCTCACCCTGTTTTTTGCAGTACCACATGGCGGTGGTGTTGTCAGTGAACACCTGCACTACTCTTCCTTTGACAGCACAGACAGTTTGAGCTTCAGTTGTTAATGATGCATCTCTTCATCAGTGTGACCACCAAGCAAAGTATTTTCTGAGAAAGGAAGATGTGGATCAGTCTATCATCTTAGTAGGAAAGCTCCAAGCTCAAAGAGCACAACTGTGGATAGCATTAAAAAGGTTTACCTTTGGGATGGTAATAGATGCAGTTTTTAAGCCTGAGGTTGCTGCCACCTAGGGAAAACTATTAGCCAAGATTTTTCTGAAATGTTTACAGATGAGAGTCTTGGGTGGTGTGGCTTGTGTGGGTACCACCAGTTTCTTATCAGAATATCAGGAAAATGTTTACATTTGGCTCAAAAATTGAATACTCTCAAATTTCTGTGACAGAAGGGTTTGGAATTTCTCTTCATACAGTGTATTATTTTTATCACAAGACAATTGAGAAAGTTGAATGTTGGGACGTTTGCAGAAGTTCTGGAGTTTTCAGTCAATTATTTATGTTGTAGTGTATATGAAATTATGGTAATTTACAGTTTTTTAAAGTTGTGATCGTATGTGTACGTTCTTGTACAGAAATAAACTAAACTGACCTCAACATACGTTTTAGGCATAATGAAGGCAAAGGGCCCTAGCCCACTGTGAGGCTTCACACAACTGTCCAGAAATGTACAAGAAAAGTTTAACACAGCTTCACAAACCTGATATGAGAACTATGTATAATTTGGTTGCAACTTGTTCACAACCACAGGTCACACTCCCACTGACATTTCACCTTTCACCCACCATTTATTCCAGCTTTTGTCTCTTATTAATCTGAACGGCAAAGAAAAAAATGCCTTTGTGGGAGGGATGGGCGGAAATGGAAGTTAGGAGGATTGATGTGCTGATCAATTGATACTTTTTTATTCATAGACTATATTTATAAGTCTTCTTCTGGTTGTCCTCTGTGTCACCGAAACCTTCTTCCCTGCTTTTCATCCTCAGCATCTCTCCTGCTCCTTCTTCCGAGGTATTTTTCGGCTCCTCTGGACTTCGCCTCTTGACCTCCACTCCGACACCGCTTCCTCTTCCACCTTTTCTTCTCCTCCGTGGATCTCGCATTGGTCCCTCTCCTCGGGAACTCCGCCTCCTTCCTGTATGGGAGGCCCAGAGGAACAAGTTAACCCTTGCTGGTCCTTGATTTTCCCCGGTCCGTGGCAGTCTCGGCTGCTTTCCACGAGACAGCGTTTCAACCCACGGTACGTGGTGGGTGTTGGATGGCGTAGAATAGGGTTCTCCCTCAAAGCCTTCTTTCGCTATCACTCTTTGGCTGAACGTTGTGGAAAGGATCTTCAAAAGCATCAAGTTCTTAGTGATACATTACTACCAAATATCCAATGATAATGAAAAAACAAAAGTCCTCTACATTGGTACACTGACCCATAGCAATGCAATCAGTTGTAGGCTTGACAAGGCAGAGAAGGATTTGGTAAGAGGAGAATGATATTTCTCCCATAGATGGGTGTTCTGTTTGCTGACCAAAGGTTGCTCCTGGAGGTTTCCATTTCAGAAGCAGAAATGTCACTTTATTATAGTAAAGGTCTTTCTGCTTTACTCGCTACCAAAGTTTGGGGGATAGAATAAACCCACGGAAACTCCGGGCTGCCATCGAGGACACAGTTGAGGGCATTGAATACCGGGCTGCCACCAAGACGCCGCGTAGTCCTCCCGCCGCCGCTCCGGTCACCTGCGGCCGCCGAGCGGAGGACTACGATTCCCTTGCTGCATCGCGGCAGGAGCCGCCATCGCCCGACCCCGCCCCCGGAAGCGCTACTAAAGCACGCGTCACCGACGGAGCGGGAGTCTTTCTGCTTTACTCGCTACCAAAGTTTGGGGGATAGAATAAACCCACGGAAACTCCGGGCTGCCATCGAGGACACAGTTGAGGGCATTGAATACCGGGCTGCCACCAAGTCGCCGCGTAGTCCTCCCACCGCCGCTCCTGTCACCTGCGGCCGCCGAGCGGAGGACTACGATTCCCTTGCTGCATCGCGGCAGGAGCCGCCATCGCCCAACCCCGCCCCCGGAGGCGCTACTAAAGCGCGCATCACCCGCATCGCGGGACGCCGGGCGAAGCCCGGGCCTAGGGCGAGCCCGTTTAAGCCTGTTAAAGACCGGGTAAGACTGGACTGGGCCACCTCTCTTACATCTGATTTCTGACATTACCTACTCTGAACTTTGCTGGTTGGACATTATCCTCTGCCTTTCCCTTATTGCTATAACACCGATACCTGCTACCTACCAATTATGTCTACTAGAGGCAGCAGGAGTAAAACGGCACAGGGAAAGGCACTAATAACTGGCCCAATTGACCAATATATAACCAGGGCGAACGAGGCAATTGACCAGGGCATAATCCTACTTGAACGTAGGGTATCGATGGATTTGGCCCAGGCCAAGCGTTCCTCGTTGGGTTCTATAGCTGCAGCTAACACACCCACACAGCACCAGGAAGATGGGCCTCTGTTGGAAGTGCATGCTGAATTTCACGCAGAAGCACACACAATGCCAAGCATGGTTGATCTGTCTGCCTCACTCGAGCTATCGGACTCTCAATCATCCTTGATGCTAGAAAATACCCCCGCTCTCTTTGCTAGTCCGACCCGGGAGGACCCTAGTTTAGCTCCTAGTAGGGGTTTGAGGGAGGGTGCTATTCCCAAACAAAAAAACAAAAAGAAATTTTATAAAGCTAAACACCCTAAGACTCATCTAAAGCACAAAGATCAATCTATAATTCACTCAGTAGGACAAGTTAGTCCAACATTGAGAGAGCTAAACACCATACCAATCGAAACTATTAACCTCTCCTCGAATACTGCAAATCTTAGTCCAAATTGCAGCACGGATGGAGGGTGTAAAGTTTGTGCGATAAATAACCAACTCTTAGTCAGATTAGGTGACTTAGTTAAAACTTACCTGCAACCCATCGAACTGTCCCTCATCAAGCTAGAAAAGCAGATAGCCGCCCAGACCAAAACCTCAATTTCCCTTAAGGGGGAGGGAACGGCTCAAACAGGGGGTCTATCAGCGTGTACCAAAACTTCCAAGGTAGGGGTGCAAACCACAAAAGCCTTAAAAAACCCCGCGGATGTAACAATTGCAAAAACAAAGCCCCCACCAGTAGGGGTGAAAAAAAAAACAATGACAACAAAAACCCCAGTGATACCAAAAACCCCAGTGACAACAAAAATTCCTGAGGTTGCCAAAACTCCAGTCCCCCCCACCATTTTGAAACACAATCAAACTAAGCCTTCAGGAGTAAAAACCACTAACAACAGATCAAGGGGGAGGGGTGGGTATCCAGTACACTTGCCACCAGAATTAAGTTCCTTCGTGGTAATTATGACCGGGGTTCCCGAGCTGAGTGCCAACGCGGAGAAACCAGAATGGTCTCTAAAAAATAAGGTGTTGCATTGGTTATCCACTAACAGACCTCTACCACCGTACTCTACAACCAGAGTTTCTACGGTCCGTAGGGTCCCGTGGATAGGCAATGAGCCGAAAAGGATTCCCGGAGACTGCGTCATAGTCAATTTTGACGATCCTTTCACAGCTGAGCACATTTGCTCCTGGGGTATGCAAGCTGATAATGACGGGGTTGATATAAAAAGACTTGCTTACTTTCACCCTCCAATACCTCGCTACAATGACAGCTTATCCTGGAACTGGACCCACGTAGGAAGCCGGGATAGGCGAAGAGATTAGGTTAATTGGTCAGGATATGATGCTAGAGACACAGCCCCCTCTATAAGTTGGAGAAGACTACCAGTCGCCAATAGATTTGATTGCCTAGAACTGGTTGATTTACCACTATTGGCTACTGACCAGACACATAAGGGCCTCCTGCCCATAAGACACAAAAACTCATCTCCACCTATAAAATCTGTAAGAGTCTCTCGTCCAAGCAAAGCCCTGGAGTCGATGAAGGATTTACACATACCTACTCTACAAATTACTCTTGATCTCCAACAGTCCCACGCTAATATAAATGAATTTAATGAGCCACCTGGTAACGCGGGGAAGATTGTCTTTGCGAGTGCAGCAGAAGTAGGTTTACCTAGTGCGATTCCATCTACACATAATGATTCAGCTAATATCCTCCCTTCAGCTAATATCCTCCCTACAGTCCCGTGGCCTGATCAGCTTCCCCCGCCCGGTACAAGACCCTGTAATGTTCTTCCTGAAATTACTGCCCCGACAAACTCATCATCAACCTTATCAGTCTTGTTTTGGAACGTTGCTGGTCTTCGCTCCAAGACAAAACTTAAATCATGGTCGGACGTAGTTAATGCACACCAAATAGCATGCTTTCAGGAAACCTGGGCTATCGAACCTATACATATTTTAGGTTACAAAACTTATCACTTCCAGCTAGCTCTAAATCCTTGGGCAGACCTAAAGGTGGCCTTGCAGTATATATTTCCAATAACCTATCTGAAACGGATATAACTGTCCTATTGTTTGGTGATAATTTTTAGATTTTAACGGTCTTACTTAATCAATGTATGTTGTTTTTTCTGGTTAATTTTTATAACAACCTTCACCCTAATTATTGTGTTAATACTCTAACTGAGATTACATCGTACCTAACGGAACAGAGGAATAGGTTCATTACTCCTACGCCGTATGTGATTTGGGGGTGGAGATTTTAATGTACCGTTATGTAACAACTATAAGAACGGTACATGTGGCCTCCAGGACGATAACGGTTGCCCTATGACTCATTTTACCCACACGAAGTTAGGAAACTGTCTAAACGACTGCCCGTTTTCCTTGGAACTAGAATATGCGAATGACCTTGTAGACCCACCCGCTGACTTTACACCAACTTTTCATGGTAGGGGTCTCTCAAGTGTCATCGATTATATTCTATGTTCACAGATAATAAAGGGTCAACTTAATACAGGCTCTGATATTTCTAGCGATCATTTTCCCATCAGTATTAGTGTAATACTTAAATAGCCCCCTCCTCATACATCAAGGGACAGTCTATTGAATCAACAATCCCTGTCTATGGATAGAGTAAATGGCTTCTCTGTAAAGTGGTCCAAAACTGACCCAGAAGCAATAACTAGAAAAGTGGTAAGCAGAGCTTTATCGTGGATGAACAATTGTTTAGCACTAGACTCATCTCCACAGCTGATTTTAAGCAGCTTTCTGGAAATTATTAAAATTATACGAGAAGAGTTGTTTCGTAAACAAAAGTCCAAAAACCCAGAATTTAAAGGCTGGTTTGACTCTACCTGCCGTGTAGCCCTAACTAATTTAAAAAAAGCGGTTCACAATCAAGTTAGAGATCGCGCTGAAATTACTAAACTTAGAAAGATTTACAATCAAGCGCTTAATAAACGCGAAAAGAAATTAAAAAGATTTTGTGGGCCCAACTACATGAGAGCTGCCTACATAAAAACAGCTCATTGTTCTGGCGTACAGTAAAATCTCCCTTTCTGTCAGAGGACTCATCTCCCCAGCACCTTGACGTGGCAGTGACAGTAAACGAGTGGGTGGCCCACTTTTCAAAGATTTTTAGTGGTCCCTCAGAGGTTACCAGTGCTGAGGCTTGTTTATCGGGTAACCCCTCCGTGGAAACCAAATTCCCTATCGACCTCCTTTTTTACCACAACGAGGTCATTACGGCGTTGTCATCTTCAAAAACCGGGAAAGCTCCCGGACCGGACGGGGTCCCGCTGGATATCTTTGCACATAATCCAGAACTCTAGACACACCTTATTACACAGGTCATGTCAGCAGTTACAAAAACTGGCTTAATAGATTCATGGTCCACTTCCATTCTGCTCCCTATATTTAAGAAGGGCGATCGTAACAACCCCGCTTGCTACAGGCCTATTTCCCTCCTGGACTCCCTGGGGAAAGTCGCTGGTCCTGGAACGCCTCCAGGATTGGGCATCCTCTAACAACATCCTGACCGATCTCCAGTACGGCTTCCAGGAGGGCCTTGGTACTGTAGAGCAAGCGTTGAATTTGGCTCTTCTAATCGGTAAATACGTGGGGGCTAAAAAAGGCAACCTTTACCTAGTTTATGTTGACCTTAGTTCAGCATTCAACTGCGTTATTCATACCAGGTTGTGGTCCATTCTAGGTAGTTTGGGGGTAGATCCCCCTCTCATTCAATTTCTCCGCGAACTCTACTCTGACGCTACTGCGTGCGTCAGATATGGGATCGGCGGATAACTAACATCATTATTTCCTGTTGTTAAAGGAGTTAACAGGGCTGTGTCCTGGCCCCCTTCCTCTTCAACTTATACACTAATGGCTTGGAAGCTGCCATGCTTGAAGGCTGCCAGGACCTTCCATCTATTAAACACCGCCCCATTCCCGCTCTGTTATATGCGGATGATTCAGTAATCCTAGCCAGAACATTAAACCAGCTACAAAACAGCTAAACAAGTACTGCCACTTCATGCTATCCTTAGGCTTAAAAGTCAATAAAAAGAAAACTTTTGTCATGCACCTTGGCCCTAATGCGAAGAACCCCAAGTCAGTTTTTATAGACCAAGACAGGTTGGAGCGTACCAGAGAATATCCCTATTTAGGAATTCTAGTTGACGACCAACTATCTTGGAAACAAGCGATGTTAAGCAAAAAGCTACTTTTCCAAAGAGCAACCTCCGCCGTAGTTTCCTTTTCTAGGAAACTGGGTAAACCAGCCCCAGGAGAGTTGCTAAAAATGTACCATGCCAAATGTCACAGCGTAGCAACCTACGGAGCAGGGGTATGGGGGTACGCGGCTACAGCTATTCTCCAGACAGTACAGAATGGGTTTTTAAAATATCTTTTGGCTTTACCACAAAGTGCTCCAACGTATGGTTGCCATGTCGAGCTGGGTATTGACTACCTGACAGACAACATCAAATGCCAGCCGATCCTGTTATGGCACCGTATTTGGTCTAAAGAGCAATGCCATCTTACCCTTTCTCTGATAATTGACTGCTTGTCCTTGGCAAACTGGAATAAAATCCCCTGGCTTGCTTATGTCTCTAATTTCCTTAAAGACTTGAATCGTACATCTTATTTCTCAGACCCTTGCTCACTGATTGATATCAACAGGAAAGATCTGAAAAAACTGTGCTTAAGCCACCTGAGAGATCTACGTCTCACACAAGAAGTAATGAAAACTTCAAATGTACAGATTCTGTCTGTCCAGACTGTTTTGGGAATTCAGCCATATTTGTCTTACCATCTAACTAACCACGAAAAGTAAGTTTTGACTAGGTTTCGCTTTGATTCCTTTTCTCGCCTAGTTACTTTTCCAATTGCAAAGGACTGGTCGCATACTCTTATGAAATGCCCTTGCGATGGTATATCATCACAATCAACAATCCATGTAATTATGTTTTGCAGATACCATGATATTCCTCGCAAGCGCTGGATCATTCCTTTGCTTCGGAAACTGGGATTGAGAACTTGTCGGCCTGCTTATTTAGCTTTGCAGTTTCTGGACTCTCAATATACTGCCAAATACATAGCTTGCTTCTTAAAATCATGTCTAAAAATTCGTTGTAATCTTTGAAGTATTTTATTTTTATTTAAATGAACTGTTTTTAATTATGGTTTTTTATGCTTTTTTACTGTTTTTAATGTAACATACATCGATTTTTTATATGCACTGTAATATTTTATTCTTGTACTTTTTATGGTTACATGATTTGCAACCGAATAAAAGTTTATGAATCGATAGTAAATAAAAAAAGCAAAGACCAAAATCAATAATTCAGGGGTTTATATAGCGCGCCTACTCACCCGTAGGGGGTGGGGGGTCTGCTTATCCATCTGGGCGCAGGGATTCTGTTTGGCAAAACTAGATCAACCAACATAAATATAACCTCCTTTTATTGGCACATGCTTAAAAAAAAAAGGTATACCTCCATGTTTCACCATCATACCACACCAGGCAGTCATACACTGGGCCAGGATCACCAAACTTCTTTTCAAATGTATTCAGCAACTCCACTTGACACTGCAACTCTTCCTTTATCAATTTGCTAACCTATAAAGGAAACACATTAAGTTAGGATGTTGTTCAGTATGTCTGGAACCCAAATTGGACCAAAGTGTCCTGTGAAGATGCAAAACATTAAAAACTGCAGCAGGATTCAACAGGATAGATGCAAAAACAATGCTATGGGACAAAAACCCAAATATGTGAGGCTTTTTCCAGGGTACTGGGGCAATCGGTAGCTCCTGGCCATTATCAACCCAAGTGGAGCAGTTTTACCATTAGTGTCTTAGAGACTCTGGTACTACTGCACTATAGCTGGATAACCAAGATACACTTGAATCTTCAAGGGCACAGAATTTAGTAATTGATGATTCAGAGCGGATTTGGAACATAAGTAGGAGGTTATTCACACTAAAATAAGTCAAAACACAACAGAATATGTAATGTATTAAGCCCATCAATAACTCTAAAAACATTACTATTGATTTAATCAAAAGTAATATACGAATTGAACCTATGATACAAAATACAGGTATACAAAGAGGTGGGTTAAGGATTCCACTCCCCTGGCGGAGTTTTTGCATAAAATTCCGCAAAACTGCGCGGAGTGATGCACAGCGGAATTTTTTCTCGTGAACGGCTTGCCAACATTAAGTTGGCGAACGTTTGGGAGAAAGCAATCATGTGCTAGACCTCCTTCCAGTGAGATTTCCAATGCGGGCGGTGACAGGGTGAGACTACTCATGTTGAAAAAATCTGCTCCTCGCAATGAAGAAGCTGCCTCTCGAGTAGAATGTCTACTTGAGCGGCTGTAAGCAGGCGGGATGCAGAGTGCCATTCGCGCTGATTTTACAGCCAGGGCAAACTCCTGGTGCTTAAAATCAGTGCAAGCAGGGCGATTTAATAGACTCTGCCGCTGGCAGAGCACCGCAGAGTTTTTGCGGCACTTCGCAGAGTTCCATGGAGTAGAAGTAAGGATTTCTCGCTGACCAGGTTTTAGCTTCAAAACGCAAGCGGGTTAACACAGGCTCCCCTCTTCCAGTGCCTCTTTGGTCTCAAGTCTAGTCCCTACATTTGCCCTTTGTTACCTTTTTGTGGCCTCAGACATACATCCACGTTCTTTTCAACAAGCTTATAAGCCAGACTGAATGAAATTGCTTTGATAGGTCTCAGGCAAAAACAATTCCAAAGGTAAGGCTCTTGTTTCTTATAAGGATTCTCTCTCTTTGAGTAAGACCAGATCTTTACCCAAAACAAGATTGGTTACAGCAACAATTCATGGTGGTTATATTGAATCCCCATTTCTCAAAAGAGGCAATGAGAGGGAACAACTGGTATGGTCAACAGTTATTTCATGAACTTCCACTTCTGAATATCCAGCACTCCATGTTAAGACTGTCCTGTACCTCAGCTCGGTATAAAGCAGAGGCAAATACTTTGTCTTTGCTGGCACACCAAATGCAATGCACATGACCTCACCCTTGAAGTAACAAATGCAATTACAAAGATCATAAATAATTTAGCAGATGAGATTACATATTACCATTGATACAATCAATGACACAACAATGAATATGGTATTATTTATTAGAATTTGTCTGAATTGTTGTTTAATTATGTGCTTTCAGGTGTTGCTACTTACTGGCATACTTTTTGTGAAATCGTAAGCACTGCATCTGATGTGTTAATTATAATCTGCAAAACTGATATGTGGTATGGATTGCGGAGCTAACCATAATTTGTCAATTTCAGCTTTTTTTAGGTTTTGTAACAAGAACTTTAATTTAACTGTGGTTCTGCAAATTAATTTCAGGGTATTTTTTTAAAAACATTCTGTTACAGCCAATGCAAATCATAAATTTACTTCAAATACCTTTGGCCAAACCCTACATCCAGACTGATGCATGCAGCAACCACATGCTGGACACTGCCTTTAAAGCATATACAAAGTGATGGATGGAATGCTTGAATGTATCTTGGCAACTGGTAATTACTTGGGCCACATCCCAGTCGATTGTTATTTTGAACACTATGCCACCTCAGTTTGGTCATAGCTACATGCAAATCAGCCTTGACCCTGCTCCTATAGGAGCAGTCCAACACAAACTGCCAGGTCCTACCTGAACCGCAGTTCAAATAAAGCAGGACTGGTTTTGCCCTAGTTAGGGCTCATCAGCCAGGCATAGCTTGATTCCAGTGGCCCAGTGTGCACAGGACCCAGATCTCAGCATACCAGTACCTCTTAGGCGACACACTAAAGTATACAAAAAGGTTTCTTCATTTCAATCCATGGCAATAACGTTTTCTCAAAAGGAATATGGATTATGGACATAGATGGCTACTGATTGTCAGTAATCTAGATGGAGGTTCCCACTTTGGCATTAACTTAATAAATTTCGTATTTTATATGATGCTGTATCTTTTATTTGTTTATTGATGTATCTTTTATATATTGTATTACTGATGTTTTATGCAATCATAAATTGATTGAATAAACAACTACTACTACAAAAAGTAATGGTTGGAATGCTTGAATGAATCTCAGCCACTGGGAATTATTTGGGCCTCATCCCAATCCATCGATATTTAGCCCACTCTGACAACTCTGTTTGGACTCCGCTATGAAGCAACTCTTTTTAGAGAGTACCAATTATCACTTAATAAATTCTGTAATATAAGAAATACATAACGAGTAATAGCTGAATATTTGGTGCTGTACTGCCATTCTTGGGGTTTAGGGGACGTACCCATTTTTAATACATAGACACAAACACATAAATTGTAATGCAGCATTAACTGGTGAAGTGCCATTTGGTTCTTCGGAGATGGGAAGAGGGATAAATAGGGGAGAAAGAGGGGGAGCGAGGGGGTGAGAGGGGGAGAGAGAGGGGAGAGGGGGAGAGAGAGGGGAGGGGAGGGGAGGAGGGGGGGAGGGGAGGGGAGGGGAGGAGGGGGGGAGGGGAGGGGAGGGGAGGAGGGGGGGAGGAGGGGGAGAGGGAATCCACAAACACGTAGGACAGAGCCCCTTTTTGCCGCAGCTCAGATAATGGCGCTGCACTCAATCTTATGGACCACTCAGCGGCCTTTGATAAGGTCAACCACGGCCTGTTGGTTGACCGTCTCAACAGTATCAGGATTACGGTTCTGCCTTGTCCCTTCTGAGATCCTTCTTGATTGACAAAACAAATAGTGTCCCTGAAGGAGTTTGAATCTGAACCTTTTGTCTGGCCATGTGGGTCTTGATTGAGCCTGACACCGTTTAATGTTTATCTAACAGCCCTCGCAGGTTTGATCAAATCATTTGGCTTTTCCTGAACATCTCACACCGATGATATGCAAATTGTAGTTTCGTTTTCTGATTCTCCCAACAACACCAGTCACAATTTTCATAATTGTACGCTAGCAATCAGTGACTGGATAGATAAGAACTGTCTACCACTAAATTTTGGAAGGACAGTTTCTTCTCTCCGGGAAGGATACTTCCTTTTGGACTCCATGTTGTTGGCCACAATAAATGTGAACCCTCCCATCACCAGCTAGATCTCTTCATCAAGGGGATGAAGAGAACAAGCATTGATAAAGCAAATAGTTTTCACCTAGGCGAGGCAACTGCTGGATGCTGTAGGTAAAGCTTAATTGTTCATGCAGGGTTTTAGGAACATAGAGGAGGCTTTTTAATATAGCATGCAATCTTAGGAAGCACAGATTTAGAAATAAGTCATTATTTGCATGCGAGATAGTGCTAAATTAGGTAATTTATTTAGGCACAAGAAACACCCAAAGGGTTTGTACTAGTCCACTTTCTAACCAGTGCATTAACTTGGATGAAACATAACTGGCTAACTTCTGGCTAGTTGACTGCCAAGAGAAAGACATGCTGACATGCTGACACACTGACACCCACCCAACACACACACCCACCCACCCAACACACACACCCACCCAACACACACACCCACCCAACACACACACCCACCCAACACACACACCCACCCAACACACACACCCACCCAACACACACACACACACACCCACACACCCACACACCCACACACCCACACACCCACACACCCAACACACAAACACACACACACACACCCCCAACACACACACACACCCACATACCCAACACACACACCCACCACCCCCAACACACACACCCACCACCCCCAACACACACCCCCAACACACACACACACCCAACACACACACACACCCAACACACACACACACCCAACACACACACACACCCAACACACACACACACCCAACACACACACACACCCAACACACACACACACCCAACACACACACACACCCAACACACACACACACCCAACACACACACACACACCCAACACACACACACACACCCAACACACACACACACACCCAACACACACACACACACCCGACACACACTGTCCATGAGCATGTGCTTAGGTATTTATAAACTAAGATCTTATTACTCTCCAGAGATTTGAAAGGGGGAGGGGAGGTACCAAGGCAGAGATGTGATCAGTGTTGGCTGATTGCTTGCACAATTGGGCTAAATGGTTTCCAGTTGTGTGAGAAAATAATGATTTTTGCGGTACCTGCATATTTGGTCATTTGAAAAAGACAGTGCTATTTTTAGGGCGTTGAGCCAGAACTTTAAGGTAACATGTGGACTAAGTGTTAATGTTAGACTGGATTGCCTGGGGCTTGGCTGGTTAGAGGCGGAGTCTTTGCTGCTGTAACTAATACCTGTACTGTTTAAGGAGCCTCATGAAACCATTAAGAGAGGGATTTAATGTATATTTTCACAGAAACCCCGGAACCCACCTCCCTTTTACACCTACATTGACAGTATCGTCCATTAACAATGGGAGTTTAGTAACCTTTTTCATACAGCATTGTAGATAGGAAGTCTTGCTATGACACAATCTGAAGTCCTCAAAGTCATGCTGGTTGATCTCATTGAGCTAGGAGTCCGACAGCTTGCTAGACAGTTTCACAGGTAGGAAAAGGTTGCAACTTGACATAGCCCATGTAAATAAATATTACGTTGTAAAGTATCATATCTCGTTCATTCAAACTGTTATAAATAAACACTGATGAAAGGTAGCACATTGTGGTATGGTTTTAAAAAACACACACACACACACACACATAAAAAAAACCACCAATAGGAAGCTGACCAACAAACTCGGTTGTATCACTCACCATGCTACTTCAAAATGTTGAGAGCTACCCATATGTAAGGAAGCCCCCCCCCAGCAAGCACGTCTCATCTGCACCAAATGATGCTGTCACACACACTTTCTTTTGCCAGTGTCTAAAGTCTTCGGACAAGAGAAGCATTCAGCAGAAGGAAGCACTCTACACACACACACACAACTGTATACCAGCCTAGCCACCACTGCTCACTAGTGCCTGCATCAAAGCGCCCCAGCCCCTCGTACCTTGGAGTGACACTGCTCGGCTACTTTTAAGCTACTTTTTGATAGGCTTTGGGCTACAGGACGGCTCGAAAATCTGGCAACACTGGATGTATGGCTAGTGTGTGTGAATGTGAACTGCAAGAAGGTTATCCACTCCCTAGAGAGCAGAAACCCACCAGTAATTATGCTCCAATAAAAACAAGACTTTTGTTTACCTTGTCAACGCTAACTGCTATGCTCTACAGCAGAGATAACAAGGGGTTTTATAGCTTGGCACGTTACAATTTGTTTTATAACCCATCTAAAAAAGCCTTGAAAAGTGTATGAGTCGGGTGGGGTGCGGGAGAAATTCAGACCAGCAGACAGTGAGGAGGACCGCTGGGCAATATCCAAACAAGGGGCAGTGGAGATGGGAACAGGAGAGGCAATGACGAAGCAACACAAGGTCGGAAGGACAGGGGAAGCAACGAGGAAGTGGAAACGGCTTAAATGTAAGGGGTCAAGCAAGAAGTGTGGAAGGTAGAGAGAGGGCCTGCAAACACATGCAATCTTATGGAGTGGTAGTGTAAAAATAAAGTACCTGTGCAAGTGGGTGGCCAGTAGAAGGACACTGGCTGCAGGGACGAAATTGTATATCGTCCAAGCTCTAAGGATGACCAGAAGAACGGGAGTGAAAAGGTGGGGGTGGGGGGGAGAGAAGGTAGCACTGCCCAATGAGAAGCAAGGAAAAGACAGAGTGACGTCGGAGCCAGTCAATGGTAAGTAAAGATAAGTAATGGGTGGGCTCTAGGCATGTATTTAGTTCTTTTAGGTCTCGCCTAGCTATCGCGTAAGCGATGCTATGCAAGATATTTAGTAAGGGGCTTCTGAAAGTGCTCCCAAAGTCTGCAGGCGGATCGGGTACAGTGCATGTGCGCCGGGCGCGCGCACAATTTGTCAACCTGCATGATCACTTTCGCGGCCGCTTTGATGTTCTCAGTGAGCCGCGCAGCCACTGAGAACATCAAAGCGGCCGCGAAAGTGATTACACACACCCTGCACTGCTTCCTTCTCACTGCGCATTAAAACTACGAGCATTTGCAAATAGCTCTATATTGTATACACATACTAAATTGTGTAACACTCGTGTTATCGTTAGCTGTGGTACGCATCATAATCATTATTCTACATGTTTTATTATACTTGCTAGTCGTGTTATCAAAGTTTCATTTTATTGCCTTGATGTACAGAACTCTCTATTTCAGTATATGTATACCACATTACCTAAGAGACAAATACATTTGTTTTTACAAAGCGCTATGAGTAAGTACAGTTTACAGTAAAGACCCTTCTTTATTTGGGTATTATTGTCTAGCGCTGTACACCATGTGTCAATAAATAGGCATACTGATAGCAGACAAGTCTAGCAGCAGTCTCAGGTTCATCATAGTCTCTTGCGGTCTCCCATGATTTCTAACTCTGTCATACACACACCCGCCTCCTTTCTTCATCTGACCCCCTCACCTCGAATCTTTCCTGCACTAAGTACGGACCCAATGCTTACACCGCATCTCTTTTGATTCATCGCTCATGCTGCATATGCCGAGGCACGGGGTGTCTTCAGTGTGGCCTAAAGTGCTGCACTCCTGCCAATCGTCCAGCATTATCGCACGTGCGTCAGGCCGGGCGGCTGTGGCGTTCGGGCCGGGCGGGCGCCTTGTTTTTGTTTGTTTTTGCGTGATTAAGCGATCCGCATTTTAGCAGCCCTCCACCCACTGTGTTGCTTCTCTTCCCCACACGCATTCCCTCTTCCGTTTAATTTTCCTTTTCCCCTTCCTTTGTTCATGATCGCAAACGTGATCAGTTTCCCTTTCACGGGCGGCCGCGTCACTTTTGATTGTTTATTTTATGCCGTCTCTCCGTGACTGTTGCAGCCCATCTCTGTTTCTCTTCTGCAGTCTTAGCTTGAATGCTTCGCTCTGCAATGTTTCTCCCCACCGAGCTGGCTGTATTCTTCTGCATTTCTCTGTGCATCATGTTTACATAACGATTTAGTGCTGATGGAACAGAATGTTTGTAGTTCTGCACCTCAATGTTGTGCTGTTTATCCACCTCGGAAGAAGCTAAGACTAATTTGACCCACCAGGACTCCAAGATGTGACTTTAAAGTTTTAGACAGCTCTCCACAATCAGTTCTTTCGTCCTCGGAGCGATCTTATCTGCCATGTCTCTATTTCTTTTCTCTGTTAGCCTCCCAATCATTCTTTTACTTCTCTCATCCTCAATAACTTATTTTGTCCATTTCTGTAGTTCCTTTTGTCCTCTTCGATTTTCCTTTCTTTATTTTGTTTGTATACATCGTGGAGTATTTATTTCCTTATTTTTCTTCATTTTGTTATTTCATTTATTTTTCTTCCTTATTTCTTTCCCTCTGTTTCTTTCAGCTGATCAACCCTACTACCTGGATGCGGTCAAAGGGTGCATGACGTCACTTCCGCTAGTAGTGACATGTTGGAGATTTCTTCTCTGTTGCATTATACTTTGGGGGAATAAATTATAAAGCTATCTTTATCACATGTACACTCTTTTCTCTGCTAGACTCGTGCGCTTCATGTTTCAGACTTCTGAGTAATGCTCCGTAAGTATTTATGTGAGACACTGTACGGTGCCAAGCGTTCCCATGTGCGAGTCCTTACCTAAATGTTGGCCTGGACGCATATCTATTTGTTCATGTGTGTGGATATTTGTCTTGTGAACCTAGTGTGCCAAATCACATTTCATTTTCCTTCTGTGAAAGCTAACGTTTTTGGCTCAGGTTAATATAGAAGTTCCCACTATGAGTGGAAAGAGAAATGAAGCAGCTGCTCTGAATCCGTTAAATACCAAAGACACAGTAAAGGATAAGGGAGCAACCTCACTTACTGAGGGACTTTTAACTACTTTGCTAACGGAAATCAGGGATAAGTTCGCAGTTTCTGAGAATAACCAACTAAAAATACAATCAGCCTGCGAAATCCTTGAGACCAAGATGAATGCAATCCCTGCTAGAGTGGGCACCATGGAAGTAGTGATTGAGAGTCTAACAAAACAAGTTGATAAAAATACACAAGAGAAACAGGCATTAAGAAGTGAGGACAGATCCCTGAAAGATAAGCTGGAAAGTCTAGAAAATGCTGCCAGAAGAAATAACATCAGATTTATAAATATACGAGAAGATGTAAAAGCTTTCATAATTAACCTCCTCCTAGAGTTACATCCTGATGTTGACAAGAAAAGCCTGGCGGAAGATATACAGCGAGTACATCGAGATCCATACCTGAAAAAACCTGATAAGAAAAACCAGAGGAAGATCCTGGTTAATTTCAGGACATATACGTTAAAGGAGACTATTCTGGCAGGAGGTTTGAAAGCGGGGGGAGTACAAGAGACATGCATGGTCATTCCCTATTAGATCAGACGTATCCCGCATAACTCAAGAAAAACAATGGGAGTTAGGGAAGGCTATGCAGGAATTAAAAAGGTTAGGTGCAACAGCAAACTTGAGTTTTCCTGCATCCCTTAAAGTCATGTGGGATAATAAAATGTATACATTTAAAGATCCTGTCGAAGCAAATGCCTTGTTAAGTAAAATAAAGAGCACTTCATCCATATAGGCGCTTTTTGAAGAAACCCTGGATAGAAACAGAGCCTGAAACCGGAGGTTTCCTCCAACAGTAGAAGGGGAGGTTTCCCAGTGGGGTGGGTGGGTGGGGCGGTTCCTCGTTCAAAAAAAGTATACATTTTTCTTTTTCACTAAGGGTGGGGAGCATGTGGGAATGTTTTTTTTTTTTTTTTTTTAAATGTCCTCATTTGAAGATGGCAGTACATTTTTGGCCTCTTTCATAAATATAGGTTATAAAGGAAGCAATCATTTTCTCTATGTCTAACGTTAGAGTAAAGGAACTACAAATAACGACCTGGAATGTAAATGGTCTGAGGGTCCAGCGGAGAAGAAATAAGATTCTGGAATATTTGAGATTATCAGAGAGTAAAATCTTCCTTATCCAAGAATCTCATCTACTAAAAGAAGAATGGGTCTCGATTTTAAGGCACCAGAGATGGGTTGAACACTATATATGTACAAATCAAACATGTATAACAAAAGGAGTGGCTATTTTAATTAAAAAAAATCAGCTGCTGCGGTATTGGAAGAGGGTATAGTGGACCCAGGGGGAAGATGGGCTGTTGCTAAAATAAAGATCAGTGGAGTCGGAATCACGTTAGCAAGTTATTACGGTCCTAATATAGATGAACAGGCCCCCCTGCATGCCTTGATACCTCATTTAGTAGAAGTTGATTATCATACAATCTTAGGAGGGGATTTTATTCTGGTGCTCAACCCAAGCAAGGACTCTACCTCTCTCAGGGCTATATCCAATACACAAAAAATTAGAAAGACTTTAAAGCAACTAATGTTCGATTTAGGTTTGATAGGCATCTGGAGTGACCTGGCCACTAAATATAAAGCTAAGGGTGGGAAATTTACCTTTCATAATAAAAAAAAGTGGATATAGGTCGAGGATTGATTTCTTCTTGGTCGGGATAAAAGCAAGACAAAACATCAGTCAGGTAAGTCATGCCCCTGAGCATATGTCTGACCACTCGGCTGCAAGTCTGAAGATAGCTATTTGTAAGACCCAGTCACCTAGAAGGTATACTATTAGTCGAGCATTATTATTGGAGCAAAATATAATCGAAAGGCTGAAAGCAGAAACTAATGAGTTTTTTTTATCTTAATTTAAATTCTGCATCAATTAAAACTGTATGGGATACATATAAAGCAGTTCTGAGCGGGTGTTAATAAGTATATCCTGTGCACAAGCAAAGAAAAAAAAGAAGAGACTAAAAAGTTGGAAAATGAGATACAGAGACTGTCTGAAAGTCTGGAGGGGGATAGGGAGAATTTGACCATTACAAATAACTTAACATCTGCTAAATGTAATTTAGCTAACTATCTAGAAGCTATTCTTAAAAAAAAATGGGATGCCAGTAAACTGGCACACCATGAGTATGGCGAAGGGTGTAGCAAGCTTCTTGCGTGGAAAACAAAGGCAGAACAAATGAGAAACTGGATAAAAGATATACGACTTCCTAATAATGGTAGGGTAGTCACAGAAAATGACGAAATTGAAGAAGCTTTTGTCCAGTTTTTTAACAAACTGTATACAGAAGAGATAATAGATGAAGCTTGCATGGAAGAATTTCTATCAGAGATGGATCTCCCCACTCTCCGACAAGAAGACAGAAGTTATAAATGGTCCCTTTTCACTGGAGGAAATATGCCAAGTGATTAACTCTTTAAAAAAGGGGAAAGCTGCTGGCCCAGACTCTATCCCTAATGAGATCTATAAGATCTTAAAAGACGAATTAACACCTTTCCTATTACAACTATTTAACTCCTCCTCATAGAAGGTAATAGTCCCCCAGTATCTTGGGAGGAAGCAACTATAATAATGCTTTTAACTGTCCGACCATTCCCCAGTCTCCCTCCGCCTTGGCTCTTCCCCGATGGGCCCGCGGGCAGACTGGCGTCTCAACGCTTGGTTCCTACAGGACCCCCACACTGGTGGACTCGTTGGGACAGGAACTAGGCCATTACTTCTCCAACAACGAGGGTTCAGTTCCCTCGCCGGGGACCCTGTGGGACGCTGGCAAAGCCGTGATTCGCGGGATGGCAAGGGGGCTTGTACATGCCAAACGTGCGGACCAATTGACCCGGCTTGCGGAGCTGGAGTCCCAGGCTGCGCGGCTGGAGGCAGAGCAGTCTCTTGCTGAGCACGCGGACCCCACACGGCAGTTGGCGCTGGTTCGAGAGGAAATCCGTCGGCTCTCGTTGGACTCGGCCCAAATGCTGTGGCGGTAGTCGGTGGCGCGGGTATACGGCTGGGTGAACAAAAATGGTAAACTCCTCCATAACTTGGTCTCTTATCCCAAAGTTCATCGCATTATTTCAGAGGTCCGTGCACATGACGGTACCCTCCGGGTGACTTCCACGGCCATTGCCGGAACCTTTGCACACATCTATACGCGCCTCTATGCGGCGCGACCAGCAGAGGTGCCCCTGACACCCTGTTGGACGGGGCTGGTGCCCGGCTCCCCTCTCTCACTCGTGAATCCGCGGAAGCCCTGGACCGCCCCTTTACCTTGGACGAGGTTCTGGAGGCCCTCCTCCTCCTTCACCCTGATGCGTGCGCCCCCCCCCCCCCCCCCAGTCGGACCCGACCACTATAGTGGTCATTCCTAAGACCCAGCCGGCCTCCATGAGCTGTGCGGACTACCGCTCAATCTCGCTTATTAACACTGAGATCAAGCTCCTTGCCACGATACTGGCACGGAGGCTTCAGCCTCTCTTGCAAGACCTGGTCCATCCCGACCAGTGCGGGTTCATACCGGTCAGGGGTACCCGTCATTGCATCAGTCGCCTCCACCTGGCCTTGGCCCACCATGCCCGCCTGTCCCCGTACCTTTTCTTCCTCGACTTCGAGAAGGCCTTTGACACGGTGAACTGGGACTACCTACAGGACGTGCTGGAGGCGATGGGCTTTGGCCCTTTGTTTTGCCGCCTCATCAGGGTCCTCTATGCCAACCCTAGGGCCCGGGTGCTTGTCAATGTGGAACTCTCCAAGGCCTTTCTGATCTGCAGAGGTACGCTCCAGGGTTGCCCCCTCTCCCTACTCCTGTTTGCGCTAGCAATGGAGCCCCTGGCGACGCTCATCCGGCGGGACCCCCTTGTCCAGGGGTGGGCCTGGAACGAGAGCCACGTAGATAAAATAGCCCTCTACGCTGATGACGTGCTTCTATATCTGGCGGACCGCGCAAATTCAGGCCCCGCTTGCGGATCCTCGCTGCCTTCGAAAAGGTCTCCGGACTCCGGCTCAATGCGGCCAAATCCACATTGGTCCCGCTGCATCCCTCCAGGGAGCGCTATGACTGGCAGTCGTCTATTCCCCTCAGGCACCACTTGGTTAAGTACCTTGGGATATGGGTGGCCCTCCTGCCTGAACTCGAGTGGGCACTGAATATCACGCCCCTGGTTGTCCGGATGAATGGCGGATCTTAAAAAATGGCAAACCCAGGGAGGAGCTTTGCGCGCAACTGAGATGGCCGCGTGAGCACAGGGTTCCCGAGGACCCTCGCTGCCTCCCGCATTTATCCTGGATAATATCCTGATTTGATGGAAGATCATTGAAGACACAACCCGCTGATGTACTAGCAGGTTTTTGGGTCGGAATCGGACGCAGGGTCCCAGAGTTTTGCCGTCTTGAAATTTGCGGCCTTCTCCATGGAACAGCCTGGACCTTGAGTTGTAACAGTGCCCAGGTCGTAATTTAACAACAACGGCTTGAGGGGGATCAGATCACAGCCTCACTTCACTTTCGGTTTCGTTTCTCCGGCGCACACCCTCATATCTGCGGTGTGTCTGTTGATCGGACGAGCTTCGTCACCAGCTCATTGAGCTCCGAGCTGGCGACTGTTTGGCGGTGGACTCCATTGGCTCAACTTTGCCTCCTGTATTCTTGTGTGTGAATTTTTAAGGAGCCATTTGGACCAGATCCCGAGCCTCCCTCCGGGGCACCCGACTCGCCATGACGGGCAAGCCTGAGGGTGAGAAACGGAAAGTCAAGACCACTATCCGTGGAGGTTCAACCCAGACGAATGTCATGGATCGCTATACAGTCTCTAAAGGATCCCCTGGTGGCACACCTAAGACTCGTGAAGAGGCTGTCGACGATCCTGCTGTATTGGCGGACTTAACGCTACAGGACGTGATGGGCGCCATTGCTGGTATTCAGTCTTCCATTGGCCAACAGTATGAAGCCTTGGCTCTGAAGTTAGACACGGTGGCTATTGATGTTAACCTCATTCGAACTGATCTGGCCAAGACGAATGAGAAGGTGAAGTCATTGGACCTAAAGACATCCAGCCTTACCACGGATGTGTCCGACTTGCAAACAGAAGTGCGCAACCTTAGATCTGCTAATTACTTTTTTGCTCATCACTTGGAGGATTTTGAAGGCCGTGCACGGCGCAATAACGTGCGTATTATTGGGGTCCCGGAAGATTCTAGTTCACTCGCTACTGATCTTCGAGTGGAGGACCTCATTCTTAATCATCTCGCACCCAAGGGCCTGAGCAAATTCTTTGCCATCGAACGTGCGCACAGAGTGCCAGGGGGACAGGCGAAGCCCGGTTTTCCCCCCCGTCCGATTATTGCACGGATCTTCAACTTTAGAGATCGCGACGCCATTTTGCAGGTGGCACGGACAAATGGCCCTACGCAGTTTGAGAACGCTGCTGTGAACTTTTATCCGGACTTCTCTCAATCGGTCCAGAAACAACGTATGGGATTTCAAGGTGTGAAACGGCGACTAAGAGACATGGAACTAAATTAGGCTATGTTATTCCCGGTCCGACTGCGTGTTGAATATGACAATCGAACATTCTTGTTTGTCAGGCCTGAGGAAGCAAGTGATTGGTTGGACACTTTGCCGACTCGCCGTGCTGGCCAGGAACATGCTGGTGGTGCTGAAGGGGGACTGATGGACCAAGAATGATTATGGCGCCTGTGTCCGGAACACTACTCGACGTGACCAGCTGAGGCTCACTGACTTTTTTGATCATTCCATTCGTATCTTGGGAGGTTGCGGGGATGGCGGGACCCTTTCCTCCTCTAGGGTTTCTCTTTGTGTAGATTAGTTCTTTGTTTGTAATTGTTAGGGCGACAGGCACACTGCAAATTGGGGTGGCTTTTGAGTCGGTGGGGGGAGGGAGGAGTTGTGTTGGGAACCTTGGGGGGAGGGAGGGACATGTTCTGGGATTGTTTGTTTTGACATTGGTGTGATGCTCGTTTTGCGATGGGAGTTTGTTGTGGTTCTGGATGGGGGGGGTAGAGGGTTGAGGGTATTATGCTGGAATGTGAATGGGTTGGGTGATCGCATAAAGAGAGGGGTGGTTATGCAGTTGTTGCGGCGCCTTTCGCCTGATGTCGTTTTGCTACAGGAGACACACTTGATAGGAAATACTTGTCACGCTCTTAATAGACGGGGTAATCGTCTTGCTGCCCATTCTGGATTTACGTCTAGTTCTAGAGGAGTGGGTATCCTGCTTAGGGTTTCCCTCCCCCTCGAGGTTGATGATGTGATCCTTGATGCCAGGGGCCGATATGTTGCACTTGTCGGGCGGTGGGAGGGGAAACCAATCTCGTTGGTGTCTGTTTATGTCCCCCCGGGCTTACAATCCACGGCATTTACGGACCTGGGGCGGATGGTTCTGGACCTCCCGGAGGGTGTTTTGATACTGGGTGGTGATTTTAACTCAGTCATTTCTGGCAGGATGGACCGCTATCCCCCCCCCCCACCCCTCCCCCGAGATCTTCCTGCTGCGCAATCCTGGTTTGGTGACTTCCTGGAAACATTGGGACTCCTAGACTGTTGGAGACTAATGCATCCAGAGCAAGCACAGTTTACTTTCCATTCGGGAGCTCATGGTAGTCTTTCTAGATTGGATTATATCCTGATACCGGCGGCGCTGTCCCCCTCGGTTGGAGAGATTAGACACTTGGCCCGGGGTATATCGGACCATTCCCCTATTTGGTTTCATTTTAATCTTAGCATCGGGGCCGAAGGGAGGGTGGCTCCGATTAACCCCTGGTATCTTCTTAACCCTAAGACTCGCACTGAATTGACTAAATCATTTGATCTGTATTTTACTGAGAATGCTGGTTCTGTATCCTCGCCTGTCTCGTTGTGGGAAGCTTTTAAGACTGTGATCAGGGGACAGGCATTGTCTTTGGTGGGGTGTACCAAGAAATGTAAGAATGAGGCAATTGTTCAGCTCGAAACTGAAATCACAGACCTGGAGACTGCATTGGAGCGGGAGGTGTCTCGAGAAGCATTACATGTCCTCCGCCTTAAACAATTAGAATATAAAACTTTGGTTACTGATGAAGCAAAGACGATGAGTCGGGAACAGCAGGGGCGGCTCTATGATGTGGGTGATAAAGCAGGGAAATTGATTGCCTGGCTGGACAGAAGGGAGAGAGCGAATCGAGTGGTTCCGGTGATTGAGACATGTGGTGGTGTGAGTGTAACTGACCCTGTCGAAATTGTTGAATGCTTTGCTGATTATTTTCGAGAGGTCTATACCTCGGTGTCCGACAGGCCCGAGGAGGATTCGCAGTTTTTGCTTCGGGATATAGCACTTCCATGTTTATCGGAATCGGATCGGGACTGTTTGGATGCCATGCCCTCAGTGGATGAGGTGGCTCTCGCGCTACGCTCCCTTCGTTCTGGCAAGGCTCTGGGTCCCAATGGCCTTCCTATTGAATTGTATAAGTTACGCCCTGATACTCTAGCTCCATATCTCCGTGATATGTTTTTGGCGGCGAGAGATAATGGCTCCCTCCCTAGAGATCAGAGTCTTGCGACCATTGTGGTGATCCACAAGGAGGGTAAACCACGAGATCGCTGCTCGTCTTATAGACCCATTTCGCTCTTAAATGCGGAGCCCAAGATCCTCGCCAAACTGCTTGCTAATCGTCTGATCACGGTTATTAGCGACCTGATTCATCCAGATCAATCGGGTTTTATCCCGCACCGTAACACAGCATTAAATTTGCGACGTCTACATGGTGTTCTCGCGAGGGCCCCGACGCTGCGTGAACCGGCCATCTTGGCGTCCCTGGACGCCACGATGGCCTTTGATACAATCGAGTGGTCTTATCTCTGGGCGGTACTCACCAAATTTGGATTCGGCGCAGGTTTTATTGGTTGGGTCAAACTCCTGTATGAAACGCCACTGGCACAGGTGGTGGTTAATGGTCGCGTCTCCGTGCCTTTTACTCTTGGGAGGGGCACGCGGCAGGGTTGTCCGTTGTCTCCGCTCCTCTTTGCTATGGCATTGGAGCCACTCGCCGCTTGGCTACGGTGGGAACCTTCAATGAAGGGCATACGCTGGACGCCGGAATTTGAGGATCGCATTTCCTTATACGCGGATGATATTCTATTGTACCTTACATCTCCCCAAAAATCGCTCAACGTATTGTTTGACGTACTTAACTCCTTCGGGAAGAACTCGGGCCTAATCATCAATTGGTCGAAATCCTATATTTATGTACTTGCGGGTGATGTCCCTCGTTTGCCACGGGGCTGTCCCATCCAGTTGTCGCAGTCTGGCTTTAAGTACTTGGGTGTGTTTATCTCGATGGATCCGGCGGTCCGCTATGAACGTAATTTACTCCCCCCACTCCAACGGTTACGCTCCGATGTAGCGCGTTGGCGTAAATTACCGTTATCTCCCCTAGGGCGTGCGGCCCTTTTTAAAATGATGTCCTTACCGCGGTTCCTATATGCCCTCCAGAATAGTTTTGATGTCATCCCGTCGAAATATTTTTGGGAAGTAGAATCGTTGCAGAGGCAACTAATATGGGACGGACGTGCACGCATAGCTCTTCCGAAATTGACACTTCCCTGGTATGATGGCGGTATAGCGCTCCCGGATATTCGCAGGTATTATTGGGCTTCCCACCTTGCTGCCATCAACCACGGGATGTATGGCCCGGCGTTGAATCCAGCATTTGAAATGGATAAGTGGCTGCTTCCGGGTGGTGATTACTACAGAGCACTTTATTCGGGACCCTCTCGTTCACAACTCACGGGACCTACCGCTATAGCCGTGCGGGTATGGCATAGCGCAACGACGGCTATGGGCTGGAGTGATAAATTAACTGGTGCGACACCGCTCTATGCCTCTGCGAGGCTGGGTGGCCTATGGCAGACGAAGGGATTTGATAAGTGGGACATGATCGGTATTGGTAAAGTGCGTGATCTCTGGGTTAAAGGCAGGGTGAAGGCCTTCTCGGATCTGCAAATAGAGTATAAGTTGAGCGACAGGGAAAAATTTTGTTATATCCAGGTACGCCATGCTCTGAACTCCGTGTTGCCAGTGGGTAGTGATATTCCTGATTCCTCCCCTCTCGAAGACCGTATACTAGACGGTTATGTGCCAGATAGTACTCTCTCACTATTTTATAAGAAAATGATTAATGACCGATCGAGTCTGCTCGATCGCCTCCGTGAGGCCTGGATTGCTGATGGTATCAAACTGGATGACTAGGACTGGCAGTCCGCGATCTCCTCTCCCAAGGAGGTGGCGATTCCGGCCCGCCTCCGTCTGGTCCAACTCAAGATCCTCCACAGAATCTATGTCACCGGTCCCCGTCTGATCCATATGGGCTACTCCACGGATGGCATGTGTCGACGTGGATGTGGTCTCCTTGGCACCTATCTTCATATTATATGGGAATGCCCCGAGGTGGTGCGATTTTGGAAACGTATACATGAGATTATGGATGAAGTTACGGGTGTGGTGATGATGCCGGAAGCCCGACAATGTTTGTTGAATGTATGGGGTCCGAATGACTATGACGTGTCACAGCTTAGGTGGGTGACTCTGGCCAATATGGTTGCGAAGAGGGATATTGCTCAGTTGTGGGGATCCCCAAGGCCTCCTACAGTGACTGCTTGGAAAGAGTCTGGACTGGTGCATGTTCAGGGAGAAAACAGTGTATATGGCAAGAGGCAGGCCCAAAAAATGGGAGAAGATTTGGAACCCTTGGAACTCATACCGTGGAGATATTTGTGCGCCCCCACTCACTGCTATTCCTAGTCCTACCCAGTCGCCCTGACTACATTCCTTCTAGCTGTGATAGATTGTGCTGTTCATATGCATTTCTGCCTCTGCCTCCCTCCCCTCATCTGTATTCAAAGATTCTTTTCTCCTGCTGTCATGTTTCTCCCGTCCTCCTTGAGCGCAGACCTAATGGCTGTATTATTACTGTAATGCCTTGATTGTATGTTCTATGTTTTGTTTCTTTGTGTTTCAAATAATAAAAAGTTACAAAAAAAAAAAAATTGGCAAACCCTTCCCCTCAACCCCCTAGGGAGAAGCGCCCTTTTCAAAATGATGGTCCTCCCCCGCTTCCTTTACATCCTACAAAACATCTCCGTCCCCCTCTCCCGCACTTGGTTCCGCGAACTTGATGGGACTGTGTCCCGATTCCTTTGGGGAGGCGGACGACAGCGTATATCCCTGGCGCACAGCCGCATCCCCCCCCTTCGATGGGGGCTTAGGGGTGACCCACCTCTATCTCTACTACCTTGCCACTAAACTGATTGTCATCCACGACGGGTATGCGGGCGGCTGGTCCGACCCAGCATACCGTGTAGAGCTTGAGGCTACGGACTTTCCACAAATCCAGGCGTTCCTATACGGCAGCTCGGTGCCGCAGACCATAGCGCCAATCACTAGGACGGTCCTCCTGGCCTGGCGTGCCGCCCTGCGCCACGTGGATGGGACCGCAAACTCACTCGTCAGACACCGCTTTGGCATGGCACCTGGCTCCGTGAGGTTTCGTCCCTGAATGGATTCCGCCGCTGGGATCTGATATGCATCTCGGTCCTCGGAGATGTCTGGGTGGGGGACCATATCCATGCCTTTGCAGACCTACAGCAGCGCCATGCCCTTCCCCACGCCCAGCACTTCCGATATCTGCAGCTGCGCCACGCCATCCACGCACACCTCCCCTCGCCGACCTTCCTTCCAGAGTTCAGTACGCTGGAGGCCCAGGTGATGATGGGGAACCTAGGCAAGGGAGGAGTGTCCCGCATCTATCGCTCCCTAGTGAATAATGGCCCCACGTCCTTAGATAAATTGCGCGCTCGGTGGGAGGACTGGGTGGGCCCCCGTGAGGAGGCGGATTGGAGAGAAGCCCTTATGGTGCCCAGAACCCTGACCACGTCCTCCAGGTTACGCCTAGTGCAGATATACTACCTACACACGGTTTACCTCACCCCAGAGCGACTCTTCCATGCCCGCTTGCGACCCTCCCCAGACTGCCCGAAATACTGCTAAACCCCCGCTGATTTTTCCCACATGGTATGGCTTTGCCCGGTGATAGGGAGGTTCTGGAAGGGGGTGGAGCGGGAACTCACACAAGCCCTGGGATGGGAGGTTCCCCATGACCCACTGCGGCTGCTGCTGGGGATCTTAGACTGCCTGGATGGTTCCAGGATGGACAAACGCCTATTGGGGACGGCGGTGGTTGTGGCCAAAAGAGACATAGCGATGCACTGGTCGCGTACCGCTGCACCTACTGTGAAGGGGTGGAGGAGGGGGGGTTGACTGGTGCAGCATTCAGGAGGAGGCCCTGTTTGAAGCCCGGGGCTCTTCAGACTTATTCCACAAAATATGGGGGAAATGGTTCAACATGATTCCGCCATGATTCTTGTTGTATCGAATGTTGTTTGCTCCGCCGTTATTGTACTGCAGGAAGAGCTGCTGGACTGGAATGGACTGACCCTGCCTATATGTATTATTGATTCTGATCCGCCGTATATGTTGATTCATGAGCTGCAACCAATGAATTTCTTTTTGCTGCTTTATATACTCAAAGTTGATCAAAAAAAATAATCCTTTTAAAACCTAATAAAAACCCACGAGATTGTGAGTCTTACCGTCCAATCTCGCTTTTAAACTGCGAACATAAAATCTATACGCAGATTATAACAAAACAATTGGATAAAGTATTAGGGCCACTTATACATCCGGATCAAAAAGGATTTATGAAGGGGAGACAATTAAGTGAGTTGACCCAGGACCTTATTGGATCTATAAGTCCCGTCTGGCGGTAATGACATTCGATGCCGCCAAGGCTTTTGATCGAGTTAATTGGAACTTTTTATTAAAAGTAATACAGTGTTTTGATTTGGGGGAAAATTGCTTAGCAGCAATTAAAGACATCTACAAAAACCCCTCCGCTAAAACCCTGGTTAATAGGAATTTGACTCGAGCAATACAAATCAAAAGAGGGACTAGACAGGGGTGCCCTCTATCCCCGTTACTATGTATATTGAGCCCATAGCTTTTGAATTAAGAACATCGCAGAAAATTATCCGGTTTAGTTATAACGGATGGGAGAACAAAATAGGGCTGTATGCTGACGACCTTATTGTATACACAGGGAATATAGAAAAATCTTACCCAGAAATATGGCTGGAGATAGAGAAGTTCGAAAAGGTTTCAGGATACTTGTTAAATCAACAAAAAACAGAGTTAATGAAATGGAATACAGAGTTTGCAAGCACCTACGAAAAGAAAGAGATAAGATATCTGGGAATTCAAATAGTCCATAATATAGATAAAATTGCGCAAGTTAATTTTGATAAGGTAACAAAAGAAGTAAGCTCACTCCTACAATCTTGGGGGCTATATCTCTCTCTCTCCTTTCTGGGCAAATCCAATTTAATAAAACGTTGATTCTCCCTAAATATACCTTTTTATTTAATACTATTCCCCTCGAGTTCCCAAAAATTTGGTTTAAGAAGGCGCAGGGACTTTTTACAAAATGTATATGGGGAAATAAGTGCCCTAGGATCTCCCAGAAAAAACTTAGAAAGAAAAAAAGGAGTATGGTGGGATTGCTAACCCAGATCTTGATCTGTATATGTGTGCATTTCAGTTAAAAAACTTCCGACAAAGGGGCGTGGCTAGCGACTGAGCATGGCGGCTGCCTAGAGGACCAGCTCCGATCACGAAGCGGCCTCTCCGTCTATCCGACCATTGATCCGTGACCGAATTTAACCTCAAGCGGAGGTATCAAAGGCCCGGGGCCGGGCGCTCCAGGCGGCAGGAATCCGGAGGAAAATCGGGTGCCGGGGAGCGGAGCTTCAGCCGAGTGGCGGTGAGCCCGGTGCACAGGCCAGCATCCCGGGAACCCAGTGGACGGGACAGCCGACCGGAAGTGTGATCTACCCGGCGGCACTGGACCGGAAGTACCCACGGCTGGAGGAGACCTCCGTGTCAAACTCGGCGAGCCGCACTGTCAGCGCCGGCTGTGGAGGAGCGCCGCGCAGAGGACTCTGTGCTGCTGGGGAGACGGGGGTAACGGAGGGGCAACAGGGGGCTGGGGCGCCTTGCAGTGCCAGTTGGTGAAGATCACTGCGGGACCCTCCGCATCAGCCGCCGGGGAGCACAAGACCCGCGGGGGCTGCAGGCGCCTACAGAACTCGCTCCCCCCCATCCGCCTCTCACACTTAGGGAGCCACGAAGTGACGCTGGTTGCTCGGTCTGCGTCGCTCAGGCGCGAAAATTGGAGCTGAGCCAGACCACCCCATCCGTGCGCCGGGGACCCGCTGCGGAGCCTGGGGCCCAAGGATTGGAGACGCTGACGGCGTCGTTTGTTTGTGCAACCCTGAACTGTGCACGACGAGGTCCCTGTGGCACGTACACAGTGCGCGGCGGTCAGCAGGGCAGCGCACCTGTTAAAACCAGTATAGTGTGGCCGAGTCGCCGCTGCTGACCGGTACGTGCTCCCTGCATACGTCCGGCTGAGTGCCCCGACAGCAGTAGGGGCGAACTAGTGCCCGGGGTCTGCCTCTTCTCCTCCGACTCACTCATCCGGCTGGCTTGAGGTGCCGTGCGGCGGACGCTATGGCAGGCAAAGGCGCCAAGGGCGGTACGACCCAGACGCGTATCGAACGCTACACCAGTGACAAACCGGCCTCCCCTCTGGCGGATGGACGACATACTTCCACGAGGTCGTCGGACAATGCGGGGCCGAAAAAGGCGACCCTGGATGACGTGATGCGGGCGCTCACGCAGGTACAGGCTACGGTGGGTTCCATTTCCACGGAAATTACTCTCATTCGAGCGGACCTCCACAAAATGGCTGAAAAAGTGGGGTCTCTGGAACTGGTCACAAAATCCCTGGTGGAAGATGTCTCGGAGCTCCAAACGGCGATGGAAGCGGTCACGGCTGAGAATAAAAGGCTGAAGGAGAAGTTGGATGACCAGGAGGGGCGCTCCAGGCGGAACAACATCCGAATTCTTGGGGTTCCGGAGTCGGAAGGAGTTAGAGCGACGGACCTCTTTGTAGAGGAGCTCATCCAAACGCAGCTCCAGCCAAAGGGACTATCGACGTTCTTCTCAATCGAAAGGGCGCACAGAGTGCCCGGTGGCCAGCCTAAGCCGGGGGCCTCCCCTAGACCGATCTTGGCGAGGCTTTTCAACTTTCGGGATAGGGACGCCATCTTACAGGCGGCACGGGTGTCCCCACCCGTTAAGATTCAGAACTCCACCGTGGCATTCTTCCCGGACTACACAGCGGAGGTGGCGAGGCGGAGGAAGACGTTTGTGGATATTAAAAAGGAGCTCAGGAGGAGGGAGATCCAATATTCCATGATATTCCCGGCAAGGCTGCGTGTGGTAGCGGACAACAGGACGTGGTTCTTTGATAATCCGGATTTTGCCCGGGACTGGTTGGACGGCTGGCGGCCAGCCTCCCAGCCCCGACGTCGGGGGCGAGGTGCCAAGGACAAACATCCGGTGGATCATGGCGATGTTCGTGAGGACGACCTCGAGACCGGACGGGGCTCACCACTCAGAGACATTACTGATGCTGAACTGGAGGTCGATTCTTAGTGGCCCGGCAGATTCGAGACTCATTGTATGGTAAGGCTGTTGCCTGGGCTGCCATGGCCCCTGGGCTGAGGGCCTCTGCGGAGGGTAAGAGGGGTCACTGACTTTGGAGTATTCCTCACCCCCAACGAGCAAGTAACTTTATACCTTTTCTTGGGTGGGTTTAAGCACTCTGCTAAATTGGGGCGGCGGGCAGTTCTAAGTCCGTGTGGCAGGGAAGCAGGGAGGGGGGGAGTTATGGGTAAGGGAGGGTGGTTCCGAATTGTTGGTTTGTACTGTTTGACTCTGCTGATTACACTGACATCCATATTAGTCGTACTGTGCCTGGCTGCGCACGCCGTCCGGCCTGGTGCTGCTTCACTGACACTGGGTCACCCACTGCTTACACAAGCGGGACGCCCTGGGATTGGGTGCACACTGAATGTGCCGCTGTCGGGCCCCATGGGTCAGAGATTCACATCTGCAACTACACAATGGCAGGACTGTCACATTCCAATCACGTGATCGATGATCCCGGGGCGGGACCTGTGCCACCGCTACAGATCATGTCGTGGAATGTCAGGGGTCTGGGGGATAAAGTGAAGAGGGGACTGGTTTTTCAACACATTCGGCAGCTCCGCTGCGACCTGATCCTCCTTCAAGAGACACATTTGGTGGGTGCGGCGAACAAGGCTCTAGATAGACGGGGGTACCGTATGGTCGCACACTCGGACTTCACCACGGGGTCTCGTGGGACTGGCATTTTACTAAAAAAAGCATCTCGATTTATTCTGCAAACTACTAAGACTGATCGTTCAGGCCGCTTTGCAGCAGCCTGCGGACAATGGGAGGGAGTCTCCGTCAATGTGGTGTCGGTGTATGTTCCGCCGGCGTTGCATGCGACGGCGCTTCCAGACCTGGGTAAATTCCTCCTGGAACTCCCCGACGGGGACTTAGTGGTGGGGGGTGATTTCAACGCGCTGGCCCATGGTTTGCATGATAGATTCCCGACCCGGACACAGACACCTGGCCTATCCAGGTTTAGTGAGTTTGTTGAGGCACAGGGACTGATAGACATATGGCGACACTTGCACCCCGAGGACCGACAATACTCTTACTGCTCGGCCACACACGACTGCTTATCCCGTATCGACTACTTCCTTACACTGGCGGGCGGCCGACTTACGGTACAGGATGTGCGGATACGGCCCCGGGGTATATCAGACCATTCCCCCTTAACTATGTCCATGTCCTGTGCAGCGATATCTCGTAGGAGAGTGTACCCTGTCTACCCCGGCTATCTCAAGATTCCCCGCGTCCGTAGAGACTTGAAAAAGGCCACCAAGCTCTATTTCGCCGAAAACTCGGGCTCGGTGCCCTCCCCCACGACCCTGTGGGAAGCATACAAGGCGGTGTTTCGGGGTCAAGCAATTGCTGTGATAACGAGACACAAACGCGAGCAAAAATCCGAACTGCTAGCTCTGGAGCTTCAACTGGAGCGAGCTAACGAGGCCCATATGGCGCACCCGTCGGACGCTACGCGTCACTCACTCCAACTCAGCCAACAGCTACATGACGATCTCCTCAGGGGAAGGACAGTAGAAAACATTACATCGACCGCGCAAAGAATCTATGATGTGGGGGACAAAGCCAACAAGCTACTGGCTTGGCTTGAGAAAAAAAGTGTGGGTAGCAGACATATTCTACAATTGCAGGATCCGGAGGGGACGTATCATACACGCCCCTCCGCAATTGTTGAGATCCTGGCCGACCACTATCAGTCGGTCTACACCCCACTAGCAGCAGTTACCGCTGAGGCGGCGACGGCAGCGCTGCGGACCGTGCCGGTCCCCACTTTAACGCCAGAGGCGGTGGCTGAACTAGAGGCGGACCTGTCGGAGGACGAGCTCCGAACGGCAATTAGTGCCTTATGTACGGGTAAGGCACTTGGCCCTAATGGCATTCCAGCTGAGTGGTTCCAAGCGGTCTCGGGCACCTTGTGCTCACCGCTGCTGGCCATGTTTGAAGAGTGTCGGGGAGTGGGGATTCTGCCCCGGGATCAGCGGATGGCGACCATAGTAACTATCCCAAAACCGGGTAAATCGCCCGCGGACTGCGCGTCCTACCGCCCCATCTCATTGCTCAATGTGGAAGCCAAAATATTGACAAAGTTAATTGCAAACAGGCTGACCCCACACTTGCAAGATCTGATCCATCCGGATCAGTCGGGCTTCATGCCGCACAGGAGCACGGCGCTCAATCTCCGGCGTGTACTTGGGGTGCTGGCGCGAGCCCACTTGCTATTGGAACCGGCGGCCATTCTCTCGTTGGATGCCAGAATGGCATTTGACATGGTGGAATGGCAGTACTTATTCGCGGTTCTGGCTCGTATGGGCTTTGGCCCCAAATTTATCTCATGGATCAGACTGCTTTACACAGAGCCAGTGGCGCACGTGGCGGCCAATGGCCACATCTCGCGAGAGATCCCCTTGGCCAGAGGGACGCGTCAGGGGTGCCCGCTGTCCCCCTTACTGTTCGCCCTAGTGTTGGAACCGTTGGCTACCGTCATTAGGACTACTCCGCTACTGAAAGGGCTGACGTGGGGTGGCGATTGGGAGGACAGAGTATCCCTGTATGCCGATGACATGCTGGTTTACCTGTCTCAACCTGAGGTGGGCATTCCTCATTTGTTGGCAATCTGTGATGCGCACGGCCTGCACTCCGGATACTTGATCAACTGGACGAAGTCAGTGGTTTATGTACTGAAAGGCCCAGCACCGCTCCTCCCTAGTACCTGCCCGCTGGTTGTAACCCATACCTCCTTTAAATACTTGGGCATTCAGATCACTGGTGACGCGGATGCGTTCCACGATCTAAACTTGACACCACCCCTTAACCGCCTGCGGGCGGATGTACGGCACTGGAAGACCTTGCCCCTCACACTGCTGGGGCGTGCGGCGCTCTTCAAAATGATGGCGCTGCCGCGCCTCCTGTACGTACTGGAAAACACCCCTGTCCTGATCCCACCATCCTATTTCCGGAAAGTGACAGCATTGGTGACCGAATTGCTATGGGGAGAACGTCCGCCCAGAATAGCACACGTTAAGCTCAACCGTGGGTGGTATGATGGGGGTATAGCCTTACCGAATGTGGAGCTCTACTACTGGGCCTCACAGCTCAAAGTTATTAATTTCTGGATACATGCCCCGCAGGGTGACCCGGCGTACTTCTCGGACAGAACACAACTGGGAACCCACAGCTTGCTGGCCCCGCTTTACACACCTAGCCTCGCGAAGACACTACTTGGTCCGACTAAACACACGGTCGTCATATGGCACAGGGCACTGGCACGGCTTAAATGGAAGGGCGTCATAACCAAACTCACTCCACTGTGGGACACTAAACAACTTGGTTGCCTCAGGTCGAGTAAGGGCTTTACCCGGTGGGACACTATTGGCATCTCGACGGTGGGAGACCTCTGGACTTCCACTGGCATGATCCCCTTTCAACAACTGCAACAACAGTATGCGATGAGTCCCACTGAAACTTACAGATATATACAAATACGTCATGCGCTAATGGCGGTCATTGAGCCGGGATCTACTGTCCCGGAGTCCTCGCCTCTGGAGGACAGACTCCTCACAGACTACATGCTTACACGCGCTACATCACTCACATATCGCAAGTTACTGAACAATTTACCCGATCCCCTGCAGCGACTGAAGGAGAAGTGGGAATCTGAGTTAGGCTCCCTGGACGAGACTGACTGGAATACCGCCCTAGCGTCGCCACGAGAGGCGGGTGTGTCATCCCGGTTCCGATTGATACAGCTTAAAGTACTACATAGGGTCTACTACACCAGGACCGCACTGCACAAAATGCACAGGGCGGAGACCCCGCTTTGCCTTAGAGGGTGTGGGGAGGACGGTACATTGCTACACACGCTCTGGGGTTGCCCGATTATCTCGCCCTACTGGCAGCAAGTCATGCGCACCATTTCCCAGGCCCTTGACACGTCACTAACCCCGGACCCTCGTTTGTGTCTTCTGCACATATGGGAGGGGACGGATCTGACACGTCGGAAACAGCAATGGGTTACAATTGGAACTATGGTGGCCAAACGCGACATCGCGCAAAGGTGGGGAGTAGCGGAAACACCTACGTTGGCTTTGTGGTGTAGAACTATGGACAGACTGATGGTGATTGAACGTGCTGTGTACAGAATGAGGGCCAACCCACGCAAATGGAATGCACTTTGGATGGCGTGGAATAAATATAGAGGGGACCTGTGCGAACCACTTTCAGAGGATGAGGGCGATAGCTCGGACGAGGATGAAGGGTTGGAAGATTAGGCCTGTGGGTGGAGGGCGGTTGGCCAGGGGAATGAGGGGCTTTCGAGTCCTGGTTCCGCATAGAGTTTCCTGGGGCGGGAATGTGCTCGCATCATAGGTATCTGGGCATAACCTACGTCATTAGGGATGATTACACTGGCGATTTCTATCTATCCTTTTCAGCAGAAGTCTGAAGTTTGAGTTGTTTGCATTTTGTACTTTACACTAGTTAAAAAAAAAAGAAAATATATATAAGACGACATACTAATTGCTGATGTATTTTGGCTGCCCGATGTCACATTCTACAAATTCGCTGCCGGACCGGAAGGTTGTCGGCTGAATAGCTGTGTTACACGTTGCCATTGTGACTGTTTATAAGTTCTTCCTTTCTGTGGTGCTTTCAGAATTTTGTGGATCTGGCAACTGCAAATAAAGTCTTATTTTAAATAAAAAAAAAAAAAAAACTTCCGACAATTAATGCTGAAACACTGTGCGTTTTCACCCCTTTTTAAAGCACTCCCATCTAAACAGGCGGATGGCTTTCTTCTAAAATTTGGTAACCCTAAATTTAAAAAAAAAGTTACATTGAAGATTCTGCTGGCATCCGTAAAACGTTGGTCACAAGTAAGCCACCTCTTAAAAATTCCATATTATAATGATATTAACCCGATCTGGAACTCTACAGGGATACCAGTGTGTTTAACAGACGAACTGGCGTTACACCTGAGAAATTGCGGAATTTTTTCTTGGGGCCAATTGTTAATTGAGGGAGACCTTATTTCTTGGTCTCAAAGTTTAAATACTACCAATTAACAAGCTGGACAAAAGCAGTTGGAAAAGAACTGAAAGGGAATTCGTACTTACCACTAAAGATTTGCTCTAGAAACAATAAGGGAAAGGAGGTGGCAGATTGGTACTGGCTACTGGCGTAAAATGGAGAGGAGGAGCAGGCCTCATTTATGGAAATTTGGAAGAAGGACCTGCCAAATGAAGATCTTGAATCTATTGGGCAAGTATCAATGTCACTTCTTTGGTCAAGTATAAACGCTGCATCATTAAAAAACAATCACCTTTTCACAGCTCAAAGCATTTTGGACGCCGCGGAGAATCTCAAAGATGGGAAATCGGGAGATCAAGAAATGCCCCAAATGTGGAGAAGTTAATGCTAACGAGGTCCATATGTTCTGGAGCTGTCCGGTAATTTTTTAATTCTGGAACAAAGTGGGTAAGACCATATCAGATGTTATGGGGATGGAAATTAAACTACCCTCCAAATCCGTAATTTTTGGGTTACATCCTAGTGAAGTGGGCGAGTTAAAATTAACAAAGAAGCATAAAGCTTTGTTTTTTTACCTTGATTCTCTTAGCCCGTAGGGAATTATGTATTAAATGGATATTAGCATGCCCTCCCACGGAGAATGAATGGATGTATTCCATTCAGAGGACAGCACGTCTGGACCAAGCAGGCAATTTCACAAAAAAGACCAAATATTGGAAAATCTGGGATAATTGGGTTGAGACAGGGGCTAGACATATATAATGAGGATTATGGGTTTTAAATATTCTGGTTTATGGTTTACGGCTCTTTGATTTCTAAGTAGATCTTTGTGTTTCTGGGTCCTATGATTAATAATATGCTTCAGACATGGTCCTGGGGACTAGTCTGAAAAAGGCCACTCACTGGTAAGCGAGATTATGTGGGCCGCTTTCTTTTTCAAGATTGAGGTTTTGAAACCCTAAAGAAGTAGTCAAAGGTGCGGCTCTGGAGATACACAGTATTCTTTCTCCTCTGTGGGGCTGAAACCAGACCGGTCATTAAAATTTCATCCTTCAGACACTTAGAAGGGGTCAGAAAAGAACCTTCTCTCTTGATTTTTATGGAAGCATATTATCTTTAAATGAGAACAAAAAAAAACAATGCAAACAACAAGAGTAAAATTATCTGGTTAAAAAGCACAGATATACAGAATAAATAGTTTGATGGTTACAAATACCAAAATAATTTCTTAAAAGCATAGAAAATACAATCATGAACTCTTCAGGGGGAGAATAGAGCAAATGGCAGGTGATCAAAATATAAACCAATCCCATATACAAATAAATGTACTCCATGCCAATGTAATTTCCAGGTAAAAAAGTGAGACAAAAACACTCCCTGTGAGACTGTAGAAGTTGTAGAAACAAAAGCATTGGTCTCACCTACCTGAAGTTTAGGGGTAAAAGTAGTAGGCGAATGCACTGGAAACACTAACTATTGAATCTGGGCAGATCATTACAATATGTAAAGTATCAGAGTGGAGATGTTGTCACAGGTGCATGCTTGTAACTCCTATACTTTTGTCCAGGCACCACTCCACCCCTTCTACAGACAGCTCAAGTGGCAATTATTTAAGAGACGTCTCTAAATTACTGATGTAAATACAAAACAGAAGATTGCCGAACATGTTTTCAGCATGCACCTGCACCCACATTCCAACGTGCCAGGGCACTCTGGCTTAGTTAGAACCCCATTTTTCCCTCAAAGTGAATTTTAGCTGCATTATCAGAATAAAAAACAATGCGGTACATCATAATGAATCCCATTTCTTGGAAGACAGTATATAAGATTTCAGCCCTGCCAACCTTAAAAATATTTTACAGTGAAAAGGTGATTTGGTCTGTTGAAGGGTCGAGCCTTGAACCACTCACTTGCTAACAAGCAATGGATAGACCTTGGAGGAGGCTGGGCATAGAAGAGGGGGCAGGGCTTAGAGTCCAGCCCTGCTTAAAGAAATACAACTGCCTTGTCGTAAAAACCCAACAAATTCTGGTACTTGAATTTGCCAACTATACTAGCAAGGATGTAAATCGTCCAACGGACATGACCTGTATAGAGACACCACAAAGTGGAAATCCATACAGTACAAGGATTTCCAGCTCTATTGTTCTCCGCCGGGTGAGCCCTGGCTTTTCATCGGGTAACCATGTGAAGAAAGCCAGTATTGTGCGTCACACAATGGCCCCATGTGAATCATCAGGACTAATATGGAGGTCTGTCCCCACATACATCCCTTTGAAATCAGATCTCCAACTGATACTCTTACCACCATCTCCATCCAATTCCTATGACATATTCCGGTCTGTAAAAAACCCCTTCCTACCTACCAACCTTCCAGCCCGCCAATAACCTCAGCTGGACAATCCTACCTACCACCATGTATGTGATCCCAAACGTGTTTTACTAAAATATTACCAGTCAAGCACACATATGACATGGTAATCTCTACCCACCCACCATTAGATCATTTCACATTAAGACAAGTAGAATGGAACAGATGGGCAATGCTAATTACTTACTTGTGAAGGAGGGTTTTGAATAGCATCAAACTCATCTTGCTTTCTACAAGCATCTGCTAGCACAATTCTATGGACAGGGTCCCAAAGTTTCTCTTTGCGTTCTTTCTAAAAATGAAAATGAATAGTTATGCGCGTGAGTAGTTGGCAATGAAGAAAACCATCCAATAAGAATTGAAATAAATGTACAGTTACCTGTAGCCTCTCTTTCAATGCTTTTGGATAAAAGTCATAGCCGTTTTTTATGCCTATGTGATATTTTTCTGAAGGATTCACCCAAGTTGCTGGAATCTGAGAGAAAAAAATAGGTTAATGCGGTTTAGGCTCCAACAAATCACAGTCCTCAATGTAATACACATGTTTATTTAAACTTTGAAAATGTTATATCACTATTACCACTAGACCTTTTTCATAACAGAAACATAGATCCATGAATTGCTTTTTGTGAGACAGCGACATGAACCAAGTAACAAGGACTCACTTAAAGACAAGTAATTGGAATACCCATGGCGTTCTCAACCCCGCTTTTACTATATTTTTGCCGTCAGAGCCTGTACTCAATTGCATAACACACCGACATAAGCTGGAATCCATAACCAAACTGTGCTGTCTTCAGAGACCATACTTTATATCAGGCTTCTCAAACGAGTGGCTAGTGAGCTACTGGAAGCTCTCAAGATAAGTGCAAATACATAAGAGTGCAGAGTCGAGATGAAATGTGTGTATTTTCAGAGCTGGTAAGGTGATGTATGGAGAGAAATAGCTGAATTTGCAAGATATATTTGAAGCAGATATTTGAATGAGAAATCATGTGGCATTAAGGAAACATATTACTAACATTATTACCGTAGTACCAGGGGCATTGCAACTATGGTTGGTATCCCTTACCCATGTAGAAACATTCCAAACTAACTAAAACTTTTTTACATTACCGTGTGATGTTGTCTATATTACAGCACTTTCAGTACCTCTGGATGATTTTCTTTAAACATAAGTAGCTCGTTAAAGAAAATGTTGGAGGGGGTGAGGCTTTGAAGCCAAGATGGAGGATGTACCTTAGCAAGGCTCCGTCAAGGCGCCCAGACTATCCGACAAGAATCCACTACTAAGCATGCAATTGCACATATAGTGCAATATACCCCCCCCCCCTTTCCCCCCACAGCGCAGTGGCTAGATCCTGGGTAGCTGGCTGGCCGGCAAAGAACATCTGGGTGCCTGTCATTCCACCTTGCCCACCACCTTCATGGAAAATTGCCCCCTCCCCGCGGGAGGCTGAGGTCTTCTGGCCCCCTGGGCACTGCGGGCTGGTCTGGGGACTGTGGGCCAGATATAATATCGGAGGCGGCCCAGGGATAGGGTTGTGTTTCTGTCTTCCTCCGCTGCATCAAAAACAGAGCATTACTCCTGGGCCACCAGAGTAGTAGGAACCTGCGTGAGTCTGGTCCTGAGTTTGACTCTGCCCTGAAATGTAACTGCGAGAGGCCCTATGAAAGTGCACGCACCGACCAACAGAAGGTGAGGGAAGCTGCCTGCAAGCGTGAAGGTCTGTGGCCTGCCCGGTACATAGGTTGAACATTCATACACCAGACTGGGGCTGCTCTTGTCCTCCTCCGCTTCTGGCTCCTGCGCAGAGTGATGGGAAGGTAGGCCACCCTCGACATTGGGCTGCTCATGCTACTGCGCACATGTGGGAGTTGGAGGCACATGCAAGTGGGCCCTTGTGCCAAACAAAGAATTTGGCCCTCAACTGTTGTCCGGGGGTAGGGATCCCTGCGGCTCACTATTACTGCGTGGGCTAATGATGCCGCCTGTGCTACCCGCCACCTATGATTCCTCCCGGCAAAGGTATACACCTGAGCGTCTGTAGGTGCGCATGGTGGTGGCACCCGATCCGTTGCGGCTCAGGGACATGCCTGCCACCGGAGCCTAACCCTTACCTGCCCGTCAGATGCAAGTGAAGCTCCCCTCATGCCTGGAGCCATGGGCTAACGAAGATCTGGAGTAAGTGGCGCAGGTTCAAGTACGCCCACTTTGAAAAATCGACTGGATGAGCAGGATAATTGAAACTCCTCTACTTCCATGGGGTGCAGGATGTACGCAATGCTGAAGACAGTGGAGCAAATCGGAACCTCCCGGAATCAAACAAGAACCTAGCTTGAAAGCGTGTGGTGGCTGACCTCACCTTATTACATGCAGTTCATCCTAAATTAGTTGACAAAAACCCGTTCCATGGAGAACACCATCAGCGGTCTCGCCCCCAGAACCTGCGAAATGGTGACCTCCATGCAGGCACGGACTGAAACGCAGAGTTGACAATGCTGTGGGTTGCTCCAGACAAGACCATTTACACGTGGTGGGATTGCTGGAGGGAGTGAAAGGAAGACACATTGTTGCGTACAAGGAGAGTCGGATAGAGCCTATTCCATCAAAAGCACTGCCACAGTTCTTCTCCATAGAACATGCCAACAGGGTCCCTGCATGGCCTCCTCCGCCTAGATCTAATCCAAAGCCAGTGTTGTTCCGATTGCTTCATTATATCGACAGGGACTCTATTTTGCAGGAGGCAAAGCCACTCTCAAGCATCAGGGTTGAAAATGCTCATGTAATGCTATTCCCGTACTATAGTATAGCGGTGCAGAGACAGAGGAACTCCTCCTTGGCTGTAAAGCGGCAGCTGCGCACGCTGAACCTGAAATACGCACTCTTTTTCTGGTGCGCCTACATGTTGTTCCTAACGGAAAAACAAGGTTCTTTGACACCACTGTGGACACACTGGGAGTAGCTCCAAACAGCTGACCTGGCTTGTCGGCCCTTGCCCCCACAGAAACCTGCTGGGTCGCAGGGTGGGTAATCAGTTTGCAGGCGGAGGATGCAGGTACATGCCTCCCCGACGGGATCCTGCCCCTGATCTGGAACAGATAATCAGAGACCAGCTCAGAACTCTGGAAACAGCAGCTGCCATCGGTGAAACAGCACAACTATTCAACCTGGATGATGAACTCACAAAAACTGGCAAGGGAGACAGCTCTTCGAGTAACAGGCCCTTTAAAGCAGATTCCATGGTGCCTCCTGAAGTGACCCTGCAGACAGCCGATAACATCATCTAAGCTACACCCAGACTGGCTGTTGAAGCTAGAATCCCCCAATGAAATGTATGGTTCATCCCTATGATCCTGCTTTAGGCCCCAGACACTGTTACTGCACGTACTGTGGTTGTGGAATGATATATATATATATACTGCAATGTGCCGACAGCTGTTATTAATGCATAATTACTTGCTATGGTGCAAAATGCTACTGGGCTAACTATCCACTAATGCCTACTCATTCAACACACCAGGGGCGCCTCCCACTGTATACCTCAGGTTCTCCCTCCCCTACCGGTACCTTCTTCCTTTTTGATAGATACACCTAATTAGTTGATTTGGTCGTTTAGGTGGATGCACGCTGTCCCTCTGCTCGGATGGAATTGTCAGTTCTTGTTCTCTTTTGGGTTGCAAAGGTTCAAATGCCCCCAGCTCCCTGTTGTTAGATGGTGTTCAACACCGCACTCACACCACTGTAATCTAGCCATCGCCTCTACAACATGCTCCTGACAGCAAAATGATCACACCAGCGCATATATACCCCATCTACTCCTACCATAAGAGATGCTCCACTCATATTACTCTCCTACGGGAGACACACTTTACACTCTCAGAATCCACCAGACTCTAAAAGAGATGGTGCAGCTAGTTATGTGGCTGATGAAATGAACGTTGATGTTGAGGGCAGATACGTTTTTGCACTGGGCCGCTTGGATGGCCAGTAGCTGCTACTGGGCTCAGTATATGCCTCATACTCGGAACATAGCCTATTTCTTGATAAACTATTAGGCACTCTCTCTCGCTAGAATGGCCTCCTGTGGCTAAGAGGAGGCAACATCAATAGCATTCTGGAGCCATGACAAACACTCATTCCCCCCCATTGCCCAGTGCACCCACAATACCCACTGCACAAGCTCTCTGTAACTGGCTACAACACTGGTAGCTGCTAGACGTCTGGCGTGAAGGCAATGCTACAGCCAGGGTGTACTCGTTCTACTCAGCCCTGCACCATTTACATTTCCGGCTTGACAGGCTGCTATGTACCTCTAGTTTGTTTCCCTCAGTACTGCAGAATGACTTTTTGGGTCGTACACATTTAGAGGTATTTACAGTTGGCCTGGGATGCTGATGCACCAGCCATCCTCACTTTGCACTTACAGCCGGGGGCCCTGGAGGACCCTCTCTTCTAAGCGTTTACTGGGGAACGCCATAGCAGACTATTTTGTGGGCAATGACGGCACAGCATTGACGCGGCTCATTGAACGGGATGCATTCAAGGTCACAATATATGGGTGTTGCATGGGTACACAGTGGAATATGCGTAAACATCTCCAAAAAGACCGTACACTCCTGGAGCACACACTACTCCAGCACGAGAGCCAAGCTATCCACAACCAAACCAAGATATAACGCCTGGCAAATAAGCAGAGTGAACATGCATCCCTGCTGGAGGGACGGTCAACTATTCAGCTCACTCAGCCCGTACACATGCCACTGCAGACAGACCAGGCCGCTTGCTGGCATGGCTCATCCGGCAGGACCAATCCCACTCTTTTAAACTAACACTGCATTCCTTCACAGGCACCTTACTCTACACCCAACAAGAGATGCACACCAGGCTCATGTGCACTATACATCCCTATACCACTCAGTCACTCCGATTGTGCCTGATGCACTCAAATCATTTCTCTCCTCAATCACATTGCATCATGTTACGCCGGAGCAAGGAATTGAACTGGACGATCCTATCACTCAGTTTGAACCAAAGGAGAGTTTTTGCGCACTTAATATGGGCAAAACACCAGGCCATTGACGGCTTGCACGCAGAGTTTTATAAAGCTTGTGCCCCACTAATTGCTCCTCAACTGAAGGTCCTCTAAGAGGAAGCCCTTTCTGCCACTGCCATGTCTAACCCCCAATGAGAAGCTTTGCTTGTTTCTCTTTCAAAACACGGTAAAGAACCCACGGAACTGGGCTCATACAGGCCACTGCACTGTTGAATACAGATTACAATATCTTGGCCAAAACACTTGCGACCAGGTTAGCACCTCTAATTCCAACGCTGAACCACCAGGACCATAACGGGTTTGTACCAGCATGCTCCACCTCCCTGAACCTTCTACGCTTCTTTCGCGTAATGGCCCACCCACAGCATTGGCCGTGGGTGGGGTGCTTCGTACTGGACCTGGAAACGGCCTTTGACTCATTGGAATGGCCATTCCTGTTCAAGGCACTGCGGCGATTTAGCATAGGATCCCTTTTTCTGAGGTTAATACAACTATTCTTTACTGACCATCTGAATAGAGTCAAAACCGGCTCCTCTATCTTAGTCTATACTAGTTGGCAGGGGCACTCCGCAGGGCTGTGGTCTCTCCCCACTCTGCTCTTCTAACTAGCGATGGAGACGTTGGTTGCACACCTCCAGAGACAGGGGGTTGATTGGGGAATACAGCTGGGTGATGGTCTCCATGCTGTATCCTTCTATGCAGATAATCTCCTTATATACCTCAGAGACATAAATAATGTGCCCATTGAGATTGCTGACTCACTGAGCCGCTTCACCGCGCAATTTGGTCTCCGCGTCAACTGGGCAGTCATGTCCAGGTCAACTCTGGTCTCCTCTGGAGTGCCTATACCCTGGCAACTCATAACATTGAGCAAAAATAATTCGAGGTCAACTCTGGTCTTCTCAGGAGTGTCTGTACACTGGCAAACGAGAAAATGTTGGCACTTTGGACTGCAGGTGTACCACACCCCTGAGGATTTATTTGATTGCAACCTTACACGCAGAGCTAGATCTGTTAGGACTCAGATGGTAGTCGCCTGGTATCATCATAGTTACTTGCATCTTAGGCGAGTCCTTTATTTACTGAGACCGTCACTTCACTCATCACCGATTGTGGTCATCGAAGTTTACGTAGTGGGACATATGTCTGTCATTTCAGCTGTGTGATTTACTACGCTTGGCAAATATCATTGGACTACAACATGGGGACTCTTTTGAGTGCATTCTTGACTTCCATGATCACGTGTTATTAGCATAAACAGTACTGTGTTAGATTAAAAGTTGTCTCTTGGTTTATTTTAGCAATGCAGAGGTGTTTCCAGACTTTGAACGGCACATGGATATTTTGTAGGTCCTCCAACACGAGATACTGCAGGTATTTGGCTTACTTCTCAGTAATGAACAAAGTGGGATATCTATTACATTAACACAATAAACCGTGTGTTATTAGGAACGCGGTTGATTTATCCAGATCATCCCATTGGATGCAAGTATGTCTACTTAGCATGCCACAGATGGGTCGCACCTCGGGTGTGTTGGTGACACAAACTTTAAGATTCACCAGTTACACACACACACAAACATGACTAACCCATGCCAGTTGCACATTCATTAATTTTTTTCCCATTTTTCTCTACAGGCTTCGTCCCCTGACGAAGAGACCATGTAGTTTGTTCAAAAGATGTTTTGTAATAACTTTTTATTTCTGTATGCAAATTGAACTTTTGTATTTTCAAAAAAAAATGTAAAATAAGCAATGAAAATCTTCATTGAAAGATGGCAGTGAAATTCTTGGAAAGACTGTAATAAGTTGGACTATTTGGTTTAATATTTTGTATATCAAACAGAGTTGTGCATGTTATGTCCAGGTTGCCTAGGCCACTTCATAGTAGTTTTGGCAGATGTTGCCACTATCAGTGGTGGGCCAGGTAGCCCTACTTTAGTTGGTGGTACTCCCCCCACTTTTTATACTGCTTCTCCATACTGCCTCTTTATGTTCGGACCATAATTTTCCACGACCTTGAACAAAGAATCAGAAAATTCATCTGGAATTTACTGGTGAAACTATACTTGCCTCTGAATAAGGCGGCCTGGCAGTGCCAAACCTAGAGCAATAGTTCCTTGCCTTCTAAGTTGCAATGGGTAGCCAAATGGATTGCTGGCCTACAGTGGACTGACAGGGTCACATTGTAACCGCCATGGATGCTGACCAGTGTCCTTCACCTGTTTCACCCCGCCACTCGAGCCATGAAACCAGACCCCCCTACTGTTAAATGTTGTGCGTCGCTGCTCTCGTTAGAGCCTGGCCCTACTGGGAACTCCTAAAAAATGCCACCATTACTTCTGTAATGGAGCTTGAAGCCTAGCATGCTGTGGGACTACACACAATGGGCGACCTCTACAGTGATGGCGTCCTCACCCCCATGAAACATTTATAAGCAACTTTGAGCTCCCACTGGGGCAGTTCCTTTTGTACAACTCCCTGATGGCGACTCTGGCCCGTCTCTGGGTTGACCTACCTAGTGAGCAGCCAACTCGCTGCCTCGCTACTGGCAAAGGCAGCAGCCATGCTTGCGTCACTACGTGCTCACTGGAAGGAATAACTCACCTACTTCTGCACAAACAAGGAATGGGAGGCAATCTTGGAAAGCTCCACACACACTACGTAATAGGAGGTGTCACCTCATATGATTTTACATATACACAGGGCCTATCTAACCCCAGAAAAAATCAATTGTTATTTCCAATATGTGAACGCTGCATGCCCCCACTGCGCTCTGGTGGATGCAGACCTCCTTCACATGCTATGGTCTTGCCCCTTCCTCCATGCTTACTGGCGAGGGGTCATTATTCAACTGGCGAAATGCACAGAACACCCTACGGTACATACTTGGGAGATCTGTATACTATGTCTATTCCCCAGGACCAAGAACAACAAGTTAACAAGCCCAGGTCAAGGAACCTAGAGGTTAACAGCCAAACGCCCTATCACTAGGCAGCGGAAGTCCCCAGAACCCCCATCACTTGAGGCATAGACCCCAATCTATTCTTGTGTGGGCGCCGGCGGATAGTGTGGCGCTGCATAAAGAGGATGCTTTGGAACTGCGCTAATACCCAGCAGCCTCCAGCTGGGATGCAATCCTGGTGGGTGTACCTGCGCTCTCTCAGGGAATTGATGTCAGCGATCCTGATAAATAAAGACCTGGAATTGAAGTGGCAGATGGCTGTCATGTTTACAGATTGATGCCCTACCACATAGCTTTCCCTGTCTTCCCTGCATATGCATAGAGAGTATCCATCAAAAAAATGTCCACACTTACTGACATCGCACTGAGTAGACTGAGTGGGGGGTGGATGGGTGGAGGGGCAGGGACTTAAGGTTAGGGGCTCCAAATCTTATTGTTGTTCTGCTTTTTTAATATAACACAATATTTTCTACTACACTGCAAAGGCATGAGCTGATGACCACTTTGGGACACATGCAGATCGTTTGATGCCCTAAGCTGGTAACCCCTCTATGGATCGACAGACAGCAAATATGAAACATAGAATTAATTAACACTTCTCGGATTTAATATCAGCACTTGCTCCAAATCGTACATTTTAATGTTGTAATATCACTTACATGCTTTGGCTGAGCCGAACATGATTAAAATCTTGCTTTCCTTTGTTGAACATGCTGCATACAAAATACATAAAACTTCAATAAAAAGATTTTGTTTTACATTTTAAAGAAAATGTTTCAGACCCCTGGTTTATATGTTTTGAGGTGCTGTAGAAGAGAACCTCAAAACAAGTGCTTCACACTTTCTCTGCACTTTACTTGTTATGCAGGCTGTTCTCCATCCTCTTTCAGTAACCAAGCAGCAGTACCGTAATGGATACCATAAGTGATTTCAGCCATGGATCAAAATGCTAATTCTCAGCTTCCCGTTAATGGCAAGTAGCTACTTGCTGAAACCTTGAAGAAAATTAGATATTTTTTGTGGTTGAAAACTTTTGGGGTGAAGCAATGAGTTTTTTTTTCCTTTTTGCCACTTCCATGTAGTTGTTAATTTCAAACTTTGAAACTATGGAATTTGAAACCATAAGAAAACAATTATGGTTTTAAATGTACTGTGATTGTTTCGGTGACTCAGGATAAACGGGCGCTGGAGATCCTTGCAGATACGGATATAGTTATGATGGGTGATATATATCCGGAGGGCACCTTCATCACAATGGCACAGATAGGCGATGGGCATCAGGGAGCACTAATGTCAGTCTTAACATACTATAGATTGATGGAGACTTTCAAGGCCTTCAATACCGAACACCCCGCTGCAACAGACACCTTGAGCCCATTGCGTACACTATTGGCAGGTCCCTCACGAGGTAGGCTGGTCACCCGACTATATACAACCATGCAATCTGACAGTGCGCCTGTACTCAGCCAGGCACGAGAGCGTTGCGAACAGGCTCTAGGTATTGATCTCAGTGAAGAGGACTGGGAATTCAGCTGCTTGATGACCAAACGGCTGACGGCAAACTGCAACTTGCGCATAATTCACTTCAAATATCTACAGCAGTTGTATTATACACCTCTTCAGTTCAAGAGATATGGCCTGCGAGACACAGCTAGATGTTAACTGTGTGGGATACAAGAGGCATATTTTATTCATCTTGCATGGGATTGTTTCAGGCTTAAGGAATTCTGGGTATCGGTCACACAAGCTTTAACAGACATAACAACGGAGGAAGTGGAGTGCTCCCCTTGGATTTGTCTGCTGGGGCTAGTGAAGCGTCACAAACCAAAGAATAGAAGACTGGTGATGATAGCAGTTTTATTAGCTAAAAGGAAAGTAGCACAAACATGGGACAGCAAAAAAGACTCCAAATTTAGAGACTGGCTGTATGATTTGGTGTTTTGCAGGGATCAACTAGCATGTCATGCCGAGGACTTCCAGCTCCCTCTAGGCCCAAGGATGTCTGGTCCCCACTGACAACTTACCTACTGGATTAACCATCTAGATGCTGCGGGTGTCAATGGCATACCCTAAAAGCTCTTTGGGCTAATGTGGAACGGTATGGGTTACTGCAATGCTTCTTCTTGTACAATAATATAATGTAACCTCAATGAGTCTTGTTGTTACACAGGGCGGGGGTTTAATTGATTGTTGTGTGCATAGCACATATGGTGTATGTATTTGAAAATGAAAAATTTAAAAATACATTTTTTTTTTTAAAAGGACTATGGCGGGCCCTATCACCGAGGAGGAGACCCCTGTCCTTCTACCGAATGTTTCAATCGCAGGTTCGACCCTACCTTCTGAGGCTGTTTAACTCTTTTACGGATGCGGAGGGCCCGTTCTCTGATATGGGCATGGCGGAGATAGCGTGGATACCGAAGCCTGGGAAGAATCCCACGCTCTGTGCGTCTTACCGCCCCATAGTTCTACTAAACACAGATCTTAAAATTTATACCAAACTACTCGCAAAACGCCTAAATCCCTATATGCCGGGGCTTGTGGACCCGGATCAGGTTGGCTTCATCCGAAATCGGCAGGGTGCGGATAATGTACGTAAGCTGGCGCACCTTGTGGGGAAAGCGTATCATTGGAAGCTCCCGGCCTGCCTTCTATCGCTAGATGCGGAGAAGGCGTTTGATCGGGTGGACTGGACAGTCCTGCAGAAGTTTGGGCTAGGTCCAAAGATGATCATGAGGATCATGAGGATCATGGCCCCATATATAGGGCCGTAGGCCAGGATTCGGGTCAGCGGTCAGCTTACAGCCCCGGTCTCTATCCATAGGGGTACAAGGCAGGGGTGCCCTCTTTCACCCCTGCTGTTTGCCCTTGTAGTGGAACCTCAAGCAGAGATAATTCGTTGGGCACCTGATATTCATGGTATCCCCCTTGGCGGCCGGGAAACAAAGTGGCGCTGTTTGCGGACGATCTTATCCTTACCCTTACGCGCCCTCGGGAGTCCCTCCCGGCATTGCATGTGGTACTGTGCCTTTTCGAGAGGGCCTCAGGTCTCAAGATCAATCACAACAAGTCTTGGGCCCTCAATCTTACCATTCCGAGGGAGGAGATAACCCCCCTGAAGGACCTGGTACCTTACCAGTGGGCCTCTCAACACATTCGCTATTTAGGCCTCCTGCTGACCCCCTCTTTGGAAACATGGACGTCGGTGAACTGGCGGGAGTGTCGGAGAGCTGTCCTCGAAGACCTGCGGAGATGGAGACCTCTGGTACTTTCGTGGTTGGGCAGACCTGATGCCATCAAGATGTCGATCCTCCCTAAAATTCTATATCTGTTCCAATGCCTTCCCACTCCTATTCTGCTCCACTGTATTCAAGGACTGCAATGCGAACTCACGTCCTTTATATGGGGCGGGAAGTGGCCTTGGTTTTCCCAAAAGCTCCTCATGACGCCGCCGCGGGATTGGGGGGGGCGGGGGGGGCGGCGGGGCGTACTAGCCTGCCCTAACCTAGTGGATCATTACTGGGCATCGCACCTTCGCTTTGTGGTGGAGTGGGGGGTGCGGGAGAGCGAGGAGGGATGGCTGCAAATGGACCGAACGGTGACAGGGCGAACCATCTGGGATCTTGCATGGCTGCACCGGACGGCACGCTCTAGGAGCGCTTATATAGCGGTGCCCACAAGAACGGTCTTAGAGATATGGGACAACATAGCTGTGGCCAGAGGCCTTAGAACGTTTCCCTCTCCGCACACCCCAATAGCAGGGAATCCGCTTTTCTCACCGGCCCATCGTACCCGCGCCTTTGACAAATGGAAGCAGGGGGGACTGTAGGGTGATCTGTGATTTATATGAGGGCGTGCACTTAAGTCCTTTGACCAATGTAGGAAGGAGTTTCACGTACCATCGGAAGCGAGAATGCAGTACGTTCAACTGCGGCATTGGGTGTCTGAGGGGGAAATGTACCAGACGGCCACCCGCGACTTTACCCCCTTCGAGAGGTTGGCGTGTTCTCTCGGGGATTTAAAAGGGCTGATTTCACGGATCTATCAGATCTTACAGCACCCGTCGACTCCGCCCTCTTACCCATACCAACACCAATGGCAGCTGCCATCTGGCGCGGACATTGAGCACTCACAGGGGTGTAGACTATGGAGGGACATCCCCAAGGTATACTGGAGCATGCCATAGCAGTCACAAGCACAATCCTACTAGGTATCAAACCTGCCAGCCTGAAGGCGCACCCGAAGCGATTGGACCCTAGCGCTCCAGATGCTGGGAGTGGCTAAGCAGCTTATAGCCCTGTACTGGAAGAGAAATTAACCTGCCCCACCCCCCCCCAATAGCAGCCTGGTTTGTACGGCTCTGGCATGTTATCACGATGCAGCTTTTTACAGCGCGATTGCAAACACGCGACACACGTTTTAAGGCAGTTTGGCAGCCCCTATTTCAATATCTTAGCATTGTAGAACATGCCCATCATATGCCTACCAGACTACGAACGCTATGCCTTTTTGAAGATGCCATTGTCCCCCCTGACCCCGGTAGACTGCTTCCGTAGACCTCCCTGGAACGTGGGTGCTGATTCAGGTCCTCTTCTGTCACCCCCCCTCACCGCACGCTACTTTCTCTCCTCTCCTTTTTTTCCCACTTTTTTCCTCCTTCTCTCTTCTTCTCTCATAGCTATTGGGGCCTGTTGGCCTGACTTAAGATTTTGGGCTAGTATCCCGTTTGTTCCTTGAAATAGATCTAAGGGGTCTTGATTTGTTGAAAGTACGAAAGGTAGTATAGCATGTAACATGAGACACGGCCGGCCCCAGTGGGGTTGTAGGTAAAACGCTGTGTAACAACTTGCCTTTCCTGTGCATGCCTCAAGGCCCCAGTACCAAGTTATTTCGCGGCCGAGTCTACTTAGGTTGTAGGCTTAACGCTGTGTGAAAATGGACCTGTGGTATGAGCCTTTACCTGAAAATAAAATAGACCTCAAACAAAAAAATAAAAGGTACTGGGATTGTACTTTTATGGCTATTTTTTCTTGATAGTCTAATAAAGATTTCAACTGAAACTGACATCAGCTAGTCATGGCTCTCTTCAGCACATTGTGTGAATCCTATTCATAGCCATGATAACCCTGGCATATGATGGGACCCCATGGTTCCTAGTGGGATTCTGGCGCAGAATGGGCTTTTCCGGTATTTTGTGGCTGCTGCTAGCATATAAGACAATTCTTGGTATTTTATAGTGATGCATTAGCATAAGAGGCAGGATCTGTACATGTGAATTTGGAGAAGACAATGCCATTATTTGAATATAAAAAACGGACAAATTAGCATGCGAGGGCAAAGTTAACGTCAGTCGCATTATCAGATGCTAGTCACCATGTCCTGGCCCCAATTCCAAGTTGGGGTGGGGCTTTAGTCATAGACTGACATGCGGAGTGTTTGGTCTGTGCTAAAGGCAGGCCATTCAGCACCTTGTGAAGGCTAGGATGAGCCTCAGGTCTTTCATTTAGCGACTGCACTCCAGGAAATTTGAATTATACATGTTGGTGCAAGAACAACTATGACAAAAAAAACTGAATGTTCCATTCTTACCTTAAGAGTTCTTCCAGATAGGCCAGCAATTATACCCTCTTTAGGCTCCTGTATAGTGCATGTGTTTACATCACCACTGCCAGTTGTATCAATGATGTCAATAATCTTCGGCTTCCCATCAGTCGTCAGCTAGGAAGAATAAATTGAAACTCATATCATATACTGGAATATTCACCTAAAACAATACTTTATAAAAAACACAACTAAAGGTGACTTCAGTAGCAGTACGAAGTTTGATGTCAGAAAGATGTTTGTTCCATGATCCACCATGCGGACAGAAACTGTTAATGGTAAACATTTACTTTAACAGTCTGCTAAAAGGCAATAGGATTTCTCTTTACCCAGCCAACTTTATGAGCTGCCCATTAGCAGAACTAGTTGAGTAACCGGAGGTGAAAGAATGACTACACACTTACAAGTTGTTATGAAGGACACATATTGAGGTAAAGCAGTGAAGTGGAAGGAGAGGAAATTATAAACTTGCATGAAAATTGTTAGGCTTTTTGACAACATGGCGGCAGCCAACAGGTGAGCAATACGTTTGCCAGGAGTCGCTTAGTGAAGCATTATTCAAACAATATGAACAGAACAAAAAAGGTACAATAAAAAGAGTAACATTTATTAAATGAAAATTCCAGGTGCGATACCTTTTCTTATGGTTCTCTGGGCCTCAGTATTTACTAGGCAGCATCCTACGTGGGCACTTTACCACTGGTGCCCCAGTACAGTAATACTAGTGCACAACAACTGGATAACCAAGTTTATCTCTTTGTGCACTTGCAGGCAGTGAGGGCAAGGATTACAAACTCAAGATACGACCGGGCATAGTAAGAAACATTCAATGTCAAGTCAGTGCCTTCCTTATTTTTGTAAATCAAAAGAACTTTAAACAATAGGTAAACGTACAAAAGAAATACTGGTTGCGACTATCTGGTCCAGCTATACAGGTTCCCAATGTGAGGTCACCAACTACAACCAGATTTACAGGTGTAGACCCACAGCATAATCTCCAACAAGAACTTTGACAAATTAAGCACTACAAAAGACTGGCAATTAAGCGGATATCCTGAACTGTGAGCAACTGTGCGTCTGTGATATACCACATACCTGCTCAGAGGCGAGTTAACATGGCAGTGACTTGGACTATGCACAGAGGCAACCAGCACCCTCTATTAGAAGAACTTTTTTGGCGATCATGTTCTAGCTTTGGGTACACAGTGATTTTGAAACAGCAAATCTTGCTAACTTTGAAGTAACTCTAAGACCAGAATGCCTGATAAGGATTCAAGTGTTGGACCACTTTTAAGGACCAGGTTATAGTCAGAGCATTCTATCACAAAACTGGTTCCCTGGTGCAGAAAAATATTCGCAGTACCATTGTCTGAACAAGCCACAAAGATCCCGGAGTGGACCCAAATGTACACCCATTCAATCATATTGGCCATAAGCACCATGTTATAGAAAATTCAACTACTCTATTCTGACATATGGGCCAGAGTAAAACAAAGAAACAATACAGCTGTCCCTGACAAGATAAAAACTGAACAAGGCGTTAAACAAGAGTGCGCCTTAGGACCGTCCCTTTTTAATTTGATTAGGTGCGATCTGGTATCTGCCCTGGATTCAGTAATCAGCGACGCAACAAAACTGGCAAATCACCCTATAACTTTACTGCTTTATGCAGACGTCATAGTCCTCTTAAGCCAAATGTCAATGGGGCTACTAAGGTGGATTTTTTGTCTTACACAAGTGTAGCAACTCAAAAGGAATGACGGTAAATTTAGAAAAAACAAACATCATGATATTGTGTAGAAAAAGGGGGGAAATGGGTGCCTGAACAGCTGCTGCCTGATTATATCAAATAAAACACATATTTAGGATGTTGGCTGGATGACAAAGGAGGCTATTTAACTCATCTAAACTCATTAAAACCAAAATCAACTTCATTACAATTTGTCTTTAAAGCCATTCTCAAACATACAAAACAGCCCACCTTTGAACCTCGGCCGAAGATTGGGTACAGCACAGAAGCCTTTCCAGGGAAACTGGACACCTTTTTGAATAACGGTCAGAGCAGTCTTTAGATCATTGTTTGAGCTCCCTCACTACACCTAAGCAGCCCAGATCAGGCTACATCTACAGTTTGTGATGAGCGACCAAGTCCTTGCACAGAAAGCCAGTTTCTTGAAATACATGCATTCAGCTCGTGCCGCAAAAGAAGGCTCACTGAAGAATGTAACATGGCTGGAACAGTTATCTGCAAATTGTTGGTTGTTCCAAAATGCTTAGAAGAATGTTTTCTCTGAAGCCTTGGAGCTTAAAGGTACAGTAGCTCTCTGGAATTCAAACCTGCCTCACCAGCAAATCAAAACAGCTTTAAATAAAGAGGTTTATAAGGGATCGTTTGTATCTGAGCATCGGAGACTCATGAGAAGAAAATACAGGGTCTTTGACATCAGGAGCTATGCCCGAAGACGGGTTAAAAAAATATATCACTGATCTGCCTCCTTCGTATGGGCTGTTGCTCTTTATGAGGCTTCCTGCCTTCATGGGTGTGCTGCCCTATCAGCAACATGTGCAGTCTTTGTGGCTTGCTCCAGGAGCCACTGCCACACCTGCTCTGTATTTTCTGTAATTTCTTGGCCCTTGACCAATTTTTACTTCCTGCATGTATTAACAACAGTTAAATGCTAGGTTTAACTCCAAAAGCCTTAAATGACTAACTCCTGCACCACGATCACCATAAGTAACTCGAATCATACATAATCTTTCGTTCAGACCCTGTTGAATTTAGTCTATCCTGCTATTGCAGGAATTCACTGTCCAGATCCTGATGGGAAAAGGACCTGTTATAATCACCGTGAAGATCTTCTAGAGCCCAGAAAGAGGGACAACAAACCAATATAATTGTTTGTGTTACTACTTTTAGCCCAATCAGTAATGAGGTGAAAAAGATAGTAAAAGAAAATATTGGGGGCTGGCTGAGGAGCACCTCACCAGTAAGGACATGCCTTTGTTTTCATTTAAATGGGAAAGGAACCTCGAGGATTCCTTGGTTTGGGCAGCTCTTCCCCTACCATTCATAACCACCCTAAACACAAGGTGGGGACTCCTGGCAATACTTAGCCATTTTAAATATAGCCAATGTGTGGCATGTAAATTCTGTTTCAATACCAGTAAGTTTATCCACCAAGATGTGGGTGAGGCTTTGACAAGTTTCATTAACTGCAATACACAAGATGTGATATATGTAATATGGTGTCGATGCAACTTACTTTATATTAAATTAACGACACAGAAAGTGACATGCAGAATTCGGCAACATAGAAGCAGGATCAAATGCAGCATGATGGGAGCACCACTTGTTGAACACTATCAACAACAGAAGAGTAAGGACATAAAATGAAGTGATTGAAAAGGTCATGCTGGGACCCAGACGAGTAGATAAAGCAAATCTACTCCCCAAGGAGGGAACATTTTTGGATGGACAAATGCAAAATGATCACTTAGGGACTCAATGCCCTCGATGATTGGAGGCAGCCAGCCTTTATATGAACATTTATTTTGATGGACATCGCTGTTTACCATGTCTAGTTGCTCACCTACATAAGATGTGGGCCTCTTTTTGATAAAATAACTGCAGATGATATGTATGCCTTTTCTGGAAATTACTGTATGTCTCACATATGTAACTGACAAGAGAATGTATCATTCCTCCATATTTTTTTTCTCTAAGGCCCTTACAATGGTTGGTCTGCTAACAGTCACAAATCTTTCTTTCATTGACGACCTATTAGGCCAGAGTTCAGTTTGGCCTCTGCATTTTAATATTCACGTCTTTAGAAGGCCAGTATTACAATGCTTTGCACTGCTAATTAGCCAACTCTCTTCATTGTATATGTATAAATGAGGATCGCTTCCAGAGTTAATTATGTGAACTAAGTCCCTTCCCCACTGCACACTTATGGTTACGCATATTCATTACGCAATAGGGCTTTTAGCATACTGGCACACATACAGAGATAATGCCACTGCACAAATTGATATAGTATTTCTTTCATTTCCATTTCAAAACCTTTTTCCAGTAATAAATGATTGCATTCTGTGATAACACTACTGGTATACTCGAATAGGTATTTCAGCTTAGATATCAGCCAAGCGATTAGTTTTGCCCAAAGTCGGATCGCTACATTCATTGTAGTAAGAGTCAACGTACAAGTCACTATGTGCATATTGGCTTCAAACATAACACTCACTTCCCACTGGCTGTGACTTTGGAAGCCAGACGCTGCCAGTATGCCCCCAATCTGAGTAAGTTTGTACTACAGTACAGTCAGTGACCTGAGATTGTTCCGGTACACTGGCAAATAGATTAATGGTCATTTCTTACATTTCCACGCAGTTTCTCCCAGACTACTGGCTATATTTTATTTAGGTCAAGTCAAAACAAAATGTGTTGGGCTTCTGAACAGCTCAGTTTCTCTATGCACCTTTTTAGGTCTCGCCTTGCATTCGCAGCGCCCAGCGCTGCACTCGCCATTCAAGAGCTTTTTGTAATCAATTCAACATGTGCATGCGTATGGAGGGACAAAGATGGTGTCGGGCTGTCCACATGCATGTGCACATGTTGAATCAATTACGGCCGCACTTGTTTTAATTAGCAGGGCACTGGATTGCTTTCACAGAATAATGCAACGCACGCCGTTAGGTCTCGCCTGGCATTAGCAGCGCACAGCGCTGCTCTCGCCATGCGAGGGCTTTTTATAATCAATTACACATGAGCACGCCTACGGAGGGACAAAGATGGCATGTCCACATGCGCGTGTACATGTTGAATCAATTACGGACGCGCTTTTTTTTTTTTTTTTTTTTAATTAGCAGGGCACTGGATTGCTTTCACAGAATAATGCAACACACGCCGATTACGGCTACGCTTGTTTTAATTAGCAGGGCACTGGATTGCTTTCACAGAATAATGCAACGCATGCGCCGGTCAACAGTTTTCCTCGAACAAAAACACAATCTGCTCTGTCGTTCTGGGAAAATACGATAGCAAGTTGCAGATAGGAAATTATGTTTCAAACGCTTCACCAGTTCTCTCCTTTTAACCTCACTGAAATAACACTCTACAGACCGGGTCTGTTCATCACCCTGACCTCGTCTCTGTGATTACAGCACGGATCCTGCAGCCGACAGCAATGCCCGACAATCTGCAGGCGGGAGACGTGTTCAAACCCGTAGTCTCTCTGCTAATGGATGAAGAGGCCAACGCACAAGACTGAACTGTGGAAGGGCAAAACACGTGCGGCCTGTGATGGGTGCTTGACCGGGAGCTGTTACAGGTCACGTGACGACCTCCGTTATGCTTGTGTACCATTCTAGCGTTCTTTATTAGTGAAAACCTAACCAGCATTGCATTAGGAAAATGAGTTTGAGATAACGTTAATGCACACCCTCGGTTATTCTTAGGTCTGGTGTTTGTTATTCAAGAACTTTTGCATTTACAAAAAATATTTAAATTATATATTTTCCCTCTATACAGGGCTTTAAGTGGGCTAGGTCCTGTCGGTATTTCTAACAAGCATTGAAAATGCAATAGGTCTCGCCTTTAGTTAAGTTAAAGCTATTTGCTTTGCTAATGGTATTGTATAGCAAAGCAAATGGCTTTAGCTTAATGAAAGGCGAGACAGATTGCATTTTTAATGCTGGTTTATCTCGTCATGCCTCCATTACAGGACAAGTATGTTACTTTGAAAAGAAACAGCAAGTACATTTGATGTTTGTAAACAGCGCCAGTTCACAAGTTGATTCTTAAAAGTGGTGGATAATTATTTGGGTCAGTCTCTAAGCCATAGCAATAGATACTCAGTTGCAGTGGCTAAAGGCAGTTAATTCACTACTTTGGTTTTAATTTGATGTTTTCATTACGTTTAGATTCCTTCATGAAAGCCATTTTTATCTCCTTAACACAAAGGGAGATAATCAAGACATGTTGATCCACTGCACACATAGAAAGGAGTTTTGTTTTAACTCCTATTTCTCCAAAAGAAAGCTACTGACACAGTTGTGGCGCAATCTCAAAAGAATATTATCTTTGTCTTTTGCATGCAGTAATAATTACAAAGTCTGCTGCACGTGACTTATGCACAGAGAGCGCAAAATTACATTTCCATCGCGTAAGTAAACTACAACTGGTTATACACTCAAGACCCCATGCAGTCATACAGGCTTAATTTCTTTTGTAGATGAAGGTTGATTATTCCCATTGCTGTAGGGGAGCTTTGTCACCTACTAAACCTGAAATTCATTTTGTGAGGTATGTGCTTCTCCACGTTGGCTCATACCGCCACTTTTGGTTAGATATAGTTTCCTAAACAGTCCTATTCCTTTATAACTGTACACAAGTGCAGCCATGCAGACAAGGAATATGGCACAATCCCTGGGTAAGCCTAAATCTAATACTTAAAGCCTGTTTCAATCAATCATATAATTTGTAAAGCGCACTACTCACCAATGAGGGTCTCAAGTCGCTGGGGTGGGGGATGCTGCTACTGCTCGAAAAGCCAGGTCTTGAGGAGTTTTCTGAAGGTCAGCAGGTCTTGGGTCTGCCGTAGGTGGATGGGGAGGGTGTTCCAGGTCTTGGTGGCGAGGTGGGATAACGATCTGCCGCCTGAGGTCGCTCTTCGGAAGCAGGGGACTGTAGCGAGGCCGAGGTCGGCGGAGCGGAGCTGGCGAGTGGGGGTGTAGAAGCGGAGTCGTCTGTTGAGGTATGTTGGTCCGGTGTTGTGGAGTGCCTTGTGTGCGTGGGTGAGGAGCTTGAAGGTTATCCTCTTGATGACCGGGAGCCAGTGCAGGTCTCTCAGGTGGGGTGTGATGTGGCTGCAGCGAGGGATGTCGAGGATCAGGCGTGCAGAGGCGTTCTGGATGCGTTGGAGCCGTCTCAGGAGTTTGGCCGATGCTCCTGCGTAGAGGGCATTTCCATAGTCCAACCTGCTGCTGACAAGGGCCTGGGTGACTGTTCTTCTCGTTTCAGTGGGGATCTACTTGTAGATCCTACGGAGGGTGTTGGAGCAGGAGGAGGAGACGGCGTTGACCTGTTTAGTCATGGAGAGGGTGGAGTCGAGGATGACCCCTAGGTTGCGTGTGTGGTCAGTGGGTGTTGGAGCGGTTCCCAGTGCAGTCGGCAACCAGGAGTCGTCCCAGGCCGAAGGGTTGGATCCGAGGATGAGGACCTCCGTCTTCTCCGAGTTCAGCTTCAGTCGGCTGTTCCTCATCCATTCAGCAACGGCCTTCATTCTTTCGTGAAGATTGGTTTTGGCGGTGTGGGGGTCCTTGGTGAGGGAGAGTATCAGCTGGGTGTCATCGGCATAGGAGAGGATGTTGAGGACGTGCCGACGGGCAACGTGGGCGAGCGGTGCCATGTAGATGTTAAACAGGGTTGGGCTGAGGGATGAGTCCTGGGGTACACCGCAGATGATCTCGGTGGCTTCGGAGCAGAAGGGGGGGGGGGGGGCGGGGGAGGGCGGATGCTCTGTTCTGCCGGTGAGGAAGGAGGTGATCCAGTCCAGGGCCTTCTCTTGGATCCCAGCGTTGCGGAGGCGTGTTCGTAGTGTGTGGTGACAGACCGTGTCGAAGGCGGCTGACAGGTCCAGGAGGATGAGGGCCGCCGTTTCTCCGTTGTCCAGCAGGGACTTGATGTCATCGGTTGCGGCGATGAGGGCAGTCTCGGTGCTGTGGTTGCTGCGGAACCCGGACTGGGAAGGGTCCAGGATGTTGTTCACCTCGAGGTAGCGGGTCAGTTGTTCGTTGACGGTCTTCTCGATGACGTTTGCCGGGAACGGGAGCAGGGAGATGGGCCGGAAGTTCTTGAGGTCCTTGCGGTCCGCCTTGGGTTTCTTGAGTAAGGCGTTGATCTCGGCGTGCTTCCAGCTCTCCGGGAAGGTTGCTGTCTCGAAGGTGTTCATGACTTTCCGGAGATGGGGTGCGATGGATGTACTGGCTTTGTTGAAGATGTGGTGTGGGCATGGATCTGATGGAGATCCGGAGTGGATGGTGTTCATGATCTTGATAGTGTCATCGTTGTTGGTGTTGGTCCAGTAGAGCAGGCGGTTGGTGCGGATGGTGGTCGTGGGGACGGAGGTCTCAGTGGTTGTCGGGGCGGTCGTGGCGTTGAAACGGTCGTGGATGTCTGTGATCTTGCGGTGGAAGAAGGTGGCCAGTGAGTCGCACAGGTCTTGCGAGGGTGGGACGTCGCTGGGGTTGGCGAGTTCTTTCACGATGTTGAAGAGCACTTTGCTGTTGTGCGCGTTGTTGTCTAGGCGGTCTTTGAAGGAGGCCCTTTTGGCAGATCTGATGGTGTCTGCGGGTGGCATTCTTGTGGGCGGCGCGGCTGTCCTGTGTTCGTTCACGGAGCCAGATCTTCTCCAGCTTTCGGCAGGTTTGCTTGGAGGCCCGGAGGTCTTCAGTGAACCAGCTGGCTTTCTTGTTGATATGATTGTTGGAGGGTTTCTTGATAGGGGTGAGGGTGTTGGCGCAGTCGTCGATCCACTGTCTGAGGTTGCGGGTGGCGGTGTCGGGATGGTCGGCGGGTGGGCTCTGGGCGAGGGTGGTGGTTAGCTGGTCTTCGGTGACTTTGCTCCAGCAGCGGTGAGGCATCTGTTGGGTGCGGTGGTGCGTTTCTTGAAGGTGAAGTGGATGCAGCGGTAGTCGGTCCAGTGGAGTTCGGTGGTATGGTTGAAGGAGACGTGGGGGCTTGCGGAGAAGATTGTGTCAAGCTTGTGACCGGCGGAGTGGGTGGGTGTTGTGACGAGTTGTCCGAGTCCGAGGTTGGCTAGGTTGTCGATCAGGGTGGTGGAGTTGGTGTTGTCATTGTTCTCGAGGTGGAAGTTCAGGTCCCCGAGAAGGATGTAGTCCATGGAGGCGAGGGCGTGTGTGCTGACGAAGTTGACGATGGAGTCGCTGAACTGTGGTCGGGGTCCGGGCGGTCTGTAGATGACGGTTCCTCTCAGGGTGGTGCTGGGGTCGGTGTGGATCTGGAAGTGCAGGTGTTCGGCGGTGCTGAGGGTGTCGTCGGTGTTGGTCGAGACTCAGAGTGTTCCTGTGGACGATGGCGATTCCTCCTCCCGCTCTGTTGGTGCGGTCCTTGCGGGTGATCTTGTAGCCTTCCGGGACAGCTATGGCTATGTCGGGTGCCGAGACGGGGTTCAGCCAGGTCTCCGTCAGGAAGGCGACGTCTGGGGAGGTTGAGTCAAGTAGGTCCCCGAGTTCAACGTTTGAATATAGGACCAGGGTGCAGTTATTTTGAATACAGTTTATTTCATTGCCATCTGCTTGATATGTACACTGGGAGTTTTATTGTAAACTCATTGCCGCCGGGCTTACTCCCGTTCATATTCGGACCGGATGATGACCCCGATCTAAAGAATTGTGCTAAGGGGTCGAAATGTTGATAACATCATGTGTGGGCTAGTTTTAAATGTTGATTGTCTCTCTTGACACCCATACTAGGAGTGTGTCATTTGTAACAACATACTTTCACAATCAGTCACATGTATATATTTTGTATAGAACACAAGCATACTTCACTTTACCAACTCTCACTGCGCAGTCACTCTGTAGGAGCACCTTATCTTTTGAAAAATATGAATGCCGTCTCATTTATGAGTAGAATTAAACAAATACACTTACCGCATAATTGAAATAAATCTACTGAATATTTCTTTACATCGATATTGCGGTGAAAGTCAATTACTCTTCCCCCATATGGACCACCTTTTTGATAACAGTTTCTGATGTCAGCAAACAGTTTTTAGTACAGTTGCTTGTGAATATTCTGCATTTTTAATAACAGCGCCTGGCACTTTTTCTAATTTTTGGTCCCCGGACGATTTCTATTTTTTTAGAATAGATTAACAGAAATGAAATGCCATTATGCTTAGTTCCAGAAGCTTTAAATTATTTACAGTTTCACCACAACCATTGCTCGTAGACCAGTCTATCCTGAGATTTATTATCTTCTTGGCAGTTAATGGGATTTGTTATGTGTATACTTAGTGTGGCTAGTTTGATCTTAGCATTGGATGTAAATTCACTGCTAAATGTCTTGATTCACAACAGATGTTTCTTTACAACAGCACGCTATGCGCCACAGATGCCTTAACCTTTCATGAACGGACTGTGATGTGCATGGTGACCCTGCTTTTTATGCATTGATTTTGTTCCCTTACATCACCTTTTATGCTGCAGCCACTTTAATAGGCATGATTGTCTTAATAAAGTATTTAAACTGTTACTGTTAGAAAACTTAACAAAAAGAAAATATTAAAACAGGCAAGTTCGTATCAGACCTAGAAGGTAGGAACATCTTTCAATTTTATCAGTGCATTGTAATTTCACTGTTAATATTGATGTTGTAGATGCATCATAAGACTGATTTGTAAAGTGTACTTATACCAAAAGAGAATTAAATCTGTTGCCCACTGAACAAACCAACATATCTGTACATAATAGTTCGACTTATTTTTTGGGAGGAGAAAGTCCTGAATATTATTTAAGCTCTTAACCAGCAGGTGACCTTGGTGCAGTCAAATGATTTACTGACCACAGCTTTATCCAGGGAACTATCAATACTAACAGTGACTACTCCAAGCAGTCAATGTGATAGTGCCAGTGAGAACTCATTCCAAATTTTTTGACAGAAACTGGAGGCCACATTTCTGAAATGTACCCATTTCGTATGAAAAGGAAGAAGCAACAGGCTCTTCAAATGCAGAGCTCTCCCTAGGTTGTATGGCACAATCTTGCAGCCAAACAAAAGGAACTGTTCCGCAAAAGGAAACAAGCATTTGCAATGCAATAGGTCTCGCATTAGGAAAGTTTGAGCTATTGGTCTTGTAAATGACAAATGTTTTACTTATGTGTTGGTTTTGAAAATAGCGAAATTAATAGCTTTGTCATTTACAATGCTAATAGTTTTAACTTTCGCAAATGTGATACCTATAGCATTTGTAATGCAATGTGTTGTATTTACGTGACTTAGATGTATTGATATTAAAAATAACAATGGCTTTTAATTTTTTTTTTATTAATACTTAAATAAAAGTTATTGTAATTTATAATGGCAATAGATTAAACTTTTGTAAATAAATTTTGTGAAGATTATGTTCAGTGTATTTGAACAGCCTATTAAATGGGAAGAGAAGTAAGGCATGCCTTCAGGATACTAAATCATATATATTTGTCAATAATGCGGCAAATAATGGTATAAATAAAACTCAAATATAAAAGACATCTTAGATATACACACTTTAGGAAACTGGAAAAGAGATACCCTAGACAGCCTGGCATAGCTGCTCCGGAAGGGCAAGAGTAGAAGCAGATCGCTCCTGATCACCAGCCAATATTATGTTTATTAGGATACCCCTGTAATCTCAATATTGTGAAGATAACACTCCTTTTGGGGGAGTTTCACTTTAAGAGACTGTAACATTCATATGGTGTATGACTAACTAAAACTAGCACTCAGTAATTGCTGCAGCACTCTCACTAGAGCACTCGCAGTGCCGCAGCACTCCCTCTCACTAGAGCACTCGCAGTGCCGCAGCACTCCCTCTCACTGGAGCAATCATTCACTGCTGTAGCACTCTCTCTCACTGTAGCACTCATTCACTGCTGTAGCACTCTCTCTCACTATAGCACTCACAGTGCTGCATCACTCTCTCTCACTGGAGCACTCAGTCACTGCTGCAGCACTCTCACAAGAGCACTCGCAGTGCCGCAGCACTCCCTCTCACGTTAGCACTCATTCACTGCTGTAGCACTCTCTCTCACTGTAGCACTCATTCACTGCTGTAGCACTCCCTCTCACTGTAGCACGCAGTTACTGCTGCAGCACTCACTAGAGCACTCACAGTGCTGCATCCCTCTCTCTCACTGGAGCACACAGTCACTGCTGCAGCACTCTCACAAGAGCACTCGCAGTGCCGCAGCACTCTCTCTCACTGGAGCAATCATTCACTGCTGCATCCCTCTCTCTCACTGTAGCACGCAGTCGCTGCTGCAGCACTCTCTCTCACTGTAGCACGCAGTCACTGCTGCAGCACTCACTAGAGCACTCACAGTGCTGCATCCCTCTCTCTCACTGGTGCACTCAGTCACTGCTGCAGCACTCTCACTAGAGGACTCGCAGTGCCGCAGCACTGTCTCTCACTAGAGAACCCACAGTCACTGTGCGTGAGAACGGCTAACCCCACTACTAAGGCTGTGTCCGAGAGGCCGGGTAACCCCACCACAGAGGCCGTGTTTGACTCTGTCTGAGAGGCTAGACTCTGGGCGTAGAGTAACTCCACCACCACCAGCCAGTGTGTGTCTGAGAGGCCGGTCCCCGGAGCCTTCTCTGGGGAAGACTTTCCACCTAGCCCACGAGATAAAGCTGAGCCTCTATCTCTGAGAAAAAGTGAGGTAAGAGCACCGCAGCCACCATTGTTCCCTCTTCCTCCCCCTGAAACACAGGAAGCCGCATGCCAGGAGGATTCAAAGGTCATTAAAAAAACACTGGATGAATCTGAGGGAAGTACACAACTCAAGCTCGGCTATTTTTTGGCCTGGCCCAGGCCCACCACCACAGTCAGTGCAGCACCCTCGGTGCCCGCAGCAGTGCAAGCGCTGCGTCAGTGTGTGACCCTGGGAGCCTGCTCCAGTGAAGGGCGCCCACACGTCACTGAGGCTGGAGGACCCCAACACAAGCTGCAGGAAACCCCCGAGTTGTGTGACCATGTTTTCAAAGTAAACCGGAGAGTAGCACTCACTGATAGTACCATCTCTTACCTTCTCTTATTTCATGGGCTTAGATATGGCAGCGGCGCTTTATGAAGCGCTATGTGACGCAGGAGTTATTATTACCTGAGGAAGGAGGCGAAAAGGCGCGGTGAATGGAGCTGGGAGTAGCAGGCATTGGGGCTGAGGTACAAAAGGGAGTAGGTCAGGACAGCACAGGGTAGAGGTGAAGGGGGGAAAGGAGGAGGAGGGAAGAAAGGGCAGAACCGGCTGGGAAAATGTATGGCGATGTGTGGGCAGGAAGAGCAATGGGCTGCGAAGGTTGATGGAGCGGAGCAGCCGGGGAGAGGTACAGGCATGGAGGGGTGCAGACCGAGACATGTGGGCAGAAACAGGGAAAGGGAACTGTGCGGCCAGGAAACGGTATGGGCTCGGAGAGCTGTGCGCTGGGAGAAGGGCTGACAGATAACTACGGGTTGGGAACAGGCTGGGAGACCTGCTGGCAGGAAGATGTGTTGCAGGCTTCGCCGTGAAATGGATCCCAAAAAAAATATTTTTGTTACCCATGTTCTGAAGTACTTCCTTCGTTTTCATATGACTGTGATTGTGTTTGCTATCCGGTTGCTTTAATACTTGCACATGTGGAGTGAGACATTCAGATTCAGGCACCCGATTGTGGAACTTTTGTCTTCACAGCCTGCATTTCATCACAAATACAACTACCTTTAAAAACGAGTCCTCACCGCCTTCCCTCGGACGGTCCTGGTGGGCAAAATCCAAGTCACAGGGGCAGTCCGAGCCTGGAGAAGCGAGCTCCGTGTGCCGGCGCCGCTGAAAGCTGATCTTGCGGCGACCCGGAAGCTCTTGCCCGGCCGGCCAATCCGCTCGCGGCCGACCGGAAGTCCCGCCTCCCGAGGTCCGCGAGCTGCAAGCTGCCGGCGCATGGAGCGCCCTGACGTCTGGGGTAGCCCGGGTCCCCAGGAGGGGGCCGGGGAAAAGGAGGAGTGTGGCGCCTGTTGCGGGGCTCCTCTGACCTGAGGGAGCCCCGATTTAAAGGATGAGACGCGCCGCGCCGTGAGGAGCCCCGCCGGAAGAGCGCAGTCGGTGAGTGGGGCCCAGGGCTGATGTGAAGTGCGTGCGTGCCTGTGTGTATGCCTGGGGGGGTGGGGAGGTGGGAGTGTGTGCGCGCGTGTGTGCGTGTGTGCGCGAAGGAAAGTGTGTGCGCATGCGTGACTGTGTGTGATTGAGAGAGAATGCGAGGTAGGGGATAGTGTGCCTGTATGTGTGCCGTATGCCTGCGTGTGCATGCGCGCGTGTGTGTGTGTGTGTGTGTGTGCGTGCGTGCATGCAGAGGGGTGGGGGCTGTCTGTGTCTGTGTGAGAGCCAGGGCTTGCACCACGCATGCGCAGCTATCAGACGCTCGCTCCCGAGGTGAAATCCGACCTCGTCAAAGCGCGCGTCTGGTAGCTGTCCACTCTCCTAAATACGGGCAGCATAAGTTGTCGAGCTGATGCATTCATGCTTCGCATGAATGCAACATCAGCTCGACCTAAAAAAAGAGGGGGTGGCATGTTGGCTGACTTTTCAGTTAGAAGCTTTTGGTCTTGTAAGCGCACAGTCACATTCAGTGCGAAGCCACTCAGAGTTTTACTTGAGCTTGGTGTTCATACTGTTGCCACTTTCTCTCAAAGATGGATTTTATGTGGTCGGAGATAATGGAGATTGTGCTGGTGATTCTTCTCTGGTGTAGGACCAATGTGCTGGGGTGGACCACAGAGCTGACATTGAGGACAGTTGCATCTGCCGAGTTCACTGACCGATAGCTTTGGGTAAAGAAAAATCCAGGTTAGATCCTTTCAAGCTTGAATTACCAATAGCAAACACATTGGATATACCTACTCAGCGGAGGAAGATATGTCTGTTGTAGTTGGGAATCTCTGATTATAAGATTTGTAGGGATCTCTTAGAAGGCGCAATTGAACTACTCAGTTGATCCATACATAATAAAAAAATCAACCAAAGTTGGCGGAGCCATGTCGTGTAGTTTCCACTAATCAGCAGGAACAGCGCATTTGTGGACAACAAACTTAGGATGGTGCCAGACTGATTTCAGGTACCCCTTCGGAATATGTTGTCTCTTAGAACTAGCACACAGTGCCAACATAAGCCCCTCCCCACCAACATAGACTGGGAGCAAATAGTTAAGGCAACGACTTAACATGACAACCATGTTCCCACAGGAACCATGGTGACAAACCAGGAACCTTTCGCACAGATACTCGTGCTCTTGTTTGCTTAGAGAAATAGACAAAGAATGCACAAAGGGATGTTTTCAATGTTTATTGAACCAAAGTGATTCTTGTATAAAAGAATATGTGCTGCAATGGTCAATAAACTAAAACAAACTTTATAATAAGTGTCACAACAGTGAACAGGACGAAGCGTTGCACCATCTTGCTGAGACAATGCATACATGCAAGCATATGTAACAATCTAGCATACTCCAACTATGTAAACCCTAACCTACGTGTCTAGGGTGTAAATGTATCTTCTGCCAAGAAACCCCCTACTGAATGATCCAACACCGTTATCAGGTGGGTAAGAATGTAGAAACCCATCTTGGTCACGATCTGGAAACCCCTCACGGATATGTCAGTCTGCTGCTGGGCGAGCGTCAGCATGCAAGAACCCCTCAAAGTCAGCCAAAGTGGAGAGGTGTGGTGCAGCGGCCAGGGCAGCCGACTTCGGAGCACAGGTTTCGCGGATCGATCCCCGGCTCCGGCGGCAGCTCAGCACCCTGTGACTCTGGGCAATAGCTCACTTAATTTCCACAACCGCCCCCAGCGCCTTGAGACCTGAAAGGGTGAGTAGTTTGCACTTTACAAATACGGATTTCCCCAGATTATACTAGGAAACAAAAGAGTATATATAGAAAATGGCATCCTTGCCTTGGGCCGAGATTGTGATCAGGCTGCCATTGATTGTATTCCACAGTTAGCTGTGTCACCATTTGGATGTAAAAAAACCAACATTTTCACAACACATGTGAGGGCCTTGTACAGAATGCCAAGGCAATGTAATGGTGTTCTCACAAAGTTTATTTGTGTTAGCAAGGTCAGTGTTTCCGAGAAACTAACCAACCCGAGAGTTACAATTGTAAAAGTGTGTCAAAGGTTGATGTGGCAAAGTGAAGGTAGCCTTAGGAAAAGGTTTGTGTACATGTAAAAATGTCAAGGGGTTCTACTTGGCCTAACTAGGACTCATGACACCACTGCAGGCTGTGTGACAAGGTGATTTAAAAAGTGAGACCACAACATAACACACACTTGTATACCATGCCTCCTAAAACACCGAAGGTAATATTTTTAAGTCACCCCTACAGCAGCCCTTACAGTCCTACGGCAGGGTGCATTACATTACATGCGAAGACATCTCTGCATGAGCAGATATGACTCTGGGCTGGCTAGTTTTATTACAAGTAAACAGGGAAGCCATCTTAAGGTATGTACTGGGAACTGGTCAAAACGAGTTCCCCAACTACCTGATGGATTCACTGAAACAAATGGTGTTTGGTATCAAACAGCTCATATTAATAAACCCACAGTGATGGATTTACTAATACATGCACCCAGAGGGTACATTAGAGGTACCCCTTGAAACCCATCAGCCCTCTAGTGAGCTAGCTGACTGGTCTGGTCCAGTCTACCACCACCAGAAGGGTTTCTGACCTACAGGAGGTGACAGCCTCAACTCTCAGGAGGTCTGGAACAATGCATGCTCTGGCGACAGGTGTTATGACGTCCTCCTCCAGGAAGGCTGGTAAAATTAGCATTCCAAGGCAGGGAGTATCAAAGAGCCAGCTGCCTTTGTTATGAAACTCTGACTTTCCTCACAGGCGAGAATGCGGACCCCCTTGCCATGGGTCATCTGGCACCAGGACAGGCAGGACAATCAGCTGGAAGAGAATGTGACTTTTGGAATTCCACCATCTTGTATGTGGGGGAATTAGGAATGAGGCCCACCCCGCGAAGGAAGTGGTCATCTAGGGGGTGTAGTGATTCCAGGGGTAAGTAGCCCATTGGCTACTACCCCTCACTCCCTGTAACAGTCCTAAATTGAGCATTTAGAGACCCCTCCCCCAATACCAGGTCTTCAGATTTCTACAGACCAAAATAAGAAGTGGCCAAAGAAGACTGCTGACCTGAAAACCAAGGAGCACGACTGACTTGACCCCATCCTGTTGACCTGCCTGCTGCACCCTACCCTCGTAGACAAACTGCTCCATCCTGCCGCAGTGCAGGCCTTATGAAACCGGGAGGGCTGCCAGTGCCGATGCCTTGCAAATTGCCAAATAACTCCCTTGGAGTAGAGGAGCTACTACTCTGCAGTCGCAGGCAGCAAAGAGCAAGACCCGGTACACCGACCTTCTGCCTAAGGGGACTACTGATGCAGCAACCACCCAGAAAGAAGTAGCAGAGCTCCTATAGGTCAGATCCATCCTCCCGCCAAGTGTAGGGATGCCAGGAGCGACCGGAGCCACACAATACTAATCACTAGGTTATACTGGACTCCTTGCAGTAGCCAAGGGCTGTTGTGCCCAGTGCAGACACAAATGTCGAGGAAGACCGACCTGCACGTCGAGGGACAGCGAGACCCACTTTGTGAGTGTCCTTTTTGCTCCTCTTCTGCAAAACAAAGACAAAGATGCGAGTCTGTGGCTGCTGCCACTAAGCACCTATGCACTCATGCTCCAGAGCCAGAATACAAGGGAGTTGACCGTGCCAATAGGGTCCCCAGGCCCACAAGAGCTAAGCCCATGCTTGGTTCGCCCAGACTGGACTTTCAGTTGCCGCCTGCAGCCTGTTTCTGACCCCTCATCAAACCGTGAGAGACTCCTGTGCCAGACTCCAACCTAAAGACATCACTGCACCGGAGCTCCACAGCCCATAGAGTAGTGGACCGATGGGGTCCCTACATGCCTGAGCATCTCAAGGTTGAGTCCCCCCTTATGGATTCTCTCTGACTGGTACCCCCCCAGTCCTAGCTTGCAGCCTCTTTGTAACCGGACTGTTCTCCATTAAAGTGAATAGAACATCCGATGTCATTACACATCTCTGCACCCGGACACCCCAGAGCTTCATGACGTGACCTGTTGGCATGGCCTGGATACTGCCCCACATACTCACCTTACATCCTGAAGAACAGTCCTCTAAGTTGTTGTTAAGTGCCCGAATGCAATATGTGATTTTTTCCCAATAGGATAACATTACCGATCCAGAAAATGCACTGAGGGCCTTATTACAAGTTCGGCAGTCCTCAGGACCACCGTATTCGTAGTGGCAGTCCGACCACCACCATCCTGGCGGTACAACTGCCATATTAGAAGTGTAGCGATGAGACAGCCACGAGACCAACTCCTCCAATGTGATCATGGATCCTGCTGCGGCGGCAGTCTGACAACGGCCTGAATATGCTGGCGGTGCCGATGCTGGCACCGCTGAGCATATTCTGACTTGCATTTCCACTGCCATTCCCACCATGAAAAGGGGAGGCAGACATGCAGGTAAGGAGGTCCTAACAGGACCCCGGGCTGATTCTGGGTCTCTGGGTGCATGCGGTGGGGGCACATGTTGAGCCCTCCTGGAATTGAACCTTCCTTCCTACACAGTGTGGCATCCTCCACATGGTGCATGCCATACCATGTAGGAATGTGCTGCAGGCTCTCTCTCAGAGGCAGTATTAGACCACTGCAGCAATGCACCCCCGCCCTGGATTACACTCATATTCTGGTGGATGGGCTCACCACAGCCATGGCACTGGTTGGGTACAGTCATACACCTCATGTATTACTTGTATAACATTTGAATATTGAGGATTTTGTATGAATAATATCTACATGGTGTTTTCTTCTTTGTTTTTTCTTTTTACACAGGGAAGATCTGTTGCATTAAATTTTGCAATATAAAGAAGATGCGGTAGGATGGTCTTAATTGACCACACTTATTCTATCTGTTGATAAATTTGTTTTTCCATTATTTCACCACATATGATAGTGGTTATGCAGTAGCATATATGAGCTTGGCCCTGACGAATGCCAGTGATTTTTTACATAAAGGCAGAAACATGTTGGCCCTATACAGATCGTGTTGGATTTTTTCCAAGCAAGTCAGACAGTGATTCTTTCACACTGTCCCCTCACTATCTTTTAATCTGACGTCCAGGCGAACACTATTAAAGGTCTTTGTTTGCCTTGATAGTCATTTTAGTACACTTCACTTGATTTAATTTTTTTGCACTGCACATATCAGCCCTACCTTTTGTACGAACAACTGCGATAACCGTACCCTGGTCCAGTGTTGCATTGCTAATATACACAGGGCGATTGCACACTGTCAGAGGTTGGGAAGTCCTACATGATGAGGCTCCGCCAGTAGGTGGGCTGATAGGACTTAATCAGCTTTTGTTGACAGGTCCCTTTCCCCCCCTTTTCTTTCTAGGCACCATAGTTAATCCATCTGTGCCCTCCCATCAGTGTCGTTTCTTCTATCTCAGCATTCTCCTACTGACTACCTTCTGATATACATAAGTGCTCGCCCACACTACCACAAAAGAGAGGATTTGTGGTATCAATTGTGCCTCTGTAATTCCTTTGGGGTTTGCCTGGACTCTTTACACAATGTACCTCTTTTTGGTCCACTATGTAAAGAGCCAGCTTCCTACAACGCTCATTAATTACTTTGCATTGGTTTCTTGCTGCGGTTCTCTTCATCTTTCCCACTAATTCCTCCTGTTGCTCTCCTAGTACGCTCATTTTGTTTTTCCTGTCCCTTCTTTTTTCCGGCTCTTTTCTTTTTTATCCACTTCTACCCCTCGCTCGCTTTCACTTCTTCAGCAGTCTCTTCTTCCCCGCTTCACTTCTTCCCCATGTTTCTCTTCCTCTTCCCTTCTTCCTCTCTGGTTGACTACTACTTCTCTTCTTATTAAACTGTCTGTTGCTCCTTCCCTACGGGTCTCTCCTCTCTCTTTCACTTCAGTACCAGAATTCTAGCCACCACTCCTGTTCTTTGTCTGTCCCCCATTTCGGTTTCCAGGCAGTTGAGCACAAAAACACTCATCTCCCACCCCTCTCCAACAGAACGGCATGCCCCTCCCCCCAATCCCTGGAACGAGCCTCCTTCAAACCAGCACTCTGCTTTACTTTCAGCTAGGTTTTTTTGTTCGAGTTGGCACCTGCACTTAAGATCTATTCTCATCACTCCTCCACACAAAAAACTGTTTCCCCCAAAAACATGGCTGGGTTTTCGCATGCCCATCTCTTAGGCCTTCATCCCATTCCTTCCTGCCTCAGCACTCGATTGGGCCAGATCTGTGTTTGCATCCGTCACAAAGTGACAGTCCACATTGATGTCAGCAAGGACCGCCCACAAACTAGTTTCTTTTTTGGAAGGTCTTGGCCAGCTGTAATTGCTACTGGGCAGCTCCTATTTTCTTTAACGAGCTTTATAGCAAATAGCAAATTAAAAAATGAGGAAAAAAAGGCCAGCGCTTAAAGATCAGGCCTCGAAAAATCTACTCGCCCACTTGCAATTGGGAGTGAAATTTTATCAGGACTAGCTATTTTTAGCATCTTCTAGTCCCATCTGGCAGTGAACTTAAGCTGGAAAGGAACAGGTGTTCTGTTCATTCAGAAAGTAAATGAGCAATAAAGATGCCATTGAATCTGGTTTATATCCTAACACATTTGCGGTCTATTCAAGGGAAGAGGTCAAATGTCAGTTTGTCTTTTTACTAATTGCCGTTTAGAAAATGGAATTTATTTTTCTTTCTTTTACTACAGTTAGAGGTTTTTGTCAAGTGAGCTGTCTGAAGATGTCAGTTTTCTTCTCTAACACATAAAATTTAAATAAATAGCCTGAACATTCAAATATTTTAAAATATATTAGGAAAGCACACTTTTTGCAATTAAAAAGTGTAATGCAAAAAGTTAAATAGAAGCAAAACAAAAAACTGAACTTGGTGATGTGCAAATGACACATTTGCACGAACTAATTCCAAACATTATTGTTTGTATACTATATGGTTTTATCAGTAAACCTGCATGTCAGTGGGAAATTGGATCCATTTCAATGTAAAATCTGCTGATTGCAAATGACAGTGTACTACCACTTCATGCTTTAGTTATGTATTTATTAAAAGTGATCGTTTTTCAACATGATTTGAAAAACATTCCTTTCCCCTACCCGATGACAATGCTGTTAATGAACTAAGAGGCTACTCATGGGTCATGTGTATCCTATCTGTTGCAAGATTTGTATTTTGTATGGAGCAAAAGTTTAGTCTATTAAATAAAATAAGAGTTTTTTGTACAGAGACATGCTGAACTCACAGATTTGAAGGTACTCTCTTATGTGATAATGACGAAAATGGTGGCTCTAACAATTAAAATATTTTCCCATGATCACAGCATTTGAAACCAGTTTATGGGTCAAGAGCATTACAATTAGGTTGAGTAGATTATTTAAGTCACTAGACCTCCAAGTCAAGTTACATTTTTATGATTTTTGAAGGCCTGAAGATGCATAAATGGACCTTCTGGGTTATGCGTGCAAAACGAAGTGTCATCATACTGCTGTGCCCGGTTTTCATTTTTGCTAATGCTGTTACTTTTTGGCAATACAACACAACATCAGCAGAACTTATTGTCAAAGTGAAAAGGTCAGGGAAAGCAATTGAAAGGCTAGACCGATTGGCTTTATCAATTCTTTGTTCCATTACTGCTGGCAACCTTGTCTGATGACTGAAGTGATCACTGCTGATATTTTTGCATAAGGTGGCCGGTAATGTAATTTTTTCTGATGTCATAATTACAACACTATTAGAAGCACGGGGTGAATTTCATTGAATGTAGGAAGCTCTTAATACAGAAAAGGTTGGAGATGCAGGATAAACATATAAATTTTTCAACCAAATAAAGTGAGTTCAAAAATTTCGTCATTAAATACCAGTTAGGCGCCTCAAACCAAAATTAAGTACACAGCCATCACCAACTTACCTGTCCACATTGTATATCAAAATTAGTCTATATGAGTTTCTTAACAGTTATGCCCCCAACATTCAAGAGCTGGGGGTTAAAGCACAGCAGTGAACATGTATATTTGAAAGAATATCAGGCCCATAAGAAGGTAACAAACATCTTTGTGAGGCAAAGCATTTGGGAGTGGATCACCAAAGCGAATAGAGAAGAGATTAACATGACTATGCTAAATATTGTCTCAAAAAGGTTAAAGATGACACACCTTGGAAATGGAAATAAGTTGCATCTATGTCAATGGCTAACACCAATTTCCTGTAGGAATGCAACTGATTTCATACACAGTCGAAAACGTTTACTTTTCCAACTGCTGGTGATAAAATCAACTACTCAAAGGGTGGCATAAGGGGTGCAAAAGTCAAACATAAGAATGTCACACAGTCAGCTACGTTAACACACTAGTTGCCAGCAGACCCCAGATCATGACACTGTCAGTCAATTCCGGATACTTTATCAGTGGCACTATCAGGGTGGAATCATGTTAAAGCCCTTACTTAAAAATGTTACATTGGAACTACAAATCTGGCGGTGACTGGGTAGTTGTGTCAAAAAAAGGGCGCGTCCCCCGCTAGTGACGTCCAGCTTTTGAAAACATTCGTCATCACTGCGTGCCCGGACTACACTGAAACCTAGCCATTGGGATAGAAAACAATATACTGGGTAATAAACCTTCAGTACATAGAAATGTTCAGTTGGGCGGACCCCGCATGTAGCAATGATGTACTGTGTAGTACTCAGCAGTCTGGAAAGGCTCATTTTCCAAACGCCCTCCAGGAGCGGAACAAAGCCAGCTACACTTGCCGGCGTCTGCGTTTGGAACCGTGTGTTGCTTCTTGACCCAAAAATCACGGATGTAAGGGAGGGTGGGAACAGCTGCACCCGCCACATCTGCTCACGTCCCTGCTTTTCATGCACGTTCTGTTACCTGCATACCCGGCGCCCCAGGGTCCACGCCAGTGTCCAGCACAGCAATAACCGTCCCGCGGCCGTCGTACTCTGGGAAGCGGGCGAGGAAGCCGGCGGCACCCGTCTCCTTCTTGGGCAGAAGTCCGTGGAGCGGGAAGGGCTCGTCGGCCACCGGGGAGGCCATGGTGACGACACAACGGGGCTTCTCGGAGCTGCTGCTTGCACCGGGGGAGGAGCAGGAGGGAGGCGACCGGTGCAATGTGCAGCCGGTGGCAGGAGAGACCCAGGGGAGACTTAGACAGCGGATGGGCGGCCATAGAACTCTCGTGACGCGCCGGGGGGAGGAGCATGTGTTATCCTGGCCACCAATCGGAGAACGGCTGAGGGAGAGGCGGAAGCGTGGGTGCTTCTGCGGGAATAGCTCACGCAGCCGATGCGTCATGTAACTGTCAAAAAAGTAGGAGGGGGGAAGGAACGATTCAGTTGAGGGCGGCCCTGCTCAAGGTCTGCAAAGTTGTTGTTTGTGACGTCATTGGCATACATCTGGTTACTGGCAAGACGGCGGACCCGCAGCTGTCGTCGTCAGTGGAGGACAGTGGAACCATATCTGTAGTAAAGGGTGACTGTAGAAAGTGATCAAATCTGAAGGCAGAAGCGTAGATGAAAACAATTATTCAGGTAACCTCCACGACGAGAAACCCACGGAAAGGCAACAGCTGATCAGGGGAAGCTCTCACCAACCGACTCTCACCAGGCAGCAGGAGAGAACGTTCTCATGCACAGTAATAATAAATTACATACTCAAATTCTATTTCCAGTTTAAAGAGACAATACATGTTTTGCCAAATACTACACACTCCCTCCATTCAACAGCAAAACAAACTCAAAATAAATATAAAACGAAAAGAATAAGAAAAAACGAAAACATAATCAAAATATCAGTTAGGAGCATAGTCAAACAATTTAGTGGGAGGCTTAATTTTCTGCTGACTGCTTGAGGATAGACACTCTTCGTGTTTTAGAGTGCAACAGTGGTGCGTGGCTCATGTAGTGTTGGGCCTTAGGCCCACATGGTAGAGTAAAGCATGACACAGGACACCAGCTAGGGGATAGCAGATCTGGCCACGAGCACGTGCGCTCTGGCTCTTTTATTGGCAGCGTCACCTGACCCAGTGACGTCTGTGGTGGGTGGGTGTTTAGTGTAGGGTTACATCTATAACAACTAGACTGTGTCCTAGCAGGACACTACATTCCTCCCCAACTTTAATGAAAGGAAAAGCGAATGTCCAACCTGTAAGAAAACAGAACAATAACAGTTGGTAGCCTCACCAGATTTTCTTCAGGCGATCGGCTGGGAGAATGTAGAAAGTTCCAGGACTACAAAGTCAGTCAGATGAGCTTCACCTCGGCGGTGTACTTCGGATCATCCTTGTCTTGCTGTGTTGACGCTTATATACAGTGTTCTCACTTTGGGAGCAGAAAGGGTGTGACCCTTGAGGGGTCTCGCAGGTGTTCCTAGTCCAGTGGATGACCACGCTTGTTGGTTGTAGGAGACGATCATGGCACGAGAGGTCTTTCTTTGGATTTGATGATCTTGATGCCTTCACATCTCCGTCCGGCCAGGTAACTTCCGACTTGCCTTTCTTGCTGGACTCCTCTCTCACGGGAGCCTTGAAGACTGGCCTCTCCTGCTTGGACTCTTCTCTCACTAGAGACGCTGGGAGGACCCTCTTGCAGGACACGACGGGACCGGGTGGGCCGTGCGGGCTTCGCATGAGCCGCGCAAAAGCGTCGCTGCCGAACTGCCAACGGACTCACCGCCAAGTCTCTCATGATGTCCTCGGGGGTGTTGATGTCATCCGCCAGGATGGTCTTGCCGTTGGGACATGGGTTCAGTGTCTTCAACCGACCGTTTCTCGGTGCCAGGTGATTACCTGGGGCCTTCATGCTTCCTGTTGCCTGTCGTGGAGCTGCCGCTGCTGCACCTCTCCTATCCGGATTCCTCTCTCACAGGATATGCGGCCGAGGCCCTTGTCCCCTGGACCGCCACTTGATCGCGTGGGCTGTACGGGTCGCTGCCGAACTTCGGACATGGCCACAGTCGAGTCTTGTGTAGTCCACAAGGGTGGATTGTCTAGTGCTCGGGTATGCTCTGCTTCGGTAGGCTTCAGGTTCACGGGGCACCCATGCAGTTCATCAGTGGTTGGTCTCTTCGAATGCAGGTTGTAGGGATTACCGGGATCCACACGGATGTTGCGATGTTCCTTGGACAGCACCGATGTTCCTGTGTGCTGATTGTTACGATGCTCCTTGGACAGCACCGATGTTCCTGTGTGCTGTAGTTCTCTCTCCTCCTCTGTGGAGTGATGTGATTCTCCATTTTTCCTCTTCGTTCACTTCCTCGACGCGGTCCGGTCTTCTTTCTTGCTTTCTCATGCTAACCAGGATTCTCCATGTAGCGGGCCCTCTACATGTCGTATCCGTGGTCTTGTCCATGTGGTAGGACACTGTCTTCAATTGGCTTGGTGACTAGACCTGTCGTCGTATCTTCTCTGTTGTTGCTTTTCTTTCCTTGGTGACCAGACTGGGTGGTCGGTTTTCATCTTGGGCATGAGTTGTCATGCTGTGCTATTTTCTTCGTGGTCGCTATTCACCGTCACGGTGTTTTGGCGTTGGCGCGCTTTGTCTGCGCGGAGGAGGGTTGCGTCACCGCTCCTGGTGCAACTCTGGTGCATGCTGCCATGCGTGCTGACGATGGCACTCCGGTTGCTGCGAGACATTGCTGTCTCTGTTGGGGACCTTTGTGTGCTGTCCCGTGGCATTGGCGTGTCGCTGTGTAGCGTCACTTTGGCGCTCTTGATTCCTGGCACGTTCCGGCGCAGTGCTGCGCAGTCCTGTCGTGCGGGTGTGGAATTCTTGGACGCTTGTTGCGAGTCGTTGGGTACTGGCTGCTTTGGCTGTTGTCAGGGACTTGCTGCTTTGGACCGTTGGCGGGAGTGGTTGATGCTGCGGTGAACACCGGTGGCCACAGGGCGTCGCTGCTCTCTCCGTCGTTTGACCTCGGCAGTTGTTTTCCTTGGACGTTCTTCCAGTGCTTGGCAGGCGTTTCCCTCCAGACGTTCTGTCAGTGCTTGGATGCTTGGTGAGGCGTTTGTGCCTCTTTCCCACGTCGCGCTGGAAGTGGCATCTGCAGACCCTTTGCGTGTGGGTGTCTTCTGCGGGGTTGCGCATTTACTTGCTGCGTGAGGTTGGATGCTTTCCTTGGGGCGTTGCACAGTCTGAGGCCCCTTGGTGCAGCTGCTTGCTTTACCTCTGTAGGCTGTCCCTTGTGCTTACTGGGGCTTGTTTGTTCTTGTGCGGTCTCCTGATGTGTTCAGGAGGTTGCATGTTGACGTGGCGTCATTTGGGCGTGGCTGTGTCCTTGTGCTTGGATGGATTTGCTTGTGCTGGTGCTGACTTGCTTGGCTGTATGGGCGGTTCGCCGCTGGGTGCCTTCTACAGGGAGTCTGTTGTTCTGAGGTACACTTGGAGCTGCTAGTGTAAACCTGCAGTGGTCACTCGCCTTGTTGATGGCTTAACTGGAAGTTGTGTTTTCCTTCGTTCACGGTCGTGGCGCCGAAAGGCCACTAGATGGCAGTGCTGACTTTGGAGCAGGCTCCGGTAGTCTTTCTCTGCTTGCAGGCTTTCCTGGTTGTCGCCGGTGCAGGCTCGGCGCTGCTGAACACCGAGGTGTAGAGCCTCTACTCTTGTGATTGTCCATTTCTCTTCTCTTAACTTGGGGGTCGTAGGCACGACTTGGGAGCTGTGCCGATTGCAGGTGGAGCCCTTTTGTGTCTGTGTCGTGGAGAGGACGGAGATAGACGCCGGTCACATTCAGAACCTGCACCCAGTTTTGTATGCCTGCTGGGCGCGTTCAGGGAAGCTGGCCTCAGTCATCATGAGCTGCGCAGGGGGGTCACTTGCTGCTTGGTTCCTTGGGGCGTTACTCCGTCCGTTGCCCCTTGCTGCCATTGACCCATCGTGGGTTTGTGCAATGCTTGTTTCTTTGGTGTGTGTAGGTGTGATTGTGCTTTGGCCACTGGGTGGCAGTGTAGCCTGTTTCCTTCTTGCGCACGACTGTCTTCCCTTGTTGAGCACTCTATTGTGTCAGTGCACATGAGGGGGGCAGGAGCTGCTGCTGTGACCTGGTGAGTCTAAGTATACTTTTGGGGGCAGACAAGTACAGGCGCCTCATGCAGTGCGCTGGATGAATGCTGCCCAGTTGATTTGTGTCTGTGTTTGGGCATTGCTGTGTGTGCTCACAGGGCACAAGTTCTGTTTCTTGCCGGGTGCTCCGGCACTTTACATGTAGTGTTGTGGTGGGGCACATTTGAACTCGCGGCGCTGGCCGCATGCAGGCGCTTCACTCCTCAGCCGGGGAGCCTAGGAGGTGGAGGTACACCTCCTTTTGCTGGTGTCCGCCCTGCTTACTCCTCGCTTTTCCCTCTCTCCCTCTCGCAGCAGGCCAAGTGTTCACGGGCTGCGGGGGGGGTTGTGTGTGCTGCACTACGCGGGCGGGCTCCGCTCATTCGGGTCACTCTCCCCGGGACAGGGGACGCTTGAGGCAGGCCGCGGGTGGGCTCCGCCGGCTCTGTTTAATTGCTCCTCAGCCTCTCCTCCGCTCTATGTGCACGGGGTAAAACTGCTGGCGGGGCACTCGCGCTTTGGCGCTCTTTTGCCGCAGTTCTTATCCCCGCCTGTGGGGCGATGTGGAGGGTTTGTGTTGCGGCGGAGGGGCTCCGCTCGAGCTCCTGGTGCTTCTTTGGGGACTATTCACCCCGCCGCCTCCATTCACACACGCGGCGGGGACAGGGGACGCTCCGGGCAGGCCGCGGGTAGGCTCCGCGAGTCCTGCATAATTTATGTCCTTTCACCCTCGCGGCGGGGGACAGGGGGCATCACAGGCAGGCCGCGGGTAGGCTCCGCTGGCTCTGCATATTTGTCACAGTTTTTCACCCCTCCGCCGCACTTCACACACGCGGCGGGGGAGGGGGCGCTGCAGGCAGGCCGCGGGTGGGCTCCGCCGGTTCTGCTTCATATGACGTTTATTTTCGGCCGCGTTCCACGCAGGCCATGCGGGTGGGCTCCGCTTTGGTGCACAGTCTTCCGGGGGGAGTCACCTCCCGCTCCCGGCTCACCTTCGGCCGACGGGCCAGGTCTTGGGCTGCGGTCGCGGCGGGTGGGCTCCGTCCGACCGGTGCACCTCTCCGGTGGGGGTCTCTGCTTCGCGGCCGTCTCAGGTGGGCACTGGGCGGTTCGCTGTTTCCTGGAGGTGCGTGTTGGTGGCGGCCGACGCGGGTAGGCTCCGGTCGGCTCGTCCTTGAAGTCTGGTGCGGTGGGCCTCACGGTCGCTGCAGGCTGCGGGGCTCCGACGTGCCCACCGGCTTCTCGGCGCTGCTGCGCCCTGCTACAGGGGGTGCCCTGCAGGCGGGCAGTTCTCTCCCCCTTTTTCCGGGATGAATGGCAGTGGCACGCGTGGCTTCACTACCGGCCTCGTCGCCAATGTAGTGTTGGGCCTTAGGCCCACATGGTAGAGTAAAGCATGACACGGGACACCAGCTAGGGGATAGCAGATCTGGCCACGAGCACGTGCGCTCTGGCTCTTTTATTGGCAGCGTCACCTGACCCAGTGACGTCTGTGGTGGGTGGGTGTTTAGTGTAGGGTTACATCTATAACAACTAGACTGTGTCCTAGCAGGACACTACAGCTCATAGGCTCAATAGTGACTTTGTTGTGATTCCCAGCCCTAGCTTCGGATATTGAGCCAGCTTTCACACATTCAACATTGGATGAATAAGCATTCAGGTCTGCTGCCCCAGATAGAATGTGATCCCGAACAGGAGGATTCAATGCAATTCCACAATCAAGATCATAAATCAGATTTGTGTCATTCTCATCCTCTCTGTTAGTATACATGAGATTGAAAATCTCCATTTCATTCTCTGTAAGCTTGACCACACACAATCTTTGTTCCACCAACCTCTCCCTTCTACCAAAACAAAGTTTACTAACCCTGATCACCTGTACAGGTAGAGGAAACTATGATTCTCATTTGGAAACCCTGTATGGTTTCTTGATCAGGACCCAGCCATTCACAGTTGAATGCTCAATTTTGACGCTTGACTTGCTCTCATACGGTTTCTTCTGCAACAGTTGTTTGATAACTCTAATGCGTTGTTGCTCTTCTCTCAAATTCCTACCTCTGACTAACACAGAACCTGCTGCCAAGTTTGAAAAACACTTGATTATCAGTTTTGACCTAACTTCTGTGCCTCTGAGTGCCTTAAAGGGAGTAACTCCTGTAGTCGAGTGAGGTAAAGTGAGATATGCCAAAACCTTTTCCTGCAAAAAATCCTCTATGGCAGTCTGAATGCCCTCCTTGAAAATGTGGTTGGCCCTTTCAACTAGTCCATTGGAAGATGGACTGCATAATGCAACTTGACAGTGCTTTATTTCAAACTTCTCCCAAAAACTTGTAATCTGCCTTGAAACAAAAGATTAACCATTGTCTGTCACAGTACAGCATGGTGCACCTTCAATTTTGAAAATATTCTCCAGAAAAACACCACCGTTGCAGAATTTGCAGTCTCTACAAATAAGTAATAAACCCATTCTGAGAAATAGTTGATAGCTACCAATAAAATACCTTTTGTCTGACAGGAGCAAATTGAAAGGACCAAGGCAATCTTTTCCCAAGGCACTTCAGGAAATGGAACAGGATGTAAGGGTTTCTTGTTCAACTTCCAATATTTATCCAAGACTACGCACTGGGGGCACACTTCAATGTAACTGGCTACCTGATGACCCAGGCCTGGCCACCAATATATTTAAGTTTCTTACACGTAGCCGAAATTAATGCCAATAATCCTTTCCCTCAAGTGGACAGGAGGTAAAAACAGACTGTTCCTTATACAAATCCCATTTTCAAATGACAATTCTTCACTGACTTGTGCTAAGCTTCTCAATCCCTTACTGAGCCCTTTACTGCCAGGCCATTTGGTTCTAATAAAGTGTTCCACTTTTCCTAGGATTTCATCTTCTTTCATAGCTGCTGACGACTCTTTTTGAGAGATACTCCCATTACAAACTGATACATCATCAACCAGACCAACAACATACTCTTTGTCAAAATCATCTACTCTATCACAAGGATGAGGAAGATGAGATAAACAGTCTGTTTGGATGTTCTTTCCAAGTTGAATGTACTTGACCACAAGATCGTATTCATGTACCTTGGACAGCAATCTTACTGAGCGAGCGGAGGCCTTCCCTAAACCATTGCCAGCTAATAAGAAGACTAAAGGTTTATGATCAATTATTATTTCTGAACATTTGCCTGGCATATACATCTTACATTTTTTGCACTGCCCAAACAATTCCTAGCGCTTACCTTTCAATTGCTGTAATTGCTTTCAGCACCAGGTAAGGTTCTAGAGACAAATGCAATAGTGTTCTCACATCCCTCAACCCACCGTCCAAAGACTGCCCTCATCCCTTTGAGACTGGTATCTACCGTAATAAAAGATTTACCATTGGATACAAATGGACGCAAGGTGGGAGCATTGACCACTAACAATTTTTCTTTCTCAAACACTTCATGAGTCGAGTTATTTCAATCAAATTTCATTCCTCTTTTAAGAAAACATCTTAATGGTTGGACCATTAGAGCATAACCTGGTACAAATCTAGCGTAGTATTCACATAGACCAAGGAAGGAACTTAAAGCATCCTTGTCAGCAGGGGGTGGGGCATTCCTTATAACTTTTACCTTGCAACATTTTGGCTTGATTCCTTTCTCAGAGGTGAGATGTCCCAAGTATTCAACCTCTCTTACTAGAAGTTTGCATTTGCTAGGTTTTACAGTCATTTCTCTTGTTTGCAACACTTCTAACACTTTGTGTAACACTTGAATGTGTTCATCTATGGTCTCTGTAAAAATCAGGATATTGTATTGTATTGTAATTGCATTTATATAGCGCTTACTACCCCTGACGAGGCGGCAAAGCGCATTTTCGGCGAGTAGCACGCTACTCTGGAACCCATAAAGAATTAGTGGTGAATTAGTATAGTGAAAATGTTAAAGTAATTTGAGTGGTGGATATGTTAGTCAGTTATTTGGATTGAGAAGGATAATAGAGGGATAGAAGAGGAAAAAAGGTTTGCATTTGTATAGCGCTTGCTACCCTTGATGGGGTGTTGAAGCGCTTTTTCGGTGAGTAGCACGCTACTTCAGAACCCAGAAAGTATTAGTGGTGAGTTAGTATAGTTAAAATAGGAAAGTCATTTGAGTGGTGGATATGTTAGTTAGTTTTTTGGATTGAGAAGGATAGTGGAGGGATAGAGAAGGGAAAAGGGTTTGCATTTATATAGCACTTGCTACCCCTGATGGGGGGTTTAAGTGCTTTTTTTCGGCAAGTAGCACGCCACTCTGGAACCCATACAGTGTTAGTGGTGAATTAGCATAGTGAAATATGAATGTTATTTGAGTGGTGGATATGTTAGTCAGTTATTTGGATTGAGAAGGATAGCAAAAGAGTAGAAGAGGTAAAATGGTTTGCATTTGTATAATGCTCGCTACCCCTGATGAGGTGTTAAAGTGTTTTTTCGGCGTGTAGCACGCTACTCCGGAACCCATAAAGGATTTCTGCTGAATTAGTATAGGGAAATATTAAATTAATTTGAGTGGTGGACATGTTAGTCTGTTGTTTGGATTGAAAAGGATAGTTGAGGGATAGATTGGATATGCTGAGTTAGAAGAAAAGTAATAGATAAGTAAAAGTAATAAATATATAGATCCAAAAGTAGTAAAGATATAGATCCATAAGTACATGGAAGATATATATAGATGCACATAGGAAGGTAGTATATGTAGATTAAAAATGCATTAAATAAACTCAGGCTTTCAAGTGTTGTATTTGAAACTAGTTTTATTTATTTTTATATACATATATATGTGTTCTGTAGAACAATAGTGAAGCAATTGCGGATACATAGTTATGATAAAAAGATTTAGTTATTTATGCAGTCACTTATATACATATTAAAAATGTAGACTAATGTAACTATCAGTAATATGTACATGTGTTAAGCAGAACTAATGAATATCTATAATATTTTTTAACATAAGTATTCTACACGTTTATACAGAGCAATACATATTTATCTAGGTACATACCTATAGTACAAATAAATGCTTATATTCAAAGAAATATGCTGTATCTGTTTTGCCTATAGTGGTTATATGGGGAAGAGCATTTCATCCTGGAATACTTGCACATCCCCTAACAATTCATCCAACAATTTTTGAAAAACACTTGCCACAGATCTAAGCCCAAGTGGCAACCTCAAGAATCTGAACACACCAAATGGAGTTATAAATGCGGTGAGTGATTGAGATCCCTCTGAAAGTTGGATCTTGTGATACGCAGAGTGCAAATTGATTGTGGAAAAATACTATGAGTTACCAATGTTAGCAATCATTTCTTGGATATGCGGAAGAAGATGACAGTCGACTAAGATGTTTTTATTAGGTACCTCAAATCCAAACAAAGTCTGAGATCTCCAGTCTTTTTCTGGGTTAAAACAACTGGAGAAATCTATTCTGAATATAAATACAAATACAAAAAACCTCCTAGGCAACAAACACCTGTCAAAGATCAGGCTAAAGAAACGAAGGAAGAGCCCCAATATATTGACACAAAATGCAATTGTTTATATAGAAAATATATGTATATATTTATTACATAATAAAAACAGTACACATTAATTGTTCAATAACATTAAAAACAAAAAATAAACATAACATATACAATATAATCTCTGTGATAATTTAAAAATACTTCATCAGGAATAGCAATTGTTATACATATAATGGTGGTCAACAAGTGATTATAATAACACAATTAGAAAGCTATTCTGAGACATCAGTGGGTGCAATAATCTCTTCAGTCTGCAAACTTTCTAACAGTAGTTTGAGTTCCTCTCTTATACTAAGCAGAACAGCCCTGACTTGATACCCAACCATGAAAAATCTTTCTAACCCACAATATCTCTACCATTGTCCACCACATACACTTTCGTTCTGATAGAACTACCCAGGCATTCCACATCACTTAAAAATAATCCTAACAAGTCAATATTGTGTTTCCCAAATGCTTTGGGACTGATGTCTGGACCTGAAAGGGATGTTTCTGTTGCCCAAAGTCTATAGAAAGTACCATTCTCTAAATTGTAATCTGTGCTCCTGAATCCGCTATTACAATAATAGATTTTCCGTCAATCACCGCATCCACTAGGGGCCCTTTAAATTTCTCCAGAATTGACAGGGAAATCCACAGTTAACACATTGTTACATTTTTTTCTACATTCTTGCACCTCACACTCAGGATCTTCCACGCCTACATTAGAAATTCTGACCTTTTTAAGATTGGTTTATAAACTGGCTGCCCCCCTGCAGACTCCTTGAAAATGGCCCATTTTGCGACATTGATTGCATTTCCTACCAATCGCAGGACAATTTGGATTGTTCCCTATGTGATTCTTTGAACCGCAGCGGACACATACCAATCACCCACATCCAGGCTGGTTCTTCTGATACCTCCTATCACCCACCTGTTTGGAATTAACCGCACACACAACACTATCATCTGCAACAGCATTGACAGACATTTGAGCGACATGATTAGACAGCACTTTAGAAGTAACTATCGATCTCTCTCAATGCTTCTGGCTACATCTATGGTCTCTGCGGATGTGGGATTCTGACACGTTAACAAACGTTCTTCATTTTTTTTTAAAAGCAATAAAACCAAATTGTTCCCAGATGTAGGTGTCAACATTTGCATCACACTCACATTTTTCTGCTTGCGCCCTCAATTTAGCAACAAAGTCTTCTACTGACTCATCGCATGACTGCTTGCACATTGCAAGATTAAATCTTTCTAACAGAATGCTGGAAGCATTAGAATATTGTTTTCTCATATGTTCCTTGGATTCCAAATAAACATTTCAAGGGGGATCCTCTGACACGGGGACAGGAAAGCGAGGAAGGTCATCAAACACTCTCTGACCCGCTACCCCCAGGTGGTTAAATAATAAGGCCATTTTTATTGAAGGAGAAAATTAATCAGTGTCAACTGTAGTCAAACAGTTCTAAAAAATACGAAGCCACTCCAACCATTTAATATCAGGCTTGCTAGTTTTCTGCAAGAAAGGCAGTGGTTGGATGACACCTTGACTGCTGGCCATAATTTTGAAGAAGTGCAAAGTTGGGAGTGGAGAAAACTTCAAAGCAACCGAATCAAAAACTTGAAGCCACAAAATCTTAAAAGTAAAATTATAGAGAAAACAGCACCAGCAGTATGTGCCTGTGCAACCATGGACAAATCAGAATATGTCTGAGTGTTCAAACATAAAATAAAAAGAAACAAAATGTTACCTTTCTAACAAAATGAGCAGTCGGCAAAATGAATTGGTGTGCAAATCACCGATCAGGGTGGCGCATCTGGCAAAAGTAATTGGTGTGCGAATCACCGATCGAGTGTCGCACTTGAACAACGGTGTGCGATTCACCGATAATGGAAATAGCACAAAAATCTTCAACTTCTCTCAACGAAAAACAGTAAGCAAAGCAGTGAATCCTGGTCAGTCAGTAAGCAAAGAAAGAAAGATCCTCAACTAGGATGGCTGCCGTGCATGCAACAGCCCGGGTTACACATTTAACAAACACCAGTTCGCCCGGCCGCCATCTTGAGACGATCGTAAAGAGAACAGGCATATGGAGGAGGGAGGTAGGTTTGCTGTCCCGAGCAGCATTGATTCAATGAAGTTTTAGGAATAAACAAGGGGACGCTAAACATTTCTGTTATCCCCACAGCCGACCGAGCAACACCGTGACCAGTTTGCGATACAAACTACGCACATCTAGCTACATTTAAGGTATGTCACCAACGGGGGCTTTTTATAGAGATGAATAAGGCAATACGCACAAGCCAGTAATACCAATTCCCTCTATTTTACTTCAAAGGGGTTTGAACAAAACATTTGGGAACCGCTAAGCACGAAGTCGGAAATGTAATGCACAACTAGCGAGTCTCCGCCGCTACTAAGAATAATTTAAGGTATGTGGCTGCCTCATTTATAAACATCTACTTAGTCGAGCATTACAGACAGCGCAGTTACACAACCGATTTTCTTACTTTAACAGGCTGGCCCCGACACTCGAATTTATTAATGGAGGCATTCATGGAATAGAGAAGCAACATTTAGAAGGTCTTTCCACGGCATCTTCATTGTGGAAACACTTGAACGATTTTTTGCAGCTCCCGACCCTCTGAATATTTTGGTAGGTCTTGAGTAGAGCCACAGAGTCTGAGCGTCACTTGAAAGGATTAGAGTCATAGATTATGCGAATAAAACTTCATTGTTTTTTTTGCGTCCTCCACAGATACACTGACAGCGCCCTGAAGAGATCCCAGGAACTTTGTCCTGGTTTCGAAACGCGTCGGCATGTATTAAGGAGTACTTTTGGTTAATTTTTCCATACCAGCAAATGCTGGTCCAACTAGTTGTCATAGATTGACTTAACTCCTTGTGTTTTTGTACTGATTTAAGTCTAATTTTTTGCACATGATTATTTGATGTACAGTCTTGTCCAAACAAATTTGTATTGTATGTTGGTTGTATAAGATGTAGATACTTCATTCACTCAAAGTGAGGTTGTAAATGTCATTTATTTGTTTGTAAATATCATCGTCCATTTGTGTAAATTTGTGTAAATATGTGGATATATATGTGTCTCTTTTTGCTTAAGTAAATGTCTTTCTTGAAAAATTACAAAATAAATATAAATAAGAGGTATAAATAAAAATACCGTGTTGATCTGGACAAATATCGTTTTCGACCTTTTCAATTTTGGATATAAATGTAGGTGGTTGGGCATTTTTGTGTTTTCTCGTGCATGTGATGAAAGCACATTGACACAGAATGCCTAACGGGTCTGCCAGGGAAAATCCGGTTGAGAGAGAGGCGTCACGGAGTTCCCGAGCGAGGGCACGGGCGAAGCTGTCACACACGAGCTACCACAGCCAATGAATGTTGAAGAGGCTAGAGCGAGGCAACAATGCAGAATGCGGTTTCATGCTTCCATCAGGACTGGAACAACATGTAAGCCAGTAAAAAGGTACGTGCCACAGCACGGGGCGTAAGGCAGGAGTTCAAAACCACAGAGTAACGGCCACGGCAAAGTAGACTTCAAAATTAAGTTGATGTCCAAGTTCAAATAAGTAGAAAAGGTGACCCACCTCAGGACGATCACCATTGACAGTATTTCCATGGACGCAGGCAAACAATAAGAACAGCTGGTGAGTTTCTGTACCATGTGGTCAGTGAAGGAACAGCTGACCCCACTCCTGGTACCAAAATGTAGTAAAGGGGAATGTAGAAAATGATCAAATCTGAAGGCAGTAGCATAGATGAAAACATTTATTCAGGTTACGTCCATGATAAGAAACCCACGGCAAGGCAACAGATGACCAGGCAAAGCTGTCACCAACTGATGCTCATCAGGCAACAGGAGTGAACGTTCTCCTACCCAGGAATAATAAATGGCATACACAAATTCTATTTCCAATCTAAAGAGACAATACCTGATGTTTTGCCACATACTCCAATATGTTTGACTTTGGCAGTGTGGAATGTTTGGTTTCTGAACGAGTAACTGTAGTTAAAAAGGTGACTGTCAAATAGACACCCCTGTTTCCCAAAATATCATTACAGGCAGTGCTTTAAATGGGAAAAAATAGGTGCAGTTACTCATCAATTTGAGCTAGGGGGCGGGACAAGGAGGGGAGCTGGGGTCGTGGCATGATTATATAAAGACACTACTGCCAATTGTCAAGTATTCATTTTGTCCTTGAATTACCCTTATTAATAGTCTCAAGTTTCCTGCATGTGCAAATTCCCTCTGCACATGTAAGCAAGGCATATGTAGACAATAACCTGTCTCCTTATATGCCCCTTTCAAATATGTAAGCTGCCTATTACCTTCAAAGGGACATGTGTTTGGACTATGCTTTCTATGACACAGAATTTTCAGTACAAATTTATGAGGTTTCGAACTGCGCATAATGACCTGCTCAGTGTGATATTAGGATTTCCGTGACCATGGCCAAGTACTGTATAATCTTGGGCCCTCACTTTTTGATCATGGAGTAACAGTGCTTTAATATGTGCCAATGTTCTGCATTGTTAAGCCAAAGGTGTATGATCTTGTGTTGAGTAACATTGAGTCAGCAACAGGCAAGACTTAGCCACACTATGTTGGATTGATTCAGTTCTTTGATACCTTGACTCAGTCAAGCATGCTTTTGATTGTTCTTTTGATCAACAGTATGTGATCTTGCCTAAGCTCTTTGTGATGTCGATCCAACAAAGTCTGGTCTTGGGCAATCAACTAGTCAATTTTGGTTTCGTAGTGTGTGACCTTGACTCACAGTGTGTGACCTTTGGCCAGTAACGTGTGTTCTTGGCTAAACGCGGATCTTAAGCCATCCTGGCCTTATCTTGAGCCATTTGTGTGATATAGACCAATACTGAATGATATCTTGTTCCAGTCCTGTGGGGTGTTGGCTCAGTCCTGTCTGACCTTGGCTCAGTCATATCAGATCTTTGCCCATTGCTTTATTCTGCATTGATGACAAGGCCCTCGGTGATGCTGGATGAAAGATAGTATGCAGAAACCGCGGGAAGCTGACCGCACCCTGGCCGCTCCTGTGATTAAGCCTTTCCCATGAGGATATTGATTTGTGCAGTGCTTCCTCTATCCATGCCTGATTGTGACTAATGCCAATAACCCCGTGTGAGACTACGACACCCACGGAAGCCTGCCCACACATATTCCCCCGTCCTGAGGAAGACCCTCCTGTAAGGGCCCACTTGTCCCTATCGTGGTGTCGAAACGTCGACAACCGATCCATCTGCCAGCCTCTATCCCGAGCTTGAATTGTACTGCTATGTTTAGAAGCATGGTTACCCTGAATTTATGATCATTTACTGTATTTGCTTCTGGCTCTTGTCTGAAGCCAGGTGTTAAGAACGTTTTTGAATAAGGACGCTTGACCTATATTGTATCACGTACCTTACCCTGCACTACTTCCTACCACTTTCACTTCCCTTCCCACTACCCTTTGGGCACTACTATTTGTTACTATGTGAACATATGCTGTGTGCACAATTGTTAGTGCGTCGGTACTTTGTGATTAAATAACAATGTACACTCAAATTGATTATATGTGTTCTTTATCTTGACACTAAGCTAATTCTATTGTGCACTCACACTATTCTGGGACCCCTTTCCTTTGTACCGATATTGACTCAGGTCCCAGTGACTTCTTTTGGGTTTACCCTCTCTCTGTAACGTATTTCACATTGAGGCACAGCCTAGGAAAAGATAAGGGTGAGCTTACGGAGGGCAGCACTCGGTTCTGAATGGCAAAACTCATGATGTAGGCGTGATATTTTCAGCTTAAAATTGTTTTGATGTGCTCATCATTTTCTCTTCATTCCGATGACAGGTAACTGCAAAATAAAATGATTGAAATGTAGGACATCTCTAAAACTTTCCCCAAGTATTCCCAATGTATTGCCATGTATACTATGGGCTCTGTATTGTGAGTTATCATGGTCCTTACACCAATCGTTACTACCATGGAAGGGGATTGCAGGGGCAGTACCTAACGAACTGTTACAACACACACCCTATCACTCCTTTGCCAAATTTGTAATTTTCATTAGGTATGACCTGTACAGTTCTGGGCCCCACCCCTATCTGCACCACAGATTTCAAGTGGTCCTCATTGGAAGGGCTTCACCGTCATTATCTCTTATACACACTGGACATACTCATGCAGTTTGTTGTGTGTATGGGGATGGACCACACCAGACCATGCCAAAGGATCCTCAGAATCAATTTGACAGATAAAGAATTGTGCACAAATCACTGTGGGTGTTGTTGGACCTGCACAATATTGTAGGCCAGCATCTGTGACCCTAAGACTTTGGGATGTTGGGCATTGGTGAGATGGGTTGTGAAGTTTGTGCCACTGATGAATATTTTATGAGTGCCGTTTCATATTGGGGCTGTGCTTTGAAATACCAGGCCTGCACCTTGTGATACAGCCACAACTCTGTGTGACCTTGGCCTAACTGTGTGTTTAGATGGACTGGGTGATCACAGTGTATTGAGATTGGTGCTTTTAATACACCAACGTTATGTACAAGGAATTGTCCGTACATCTCATTAAATGCTGAAAAGGGCCACTTTGATTATGAGCACAACTCTGCTCTATATGAAGAGAGCCTTTGTTCTTTCACAGTTAATCCCAAATAGAGAGTTATAATTACTGTTTTCAACATTTCCTGTCCAGTGACGTTCTATTGACAATATAAGTGAACTTAAAACATTTCAGGCCGCCATTGTATACCAATCATAGATAGTGTGATAAAATAATTTCTTTTTAAATTTAGACGCAGATCTATCCTCACGACTGAAAAGCATTTCAGTTAAACAGATGCACTGATTGTAACAGTGATTGTTATAAACTTACAACATAACTGTCATTATAATGAATTAGTTTATAGAAATTGACTAAAAATGCATCCCTGTTCTCTGGTTGTAGAATTTGAAAGCAGCCTGCAGGGGTGGACCAAACTGTTCCAAGAGGATGTAGCTACACACTGTGAATAAAGTGTGAAAGAATACTTTTCAGGGCCCAACCCTTCTTTACACAGTGCCCTGGAGAATGGTTTAACTTTAGATATGCTAAAGAGGGATCTGAAGACCTGCTGGGAAACACAGAAATGAAGGAGCCTCTCAGTGCAGCCATGTTATCCCTGAAATAGCTCTATTAGCACTATTTGGTTAATGGTCAGCCACGTCTGAGAGTTACTGCAGTTTCAGCACATACCAAAACAAATAATGAGTGTATTAACATAAAGGGCCTAATTATGATGAGACCTTGAAAACGGTCAGAGGCTTTTCTGGTCCCATCGCGGGTTTCAGTTTCGACCACCGCATTCCAATGCAGGCGGTCAAAAGTGAAACCGGCCAGTCATTCTGGCTGTATTCCAACGTACTCAAGGAGCCAGTCAGCCAGTCAGAGACCTGCACGTAATCCCTATGGGCGACATTTCCGCCGCAGGGATTCCGATGTCCGTTTCTGACAGGCTTTCCATGTCGGGCTTTCCGACATTGAAAGCCTGTCTGAAGCAAAACTGGGGGCCCCTAGCACAGCCCCCTTCACCCTGCGGCCGCCGTTTGGGGGCCAAGAGGGCACCTATGGTTGCCCCCTGTTCATCCCTGCACCATGTGGCTGGCACCCTGAGGTGCCTGCCACACGGTGCATGGTTTAATAGATCCTCCCATTAGTCTATGGGAGCTTGAGCTGCGGCCAGTTACGACAGCAGCACAAGCTCTCATAGACAAATGGGAGTATGTGATCACACCATGTGCAGTCGCATTGTAATGCTGCAGTCGGGACCACTGATCGGAGGCCAGTCAGTCCCAATTCCGTAACGGTGTCTGTTGCCCGACATCGCAATAAGGGCCACAAGTGGTTAACTCCTTACAAAAAATGTAATGAAGGCCAAACAATATGCTATGCTTTAGTTTCTGCGTTTTTTGATACTTGCAGCTTCAGTTCTTATTTGTTTGTATTAGGCACAACATTCATACATTCTGTTGCCCATGAGCTCGCACTCACACAAGTACAAGAATAAGCAGACATGCGCACACAAAGCAGTCCTCCCATTTTCATTAAAATACCTTTAGACAGTGTCCCAATGCTCTCTCTGTTGCTTCCTTTCACACACACATAACCTCAGACATTCACTCACACCAAAGTTTCACAGCAGAATTAAAATCGTTGTTTGTAATTCTTACCTCCCACAGCTTTCTTCTTTCAGACTCTCAGCCTGCTGCCTGGACTTCCAGTGCCTGCACAACTTCACACATATGTTTTACAGTGCAGAGTCTGATTGGACACAGTCACTCACAGCGTGATACTGGGCTTGCTAACACATGCCACACTAACGTAATGTAAATGAGCTGCTGCTGAGTAATTCTAATAAACACGGCTAAGTGGCACTTCACCTGTGAGAGTGGCGTTCAGACAGTCTCATCCTCAGCAGCACAAGTACCACTGAGCCTACCAGTCATGAGTACCAGTATGTTCCTTAGCAATGAAAAAGTGCCATTATTCAGAAGGCTAAAAATAAAAAGAGGATCCAGGTTGCAGAGGGAAGAGCCAGCACAAGTCGCGCTGTGCCCCGCGCCCCGCAGCAGTAGGTTAATATGCTCAACGGCTGCCTGAAGAAGTCCGTAATCTAGGACCTAAAGGTACTAATTGACTTCTGAATCGGGTAAATTACACCCTGATGCACTGACACTGTGACAACACACGGCCTCCCCACTCTTCTTAGGTCCTGAAGAAACCCCCCTTGACCCATCTGGGCAAACTATAGGCTGAAACATGTCGACCTTTTATATGGACACTCTAGTGCGGTAGACTGGGTCTTCATACGCACAACACTACTTTTAAACAATCTCAAACCTAGACCTGATTAAAATATAGTCTAGGTATATGAGTTTTTAATGCCACCTTTATAATTCACTTCACTAGAGCACTTCCACCTCTTTTTTTGTTGATCACTACTGAAATAACCAGTGGTTCACCTCCGGATGGAGGAAGTATACGACTAAAAAGAAACCCAATGATGATGCTGTCACGTTTTTAAAACAGGGCGGAGAACCAAGATATACCACCTTACGACTTGGGTACGTGAATGAGGGTTTTTTATCGATAACCTACACAAACATTGCAAACCCTGGTTACTCAGGTCAAATGATCCATTCTCTTTTGATATTTAGTACTAATGCAAGTAAGCTGAATGGATTACAATCTCTTCTTTCTCCCTCCTCTTGATGTAATATAAAAATAAAAGTGCCAGTACCTAGTACAGGTGAGTACCGGCCCATTTAAAGCACTGATTGGAGGTATATTTAGGAGTTTGAAAATGAATCTGTTTCTATAATTTCTCTCTCTCTCAATCCAAGGGGGAGTAAGCAGAGAACAAAACATTGGTTCTTGCTGTCATCTAGACATCAAGACAACAACTCATTTTAGCAAAACCAGTAAGTATGAATTTAATGTGTAAACACAGGCATGACAAAAAGTATATTCATGCAATAGTATTGTAGTCACTCTCTCTTTTCATCCTAAATAAAGTGGCTCACATAACTGATATGTTGCCTAAGTTTATGAACCCACCACCAAGGTCCTGGCAGCTAGGTATCTTCATCGAAGTCCTCAGTTTCCCTTCTGACCTTTAAAATTCCTCAAACATCAGTGCATTCTATGACCACCCCCTTAGCCAAGTCAGACCTAGATGATAATAGCCCCATATCACCACAAAAAAATAGAACAATCTGCAACATTGCATCACACAAAAAAGAAAAGTGACAAAAGTAATGATAAATAAAAATTAAACAGGAAAGTAAAAAAACATGTTGGATGATGGCACATACAGCCAGATTCATGAAGCCAAATTGCTATCGCAGTAGCTGCGAATTAGCAATTGCGATCGCAATTTGAAGAAAAGCAATTCTTGATAGTGAAAACTCAAAAATTGAGAATTCGCTAAAGAAAAATTGCGATATCGCTAAGTAATTCGCAAAATCCAGGAAGAAGGCCATTAGTGAATCGGAAATTGCGAGAAACCATGGATTCTGCGAATTGATTTGCGAAATCGCTAAATAATCGCTATCGCTATTCAAGAAAAATCGCAAAATGCAAAATACCCTAAATCGCTATTAGCGACGTGCAATTTAAGGAGAACCCAAACCAGGTGGTAACCATTATGGAAAAAAAAAGAACTTTAACAAACTACCAACACTCTCACAATGCCAGGACTCTACATGGTGGTCAGGCGGCGAAGGCTACAGCGAGCAGCAGGGAACAGACGCAGGATCCAGGAGCGAATATTCCGCCAGCGGGTCACCCTTCTGGGCCAAACTGATGAGCAAATTTACTCTAAGTACCGCCTGAATGGGGCAATGATCATCAAGCTGATCCGGGACCTAGACCCCCTGATGCAGCACACAACAAGGAGGACCAATGCCGTGCCCACCCATGTCAAGGTCTTGTGCAGCCTGCACCTACTGGCCTCTGGAAGCTTCCAGGGGATAGTCGCTGTTGCAGGGGGGATATCCCAGCCCACCATGTCCCGCTGCCTAAGGAGTTTCCTGGAGGCAATGCTGACCGGGCTACACCACTACATCTCATTCCCGACCACCCAACAGGACTTGAATGACACCAAGCTTCAGTTCTACAACATCGCGCAATTCCCACATGTAATAGGATGCATCGACTGTACCCACATCCACATCTGCCCATCAGCACAAACGGAATACATGTACCGCAACCGCAAGTCCTACCACTCCCTCAATATCCAGATGGTGTGCAACGCCAAGACAATCATCACGGACATAGTGGCACAATATCCGGGGAGCTCACATGACTCCTTCATATTTCGGCACAGCGGCATGCACACACGACTGGTCAGGGGAAACTTTGGCGAAGGGCACCTACTAGGTAAGTACACATGCCCCCAAATAGTACACTGTGATCATGTATCTGTGCAGAACAGGCACTCACCCTGTGCTTCTTTCCCTCAGGTGACAGCGCCTACGGTCTCTGTGAGTACCTCCTCACCCCATACCTCAACCCTGCCACACCACAGCAACGGCGTTACAATGCTGCGCACATACGCACAAGAAATTGCATTGAGAGGACATTTGGCCTTTTGAAGAGCCGTTTCCGCATACTTCACAAGACTGGTGGGGCCATCAAATACACGCCTGAGGTCTGCTGCCGCATCGTGGCCGTGTGTGCAATACTCCACAACATTGCTACCAAGCGCAGGATACCAGTGGAGATATCTGGCAGTGAGTCGGAAGGGGACAACCGCCCACCTCCACATGTGCGTCATGCACTTGGGGAAAATCCTGCAGAAGGACACAGGCGCCGCAACCACATCACTATTAACTGTTTCTAGTGCACCCATTTCCCTCACACAACACTGCACTCATGCATGACAAGTGTAATAATGACATGAGTTGGGAGTTAAGTGAGACCATACATTTTTATTGTTAATGCACAATAATATGGCCTTTGATTTCCTTGGTGTCACATGAGGACATTATTGCTTCATACCTCCCCATGCAGGGGTAGAGGGCTTGCTTAGGTGTCCAGCATGGCCCTACAGACAGTGTTCAAGGTGTCACTGGCGCCTACGTTCAGACGCACCGAGTCGTCTCTCAGGGTCCTGAGGGACGGTGTTGGCCCGTGATCCTGCTGTGGGCCTGCTGCTGCGGCGGCGTTCAGGCACCGGCGGCAAGGACATGCTGCTGTTGGTCAACGCGACCTCGCTGACATCGTCACCCCCCCTGGTTCACCATGGGCAGTGGGCTGCATGCTGAGCACTGCTGCTGTCAGCTGTTCAAGTGACCTAGCCACATCCAGGCAACACTGTACCTTTTGCCCCTGCATGGCAAGTGATCTGCGGGATAGTTGCGATGTAGCATTGCCCACTAAGTGGTTTGACCTGGTGTAGGCCGACAGGCGGGCCAGTAGTTGGCGGTGGCGGTGGCGGTTGCGGCGGTGGGTCATGTCCTGCCCTGCTGGGCTACCAGCAGCTGACTATTTTCACGGACGGCTGCTGTCATCTGTCCGACATTGTTGGCAGTCTTCTGCAGCTGAAGATGTATCGCTGCCAGGTGACGCGCCTGTGTTTGGTGTACCGCCAGCATGCGGCGTTCAATGGCCAGGCCAGGATCAGGTAGATGGAGTGCCCTGCCCGTGCCTGTTGAGGCTTGACGCTGCTGGCGCCTCAGTCCGCTGGACTGGGATCTTGCTCCGGCTGTGCGCCTCGTCTGCCTCCTAGCCGCTGGTGGTGTGGCCTGTACAACTGCCGTGGGTGTCTGTTGGGGCGGTGGCTGGACACCTGTGGCTGCAGCGGTAGCCCTGTCCACATGGGGTGGTGGTGGTGGAATCACTGCAGGTGGCTGGGATGGACCAGGTTGTTGGTCAGATTGTCCCTCACCCTCAGTGTCCTCCGGCAACTCCTCGATATGCAGGGCCTCGCTGTCAGTGCTGGGTTAGTCGGCAGCACCTGTGATGTAAAAGGGTGCATGATTAATGATATGTATCTTGCACATGAGATGTTGCTACATGCATGCAGGCTTGCTTTCCCTGACTGGCTTTTGGAATTACTTTGATTTGACAGGTCTGGCTGTGTTGGGCTATCTGGGGAATTATGATTACACTACAACTACCACAATGCATTGGGGCATTTTAGGTGTGGATGGCCTGCATTACTGGGGATGTCATATTGCTAGCTCAGGAGTCATGGGCATTGTTAGGGGACGGGGTCACAGTCGCATGGCACTTACCTTGTGATTGTTGGCTGGGTCGGGACGAGTCCAGCTGAGTTACACCGATGCAGGCTTCTGGTGTGAGGATGTCCTCGACACGGTCCTCCAATGGAGTGTTGGGTGTGGCAATTGGATCCCCTCCACCGGTAGCAACTCGCTGCCCAAGCCTCTCCGCTATGCGCTCCTTTGCATGACCTCTCAGGTCGTACCAGCGCTTCTTTAAGTCGTCGATTGACCGCTGGGTCACCACGACTGCAATTACTTTCGCGCGGATGCGCAGCCAGATCCGGCGCTTGTCTGCCTCTGGCACCCTCCGGGAGTCCTTGCCGAAGAGGCGTCCATGATCATTACAGACCCCCTCTATGAGGTACTCAAGTTCTTGTTCAGAGAACTTTATTTTTCTCTTCCTGCCTTGGCCACTGCTCCCTGCTGCTTCCTGGGACATGTTGGTGGTATGTGTCCTGCTGGGGTGCTGCAAAATCACTGTAGTGGAGCTCTTCACAATGCTGCTTCCACTGTCTGGCTCAGTGATCTGTTCGTGGGAGGGAAAAGCCTACTTCCTGGTTGTGATGTCATCAATGGGCTCGAAATGCGACTTCCCGTTTTGGCGATCTCGCAGTTAGCGAGATCACAAATTGCGATTTCGCTAATTGCGAGATCGCAATTTCAACATGGGAAATGGGCGATTCTGCGAAATTTAAGCGATTGTGGCACAATCGCAATCGGAAATTGCGGCCGATTGCGATTCACATTTTTCTATCGCATTACTTCATGAATGCCATTCTGCGATTTTCAAATTGCGATTCGCTATTTTTCGCTATTTGAAATTCGCAGAATGGCACTTTAATGAATCTATGTGATAGAGCCAAAAGAAACAGTGTGACATCAACAGCAAGCAGAATGTACAGAGATTTTGAGTTTAAAATTGTCTACAACGAATCAAAATTAAACAGCTCAGTTCCTTCATTTTATATCCTTTTTTCATTCAAATATGACTCTTTTCACAGTGTTTGATTATTTTCTGTTCATATTCAAATATGTCAGTGTTCTGACATGATTTATCCTTTGTTCTACCAGCATTTAGTGCTAAGTTGTCACTTTTATTTACATAGGCTTGTACCAGTCTCAGCATAATCAAAACATCATTGTAATCAACCACCACCATATTCCTTTTAACATCAACAATCTTGAAAGGTCCAAAGAACCCACATGTACCCTCCTTAATTATTATTATTTTTACAGAAAATCATACCCCACCCCCTTCCACAGCTCTATCTTCACTTTACCTCTCGCCTATCCTTAAACCAATGTATGCCTTTATTCTTGTGCCTCAACTCTTCATATAATTGTATATGGTGGTATGCTGATATAAGTTTGTCATGCTAAATATCTGCATGTCGCATAAAATTGCTAATTCTTCAGAAATACTTGGTAGTATTTCTCTATCCATATTTTATTATTTGAATCTCATAGGTCTACACACATTCTAATACTTTTACCACTCTCCTTAGGTGCCAGAAAACTGGCATCAACATCTCAGTAGTAACCGTTTCTTCACCAATCATTCAGAAGTCATTGTTTCTTTATCTCTTCAAGCTTCTTCAAATTCGGAACTTTCTTCACCTTATGCCAGAGGTCTTCAAACTTTTAGTCCGAGCCCCCCAACTATATTTCTTGTGATTTCGATCCCATGACTAGAATTCCAAACAGTTGCTTTTTAGCATCTGTGACTAACATCCTTATTCACAAGTCATATCTGGCAAATCATTGTTGCGATAGAGAAATACATTAACACTGTTTCATAACCTAGGTATGTGAGTGGCGATGGTTATGTGACAGACCATGAAACATCAGAAGGAGTGAGAAGTCTTTCTGTGGGTAGGCCCTCAGCTTCCCAAACTACAATCGCAAACTTACCTATCAGAGGGGAAACCCAGTTTTCCTGAAAACTATTACTATAGAGTGAGTAAATGTTTTATGTATCTCAAGTGAAAATGATCGCTTAATTGAAAATCAATCACAGACATGGTGGTCTGCTGACCTCAGGAGGCCACCCCCCCTCTGATGGCAGAGAGTGTTAGTGGTATGCAATTTGCGAACCACTTTATTAATATTCATGAAGTAGGTCAAATTGCGACCCACTACAAATATTTTTTTTGTAAACCGACTGATAGTACATAGGTCAGTTTGCAAAAACAGAATGGATTTGTTATAAGTCGATGCACAATTTGCAACTACTTTTACTAATTCCATGTTTTGTATATCTGACCCTTAGTGCAGTTCAGATGAAAAGCCGAAAATGTTCAATTGTGCTTTATTTTCAAGATATAATACATAATTTGACTTTCGATATTTCAGCATAACACATTTCTCAACAAATATTACAAACACATCATAAAATTACACACAGTCAGAATAGCAAACATTTTAAATATGATATAAAATTCATGCAACATTAATAAAACCATCTAAATAATGGCTAATGCCCATACAGTTAAAATTCATCAATTATGATACTTTTCCTTTGATGGAGTATCTTCTTCAAGAACATTGCTAAGCGCCAGGCTCCATGTTCGTTCCCCAAAAACTGAAGTTTAATCAGTGCCAGACAGCATTGCCTCAACCCTTGATATCTTAAAAGAGGAAGAATCCATACTTTCCTTAACTCTGTATAAAATTTACAAAATAAAACTAAATGAATAGTGGACTGATCAGAATGATGATCACACGGACATAATTGCAGTTTCCGTGACCAGTCATTCATTTTTGGGAAGGTCACGAGTCTGTGGACAATACCCAGCCTAAATCTAGTGAGTATCCGCCTGTCAAAACCACCAGGTACAAATGTTAAATATAGTTCCATGTCGAAAATGGTTAAAATTAGCTGATGTTGTGTAACACTGGGCTTTAAAATCTCTCCTGACATTCTTATTGTGACCATTAACTGGAGACCCATTTTTAGATCCTTTCTGCTGATTGTGTGCATATATCTAGGGTCAGAAAAATATTCAGCGTGCCCTAAGTCATTCATGAAGTCATGCACATACCTAACCCAGGGAATCTTTAGAACTTCTTCCAATTTAAGATAATCCAGTGGGACCTCCCTGTTTAACTTGGTTGGTTCTTTTAACCATATCCTGTGCCACAGGAGAATGGGTTCCAGTTTTATAAGGTCGGAGATGTAGGGAAGGCCCAGCTCTTCATGGCAGGCATAAGAAGAGGTATTGACTGGGACTGATAAGATATATCTTAAAAAAGTGTTTTCTACAACTTGGAATTGAGTGGGTATTAGGAAAACCCCAAACTCCTGTCCCGTACATTGTAGTCGAAGTGCATTTTGCTTTGTAAGTTTGGATGAGCCCACCTGTCGGTCGCCTACCTAGCGTCCCAGAGAAAGAAGCTTTGGCAGTTGTTGTCTTAATAAACGCCATATTTTTTGCAGATGTGGCTTGAGCCCATGAGTCACCTTGGTTAAATAAAATGCAGAGGTATGAAAAACTCTTTGTCAGTGCTAACTTTTGCCCGTCCACAAACATGGCTCTTGATCTCTGACTTCTACGGCTACAACTTATAATATAAGTTTTCGATATACTGATAGAGAGACCTAGATCCTTCATAAATTCATTAAAACTGTCCAGGACCCTCTGGAGACCAATTTGTGTTCTAGACATTAAAACTACGTCGTCCGCATAGAGGAGAGCCGTTATGGGACGTCCCCCCACTGAAGGGAAGTCTTGGTTGTTCCTAATCATTTCTTGGTCCAGATCATTAATATAAAAATCAAAAAGAAAGGGGTCCAGGACACAACCTTGCCTGACCCCTTCTTCTAATAGGAAAGGAAGGTGTGCGTTCACCACCCAATCCATACCGCACACTCGCTGTTGCGCCACTGTACAGCCGCCGTAGAAAAAGGATAATATAGGGGTCAACCCCTGCAATTTCTAGAACCTCCCTCAATCTGACATGCCTTACAGATTCGAAGGCCTCTGTGAAGTCCACAAATGCCAGGAACAAACTTCCCTTTCTAGCTTTTGTGTATTTCCCCACTAGTAAGGCCAGGTTTATATCCGTCTCGATCCTTCCCAGCCACTCTCTGAAGCCATACTGTATGCCTGATAACACCTTATTATCTTCTGCCCATGATTGTTGGCGCTCCAAAATGACTGGCCCAGCTAATTTTACCGTAGAGTCCAATAGCAAAATGGGCCTATAACACCCCTGATCATTACGGTCCCCTCTTTTAAAAATTGGAACAATAATAGATTCCACCCAGGTCTGTGGCATAAAATCCGAACAACTGGCATTAATAGCCTGGGTTACTATGGGCCCCCAAAGAGCAATATTTGACTTGAACCGTTCCACTGGTACTTCGTCAGGGCCAGCAGCTTTAGCTCCGTGGCTTGCTGAGAGTGCTCTATTCACATCTTCCAGCGTGAACTGCAGATCTCCCCTCTAAATATTATCCTCTAACATTTCACTAACTGGTAAAATGAGGCTCTCCTGCCCGTTATACACCTTTGAAAAGTGTCTAACCCAGGACTCTTTAGGTATAACGATTTCTATAGATGGACCATCTGCTGGTTGTAAAAACGGCGTTTTCATTGCTCTCCAAAAGGCAGCACTATCTTTCTGTAGTGCCGCACTGTGAAGAGATTCCCAGGCTTCCCTTCTCATTGCACATCTTCTTTCCTTTAGGACCAGCCTGTAGTCCATTCTTGCCTGCCTGACATTATTGGGGATTCTGGGTTGCCTATGTAACTCATTTTTAAGGTTAGTATATGCTTGCATAAATTTACTATCAAACCACCCCTGACTCTTGACTTTATTGCGTTTTTGAACAAATAATAGCTCCCTTACCCCGGCTGATAATGTCTGAAAGGCCGATAAAATACTATAGTGGGAGGCAGAGTTGCTCAGACATGTATCAAAGGCGGCTTTGTACTTCAATACTAGTTGTTTTGTAATCGCATCAGGGCCCACCTTTGATCGCTGTAATGTGTAACCATTGATTTTATCTAGTTGTACACTTCCCATGGCTTCTGTGGCGTTGTCCGCCCTATCAGACCTTAGTGACAGCCGGCAAATCTTTAGGCATTGGAATGTGGTCTCTCATTGGGTTATTGCTAACATTAAAAGAGTGTAGCCTAGATGCATAATTATGGGATACTAGTATATAGTCTATGGTTGAGGATAAACCTCTTCTATTAAATGAATAGGGCGTGGGGATAGGACTGGCCAGTAAGTCATTCACAAAGCCCAACTTAGAGCTCAAAATCAGGTAATTAAACAATTCCCTCGCCTGTGTGTGACAAAAATGAGCATTACCTGTGCCCTCTCCATGATTAAAACCACAAATTCTACTACCCTCATGTGAACATAAGGGACAGTTGACGTCCCCCAGAAGGAGTATCATTGTGTCTTTTGCACTGGCATTACAGATCAGATAAGCTTTATTCGATTTTAGTTTAAAAATCATAAAAGCATCAACAATACATATATAAAAACTGTAACATTTCATTTCATAGGCACAATAAAAGATCATTACAGAATTATTAAAACAAGATTAAATAAATATAACGGATCAGCTGATCAATATGTAGGGGTTTCGTTATCAATAAGACAACGCTAAAACAATATACTTATCAGATTACAGCCTACCCTATCAGTTTAACTCAAACTTATGGGTGGACACTTAATAGTGGAGTTTTTAAAAAGTACAATTTTTGGTCCAAAGTTCAATAACTATTAAAGGAAAAAATTGGTTCTATGTAATATGTGGGGAGCTCGGGTAGAAATCGTACAGATCCAAAATACGAATGGTGCCTTGTCTTTCTTTGGGGGGGCAAAATCTTAAAAAGGGGGCAACATTCCTGTTTTTGAATTTGATTAGTACCAGGTCCCCAGCAATGTTTTTGTGCAGCGATCCTAACCATCCCACCCTCCTGACACTCAAGATACCACCATCTAACTCAGGTGGCAAGGGTCTATTGTTTTTTAGCAAAAAAATGGATTTATTTAGTAGGTCCTGCTGGGATTCGCGTGTTCCCTGGGTGAGGGCAGGGACCCCAGAGAGGACAGACACATACGGAGCGGCCTCAGGGGGCAGGTTGATACGTGGCATTCTTACCGAGGCGGATCTGGTCACTGTATTGGTTTTTGATGCAGGTTTTAAGATTACTTTGGGGCCTGTTGGAGTAGGTGTACAAGGAGGCTGTATTTGAGTGACACCGTTACCAGACTTATACTTTTCGGGGGCGATGGGAGGGGTAGGGCAAACGGGTGTGGCCATTGTATTAGATGAAAGAGGATACTTTCTGATTACTGTCTCAATGTTAATCAGCCTTTCCCCTAAATCGTTGACTTTTGTGACCAAGGGAGAGATGACGGCTAACAGCAGTTGCTCAATTTGAGCCAATAAAGTCAATTTGGGAGACAAAAGAGGGTCCTCTAATTTGTCCGAGGCCGGGTCCTCCATAAATGCTGTTGGGTTAGCGGGAAATAATATTGAGCTGGTGCACAGATTTTGTGTACTCGTATTGTTCCCATTGTCAATTTCGCTATCGTGCTTCCCTCTATTGTTGGAACCCAGGGGCACAGCATTTACTTGGTTGTAGTCTTTATTTACGGAAGGAGAAAGGACCCGTGGGGAGCCATTAGAGTTATCACTAAACATACCTACAGTAGGGGAGGTTATAGCGTCAGGGATGTACTTTGTGCCACACAGGGCGTTGAGCTCTTCCCACATGGACATAGTGTTTATGATAGTAATAACGCCAGAAAGGTCAATTAAATTGCAGCACAATACCTCCTTCAGTGATGAAATCAAGTGGATCAAGTGGGGTGGCCCGTCCTGTCCTCCTTGTGCCTCTGAGGGCCACAGAGGGCCCGCCCTTTGCCCGGGCTTAGCCCGGACGCTCCCGCGCGCGACTCACGATGCGAGAGGTTCTCCTCGGTTTTACCCGCGCCTCCGGGCGCTCCGCTGATGTCACCCGCCCGCCGGGGCACCTGGGGGATGTAGTTCCTTGCCCCCGCGGCGGTCAGGATACTGGCGCTATGGGCACAACAGCCGTTCCCCTCACGGCAATGGGATGTAGCAGCAGGTCCTCACCAGTGTTTCCCCCTCCTCACTGGCAGCTTCCCAAGAGCGCTCGGCTCTCCTCGGTTTTACCCGCGCCTCCGGGCGCTCCGCTGACGTCACCCGCCCGCCGGGGCACCTGGGGGATGTAGTTCCTTGCCCCCGCGGCGGTCAGGATACTGGCGCTATGGGCACAACAGCCGTTCCCCTCACGGCAATGGGATGTAGCAGCAGGTCCTCCCCAGTGTTTCCCCCTCCTCACTGGCAGCTTCCCAAGAGCGCTCGGCTCTCCTCGGTTTTACTCGCGCCTCCGGGCGCTCCGCTGACGTCACCCGCCCGCCGGGGCACCTGGGGGATGTAGTTCCTTGCCCCCGCGGCGGTCAGGATACTGGCGCTATGGTCACAACAGCCGTTCCCCTCACGGCAATGGGATGTAGCAGCAGGTCCTCCCCAGTGTTTCCCCCTCCTCACTGGCATTACAGACGGAATTAAGGTCACTACCAATAATTTTTACAACCTTTCCAAGCTCGCCTGGTGAAATATTATTATAAAAATTAACCAAAATGATACAATGTGTCAAACTTTGATGTAGTTTGATTAGTTGATAATGCCTTTCCCCCAACTTTTATTCCATTATATCTATTGCTAACGTGTTTGATATATATGTGCAGAGCCCTCCCTTTGCTCTGCCTCTTATTCCCTTCACTGCTGGCGTGTGAAATGTTCTGAATCCATTAATATGAATTGGTTCTCTGGTTCATGTTTCCTGGAAACATAGTATATCATTGTTTGAAACAAAATCACACCATGTTTGATTATTTATCTTATTGCACAAGCCTGCTATATTCCAAGAAATCATTTAACAAAGAAAACATTCAAAATCAGACAGGGCTCTATTTGGAACTTTAATAGGGGGGATGGGATTGTTATTTCCCGTGCTAGGTATTGCTTGAATTAAGGGCTCACACAGTTCGGAGAGTGGGACTAATATTCTGGTACTCGTCTCTCTCACATACTTTCCCTCTCAATTATGACGGGTGTGGTCTAAACACTAGTTTGTCGTGATCTGAGATGCTACCATTTGACAAAGTTACATAACCACACTCCCTCGTTAGGCCCTCGTCTTGAATCAGATGCCAGCTCGATGGTGCAAGTCAATCATTGTCCTCTAAAGTGTTAAAAATATCATAGTGATTGCTGACTGGAACAGCATACCTAGGTTGCCTTATCCCAAACGATCTATCTTCCTCTGGGATGTACTGCTGGAGTCTATGCGGTTGGTAAAAGAAGCCCAGGGGTAGGATGTTAATCCCCGTAGTTCTTACTGGCCAATTGCCCCGCTTGTCTAATATAATTCAAACCAAATCTAGTGACCTAGATGTTAAGACTACACGATCTCCAGCTAAGGTCTTATTCGATCTTCCTACCCAGCTAATCCACCGTGCCATCTTGAACTCTGCAAAAAGCATGTTTGTGATACCAGTCTTGTCACTTAATTACAGCAGTGACTTGTTTCTCAGTGTTGACCAATGTTCTACATCCCCAAGTAAGGGGGGGGGGCATTGGCCAGCACAATTGTGTACGGAGTTACTTCAGGAGGAAGATGTAGGTGGAGAAGTGTGGCTCAATGGTTAGAGCGGCAGACCCTGAGGTCTAGCTTGGGACCAGGATTCAATTCCCTGCCTCGGCGGGTCTTGAGCTCAAAAATTCCATGGACCTGATCATTCTCACCTCGGTGCCTATTCCAATCATGGAGTCCCACTCTGCAACTCTGGGCAATAGCTTGCATAATCTCCACAACGGCCCCCACAACGCTAAGGATGACTGGCCTCCACCTTGGGGGTGCCCAGGAGTGGACACTTCACAGGGAAAGCCAGGATGGGTTCCACAGCGGTATTCGTACAAGCGCCTTGAGACCCTTGTGGGTGAGTAGTGTACTATACAAGTATCAATTTACAATGTACAATTTTTTTACTTGGGCTTGGCATGGCCCCCGGATAGGTTCGGGCGTCATCACTCATGGGTCACTTTGGGACTGAGCTTTCTCACTACGTGTTTGGTTAATCCTAGCAGAGAGGCCCTCTTTCTGAGTGTTTGGCATTTGGTTACACCCTCTGGTCGTACCCTGTACGGACTCAAAATGCTTGCCAGTGAGGGGCGCTTTTCTTAGATGTGACACCCCAGCCTGACCCGAATTGTTAATTTTATATGAGGGATCGTGCGAAGGTTGGGGCACCATCCCAGTCACGTCACTAGCTGTTAAGCCCACATTCCTGCTAGGTTAAGCAGACTTTGTTCTGCATTGACAAATATCAGGCATGGATAGGGAGGAATTTGTGACGAGACTTTCCAATTTACTTAGGCTCGCCTCCAGGTGGGATAATTTAAGCACCAGTGGATTCCAAAGGGCTGAGACAGTCATTTCCAACTTTTTTCCAGAATTCCACATTATCAATTTCCTGGGTTAGGACTGAAGCTTTTGGAGCAGGATCCTTTTGGGCCGAGTTATATCCCGTGCTAACCTCCCTCTCGACAGTCTTTTGTTTGCGTCCCAACATCTTTGAGGGGGGTCATTTTGCTTATTAGGACCCTGCCCCTTTCTTTCTTTTCTTGGGTGTTGGTGCAGAGTTGCTCCCTAGGCTGATTTTGACTTTTTGGCCCCTAGTTACTGCATTCGGTCTGGTTTGTCTGTAAAACAAAACTCCAAATTCCTTATTTTTGCAGCTCTTTTCTCTCCATCTTTTCATGTTTCAGACTTTCATTTGAGAATGCTACCATATTTTGGCAGCAGGAAACAATTCCTGCCAAATGTGTGCATGACCTAAGACACAACATTCCAAAGCTGCATGTTAATGAATAGCACACAATTAGCTGTTTTCAAACAAAAAGCACCATTTTCCCAGCTACATGAAGTCAAGTGGGTTCCATAACTTTGCATTTTCCCAAAAATATTTTAAAAAATATCTTCTCATACTGCATTCATAATATATGAATAGAAGAATAATTCCATGATACTTGGATGAAACAGTAATTCCTGCTGATCCAGGCTGTAAGTGGGTTTGTCCCACACTGCATAGCAGTATGCACATACCACCAACAAGGATGTGCATGTTACCTCTCCAAAGCTTAGTGAGTGAAGAAACTGCCTCCTTACCTATCACTCATAAACAAATATTTACGTGCTTATAAATAGATCCAAACTCTGGGCTATCCTCTTGAATTACGGACTAGACGAGGCTCTTGTTAATTTCCTGGCCTACCTCCACACGGATCTTAAAGCACAGGTCAGGATCGGGATGGGTGGAGAACTCTCTGAAGCCATTAACATCGGCAGAGGGGTGAGACAGGGGTGCGTTTTAGCACTCTTGTTGTTCATCATCTACATTAATGGCCTTGCAAGAAGCCTGAAAGAAGTGACTAGTGATGTACCAACAATCCTGGGGTAACCTCTTCTAGTTTTATTATACGCAGATGATGCGGTGCTTATGGGCCGCACACCAAATGCCCTCCGCTTACTTGTTCAAAGCTTTGTCCAACATATGGAGGGACTAGATCTGGTGTAAATTAAAAAAAATCTTTTATCATGCCTTGTGGCGGAAGCTCAATACCATACACATAGGGACAGATAAACTTGAATCTGTGCCCACATTTCCATACTTAGGACTGGTTTTCTCTGCGAACGGCTCATGGAGCGGGCATTTGGCCCACGCTATGGGCAAGTTCTCGAAAGCCACCAATTCCATTTTGAGCTTGCCGCGCCCAAAGAAAATAGGCGCCACTAGAGCTATTTTAAATTTTTTTAGACTATAGTGCCTGCCGGTAGCCACATATGGAGCTGAGGTTTGGGGGTTGGGAAAAAGCCCAGGTATTCAGCGGGAAGAAAGTAGATTCTGCAGGAAAATACTGGGCGCCCCAATCTCATCTTCTGATTTTATTTGCCATAATGAATTAAACCTCCGGTATGTATGCGATTTTATCAGATCTAGACCAGCTCTATTCTGGGTCAGGATTTGGAGGAATAACTCAGCCACCCTTACACAAAACATTATAAAGGACTGCCTAAAATGCGACCATGGCATGGCGATTCCATGGCTTTCTGGAGTGCTAAAAACATTGAGTGCCGTGGATAGAGGCAGGCTCTTCTCTGACCCTACCAGGATTGAGCCAAAGGATAAAATTGGGGTTAAACAAGCACTGTATGCACTTTATAATTCTGAACGAATGGGAAGAGAATCATCAAAATCAACTGTTGTAAAGTACATGGTGAACGAACTATGCAGGCGATCACTCCCGCACTATCTTACTCTACCCATGACTAACTGGGAGAGATCACTTCTGTTTCGCCTAAGAGCGGGTTCTGTGAAATATCTGTTGGTCTTCCCGCTGGGCTATCACCATAGCACAGAATATAACCCATGTCCGTGTGATGGTGTTAGCACACAAGATGATTTGCACTTCCTATTCTTCTGTAAATTTTATTTAAAATATATCAACTGGTTTTTAACTCCATACTTTAGGAAATATAGACCTCTCTCGTTGGGGGAGTCTTATCAATTATTGGTTTCCCTGGATTCAGATGAATTAATCTTTTGCACTAGCACTTTCTTGAGACTGACAACACGAGTGCGCAAAATGATGGAAAACCCCTGAAATTAGCCTCACTAAAACTGTATTATATTTTTAACTATGTATTTCTGTATAATGATGTGTTATGTAAATGAATTGTTTTTATGTGGTACTTTTATGAATTTTATGAAATTCGAATAAAGGTCTTTTGAACTTGAACTTGAACGTGCTTATTGCAATTTCTTGTGTAAGTTTAATTGTATGTCCCCTTATTCTTCTTCTGCTCAAATAACAGTCCCCTTCCTCGCCGTGAAAGTTTTTTTTGGCCATGCAATGAAGAGAACAAAGTTTTAAAAATGGGACTTGCATATTTTCAATATGGCTCTTGTGAGCTAGTGCCAAAGCTTCCCTCTGAGATCACAACCATTGTGATCGGCGAGGGAGTGGATGGCATGCCTAGAAATCACATCCTGCATGACTCTGAATGCTGATAAGAAATGCCATGATCTGTAAATGATAAGTTTGAATCCACAATAGCTAATAAGACACCCAATGATTTGTAAATTAACAGTTTGAATTCTGGCAATGCCTAGTCTGTCATCCATCTTTGCACCGTTGATAAACTGAACACCATTATATTGGTTAATAATAACCGTTGTTGTTTACAGCGCATCATAAAGGCAGACGTGTGGTATGAAGCACTACATGAAAACAAGTTATTCTGATTAGGAATCCCCCCCCCATAACTCCTCTGACACACACACGGTACTCCTCTTCCCACCATAATACCCTGCTGTGGCATTGTAACGGGGTGGGAGCGGCAGCCCCTGTCGAGTGGTGGATCGCTGATTGTACCTCCCCTCCTTCCCCTCATTCTGACTGGGACATCCGCCCGCTGCTCTCTGACCCCGGAGACGAATTGAAGGAGGGCGCCTTTAACTGAGACTTCAGCGGTGATGAAGCCACGCACCCGCATGACGTAGGAGGACCCGGACTGGACAAAGGCCTGGAAGCCCTCTACTCGGGGTGTGTTCACACCCAGGAGGAAGCGGAGCGAAGGAAGGAAGACGAGAATCGGAGCAAGGAAGACGGCGTGCGTGGAGAGGACGGAGGAGAGAGAGCAGAATACTGTGGAGAGCCAGGAGGCCAACGACCCGGTGAACCGCCGTGCCACACTCCCGAGGGAGGAGTGTGGCTTTCACAGGTACGGCGGCAGTGGGCAGCCTGGGTCGGGAGTAAGGGGGCCCGTGTATAATACTGTACATATTCCTCCCTTTCGTTTTCCCATTCCCACATTCCGCATTCCCCCCTACCCTCCTATCTCTCTCTTTCGTTCCTCACTCACCCCTAGAGCACAGAGCACCGGCAATCCTTGTGTAGCACTGGTGTTCCCTCACAATCACTCGGTCCCCGTGGTGCAACCGGTATCAGACAGTAAAACTGACGGTATCCCTCTGTTGGTTTCTCCTTGTGGAGCTGACCAGGAGCAGTATAAAGACATCACCCGAAGTATCCACTGAAAGAGGACGGCCTCATCATCCTCGGCAGGAACGGACGCCATCACGGACTGGGCAGATTTTGCAAGAGAACGGTTGACTTTTAGAACTCGGAAAACCTTTATCCGAATAAAACCTTCACTACGCAGAACGAGTCTCCAGCCTGTTCTTAATCCCCCGATAGAAAGACTCCAGCCTGTTCACACCCCCATGCTACAACTGGTGTCAGAAGTGGGATCCGCCCCCTCCATCCAGATATCCCAGATGGATCAGGTAATTCAACACCTGATAGAGGGGCAACAGAAGCTGGAGTGGGCTATCAGCCAGCAAATATCGACTGCCGATGCCGACAGGACTCTGTTCAGGAACACTATAACAGCCCAGATTGAAGGACTGCAAAAAGTGGTACAGAGCCCCAGTGTACCAGTACCAGTGGAAAGGAGGAATTACGCACCCCATCCCGCTGGGGTCTCTCCACAAAAGTATGTGCCAGGAGAGGACCCTGATGCTTTTCTCACTAACTTTGAGAGGGCAGCCCGTGCCTGTGGGTGGCCCGAAGAGAAGTGGCCTTTCTTCCTGGCTCCACTGTTACACGGTGAAGCCCAAGCGGCGTATCAAGTCGCAAACCACGCAGGAACCACATCATATCCTGACATAAAAGAGGTGATACTGGACCACTTGGGACGCAGAGGCTTACCGGCTGCGGTTCAGAAAGGAGAGAGGGACAGCCGGGGAAAATCCGAAGACGTTGTTTCTACGTCTAAAAATGGCTGCCGATAAGTGGTTGAAACCAGAGAGCCGCAGTAAGGAGGAGATCATGTCCAGTATCTACCTGGAGCAATTCATGGAGGCCCTGCCGTATGGCACTCGACGGTGGCTGAGGCAACACTCAGGACTCACCGCCGCTCAGGCCATTGAGATGGCATCCAACTATGCTAGGGCCCAGCCACGGACCTTACCATGGGAAACGGACAAGGGACTCAAATCTGTCCCCGTGGCTAGACAAGAGAAAAGGAACAAACCGTGTCAGAACCCATGAAGACACGACCCCTCAAAATGGACATAACACCACCTATGAAGGGCCCCCAGTGCTTCGAGTGCGGGGAGTGGGGACACTTAGCGCGGCTCTGCCCGCGGAAAAGAAGCAGCGAAGAACCCATGGAGGTCGGATACATCCCCAAGGCAGTGTTGTACACCGCAGAGATGGGGCCATCATTCTATGTAAGGGTTATGGTCAACAAAAGATGGGTAAAAGCGCTCTTGGATTCAGAATGTAGGCAGCCAGTGATTCAGAGAAGGCTCGTACATGCATCCCAGCTAGGTCCCAATGTCTTGGTACACATTAGATGCGTACACGGGGACGTGAAACCCTACCCGGTGGCCCTAATCACCCTCCACCCAGTAGGCAGACACCCCTGTTCAGTAATGGTGGGGGTGGTGGAATCACTTCCAGAGGACCTTATTATTTTTATTTATTTATTTATTTATTAATAGGGGTAGATAACCCTGACTTTTTGTCGCTGTTCAGGAGGGAGATAAAAGAACAGCAAGAAAAGCACCCCCCGGGTAACTATTTGACAACAGAACCTTGGACATTAGATCGTAGCTTTAAATCTGCTCAGGCCAATGACCCTACCCTTCTTAATGCATGGGAGGCAGCTCACATAGCACAGGACAACCCTGACACTCCCTATCCACGTTTTAGAATAGACAACGATCTGTTGTATAGGGAAGGGGAAACGGGTGATTCTCCTCAGCTGGTAGTGCCAAAGGACTTCAGGGACCAAATCCTCTTCTATGCACATACCCATTTGACCGCAGGACATTCGGGGCCAGAGAAGACAACCCACAACATAATAAAACTTTTCTTTTGGTCCGGTATTTACAAAGAAGCCGAGACATACTGTAAGCAATGTGAGGTATGTCAAAAGAAAAACATGAATAGACCAACAGCGGTTCCCCTCCAACCTTTGCCCGTAATAGGGAACCCGTTCGAAAGGGTAGGAATGAACCTAATCGGACCCCTTCCACGTACCACTAGAGGACATACTTATGCACTTGTAGTGGTGGATTACAACACCCGGTTTCCACAGGCCTTTGCGCTCAGTTCCCCTACTACGAAGAACGTGGCAGAAAAGTTGGTAGAACTTTTCTCACGGGTGGGTTTCCCCCGAGAGATCCTAACGGATCAGGGGACACCCTTTGTCTCGAAGTTAATGAAGGAGGTGTGTAAGACCCTAGACCTCCGACATATACGCACCTCTGCCTACCACCCACAAACAGATGGGCTGGTAGAGCGGTACAACAGGACGCTAAAAACCACGCTAAAAAAAATGTTGTCTGCTGAAAACAAGGAGTGGGACAGGCTTCTGCCTCTGGCCCTATATATCCTCCGTTCACAGCTACAGAGTAGTTTAGGAAACTCCCCATTTGAACTTCTCTATGATCGTCAGCCACGATCCTTCCTTGAAATCACCAAGGAAGCTTGGGAGCGGGAAGAGGCCAACGACCAGAGATCATTACTGGAATTTACTCAGCAGTTACAATCCAGGTTAGGTAAACTTAGAGATCTGGCCTATTCTAACCTAGAGAGAGCCCAACAAAAACAAAAAACTATATTATGACAAAGGAAAGAAGTGGAGGACAATGGAGAAAGGCGACTGGACCTTGGTGCTCCTTCCTTCGTCAACACATAAGTTCAGGAGTGAATGGATGGGACCGTATAAAATCATAGAAACCATAGGCAGAACAACCTACAAAGTGCAGATATCACCCTCTCGACAACAGACATTTCACATAAACATGTTAAAGAAATGGATTGGTCCTCCTCCAAAAACAACCCACCTGGTGTTGCCAACCCGGGGTGGGCGTTCGACACTAGAACACCTTCCTATCAACCCAGAGTTATCCGAGGTTGAACAGAGAGAGTTACTATACACCATACGTCCCTTTTCCGAGCTGTTTTCTGACACACCAGGTCAAACCCATATGGCAGAACACTGCATTGATACCGAAGAGGGAAAGGTGGTAAAACAGAGGGCCTACAGAATACCCGCAGCCAGAAGAGCAGACGTGAAAAGGGAAGTAAGGGACATGCTCGAACTCGGGGTCATAAGGCCGTCCAGGAGTAACTGGTCCTCGCCTATTGTGATGGTCCCCAAACCAGATGGGTCCACCAGATTTTGCATGGACTTCAGGGCCCTCAATGCGATATCCACCTTCGACGCTTTTCCCATTCCTAGAGTGGACGAGCTCATAGAAAGGATAGGCGGGGCCCGATACATCACCACATTGGACCTGACCAAGGGCTCCTGGCAGGTGCCATTGAGGGAAAAGGATAAGCATAAGACGGCTTTCGCCACCGATGATGGCCTGTTCGAGTTTAATGTCCTGCCTTTCGGCCTTCATGGGGCCCCGGCAACCTTCCAGAGGCTGATGACGGAGGTGTTGGCCCCCCATACCCAGTACAGTTCAGTCTACTTAGACGACATTGTCATCTTTAGTACGACATAGACGGAACACCTGAACCACATAACCAAAGTTCTAAACGCCCTACAGCAAGCAGGACTACACGTTAATGCGAAAAAAGCAAGAGCCGCCTTTCCCAAAGTACAATATTTGGGCTTTATGTTAGGCGAGGGAGTAATAGCACCTCAGGAGGAGAAGATTAGGGCGATAACCGATACCCCCTTCCCTTCCACAAAAAGAGACCTAAGGGCGTTTTTGGGCCTCATCATCGGCTATTACAGGAGGTTCATTGAGAACTTCGCGAATGTAGCGACGCCTTTGACAGACATCCTTAAAAAGAACGTCAAAAACACCCTCAACAAACCTCCCCCAGAAGAAGCAAGAAGGGCGTTTGTGACTCTAAAGAAGGCCATCACTTCTAGTCCAGTGTTGATCCCCCCGGACTTTAGAAAACCATTCTCCCTAGCCACAGACGCCTCAGACACAGGGATAGGGGCGGTGTTGTCACAAGAGGGGGAGGACGGGTTAGAACACCCGATACTGTACATCAGTAGGAAGCTACATCCTAGAGAGCGGAAATACCCTACAGTTGAAAAGGAGTGCCTAGCGATTCGCTGGTCTGTAGATAAACTAAGATACTATTTGGAGGGTCGGCCTTTCATGTTGTATACAGACCATGCACCCCTCCAATGGATGCAGAGGAACAAATCCCAGAACGCAAGAGTGCTACGATGGTTTCTCTTCCTACAACCCTATGCCTTTACAGGTATGAAAAACTCTTTGTCAGTGCTAACTTTTGCCCGTCCACAAACATGTCTCTTGACCTCTGACTTCTATGGCTACAGCTTATAATATAAGTCTTCGATAGATAGAGAGACCTAGATCCTTCACAAATTCATTAAAACTGTCCAGGACCCTCTGGAGACCAATTTGTGTTCTAGACATTTAAACTGCGTCGTCCGCATAGAGGAGAGCCGTTATGGGACGTCCCCCCACTGTAGGGAAGTCTTGGTTGTTCCTAATCATTTCTTGGTCCAGACCATTAATATAAAAATCAAAAAGAAAGGGGGCCAGGACACAACCATGCCTGACCCCTTCTTCTAATAGGAAAGGAAGGTGTGCGTTCACCACCCAATCCATACCGCACACTCGCTGTTGCGCCACTGTACAGCCGCCATAGAAAAAGGATAATATAGGGGTCAACCCCTGCAATTTCTACAACCTCCCACAATCTGACATGCCTTACAGATTCGAAGGCCTCTGTGAAGTCCACAAATGCCAGGAACAAACTTCCCTTTCTAGCTTTTGTTTATTTCCCCACTAGTAAGGCCAGGTTTATATCCGTCTCGATCCTTCCCAGCCCCTCTCTGAAGCCATACTGTATGTCTGATAACACCTTATTATCTTCTGCCCATGATTGTTGGCGCTCCAAAATGACTGGCCCAGCTACTTTTACCATAGAGTCCAATAGCGAAATGGGCCTATAACACCCCTGATCATTACGGTCCCCTTTTTTAAAAATTGGAACAATAATAGATTCCACCCAGGTCTGTGGCATAAAATCCGAACAACTGGCATTAATAGCCTGGGTTACTATGGGCCCCCAAAGAGCAATATTTGACTTGAACAGGTCCACTGGTACTCCGTCAGGGCCAGGAGCTTTGCCTCCCTGGCTTGCTGAGAGTGCTCTATTCACATCTTCCAGCGTGAACTGCAGATCTACCCTCTAAATATTAGCCTCTAACATTTCACTAACTGGTAAAATGAGGCTCTCCTGCCCGTTATACACCTTTGAAATGTGTCTAACCCAGGACTCTTTAGGTATAACGATTTCTATAGATGGACCATCTGCCGGTTGTAAAAACGACGTTTTCACTGCTCTCCAAAAGGCAGCACTATCTTTCTGTAGTGCCGCACTGTGAAGGGATTCCCAGGCTTCCCTTCTCATTGCACATCTTAGGGCCAGCCTGTAGTCCATTCTTGCCTGCCTGATATTATTGGGGATTCTGGGTTGCCTATGTAACTCATTTTTAAGGTTAGTATACGCTTGCATAAATTTACTATCAAACCACCCCTGACTCTTGACTTTATTGCGTAGTTGAACAAATAATAGCTCCCTTACCCCGGCTGATAATGTCTGAAAGGCCGATAAAATACTATAGTGGGAGGCAGAGTTGCTCAGACATGTATCAAAGGCGGCTTTGTACTTCAATACTAGTTGTTTTGTAATCGCATCAGGGCCCACCTTTGATCGCCGTAATGTGTAACCATTGGTTTTATCTAGTTGTACACTTCCCATGGCTTCTGTGGCGTTGTCCGCCCTATCAGACCTTAGTGACAGCCGGCAAATCTTTAGGCATTGGAATGTGGTCTCTCATTGGGTTATTGCTAACATTAAAAGAGTGTAGCCTAGATGCGTAATTATGGGATACTAGTATATAGTCTATGGTTGAGGATAAACCTCTTCTATTAAATGAATAGGGCATTGGGATAGGACTGGCCAGTATGTCATTCACAAAGCCCAACTTAGAGCTCAAAATCAGGTAATTAAACAATTCCCTCGCCTGTGTGTGACAAAAATGAGCATTACCTGTGCCCTCTTCATCATTAAAACCCCAAATTCTACTATCCTCATGTGAGCATAAGGGACTTTTGACGTCCCCCAGAAGGAGTATCATTGTGTCTTTTGCACTGGCATTACAGAAGGAATTAAGGTCACTACCAATATTTTTTACAACCTTTCCAAGCTCGTCTGGTGAAATATTATTATAAAAATTAACCAAAATGATACAATGTTTCAAACTTTGATGTAGTTTGATTAGTTGATAATGTCTTTCCGCCAACTTTTATTCCATTATATCTATTGCTAACGTGTTCGATATATATGTGCAGAGCCCTCCCTTTGCTCTGCCCCTTAGTCCCTTCACTGCTGGCGTGTGAAATGTTCTGAATCCATTAATATGAATTGGTTCTCTGGTTCATGTTTCCTGGAAACATAGTACATCATTGTTTGAAACAAAATCACACCATGTTTGATTATTTATCTTATTGTACAAGCCTGCTATATTCCAAGAAATCATTTGGCAAAGGAAACATTCAAAATCAGACAGGGCTCTATTTGGAGTTTTAATAGGGAGGATAGGATTGTTATTTCCTATGCTAGGTATTGCTTGAATTAAGGGCTCACACAGTTCGGAGAGAAGGACTAATCTTCTCTCACATACTTTTCCCTCTCAATTATGACGGGGGAGGTCTAAACACTAGACCGTCGTGATTTGAGATGCTACCATTTGACAAAGTTACAGAAGCACAATCCCTCGTTAGGCCCTCGTCTTGAATCAGATGCCATCTCGATGGTGCAAGTCAATCATTGTCCTCTAAAGTGTTAAAAATATCATAGTGATTGCTGACTGGAACTGCATACCTAGGTTGCCTTATCCCAAACAATCTATCTTCCTCTGGGATGTACTGCTGAAGTCTATGCGGTTGGTAAAAGAAGCCCAGGGGTAGGATGTTAATCCCCGTAGTTCTTATTGGCCAATTGCCCTGCTTGTTTAATATAATTCGAACTAAATCTGGCGACCTAGATGTTAAGACTACACGATCTCCAGCTAGGGTCTTATTCGATCCTCCTACCCAGCTAATCCACCGTGACATCTTGAACTCTGCAAACAGCATGTTTGTGATACCAGCCTTGTCACTTAATTACAACAGTGACTTGTTCCTCAGTGTCGACCAATGTTCTACATCCCCAGGTAAGGGGGGGGGAGGGGGGGCACATTGGCCAGCACAATTGTGTACGGAGTTACTTCAGGAGGAAGATGTAGGTTACTTGGGCTTGGCATGGGCCCCGGATAGGTTTGGGCGTCATGGGTCACTTTTGGACTGAGCTTCCTCATTACACGTTTGGTTAACCCTAGCAGACAGGGCCTCTTTCTGAGTGTTTGGCATTTGGTTACGCCCTCTGGTCGTACCCTGTACGGACTCAATATGTTGCCAGTGAGGGGCGCTTTTCTTAGATGTGACACCCCAGCCTGATCCGAATTGTTAGTTTTATATGAGGGATCGTGCGAAGGTTGGGGCACCATCCCAGGTTAAGCCCACATTCCTGCTAGGTTAAGCAAACTTTGTTCTGCATTGACAAATATCGGGCATGGATAGGGAGGAATTTGTGACGAGACTTTCCAATTTACTTAGGCTCGCCTCCAGGTGGGATAATTTAAGCACCAGTGGATTCCAAAGGGCTGAGACAGTCATTTCCAAATTTTTTCCAGAATTCCACATTATCAATGTCCTGGGTTAGGACTGAAGCTTTTGGAGCGGGATCCTTTTGGGCCGAGTTATATCCCGTGCTAACCTCCCTCTCGACAGTCTTTTGTTTGCGTCCCAGCATCTTTGAGGGGGGTTATTTTGCTTATTAGGACCCTGCCCCTTTCTTTTCTTGGGTGGTGGTGCAGAGTTGCTCCCAAGGCTGATTTTGACTTTTTGGCTCCTAGTTACTAACATTCGGTCTGGTTTGTCTGTAAAACAAAAGTCCAAATTCCTTATTTTTGCAGTTCTTTTCTCTCCATCTTCTCATGTTTCAGACTTTCATTTGAGAATCCTACCATATTTTGGCAGCAGGAAACAATTCCTGCCAAATGTGTGCATGACCTAAGACACAAAATTCCAAAGCTGCATGTTAATGAATAGCATACAATTAGCTGTTTTCAAACAAAAAGCAAAACCAAGAGTTGATGGACAGAATGCAGAACAATGTCATACATTCATCCCAGTATAGTGATCTGGGCCTAAATCCATTGTTTTTTTGTACTCCACACCACCCCAGTTCAGACATGGCCATATGCAAATCAGCCTTGACCCTGTGCCTCATGGGAACAGTCCAGCCCGAACTGCCAAGCCATGTCTTCCCTGGACCGGAATCAAGCATCCTAGGACCGGTTTCTGGCTATCAGCCGTCTTCAGCCAGGATAGCTTGACTCCAGTGGTGTGGGGAGCATGGGAATCACGTCTGAGCATACCCATCCCCCTCGGGGTGACAAATGCAAAGCCAACCGTTGATGGACAGAATGCAGAACAATGTCATACATTCATCCCTGTACCGTGATCTGGGCCTAAATCCATTGTTTTTTTGTACTCCACACCACCCCAGTTCAGACATGGCCATATGCAAATCAGCCTTGACCCTGTGCCTCATGGGAACAGTCCAGCCCGAACTGCCAAGCCATGTCTTCCCTGGACCGGAATCAAGCATCCTAGGACCGGTTTCTGGCTATCAGCCGTCTTCAGCCAGGATAGTTTGACTCCAGTGGTGTGGGGAGCATGGGACTCACGTCTGAGCATACCCATCCCACTCGGGGTGACAAATGCAAAGCCAACAGTTGATGGACAGAATGCAGAACAATGTCATACATTCATCCCAGTACAGTGATCTGGGCCTAAATCCATCGTTGTTTTACACTCCACACCACCTGAGTTCAGACATGGCCATATGCAAATCAGCCTTGACCCTGTGCCTCATGGGAACAGTCCAGCCCAAACAACAATGCCATGTCTTTCCTGGACCGGAATCAAGCATCTAGGACCGGTTTCTGGCTATCAGCCGTCTTCAGCCAGGATAGCTTGACTCCAGTGGTGTGGAGAGCATGGGACTCACGTCTGAGCATACCCATCCCACTCGGGGTGACAAAAGCAAAACCAACAGTTGATGGACAGAATGCAGAACAATGTCATACATTCATCCCAGTACAGTGATCTGGGCCTAAATCCATCGTTTTTTTGCACTCCACACCACCCCAATTCAGACATGGCCATATGCAAATCAGCCTTGACCCTGTGCCTCATGGCAACAGTCCAGCCCGGACTGCCAAGCCATGTCTTTCCTGGACCGGAATCAAGCATTCTAGGACCGGTTTCTGGCTATCAGCCGTCTTCAGCCAGGATACCTTGATTCTAGTGGTGTGGAGAGCATGGGACTCACGTCTGAGCATACCCATCCCTCTCGGGGTGACATAGGCAAAACCAACAGTAGATGCACAGAATGCAGAACAATGTCATACATTCATCCAAGTACAGTGATCTGGGCCTAAATCCATTGTTTTTTTGCACTCCACACCACCCCAGTTCAGACATGCCATATGCAAATCAGCCTTGACCCTGTGCCTCATGGAACAGTCCAGCCCGAACTGCCAAGCCATGTCTTTACAGGACCGGAATCAAGCATCCTAGGACCGGTTCTGGCTATCAGCCGTCTTCAGCCAGGATAGCTTGACTCCAGTGGTGTGGAGAGCATGGGAACCACGTCTGAGCATACCCACCCCACTCAGGGTGACAAATGCAAAACCAACAGTTGATGGACAGAATGCAGAACAATGTCATACATTCATCCCAGTACAGTGATCTGGGCCTAAATCCATTGTTGTTTTGCACTCCACACCACCTCAGTTCACACATGGCCATATGCAAATCAGCCTTGACCCTATGCCTCATGGGAACAGTCCAGCCCGAACTGCCAAGCCATGTCTTTCCTGGACCAGAATCAAGCATCCTAGGACCGGTTTCAGGCTATCAGCCGTCTTCAGCCAGGATAGCTTGACTCCAGTGGTGTGGAGAGCATGGGACTCAGGTCTGAGCATACCCATCCCACTCGGGGTGACAAATGCAAAGCCAACAGTTGATGGACAGAATGCAGAACAATGTCATACATTCATCCCAGTACAGTGATCTGGGCCTAAATCCATCGTTTTTTTGCACTCCACACCACCCCAGTTCAGACATGGTCATACACAAATCAGCCTTGACCCTGTGCCTCATGGGAACAGTCCAGCCCGAACTGCCAAGCCATGTCTTTCCTGGACCGGAATCCAGCATCCTAGGACCGGTTTCTGGCTATCAGCCGTCTTCAGCCAGGATAGCTCGACTCCAGTGGTGTGGAGAGCATGGGACTCACGTCTGAGCATACCCATCCCACGCGGGGTGACGAATTCAAAACCAACAGTTGATGGACAGAATGCAGAACAATGTCATACATTCATGCCAGTACAGTGATCTGGGCCTAAATCCATCATTTTTTTGCAGTCCACACCACCCCAATTCAGACATGGCCATACGCAAATCAGCCTTGACACTGTGCATCATGGCAAAAGTCCAGCCCGGACTGCCAAGCCATGTCTTTCCTGGACTGGAATCAAGCATCCTAGGACCGGTTTCTGGCTATCAGCCGTCTTCAGCCAGGATAGCTTGACTCCAGTGGTGTGGAGAAAATGGGACTCACGTCTGAGCATACCCATCCCACTTGGGGTGACAAATGCAAAACCAACAGTTGATGGACAGAATGCAGAACAATGTCATACATTCATCCCAGTACAGTGATCTGGGCCTAAATCCATCGTTTTTTTGCACTCCACACCACCCCAGTTCAGACATGGCCATATGCAAATCAGCCTTGACCCTGTGCCTCATGGAACAGTCCAGCCCGAATTGCCAAGCCATGTCTTTCCAGGACCAGAATCAAGCATCCTAGGACCGGTTTCTGGCTATCAGCCGTCTTCAGCCAGGATAGCTTGACTCCAGTGGCGTGGAGAGCATAGGACTCACGTCTGAGCATACCCATCCAACTCGGGGTGACAAATGCAAAACCAACAGTTGATGGACAGAATGCAGAACAATGTCATACATTCATCCCAGTACAGTGATCTGGGTCTAAATCCATCGTTTTTTTGCACTCCACACCACCCCAGTTCAGACATGGCCATATGCAAATCAGCCTTGACCTTGTGCCTCATGGGAACAGTCCAGCCCGAACTGCCAAGCCATGTCTTTCCTGGACAGGAATCAAGCATCCTAGAACCGGTTTCTGGCTATCAGCCGTCTTCAGCCAGGATAGCTTGACTCCAGTGGTGTGGAGAGCATGGGGCTCATGTCTGAGAATACCCATCCCACTCGGGGTGACAAATGCAAAGCCAACAGTTTATGGACAGAATGCAGAACAACGTCATACATTCATCCCAGTACAGTGATCTGGGCCTAAATCCATCGTTTTTTTGCACTCCACACCACCCCAGTTCAGTCATGGCCATATGCAAATCAGCCTTGACCCTGTGCCTGTCAAGGTTACAAGCACCCTTACCTGTAGGTCGCTTGTAGTGTGTTTTCGCAGAGACGTTATGGACCAACTTCCCCAAATTCTAGGCAACACCTAGTGATTGATTTCTAACACTGAGGTAATCAAATAGAAATCAGGGAGGTAGGCCGGATCGTGGACGCTACCTGCTTCCTTGTTGTCGACCTGCGAGGCAATAAGGAAAACTTTTGTAAAACCAGTTCCTGGCTTTTCTACTTGAGTGTCCTATAACTAAAGTTAAGGGTCTGTTATCTAACTGTTAAGCAAAGGCCTACCTGCGACTAGTAAGAGTCCGGCGTCGCGTCCGAGTTGTCGTCGTGAAGGGTAGAAGCTGAGCAGGGTTGTTGTGATGCAGAAGGGATGTCAGGTAAAAAGACTCTCCACTGTAAAGTGATAATGAAGAACAGGCGAATGAGTTACTTCCCTTCAAGCGCTTGCATCACACTTTATACCTAACCATTAATTAGCCACTTACTCAGTATTCTCAGCGTTCTGTTCTTTTCCTTCACACCCTAGGTAAAACAATATTTAACGAGAAACGATTTGCAAAATCACATTTATAAACAATGATTGCCCCAAAAGATCGCTTTGATACTTCTCAAAGCCTTAAAGTTCTTGCATTCAAATAATTCCAACAATGTCTCTATTCTCTATCAACAAGTTCCCAAAAAGATATCCAGGTAAGTCTCTCAGTTCTGTGGATCGACTGTAGCTTGCTTGCGGTGGGCGCCTGGAGATGCAAACAAAAGAAGGAAATGCCACTTAGCTTAAGCGTCCTGCATGTCCGACGCGCGAAGGCAGGATGAAGACCTTCGGAGTTTCCAGGGCGTTGTCCGGCGTCTTCAGGATCCAGAGCTCACCAAATCGAACCTCAGGAGGTCGGAGGCAGAAGGCAAAGCGCTGAACGTCGTTGGGTGTGGTCTTTTATAGCAGAGCCACACCCAGGGAACGGTGACGCATCGCGCACCAAATACCTGCGTGCCGGTTTCAGCGTGCGCCTCACAGCGTCTTCCCGAAGCTTCCCAGTCTGGCTGCCTCTCTCCGCAAAGTCACTCGTTTGCCTGTGAATGCAACCAAACCTCCCCACCAGGCTTATTCGGCATTCCTCGGACCCTGACAGCCCTGACAACAACATCATCAAACAACACTTGGTAAAACCAAATGATCCCAAGAAATGTACAAAAACACAAATAGTATGACAAACTGCAGATGTGCATTAATAACACCATAAATATAAACACTCATGACACACTTGGAGTGCTGGTAGCACGGGACAGGGGTGGGTTTCTTACTTGGGCAACACTACTCATACGTGAGTTGGATGAGAGCAGGGCCAGTGATTCATGACAGTACTCCCCTCTCAAGAGCCCTCCCAAAATCTGCGGAACAGGCTTGGGTTTGTTTGGATTACGAAGATGAAAGGTCCTGAGTAATCGGGGCGCATTTTGCAGGTTTGAAAGAGGTTCCCATGTTCGCTCTTCAGGACCATAACCCTTCCAATGTATTAAATAAAACAATTTCCCTCGAATTCTCTTTGCATCTAAAATCTTTTGAACTTCGAATTCAGGGACTCCATCAATAAGTATGGGTGCGGGTTTCTTTTTAAATCTAGTCATGGGATTACAAGGTTTGATCAATGATACATGAAACACCGGATGAAATTTGTACCTAGCCGGTAGGGTTAGTTTAACGCTAACAGGATTTATAATGTTCTCAACATTAAATGGGCCGATAAATTTGGGACGAAATTTCTTACTGATTTTGATGTTTAGATTCTTTGTGGATAACCACACCTTATCTCCAATTGAGTAGGTAGGTGGTGGTTTTCTGTGTAGATCTGCAGTTTCTTTTTGACCTTCTTTTGCTTGGGCTAAATGATATTGAGCCTGACTTTGTACATGAACTAACTTTGTAATGTGATCTTCTAATGATGGTATTACCGTAGGGATTTGCACCTTTCCCGGGATATTCTTAGGATGGAATCCATAACTGCAAAAGAAGGGCGAAAGAGTGGTGAAAGAATTATCCATGTTATTGAAAGCAAATTCTAAGACCCATAAAATTTCTGACCACTCCCTTTCTTCTTCTGCTAAAGCACACCTCAAGAACTGTTCTATGGTTTGATTGGTCCTTTCGGTTAAACCATCCGTTTGAGGATGGTAACCGGAAGATGTGCGAATGTCCATGTTTAGAGTGTCTCCCAACGTTTGCCAAAAGTGAGAGATAAACTGTGGACCCCTATCAGAAATTATTACAGAAGGAATACCATGTAATCGAATAATTTCTGTAGAGAATACTTGAGTTAACTCTTTTGCAGAAGGAATTTTCTTTAATGGGATGAAATGAGCCATTCGAGAAAAATGGTCAACCACTGTTAAAATGGTGTCAAAACCTTCTTTGGTCTTAGGCAGTTCCACAATAAAGTCAAGAGATAGGGTGTGCCAAGGTTGGGGCGGAATTGGGAGAGGAAGTAGGAGACCACTAGGTGCTTGATGTTGTGTCTTATTCTGTGTGCACACTACACAAGTCTCAATATAGGATTTTACATCGTTTAACAAAGAAGACCACCAGAATTTCCTCTTAATCATCTGACTGGTTTTAGTCACTCCTGGATGTGCCGACATCAAAGTGTCGTGATGTAATTGTATCACTCTAGTTTGCAGTTCTTGTGTAGGTACAAAAATTTGTTCGTTCATATACATTAATCCTTCTTTGGACTGCATCAGAGGATACAAAGTACACCATTCTTGTAACGTCTTTTCTAACATCTTTTTTTTTATGTCTTCCATTACATCAGTAACAATCACTCCCACCTTGAAGCAATGATCAGGCAGTACAGGTTGAATTTTTTCAAGAGAACATTCTTTCTCATCTGAAATTCCCAAACGTGACAAAGCATCTGCTTTTAAATTCTCTTTTCCGGGTCGATACGTAATGACAAAGCTGTAATCATTAAAGAACAGTGTCCATCTCAACTGTCTAGCAGTGAGAGCTTTCACTGATCGCAAAAACTGCAGATTTCTGTGGTCTGTATAAATTGTAATTGGATGTCTTGCCCCTAACAAGTAATGGCGCCATTCTTCAAAGACCGCTTTTATGGCTAACAACTCCTTATCGGCTATGGCATAATTCTGCTCTGTAGGGGTCAGTTTCCTTGAAAAATATGCGATTGGGTGCATCTGACCTGTTTCCTTATGTCTTTGAGATAGAATGCCACCAATGGCAAACTGGGAAGCATCCGCTTCTACAATGAATGGATTGGAAGGATCAGGGTGCATTAATACTGGAGCTGTGGTAAAGTGCTGCTTTAGATTCTGAAAGGCTTCTTCAGCATCATTACTCCATTCAAATTTTGTATTTTTTTTTAACAATCTAGTAATTGGGGTTATCAAATGGGAAAAGTTACAAATGAAACGCCTATAGAAGTTAGCAAACCCCAAAAAACTTTGTATTTGCTTAACTGAGGAGGGACTGGACCAATCAAGGACTGCCTGAATCTTTTTTGGATCCATTTCAATTCCTTTTGGACTCAAGACATATCCCAGGAATTCAACTCTTGTGGTGTGAAATGTGCTTTTTTCGAGTTTGATGTACAAGGAGTTGTCAAGGAGTTTTTGAAGAATAGCTCTTACTTGTTGCACATGTTCTATGGTGTTCTTGGAATAGATGAGAATATCATCTATGTACACGATGCAACAGATATCTAAAAATTCCCTTAAAACCTCGTTTATAAAAAATTGGAAAGCTGCGGGAGCATTACAGAGCCCGAATGGCATGACCTGGTATTCGTATAAACCAAACTTGGTACGAAATGCTGTTTTCCATTCGTCACCACTGCGAACCCTGACCAAATGGTAAGCTCCTCGCAAATCCAATTTAGTATAAATGGTGGCGTCTTTTAACTGGTCTAATAGTGTAGGGATCAAGGGGAGTGGATATCTGTTCTTGATGGTAACATTGTTTAAGGCTCTATAGTCGATGCAGGTACGTAACTCACCTCCCTTTTTTGGGATGAAAAAGAGAGGGGAGGATACAGGAGATTTAGAATGTCGAATAAATCCATTGGCCAGATATTCATCTAAATATTCTCTTAGATGCTCGTTTTCTTTCTCGGTGAGCGCATATATTCTACTACACGGCAAGGTGGCCCCTGGCACTAAATCTATTCGACAATCGAAATCTCGATGAGGTGGAAGAGTGTTGGCCTTTTTTTTGTCAAATACATCGTGAAGGTCAGAATACTCTTTAGGAACTCCTTCCAAAAATAATACACTTTTTGAGGTCAAGGGGAAATTACTGCCTTGGATTAGTAATTTAGAATCATGTGTCATTAGACAAGATGATACACAATAATCTGAGTCAAATAACAAGGTTCTTTCTACCCAATCGATCTTAGGATTATGCTTAACTAGCCAGGGTATGCCTAAAATTAAACGAAATTGAGGGGCATCAATGATGTCAAAGGTTATGCTCTCTTTATGTTCATTTAAGCAACTCATCAAAAGAGTTTCGGTGTGGAATTGAATCAGTCCAGACGATAATTCCTTACCATCTACCGCTTTAACCACCTCTGGATGTAATTTTGACTTGGTTTTAAAATCTAATTCTTTCAAAAACATGGTATCGATAAAATTACCTGTAGCCCCTGAATCAATTAAAGCGTCAACCGTCCAGTCCTTCCCCTTTTTAGTGAAAGATTGTAAAGTCACTTTTATACTAAGATGATGGGAAGTTATTTCAGGAGTAATTGAGGCCAAACTAGAGAACGTACTCGACAAGCTGACCTCTTGGTTTGTCGAGCCAGTTAGTTTTCCGACTGCTGTACTAGAGCTACCTCAAAATTCTTACTCTTGGGTCTATTTGGGCGTACAGGACATTCTTTAACGAAATGGCCAGACTTGCCACAATATAAACATTGATTTAATTTCCTTCTTTTGTCCTTCTCTTCTTTACTCAGGGGTCCTTTAATTGAACCTATCTGCATGGGTTCTACTCCTGAATCCACCTTGGGTGTGCTTTCAGTTTTTACACTGTTGTATCTCTCTTTAAAGGAGAACACTCTAGTTTCGGTCTTACCTTTCTCCCCTCTGCGTTCTAAAAGACGATGATTCAATTTTACCACTAAATCTATGAAGTCCTCGATAGTATCTGGTGGATCTAAAATCTGAGTGACCATATCTTTTAACTCGTCTTTAAGCCCTTTGTAAAAAAGGGAAACTCTTTTTTCCTCAGGCCAACGGGCTTCAATAACTAGCCTATTAAACTGGGATATGTAGTGTAATAAATCCGATGAACCCTGCTTTAGATGTAATAGTTCGTGATCTGCAGATTGGACAAAGACATGTTTGGCAAACAATTTCTTCATAGTGTTCTTAAATAGCCGAAGATTATAAAGCATTGGGTCATCTCGTTCCACAATTGGTACTGACCACAAAGCTGCATCACCTCCTAAGTACGACAGAATGAAAGCTACTTTAGAGGAATCATCAGGAAAGGCTGCGTGTTTAGCAATAAAATGCAGATGACATTGATTTAAAAAGATTGAGAATTTGTTATTATCCCCAAGAAACCTCTCAGGTGGAGCTAAAGGAACTGTCACTGGAGTCACAACTTGAATCTGAGTTGGTGTTGTAGACGAGCTAGAACTGGAATGCAAAGTTTGAAACCCTGGCTGAAATGTGGCTGGTTTCAATACAGATTTCTGAGTTTGGGAAAAATCCCAATTTCTAGAACCGGATTGTATACTGCTTTGAATATCGGTAACATCCCTTCGAAGGGCCGCATTTTCAGCTTGTATTGCCGTCAACATATTTGCAATGTCTTGCAAAGAATTTGCAATAGAAGAATCCATAACGTCTGGGCGAAAATATCTTCGTGGGCTTTGCCTTCTGTCAAGGTTACAAGCACCCTTACCTGTAGGTCGCTTGTAGTGTGTTTTCGCAGAGACGTTATGGACCAACTTCCCCAAATTCTAGGCAACACCTAGTGATTGATTTCTAACACTGAGGTAATCAAATAGAAATCAGGGAGGTAGGCCGGATCGTGGACGCTACCTGCTTCCTTGTTGTCGACCTGCGAGGCAATAAGGAAAACTTTTGTAAAACCAGTTCCTGGCTTTTCTACTTGAGTGTCCTATAACTAAAGTTAAGGGTCTGTTATCTAACTGTTAAGCAAAGGCCTACCTGCGACTAGTAAGAGTCCGGCGTCGCGTCTGAGTAGTCGTCGTGAAGGGTAGAAGCTGAGCAGGGTTGTTGTGATGCAGAAGGGATGTCAGGTAAAAAGACTCTCCACTGTAAAGTGATAATGAAGAACAGGCGAATGAGTTACTTCCCTTCAAGCGCTTGCATCACGCTTTATACCTAACCATTAATTAGCCACTTACTCAGTATTCTCAGCGTTCTGTTCTTTTCCTTCACACCCTAGGTAAAACAATATTTAACGAGAAACGATTTGCAAAATCACATTTATAAACAATGATTGCCCCAAAAGATCGCTTTGATACTTCTCAAAGCCTTAAAGTTCTTGCATTCAAATAATTCCAACAATGTCTCTATTCTCTATCAACAAGTTCCCAAAAAGATATCCAGGTAAGTCTCTCAGTTCTGTGGATCGACTGTAGCTTGCTTGCGGTGGGCGCCTGGAGATGCAAACAAAAGAAGGAAATGCCACTTAGCTTAAGCGTCCTGCATGTCCGACGCGCGAAGGCAGGATGAAGACCTTCGGAGTTTCCAGGGCGTTGTCCGGCGTCTTCAGGATCCAGAGCTCACCAAATCGAACCTCAGGAGGTCGGAGGCAGAAGGCAAAGCGCTGAACATCGTTGGGTGTGGTCTTTTATAGCAGAGCCACACCCAGGGAACGGTGACGCATCGCGCACCAAATACCTGCGTGCCGGTTTCAGCGTGCGCCTCACAGCGTCTTCCCGAAGCTTCCCAGTCTGGCTGCCTCTCTCCGCAAAGTCACTCGTTTGCCTGTGAATGCAACCAAACCTCCCCACCAGGCTTATTCGGCATTCCTCGGACCCTGACAGCCCTGACAACAACATCATCAAACAACACTTGGTAAAACCAAATGATCCCAAGAAATGTACAAAAACACAAATAGTATGACAAACTGCAGATGTGCATTAATAACACCATAAATATAAACACTCATGACACACTTGGAGTGCTGGTAGCACGGGACAGGGGTGGGTTTCTTACTTGGGCAACACTACTCATACGTGAGTTGGATGAGAGCAGGGCCAGTGATTCATGACAGTGCCTCATGGGAACAGTCCAGCCCGAACTGCCAAGCCATGTCTTTCCTGGACCGGAATCAAGCATCCTAGGACCGGTTTCTGGCTATCAGCCGTCTTCAGCCAGGATAGCTTGACTCCAGTGGTGTGGAGAGCATGGGACTCACGTCTGAGCATACCCATCCCACTCGGGGTGACAAATGCAAAAGCAACAGTTGATGGACAGAATGCAGAACAATGTCATACATTCATCCCAGTACAGAGATCTGGGCCTAAATCCATCGTTTTTTTGCACTCCACCCCACCCCAGTTCAGACACGGCCATATGCAAATCAGCCTTGACCCTGTGCCTCATGGGAACAGTCCAGCCCGACTGAGCATACCCATGAGCATACCCATCCCACTCGGGGTGACAAATCCGATTGATGCTCATAAGGGTCCACTTCCAAACGTCACAAACCCTCTTGTACAAACACACAGAGGTTTTGAGCCATTAGGTGAGGGATAAAAAGAACAGGGAAGGGAAAGGGAAGGGTCAGCAGGGAAGGGATATACCTGAAATAACAAAACACATACTTAGAATTACTCCAGTGAAAACAGGCTACTCTCATATGATCTCACTAAAGAACACCTAGGTACCTTATGGTATGAAAGCAAACGGCCCTGGCGATACGTCTCCTCAATCTCCTCCTGTCACCTTATGAAGCCTAGTGGGACACAAACACAGGTCAGGAAAATGCACACCCTCATGAACACATAGGCTACAAAAAACACACCCCTGTATTTGGCATACCATGACAAAAGGCAAAAGAGTCGGATAACTGGATTCTATTATATACACAGCACCTTGCTGGAATAGCAAATGAAATGAAGGTTCTCTGGGATTGAAGTATTAACCACGACTTCCTTATTATCAGAAACGGCAGTGCGTGGGAAGCAATAACCACCACACTCCACTCTGTATTGCATAAGGGCATGAACATATACTGCAACCTTCCCCAGAAAGTATATGTCACATTAAAGTATCCACTGTTAGATTCAAATAGAGTGAAAACCTCTCTGCTCTTAATTTCAGCAGGAAAAGTGAAGATGAGAGATAGTCAGTACACGGTAGCGCGTAGATTCGACCACCACCGCGCTCCGCGAACTGTGTGCCAAAAACAAGTCTTTTAATCCAGGAAGAAACAAAGGGCTGAAGTCCCTCAATACTCTCATAGAAGTTAACTCACTCCTTAGAAGAGAGAAAGGTAACGTGTGGCTGTTAACCACCGCGCTCTGCTCTTTTAAATGAAATCCAAGCACGGCGTAGCTGGAATAGCTCGCCCGTTTAGCGAGTCACTCCCTGCAGTCCCGATACTACCTGGGTCTCGGGTCACGGAAGAATCCGACTTCGCTCAGTTCAAGACAGCCGACTACGCGGCTGGAAGCGTCTCCAAACAACCTCCGGGGGAAAGCCGGAAACCAACAAATTACATGCAACAGGAAGCGTGTTTGAGCTGCTCTAATACTTCCCCTCACCGGGGAGTCTGGGAGTTGTAGTCTTTAGCTCCCGTTCCGGTGTTCATGTCCTTCCTCCTAGCGCTTGCACCCACATGTATTCCGTAATGCAGGCGCAACCCGGAAAATCCTGCCAGTATGTCCTCCCCCCTAGCGCCTTCTAGGGCTAGGTCGCAGAGGGAACCTACGATGATAGAGCAGACAGCCTCCGGGGCATGGAGGTTCTGCACAGGCTCCCAGGAATCGTCCTCAGCCGAGTACCCCTTCCAAGAGACCAGATACCACAAGACACCCCTCCTGTACTTGGAGTCCTTGATACTCCGTACCACATACTCAAAACCATCATCACAAAGCACGGGAGGAGGCACACGCCTCCTGGCACCAAAAGCAGGTTTTAATAAGTTGCAATAGAACACTGGATGGATCCTGAGCGTACCCGGCAGTTTTAACTTGTAAGCCACCGGATTGAGCTGTTTTACGACGACATAAGGACCAATGTATCTGAGGTGAAAGCTACTGCGCAATTTGAAACGGATGTTCCTGGTGGAAAGCCATACTTTATCCCCTACATCATAGGATGAACCTGCCCTCCGATGTTTGTCCTCTCCTCTTTTGTACTCAGTCTTTGCTTTCTGCAGATGAGCCCTGATCTTTTTGTGCACCGATTGTAAGTTACACATTTGCCCCAGCACTGTAGGTTGATCAGCTACCCCCTCCGGAATGCTGATAGGAAGAATTCGGGCGTCAAAACCATAGGTGGCACAAAAGGGAGACACCCCCAGTGAACTGTGCCAGGCGTTGTTGTACGCCACTTCGGCCATCCACAACAAGGAGACCCATGAGTCCTGGGCTTCAGCAGCATAGCACCTGAGGTATTTTTTCAGTGTTTGATTGAGTCTCTCTGTTTGCCCATCAGTCTGAGGGTGGAAGCTAGTGGAGAGAGAAGACTGGATCTGCATGGCCTTGCACCAGGCCTTCCAGAACCTGGCGATGAATTGCGGGCCCCTATCCGAGACTATAACCTCGGGCACCCCATGCAAACGAATAACGTTGCTTAACAGCAACTGTGCTGTTTGACCTGCGGTGGGGAGATTCACACAGGGAATGAAGTGTCCCATTTTGGTGAGACTATCTATTACCACCAGGATAGACGTTTTACCTTGATCTGGGGGTAGTCCTGTAACGAAGTCAACGCTGATGGTCTGCCAAGGCCTTTTTGGTGTGGGTAGAGGCATCAGCAGCCCCTTACTTTTTCCTGTCTCGTTCTTGGCTCGGGCACACTCCTCGCATGATCCTACCCATGTGGTTACGTCTCCCTGATTGTCTCCCACCAGAAATGGCGTTGCAACAACTGAATCGTTTTGCTCACACCTGAGTGACCTGCCAACAAGGTATCGTGACACCATTCAAAAGCCTTCTTTCTTAATGCTAAACTAGGTAGATATAGTTTACCATCCTGAAAAGGAAGCCCTTGTTTCAAAGTGCGACCACTTCCCCTAGTAGCCCAAGTCACCCATGCATCTAGAGCCTTTGATTGGCGAACCAAATCCAAGAAGGTGTTTGCCTGAACAACGCAAACCACCTTTCCCGGATCTACTATCGCCTCTAGGGATTTTTCACCGAGTGCGTTGCCAGCATGAGTCTGCCTGGACAGGGTATCAGCTTTCCTGTTCTCTACCCCAGGTCTATATGTGATTATAAAATCGTATTCTGAGAAGAATAACATCCACCTCATCTGTCTCTGCGTGAGGTTCCTTGCTGTTTTCATGTACTGGAGGTTTCTATGATCAGAGAACACGGTGACCGGGAACGCCGCCCCCCACAGATGTTGACGCCATTCCTGGAAGGCTTTCTTTATTGCTAGCAGCTCTTTTTCGGCTATAGTATAGTTTGTCTCTGCTATGCAGAGTTTCTTGGACATGTAGGCTACCGGATGTAGTTGCCCTGTGGTCTGGTTCCGCTGTGACAGGATAGCCCCTATCGCTGCTTCTGAAGCATCCGCTTCCACTATGAACGGATGTTCCGGTTTAGGATGGGCCAAGATCGGGGCAGTGGTAAAGGCTTCTTTCAGAGTCACAAAAGCATTTTCTGCTTCTTTAGACCAAAGAAAAGCAACTCCTTTTCTGAGTAGTTGAGACAGAGGTGACGCTACCTGAGAAAACTGCGAAATAAACCTACGGTAGTAGTTTGCGAATCCCAGGAATCTCTGAACGTCTTTTACACTGGAGGGAATTGGCCACTCTTGGACCGCCTGAACTTTTCTCTCAAACATTTGCAACCCAGTAGGACTCAGAATCACCCCCAGGAATTCCACCTCAGTCACACCGAATTCGCATTTACTCAGCTTTGAATAGAGTTTGTTTTCCCCCAACCTCTGTAAAACATGAGAGACATGGGGCCTGTGGATCTCGGTTCTGTCTGAGTAAATGAGAATATCGTCGATGTAGACGACCGCACATATATCCACAAACTCCTTCAAGACATCGTTAAGAAAATACTGAAATGCCGCCGGGGCGTTACACAGCCCAAACGGCATAACAGTGTATTCATATAATCCGTAACGAGTCTTGAAGGCAGTTTTCCACTCGTCCCCTTCTCTAACACGCACCAAATGGTACGCGCCCCTCAAGTCCAAGCGGGTATATATTTGGGCATCCCTCACTTGATCCAGTAGGACCAAAATGAGGGGCAAAGGATATTTGTTTCTTACCGTGTTCTTGTTTAGTCCCCGGTAGTCCACACAGGCTCTCAATTCTCCATTTGCCTTTTTGATAAAAAACAAAGGAGAGGCTGTGGGGGATCTGGAGGGTCTGATGAACCCGAAATCAACATAGTGATCAAGGTATTCTTTTAAGTGCGCAGTCTCAGGTACCGACAGTGCATAAACACAACATGATGGTAGTGTGGCTCCCTCCACTAGATCTATGCGGCAATCATATATCCGGTGTGGGGGCAACTGTTCTGCCTGGCTTTCGCTAAAGACATCCTCGAAACGCTTGTATTCAGAGGGTAGGACAACCTTTTTCTCCGCTGCAGGAGCCACTACCACAGGGAGAAATAAGGCAGCGGCTTGCTGTGTCTTGAAAGCATTCAGATGCTCCTTGCATTCCTCTGACAAGAACCGGACCTCTTTTGTTTTCCAATCGATCAACGGGTTGTGATAGCTTAGCCAAGGCATCCCCAGAATGACCTCGTATTGTGGGGCCTCTATAATGTTTAGCGTTAGTTCTTCTCTATGCAGTCCCTCTGGTCCCTTAAAGGACAACACCACCACGTCAGTCTGTTCGGTAATGAGGCCAGATATCAGAGGTTTCCCGTCTACAGCCAATACCTCCTCGGGGGTCTCTCTAGTTACTCTGTCCAAGGACAAAGATGATACTAAACTGCTATCTATAAAGTTCCCCGTGGCCCCTGAGTCAATCATGACCTTGACCTGATGTATCTGTAGCTGACTCTCTAAGCTCATTGGGAGAACGATATGCATCTCCGTATCCTGCAAGGCCAGGACTGTTAGCGAAGGAATCTTTAAAGGCTGGGACTCCCTTTGTTGTTCCTGAGAACTCTCTGTCACTGCCTCGGATGCACCTACAACAGAGACTGCTATTCTTTTGCTTCTGTTCCATACCCCAGACGTTTTCGGTTTGGTGGGGCACTCTTTAACGTAGTGCCCCTTTTTTCCAAAGTATAGACACATCCCCAGGGCTCTACGGTTCTTTTTTTCTTCCCTAGAAAAGGGTGCTCTTACTGCTCAAATCTCCATGGGTTCTGAGCTCGATTCTGAGGAAGGCAAGGTTCTCCGAGGAGTAGCTTCAGACCCAAAAGAAACCCTGTCCCACCTTCTTCTTTCTCCTCCTCTTTCACTTTGTCTACCATCTAATCGCAAGGTTAGATTGATCATATCTGTGCAAGTAACCGGTTGAGGGTCTATCTGGGCAATGATGTCTTTTAGTCCGACCCTCAACCCTTGGTAAAAAAGCGACATCCTCTTTTCCTCCGGCCATGAAGTCTCTGCCACTAACCTATTGAAATCAGTCAAGTATGACACTAAATCCCTCCTACCCTGTCTAAGGGTGAGTAATTCTCTGTCTGCGCTAAAAGTAGTAGCGGGTCTATCAAAAACTCTTTCAAACTCAGCACGGAAGCCTGTCCAATCAGATAAAATGGCGTCATTATTTTGCACCAGAGGTACTGCCCAAATGGCAGCATCCCAGATCAAATAAGAAATGGCAAAAGCCACCCTTGAGTGATTGTTTGGAAAAGAGGCCGGCTTGCATGAGAAGTGAAGCATGATCTGAGTCAAAAACACCTGCGTCTTGGTCGGATCACCAGAGTAACGCTCTGGACTAGCCAAAGGATTGGGTGGTGGGACAGTGACCTGCACCTGCGAAGGGGATGCATCAAAGGGGTTTCTGCTTAGTCTGTCTACCTTATCCCTCAAAGATGCTGCCTCGGCCTTGGAAGCAGCTAACTCTTGCTGGACCAACACTAAGGCCTGGAGTACGTCCTCCAGAGTAGCCATTATAAGCACAACCGGATTGGGTAGAGCTGTATTCGTGGGCGTGTAATTCTGTCCAGTCCTGCTCCATGGAATCCGATTGATGCTCATAAGGGTCCACCTCCAAACGTCACAAACCCTTTTATACAAACACACAGAGGTTTTGAGCCATTAGGTGAGGGATAAAAAGAACAGGGAAGGGAAAGGGAAGGGTCAGCAGGGAAGGGATATACCTGAAATGACAAAACACATACTTAGAATTACTCCATGAAAACAGGCTACTCTCATATGATCTCACTAAAGAACACCTAGGTACCTTATGGTATGAAAGCAAACGGCCCTGGCGATAAGTCTCCTCAATCACCTCCTGTCACCTTATGAAGCCTAGTGGGACACAAACACAGGTCAGGAAAATGCACACCCTCATGAACACATAGTCCACAAAAAACACACCCCTGTATTTGGCATACCATGACAAAAGGCAAGAGAGTCGGATAACTGGATTCTATTATATACACAGCACCTTGCTGGAATAGCAAATGAAATGAAGGTTCTCTGGGATTGAAGTATTAACCACGACTTCCTTATTATCAGAAACGGCAGTGCGTGGGAAGCAAGAACCACCACACTCCGCTCTGTATGGCATAAGGGCATGAACATATACTGCAACCTTCCCCAGAAAGTATATGTCACATTAAAGTATCCACTGTTAGATCCAAATAGAGTGAAAACCTCTCCGCTCTTAATTTCAGCCAGAAAAGTAAGATGAGAGATAGTCAGTACACGGTAGCGCGTAGATTCGACCACCACCGCGCTCCGCGAACTGTGTGCCAAAAACAAGTCTTTTAATCCAGGAAGAAACAAAGGGCTGAAGTCCCTCAATACTCTCATAGAAGTTAACTCACTCCTTAGAAGAGAGAACGGTAAAGCGTGGCTGTTAACCACTGCGCTCCGCTCTTTTAAATGAAATCCAAGCACGCGTAGCTGGAATAGCCCGCCCGTTTAGCGAGTCACTCCCCGCAATCCCGATCCTACCTGGGTCTCGGGTCACGGAAGAATCCGACTTCGCTCAGTTCAAGACAGCCGACTACACGGCTGGAAGCGTCTCCAAACAACCTCAGGGGGAAAGCCGGAAACCAACGAATTACACGCAACAGGAAGCGTTTTTGAGCTGCTCTAATACTTCCCCTCACCGGGGAGTCTGGGAGTTGTAGTCTTTAACTCCCGTTCCGGTCTTCATGTCCTTCCTCCTAGCGCTTGCACCCACATGTATTCCGTAATGCAGGCGCAACCCGGAAAATCCTGACACCAACAGTTGATGGACTGAATGCAGAACAATGTCATACATTCATCCCAGTACAGTGATCTGGGCCTAAATCCATCGTTGTTTTGCACTCCACACCACCTCAGTTCAGACATGGCCATATGCAAATCAGCCTTGACCCTGTGCCTCATGGGAACAGTCCAGCCCGAACTGCAAAGCCATATCTTTCCTGGACCGGAATCAAGCACCCTAGGACCGGTTTCTGTTTATCAGCCGTCTTCAGCCAGGATAGCTTGACTCCAGTGGTGTGGAGAGCATGGGACTCACGTCTGAGCATAGCCATCCTACTCGGGGTGACCAATGCAAAGCCAACAGTTGATGGACCGAATGCAGAACAATGTCAAACATTCATCCCAGTAGAGTGATCTGGGCCTAAATACATCGTTTTTTTGCACTCCACACCACCCCAGTTCAGACATGGCCATATGCAAATCAGCCTTGACCCTGTGCCTCATGGGAACAGTCCAGCCCGGACTGCCAAGCCATGTCTTTCCTGGACCGGAATCAAGCACCCTAGGACCGGTTTCTGTTTATCAGCCGTCTTCAGCCAGGATAGCTTGACTCCAGTGGTGTGGAGAGCATGGGACTCACGTCTGAGCATAGCCATCCTACTCGGGGTGACCACTGCAAAGCCAACAGTTGATGGACAGAATGCAGAACAATGTCATACATTCATCTCAGTACAGTGATCTGGGCCTTAATCCATCGTGTTTTTGCACTCCACACCACCCCAGTTCAGACATGGCCATATGCAAATCAGCCTTGACCCTGTGCCTCATGGGAACAGCCCAGCCCGAACTGCCAAGCCATTTCTTTCCTGGACCGGAATCAAGCATCCTAGGACCGGTTTCTGGCTATCAGCCGTCTTCAGCCAGGATAGATTGACTCCAGTGGTGTGGAGAGCATGGGACTCACGTCTGAGCATACCCATCCCACTCGGGGTGACAAATGCAAAACCAACAGTTGATGGACAGAATGCAGAACAATGTCATACATTCATCCCAGTACAGTGATCTGGTCCTAAATCCATTGTTTTTTTTGCACTCCACACCACCCCAATTCAGACATGGCCATATGCAGATCAGCCTTGACCCTGTGCCTCATGGGAACAGTCCAGCCCGGACTGCCAAGCCATGTCTTTCCTGGACCGGAATCAAGCATCCTAGGACCGGTTTCTGGCTATCAGCTGTCTTCCGCCAGGATAGCTTGACTCCAGTGGTGTGGAGAGCATGGGACTCACGTCTGAGCATACCCATCCCACTCGGGGTGACAAATGCAAAACCAACAGTTGATGGACAGAATGCAGAACAATGTCATACATTCATCTCAGTACAGTGATCTGGGCCTTAATCCATCGTGTTTTTGCACTCCACACCACCCCAGTTCAGACATGGCCTTATGCAAATCAGCCTTGACCCTGTGCCTCATGGGAACAGCCCAGCCCGAACTGCCAAGCCATTTCTTTCCTGGACCGGAATCAAGCATCCTAGGACCGGTTTCTGGCTATCAGCCGTCTTCAGCCAGGATAGCTTGACTCGATTGGTGTGGAGAGCATGGGACTCACGTCTGAGCATACCCATCCCACTCGGGGTGACAAATGCAAAACCAACAGTAGATGGACAGAATGCAGAACAATGTCATACATTCATCCCAGTACAGTGATCTGGGCCTAAATCCATCGTTTTTTGCACTCCACACCACCCCAGTTCAGACATGGCCATATGCAAATCAGCCTTGACCCTGTGCCTCATGGGAACAGTACAACCCGAACTGCCAAGCCATGTCTTTCCTGGACCGGAATCAAGCATCCTAGGACCGGTTTCTGGCTATCAGCTGTCTTAAGCCAGGATAGCTTGACTCCAGTGGTGTGGAGAGCATGGGACTCACCTCTGAGCATACCCATCCCACTCGGGGTGACAAATGCAAAACCAACAGTTGATGGACAGAATGCAGAACAATGTCATACATTCATCCCAGTACAGTGATCTGGACCTCAATCCATCGTGTTTTTGCACTCCACACCACCCCAGTTCAGAAATGGTCATATGCAAATCAGCCTTGACCCTGTGCCTCATGGGAACAGCCCAGCCCGAACTGCAAAGCCATTTCTTTCCTGGACCGGAATCAAGCATCCTAGGACCGGTTTCTGGCTATCAGCCGTCTTCAGCCAGGATAGCTTGACTCCAGTGGTGTGGAGAGCATGGGACCCACGTCTGAGCATACCCATGAGCATACCCATCCCACTCGAGGTGACAAATGCAAAACCAACAGTTGATGGACAGAATGCAGAACAATGTCATACATTCATCCTAGTACAGTGATCTGGGCCTAAATCCATAGTTGTTTTGCACTCCACACCACCTCAGTTCAGACATGGCCATATGCAAATCAGCCTTGTGCCTGTTCCTCATGGTAACAGTCCAGCCCGAACTGCCAAGCCATGTCTTTCCTGGACCGTATCAATCATCCTAGGACCGGTTCTGGCTATCAGCCGTCTTCAGCCAGGATAGCTTGACTCCAGTGGTGTGGAGAGCATGGGAACCACGTCTGAGCATACCCACCCCACTCAGGGTGACAAATGCAAAACCAACAGTTGATGGACAGAATGCAGAACAATGTCATACATTCATCCCAGTACAGTGATCTGGGTTAAATCCATTGTTTTTTTGCACTCCACACCACCCCAGTTCAGACATGGCCATATGCAAATCAGCCTTGACCCTGTGCCTCATGGGAACAGCCCAGCCCGAACTGCCAAGCCATTTCTTTCCTGGACCGGAATCAAGCATCCTAGGACCGGTTTCTGGCTATCAGCCGTCTTCAGCCAGGATAGCTTGACTCGATTGGTGTGGAGAGCATGGGACTCACGTCTGAGCATACCCATCCCACTCGGGGTAACAAATGCAAAACCAACAGTAGATGGACAGAATGCAGAACAATGTCATACATTCATCCCAGTACAGTGATCTGGGCCTAAATCCATCGTTTTTTGCACTCCACACCACCCCAGTTCAGACATGGCCATATGCAAATTAGCCTTGACCCTGTGCCTCATGAGAACAGTACAGCCCGAACTGCCAAGCCATGTCTTTCCTGGACCGGAATCAAGCATCTTAGGACCGGTTTCTGGCTATCAGCCGTCTTCAGCCAGGATAGCTTGACTCCAGTGGTGTGGAGAGCATGGGACCCACGTCTGAGCATACCCATGAGCATACCAATCCCACTCGAGGTGACAAATGCAAAACCAACAGTTGATGGACAGAATGCAGAACAATGTCATACATTCATCCCAGTACAGTGATCTGGGCCTAAATCCATCGTTGTTTTGCACTCCACACCACCTCAGTTCAGACATGGCCATATACAAATCAGCCTTGACCCTGTGCCTCATGGGAACAGTCCAGCCCGAACTGCCAAGCCATGTCTTTCCTGGACCGGAATCAATCATCCTAGTACCGGTTCTGGCTATCAGCCGTCTTCAGCCAGGATAGCTTGAACTGGCTAGGCTGTGAACTGGTCAAGATTTTGTTCGGTGCTCCAAATCATCAGAATATCATCAATATATCTCTTCCAGTATAAAATACTGGAAGAGAAAGGGTTTGATTCGTTGAGTACGAATTGGTTTTCAAAATGACTCACATACAGACCTGCCACTGAAGGCGCAAAGGCACTTCCCATGGAGGTGCCATGGGTTTGTAGATACAGCTTATCATCGTATTCAAAAAAGTTCTCTTTTAGGGCCAGTTTGCAGTATTTTATACTGGAAGAGATATATTGATGATATTCTGATGATTTGGAGCACCGAACAAAATCTTGACCAGTTCACAGCCTGGCTCAATGAGCTAGATCCTTGGCTAAAGTTCACTCACACTTCCAACAATAGTCGACTTGATTTCTTGGACCTTACAATCTTTACAGATAACAACATCCTACAAACCAAGACTTACACTAAACCAACAGCCAAGAACAGCTTACTATCATATAAAAGTTACCATCCGAAGCCACTCAGGGACAATCTCCCCTATAGTCAGTTTTTACGGCTCAAGAGGAATTGTACTAGGGATGAAGACTACAAAATTCAAGCACAAGAACTCAGTGTCAAACTAAAGAACAGAGACTACACCGAACAAACAATCAAAAGGTGCAAAAAAAGAGCCAATAACCAACCTAGAGAATGCCTATTGCAAATACATCAAAAAGAACCAATAAAAGACTTAACCACCTGTGTCACTACCTTTAATCCATCTACTTATGATGTACAAAAAATGGTTAATAAAAATTGGCACATACTAAACACTGCCAGATTTGATTGGCCCAAACCAAGATTCGCCAATCGAAGAACCAAAAATCTAAAGGATGTCTTGGTACACACACGGCCAACTAAAAAACCAACAATATCCATAACGCGAGATGTTAGGATGACACCCTTAACGGGACATTACCCCTGTGGCACATGTGTAGCATGTAAAACTACTACAGCCTCAAACACATTACAACTATCAGAGACATTGGTATGGACACAGAGGCTAAAAGATGATTTTCTGATTAACATTTAATTACCGGTGGAAATACTCTGTTAAAATTACATCTACAAGAAAATGAACATCGAATTATTTGCCAGTGTCACCTTTGACATAAAATTCATAATTTTGTAGTACTTTTTCCCATTCATGATAACTTCGAATTCTCAAGAACTAACTCCCCTCCAAATTTAAGAAATCAATAGCCCTTAGAAAAGAAACGTATATCTAATCAGGGCCCCGTTTCCAATCTGAGCGCGTAAAAAAGACATGCCCCTTTAAAATCGGAGTTTCCGGCATCCTTCCGGGTTCCGGGGGCAGAGTCAGCACCAGTCCGAGGAGAAGTCTCCACGCGGGTAATGGCGTCTGGCAGCCACATCGAGAAGAAACTGGTAAGATATGACAGCCGCTTTTCTAACGATGTGGCCTCCCCTCCTCATCTAGCTCTGTGCTACTATTAGCAGAACCCCTGATGAAGAAGCATGCTCTTCAAATACATTTAGGACATTTTAACATTTTTTAGTCTGGTTTATGGAGATTTGGTAATACTTTGCGCAATCTCAGTTCTTCTTTACCAAACATGCAGGCAATTGACTGTAACGATTACTAGTTCTTCTCCAAACTAAATGTACCAGTGAGCAAATGCATGCGGAACCTGAACCCCTTCATATTATTACTAATATTAATAAATATTGGCGCTTTGCTCTGTGCAGCTAGACTTCCAACACATTACTAATAATATCCTATTATTGGCGCTCTGCTTTGTGCAGCTAGACTTCTCACACCCTTATAGCATCGATGCAACAGTGAAAAACGGACAAAATAAAACCTAACCAGCTATGCCATTTATGCATTGTGCTCAATAACTTTGCGTAAAATCCAAGTTGTCGCCGCTGCCCACTTACCTAATCAAACATAGTATATACGAAAGAGTAAAAATGTTTACTATAAGAAGATGATATTTATTTACTTCTTCTAACATGATTTTCCCACTAATATGTTGTTTTATGAACGCTAATTTGCTGAAATTTATACAATTTATACAGATTGACTATTGTGAATTGCTGTATGTCTTTACATTGCTCTATTCCAGAAATTTAAGAGCGCTGACCTTTTTACAACGATTGTCAAAGAATGACCTTTTGAAAAGTACTGCGATAAATCGTGTGAGTATTCATATATGTATGTTAGTCCTGACGAAAGCTTCACAGACCCCTCGGGCCTAAGGAGCTGAAACATGTCGACAATCTTTTTACAATACCATTAGATCCAGTAACTCGATCTTCTTCAGTATCAATATATTTTATATTAGTGGGAACTCACCCCCCATTAAAATAGTTTGGGTGTTTTTTCCTCACTTTTTAACAATTTTTTCCTTTTTTCATAAAATTTGTTTTGACACTATTTTGTGGGGAAAAAAACCCTCTATCTCTGACACTGCACTTGAGACCAGAGGTGCCTCTGGCTGAGGCTGGCAACCATCACAAATTGGAATACCCGATGATAACTGCCATGACTTCAATGTGGGGCGGATGAAACATATATACCGCACTCCTCATAACATTGAGTTTTTGAGGGTTTTCTAATCACTTTTCCTAAACCAACGGTTGAAAAGTGTTACAAGTGTCCTTTTTCATTTTTGATTACTTCTGCTCTATATATACTGGGCCAAGATCAGGTACAGTGTGTATAGCGTCCACAAACCCCAGAGGTATAACAGAGGTTAAAGCCAGGTGGGACCTTACTCTCTAAAGTAGTAGCTTGGTCAAGCAGTAATGCAGTACCAGAGGACAGTGTAAAGTATTTGTTGTACACACTCAGTCAGCAAAAGGCTTCACACACTCAAAGACTGAACTCCAGGCCAATTGTTTTATATCAAAGATATAATTGTTTTATTTTTAGAACCAACAGGTATCAAAATATACTGTTCTCAATATGAGAGGTCTCAGATGAGTACTTTGCAGAAAGGCAATAAACTTTGTAAACACAATAGGTACAGGGGTTGCAGTAGGCAACACAATTTTAAACACAATTTAGCATTGAGCTCAATTGGTTTTTCTATATAAATACAGCTGATTACTTTGTAGATTACTCTGGTAGTTCCAGAACTGCATCCTAGATTCAGTCCTGGGATCTAAGCTGAAAACTGTTAAGTAAAACATTTTAGTTATTACAGTGATTTTTAAGGAATATAACGCTATTTTAAAAGTTCACACTTAGAAACTTTTCAATGAAAATCTGGCAATGTTATCCAAATGGGAGAAAATTCAGGTTGCAGTAAAAGTACGATTTTGTTACTTTTGTAATCCAGTACTGGGCTCCTAGGCCCAGCACTGGGGTCTCAACGTAAAACAGGTAAGTAATTACGTTTCAGTATTTGGTATGATTTTTAAAGAATATTTCAAGTTTTCAAAAGTAGACACAGAAGAAATTTCACAGAAAAGCACACAATGGATTCCTATGGAGAAAATTCAAGTTACTAGTAAACCCGGCTAGGATTACTTTTGCGGTTCAGTACTGCCCTACAAGATGCAGCACTGGCTTCTCTCCTGATCACAGGTGAGTACTTCGGAATTCGGAATTCGGAATTCGGTTGATTTTATGGGAATATTTTAAGTTTTCAAAACTTCACACTTAGAAGATTTTTCGAGTCAAACCAGTCAATGTTATCCAATGGCAGGTAAGTAAGTTACCGGTTTTCAGGTGAGTACTCGACTGGTGAAGTTAGGGTTCTAGGCATAGACTCAGGGGTCCCCCAGGGTCAGGTAGGTACAGTTGGTTCACCCTCAGTGGCACAGGGGCAGCCGGGTGCAGAGGTAGTTAGGCCCAATGTTATCCAATGAGGGGCAGGGGACCTCCGGTTGGTGGCTGCTGGCTAGCAGGCCACGCGTCTGTGGGAGCTGGGCTCCTGGTCACTTGCTCAGGGCAAAGGGGAAGTAGGATAGGACAAAGGTTGCACAGCCAGAGGCACACGGGCGGCTGGATGCAGGGTGCTTTTGAGCCGTCGGGCGCTCAATGTTATTCAATGGGAAAAGTAAAAAGGAAACAAAGGCTGCAGACTCAGGGACGGTGATTCTTCAGGTGCGACCACCACTTCGAGAGGTAAGTTGGGATCTTGGAGAAGAGGTAGGTACCCCAAAGGCAGGCACAGGGGGCTGCAGGGAGCCGGGTGCAGGGGTGTCTTTTGGTGTCGGGAATCTTACCCTCGGCTGGTCGCGGTTGTGGGGGTCTCTGGTTCTTGAGGCTGCAGGCGTCATCTGGTTCGTCAAGGGGGGTCTTTGGGCACTGAACTTTGGGTCCCAGTTGCCGGGAGGACGTCCTCGTGCTCTTGGATCACTCGGGCACGGGCCGGGCTCGGCGGGTGCAGAGTGGGCAGGTCTTGAGCTTCCTCGCTGGCACCAGGGGGGGATTGTTGAAGCAGAACCTCTGGTTATGAGAGTCCCAGTCCTTAAGAGGGTCAAGGCAGGAAGTCCTCCGGGTGTCCCAAGGTTGCTGTCCGCAGGAGTCGCCGGGATTAAGCAGGAGCAGGTTGCAGAATCGACAGGCCGGTAGGGCTGGGGCCAAGTCAGTGGGTGTCGTCCTGTTGTTAGCAGCTGCACGGCGGGTCTTCTTCTTCTTGATCTTCTTTCTTCTTTTCTTATCGGGATCTGAGGAAGGAAGGTTCAGGGAGCCCCTAAATACTGAATTTAGGGGCATTACAGGTAGGGTAAAGGCAGGGACCAATAGGTCCCTGTCCTGGGGTGGGTACACCCCCTAGACTGCTCCTCTCTGGTGAGAGGGGGCAGGAACCTAGCTGGGATTGGGCAGGGCTCCCCATCTTCAAGATGGCCGGAGCCCGGGGTCGTGCTTCACCTCGTCTCCCCCACCTGAGGGGTGGGGTTGGCACAGGCTGGCACACCCCCTTTCCTGACGTAGGGTTTCCCGCCAGTCTTCGTGCCAGAGTGGGGATCAGAACTGGTGGGGGACAGTTGCTGGGTACAGCAAATAGTCTGGAGAAGCTCACAGAGGCGGCATGCCTTTGAAGCTTCCCCTTGCCCATCCTGGGGGACGAGACCCAGCACCTCGCCCAGGATGTGCTTTGTTGCAGGTCCAGGAGAGCGGGGGGCTCTCCACCCAGGGGTCCTGCAACATGTCTGCTGTGTGGCAGCCGAGGCTGCCTCTCCGTCCAGACGTGGATTGTAGGTTTAGGTTTCAGGGGGCATCTCTAAGATGCCCTCTGGTGAGTTTACATTAAACCTCACACTGGCATCAGCGCGGGTTTAATGTGCTGAGCAGTTTGATACCAAACTTCTCAGTCTTTAGTGAAGCCATCATGGTGCTGTGGAAGTCGTAATGATGACCTCCCAGCACCATATACTCTTAAATGGCAGCACTGCACTTACAGTGCCCAGGAATGGCCCTGGGTACTGTAGGGGCACAGGGCTCCTGCACCTGTGCCCACACCACTGGCATAGGGCACCCAGCTAGATGGGTGACTGATGTATGCCAGGGCAGTGGGGGTTGTGGGCATGGCACACAGGGATGTGGGCCATGTCGACTCTCTGTTTAGTTCTGTACTTAGACACTCAACCTGCAAAGGCAGTGTGTGGGTGTCAGGGTCACAGGGCCCCTAATCTCTACTGCAGCCCTTAGGGGTCTTCTCTGGTCACCATGCCCTGAGTACCTAGGGTACCATTTACTAGGGGCCGATAGGTGGCCAGAGATGCCAATTGGGTTTTGTTTCAAGACAGCTTTAGGGAAGGAACACAGGCCCTGGTTACCTGGTTGGCAGGAGCCTAGGGAACACTCAGTCAAAGCACATCAGCAGTTCAGCAAAAAGTAGGGGCATACCAATGCAAGAAAGATGGCACTTTCTCACACAACCCCCGCCAAACAAAAGGTGATGAGACTAACCTTGTCCTAGGGAGTCTTCATTGTCTAAGTGGAAGAACCTGGAAAGTCCATCTGCATTGGCATGGGCAGTCCCTGGTCGGTGTTCCACTTCATAGTCCATTCCCTGTAGGGAGATGGACCATCTCAGTAGTTTTGGATTTTCCCCCTTTATCTCCATTAGCTATCTGAGAGGTATGTGGTCAGTTTGAACCAGGAAGTGAGTTCCAAAAAAGTAGGGCCTCAACTTCTTCAGGGACCAAACCACAGCAAAGGCCTCCCTCTCAATGGCACTCCAACGCTGCTCTCTGGGGAGTAGCCTCCTGCTTATAAAAGCAACAGGTTGGTCTTGGCCTTCCTCATTGACCTGGGATAGGACCACTCCTATCCCCAGCTCTGAGGCATCAGTCTGCACAGTGAACTGCTTGGAGTAGTCTGGTGCTTTTAGAATGGGTGCTGAGCACATTGCTTCTTTCAGGGTGTTAAAAGCCTTTTGGCAACTAACAGTCCAGTTTACTTTCTTGGGCATTTTCTTGGAGGTGAGTTCTGTGAGGGGAGTCACAATGGACCCATATCCCTTCACAAACTTCCTGTAGTATCCAGTCAAGCCAAGGAATGCCATGACTTGGGTGTGGGTTGTTGGAGCTGCCCAGTCCATGATACTCTGGATCTTGGGCTGTAAGGGTTGGACCTGGCCTCCACCAACAAAGTGGCCCAAGTACACCATAGTGCCCTGCCCTGTCTGGCATTTGGATGCCTTGATAGTCAGTCCTGCAGATTGCAGGGCTTATAGAACCTTCCCAAGGTGGATCAGGTGATCCTGCCAGGTGGAGCTGAAGACAGCAATATCATCAAGATAAGCTGCACTAAAGGACTCTGTTGGACCTGGGGTCTCCAAGTCACATAGGGTAGCTTGGCACAAAGAAGGTAGGCTTATCCCAAAGGTACATGTGTTGAGCTTGCATCTCACCCACTCAGTAACTCAGTGTCCATCCATCCAAAAATGGCATTACACCATAATTTTTATAAAAGTAGAAAAGCTTTATCTTTCCTTAAGTTAGTTTTGTAGTTGCACGCAATTGTTCAAATCAATATCTGGACTGTTTTCCTATAATACCTGTACTTGTAATCATTTGCGAAGGCATAGGTACACAGTTTAAGAACAATTCCTCCTTTTCCTTTTTAGTTTGACATCACGTATATTCCTTATAAATTCATTACATTTCCTATTAGTAAGTAGGCTGGGGTTTTTTTTTGCACCCTGGTATCTGGATGGAAAATTCAAGCAGCTAACGGCCTAGAAGGCTAGCTGCAAATCAACATAAAACATCCAATTCTTACATTACATTCAGTTCACATTGGTCGTTAACAATATAGTTCCGGTTCCCCCTGTAAAACAGACTTGGGTCAATTGATATGGTTTACCCACTTTATGAGGACAGTTCCTTGAGTTTACACAATCCCTAAAAAGGGGGGGGGAACTGTACATCCAAGATTTCTAGCCTCTCATTTAAAACAGTACACTCTTCTTTTCCCTTTGTTTATCCTTCCAATTCTAGCCTCAGATTAGCCCCCAAGTCCAGCTTGTGTGGCACCTGAGCTATTGAATCCACCCCAGTCACTTGGTCCGGTAACTTAGTGCAGTTGATTTACCTCCCGGGACTCTGCTCACACGTTTCCTTATTCTGCTAAATGGCCCGATTACTTCAGGTTCTTACAGGGCCTTCGATGACTGCCCGGCCTCCCGCTTCCCCACTTACTTGACACTTGGTGGGGGCTCAGAGGGTCCGGGGGCCTTTGATGGATGAGGGATATGGAACCCCACCTTACACTGCCTTTCTCGGCAAAGAAGGGCACCCAGCGGCTGGCTCACGGAGGAGGGGGAAATCTCCGCCTACCCCGGCTGGTTCTACCTCATCCAGCCGGGCTGACTCACTCACGGGACTTGCGCGGTAGATAGACGACACCGCGCCTCTGTCAGGCGACTCCTCCCAGGCTGCTCACTCGCTGGAATGCTTCCTTGTAGGCCCGCGCTTCCGGGCCTGCGCAAAAGACAGACACTGCCGCCTCTCGCAACCGGCAAGACACTTCAGGCCGCTTCCTCTCTGACACACCTTCCTCAAGCACCGCGCCACTGGGCCTGCGCGGAAGATAGACGCCGCCCTCCTCCCGCTCAGCTACAGCTCCAACGGCGCCACCACACCAACACTCGGGATTCCGCGTCCCTGAAAGGGGGGGCAAGCAGATGCTGAACTGTGTGCACTGTCGCAGGTGAGGTGGCTGCCTTCAGCAGATGCAGGTCTTGAAATGACGATGGGGGTGGTAAGAGAGAAGGGCCCAGAGACTTGCTGTTCCATTCTTCTAGGAACCCCACAGAGATGCTAATCGGCATTTCTCACGGGTGGCTGAATGAGGCAGGGCCGTTAGCTCTACACCGACCCCGGCAGTCACCAGATAGGGGTCAGTTCCTCTACTCTGAGGATAATTGAGCCGAAATTCAATTCAGGGGGCCTAAGCAGGGTCAGATCTAAGGCCAAGGCGATAACAGAGAAAAGAGAGCGCTTCCCCGAGGGTGAAGTTGATCCTCTCAGTGTTCCACCACTCTGGTGTCCTAGCCTGTACTCCAGCCAGCTCTCCCAGATCGTTCTAAAATGGCCGTCCTGACCTGGCCTTTTTATATGCTGGCCTCAGACTTCCAGAACCAGCTAGAAGGTTCTAGGGCAGCCCCATGTTAACCTATGGGTCCCCTTTTCTTGAGGGACCGTTATGGCAGTTGCTGGCCACCATTTTGTGGGTCTTGTAAATGTAGTCAAAAAGGCACCTAGGCCTCAGGAAAAAGACTTTGAGGGCAAAGAGCACCTAACCCCTAAGTCAACATCTAAAAATTCCAGTGGACATAAAAAATAAAAAGATTGAGGGCAAGAAGGGGTCACAAATAAATAATAAAAGGAGGGACCACCCAAAGGCCTACAGGTCTAACACGCGTCCCCCCCAGCTGAAAGTGGGGAGAGCTACCCAACCCCTTGGGAGTCCTCATCACTAAGGCGGAAATACCTAGAGAGACCGTCTGCATTGGCGTGGTCTACTCCAGGCCGATGTTCAACCCGGAAGTCCATTCCCTGTAGGGAGATGGACCATCTCAACAACTTGGGATTTTCTCCCTTCATTTGCATCAGCCAACGAAGGGGTCGTGGTCGGGCTGAACCAGGAAGTGCGAGCCAAACAGGTATGGCCGCAACTTCTTCAGAGCCCATACCACTGCAAAGGCTTCCCGCTCAATTGCACTCCACTTTTGTTCCCGGGGAAGCAGTCTCCTGGACAGGAAGACTACAGGCTGATCCAGACCCTCTTCATTGAGTTGCGATAACACTGCCCCAATGCCATGCTCTGATGCGTCTGTCTGGACAATGAACTCCTTGGAGAAGTCTGGGGCCCTCAGGACCGGTGCTGCACACATTGCCTGTTTCAATTTTCCAAAGGCTTGCTGACAAGCCTCCGTCCAGACTACCCGTCGAGGTTGTTTCTTGGAGGTGAGCTCAGTGAGGGGCGCAACAATAGTGCCATACTCCTTCACAAAGCGACGGTAATAACCTGTGTTGCCCAGGAAGGCTCGAACCTCAGTTTGGGTCTTGGGGGGCTCCCAGCCCTTGATTGCCTCAATCTTTGCCTGGAGGGGCTGCACCGCTCCCCTACCCACCAAGTGGCCTAGGTACACAACCGACCCCTGCCCAATCTGACATTTACTGGCCTTGATTGTCAAATCAGCCTGTTTCAGGGCCTGGAGAACAGCTTGTAAGTGACTCAAATGGTCCTCCCAACTGCTGCTGAAGACAGCTATGTCATCCAGATAAGCAGCGGAGAAAGCCTCCATTCCAGAGAGGACCTGGTTCACCAGCCGCTGAATAGTGGCAGGGGCGTTCTTGAGCCCAAAGGGCATCACACAGAACTGGTAGTGGCCCTCAGGTGTGGAAAAGGCTGACCTTTCCTTTGCTCCATCTGTAAGGGAGATCTGCCAGTACCCAGAAGTAAGGTCAAAGGTACTCAGGTATTGGGCAGCTCCCAGCCGGTCAATAAGTTCATCCGCCCTAGGGATCGGATGTGCATCAGTCTTAGTCACTGAGTTCAGTCCCCGGTAATCCACACAGAACCTTAGTTCTGGAGTGGTGCCCGGTGGGGCAGCTTTTGGTTCTAGCACCACCGGACTGGACCAGGGGCTACTGGAAGGTTCAATGACTCCTAGCTCCAGCATCTTGGTAACCTCACCGTGGATGCTAGCCTTCACCTTGTCTGACAGCCGGTAGGTCTTAGACTTCACTGGTGGGCTGTCTCCTGTGTCCACATCATGGGTACACAGGTTGGTCCTTCCCGGGACAAGGGAGAACAACGAGGAGTACTGCTCCAAGACCTGGCGGCAGTCCTCTCATTGCTCAGGAGTTAGGGATGGGGAGAGAATCACTCCCTCCACCGACCCATCCTTTTCCTGAGACGAAAAAAGATCAGGGAGAGGCGCGCTTTCCGCTTCCTCTGCACCGTCAGTCACCATCATCAAGATGACCTCGGGCCTCTCATGGTGGGGTTTGAGGCGGTTGGCATGCAGCACCCGTAGGGGCTGTCGAGGGGTCTTAAGATCCACCAGGTAGGTGGCCTTACCCTTCTTTTCCAACACCTCAAAGGGGCCAGTCCAGCGATCCTGGAGGGCACTTAGCTCTCCAGGCTCCATCACCCACACTTTCTGGCAGGCTCCAACTCCACAGGGTGAGCGTTGTAGTCATACCACTCTTTCATTACTGCTTGACTGGCTTCCAAGTTGTCAGAAGCTTGCTTCCACAACTTTGCCATTTGGCTCCGGAAGGCCAGCATGTAGCTCACCACATCCTGGGGAAGCTTTCTGGGAGACTTTTCCCATCCGTCCTTCACCAGGCTGAGAGGTCCACGCACAGGATGCCCATACAGAAGTTCGAAGGGGCTGAAGCCCACTCCTTTCTGTGGCACTTCCTGGTAGGAAAACAGCAAACAGGGTTGGAGGACGTCCCATTTCCTCCGCAGGCTCTCAGGCAGACTTCTTATCATGCCTTTTATGGTCTTGTTGAACCTTTCCACTAAACCATTGGTCTGTGGGTGATAAGGAGTGGTAAACCGGTAGGTAACTCCACACTCCTTCCACATAGCCCGCATGTACGCTGACATGAAGTTGGTCCCTCTGTCAGACACAACCTCCTTGGGGAAACCCACTCTGGTAAAGATCCCCATCAGGGCCCTAGCCACTACAGGTGCAGTGACAGTCCTCAGAGGAATGGCCTCTGGGTACCGTGTGGCGTGATCCACCAGAACCAGGATAAACCTGTGACCAGCTGTAGTCGGTGTATCCAATGGCCCCACAATGTCGATGCCCACCCTTTCAAAGGGGGTGCTAACGACAGGAAGTGGTTCCAGGGGAGCTTTCAGCTTCACCCCTGTCTTCCCACTGGCTTGGCAGGATACACATGTCCGGCAGTATGTGTCGGATGCCACTTTCATCTGAGGCCAGTAAAAGTGGGGGACAAGCCGGGCAAAGGTCTTGTCCTGTCCTAAGTGTCCTGCCAAGGGAATTTCATGAGCCAATTCCAAAAGAAAGGCTCGGTGGCATTGAGGGACTACCAAGGCCCGTGATGAACCGGGCAAAGGTACCTTTGGGTCACTGTAGAGGAGTCCATCCTCCCAGTAAATATGATAGTTCCCAGCAACGTTCCCTGCTGCCTGGGCTTCGGCCTGTCGCCTCAGTCCCTCAAGGGTAGGGCACTCCTTCTGGCCCTTACAAAACTCCTCCCTGGTAGGCCCTCCCTCCACATGCCACTCAGCAGGGATAGGTAGGTCCTCCAGGGAGTCTACTTCCCCCCCCCACGGACTCCTGGTCCACCACCGCAGGTGGCCGATCTGTCTCATGGGGCATGGAAGCCGAAGCAGGCTTCTCCTGTCTTCAGGTCTTTCCCTTTTTGGCAGCGGGCTGGGCCATTGTTCCAGGCTCCAGCCCAGGCGAACTCCCTCTTCGGGTAGTCGCAGACCTTGTGCTTGCACAGGCCCAGTCAGGTGTACCCAGCATCTCCGAATGAGTCCGGTATTCCACCTCCTTCCAAGCATTGTGCTCCATGTCATTTCCCAACAGACAATCGACTGGCACGGCAGGGCTTACGGCAACTCGAAGTGAACCTGCAACCCCTTCCCACTCAAAGGGAACCTCGGCCACAGGGTAGTGGCCCAATCTGCCGTCAGCCATCGCGGCGGGGTGGAGTACATGTGGAATCACCTGCTCTGGAGACACCAGTTGACTCCTTACCATAGTCATACTGGCTCCTGTGTCTCTCAGAGCCTCCCCTCTTTGGCCATTGATGGTGACCCATTGCCCATACTTTACAGTATTTGAGGGCACCTGGATCTTAGGAACCATCTCCCGATCTCCCAGGAACACTAAGGTGACACCCGCCCACTCACCCCCCTTATCTAAGGGCAACTCCTCCCCGAGCATTACACTAGCGACTCCCGGGGCTTTTCCTCCGGTGGGAGGGGGTGGTCTTTTTGGGCACTTGACATCTCTTTTATAATGTCCAACACCACCACACTCAAAGCAGTGGACAACCCTTGGCTGCTGGCTTTGGCCAGGATGAGGGTTTCGGGGCGGGTTAGCCTTAGGGGTGAATCCTGTTCCCTTTCCATGGAAACTGTTTTGGGGGCCTTTTGAGAACTCCCGCTTTTTATCTCCCCCCTCCTTCTTCTGGGGGGTGCCCTGTCCGGCCCTTTGGGAATCCCCTCCAGTCCCCTTTGAGGACACCCGGGTACTTGCCCAGATGTCCTCCTCCTCTGCAAGCTTCCGGGGGTTGGTCAGCTTGCTGTCCACCTGGTGTTGACGCAGCTAGGGAAAACATTTCTCGAGTAGGTGCTCCTTGAGTATACGGTCGAACAACCCCTCATAGTCTTCCACCTCGCTGCCCTGCACCCAGCCCTCTAATGCCTTCTTTGCGTAGTCCAAGAAATCCACCCAATTCTGTGTGCCTAATTTTTTACTACCCCTGAACTTCTGCCGATACTTCTCTGGGGTCAGTCCAAACTTTCTTATTAGCGCCACTTTCATGGTGGGGTAGTGGGTCTGCTCTCCCTGCTCTAGGGCCAAGAGTGCATCCCTTCCTGCAGGAGCCATGTATTTGTACAAACCCCCCCCCAGTGTTTTTCCAGGATCCCATGGGCTCTTAAGGAGTCCTCATAGGCAGCCAGCCACTTGGCGATGTCATCCCCTGTACCGTAGCTGGCGACTACATCCTTAGGTAGATAAGGTCTGGGTTCCCTGGTCAATTCCTTTGATTCGCTGCCACCATTTGGAGAACTGGAAGTCCCTGCCTGTAGGGCCTTGAGTTCCAACTCTCTGAGTTTCAACTCGTGAGCCATCCTCTGCTCCTCTTTCTCCTTTTCCAACTTGGCTAACTCCCACTAGCTGTCTTTTTTCCCTCCTATCAGCTAGTTTGGCTTCAGTTAAGCTTCTCGCTGAGACACTGCTGCCCTCCCTTGAAGATGTCCTAGGACCCGGTAGTAGGTTCCCCATCTCAGGTTGGAACAATCCATCGACCCCGATGACAGTGTCCCTGTCTGTCTCCTCCTCCTCCTTCCCATCTGGGTGGGCTGCCACCCACGCCCTCAAGCTGGTTTGAAGTTCCCCCTTCTTAGCACCACGCTTAAAGAACACTCCCATATTTTGACAGAATTCACGGAGTTGAGCCACATTATAGGTTTCTAACTCCTCCAGTGCGAATTCCATCGTGCCACGAAGAGTGCGGGACAGCCACTTAGAAAGAATAATTTCAGAGGGTAACTAGAAGCTTCCTCCACCCACCACCAGGAATAAATTTGGAAAAACAAAAATATAATTAGGGAGTCCGCAAGGAGAAAACTCCAGATGTAAGCCTATGGAGTACACTAGGTTACTATAGGGTGGACGCAAGCAGAGTTCCCATCCCACCGCTGGACACCAATTATGTTGGACCTGGGGTCTCCAAGTCACATAGGGTAGCTTGGCACAAAGTAGGTAGGCTTATCCCAAAGGTACATGTGTGGAGCTTGCGTCTCACCCACTCAGTAACTCAGTGTCCATCCATCCAAAAATGACATTACACCATAATTTTTATAAAAGTAGAAAAGCTTTATCTTTCCTTAAGTTAGTTTTGTAGTTGCACACAATTGTTCAAATCAATATCTGGACTGTTTTCCTATAATACCTGCACTTGTAATAATTTGTGAAGGCATAGGTACACAGTTTAAGAACAATTCCTCCTTTTACTTTTTAGTTTGACATCACGGATATTCCTTATAAATTCATTACATTTCCTATTAGTAAGTAGCCCGGGGGTTTCTTTTGCACCCTGGTATCTGGATGGAAAATTCAAGCAGCTAACGGCCTATAAGGCTAGCTGCAAATCAACATAAAACATCCAATTCTTACATTACATTCAGTTCACATTGGTCGTTAACAATATAGTTCCGGTTCCCCCTGTAAAACAGACTTGGGTCAATTGATATGGTTTACCCACTTTATGAGGGCAGTTCATTGAGTTTACACAATCCCTAAAAAAGGGGGGGAACTGTACATCCAAGATTTCTAGCCTCTCATTTAAAACAGTACACTCTTCTTTTCCCTTTGTTTATCCTTCCAATTCTAGCCTCAGATTAGCCCCCAAGTCCAGCTTGTGTGGCACCTGAGCTATTGAATCCACCCCAGTCACTTGGTCCGGTAACTTAGTGCAGTTGATTTACCTCCCGGGACTCTGCTCACACGTTTCCTTATTCTGCTAAATGGCCCGAATACTTCAGGTTCTTACAGGGCCTTCGATGACTGCCCGGCCTCCCGCTTCCCCACTTACTTGACACTCGGTGGGGGCTCAGAGGGTCCGGGGGCCTTTGATGGATGAGGGATATGGAACCCCACCTTACACTGCCTTTCTCGGCAAAGAAGGGCACTCAGCGGCTGGCTCACGGAGAAGGGGGGAAATCCCCGCCTACCCCGGCTGGTTCTACCTCATCCAGCCGGGCTGACTCACTCACGGGACTTGCGCGGTAGATAGACGCCACCGCGCCTCTGTCAAGCGACTCCTCCCAGGCTGCTCACTCGCTGGAATGCTTCCTTGTAGGCCCGCGCTTCCGGGCCTGCGCAAATGACAGACACTGCCGCCTCTCGCAACCGGCAAGACACTTCAGGCCGCTTCCTCTCTGACACACCTTCCTCAAGCACCGCGCCACTGGGCCTGCGCGGAAGATAGACGCCGCCCTCCTCCTCCCGCTCAGTTACAGCTCCAACGGCGCCACCACACCAACACTCGGGATTCCGCGTCCCTGAAAGGGGGGGCAAGCAGCTTCTGAACTGTGTGCACTGTCGCAGGTGAGGTGGCTGCCTTCAGCAGATGCCGGTCTTGAAATGACGATGGGGGTGGTAAGAGAGAAGGGCCCAGAGACTTGCTGTTCCGTTCTTCTAGGAACCCCACAGAGATGCTAATCGGCACTTCTCACGGGTGGCTGAATGAGACAGGGCCGTTAGCTCTACACCGACCCCGGCAGTCACCAGATAGGGGTCAGTTCCTCTACTCTGAGGATAATTGAGCCGAAATTCAATTCAGGGGGCCTAAGCAGGGTCAGATCTAAGGCCAAGGCGATAACTGAGAATAGAGAGCGCTTCCCCGAGGGTGAAGTCGATCCTCTCAGTGTTCCACCACTCTGGTGTCCTAGCCTGTACTCCAGCCAGCTCTCCCAGATCGTTCTAAAATGGCCGTCCTTACCTGGCCTTTTTATATGCTGGCCTCAGACTTCCAGAACCAGCTAGAAGGTTCTAGGGCAGCCCCATGTTAACCTATGGGCCCCCTATTCTTGAGTGACCGTTATGGCAGTTGCTGGCCACCATTTTGTGGGTCTTGTAAATTTTGTCAAAAAGGCACCTAGGCCTCAGGAAAAAGACTATGAGGGCAAAGAGCGCCTAACCCCTAAGTCAACATCTAAAAATTCCAGTGGACATAAAAAATAAAAAGATTGAGGGCAAGAAGGGGACAAAAATAAATAATAAAAGGAGTGACCACCCAAAGGCCTACAGGTCTAACAGACTCCAATCCAGTCATGGCCTGGTTCACCAACCTCTGGAAGGTGGCAGGTGCATTCTTTAACCCAAAAGGCATTACAGTAAACTGATAGTGTCCATCGGGGTGGAGAATGCTGTTTTCTCTTTGGCTCCTGGGGCCATGCCATTCTGCCAGTACCCTGCAGTTAAGTCAAAGGTACTGAGGAATTTGGCTGCCCCTAACTTGTCTATTAACTCATCTGCTCTTGGAATGGGGTGAGCATCTGTCTTGGCGACAGAGTTGAGTCCTCTATAGTCCACACAGAACCTCATCTCTCTCTTTCCACCCTGTTGATGAGGCTTGGGGACCAGGACCACTGGGCTAGCCCACGGGCTCAAAGAGGGTTCAATCACCCCTAGCTCCAGCATCTTGCTGACTTCAGCTTTGATGTTTTACTTGACTTGGTCTGGTTGTCGATAGATTTTGTTTTTTACAGGGTTACTGTCACCAGTGTCCACATCATGGGTACGCCAGCTGGTCAGACCAGGGGTCAAGGAAAATAGACTATCAAACTGTTGCAAGACTTGCTTGCAGTCAGTCTGCTGTTGGGTAGAGAGGGTGTCTGAAAAGACCACTCCATCCACTGACCCATCTTTTGGGATGTAAGAGAGGAGATCAGGGAGAGGTTCACTCTCTGCTTCCAATTCCTCATCAGTCACCATCAGCATGGTGAGGTCAGCCCTGCCATTGTAGAGTTTAAGGCGGTTCACATGGATAACCCTTTTGGGTGTCCTGCTGGTGCCCAGGTCCACTAAGTAAGTTACCTCACTCTTTTTCTCCGGGAGAGCCCTTGGTGCCACTGGCTCCAAAACCCACACCTGTTGCCTAGGTTGAAATTCAATTGATCAAAGAGGCAGTGTTCCCTGGGTTATGTTTTTTCTATTCAAATTCCTATCTACAATCCCATCATTCAGTCCTGGCTAGTTTCTTGTGCCACAGTCAGTCTTACTCCCCCAAAGCCGCCCTTATACACGTTAGTAGAACCACAAAGGCAAAATCAAATTAAGGAACAGATGTCCACAGAGTTTATTAAAAATATATATTTTTTAAAAAAGGTTTTTGATTCAAAACACATCAGTTCATTGGCATTAGTAAGATCTTCTTAATACAGTGCCTAATGCTTCTCAACAATTCGTCATATACATTTTATCACAAACACATTTATGTTAAAACATTTAATAAAAAGGTTATATTTATCCCAGCAAGGTTGTCAACGCGTTTCGGTGGATTCGGCAATGAGCCCCACCTTCTTCAGGACAATTTATTAAAAACACTTTAATCTGTAGATATAAAGAAACCAAAGTCAAAAATACATCCAAAGTTACAGTTTCCATTTACATAGCATCTCTTAACACCTTACATTTTAATAATCATTACTAATGCTATTTGTGGTCCTACTATCGACATGCCCGTCTTAAGATCTGTCAATTACACATCCTTTTACTCAATTATCAAATGAATTGCTCAGAGGAGTTTCCTTTCACATCCACAGATTCATTCCATCATCCTTTCTATCTCGAAGTTTGTTTAAAGCTGCATACCTTTATTTATTCTGTTCTCTATTCTGTTATTAATTCAGGTTACATCTGTTATTAATTTTTAGGTGCTGGTTATAGTCAATCCCAGTCTGTGGTTCTACTAACGTGTATAAGGCGGCTTTGGAGGAGTAAGACTGACTGTGGCACAAGAAACTAGCCAGGACTGAATGATGTGATTGTAGATAGGAATTTGAATAGAAAAAACATAACCCAGGGAACACTGCCTCTTTGATCGTATTTTACCCAGTTCCTGTGGGTCCAAAGGGTACTCTCTCTCCTTTTAAGTCTTAGGTTGAAATTCAACCATGGCAGCCTTTTGGCCATACCAGTGCTTCTGAAGCTCCTGGCTGGCCTCAAGATTGTCGGATGCCTTTTCCATATACTCAGCCATTCTGGACCTTAGGCCAAGCACATAGTCCACAATGTCTTGCTTGGGTTCTTGGAGAGGCCTCTCCAAACCCTCTTTCACAAGACAAAGTGGTCCCCTTACAGGATGACCAAACAGAAGTTCAAAGGGTGAAAACCCCACTCATTTCTGTGGCACTTCCCTATAAGCGAAAAGCAGGCATGGCAACAGGACATCCCATCTCCTTTTGAGTTTTTCAGGGAGTCCCATGATCATACCTTTCAATGTCTTGTTGAATCTTTCAACAAGACCATTGGTTTGTGGGTGGTATGGGGTAGTAAACTTGTACTGCACAGCACACTTCTTCCACGTGTGTTTCAGGTAAGCAGATATGAAGTTAGAACCTCTCTCTGAAACCACCTTCTTAGGAAACCCTACCCTGGTAAAGACACCCAGGAGGGCCTTGGCTACTGCAGGAGCTGTAGTAACCCTAAGGGGAATTGCTTCAGGGTACCACTACTACTAGAACGAATTTGTTCCCTGAGACTGTGGGAGGTTCAAGTGGACCCACAATGTCCACACCAACCCTTTCAAAGGGTACCCCCACCACAGGCAGTGGTATCAGGGGGGTCTTTGGGTGGCCACCTGTCTTGCCACTGGCCTGATAGGTAACACAGGTGCTCACAAACTCCTTCACCTTTTGGTGCATATGGGGCCAGTAGAAGTGGCTAACTAGCCTTTCCCAAGTTTTGTTCTGCCCCAGAATTCCAGCTAGAGGGATGTCATGAGCTAAAGTTAGGATGAACTCCCTGTACTTCTGTGGCACTACCTCCCTCCTGGTAGCTCCAGGATTGGGGTTTCTTGCCTTAGCATACAGTAATCCCTCTTCCCAATAAGCTCTGTGGGTACCACTGACATCTCCCTGTGCTTCTGAAACAGCTTGCTGCCTCAGGCTTTCATGAGTGGGGCAGTCTCGCTGACCATGGCACAGCTCTTCACTAGTGGGTCCCCCAGGAGTCCAACCTGGTAAGGCTCAAGCTCCATGGGCTCAGTTTCCTCTAGGGTTTCCAAGTCCTTTCCCTGAGGAGAGGTGTCCTGAGAGGCTTGATGTGTAGAAGCTGGTCCCCCAGTCTTCTTGCTTTTTCTCTTGTTTGGTTGGGCCATACTTTCAGGCTCCAACCCTACTTGTTCACCCTTCTTTTTGCTCTGTGCTCTGGTTTGCACACACACCATTCTAGGGATACCCAGCATGGCTGCATGGGTTATTTGCTCAACCTCAGCCCAGGCTGAGGTTTCCAGGTCATTTCCAAGCAGACAGTCAGCTGGCAATTGTGGAGAGACCACTACCAGTTTCAGGCCAGTAACCTCTCCCCAACCTAATGTCACCATAGCCATAAGGCGTTGGGTGGTAATGCTGTCAGCATTTGTGACTGGGTAAGTTTTCCCAATCAAGTATTGCTCTGGGGAAACCAGCGTTTCCTTCACCATAGTGATACTGGCACCTGTATCACCATAGCCATATGATGTTGGGTGGTAATGCTGTCATGTCAGCATTGGTGCCTGGGTACGTTTTCCCAATCAAGTATTGCTCTGCGGAAACCAGCATTTCCTTCCCCATAGTGATACTGGCATCTGTATCCATCAGGGATTCTACTCTAGTTCCATTAATGAAGGGGTATTGCAAATACTTTGTACAGTTGGGTGGCCAACCAGCTACAGTGGCAAACTCCATTTCCCCCAAGGAGACAAGACTAGCTTGAGTGTATCCCCAGATTTGCTCTGGGCACTCCTCTGTTCCCATCTGTAGACTTACTGTCCCTGGAGTAGCTGTACTGGGTGCCTTAGGGGCTTTATTGTAGGGGCAGTTTTTGTCTACAGTTAAATGTCCCAACTTTTTACAGTTGTTACAATAGGCCTTGTTAGGATCAAAGTTCTACCCCCTATAGGGCTGAGGCACATAGGGAGTAGTTTGGGACCCACCCACCTGTACAGGTTTTTGGGGCCCTTTGGAAGACTCAGACTTTTTATCTTGGGGATTCTCACCACCTTTCCCCTGGGGAGGTTTTGTAACTACCTTCTTTTGGTCACCCCCAGTGGCTGTCCTTGTCACCCTAGTCTTGACCCAATGGTCTGCCTTCTTTCCCAATTCTTGGGGAGAAATTAGACCTAGGTATACCAAATGCTGATGCAACTTTTCATGTGTGTAATTACTCAAAATGTGTTCCTTCATGCACAAATTATAAAGTCCAGTAAAATCATGCACATTGTATCCAGTTAACCAACCATCCAGTGTCTTTACTGAGTAGTCTACTAAATCTATCCAGGATTGGGTCTGGGTGTTGTGAGCTCCCCTGAACCTAATTTTGTACTCCTCCGTAGTGAGTCCAAATCCCTCAATCAGAGTTTTCTTCATGAGGCCATAAGACCCTGCCTCTGGCCCAGAGAGGGTCAGAAGCCTGTCTCTGCAGTTACCATAGAACAGTTCCCACAGGAGGACCCCCAGAGAGGTGTCTTTAGCCTTCTGATATCACAAGCCCTCTCAAAGGCTGTGAACCACTTGGTGATATCATCATCTTCCTCAAATTTAGGGACAACCCCTTTTGGGATTTTAGGATCATAAGATTGCTCTTTATCCTTATTATTGGTATTGCTGCCACCAGAGATGGGGCTAAGCCCATCTCTTTCCTTTCTTTTTCCAGAGCCAGGAGTCTGGACTCTAGGTCTAATCTCTTGGCCAACTTTGCTAAGAAGTTGTTCTCTTCATTGGGGCTCTCCCCAATGTGTTCTCCGGGGCCTAGTCCACCTGTGTGGTTCCCAGGCTCCCAGAAGCTAACTCTTGGAGGTAAGGGTACGGGGGCCCTTACTTCCCTTGAGATGGTGGGGGGATTACTGTCATCCTCGTCCTCCACCTCCTCTGACTGGGTGTCACCCTGTTCAGAGAGGTGGCCTTTTGCATACCCAGGAGCTCCTGGAACCCTTGTGTAGTTGGATGCAGGCCCATGACTATATTTTTTTTTGCTCCGACCTTTCTGTGGGCTTAAAGACTCCTCGCGGCCCCCGCTGGCGCGGGAGCCGCTCGTGAATTGAAACACAGTGTGGACTTTGTCTTTGGCCGTATCTGGGGCACTTTGCTCAGCGGAGCCCTTTGTGGAGCCTTTCCTGTGACCTGGGAGTACACCAGCTCGGTCACCATCGTTGTTTTGTTGCTGGGGGAGAGCCTTAATCGTCACCTGCCTAGGGAGCGGGACTGCGAGGACCAGAAGTGCTTGCGCCGTCCACCGCGCGCACCTGGTTCCTCTTCCCGCACCCTCCTCCCTCCGACCTTTCTGTGGGCTTAAAGACTCCTCGCGGCCCCCGCTGGCGCGGGTGCCGCTCGTGAATTGAAACACAGTGTGGACTTTGTCTTTGGCCGTATCTGGGGCACTTTGCTCAGCGGAGCCCTTTGTGGAGCCTTTCCTGTGACCTGTGAGTACACCAGCTCGGTCACCATCGTTGTTTTGTTGCTGGGGGAGAGCCTTAATCGTCACCTGCCTAGGGAGCGGGACTGCGAGGACCAGAAGTGCTTGCGCCGTCCACCGCGCGCACCTGGTTCCTCTTCCCGCCCCCTCCTCTCCTCCTCCATCTTAACTCCGCCCCGAACGCGAACGCGGGACGCGCGCGGACGAAGAAGCGGGCGAAGACCGGGCTAAGAGCGGGCCGTTTGAGGCCGTTCGGGGACAAAGAGGACTGGCCTGGCCCACCCCCCTTGGTTCGTGTTTGCTGGCTTGCCTACTGCAATCATTAAGCACATTGTTGGTACTGTGATTCATACTTATTATGAGCACACGGGGTAGTCGCAGTAAAACTGCCATGGGGCTGAGTAAGCCCAGCGGGACATTGGATGATTTTATTGTGAAGACTAACTTGGCAATTGACGTTGAAATCACTAAAATGCAGAAGAGGGTGTCATTAGAGCTTGACGCTGCACGTAGGCTTTCACAGACCTTTGCCCATTCCAAAAAATCTTCTCTGGGGAAAATTGCGTCTGCTGTATCACCACAACATGCTTCTTGCCCACCCTCACTGTTAATTCATGCTGATGTTCACCATGTTCCCCTTTCTCTTCCACCAGAGCCTATACCCATTCCAACTGCTGTGCCCCTTAAAACTCCCGAGGGAATCGTGCCCATTGGGCCTGGGACTGCCATTATTCTGCCATTATTTTGCCTGACAAATCCGACCCTCCTCCCCCCGCAGCGAAAAATAAAAATAAAGATGGGCCAACTCTAAAAAAGAAAAGCAACGCGAGGTCTGCCTACGCTCGCAAGAAAGCCAAAATCGCAAGGTTGCAGTTCTTTAATAATAGGCGAACACTACCCACCACGGGGGAGATCATAGAAGCTCCAAATTTGGATAGCCACCTAATAGGGGGGGGAAATGAATACAGCAATCTTAACGTAGTCCCTGACCCTACTTTAGGGCCTTTTTCCACACATGACGAGAAACCTACAGAGGGAGGGCAAAGTGAGCCAGGGAGGGACAGAGACAATGGGAGTGATGACGAAGATTTTCTTAAAACAGTTTGGGTCACATTAAAACAGTTACTGTCGCCTTTGGAACTCAGACTGTCACGTATTGAGAACAATCTTTTAGAGATGGATAAGACCTTAGTCTCCCTGGCCACTTTTAGCCTAAAGCAACTGGAAGCAAGTTTTCCTCGTATTGCTGAAGGTACTCCCCAGGATGGTGATGATGGTATCCATCCGGCTCCAGTGACTGACGTTAGTCCCCCTGCCCCTGCAATGGTGCCCCCTGTCTTGCCTCCACCCTTACCTAAACCTACCCCAATACCCAAACCCCGGTCTAAGCCTAATGTTCTAGATCCCTTCATACCAAAACTCTCAATACCAGTGACAAAAGGCCCTGAGGACGTGACTTTACCCAAACCAGTCCCTAAGGTTGCCCACAAGCCCAATAAGATTAACATGCCTCCTACTGCATGTATAGCCAATCAGTACCATGGTCGCCAGAACGTTCATGGGGGTTATATTGATCTCCCTCCTGACGCCGGACCCTATGTCGTTGTACTGGCTGGTGTACCAGCACTTGACCCACATTCCATGGAGACCCAGTGGTCCCTAAAGAATAAGGTGATTCACTGGCTTAATGTCAATAGGCAGCTTCCTAACGCTCTTAGGAGTAGGGTTCTAATGGTTAGGAGAGTGCCATGGGTGGGTCCTACACATAAATCCATCCCTGGCGACTGCATAGTGGTTTCATTTGCAGACCCCCACACAGCCCAATATATCAGTTCATGGGGTTCAGGTGATACTGACCAATCCATTGTCATCAGACCCCTTACTTTTTTCTATCCTCCAAAACAGATTGTCGAGCCACCTGGGGCTTGGTCAATAGTTCACAATCGCAGATGGAAAGGACACGGGGATGGTTGGCAACCCATTAACAACTGGTGGGAAGGAGCGCCCACTAGGAATAGGTTTGAGTGTCTGGATCAGGTGGATTGACTGGGAATGAGTGTTGCTCCAATCCTTACCAATGCCCATAATCCCCCAATGGAGACTGACTCGAGTGAAAAATCAATGCCTAGATCCCAAGTTCCAAGTCACATTGGGCTAGACTTAAACCCCCCTGAACAGCACGATCTCACTGCCCAGGTTACACGACAGGTAGAGCCTGCACACTCGCAAGATCTGAAAGGCACAAAGGGGAATGGAGGGCCTCATCCCCAGGGATATAGAAACCCAATGCACTCTCTTCTTTCCTGGAACGTAGCAGGCCTTGGTAGTAAGATCACCCATAAACCTTGGCTGGAGATTGTGCAGAAGTATGGCATCCTGTGTCTTCAAGAAACTTGGCTTACAGAGGAAGCCCACATGTTGGGCTATCGAACCTTTCACTCTCCTGCTGTGCCATCAGCCCAGGGTCATAACAAAGGGGGCTTGTGCACATACATCTCGAATGTAGGGGATGTAAAAGTTTGTAATTTCCACTCCAGTCAGTATTTCCAAATTATATCATTTAAATGGGGCACTTCGCAAAGGGTGGTTCTTGTGAATTTCTATAATAACTTGCCAATTAGTGAAGTGGAATCAAATATGAACATTATGATGCATCATATCCACAAACTGAGAGAACAAGGTACAGGGGATCATATAATGTTGTGGGTGGGTGACTTCAATTGTACCATCTGCCCGTCTTGTGAGCTAGGTTTGTGCGGCCTGTCAGATCTCGGGGAGGATGGTCCCTTGCATTTCTCCCACACCAACATGGGGTCTCTCCTTAACAACGTTATATTTACCTTTGACCTCACTTTTATCAACCAGGCAAGCTCCCCCCCGGTTCCCTTTGCCCCAACGTATAATGGAAGAGGTTGTAAAACCACAATTGATTTTGCGTTGATATCACCAACTCATCCTGATTTTATAACCTACTGGGAAATTGGGGATGACCCTATGAGCGATCATTACCCCATCACCTTCGGGGTAAAACTGCTGGGGGACAAACCAAATGAACCTAGCAGGGTTTCATACCCATATGAGGTTACCCTAACTAAGACTAACGGGTATGTAATTAAATGGGAGAAAATGAACCCAACATCCTTCTTTCAAAACCTCCTATCCTCTTGTTCCACGGACATTCTTGCCTGCTTAGAGGAAGATACTGATCCAAAGAGCATTATGGCTGCATTTTCTAACATACAGCGTCACATAAAAAATGCACTTACTAGGAACTATAAGGATAATGGGAGGCATACCCGTGGGTGGTTTGACTCTAGATGTACATCTACATTGAAAAATTTAAAGAAAGCTCTGTCCGCTGATCCAAAAAATAGGGTCCAAATCCGTCAGGCGAGACAAGAATATAAGCTGGCTATCAAACAGCGGAGGGCGACACTGAAGAAGGAGGCCTGGGAAGCTTTGGGGGAAGCCGCTAGGAACAAGGATAGCAATGCCTTTTGGAAAGTTATAAGATCTGTCTATAATTTAAGAGATAGAGATAACTCCGTGGAAGTAGCTATATCGGGTGAGCTCTGGGCAGAACACTACGGTAACCTTTATTCTAATAATACCCAGGGGAATGCCCCGAACCCATGTAGGGCGATTTCACCTGCAGATAGTATAACACAGGATAATCAGCTAACTGTCTCCCCAGCATCCCCTTACCCGATTGAACTGGTATTTACTACCTTAGAAGTTGAAGATGCCCTTAGGGAAAGTGCCTCAGGCAAAGCCCCCGGCCCTGACTACACCCCAGTGGATGTTTATAAATCAGAGCCGCATTTTTGGGTTCCTTTGCTTACAAATGTATTGAATATGGGAAATAAATGCGGGTTCATTACCACCTGGTCGGACGCGATTGTGGTCCCCATATTTAAAAAAGGGAATAGGGACGACCCTGCTTGTTACCGTCCAATATCGCTATTGGACGGACTTATGAAAGTCACAGGAAGGATACTTCTCAAGAAAATACAACACTGGGAAGAAGAGAAAAAGGTCATTTCGGAGTTCCAATATGGGTTCCGGAAGGGACTAGGGACACTTGAGCAATGTCTAAATTTGTCCCTATTAGTCTCTAAGTACACGCAGGCTAAAAAAGGGGACCTATTTGTAACCTTTGTCGACCTCAGCTCCGCATTCGACTGCGTGGACCACGCGCTGCTCTGGTCGACGTTGGAGGACATTGGGGTGGATTCAACTATTCTCACATTCATTAAGGAATTATACAGAGACGCAGGGGCTAGAGTAAGGTTTGGGACTCAGGGGGAATGTTCACAAAAATTTGCCATAAATAGAGGAGTGAGGCAAGGCTGCATACTTGCGCCCTTGCTTTTTACATTTTATATAAATTCTATTGCTGAGAGTTTATTAACTCTGTCAAGCGATTATCCGGCTGTCAATGGTAGGCCCGTACCCATTCTTTTATATGCCGACGACGCGGCAATCATGTCAAGGACAAAAGTAGGCTTGCAGAGAGCAGTAAACGAATTCTCATCTTATATGGGTAAAAGAAACTTGAAGGTGAACATTTCGAAAACTTTTTCCATGTCCTGCTCCCAAAAGACCAATAGACCCCCATGCTCAATATTTCTGGACCAGCAAAAGATTGCCATAACAGACACATTTTGCTACCTGGGCATTGTGTTTGATAGGTGGGGAAGGTGGAAACATGCAGTGTCAGCCAGGAAACTCGCTTTCAGTCGTGCCATAGGTGCTCTACGAACCTTTGCAGGCAAAATTGGGGGTAAACCCATTCGAGAAATGATACAGATCTACCGGGCAAAGTGCATAGCCACGGCTATATATGGCGCAGGTCTCTGGGGCTTTGAGAATGTGTCCTCTTTACAAACTTGTGAGAACATTTTCATTTGTCACCTACTGGGCGTGTCAAAAACTACGTCGACTTTTATGACTCACATTGAGACTGGTGTTAAATACCTTAGCGACATCATAAAAATATCACCCTGTTTGCTTTGGCACAAGATTTGGACTAACGAGGAGTGTAAATTGAATAGAAACCTCATTAAAGACTGCATGGTTCTGGATGGTGCAGCAAAAGTCAAATGGCTGCGACATGTACAAACGATGTTCTCTAACATTGGACACCCTGAATTTTACGATGACCCAGAGACTTTACAAAGCATGACTAGGCTGGCCCTTAAAAAATCACTAATTACACATCTGGAAAGTGCAAGATGGGACATAGAGAAACTTAAAGGTACAATCCTAAGTTATCAGCAAATTACCCCTACTGAAGGCTTACAATCTTATCTTGGGATCGAAATAGCACCCTATCCTCGCATGCTCCTGACTAGGCTGCGCCTAGGGATTTTCTTCCGCATGGTCACTCTACCGAAACAGAATGATTGGACCTCGCTGAAATTAATATGTCCATGTGACGACCATTCAACACAAAGCAATATTCACATCATGTTCTTTTGTAATCTGTATACTAGCCCCAGGAAACTATTCCTTCTACCCCTACTTAAGCGCTGGGGGACAAGAACATGTAAACCTGCATATTTGAAATTATTGCTCTTAGAAGATGCGGATGTTATCTTTGCTGTTTCTTGCTTTTTGAAGTCAGTGATGAAATTTAGAAATTCAATGTGTTAAGTAGTACACGTCAATATTGACCAGTGGAATACGAGGCCCTTTGTCCAATGATTGCTTGTACATTTTAAGTGAGTTTTTAAAAAAAAAATTGTCTTTTAATTCTTGTGCATAAATTGTACTTGTACGCTTTTATGATTTTCTTGATAAAATCGAATAAAGCTTATTTTTGATTTGATTTGATTTGATTTTTTGACTATATTTTAAAGTTTACACAGGGACCTCAATTCCTTGAAATTCAAGTGCAAGTAAGGTGTGAGGTAGAGTTCCTCAACCAGGTCCATGCTATCTCCACTAATAGCTGGATTCTGTTGAGACATTCTAACCTGACAGTTCTTACCCTATACCCTAACTATAGTGACTTTTATTTTTCTAAAATTCTAATGGGACTTAAGCAAGGCCCTACCAGACTTTTAACATTTTGGAAAAAAACTATTTCAGAATTCTAAAGGCAATTTATGAGTTCTGTCATGTGATCAGATGGTAACCAAGTAGTCCAACAAATGCAAGTTTGTATCCCACCGCTGATCCACCAATGTGAGAAAGTGGCTCTATATATACTGGGCCAAAGATCAGGTCCAGTGTGTTTAGAGTCCACAAACCCCAGAGGTATAACAGAGGTTAAAGCCAGGTGTGACCTTACTCTCTAAAGTTGTAGCTTGATCGAGCAGTAAGGCAGTACCAGAGGACAGTGTAAAGCATTTGTTGTACACACTCAGTCAGCAAAAGGTTTCACACACTCAAAGACTGAACTCTAGGCCAATTGTTTCTATATCAAAGATATAATTGTTTTATTTTTAGAACCAACAGGTATCAAAATATACTGTTCTCAATATGAGAGGTCTCAGATGAGTACTTTTTGCAGAAAAGCAATAAACCGTGTAAACACAATAGGTACAGGGGTTGCAGTAGGTAACACAATTCTAAACACAATTTAGCATTGAGCTCAATGGGTTTTTCTATATAAATACAGCTGAATACTTTGAAGATTACTCTGGTAGTTCCAGGACTGGATTCTAGATTCAATCCTGGGATCTAAGCTGAAAACAGTTTAGTAAAAACATTTCAGTTATTGCAGTGATTTTTAAGGAAGAAAAAGCTGTTTTAAAAGTTCACACATCGAAAGTTTTCAATGAAAATCTGTCAATGTTATCCAATGGGAGAAAATTCAGGTTGCAGTTAAAGTACGATCTTGTTATTTTTGTATTTCAGTACTGGACTCCTAGGTCCAGCACGGGGGTCTAAACCTAAAACAGGTAAGTAATTAGGTTTCAGTATTTGGTATGATTTTTAAAGAATATTTAAAGTTTTCAAAAGTAGACAGAAGAACTTTCACAGAAAAGCACACAATGGATTCCTATGGAGAAAATTCAAGTTACTAATAAACCCGGCTAGGATTACTTTTACGGTTCAGTACTGCCCTACAAGATGCAGTACTGGCTTCTCTCCTGATCACAGGTGAGTATTTCAGAATTCGGTTGATTTTATGAGGAATATTTTAAGTTTTCAAAACTTCACACTTAAAAGATTTTTCGAGTCAAACCAGTCAATGTTATCCAACGGCAGTAAGTGAGTTATCGGTTTCCAGGTGATTACTCGACTGGTGAAGTTAGGGTTCTGGGCATAGACTTAGGGGTCCGCTAGGGTCAGGTAGGTACAGTTGGTTCACCCTCAGCAGCACAGGGGCAGCATGGTGCAGAGGTAGTTAGGCCCAATGTTATCCAATGAGGGGTAGGGGGCCTCCGGTAGGTGGCTGCTGGCTAGCAGGCCACGCGGCTGTGGGAGCTGGACTCCTGGTCACTTGCTCGGGGCAAAGGGGGAAGTAGGATAGGACAAAGGTTGCACAACCAAAGGTACTCTGGCGGCTGGGTGCAGGGTGCTTTTGAACCGTCGGGCGCTCAATGTTATTCAATGGGAAAAGTAAAAAGGAAACAAAGGCTGCAGACTCGGAGGCGGTGATTCTTCAGGTGCGACCACCACTTCGAGAGGTAAGTTGGGATCTTGGAGAAGAGGTAGGTACCCCAAAGGTAGGCACAGGGGGCTGCAGGGAGCCGGGTGCAGGGGTGTCTTTAGGTGTCGGGAATCGTATCCTCGGCTGGTCGCGGTTGTGGGGGTCTCTGGTTCTTGAGGCTGCAGGTGTCGTCTGGTTCGTCGAGGAGGGTCTTTGGGCACTGGACTTCGGGTCCCAGTCGCCGGATGGACGTCCTCGTTGTCTTGAATCACTTGGGCACGAGCCGGGCTCGGCGAGTGCAAAGTGGGCAGGACTTTAACTTTCTGGCTGGCTTGTTGAAGCAGAGCCTCTGCTTATGGGAGTCCCAGTCTTTAAGAGGGTCAAGGTAGGCAGGTCCTCCGGGTGTCCCAAGGTTGCTGTCCGCAGTAGTCGCCGGGATTAAGCAGAAGCAGGTTCCAGGATCGACAGGCCGGTAGGGCTGGGGCCAAGTCAGTGGGTGCCTGTTGTTAGCAGCTGCACGGCGGGTCTTCTTTTTCTTGATCTTCTTTCTTCTTTTCTTATCGGGATCTGAGGAAGGAAAGTTCAGGGAGCCCCTAAATACTGAATTTAGGGGCGTTACAGGTAGGGTAAGGCCAGGGACCAATAGGTCCCTGTCCTGGGGTGGGTACACCCCCTAGCCTGCTCCTCTCCAGTGGGAGGGGGGCAGGAACCTAGCTGGTATTGGGCAGGGCTCCCCATCTTCAAGATGGCCGGAGCCCGGGGTTGTGCTTCACCTCAACTCCCCACCTGAGGGGTGGGGTTGGCACAGGCTGGCACACCCCCCTTCCTGACGTAGGGTTTCCCGCCAGTCTTCCCGCCAGAGTGGGGGTCAGAACTAGTGGGGACCAGTTGCTGGGTACAGCAAATGGTCTGGAGAACCTCACAGAGGCGGCATGCCTTTGAAGCTTCCCCCTGCCCATCCTGGGGGAGGAGACCTAGCACCTTGCCCAGGATGTGCTTTGTTGCAGGCCCAGGAGAGTGGGGGGCTCTCCACCCATGGGGTCCAGCAACATGTCTGCTGTGTGGCAGCCGAGGCAGCCTCTCAGTCCAGACGTGGATTATAGGTTTAGGTTTCAGGGGGTATCTCTAAGATGCCCTCTGGTGCATTTTACATTCAACCTCACACTGGCATCAGTTTGGGTTTAATGTGCTGGCAGTTTGATACCAAACTTCTCAGTCTTCAGTGAAGCCATCATGGTGCTGTGGAGTTCGTAAAGACAACCTCCCAGCACCATATACTCTTAAATGGCAGCACTGCACTTACAGTGCCCAGGAATGGCCCTGTAGGGGTACAGGGCTCTTGCACCTGTGCCCACACCTCTGGCATAGGGCACCCAGCTAGATGGGTAACTGATGTATGCCAGGGCAGTGGAGTTTGTGGGCATGGCACACAGGGATGTGGGCCGTGTCGACTATCTGTTTAGTCCTGTACTTAGGCACTCAGCCTGCAAAGGCATTGTGTGGGTGTCAGGGTACAGGGCCCCTAAGGGTGGCACAATCAGTGCTGCAGCCCTTAGGGGTCTTCTCTGGCCACCATGCCCTGAGTACCTAGGGTACCATTACTAGGGGCTGATAGGTGCCCAGAGATGCCAATTGGGTTTTGTTTCAATACAGCTTTAGGGAAGGAACGCTGACCCTGGGTACCTGGTTGGCAGGAGGGGGAACATCGTTTACGACGCGGTTTTTACACCGCAGTGCCTTTACCCCGCAGCTATTACCCCGCAGCTATTACAACGCAAGTCGTTACTACGACTTGCGCTGGATGGCGCTGTGGGATAAGGAATCTTGCAATTTTATATTCCAACACCTTCCCTACCTTCCCTACTGTTACGGGGACTGGTGTTGGAATATAAAATTATAAGATTCCTAAATCCACGCCCTCCAACGCAAGTCGTTGTAACGACTTGCGTTGTAAGACTTGCGTGGTAAAGGCATGCGTTGTTACAACATGCGTTGTAACAACGTACATCCTGGCAGGAGCCCAGGGCACACTCAGTCAAAGCACATCAGCAGTTCAGCAAAAAGTGCGGGCATACCAATGCAAGAAAGATGGCACTTTCTCACATGCATGTCACAGATAATAAAGTAAATATTGAGCGCTCTGGCCACTGCGCTTTTCAGTCAAAACAGGCAGTATTAAAGGAGTCTCTCAGAAGAAAAATTGGAGGCCCAGAGCATTAAGTGAGGTTGGTTCTACCAGGTCCAAGAGCCGACAGTAATTATAAATCGACTTTCATATTGGTCACACAATTTGAGACCAGTTTACTGGTCATGTGCATTACAGCTAGGTGGAGTAGATTATTCAAGTTTCTAGACCAACACCCAAGACATATTGTTTTGGGTCAAGGACAAGAAGTTATCATTTTTATTTGTCCTTGGGACAAGTAGGCTCAACCCGCTGCAGCACAAACCCTTTGGCTGCCAGATTACAGTACCACCTGTTGGATCAGGGAAGGGTATTGCCTGCAGTTAAGGTAACATTTGCATGCATATGTTTATGCTGTTTTATTGTTCATTAATACAAAGACTTTACTATTAGGGTGAGCCCTCTAAGGAAATGTAAGTTCAGACTGCACTGCTGACAGTGGTTCCAGTATAGGAATGTGTACATGTGTTTGAGAAGTTTAACAATATGAGGCTACGTATAATGCTTCCAGAATGCTCTCTGATTAAATGCAAATTTATGCAAGTTTGAAAGCAAGATTGATGATCTCTTTCTTTCAAAATAAAATGTTCCTAAAATATGCAACTAGGAAAACAATGTTTTGCTATACTACTATTTTTTTTTTTTTATTTTTTTTTTTTTGTGTAAGACCTTTATTAACATAAAGTAGAATACACAGCATGAGCCTACAACCCTGAGGCCGGCTCGCCACTTTACCATGTTCGTTTAGTACAATCGTAGTTAGGCATAAAATCAATATGTGACCGTCAGTCAGAACCGTTTTGAGTGTTCTGATCAGGGCTCGCATTGTACAATCGATATGAGTCTTACATTTTATAATTTGATCAATCAAACTTCAACTTCCCCAACTTAAGACCACTCATTGCTCTCTTACACATCCTATATAGTGAGCAAAACAGCGTTTCGGAAGTTCCCCAGGCAGCCTTCGGGCGTCTTAATTATTACAGCAGTTCTCACATTCCAGTGTCACACGCACAACAACTAATCCTCCCCATTTTCCTGTAGTGAAGACAGGTAGTCCGATAAAAAGCACCATACATCCTTAGGCCTTGATTTCACGGGCAAGTCCTCCTCATACGTTTGAAGCTTATCGCTACATGTCGACATGTTATGCAGCCACACTTTTGTAGTCGGCACTCTACGGCTGTGCCAGCATTGCGCCACATGTCTTTTGGCTAATAGTAGTGCGATAGCACAGAATTTACGTTTCAGTGCTCTGAATTGGGGTACAATACCGAGCAGACAGATCTGTGGCGTGCAGTGTACCTCATCTTCCAACATGACCGAGAGCGCGGCAGTGACCTCCTCCCAGTAATTCGCAACTCCCTCACACTTCCATGCCAGGTGTACAAAGTCTGCCCCATCCCTGTTGCAGCGCTTACATTTGTCGTCCTCTTGCAGCCCATATCTGCGCATTTTCACCGGTGTGTAATAGCTTTGGTGAATGAACTTAAAATTAATAATTCTCAGGTTTCCGTTTGGTGTTAGTATCTGTGTCAGTGCGCATGAACTGTACCATTCTTCCTCTGTTAGTGGAATATCTAGTAGTGCATCCCATCTTTCCTTAGCTTTAAGCGTGTGGCCTGCTATTTCGGATTGTGCAGCAGTGTAAAGCCTAGATACCAAGTGAGACAGGTCGTTCGTGGCGATCAGCAGTTGCAGTGGTGCTAGAGTTTCCGGCTCCTCAGGGAATGAAGGGTAATGTTCTCTTAATGCCCTTGTCAATCTATAATACGTGAAGCGGAACATAGGAGTTTGATTCTGAATGTAGTCCAAGTTACCAAGTTCTACAAATGTGCCTCCCTGATATACGTCGCCCATTTTGTCGATCCCAGCTCTAGACAGTAGCGACATCCCCACCTTCTCGCTAGTGACTGATAAGGCCTGATGGTTCTGTAGTGGCATGTTCGGTGTATATAACGGGGTTTTGTGAGCCAGTCGCCCTATCGTATTCCATGCCTTGATTGTGGTGTCTACTGTGTTGATGTCCTTTGAGTGGAGCGGAGGTCTCCTGTGTGACAATATCGCAGATAGGGGTACCGGATGAGCATCTCCCTCTTCAATGGCCACGTGTGTGATGTAGGGGACCTCATGGTACCAGTATGCTGCGTACTGCGCCTGGGCACATAGGTAATACAGGAGAAAATCAGGCACCCCGAATCCGCCTTTTGCTATCGGGAGCGTTAGTGTCTGTAGTTCAATGCGCGCCTGTTTTCCCGCCCAGATCAAGGTTAACACCAGGGATTTTATGCGTCGAAAGACCTCCCGTGTAGGCGTGATGGGTATGTTGTTAAAAAGATATAACAACTTGGGCAAGATGTTCATTTTGACGATCGCTATTCGATCAGCTAATGATAATGGCAAATGTATCCAACGACGGACCTTATCGTCCAGTTTGGTGAGTACTACTCCATAATTCGCGCGCATTACTTCGTCTGGGTCCCTGTGGTACATGACTCCTAGGTAGCGAACCGGTTCCTGCTGCCACGCTAGTGGGTAATCTATTGCAAAGGGAGTGGTGGAATCGGTGAGGGGTATGAGTGAGGACTTTGACCAATTTATCGCCAGCCCCGAGTGGCCCCCAAATCGGATGTACTCCCTGAGGAGCGGGTTCAGATGAATTTCCGGATCGCGTACATAGAGCAACATGTCGTCAGCGTAAAGCGATATGTGCAGTGGTCTAGACACAAATTGCAGCGCCGATTCCTTGTAATTTTGACGCACTATGCTCGCCAATGGCTCTAACGCTAGTGCAAAAAGCAGGGGAGACAGGGGGCATCCCTGTCTCGTTCCCCGCCCAATGTCAAATGGGGCTGAAACATACCCGTTGATCCGGACCCTTGCACACGGTTTGGTGTACAGCAAGGAAATCCACTGGACAAATCTTTTAGGAAAACCCATCCTATTAAGGACGGTCATTATATAACGCCATTCGATTGAATCGAACGCTTTGGCGGCGTCAAGCATGACAGCTACAGCCTTAACCGAGGGTTTTAAATAGTGCGCCAAAGCAAATAAGGACCTTGTGTTATGCGAGGTGGATCTTGTGGGAACAAACCCCGCCTGATCCGGGAGGACTAGGCGTGTCATCAGAGGGGACAATCTGACAGCCAGCAACTTTGCAAGTATTTTCGAATCCACGTTTATTAGGGATAGGGGTCTATAGGAGTCGCAGTATTCCGGATCTTTGGCTGGTTTGAGGAGTGCAATGATCATGGCTTCCCGTAGAGTGGGGGGGAGCAGAGACCCTTCAAAGGAGGTGCCATACATGTCTACCAAATAAGGGGCAATGATATCCGCAAATTTCTTGTAAAATTCGGAAGTGTACCCGTCCGGGCCCGGTGCCTTACCATTTGGGAGGGAGGCTATCACCTCAGTTACTTCCTCAACCGTAATGGGCCGAGCCAGATATTCCCTATGGGCATCTGATAGCCAGCCGATCGCTACATCATGAAGGTATTCATATGTTTCTGCAGTAGTGGCCGTTGGTTGAGATTGATATAGTGTGCTGTAAGAATTTACAAAACATTTGACTATGTCTGCAGAATGTGTTTGAACCACACCCTCTTCTGACTTGATCCGGAGTATCACTGGGTGCCCCCTCCCTTCACATATTTTCCGCGCTAATACTCGCCCCGGCCTGCCCCCTTCTCCAAAGGCCCTGGCTGCATGTGTGCGATCCAGATACTTGGTTTCCGACGTCACGAAATCAGTATGTTCTGTGTGTAATTCGCGCACCTTAGGAAGCAACGATATGTCCTGTGTGTTTTCATATTGTAATTCCAGGTCCCTCAACAGACTTTCGCAGCGGCGTATCTGGCTTCTGATATCTTTGAGTACCCCTATAGTAGTGCTAATGCAGACGCCCCTTATTGTGGCCTTAAAGGCTTCCCAGAGAAGACAAGGGTCGTCAGTAGTTTGAGAGTTATTAGCAAAGTAGTCCTTGATTGCCTTCGTCAGGGTGTCGACATATATAGGGTCCGTTAGGGCCTGCGAGTTAAATCGCCATTGGAAGGGGGGGGGGGGTGTAGTGTGGAATGTCCAGCTGCAACAGAACTGGGTTGTGATCCGACAATGTGCGTGGCATCACCTGTACCTTACGTGCCCATAGTGCAATATCCTTGGAGCCCAGCCAGTAGTCCAGTCTGGACCAACTATTGTGTGATGTGGTGACGTGAGTGGCGCCAGGTTCGCTAGTGTGTTGTAGTCTCCAGATATCTGCTAATGCCAGATCGCTCATCATGTGACCCACCATAAGCCTTGCCTGCTTGTGCTGTTCCACTGACTGGGGGGATCGGTCCAGTCCGTCCTGCAGCGTCACGTTCCAGTCCCCCCCGCATAAAATGTGTGTGCCAGTGTGGTTCTGCAAGTGTCCCCAGACTTCACGATAAAAGTCCGGTGCGTCAATATTCGGGCCATATATGTTGAGTAGTGTTATATTTTGCCCCCTTAGTTTGCCCGACACTAGTATATATCTGCCAGCTGGGTCTTGTGTCACATGTCTCTCTTCGAAGTGTACCCCTTTCTTGACCAATATTAGCACCCCCCGGGAATAAGAGGAGTATGAGGCTCTGTAAGACGATCCCGCCCATCTCGATCCTAGTGTAGCGTGAGTTTGCGGTGCCAGGTGCGATTCCTGCAGGAATGCAATGTCAATATTCCACCTGGTGAGACTGGCAAATACTTGCCTGATTTTCTGTGGGCGGGAGAACCCCCGTATATTCCATGTAAGGACGTTCAGCCCGCTCCTGCTTACGTTTCTAGAACCTGGTGTACCCATTCGATACTATACCATTCACTCCTACGCTCGCAAGCAATCCGGCCTGATCCCGACCCCGTCCAGTACCATGCTCTCCACAGGCACTCACCAACCCCAATAAGGTAGTTACGTATAATGCATAGATTTGCAATGTTTCCGGTCTTTGTAAACAGTTAAACATCCCCCCCCCATAACCCTCCCACTCCAGCAACCCCAACCTGCCGAAGCCTCACCCTTACAGAGCACAACTCCCTCAACCACTTAACCAACAACCTGGTGCTCATAACAAAACTCGTGTAGGGTTGTACCCTTTTGGAGGTCCGCTAGTGGCACAACACTCCACCCGATGCACAGGTGCAGGCGACATTTACTAGAATCAAACAGAATCGCAATGTATGTGACCATCGACCCCCAAACCCACCCCCCCATTACCATCCTTTTACTGGGCGCAGGTAGTGAAGTTGCCTAGAGGATATGTAGCCTCATCCCACCTTGAGCAGACGCTCAGGAAAGGCGCCAGGCCCACCCATATCAGTGTTCCGTTCTCCCTGCATTCAGTGGATGCCCAGCCACACTCAGTTCGGCTCCCATCAGTTTGTGTGGGCAATGTCACTTCCACTAGTTCACAATTCTCAACGTGAGATGGACCGTGACGTCCAATGTTCTGCGACCTTTTAAGCTATCCCATTCGAGTTCTGAGGGAGTGGGGGCATCCCACTCTCCACTTACCATCCTTCGTATGCGTGCAAATGGTGGCGCAGGTATAGGAGATATGCAGCTGCATCCTCCGGCGAGCTGATGCACATGATAGGGACCAGGTCTCGAACAGCCATTGTACAATCCGACCCGCACATAGCAACTTTCAAGGCACCCAGATAGGTGACCAACAGCATGCAGAGTTTATCACCCCTCTGTTAGTCTATACCTCGCAACGTGAAATGAATCTTAGTGGTCGGCGGGGTGCCACACCCTCCACTACACCACTCCATCACAGAGGATTCTGCAAGCACCATTTAGACGACAGGCCCCGACCCATCGCTCACGGCGGCCGTAGTATATACAGTTCGATGCGTCTGCAGGCCCATGTATCCATAGGGGAAAGCGTGGCAACAAGGTCCAGCCATGGGTATCAGTTATCGTTCAGTGCAGGAGTGCATTCCAGTCCTTGACAACCCCGCCCCCCCCCACCTGACCAATGCCCAGTGGCAAATGTAAACGCCCACACCTCACCTCTAGTGGATTCGCAGCGGGCCGCATCTCTCAGTTCAGTAGAGGATGGACATGTAGTAGTTCACTGTGGCCATCCGAATAGTAGCACTCATCGCCGTTCCTCGATGTGCCCCTCCCGCCGTATCAATCCGAGTCTCTATTCTGATCGTTTTGGGATGCAGACCTCGCCTCACGCTGTGCTTTCTTAACAAAGTCAAGGGCCGCTTTGGGTGTCAATAAACAAAAAAGTGGCCTGGTCAGAAACCGGTAAATGTGCCACAACTGGAACTAGTGCCCCAAAACCATTAGTAGCACTAAAAGTGATGGCCCGGGTCTGTAAGGAAAAATTCCCATCAGCCCACCCATATGGTGGAATGTCGTCATGCGGGAGATGTCACCAATCCAATTCTCAAACATTGCACCTAGTCATGGTGCGGAGATGGATTAACATGGTGTAAATACAGACCACTGGGCTTCACTGGTGATGCTAATGGGGTGCAGTGCTAAAAATTAAGGTGAAAAACGTGAAGGTAAAATTGATTCCAAGGGCCAAAATTAATTTTAATCAGTATGGCACTCGGATCAAGATTAAAAATGCCCAAAATAGTTTGAAATAATAACTATATGCAGGCAAAGTGAGTGAAGGTCGACATGTTTCAGCTTTCTTCCCTGAGAATGGAAGTCTTCGTAGTGAGTTGTTCACCAAACCAATGGCTAGAAACTCACTCTTGTCATTCCATAGCCATCATCCTCGCTCCCTGAGGGAGAATCTTCCAGTGGGCCAGTTCCTCCGGGTCAGGAGGAATTGTTCATCTAGTGAGCTGTTTAACAAACATGCAACCAGATTAGCTACTCATCTGGCAGAACGTTATTACCCCAAGCATCTTGTGAGCAAAGCATGGAAACGTGCCTCGAACAACAACCGCGAGGCACTAATTGAAAAACGCCCAGTTAAACCACCAATGGAGCGCCTGACATTTGTCAGTACGTTCAGCACAATGTCTAACTCTGTCCAGAAAATGGTTCGCAAGAACTGGACGATTTTGAACAGTACTGGGGCAAACCTCCCATTACCATTGTTTTCATTTAAAAGGGCACCTAGTCTTCGAGACACTCTGGTCCATACAAGACCTAGGATTACCCAGACTGACGGCTCAACAACCCTATGGAACCTCCCTCCAGTTTCTGGTCACTACCCCTGTGGGACATGTAGCGTCTGTCCACAGACTGAGAAAACCACTACAGTTGACATAGGGACAGGTAGGACATGGTTGCTCAAAAAGCATACTAATTGTAACACCGATAACGCCATCTATATGATAACGTGCCCTTGCTCCCTAAGATATGTTGGCTATACCACTCGCAAGATCAAAATAAGAATAGGGGAGCACAAGAGCACCATAAGGTGTCGTAAACAGGCTACCAAACTGACAAACCACTATCTGGAGCATGGACACACTGCTGATGAGATGAAATGGGTCATTTTAGAACGGCCATTTATTCCGTCCCATATCAGTGATGTGGCCAAATTTTTGTTCAGGAAGGAGCAGAAATGGATTTTTCTTTTGGAAAGTCACGTTAAAGGGCTGAATGATGACATACCGTGGACATCGCTGTAATTCCGTTAGTCCGCAGTTTTTGTCATCTGTTTTTAATATTGACCCATAATGTCATCATTTGTTTGGGGTCATTTATGACACTACATCTCAAGACCACATTTAGGCATTTTTCGAACTGAATAAACCATTCCACCTTGTAATTTCTAGCACATACAATTTATTGTTACCACTTGTAGTCAAGAAAAGTGTATGTATATGGCTGCCTCTATCTTGGCCCAATTGACATTTGCACACACCGGTAATCAGATCGCGCCTGGCCGTGTTCCCAAACGGGCGCTCGCGCAGTACACTCTAGCGCATGCGCGGACTGATGCACTTGGCTCAGTGACCGCGCATGCGGATTGCGGCCCGATAGCCGTGCGCATGCGCGCTGGGGAACACTGCTCACTCGCTGGACTACGGGATGCCTAGCGCATGCGCACTACAGGCGCGGGCATCCTAGTCATGACGTGGATGTGAAAGACAAGAAGCAACAGCTGCAACCTATTGCCCAATTAACCAGGGTATAAATAGACATACGCCCTATGCGTCGGTACCTCCGTTCCCTCTCGGACGCCGGCATCGAGGTACCGACGGACAGGTAGGGCCCTACACCATCAAATGGTTACTTGGAGTGTCTCTTCTCAGCCATCTTATCGCTAGTAACAGTTCTCCAAGGAGTGGCTTAGCCCTCCATTGGCAGTTATTTTATCCCTGCATAGTTTTACAGCCATTTTCCTTGTACAGGGTCGAGTCCCTCTTTTCTGTTTAAAGCTAGTTTGTGTTAAGAATACTTTTGGAGATGGGAGCTATTATTGCTGTTAGTCCCTTTTGCTATTTTTCAAAGGTACTTCCTTGTCCATTTCCTTCCTTAACTAGAGCGGGGCCTCCCTTTTTCCCGAGTGGGTTCCGGGTGAGGTGAGGCGTACTCCCACATAATGCTGGGTAAGTCACTATATTCATTACTATAGCTGTGATTTTTTACACTGATTGAAATGTAACAGTATAGTTAGCGGGGAGAGACTGTCTCCATCGCCCTGTTTGTGTGCCTTAGCATCTTGTGCTTGTTGTTCCTAGAATCTGTTGTGCACTATATGGTTTTTGATCCACGCTTATGTTTCTTCCTTAGGAGATACATATTATTTTGGACTTCCTACAGTATTCATCTGGGCTCAGAGGAACTGGTAGGATTTATCCAATTATACACTAGCGTGTCTCACTCATTTTTGTTGCAGTCGCAGTTTCCCAAATGGTCCTGAAGAAAGCTGAGACCAATAGTCAATACAGCTGAAACATGTCGACCTTCACTCACTTTGCCTGCATATAGTTATTATTTCAAACTATTTTGGGCATTTTTAATCTTGATCCGAGTGCCATACTGATTAAAATTAATTTTGGCCCTTGGAATCAATTTTACCTTCACGTTTTTCACCTTAATTTTTAGCACTGCACCCCATTAGCATCACCAGTGAAGCCCAGTGGTCTGTATTTACACCATGTTAATCCATCTCCGCACCATGACTAGGTGCAATGTTTGAGAATTGGATTGGTGACATCTCCCGCATGACGACATTCCACCATATGGGTGGGCTGATGGGAATTTTTCCTTACAGACCCGGGCCATCACTTTTAGTGCTACTAATGGTTTTGGGGCACTAGTTCCAGTTGTGGCACATTTACCGGTTTCTGACCAGGCCACTTTTTTGTTTATTGATAGCATTCCTTAGGGCATGAGTGGCTCTAGTCATTAAATATAGCCCTATTGTGACCCTCCCTACGTTTATTCTTTGTTTCCGCTTTGGGTGTCGCCAGTACAATCGCCTGTTCCTTCCACACCACTCGAAGACGGGCAGGATATAACATAGAATACACAATGTTCAACTCTCTCAGCTTAGCCTTCACTGTCGTGTATTCTTTACGTGCTTGCTGAACAGCAACCGTGTGGTCAGGGTAAAACTCCAAAGTGTTGCCTTGGTGGGTGATTTTGCCTTTCTCCCTTGCAAGCCGGAGGATCGCGTCCCTGTCTCGATAATTGAGGATGCGCGCCACAATCGGCCTGGGTGTAGCACCGGGCGGCGGTTTGGGGCCCAGTGACCTATGGGCTCTTTCCACAATGAAGATCTGCGACAGGGCCTCCGTCCCAAAGATATCCTTACACAGACCCTCTACGTAGTGTTCCATACGACCTGTGTTGGTCGATTCCGGCAGGCCTACGATACGCACGTTGTTGCGCCTTGAGCGCGCTTCCAAATCTTCCTCCTTCGCTCTTATCACCTCCAGAATCCGTTCCATTCCAGCGCATTTTGTGGTGGACGTACGCGCCTCATCCTCTACAGCCGAGATTCTAGTTTCCGCCTCATCCAGTCGTTCACCATGCTTTTCTTGTCGAGCCGCCATGCCATCCATCCTGCACGTCAAATTGTCCAACTTGCCATTGATATCCTGCAAATTTGATTGAATAGCCAATAGTATCTTCTCCATGTTAGTGGTTGGCGGTGATTCTGAAGATCCCCCGGTCTCCGCCATATCTTCTGCAGGTTTCGTCGCTCTCCTGTTGTCGAAGGACAGTTTCGATTGCTGCTTATCCGGCTTCCCCATGACGGTGGCCGGTGACTGTATTTTCCTCAGCGCGGGTCCAGACGCCCTTGTTACTCTGACCGTTGTCGCCGTGTTTCCTCGGCAGTGGTAGCTCGCAGCCGCAAATGGAGTCAAAATCGCATCCGATATGGTCACTACCAGTTGTTTTTCGCCAGAATGTGAGGGTTGTGTACGTTATGCGGTCAGCGGTAGTTCAGGAGCAGCCCAACGCCGTTCGGATTGCCACGGCCGCATTCGTGGGGGGCCCTGCATCGCCCCTAGCCCAATAAACTTCCTGCTGGCTCTCAGCACAGTGGGAATCCTCTTCCCAAGATGTAAGTTCGGGCGGGAACAGGACGTTGGTGTGGTGCCTTCCCCAGGCTCACAAGCCACATGTCAGGGCGCCCTTCAGTCCTCCACCGTGATCCGCTGGTCCGGTAGCGCGGAAAGCTCAGTACTAGCCCGCCGGCGTTATTTCGAAGAGCCCGCCATTCCTGCAAGCGGCACCGCCATATTGTCAGGCACCCTGCCAGAGATATGCTCAACTCCGCCGGCGTTTCCGAGGATAGTAGCAACACAGATTAGTCACGCTGAACTGGGCAGTATGTGCTCACCTCCGGCCGAAAATTGCTGGGCTATCCTGGCAGTCCGCCGCCAACTTCGCACTGTAAACACAGGTAATGTCGTTTTCCGGCGGCCATCTTGTCAGGCAGTCCCGTTCCTCCGCGATTAACTCGATATATTTCTACACGGCGGGAGTGGGCACCGTAGCGGTCCGGGTCAGGTTCTGCTCCATACCTTCCCACACATGTTGGTAGTCGCGCTATGCGGGTTGGTGGGTTTTCAGCGTCAATGGATCACATTGTGTGTGATCGCCCGGCGGAGCTGCATGTCAGGCAGCCATTCCGCTGTGCGCCCCCTAGCGCCTCCATCTGTTTTGCTATACTACTATGAAATTTTAGGTACAATTTCTTTGAAGTATCATTTAGTAAAATGCGTTGATGCATGCTAGCATTTCCAGATAACATTCATAATCGAAAGTCAGTGTAACCAGTTTCAACATAATTGTAGGAAACATGAAAATAAACAAGCATTGGCAAAGCCAACAGGTATGCCATTGGTGATCGGCCTTTTGGTTTTGTCAATGCGTGTCTTGTTTTGACATGGCTTTTGTAAAAAAAAATGTTTTGGGTGCTGCCGGGTCCTTATCATTATAACAAACATTGGCAAAAGCAAAAATATTTTTGGTCTCAAAAACCACACATTGCCACAGCAGTTCCAGGCACTGAAGAAAACTACTTTGCTTGCCGATATGCTCCTTGTGGAAGAGCAGAATTCTGTCGCTTACAATGTAGCCAGCTGGTAGATATAGAGAGAGAGAGAGAGAGAGAGAGAGAGAGAGAGAGAGAAGAATTTTGATAAAAACAAACGTCTTGGCTATTGCCAGATCTAATTAGGGGACCAATTCATAAAAAAATACATCAAAGTACACCCATGGCATATGTCCTTGCATTAATGCAGATTTTAAGGCCTTCATGAATTCATCAGAATATACAGAAGTTGGTCAGGAAATTGTACTCCTAGAAAATATCTGCAAACTACAATTTAGCACAAGCAAATATGCATGTGTAGATTTGCTCATGCAAAAATGTGTTGAGCTGTAACAAGTTAACTTTCCTACCAACCACTTTTTCCCCCCAACCCGGAAGAAGTTTTACTTCTGCCCTTGCCAAGAGTACATTTCCAACTTTTCTCTGTATTGGAAAATATTAGAGACAAGCTAATGAGCACCTATAAAACAGGCAAGTTAGTAGTTTGCACAGACTCAACTGGGCATTCCTACCATGTGGAACTATTGCTTACCCGCTAACTCCAGCCCCAGTATGTAGATCTGCATAAGGTTGGCAAAAACACAGAATTGATAGTAATCAAACCCTACTATGGTATGAGCTCTGGCATAGTGAGAGATGCTATTTTCAGAGCTCTCATATAATGACTAAAATCTGTCTTCACAATACATGACACCAAAGGGACAAGTGGATTTTGGTACATGACAAGTAGATTCATAAAGCAACCTGACCCATGGACAAATAGATATTTTATTACATTCCCCTCCCCTGGAAGCCTGCTGCATACTTTCGAATAAGTTGTCTCCAGTTGTTTGGGCAACTTCTGTTTGTGTGTGGGAGTAAATGACAAAGCATGAATGAGAGCTCTGAAATTGAGGCTGAAGACAGTGAGAGTTTCTCACTGTGTCTTTCATTGCGCCATAAAGGTGTTAAGACTATAAGACTACATGCATATTTAGTTCATGGCTTCTTTGCAGAACACACAGAGTGATGGTCTAATATATCCCAATTGTATTTTAGGGAAACATTGTGAAGTAGGTACACAGCTGTTAAAATATGGGCAGGAGGAGTGCAGCTCCTGCATATCTAACTGCATCGGCCACCACAAAACCAATGGATTTGGGATGCCAAATGCTTGGAGGTAAGGGAGATGGGTGTGTTGCTCTGACTGCTGAGTAGCATTCTCTCCTATCACCCCCACCTGAATTCCAATTGCCTCCTTTCCATGAAATCACATTCTGTCAAGACTGCTTAGCAGACTTACAACACAGTGCTCATCTCAGCCCGATATTTAATAATTGTGTATTGTTGCCTTATTTTTTAATAAAGTGCGTGGTAATTGGCACACATTTCTACATACAATACAAGTCTCTTTACCTGCATATAAAAGAAAAGAAACAGAGGTGTGAGCTAAATGGACATGTGAGTGCAGGCACCATCTATTCCAAACAAGTGTTGGGCAATGCAGAGAGAGATGCCCATGTTTTGTAAGCATCCAGTGACACCACTAAGCAGAACTATAAAACAAGCATGGACATAGCCAATAGGTCTTGCCTTTGGGATCTTTAAGTGTTTAGCTATGCAGCACATTATCCTGGATGCTGTGCCACCAGGGACTGAAAAGTCATACAATGACTACACACTGGGTCATTTAGTGTTATACAGGAATACATGCTTGCCTCAGGAATCATTTATGGACACATTCTAAGGCTTTTTAATGCACAGACAGAAAGACAAGTGCCTTGATGCAAGTGAACAGTACTATAACATTCTGTGTACAACTGCAAAGTACTATCAAGTAACATATTATAAAATCCAATACCTTTCCTTTTCTGCATCACTTTGGATCGTTGAAGCAACAGAAAGGCTGTAAATGTGCTGCCCAAGCTCCAACTTGACGCACACAGAAGGGTTACTATATTGTCAGCTTGTCATGGACCAAGACGCAGATTTATGGCATCTGCCATGCATGAGTAAATTAGTAACACAAACAATATCCAGCTTTGAAGATGGCGCTTTATGTTTGACATGAGAATTGCAACACTGTGTGGTAATACACTGTTCGGTGCACGAAGCAAAAACAATGCTTTCCCTTGAAGAAAATGTGCATATAATGTAACCAAAGTATGCAGAAGGGAAAGGTAATTCAAAACGCAGTAAATATTTATCCCCTACCAAAGAAAATGTAAAAACAAGTGAAGTTTTACCACTTTGAGGAGCCACAGTTGTATGACAGCATTTGAGCGTCGGAAAATTTTTAACCGAGATTAAAATTTGTTTTGAAAATGGTGCAGTGTGGGGAGAGCGTGCGGCGCCAAACAAGATGGCTGCCCAGCCCCGGAGCTCTGCATCGCAGTGAGAACGCCGCGATGATTTTCACGGCTTCCTTATCGTTTTTCCCAATGAACAGAATGTTTACTACGTCAGAGGTGTCCTTGAGTGGCATTCTTCGAGAATGATGGCTTTTCTCCAACTTTAAAGGTGAAAACAGCACAAAACTACTGCAGCTTTTCTACGGCCGCCATTTTGAATTTATCTGAGGGATTTTCTTTTTACTTCTCTCCTGGTGCAATGCTTTCTCCTGACTTTTGCCATAATATTCCACATTGCCTGCTATTCTATGCCTGACCAGCCTTTTTCTGGCTTAAATGAGAACTAATCATTTTTGCATTAACAGATTGCACAGTTAACTTCTGACATTTTTCTCTTCATACGTTGTGGGGTATTTGCTGGTATTTGCTGGTGTTTTCTCTTACTCCAACGCAATTTCTCCTCCCTGTGCTTTATGGGTAGGAGTAAGAAGTTATTACTTACAAGTAAGAGATTCACTGTTCATACTCCTTTGTCTGAATCCCCACCTATTGAATCTGCGCTTCAGAGAAATAGCATTATGGCACAATCCGGATCTTCAAGGTTGACGGTCTCGCCACCATCCTCAACCAAAACACAAGCTCCAGCCTCTGCTAACAAAAGTCTCAAACAGGACCCTCCCTCTCTACCAAAGCCTGTTTCTCCTGTGTCTTTAGACATTGTCTTAGAGGAAATCCACGCTTTATGCCCATTTATTGAAGAAACAAACTCTCGTTAGCAAGCTATGGATAACAAATTGTCTTTTATGGAGTCTCGTATTACCATGGTGGAACAAAAAGTTGATGACCTACAAAATGTATCCACTAAATTGGTTACCTTAGAGAGGGAGGTACTTTCATTAAGGAAACCAGTGGAGGACCTTGAAAATCGTAACAGGCGCAATAATCTTCGATTGTATGGTCTTCCTGAGGGTTTGGAGGGAGATGATCCTGTTCACTTTTTCAACAACTTTCTTACAAAGCTTCTTGAACTTCCTGCATCTACAAATCTGAATATCCAGCGAGCTCACAGGCTGAGCCCCCGCTTATCTTCATCATCTGTTCCTTCCAATCCACGGGGTGTGATATTTCTATTTTTGAAATTTGCCGATTTGCTACAAGTTTTAAATCTAGCTAAAAGAAAAACTTGTCTGGTCACGCTCTGAATTATTTATGCAAACACAAGGAGATGATGGACGGAGCGTTGAAACTTTTCAGACACTCACCCCCAGTCACAGATTTGGGTTTAATCTATCATCATTCTTTAGCTCACTTCGCCACCTCAGTTCAGACCCAGCTATATGCAAATCAGTCATGACCCTGTGTCTCATGGAAACAGTCCTGCCTGAATTGCAAAGCCAGGTTTTCCTTGAACCGGGAACAAGCATCCTGGGACCGGTTTCTGGGTAACACCCTTCATAGGCCAGGCTAGCTTGAATCCAGTGGCAAAGTGAGCAAGGGACCCACGTCTGGGAATTCCCCTCCAACTAAGGGCAAACAAAGCTAACACAAGGAGATGAGGGCTAGAGCTCTGAAACTTTTCAGACACTCACCCCCAGTCACAGATCTGGGTTGAATCCATCATCATTCTTTAGCTCACTTTGCCACCTCAGTTCAGACCCAGCTATATGCAAATCAGTCTTGACCCTGTGCCTCATGGGAACAGTTCAGCCCGAATTGCCAAGCCAGGCCTTCACTGAACTGGAAACAATGAAGGTCCATCCATCTCTTCTGACTTGGTGTGGGATGCTTTTAAAGCGGCTACTCGTGGTTTCATTATTGACTTCGTTTCTAGGAAAAAGAAACATTCCCTCTCTCAAAATAAAGTCCTACTTGATAACATTAAACACTTGGAACATCAATTATACACCTCCTCATCAGATTCAAATTTACAGGAGCTTGTTCGCGCAAAGCTGTATTTTAATAAGATTTCTACTGACAATGCTTCCTCTATTCTCCTTCGTAGTAGCGCCTGATACAATGGAGTCTGTAATAAGGTTGGTTCTCTTCTAGCTAATTACCTCAAATCTAGAAAAGATAGACCTCAGATAGATTCTATTCAGTCAGAACATGGGAAGACTCTTTTTAAAGATCACGCCGTTTTTGGATGAATTTGCCTCCTTTTACGAAAACGTATACACCCCGGAATCTCCAGTATCGTCCGCTCTGATTAACTCATATCTTGGCACTGTTTCTCCCTCTTCTCTCTGCAGGTCTTGACTTCGACTCACTGGATTCGGATATATCGATCCAGGAGATTTCTAATTCCTTAGGCTCATTAAAGAAAAGCAAATCCGCTGGCCCAGATGGTTTTTCTGTCAAATTTTAACTACATTTTTCTAATATTTTACCTCCAAAACTCTTTAATCTTTTTCAGTTCTTTTGCACTACTGGTGCAGGAAGTGGTACTTTGTTGGAGGCTTCTAGCTGTCTTATTCATAAAGAGGGTAAAGATCCGAAATGTTACCATCCTATTTCTTTGATAAATGTAGAGTATAACATTTTCGCTAAGATATTAGCTTTACTCCTTGAATCACTCTTACCTCATTTAATTGGCCCAGAACAGTGTGGTTTCAGCAAAGGCAGACTAACATCTGATAACTCCCGGTTATTCTTTAATGTTCTAAACAAAGCATCTACTCTACCTTATTCCTTAGCTGCATTATCTACTGACGCGGAAAAGGCTGTTGACCGAGTTGATTGGTCTTTTTTATTTAAATCACTCCGTTGGCATGGCTTTAGGCCTAAATTAATTTCCTTGGTTTCACTACTTTATACCACACCTATTGCCTCTACTGTGGTCAATTGCCTTATCTCAAAATGTTTATCCCTTTATCAAGGTGTTCGACAAGGTTACCCCTTATCTCCTCTTCTTTTTATCTTAGCTCTGGAACCCTTTCTGTCCCATATTCGTCACAATACTTCCATTTTTGGGTTTCTATATGGCAACCGTAATTTAAAGCTCTCTGCATATGCAGACAATATTCTACTATTTTTTATATCCAATCCGGAATCTTCTCTCCCCCCTTTATTACAAGAAATTTCTAATTTCTCAGCGGTATCAGGTTACAAAATTAATTTCGACAAAACAGAAATTCTTCCCATAACCAAACATTATTCTAAACATTATTTTGACCTAACGGGATTTCACTGTAATACTTAAAAAATTAAATACCTCAGTGTATGGATTACTAATTCCATCCCGGACCTGGTCACAATAAATTACTTTCCTCCTGGAACCCTCTTTTTCTTTCTTGGTGGGGACGTCCTGATTCTATCAAGATGATGGTCACCCCTATAGTGTTATATGTTTTTTCGATGCTCCCAGTTCATATCCCTTCTCTTTATTACAAAAAGCTGGACTCTCTTCTTTCTAAATTCGTATGGAATAGTAAAAAATCTAGAATCTCCCTATCTCATTTTAGGAAGTTAAAATCTACTGGAGGTGTAAATTTCCAATACTTTAGATTATATCATAAGGCCTTTTGTCTTAAACAGGCTTCTTATTGGCTACATTGGCTTCCCATTTTGAAGAAAGCCGGCCTGGACCCCTCTCTTCCATCTAATTTTAGGCCAATCTCCCTCCTTCCCTATCTTGGGAAGATTCTTGAGAGCCACGTAACATCCTGTCTCTCCTCCTACATCGAGGAGAATAACATCTTGGCCTCTCACCAGGCTGGCTTTCGACCGGGCCACTCCACTGAGGGTGTGGTCCTCGCGGTCCTTGATGAATTGAAGGGCAGGGCCGATGGTAATCTCCCTCAGGCCTTGGTCCTTTTGGACCTGTCCGCTGCGTTTGACACGGTCGACCATGCCATTCTTCTTGACCGTGTCAGCGCAGCGAGCATCCAGGGCGTTGCCCTCTCCTGGATCGCCTCTTTCTTGCAGGGACGCTCACAGGCAGTCCACCTCTCCACTTTCTCTGCCCCCCCCCTCCCGGTCACGTGTGGGGTACCCCAGGGCTCCTCTCTCTCTCCCCTTCTTTTCAACCTTTATATCCGCCCCCTCATTTCTTCGCTTCTAGAGCTGGGGGTCTCGGTGTATAACTACGCCGACGACCTCCAGCTCGTTTTCGATCTGTCTTCCCCTACTCACTCTCTTCCCAAGCTCAGGTCGACTCTTGTCTTTATTTCCCAGTGGATGAGCCTCAACCATTTGAAGCTCAACCCTGACAAGACAGAGCTCGTCCTCACTGGTGGCCCCTCTAATCCCTGGTCCTCTGCTCATTGGCCCCTTTCTTTTGGTCCTCCTCCTTCCCCGGTTTCCTCTGTTCGCACTCTGGGCATCAAGGTCAGCAATGATCTTTCGATGCATGCGCACATTAGTTCTGTTGTATCCTCTTGTTTTCTTTCCCTTCGTCTCATCCGCAAGATCTCCCGGTTTTTTTCTGTTGATGCACTTAAAGTTATCATCACCGCCCTCATTACATCTCGCCTGGATTATGGCAATGGCCTGTATGTAGGCATTCCTGCCTACGAGACTCGTCGTCTCCAGGCCATCCAGAACCAGGCGGCCCGTCTTGTCCTTCGTCTTCCCAAGTTCTCCCATATCACTCCCGCCCTTAAAACCCTTCACTGGCTCCCTGTTCAGTACAGGTCCCAGTTTAAACTTGCTTGCCTGGCCTTTCGGGCGCAAGCCCGTTCCGCTCCTTTCTTCATCAACTCCCTCATCTTCTCTCATGCCCCTCCTCGCTCCCTCCGTTCTTCCTTCCTCTCTCTCCTTCACGTTCCCCGCTTCCGAAAGTCTCGCACAGGGGGCACCCGCTTCTCTGTGCGCGCGCCGCAGATCTGGAACTCCCTCCCCCTCTCCATCCGTTCCATCCCCATCTTTTCTCACTTTCGGAAAGCCCTCAAAACTTTTCTTTTCCTTCAGGCTTTCCCGGACTAATTTCTCTCCGTACCTGTTAGGCAGATGATGATGTGTTCCCCAGCGCCAGGAAGCCGCTTGGCCACAGAGCGCTTTATAAATCCCTTTTTCATTTCATTTCATTTCATTTCATTTCATTTCTACATGCTGTTGTCTCCTCTCTTACTCCTTCATGGGTCAATATTGAACATTGTCTTCTCTCCCCTTTCTCTTTTTCAGAGGTCCTCTCTTTTACCGCCAAAACTAGCCTCACATCTCTCCCGCTCTTTAAACACACTTGCTCATCATTAAGACCTCATTTACAACCAAAGTTAATCTCCAGGAATACATTTTTACGTTCGCCTCTTTGGCAGAATCGCCTTCTTACCAGCAATGACAGACCCATATTTTGGAGAACTTGGAGATCCAGGGGTGTCATTTGGATTTAGGATGTCTTTGATGGTATTTCTCCTTGTTCCTTTCCCCAGTTTCAAACAACTTTTCAATGCCCTCGTTCATTTCAGCACAAATTTCTATTACTGATGGAAACCATATTAGACATTTTTTTTCTCTTCCCTCTGAAGACTCCTTATCTACGCAGGATCCACTTATATAAAAAAAATTATTGTTACTTCTCAAGGCCACTCTTATCTATAAATTCTTCAACTCTGCTGCTCCAGAACGAGCCAAATCTAAGATAGAACTTATATGGGAAAAGGATCTGGGTTGTGAATGGAGCACTGATTTTTGGAATAAGATCTGGATCAGATCGTTAAAAATTTCCAGATCTGCCTGCATCACTCGGTCTATGTTTTTTCTGTATCATAGATTGTTTTATACTCCTGTCTCCATTGCTACCTTTACACACTCTTATAACAAGACTTGTTGGTCCTGCAATCATTCATCAGCTGATTTATATCATCTCCTTTTTTCTTGTCCTCATGTAGCCTCTTTTAGGTCACAAATGTGTCCTAAGATCTCTACTATTTTTAATCTCCATACCCCGTATCTAACACCATTCTCTTTATAGGTAGTCTATCAGAATCAATTGGGTTACTGTCTCATGAGCGAGGACTCTTTGACCTCATGATAGCTTTAGCCCTTCAATAGATAACACTTAATTGGAAATGTTCAAACAAACGCTCAGTCAAATCCTGGTGGAATAATTTATGCCACTATCATAGGTTGGACACTGCTTTTGCATCCTGTCATAATCCACACAGAAATAGAGACATATTTTGGTTACCACTAACTGTTTATTTAAATAAAATATCCATTGTTCAGATATCTCCTAATTGTTCTGAAACTTTCCAGCCCCCAGGATTCTTCTGTCCATGTCTTTGCCTTTTTAGGTCGAGGGACTGTAGGCTTGGCCGTAGGCCAAGACCGGAAGTCCAGAGAATTATTTTTACTTAGAGTGGCTGCTTTATCCCGCCTCTCTTTTTGTCTCTCCTCCATTGGCTGGCTTCTTAAACGGAGGCCAGCCATTGGAGGAGAGATGCGTCACTCTGATTTAGCCCCGTCTTTTTCGGATTTGGGGGCGTAAGTTTTGCTGTTCTTTAGACAGTGACGTTGTCTGTCACTCAAAACAGCAAAACCACGCCCCTGATTCCAAAAAATTCGGAAGCTTGCGGCCGCCATTTTTTTTTTCCACCCGCAGTGAAGGTGAGCCGTTCCTCGTTGTGCTTGTGTCCTGTCCGTCGCCGAGTCTTCAAGTGCAGAGGAGAGCCTCCTCCTCGCAGCACCTCAGTGAAGGTGGGCAAACAGCGCTTTCAGGAGCTGCTCGGGTCCGCTCGCCTCCCCCCTACCCTCTACCCTCCTCCGTCGCGCTCTCGCACCCCCCCTCCCCCGCCGCATTCATACCAATTCTGCTTAATGCTGCTCCTCAAAGGAGGGGAAAGTTGCCGCCTTTCCGTCGTTTCAGAAAACAGGCTTTCTCATGATGCATAGGCTTGCCCTGGGACACTTAGTATGGAAATGGCTCGGGAAGCTTCTATTTTTGGAACTGTTTGCCCGAAGCAGCCCCGCCGTCACCCATGGGTGCCCTGCTGCCTGCATTTGCGCCTCTGATCTTCTTAGTTGTGTGAAAAGCGAGACACTCATACACCGGCCCTCCCCTCAGCACATTCTGCCCCCCCCCCACACACACACTTGCTCCGTCGTTTTCATTCCTCTCTCCCAACTTGTCGGTCTCTTTCCACACTGGTTCTCTCTCGTACGTCTCTCTATCTCCCCCTCTTCCTTCACCCTCACTCCCCACCGTATCCGTCTCCCCGTCCCCACCAAGTCTTCCTCAGCCCCCCTCTCTTCCTCCTCGTCTGGGGGTGTCATGGTGCCCCCGGGGCCCTCTCTGGAAATGCGAGCTTGCGCACTAAGGTGTGAACTGTTCAAAGAAGCGGGGGGGCAAGGGGGGCGGCAGGTAGAGGGTCTGGCTCTTGGAGAGGTGAGAAGGGGCGGGGAGCCCTCTGAGGACAAAAACAACCCCAGAGCAAGAGGCAGACTCTCCACTGGGGGGGCCTGGTGTACACTGAGGTTAAGGGGCTGCCACCTTGTGACAGACTGAAATAAAGTCGTGAAAGCAGGAACTCTGTGCACACCATGGCACCATTGCAGGAGGAAATGGAAGTCTGCTTTGTGTATTTTGCAAATTATCATTCAGAAATGCAGTTCGTTTCTGTGTTGGGTAGAACGATCAGCAAAAGAAATGATTCCTTTTCCTGAAAACAGAATTTATGTTACAAGGAACACATTTATAAAAGGTGGAGCAGCAGACCAGCCGTTGTTCCACACGTACGTGGCAGCTTACACCTGCATGTACAACAAAAGCAGCTGCAATGCACGAAAAGTTACAGCGCAAGCATCCTAAACAAACATAACTTAGGTTGTAAGTGTAGCAAAACAACCGTAACATGCAGCCTTTTACAACAGAGTGACCTGAACTACCAATCACCCACCTACTAAATAGAGGTCGAGCGAGGACACTCTGGTAACAGAGACAGACCGGCATAATACACACCAGAACTTCAATAAAAACCGCACCTGAGTGGGTGCCAAGTGGCCGCGGGTGATATCAACAGACATCATTTTCTTTGAGCTCATATCTGCATCTGAAACGATAATAAATGGTGCACTACAAGTCCCAGAATGCATTACGTGAGGCAATGCATCCTGATCAACACCCACCCACTTGCCTGTAACTTCAGCAACACAAATACCAACCTACTTTGGCAAATGGAGGATCAAAGATGGACTAGAGGTGCATTGGACTAGAGGTGAGTTAAAGGCTGAGGTTTGTGCCAGGGCGCTACGGAAAGCTCCATGACAGGCGGTGCCGGGCACTGCCCTCACAGGGCTGACCCGTGCCAGGAGGACTCGGCAGAGCGGAGATGTGCTGATCCGAGGGAAGGGGCGGGGACAAGAAGGGTGAGGTGGGAAGGTGTGGTCCAGGGGGAAGGAGGCAGCCCGGACGCAATCTCTTGATAAAATGCGGGGATGGGGGACAGTGAGGGGGAAATCCGAGTTCAGCAGGCATCGGAAGGGAGTTGTTATTACTTCACACTACATTCCAGACCCAGACAAGCAGCAGCAGGGGGCGTCCACCGGAACCAGAGGGTCAACACAGGGTAAGGGCCTACCGATGCTAAGCACTAGATAATGTCCTCATGTGCCAACCGATGCCAAGCGCTGTCTTTAGATAGCATCCTCTTGTGCCTACCGATGAAAGCGCTGTCTCTAGATAGTATCCGTTGTGCCTACCGATGCCAAGCGTTGTCTCTAGATGGTAACCTCTTGTGCCTACCGATGCCAAACGTTGTCGCTAGAAAGCATCCTCTTGTGCCTACTGATGCCAAACGTTGTCGCTAGATAGTATCCCTTGTGCCCACCGCTGCCAGTGTGTTTAGTTCCCTTGTGCCCACTTATGCCAAACGATTTCTTTGCAGTGAGTGACTCAGCCTCTGCTCCCGGTTCATTCTCCGGCTCCTCGTGTGCTCACTGCGACTTCCACAGAGCTCCACACTTGTGCCAAGCACCGCTTGCGCACAGTAGCACTGCACCTGGCACTTTGTGCAAACAGCGCTTTCAGGAGCTGCTCGGCTCCCCCCTTCCCTCCTCCGTCGCGCGCTCTCGCACCGCCCCTCCCCCGCCGCATTCATACCAATTCTGCTTAATGCTGCTCCTCAAAGGAGGGGAAAGTTGCCGCCTTTCCGTCGTTTCAGAAAACAGGCTTTCTCATGATGCATAAGCTTGCCCTGGGACACTTAGTATGGAAATGGCTCGGGAAGCTTCTATTTTTGGAACTGTTTGCCCGAAGCAGCCCCGCCATCGCCCATGGGTGCCCTGCTGCCTGCATTTGCACCTCTGATCTTCTTAGTTGTGTGAAAAGAGAGACACTCATACACCGGCCCTCCCCTCCACACATTCTGCCCCCCCCACACACACACACACACATTACACACCAAAAAAATAAATCTCTCCTTTGTTCTCAAACTTTGAATTGTTAAAATGCACGACTTTGTTAATAAAGTGCAGTGTCTGACTCTCCCAAGATGTAGATGTCTGTTGAATGAATTGTGTTCGCTAAGAGTGTTGGCGGTGACTTCTGGGTTCATAGATGCATTTGCTAAAAAGTTGGGCTCTCTAAGCCGGTTAATGCAGTCAGCCACTATCCGTGTTGCTAGAAAAGGTTGTTGTTGGTCTATGCATCATAGAGCGTTGCCATGATATTGTGCTCTCAACATCTTTTTGCTGTGTTCTCCCCTTCAAGAGGAAAGCGTCATAGATCACAGGTAGATTTTAGGTACTCAAGTTCCAGGCAATAATTGTTCAATAAGATTTCACTTTAGAGAGAGAAAATCCTTTTTTTTTTCCTTGTGGGTTTCTTAGAACCTCAATTTTTCTGTGTAAGACAGTGTGTCTTTCAAAGCACTCTCAATCGATCACGAAGACTTCCCTGGTGCCATGCAGCCCCCTTCTAGTCGAAGGCGTTTGATGAACCTTTGGGGTCCCGTAAATTTTTAAGCTAAGGCTAACACAACACCGGCTCTTATAGGGAGTAAGTTGTACTTCACAAGAGCGAAGGTGGGGACAATGTATGTAAATGTGAATATATTTGGGGTAGGTATGAAGAAACTCTACTGTCGTCACAGCCAGTAGGTTAATTCTGACCGCTGTAGAAGCTCTACGGGGGCGATGCAGTGGGCATGTGAATTAACATTAGGGAGTCAAGAGGGAACTTGAAAGGGGTTTAACAGGAGACCAGAGTCTCCAGCTTAAGTGAAAGGTGTTCAGTACACGTCCCATTAAAAAAAAGATCAGTGTATATAGTGAGTGGAGCGGAGCGGGTAATAAAGGCCAAAAGATCGGGAAAGGGTAGAGGGAGTTTAATAGACAGAGGACCAGTATGAATCTTGTGCTGGAACGTGGCATGTGAGCGTTTTAGAAGTAACCTGCTAGAAAGAGAGAGGGGTTAAACGAAGGTGAGAATCTTGTTTCCAACTGATCCATGTGTATTTATATTTATGTATATGGTATTTGCATAGTTTGCACCTAGCTGAGAGCTATAGCTGGGCAATATATACGTTGCTGTATGTTGCTCTTTTCACCATGACTTCCTGCTTTCCAGCGTATACATGAATCTCATTAAAGGTCCTCATTCCATACGGGGGTAAGATCAAAGCATTTCTCTTTGAACAAGGGATTAATAGGATGTTAATAAGACACTGATTGCTTCAATTCAAAGGACATTTCTCCCTATATGTGTGCATTAGTGCATACATCAATTGAGGTTTTTATATGATGCTGCCCTACCGCATAGGTGTTAGAGCACTCCATAGTACAACAGCACTACCTGATCGCCAGGCCTACAGTTATAGTTGAACAGGTCTTCTTGCAACAAGGGATTTGAGCAACGAATAATAATATGGTAATATGTGGGGGGGGGGTTTAGGGACTGACACTAGTAAATAATTGCTATTTGTTTGTTTAAGATATACAGATAAGTGCTACATTTTTATGTGTTGGTAGATAGCGTTTCTACCTCACTCTCTCTCTCACTAACTCACTCTCTCTCTCACTACCTCACTCTCTCTCTCTCTCTCTCTCTCTCTCTCTCTCTCTCTACCTCACTCTCTTTGTCTACCTCACTCTCTCTACCTCACTACTCAACTCTCTCTATCTCACAACATCACTATCTCACTACCTCACTAACTATCTCTCTCAATACCTCATTACATCACTATCTCACCCTACCTCACTCTCTCACTACATCACTCTCTATCTCACTACCTCACTACCTCACAACTTCACTCTCTCTCTATCTCACTACGTCACTCTCTCTCTATCTCACTACCTCACTCTCTCTCACTACCTCACTCACTCTCTCTAACTAACTCACTCTCTCACTCCCTCACTCTCTCTACCTCACCACTCCACTCTATCTATCTCACTACCTCACTATCTCACGACTCGCTCTCTCAAAACATCACTACCTCACTCTCTATCTCACTACCTCACTCTCTATCTCACTACCTCACAACTTCACTCTCTCTCTCTAACTCACTACCTCACTCTCCCTCTATCTCACTACCTCACTCTCTCTCTTTCTATCTCACTAACTCACTTTCACTCTCTCTTTCACTACCTCACTCTCTCTCTATCTCACTACCTCACAACCTCACTCTCTGTTTCTATCTCCCTACCTCAGAACATCCCTCTCCCTCACTACCTCACTCTTTCACTACCTCACTCTCTCGGTCTCTCACTACCTCACTCTCTATCTACCTCACTCTCTCTCTCACTACCTCACTCTCTATCTACCTCACTCTCTCTCACTACCTCACTCTCTCTCTATTTCACTACCTCACTCTCTCTCTCTATCTCACTACCTCACTCTCTCTCTATCTCACTACCTCACTCTCTCTCTGCTAATGCAATAGGTCTCGCATATGCAAGCAATTAAGGTATTGCCAATATAAATGACAATGCCATTTATTTAGGGATACAAAAAAAAAAATAATAATGAGCAATGCCAATAGCTCTACCTATAATATTGCCGAGACCATTGCATTGTAAATGCTTGTTTCTCTTTTCTTTTTCTAAATTATTTATTATTGTATTTCTACTTGCACATTTCAATCTTCGTCCCTTTTGTTATAATATGTATCTTTTGTTATTTGATCCTCAGTTGCAGAGCATATCTTATTTTTCCCCTCTTTTTCCCTCCCTTACTCTATTTTTGTTTACCTTATAATTCCTAAACATTTTGTAAACGGCTTTCTACTATGTTTCATGGCACATTTCATTCTGTATAATTTAATTGTTCTTAAATATTGTTCGGATTTTTGCCCAATGGTGTATGATTTATTTTATCTTAATAAAGCTTATTAAACTTAAAAAAGAAAATGGCACTGTGTGTTTATTGAGTGTTTTAAGAGGCAATCAAAAATGTGTGTGAAATGATGTTAGGTGACCAAAGCTAAATTTAAACAAATCGATGTGTTCCCCATAAGAAATCGTGCATATACTGAAAGGAGGCTGATGATAAAGTTATCAGATGTTTAACACGTCAATGTGCATTGTAGTCAGGTATATATATATATCCAATTACAATTATATGTTAGATAACTAAAAACAGCGTTTTTTGCACATATTTATTTATATTTTAAATATATTTATATGCTCAAATGAATATAACATATTTTGCAATATTTAAATATGCTTGTGGGCTTAGTCACAATAGACGTAAGCCATGTGTATATAGTCTGTCTTCTATACATATGATCATGTGACCTGTGATGGTGGTCAAGGGGTGTGTCCATTTTAAAGTTTAAAAAGCAAGATGGCATGTACACATATTGCACGTGAACAAGGGCTTTTTAGCTTGAAACGCGTTGTGATGGGTCGAAATAAAGAAAACTTTGCCTAAAGTGCTGTGGGGTCTGTGCTTCCTTCTTCGCCGTACTGCCGCTGGCCAGGATTCGGAAGTGGCTGGAGTAGTCAAGTTCGGATAAAATTACGAAGGACGGTTACCTTCGTTTCCAGACCCCCTCCTCGGAAGTTGGCGGCCGCCCTTAACCGGATATGCACAGGGATCCGTGGTGGATGAGTGGTTACTGCCCCCTACGTCTCGTGGAAGATAAACAAGAACCGAGTGGAAGATGCGATCAACCAGGTCGGAGGACTTGCGCGAAAGCGTCGGGAACCGGTGAGTTAACACAGCGAGAATTCGTAGGAGAGGAGTTTCAGTCACAGCGATTGGGCTTTTCTGCTAAAATAAGGACATTTAATAACGACCCATTATGTCAGCAGCGGGGATGAGGGAAAGAGAAATGGCGGCAGAGGAGTTGTTCGGCAAACTGCCTAGCACTTCACGTGACACTGCATCAGCCGCCAGCACAGGAAACGATAAAGATTCGGATGTCAGAACTTTGTTTAAAAACCTTGAAAAAAGCGGAAATTAGAGATAACGAAATGGTGGGAACACAGGTCACTCTCCAAATATGCTGAGGTCGGAAGGGTACCGAGAGGGTTGCGCATCCTTTTAGCGCCCATTTTCGACAAACCCAACCCAGATATGCTACGGGAATGGGGTGAGAGCAACCTGGCAGCCTCCATTAACCTTGTTAACATCTTGATTAAATATGCTTATATCGATCGTATAGAAATTTTAAAGGAAATTGAAGAAATCACCATTGAATTAGATAAATTTGATTTGACTGATCAGATTGCAAAATTAAAAGAGGTGATGCAGGAACAAGTGAAAAAACATGAAGAAAAAATTAAAATCAGAAAGGCCAATAAATTTGCTCGAGATTTGGAGGATTATGAGAATGGCCAAATCTTCACTTTCTCTTGCAAGTTTGACTCAATTAAAAGGCAACAATATAGCGACAAGATCAAAAGTGAAGAAATAAGAGATGAGGCACAAGTGAATGAAGACAACTCAAGTGTTGATACAATATCTCTAACTAGTGAGTCAAGAATGGAGTCAGTGCCCACTCATACAAGGAAGACCAAATTTAGTGTGGGGCGAGACTGCAGACACTTCGGCCTAATCAAAAAAGAGCGGCAAATGCCGAAGAACAAAAAGAAGACGTGAGCAGCGGAAAAGATGGAAACAAAAATATGAAAAAGAAAACACACTGGCAACAGAAAAAACTGCGTTAAAAGATAACAGTGTGGTAAATTTATCGACAGTAACTCTCACCAAGGCGGAAGAACAACTACTCGCCTTAGGTCTCAACTATTGTTCAGGTGATAGTTTCAACTATGCGCGAACAAGAATTGACGTGTACTGTTATATCAGGAAGTTGAAACTGAAAAAATTATTTGCCCTCAAAACAAACAGAGATAAGAGCGATACAATAACAGGACACGAAGAGGGAACAGAGCCTACTCTTGCAGCATCGGACATTCCAAACTTACTTTTGATTAATGAACTCAATGATGATGATAATGAGACACCAACCTCACAAACAGACGTCGATATAGCAACCCAGGAAAGACTTAGAAGAATAAACCATCTACAAACAGGCGCTGGGATCAGTCCGTTTAAGTCTAAATCCTGTTTTGTGCCACTCATGCCAAAAGACAGTATAGATGTATTTCACGACATGATAACAAATGATCTGAAAAAATTAAATCATACTGTGCATAAGAATAGAAGAGAGAGAAATCTATTTTTTTTTAAACGTGCATACAATGAGTTGGTAAAAAAACTTGAGAAAAATCAAGATGTGGTTGTCAAAAAAACGGACAAGGGGGGTAATCTGGTTTGGGGCCCAAAAAAGATTATGTTATAGAGGCACATAGACAGCTCAAGGAAGTGAGCTGTTACATGAAATCCAGTATTAAAGAGTATGAAAAAGCCAAAACAACATTGCAAAAACATCTTGCATTATGGAAAAGACAGGGCCTTATTTCTACTGAGGAATATAAGTTTATGTACAATGAGTTTCCGGTGCTACCTGTTTTATATTTGATTCCTAAATTACATTAAAAAAAATTCCCAGTACCAGGGAGACCGATCATTTCGGCTATCAACAGCTTGGGGGAACATGTTGGCCAGTACATAGATTTCTTTTTGCAGAGCTTGGTAAAGGAGTTGCCAAGTTATGTAAAGGATACTGGCGACTTCCTCCAAAAAATTGAAGAGCTGAAGTGGACAAATGACCTATACCTAATTTCTCTCGATATAGAATCTCTATATACGAGTATAGATCATATGCAAGGAATGATATCGGGCAAACACTTTTTGGAATCCAGAGCGAGTACCTATTAGGAACACAACAAGGTAATCCTTGAGTTCATAAATTGGTGCCTAAATAACAACTTTTTTCTTTTTGATAAAGATATGTTTAGACAAGTGAGGGGTGTGGCGATGGGGGCCTGCTTCTCCCCCAGTTATGCATGCTTGCATGTTGGCTGGTGGGAGGAGCGGGTCCTCAAAACCAACCTTCAGGTGCTCTATGATGCCCATGTTGTAACTTATTTAAGGTACATCGACAATGTTTTTATATTGTGGAGGGGATGTGAAAAAGAGGCTCACAGCTTCATAGATGAGATAAATAAAAACACTTTGAATCTTAAATTCACTTCCCATATCCACAAGAGTGAGATGGAATTTTTAGATGTAAGGCTCTATGTCAATAATGGTAAAAATTGAGAGTACTCTATATAGGAAACCAACTTCTGGTAACATCACTTTGCACGCAACAAGCTCTCACCCTAAACACCTCATTGCTAGCATTCCATATGGAGAAATTCTAAGACTAAAACGTATTTGCAGCAATGAGGTAGATTTTGCTGATTGTCAGTCTGAGCTGGTGTGTAGATTGAAAGTTAGAGGGTACTCTGACAAAATAATTGCAGATGCAATAGAGAAGGCTAGTGTTAGATCTAGAACAAGCCTTTTTGACCAACAGAAGAAAGAAACAAGAGACCCAGAATCACTAGCTGAATATAAAATCAGAAATACTCCAAGACTCATTACCACGTACAATAAGGATGAACGCAAAGTGAGATCTATCATCAATAAGCATTGGCCAATAGTGCTCACTGACAATATTCTTCGAGATAGAATGGCTGATACCCCTATCATTACATTTAGAAGAGGGAGCACTATGGGGCCTGTGTTAGATAAAGTGTCACCAGAATCCAGAAAGCTTACTTCTTGGTTACAACCAACTAAAGGGTTTAAAAAATGTACAACATACAGAGCATGCAAATTTGGCCGAAACATGTCTGAATACTCTACCCCATTTAGTGAGATTCCTTTTTCTATTCAGGGTTCATACAATTGCAAAACCGAATATGCTGTATGTCCTGACGTGCACCTGTGGCCTTAAGTACATTGGTAGTACAAAGCTGCATGTGCACGTCAGGATATTGCAGCATATAAGAGCCATTCTCCACAGTGATCCGGCATATCCTCTGGCTCGACATTTCAAGCGAACTCATGCCAATGATATCAATTGCCTCTCTTATTATGTAATTGATGCTGTTGCCAAATCTGGAAGAGGTGGTAATAGAGAACGTCAGTTGCGGCAACTGGAGACCAAATAATTTTTAGAGTTTGACTGTAAATGGCCTAACGGTTTGAATACCACAGATGATATGCACAATTTCCTATAGGTAGGAAAGAAGTAATGTGAGCATGAATATCTTTGGTGTATGAACATGATTTAGTTTTGATGTAAATATAAATTAACTCTGATGAATTTCGATTTCCTTCCCTTCCCTCTCGATCTGATTTTAGTAGAACAAGATTCTTCTTAATGCAAGTTAATATATTTTTATACAACTTTTGTCCCTTGTTGACATTTTACTGTTATTGATATAGTGATTTTAGGATATATATTTTTTGCATTAATGTATTACTTTATCAGATCTGTAATTGTATATAATTATATGTCGTCTATTTGAGCACTTATATTAGCACTTTTTGCACACTTTGCACTTATTTTGCACTAAAAGAGAAAATAAGCAAAAATGACGTTGCACATACACAGCTTAACACATGATTATGGTAGGATTCATCCAGTTAGACATCAGCAAAGATGACTATATGAAGCAGGCATTTGCTGGATTTATCCAATTACAGTTATATGTTAGATAACTTAAAAGAGCGTTTTTGCACATATTTTTTTATATTTTAAATATATTTATGTGCTCAAATGAATATAACATATTTTGCAATATTTAAATATGCTTGTGGGCTTAGTCACAATAGACGTGAGCCATGTGTATATAGTCTGTCTTCTATACATATGATCATGTGACCTGTGATGGTGGTCAAGGGGTGTGTCCATTTTAAAGTTTAAAAAAGCAAGCTGGCATGTACACATATTGCACGTGAACAAGGGCTTTTTAGCTTGAAACGCGTTGTGTTGGGTCGAAATAAAGAAGACGTTTGCCTAAAGTGCTGTGAGGTCTGTGCCTCCTTCTTCGCCGTACTGCCACTGGGCGGGATTCGGAAGTGGCTGGAGGAGTCAAGTTCGGATATATATATATCCGAACATGCCGATATTAGAAATTCGAATAACGTTTACTTTGTACAGAGCCTGTAGGGCTGGTATTGAATAATTCAATTGCTAGGAAATGTAAAGCATTTAATGTATAAGCATTTCAAATTTAATTCTTCTGATTGCTTTTGATTAACGGTGTCACATACCATCTCGAACTGCTGAACTTAAACCTGGGAAACCCATTTCAAGTTTTGGCATACCTTCACCATGCCACCCCAAACCAAGACAAGTAGATAAAGCCTGTCACTCGTAAAACGGATGCAGCTGATGGAGCAGGTTAATGAACAATATTTTGTTCAGTCTTGTGAAATCAAACTTCCATAATGTTTAATAAAACTAATATGTTTGCATGTATGTTATTAAACCAACCTAGAATAAAAGTTGCATTCACCAACATGAGGGTTTAACATTATGTGCTCTATGTTGCAGCAAGTACGTTTTAAAAATAATTAACTAACCTTGTTTGTTTGTCTATTGTCTTGTCAATATTAATTGCGGTTGTTTAATTAATGGCATGTGCCTATTTTATATATGCTTTTGTCTATGTGGTGTCTTTTTATTTTATACAGGTATGTGGAGAATCCTGCTGGACTAAATGAAGAATGGTAGATATAAATGCTGCTTTATTTGTTTGCTTCTGCTAGGTAATATAGACTAATGGGTTAATTAATTAGCAAAGGTGGGTGGGAAACAGAACAAATGTCTATTCCTTAATTAATTCATGTTTTATGTTTGTTTATATAATAGTTTTACAAATGAAGCTTAGAGATGGCTGCAGAAAAATAGCACACTTTAAAAAGTGACGCAAGAAAAAGGTGGCGCAGAAAACTGACGCTTTCTGAAAAGAGGCCTGTTGATGAAAAGGCCACAAGAGAAAATTATTCTGAAAAAGATGAGAAGCCTGTGAACTTTAATTTTGAAAGGTTTTGAAAAGAACTGCCAAAAGTGACTCTGTGGAGAGGTTTGCTAAATGTGCCACGGAAAGCTCAGAACGGACAAGCTCAAGGCTGAAAGGAAGAGACGTGATACATTTTGTATTGCTTGAACATCTTTTGCTACAAAATGTAACAGCCTAAGGAAGCGTTGCCAAGACTCTGTGCATGAACAATGAGCTAGTGAATAAGCCCGGACATGAGGAAGAAGATGTCACAATTTACTGTGGCATGAGGTGGCTCAGCCAATGGAGAGCTAGAATTCAACTGTTGGAATGTGGAAAATAGTTAGATTAGCTTTAGTTTTAGGGTATAAGAATGGGCTCAAAGAACAGACATTTGGCTTGCGCTCGTGATTCCTGAGGGACGTGTTATGCTGATGGACAACATACGTAAGGAAAGCAGTTTTATTAAATACTTTATTTCTAGGTGATGAGGGTAGAGACAGAGAGATAGTTAGGGTTTGGAAATGCTTATTTTTTTTTTCATAACAAAGTTTTATTGATCTATTAGGCAAAGCAAGCACGTGGCTCCCCACAACCGGAGATCACCACCACATATCATGACACATTTCAGTATTGTTGCATAGCTTAATCAGTGAAAGAGGAGAAAACAACCCCCCCACCCCCACCTCCACCCCCTCACCCCAACCACCCAACTTCCCTTCAACCCACCCCTTATCCCTCCCTAACCCCTTGCACGTGATCACAACAAACTGACAGTGTTCGACGTTAGTGCGCTTAATAGGGCGCAACCCCTTGGGCTCGAGGGTCCTCCTCCACTTGCATATCATCTTCTTGGTTTGCCGGAGGGTCCAGAAGCAACCCCCTATACTCCGCCCAACATTTCCAGATTTTATAGTGCTTACGGGGGCATCCTCTGGCCTCAAACACTGGGCGCTCCAACCCCATGAAGTAGTCCAGACCCGCCTTCCATGCACACAGCGGGGGGCTCTCACTCCCTTCCACGCCCTTGCTAGATCTCTCTTTGCGACCACCAACCCCAGAGACAGCAGGTGGCGCTTATACATATTCCCCCCTACACCTTCTAGTACATGAAGGAGCCCCAATCGGGGGGTGCGGGGCAGATCCCATCCCAACACTTCTGACAAACATCCCCAAACACCACTCCAGAATCTATTCAGGCCAGTACAGGACCACACAGTGTGCAGCAGCGTACCTCTCTCAGCTCCACAGCGCAGACATTCCGATGACACGATCAGACCCGCCTTCCACAATCGTTCCCGGGTTTAGTAGGCCCTGTGTAGGTATTTAAATTGAATATGCCTGAGTCGTATTGCTATAGCCGTCCCTCTCGGGGACTCTTGCGCCTCCCTCCAATCATCCTCATCTAAGGGTCCAACGTCTCTCTCCCAGACCTCCTTCAGGGGAAGTAGGGAGGAAGAGCAGTGCGTCACTAGTGTTTGGTAGATTCTGGACACTTTCTTATCACCCAGGTCGCCCATGAAGATCTTCGCCTCTAATGGGCTAAATTCCGGCAACGACTCCAGACCCACGATACTAGGCTCCAGGGCATGGCGAAGCTGCAGGTAGCGAAAGAATTGGGTCTTGGGCATTTGGAACTCAGTACTGAGCTCCTGGAAGGACTTGAGGGTGACCCCGGTCAGTACGTGTCCTAGCGACGAGATCCCAACCGCATCCCATCCACCAAACCCCTTCAGCGAGGCCAGCTCGGGGAGCCTCCCGTTCTTCCATAACGGAGTCTCTGCTGCTAATCTGCCCCACCAACCCATGCGACGCAGCGCCTGCCGCCAAACTACAAAGACTACTTGCGCGGTACTCGGCAACCCGCGCCTCAATGTGGCAGAGTATAGGATCGTGTGCAGCGTATTATCGCCCATCAGGAAATGCTTTTTTTTACTTATTTCTGCTAATGAATAATATTTCTTGTATTATGCTCTCTTTATTAATGCAGAATAAACCTCTCTTTATGACATTTCTAATGCTTGTTTAATAAAATTCCAAAACCTGAGTTTTTCTGATTATGTTTAAATAAACTTTCTAAATGACAAGCTGGTCTTGTTTATTGTGGATAGTTTAAAACAACATATATAGATCTTATCCCCTCATGATTCAGTCGCTCTGTTGTTGATATGGGCCTAGTATTGTATGGTAAGTTTGGTGGTAGTAGGTAGAGTCATTTATGCAAAATTTTGGTATGAGCGCTGGATCAATTTCCTGGTAGCATTCAGACGGTTTATATGTTGTTTTTAACATACATGTTACATGCATGACACATATATGTTGGTATATTCATAGGATCAATGTTTAACATATGTTGAGTTATTGATTTTGTCAGATTGTTTAATGTAGTTGAAAGGGTTTTTTCCAGCAGTGTGAAAAATCCCAGATTAGCCATGGCAAAGAGTAGTGTAACGCTGTGATCAGGACGCTGTTATCAGGTTACACAGGTTCATTTGTTCTGCTTCAAAAGGTGATATCGCCGCATATCATCGTGTTGTGGACGTACAACACAAGTTTAGGGTTCTAGGTGTGTTGAGTAAATTGTATGTATGATAGTGAGGATTGCCTAAGAAATTTGAGCATTGAGTATAGGGACTGAGAGCCTGTTTTAAAACTCTCTGTGAAAAGAGTAATAGGATATATCCAAACTTGTGTGAAGGGTAAGAGTTCGTCGTTTTCTTACTGGCAAAAGAGATTTTCTTCTAAAGGTTAGAGTCCTAAGAAAGAAAATAAGTGTGCGTGAGTAGGGATTTCCTTTGTATGAATGTATGTGTAAATGTGGTAGAAAATATTCTAGAGAAGTAGCATCGTCTATTTCAAGTGAATGAGTGAAAATCTGTGTGTCTGTGAAACTACTGTCCTTTTTAGAGAAGCAGGCAAATGGTTTTGTTTTTTTTGTAGTCACTAATTGTGTCAAAAAGTAATTGTAAAGTGCTTTTGAGCCTTTGAGGAAAGTCTGCACTATTAAAAGACATTATAAAGTGTTGCGCGCTATTTAAATACATTTAAAAGTATTGCGCGCTAATAAAAATCAATTCAAAAGTGTCCCGATCGAAATTGTGAAGGAGGGGCCAATTTTAGGAGCGAGAGTGCAAGGGGAGAGCTTAGAGCTGCAGCGGCTGTGTGCGTCAGAGCCACCGCGCTCTGATTGGCTGAAGCGTCCGGCGCGTCATAGTAAAGCCGCGCTCTGATTGGCTGAAGTATCTGAAGCAACACAGAAAAGCTGCATTGTGATTTGTTGAAAGTCTTTCAGGGTTTCAGAATAGTCGCGCAGTAATTGGTCGATGCGCATTACAACTATCTGCTGATAAATTTACATTTAAAAGTGTCCCCGATTCGATTTCTTTCCTTGCTACAGCCGCGCGTGTCACAATTAATGTGTGATAGCGGCCGACGAACATTGTGCACTTTATTGTAAGTTCAGCTCAATTTTGTAAGGGAGGGGCTGTTTAAGGAGTAAGAACGTGAGGAGAGAACTGGAATCTGCAGCGGCTATGTACGTCATAGCCGCCGCGCTGTGAATGGCTAAAGCATTGCCAACCGCGTTGTGATTGGCTGAGCGTTGTGGCAGCCGCGCGCTGTGATTAGCTGAAGTATTTGTTGTGCCGCAAATGACTCACCAAGTTAATGTTTACACTTATAAATGTTCCCGCTACAGCTGCGTTAAAATAAGTATGTCACAGCTGATTCATTGCGTGTCACGGCTGATTAGTGTATAGTTGCTGGCGAGCGTTGTGCGCTGTGTTGAGATCGCATTTTGCAAAGGAGGGGCTGAGCACGGAGAGCTAAAAGCTGCAGAGACTACGTCATAGCCGCCGCGCTGTGATAGGCTAAAGAGTTATAGTTCCTGCACACTGATTGGTTGAGACATTTGTTGCACTAACATTGGCTGATGTGTGTTGTATATCATTACTGAGTTATTTCTTGTGCGTGTGATAATAGACGAACGTTGTGCACTGTGTTAGAATTGATAATACTTTAAATTGAGCTGATGTACTTCACACATCAAGAGAAAGGGCTATTTTGGAGCGCGAAAGCGCGAGGAGAGAAAGAGAGACTGTAGTGGTGGTACACGTCACTGCAGCAGCGCTATGATTGGCCGAAGCGTCACAGTAGCTGTGCAGTGATTGGCTGACATTTTTATGGTCGCGCAGTGATTGGTTGATACGTGTTAACACTGCTTACCGAGTTATTGCTGAGTTATTTACATTAGTCCCTGCTATAGTTTTATTTCCTTGCTACAGTTGCGCTATGTGTCACAGCTGATGCGTGTGACACATCGTCGTCGTCGAGCATTGCGCGCTGTGTACTAAGGTCAATACAGCTGACTATCTTCTGTTTGAATTCTTATTGAACGTTTAGTAGATTGCTATGGTGCGTCACCTGAGTTTTGCGGGTTTTCTGGTTCCTGTTTCCCCTTAGTAGTTAAGAGGGTGCTGTGTTTGGATTATTTTGAGAGGTGCCTGATGCCCCCGAGTTTTCAGGGCATTTCCCATTTCCTAAGGAGTGTTGAGCATTTTACTATCTCATTTCTGCAACGGTCTTGTCTTTCATCTAAGTGCATCCCCTCCAGGCTGTTACATATGATGGTGTGTGAATAGTTTAGATGACCAACGAAATATATTTCTACAAACAGGGCAGTGAGGCGCCTGTTCCCCGGTGTGTGTCTTTTGGTGTGTGATTGGGTGTTGACATTGGACGGATGTTATGCCACACTGAGCACACTTAAGCTGCATATGATTTATTGTCAGCAGCATAACAGCAATTCAGTACTAAAATAGACGAAGTGCATTAGGGAGGTTGCTCTGTGTTTAAGGTGGTCGCGCGCAGAATTATAATTTAAGAAAAAAAAAAAGTATACCGAGTCCTTGTTTTGTTCTAAGGTGGTTCTGTCCTTGTTTTTGATTTATTAATTGGATTACTTTCATTGGTGCTTACAATTAGTTTATTTTTCTTCTGCCCAAAATTAAATTGAGAACATAGGAAAAAGGGAAAGTAAAATAAGACAAACGCTATTTTAAAATGATGGATAAATATTATCTAAAGAAAGAGAAAATGATTTCTTGGTATCAGAAAATGAAAAATGTTGTTGCTAAATGTGAGAGCAAATTAATGATTCCCAAATTAGCGAATCTAAATAATAAACATGTCAGAGTAGAAAATATTGATCAGTGTAAAAATGATGTTGTAAATATAGATCAGGACAAAAATTTAAGCAAAACACCAGAACGGATTAATGTAACGCCAAAAGTCCTGGTTCAGATTAATAGAGTCCCAGCTCAGACTTCTTCTCAACGTGACGCAACAGAAAAGTATGATGAAATGCCTAGAACTTCTGGAATTAATATTGCTGATTATGTGAATTCTACAAATGATTTAAAACAGTCAACGAAATATATGGAAGCAGTGACAGTCCCTGTGCTTGGAAAAGATTAAATTAGTTCCACAGTTTTAAGGGTCCCATTAAATTCTGAAATTCAAAATTTTACTGAAAAACTTTATTGTAATGTATCTGAAAGTCAGGTAGTAATGATTCCAACTAAGCTGGAGAGAGTAATGACTAAAGCTTTAACTAGTGAGAACTCTGATGTTGACCTTATTGATCTGACACAGCCTGATGAGTCAAAATTAAAAATTGATTTAGAAGAATTAATAGATGGTACAATGAGTACAGACAGATTGAAAACATATCAAGATGATGAATTGTTGTTTCTCTGCAAAGAAGTTACTGTGAAAACAAAAAATAAATATGATGCTGTTGAAGAAATGGCTTTTGATTTTGAAATTGATTTGAGTAAGCAAAATCTGTTTCTTTTTTTTTTTTTTTAAGTATTTTTATTGAAGAATTTTCCCCCCATTTTTTTCCCCCTTACAGTACGAGCAGGGCACAATGGAGTTCATAAGCACAAAACATTGAGTCAAATATAGAACAGAAATATAAAACCATATAACCATATAACACATAATCATACATAATAATTCCAGTATAAACAATATTCAGTATATTAGATTCTCCATTTCTTCATTAATCAATTCCTAACTTCCACTGAATAAAAGAGTCCCAAATTTGCATACCTAATTTTTTACCCTTCTTTCCCCTCCCAGCATAGATAGCAGTTTCCAATTTTTGTATTGATAATACCTTACCAAGCCATTGATGATATGTGGGAGGATTAGGATCCAGCCATGCCGAAGCTACTAACAGTCTGAAGATAGCCATTGCTACAAATAGAAATTTTTTACAATTTAGCTGTCCGTCGGGGCTAACCCCCAATAACATAACTGCTGGATTTAATTCTATTATAGTTGAAAGTGCATTCTGGAAAAAAATTCCAATATCCTGTTTTACCCTATCTAATTGTGGACAGAGTGAGAAGATGTGTATCAAATCCGCCTCTGCACTATTACACCTAAAACATGTAGTTCCCGACACACCCCCCCATTGAGCAATTTTCCCAGGCGTAAAATACAAATGATATAAAGTCTTATAATGTTGAGCCTGCAGGGATGAGGAACACAACAATTTTCCTCCCATTTCTAATGACTCTGTAAAAATATCCCTAGCTATATCCAAATCTGTAATCCATATATCTATCCATTTATTTAAATCATCTTTCTTTAGTTTTGTCATTTCCAAGTAGAATCTCTTTATAGTACAGTCAGAGCCATCTTCTATAAGATCCATCATTACATTTCTTTCGAAACCCGATGATCCCCCTTTTTTATTTGATATACAACTTCTTATTTGAAGGTATTTATAAAACTGTTTGGGGTTCAAAGTGTATCTGTTTTGTAAGTCTGTAAATTGTAAAATGCCATAACCTCCCATCATATCTCCAATCTTTCTTATCCCTCGTCTTTCCCAATCTTGGAATACAGCTCCTGAAAATACCATGCTAGGTAAGGAGGGGTTATTTTTGAATCTGGTATATGCATTATATTTCCCAATTCCAAGCTTTTTGGATATTCCTTTCCATATATTATAAGCAGCTATAATTGTCTTGAATCGTGTTCTTTTGTAGTAGCTTTCCTCCGTGAATCTCAAAAAGACATTTTCTGCATTTCTACCCAAAACCAAGCCATAAATAGCTAACGAGCCAATATTATCCCAGGCATCCGCCTCAGCCCCCCCAACTAGTCCCAACATATTTTGTAGTGCTGCAGCCCAATAATACACCTTTAAATCTGGTAACGACCAGCCCCCTCTCTCCCTAGGTAGCGACATATACCTCAGTGCCCTACGTGTCTTACCTTTGGCCCAAATAAAACGATTAATCCTTTGTTCACAAGTTTTGAACCATTTGTTGTCAACTAAAAGTGGTACTGCCCTAAAAATATACAAAAATTTTGGCAACACCATCATTTTAATAATATTGACCCGACCTACTAACGAGAGGTGTAGGTTCTCATAGCGATCCAGGTCTTTCTTTGTTTTATTTATTATTGGGACGATATTTTTTTCCACCAAGGTGTTTATATCTGCTGAAATAATGATTCCTAGATAGGTCCCTGCGTCAACCACTCGGTTATCATTGCAAACAGTCACTGAGTTTTTAATAATTTGAGTCTTTGAAGCGTTTAAGGCGTAGCCCGAAACTTGTCCAAACCTACGAGCTTCTACCTCTATTAGTTCAGTCACTTCCGTGGGGTTTGGTGTTATTACCGCCACGTCATCAGCGTAAGCAAGTACTTTACAAGGTCCCAGTAATGTATGTAATGGATTAATCTCTGGACACAATTCTAGCCTGCGAATCAGTGGGTCCATATACATAGCAAATAAAAGCGGGGAACATGGGCATCCCTGCCGTGTACCTCTTTTAATCGTAAATTGTCCCGTAATACCCCCATTCACTCTTAAAGCTGCAACCGGTTCCTTGTACAGAGTCTGTAAAGCTTTAATGAAGCCACCCTGAAACCCAGCTCTTACTAAAATGTGCCACCGATAGTCCCAGGAGACCCGATTGAATGCTTTTTCAGCATCCAGCAACATTACTGCCATCGGATCTCCTGTGACCTCTGCAGCATCAAACAAAGTTATAACTTTTCTAGTGTGGTGTGTCGTTCCTCTTCCAGGAATGAATCCATGTTGATTCCTGCTAACTAAAGCAGATATCACTCCCGCAAATCTTATTGCCAAGGCTTTTGAATATATTTTGGTGTCATTATTCATCAGCGTAATGGGACGATATGATCCTGGCTCGGTTGCCGGCTTCCCCTTTTTTAATATTAAAACTATATCAGCACTCCCCCAAGACTTTGGGATAGACTCACCCAGCTGAGAATCTTGAAAGGTTTTACATAAGTCTTGACCCAAACTTCCCCAGAAAGTTTTATAAAATTCTAAAGGTATCTGGTCCGGACCAGCTGCCTTTCCTGAAGGGAGACTACACATAGCCTCTTTAATCTCCAAGTTATCTAACGAGTTTTCTAATACTTCTGCATCTTCATTGGGGACTCTTTCAACTGGGATATTCTGGAGGTACTCCCTTATCTCTTCCTTATTACATGAAAGTTGGGTATCATATAATAACTGGTAGAATTTCCTAAACACTTCCCTGATCTCTATAGAATCTGAACGCCGTTTGCCATTTTCATCCCTAATTTCCTTAACCGTCCCATCTGCCGCTATCTGCCTAGTGCGCATGGCGAGAACATGGCCAACTTTTTTGTTATATTCATAACACTTCTCCCTTCTAATAGTATAGTATTGTGCTGCCTTTTTCGCCAGATCTTCTTCAGCTTCACTTTTTACTTTCATTAAGTCTACAACATATTGTTCAGTTGGTTCACCTCTAACAACACAGTTGTTAAGTTGTTCTTCTGCCTCTGACACAGCCCTTTCTATCTCCCTTTGATGGAGCCCTTCTACTTTTCGTTTGTATGCACTATAACTACATGTTTCTCCACGCACACCCGCCTTAAAAGCATCCCAGATCACTCCCACTGGAGCACTCCCTCTTTTATTTTCAAAAAACTCAGTTATCCATTTTGACATATGCAAGAGATAATCATCCTCCAACAATAACTTTCTTTCAAATGTCCATACCCGATTTGATCTAGTTCCTCCTTCTAACTTCATCGTTAATATTAATGGATTGTGATCACTAAAAATTCTTGGGAGTCTGTCAATTTTAACTCTAGTCATTAGATCCTTGGATATCATAAAATAATCTAATCTAACACAGATTTGGTGTGGTGCAGAATAATATGTGTATCCTTTTTGTTCTGATCTAGTTGTGCCCCAGACATCTTGCACATTATTATTTTCCATAAGTTCCACAAGAGCCTTATGCACTCTTTTCTTCCGACCTTTATAACTTCCAAATTCCAATCCCTCAGCCCTGTTAATATTCAAGTCCCCCCCTATAATAACCTGTGGGGACCAGGTAGCTAGCTCGGCATCTAGAAAGTGCATTATTTCTGGGTCATCCTGAGTTGAGCCATATACCGCCACTAATGTTATCCATACTCCTTCTATCAAAATCTCCGTCAAGGCCCATCTACCCCATTTATCTTCTAACTTCTTCCCTGTTTTCACATTTTTACTCCTCGACAAAATTGCTACCCCTCTATTCTTTGTATCTTGTTTGGATTTTACTAATAGGTGGAACCCCAACTGATTAAGACAAAACTCGTGGGAACTCATTATATGTGTCTCTTGCAGAAATACAAAATCCACATTCATCTGACGCAGACGAACTCCTATTTTCTGTCTTTTTTGAATATCATTTAAGCCACATACGTTCCATGTTACAAGTCTAAGAGACATATTTTAGTTTTTTTTTTTTTTTTGGGGGGGACCGTCAGATACCTGCTCACTTTTGTTAAACAGATTATCAGATTCGCTCGTTACTACATCTATTGGACGATTAACGCAACCTATATTTTCCTTCTTCCCTTTGTTGCAGTCAGCATGGTTATACATCTGATTCAAAACATACTCTACATAGTCCCAATATATTTCCATATTTTTGTACCCTTTGTGCCATTTGTGCCCCTTGTGCCCTGCCCATGCCCTTGTACCCTCCCTCCCCCACCCCAGGAAACCCTCCCACAGATCCCCTCCCCCCCTACAGGCAAATAGGTCCAAAGGACCTATGTCTGGCCGACGTTTGCCAACAGGATGACACACCCTCTCTCTCCTGATTTTCCCAACTTATATATGCTACTAGGAGTGCTGAACACAACATAATCTTAATCCCTGTTCACCAGTCTTTAACAACTAGTGCCCGTCACAGCATTAATCTATCAACAGATCGACAACAGATCAAAAAAAAACCCCGAGCTATATAGCTAGATAGCTATACAGCTCTAAAACTTTCGCAAATAACACATTAAAGATATATCCTCAGAACACTCTGGTTTTCAGCACACTAGTTCATAATTCATTCTATTTTTCCATAGCTGTGTTACAATGATACACTCTCCCTTTATTTTTTCCTCCCGGGGATATCTCTAATAGCAACAGTTTGTGTATCTCGTCTCTCAGGGGCTTTATGATAAGCCTTATTTTGTCCTCTAGTTTCGCGCAAGGAACTGAGATATTCTTGTGCCATGATTTCAGAAAAAAAAACTCTAACATTACCATTTAAACCAATTTTTAACCGTGCGGGAAACATAAGATAAGCTTCACACCCCAAGTTTTGAAAAGGAGTAATGAGTTGTCTCATCCGCCACCGTCTTTCCACGGTAGTGTGGCAGAAATCAGGGCGGGCAAAAAATTCAATATCTTTATAAGTACGTTTAGCCTGAGGTTTTGCCTTACTGATTATCTCCTCACGCAAAAGGAAGTTCCCAACATACAACAGTATTGCTCGAGGTTTGCTCTGTATTTCTTTTCGCGTGAGCGGGAATCGATGTACTCTTTGAATCTCATGTTCCCAGTCCCATGAGGATAGCTCTGGAAGTGCACCTTTTAACAATTCAACGACGAAACCCCGCACGTCCCCTCCCTCCTTTCCCTCCTGAATTCCAAGTAGTCTAACGTTGTTTCGCCTTTGCCTATTTTCAAAATCCTCTAACTTCCAGAGCATATCCGCCGTTGTCTTATCTTGATCCCTGCTAGCATCTTGCATTTTAATAAGATCATCTTCCAATTTTCCCGTTCTTGCCTCTACCTCAGTTACTCTCCCTTCCATTTCTTCGTACATTTTGTTAACTTTATGCAAAGCGGATTGTATTTTTTTGTTTGCATGTCTTTCCCGTCTACTTGCTCTCTGGCTCTCTGCACGAGCCTCACCTTGCATCTGTTTTAAGGTAGAAAACAAAAGTTCGAAATTAGAGGCACCCCCCTCAGATCCTTGAGATGCGGCCCCATGCGTGGCTATATCTGTGCTCTTAAGTTCTCTCATGAGTGGCACACCACTCTCCAAGGTATTATCCCAGTCAAGTTTCTTTACCACCGTTTTCACGGGCGCTTTACGGTGCGCTGTAACTTGATCCTTCCTCCTGAGATTATTTTTTATTTTACTCTTACCCTTATGTTTGGGTTTATTGCTCACAGTTTTATTCATTCCTTTGGTAGTAGCTTTTGATTTTGTTATTTTTTGCACAGTCTCCTGTGCTGACTCAATAGGTTCCGTATCGCTGCCTGAAGAGACTGAGATACTATCAGATTTAGACAAATTGGTTTCTGAGCCTGTGCCAGCTACAGAGTCTACTGAAGTGGTTATTTCCAAATCCGAATCTGAATCTGTACAAGACCCCTGGACAGAACTATTGCTCTCACTTTCATCCTCTACATTATCCAGCTCATCGTTTCCAGTGAAGAAGACCTCATCACTAGGGGATGCCAATATAGATTTTGAAACGAGTTGTATATTCCTGTCGATTCTGCAGTCAATAAGTATATTGGTATTTATATTTCCGCTGCCAGAATTATTAGTCTCTTGTTGTTGAATTGGTTGTGCAGGTAGAGCAGGTTGAGCTGGTTGCACTGGTTGAGCTGGCTGCGCTAAGTTGAGCGCTATCTCCTTATCCTTATCAAGTACATTTTCCAGTGACTGCTCTGTCGACACATCATTATTCTCACTAATTTTTCCATTATAGTCAATATGCTCATTCAATACATTCCCTTCAATGTCTGCAGCGAGGTCTAAAGCGGAGTCTAAAGATGCACTTATCTCATTTACAGCAGGGGAAACATCAGGTATCTCCTTCCCCTTTAAGCTCTCAGCCCCGCCCCTTACCGTGGCTGTAGAAAAGGAGGTTACTCCTGCAGGCTCTGTAACTTCAGTCTGGGTCAGCGTCTCCGCCATGCTGCCTGCGCTCTCACTGGCTCCAGCTTCCTCCACGTGTGCAGTGCGCTGCCTCCCCTCACACAGAGACACCAACGACGGGACAGGAAAGACCCTCCGCGCTGCAGGGTGGGTGCTTGCTACAGCGCATATTGCAGGTGAAAATGTCTCTACTATTGTAGTCTGCCGCAGTGGACCAGCCATTTCCCCGGCAGTAGATTTCATTTCAGCATTTCTTTTTTTTGTAAAGCTGATGCCACAGTTTTCTTCTTTTCAACTTCTTTCTCCCGTATCTTCCGTGCTTTTGCCTCCTTAGCAGCTTCCCGCCTCAGCTGCGCCTTTGTCCTTAGTTTACCTCTCACATTAGAGGCTGGAGCGCCAGAATCTTCTGAACATACCTCCTCTTCCTCATTCCCAGACGCCTCCTGAACGTTGGTTTTTTTAGACGATCGCATTATTTTGGGGCCATTATTTTGGCGAGGTACCTCCAAGAATCTCGCCCTGACTGATAGGATCGTGTGATAAAATCGGCAACAGTCCCAAACAGGGTCACCTTGATCTTAATGCGAGTCCTGATTTGAGGCAGACCCTCTATCAATGCAGGTGTAAAAAACAACGCTCCAAGCATCACAATCAGCAATTACTGATATTCGACTGCCGTCAGCTCATCAATGGCTCGTCTTACTCTGCAATGCACAGTGCATCCCGCTGGAATCTATTGCCTTCTCTCTCGATTATTTCTCAATAATAATCATCAAATCCGATACCATTTCTGTTTCAGTTTCAATTCAATAACTCAGGACATATGGCAGCATAAACAGAGAGTGAGCACTGCATATTCAATCATGCATCCATCAGGAGGAGAGCTTAGGTGCGTCTACCCCTCACGGCGTCCCGGCGCCCATCTTGCCCAGCCCCCAGCAAAATCTGTTTCATAAAAATTACAGAATGAATTTCACAGAAAAGAACATTGAAAGCCTAAACAAATCAGGTAGAATTGCCCATATAAAAGAATTAATTTGGATTTTGAGAAAATGGGGTAATCTGAATAAATGGAAAACAAAATGGTCAAAGGAAAAGGAGATTGAGATAAATGAGCTGAATGAACAGCTACAAATACAGCGACTGGGGGTGATTCAGCAGAATGAGATTCCTCCACCATTGCCAAATTATGTTAATAAGCAGACAGATAATACAGATACAGGATTAAATAAAGAACAGGAAAACAGTCCACAAGGAATAAATGTACTTCCAGTATCTTGAAATGAATCTGATGGTCTTTTAAGTGAAAACATCAAAGTAATAGATGAAATTGATCCACAGATTAAAACAAACATGACAAATGATCATGAATGTCAAGATGTATTTGAATTTTACAAAAAGCCCAGACAAGACATTAAGTATGTTCCTTTACTAGAATCTGATTATGTATTATTTGTGAAGGGATTATGTCTGAAAACAGATGATGATATATTGAGTGCAGCTTACTCAGTATGTACAATTACAGAAGTGGTTGAAGCATCTTGTCTCAAAGGAGTTGGTTCAGCTCAAGTAGCGGAATTAATTGCTTTGATTCGTGCATGTGAGATGAGTGAAAAACTAAAAATTACTATAATAACTGATAGTAAATTTGGTTTACAAAAAGATTTTTTAAACTCTATAGAATCACCTATAAGAAATGCTATTTTGATAAAAAGGTTAATAAATGGAATTGAGCTTCTTGACCAATTAGCGGTAGTGAAGTGTGTTGGAAATGAAGAAAAAATTGATTATATCTCAAAAGGCAATGCGTACACAAGTACCAGTGCTAAGTTATGTGCTCAAGAGAGGGTTGCAATGAATCGGACAAAATTCAGTGAACATGTTTCAAGTATTCTCATATTAATCTTTGTAATTAGGACATGGCAAGAATTGAAACAATTACAAGACAGGGCAGATGATGAGGAGAAAATTGGATGGCTGAGACAGGGCTGTGAGCAAAGAGAAGCAGATAAGATTTGGGTTCACAAAGATGACAGATTGGTCATGCCAAACAGTATCATTTCAGATATGACTCGAATGTATCATGGGGAGGGTCATGTAGATTGAGATGACATAATGAAAATGTTCAGAAAGACATGGTACAATCCAAAGTTCGGATTAGTTGTGGAGTCACTTTTTCAAAGATGTTTGACATGTCAGAAAAACAAACCAGATCAAAAGAGAATTGAGAGTTTGGAAACAATAGGCCGGGAGGGTGGTCCATTTACAAGAATACAGGTAGATTTCATTGAAATGCCCCAACAAAACAAATTGAGATATGTCCTGGTTATCATTTGTTTATTTTCAAATTGGATAGAAGCTTTTCCAACAAGAAAGAATGACAAAATTACTGTGGCTAAGTTGCTTTTGCGCGAGATTATTCCGCGTTTTGGCTTTCCGGTGACTGTAGAAACTAACAATGGAACACGGATTGAAAAAGAATTAATGCAGATGATTTGTGAGGCATTCGGAATTGAACAAAGTTTGCATTGTGCATACAGACCAAAAGCATCAGAAATTGTTGAACAAATTGATAACAGTATCAAGAATAAACTTACAAAATTATGTGAGACAACAGGTATGAAGTGGACAGAAGCCTTGCCACTTGTGTTAAGTACTGTGAGAAACATACCTGACAAGACAGGTTTGAGTCCTCAAGAAAAATTAATGGGAAAGATCATGAGACAAGATTTTGTTCCAGCAAACAAGTTACTAAGTATAAATGACAGTGTTATCTTAGACTTTTGTAAGAACTTGTCAGGTGTGGTAACTACTGTACTAAATGAAGTAGGAACTGAAGTGATCATAAAGAAAAGAGAACAAGGACATGATTTGATCCCAGGTGATTGGGTCAAAACAAAAGTGTATAGTAGAAGAAATTGTCTGGTACCCAAGTGGCAGAAAGAAAGACAGGTGATTCTAATCACAACAAATGCAGTTAAATGCAAAGGCCTAAAAAGGTGGGTCCATACAAATCACGTTATTGGTGTACCACCTCCTGATAATCCTGATGAGGATAGTGATACCACTGCTGATTCTGATTCTGAAGAAGAACATGAAGGAAATCCAGATCCTGAAGATCGACAGGAAGGTCGACATCTGGAGAGTTTAATTGGAAAACAAGCCTTGAATAAAAAAGACTTGGAAATTATGACAGTAGACTCAGAAAATTATGAAGATCTGCCAGAAAAAGAAGCAGAAAAAGAGTCTAAGTTAGAAGAAAAAGAAGATTCTGAAGATGAGAATATTGAAATTTTGCTAGATCAAATAGCAGAAGATAAAGAAGAATGTGATCAAGAGATTCAAGAAATAAAAGAACAAGATGAAGAATATGATCAAGAGATTGAAGAATTTCAAGAACAAATTCAGGAGGGTATCGAAAAGCAGATTGAAGACTCTGAAAGTAGGAACAAGAGTTCTGAAACTGGGAAGTTGAAGGTAATTGAAGATGAAGAAGAAGACGAATTACCAAGTACCAGCTATAAGGATGATGTTCCAAACAGAGAAGTAAAACTGCTGATTAGAGAAGATCCTGAATCAAAGAAGAAAACTGAAATAATGAAATTATTCAGTAGAAAAAGAAAATCGGCTGAAGACACAGAATATGAAACTAGTGACAATGATGATTATGTAAATAAGCCGAAAAGGAGAACTTGGAAAACTGAGAGAAATGAAAATATGATATACAGATTAGTAAATAGCAAAGTTAACAGAACAATAGGAGTTAAAAGTCTACAATGCAAGTTGGAGAATAAAATTGTAAACCAAGTACATGAGATCTCAAGTCAAAGTAAAGAAGAGCTAAATGAAAAGTTTCGAATAAAAATAAGAATTGAAGTATTAAATAGAAGAAAACAAATGAGAGTGGTCAAAACAAATGAGAAAATTAAGTCGTCAAGGAAGTCCTTTATAATATTTCCACCTGTAATTGAAAGATAACTTTACTAGGTAGAAGAAATTTTGTTAGTTGACTAGGTCGAAGAAACTATGTTTAGTTGGGAAAGAAACTCTATTGTATGACTTAGGTCGAAGAAAAGATGTTTTAGATATAAAAAAATAAAAATAAAAAAAAGAGGGGGTATATACTAATTTTTCAAAATAATTTTTTGTTTAGTTTTTTTTTGGGGACAATTCTCAGATTAATATTTGTTTTGTTGGTGCAAGTCAAAATGTAGATACCTAAAAATTCATTGGGAATTGGGGATATAAAGGTGGAAAGGATCCAATGTAGAACTCAATATGAGAGTTAGAGAAATATAGATGAAATTAGGGTTTAAATACTAATCCTGAGTAAGCCTGAAACATGTTCAATATAAAAAAGTTTGTGAAATTTTTGGGTGGTATTTGGTGATTTTAAAATCACCAGATGAGGGAGTTGATGGAGCAGGTTAATGAACAATATTTTGTTCAGTCTTGTGAAATCCAACTTCCATAATGTTTAATAAAACTAATATGTTTGCATGTATGTTATTAAACCAACCTAGAATAAAAGTTGCATTCACCAACATGAGGGTTTAACATTATGTGCTCTATGTTGCAGCATGTACGTTTTAAAAATAATTAACTAACCTTGTTTGTTTGTCTATTGTCTTGTCAATATTAATTGCGGTTGTTTAATTAATGGCATGTGCCTATTTTATATATGCTTTTGTCTATGTGGTGTCTTTTTATTTTACACAGGTATGTGGAGAATCCTGCTGGACTAAATGAAGAATGGTAGATATAAATGCTGCTTTATTTGTTTGCTTCTGCTAGGTAATATAGACTAATGGGTTAATTAATTAGCAAAGGTGGATGGGAAACAGAACAAATGTCTATTCCTTAATTAATTCATGTTTTATGTTTGTTTATATAATAGTTTTACAAATGAAGCTTAGAGATGGCTGCAGAAAAATAGCACACTTTAAAAAGTGACGCAAGAAAAAGGTGGCGCAGAAAACTGACGCTTTCTGAAAAGAGGCCTGTTGATGAAAAGGCCACAAGAGAAAATTATTCTGAAAAAGATGAGAAGCCTATGAACTTTTATTTTGAAAGGTTTTGAAAAGAACTGCCAAAAGTGACTCTGTGGAGAGGTTTGCTAAATGTGCCACGGAAAGCTCAGAACGGACAAGCTCAAGGCTGAAAGGAAGAGACGTGATACATTTTGTATTGCTTGAACATCTTTTGCTACAAAATGTAACAGCCTAAGGAAGCGTCGCCAAGACTCTGTGCATGAACAATGAGCTAGTGAATAAGCCCGGACATGAGGAAGAAGATGTCACAATTTACTGTGGCATGAGGTGGCTCAGCCAATGGAGAGCTAGAATTCAACTGTTGGAATGTGGAAAATAGTTAGATTAGCTTTAGTTTTAGGGTATAAGAATGGGCTCAAAGAACAGACATTTGGCTTGCGCTCGTGATTCCTGAGGGACGTGTTATGCTGATGGACAACATACGTAAGGAAAGCAGTTTTATTAAATACTTTATTTCTAGGCGATGAGGGTAGAGACAGAGAGATAGTTAGGGTTTGGAAATGCTTATTTTTTACTTATTTCTGCTAATGAATAATATTTCTTGTATTATGCTCTCTATTAATGCTGAATAAACCTCTCTTTATGACATTTCTAATGCTTGTTTAATAAAATTCCAAAACCTGAGTTTTTCTGATTATGTTTAAATAAACTTTCTAAATTACAAGCTGGTCTTGTTTATTGTGGATAGTTTAAAACAACATATATAGATCTTATCGCCTCATGATTCAGTCGCTCTGTTGTTGATATGGGCCTAGTATTGTATGGTAAGTTTGGTGGTAGTAGGTAGAGTCATTTATGCAAAATTTTGGTATGAGCACTGGATCACAGCGCTGATTGAAAATATGTTAAAGTCTCTTCCAAATAAAAAAAAAATAGAGGTGAGTGTGCCGCACCGTGCAGAACAAAAGAAAGGCGCAGCCGCCATACTTTCAGATAAAGCGCAGTGTGCCGTGCTGATCAATGGAACACAATGGACAACAGTCAAAGTTGCAACAACAGCAAAATAAATGTTAAAATAGTGCACTGAAACAAAACACATAGCCAATAGTGAAAGGATCCATGTAGCAGGGCAGTCTCCATGCTGGGGAGCAAAACCACCAAAATTTAAACATTCACCAACGACAGCAAAGGAATTTCGAAAGCCAGAGGAAACAACCAATGAAAAGTGCTGGGCTTGTTCAAAGTCCATAGAGTGAATACTGCATGTCTTGAAGAGAATATACACAAAAAAGGCAGTTGGACGACGTAGGGTATAGTCTGGTGCACTAGGGATAGTACACTAAAAATCACAATAATTAACACTCCACCAACTACTGGGGCATCGTCCTAACCTCAGATTAGACTACACAAATACAACAAAAGAGCTGGGAGTGCTTGTGTATTTCTGAAACAATTAGATGTTTTAATCATTTGAAAGAAACACCAATAAATCAATGGTCCAAAAATATCATCAGAAACATATATATAAGAAACATATGCACAGTCAAAATTCTTGATTTCCTTGATGTTCAGCAGCCGACGCGTTTCGTCCTATAGACAGGACGTCATCAGGGCTGCAAGTGCAAACACACAAATACAAATATATCAATACATATATACATTCTTGGTCAATTATCACCTGTAAAAAGAACATAAACTTACATCTTATTATGACTATTAAATACAGTACAGCTCATAGTGCCGTGTAGTACTAACAAAAAATCGCTTTGTACTGTTTGAAAAGCGAGCGGGCACTGTTTACTACGAATTCTCACATGGATTCGAATATACTGTTACTCATTTGAAGCCCACAAATTTTCTATTTACATCATGGGATGTAACGATTGCAAACTGTTGCTTGATTATTCCATAAAGATCATTATTAATGACAAACGGCTCACCTCGTACTGTTATCATAAGGCTCCTCTTTATTTTTTGTTTAGTCTCAGATTTTTTGAATCTTAGTTCTAGGCCGCAGTGCTACAAGAGGTCAGTTTCTTCATCTATATACCGATGATAATCACAAACTGCGGTGAGGCAGGAGAAAAAGGAAGATCAATCAATTTAGCAAATATGTGCTATACATCTACCTAGTAGTCATCTTCACTGTTACCCGTTCTCTCTGATCTTGACCTGGCACAGTGTGTCTTGATATCTAATTTTATCTGTAAGGATGCGTACCTGATGAATCCCTAGATCAATGCCTCTCTCAAATCGATTTATCCTCTGTTCTTTAAATCGAGAGTCCTTTAAAAACTGTTCTGCCAGTAACATTCACCTACAAGAGTCAAAAAATGCTTTAATATATTTGCTCAGTAAACCCTCCTAGAGGGTGAAAAGATACTGCCTTCAATTTAACTCACCGCATTCCAATCTAATGTGGCCCAAAAAGTGAATGACAATTGTTCTACAGCGATCCTATCCATTCGTTATGCCACAATCCACTCTAAAAAACAAACACATAGAAAAGGAAGATTTAGTAATCTTCGCCCTTCATTTCTTCTGATTTAACACATCCCCCAAAGCTCTGCCTGGCCTTCTGCACTCACCGTTCGTAAAGTGACCTCCTGTTCCTCCTCACCATCCGGGTACGATAAATCCCGAAGGTGCGGTGCCGTGAACTTCCTACGTTTAAAAAGGGGCCTCAGGCCAATCACATCAAACTAAAGTTTCGCGCGTATTCTCATTGCGATCATCTGTGCTGAAGTTAACGTTTCCAATCAGGTCCGCTAGTCATGTTTATTTGGTTACGAAGTATTTCCGAACATGCGCATTGCGCTTCTTACAGGCCTCCCTACTAATCATATTATATCCGGTTGTCACATACTCTATATCCGGTCATGCGCAGATTCACAGATGCTTTTCCGCGTGCGAGTTTACAATCAGGTCCGCCCCGTGCCTGGCTGATATTCGTATTCAGCTTTCCTATAGGTTTGTATTTCACCCATAGTGTTTCCGGCTGTTTAGTGTGCAATTTTTTGGTAATGCGCAGCTCACGATTGTATCACGGTGAACACGTTAACAATCAGGTCCGCCCACTGCGTGCCCTGTCACTATCTAAAAAATACAAATGCATTATTAATTTATTTACAAGTGTTGATCATCCTATCTTTTCCACAGATGTGTTTGGAAATAATGAAAAGTGTTGATTATACTGTCGAACCACAAACGTGTTTGGAAATAATGAAAAGTGTTGATTATACTGTCGAACACCAAAATATTGCGTTCTAATCACCTGACCCGGGGCAAGATTCTATCAGATTCGCCTAGTACAAACCTTAATATTAAGGTTATTCTTGAATATTTTCATTACATCTCTTTTGTTAATATATTTAGCACCTAATACTGGCTGTTTAGGCCACTTACCTAATTTTTTGATGGCGTACTTGATCGCACTAGATCGCAAATGTCATGGCTGTTAGGGCCAAGTAATGGCAACGACAAACAAGGGGTTCATATCATAAGGAAAAATATATCACTTAAGCAACGAAAACAACAGTTTGCATTGTCAACATCCCAAAATGTTTACAATGAACAATTGAAATGCCTATAAGACCACAGTTTCTAAACTTTATGTCATGAATTTACTACTCTCTATGCCAAAAAATGATGTAGTTCAGAATCAATATTTAAACCACACATCTTAGTACGACATTTGATTATCCAACGTGCTTCTGTTTGACGGATTCGTAATTCCCAATTTCCCCCTCTCGCATGTTGGGACACTCTTTCTATGCCATGAAATTTAAAATCTATATGGGCACAATGTTCCTTTTCCATATGTGCGTAGAGTGGGGATCTTGTGTCTCGGTTCATAATAGCACGTCTGTGCTCTTGTATTCTCAACTTCAAGGGTCGTGAAGAAATGAAGGGCGAAGATTACTAAATCTTCCTTTTCTATGTGTTTGTTTTTTAGAGTGGATTGTGGCATAACGAATGGATAGGATCGCTGTAGAACAATTGTCATTCACTTTTTGGGCCACATTAGATTGGAATGCGGTGAGTTAAATTGAAGGCAGTATCTTTTCACCCTCTAGGAGGGTTTACTGAGCAAATATATTAAAGCATTTTTTTACTCTTGTAGGTGAATGTTACTGGCAGAACAGTTTTTAAAGGACTCTCGATTTAAAGAACAGAGGATAAATCGATTTGAGAGAGGCATTGATCTAGGGATTCATCAGGTACGCATCCTTACAGATAAAATTAGATATCAAGACACACTGTGCCAGGTCAAGATCAGAGAGAACGGGTAACAGTGAAGATGACTACTAGGTAGATGTATAGCACATATTTGCTAAATTGATTGATCTTCCTTTTTCTCCTGCCTCACCGCAGTTTGTGATTATCATCGGTATATAGATGAAGAAACTGACCTCTTGTAGCACTGCGGCCTAGAACTAAGATTCAAAAAATCTGAGACTAAACAAAAAATAAAGAGGAGCCTTATGATAACAGTACGAGGTGAGCCGTTTGTCATTAATAATGATCTTTATGGAATAATCAAGCAACAGTTTGCAATCGTTACATCCCATGATGTAAATAGAAAATTTGTGGGCTTCAAATGAGTAACAGTATATTCGAATCCATGTGAGAATTCGTAGTAAACAGTGCCCGCTCGCTTTTCAAACAGTACAAAGCGATTTTTTGTTAGTACTACACGGCACTATGAGCTGTACTGTATTTAATAGTCATAATAAGATGTAAGTTTATGTTCTTTTTACAGGTGATAATTGACCAAGAATGTATATATGTATTGATATATTTGTATTTGTGTGTTTGCACTTGCAGCCCTGATGACCTCCTGTCTATAGGACGAAACGCGTCGGCTGCTGAACATCAAGGAAATCAAGAATTTTGACTGTGCATATGTTTCTTATATATATGTTTCTGATGATATTTTTGGACCATTGATTTATTGGTGTTTCTTTCAAATGATTAAAACATCTAATTGTTTCAGAAATACACAAGCACTCCCAGCTCTTTTGTTGTATATGTCTTGAAGAGAGTGCATGTGTGCTGCCTAGGCTCGACCTAAAAACAGCTTTCTCCTTAAAGGAATTATCGTGATAAATCATATAATGTAACTAAATTATAAAAACAAATAAGGCGCTAAGGGTAAAGTTATGCGGTATGTCAAAAGATAAACAAAAAGAACTTCAAAGCAGCATCAAAGTTATTTAAACAGAGTTAGATAAAGTGCATGGTGAACACTTAGTGCTCGTGGGGGAATAGTGAAAGGCGCAAGTGAACCAAGTGAACATAGGAAGGAAGAAACTGCGCATGGACATTAAATGAACAAATATTTAGGCATGAATTAGTACTTAATAAGGTATAATTTGATAAAATCGTGGCATAAATATTCAATCTGTGAATTCACTGATGTGTGTCGATGGTGTTTCAAACTTCGTTACTTGGAGGTCATCATCAGAACAACTAGAACACATAGATTAAAGATTGCTGCCTAAAGAGTAAAAGAAGAGTGGGATTTTTAGTAGTGAGACATTGTTGAATGATACTACATTTCACCCAGGTCTCAGCTGGGTACACAGGTTCCTCCTGTTGTTTTATATCATTCAGGTCTTGCATGCTCGAGAAAGTGCAAATAAATAAAAAGGCAGTACAGATCACAGAACTCATGCAATACCCTTTGATGGGGGAATGTTCTTTTGAGTGAAAACTGGGACAAGGCCAGAGTATGCACCCCCACTTTCCATGACCTAATCTACTATCCAGCTTGATCCAGCAAACAAGCATACTGTTGTCAGACCGATGCAGGAAATGGATGGGATCCCACTGGATCCCGTGTGTAGTAACCACATCTTAGCCAAATCTAGGATCCAGCCGACCCAGTGAAATATGCTGAATTTGTCCTGGTGTAATTTTTCAACACCAGGACACAATTCAGCAGGTCCAGCACATGGCCTGCATGCCTATTTTCTCTTCCAGTTGGGTCTAAAACAAAGGCCTGATTTTAATGGGCCATCAGCCTTTCTCTTGTTCAAGTAGCATGCTGGCCTGGAACCATATGGAGCTTCATGCCTAGATGCCAATGCAATGGAGGAAAACTAAGACATACAGCTCATAACTTCACAAGTACCACAGAGAAACGTTGATTTGGAGGCAGGTTTTTGATTTTGTTTATTACCCCCCCCCCCTACCCGTTAGATATGTGCTTGTACTGTAAGAATGCTAGATTTATCTGTGTGTATCAGTAATTACACACTTAATTTAAATGTTACTTACAAATTTATTTTTTATAGCCCAACTCATCCCAGTGTAGGGTGTTAGAATGCTTTGCATCACACACAAAGAGACAATAAATCATACAAGTGTGTAAATAAACGGAAGTATTACAAAAGCCAATGGGGGTTTTAAGGTGTAGGGGTCCCATATTGTCTATACTTGTAGATATGTTAGGAGTGCATAGTCGAGATAAGCAAAAAGTCGGGATTTAAAATGTAACTCAGTGATTAGGTTTGTCTGTACTAACAAGACTATTACTCCCCAAAGGAACCCTTCTATTCAAACTTTGAATAACAAGACATTGAGAAAACGCCAATAAGGAACTAAGGGCCATATGTAGGTAAAAGTGAAATACCGAATTCTTAATACCGAATTTTACCAATTTGGTATTAAGAATTCCCGATGTAGGTAAAAAAGTATGTATTTTTTACAGATTCGGTAAAATTCGGAAAAAACAATACCGAATCCTTACTACCGATCGGTATTAGAGATTCTGTATTAACGAATCGGTAATTCAAAATAGCAGCAATTGAGGAATCAGCCAATCCTGTGCATCTACCCCACCTCTCAACCAGGAAGTGGCCACACCCATGCAGGTGCACTGAATCAGAATCTTCTGGAGAGGCAGGGAGTGCAGAGGAGAACACAGGAGAAACTGTAAGAACTCTTCCTGACACAAACTGCATAATGGCCAACAAGGAGACTGAAAATTAAGGTGCAGAAAGGAAAAGAAAGCTCAAATTTAGCGAAAGGGAGCTGCAGGTCCTGATTGTGGCGGTGGTTAAAGAACACACAAAGCTGTTTGGGAAACAGTCACTGCAAGTGCCAGATTCCGAGAAAAGGAAAATATGGCTTGGAATACAGGAACATGTGAATGCGATTGGAGTGACCCACCATGAAATAAAGGTACTAAAAAAAGGTTAAACGATGTCAGGAGCCTCACAAAGAAGAAGATGGCTGAACGGAAAAAACAAGCCAGCCTGACAGGAGGAGGAAGAAACAGGGCACCTGCACTGACTGCACTGGAACAGCTGGTGGAGTCCACCAGTGAACCTGACAGCGTCAAAGGAATCGGGGATGCAGACAGCTCAGCCAGAGCTGCCAACAAACAAGGTAAGATGCATGCACACCAAGCTGTGTCCCCCACTCCCTGACCCCATTCCCCAATGTGAATCCCACTCCAGTACATGTATCAGTAAACTCCAGGAATGCATTATGGGAGATGTAGTCAGTGTAACACCTATCATAACAGTCATCCCACTGAACACAAAGGCATGTGACACACATCAGTGATAAGCAAGCAGAGGACAGTCAGATAGATTGGCAGATATGAAAATGTATTATTGTTATGTAGTGCTGCCAGACTAGTGAGCTAATGTACAATTTGTGTCTACAGGCGAAACACCACTCAGGTCTGCACATGACAAGGCAGGAAGGGCACCCCGGAGGGAGAGATCGGAAGAGGCCATTGCAACTGCAGGGCACACAACACCACCACCACCGGCATCACCACCACTGCCAGCATCACCACCACTGCCAGCATCACCACCACTGCCAGCATCACCAGCAGCGTCACCACAGGCAGTAACAAGACCCAGGAGGCATGCAGTTGCCAGACTAAAAGAGATGGAGTTGTCCTTGGAAGACAGCAGGGATGGAGAACAGTCAACAGTGCCAGTGGATGGCAATAATGCAGGATCACAGTCGCCTACAGAGCGATCACACACAGGGTCCAAATGCCGCACGGCTAGGGAACCCAGTCCACCTTTGCAGGGTAAGGAGCATGGTGTGTTTGCAGGTCTGGAGGCAAACATGTTAAAAGTTCAGCGCCTGCAACGGAAAGCAATACAATCAGTACAGCGGCAGATGAGACATGTGACTGCAAACATGCAGAACATAGAGAAGGGCATCTGCTCAATGAACAGGAGGCTGGCTGAGGGCATGAAGGAAATGGCTGATGGCTTGAGGGACATGTCCCAGTCAGTGATGCTGCTGTGCAGCAAGCTTGATGAGGACAGGATGGCACGATGCAGGGAGAGGCAGAAGATGGAGAATCATACAAAGGCGGTGAACCGCCTCTCCACTGCCACTTCTCTGCTCTGCAGGCGCTCCGTGGCCATGCAGGAAGGGATGGCACACTGCAGCTGTGATGTTTCAAGGGGGCTTGTTAAAGTTACAACTGCACATGAAGTGCTCCTAACTACTCAGGCTGCCAATACTGGTGCAGGTGATGTGGGGGACAGTGAGGAGATGACAAGTCGCAGCAGTATAACGCCCTCTGCAACTGAGACCAGGAGGAGCAGCAGACGCCATGTGGCTGGCACTGGATCGATTGCCAGTGACGACAGTCTGCAAAGGGAATCCAGCAGTGTTGTGCGTGTCCGCAGGCATTAATGCAAGCCACACTTTGTGTACCTAACTGGGTGACTTAACCCATGACATCCTCGTAGGGTGGTTACAAATAGGACTGCCCTGTTGAGCCCTTCGTGTAGTGGCGTAGTGCCAATATATTAAACTACGTCATTCAAATGCAACAACTGGCTGTGTCTCCTTACTTATTCAAAAATAATTGCGTGTGATCTCAGCCCGTCTTTGTCTCCCATCTGGTGCTGGCGCCACTTGCTGCGTTGGGCTCTGGCTGTGCAAATTCATCATCATCGTCCTCAGAGTCAGTTAATTCATCTTCGGTACCTTTCTTAGTGGCAAGGTTATGCAGCATAGCACAAGTTGCGATGATCTTGCAGCAGATGATGGGTGTGCACTGACATGCACCTCCGCTTTTGTGGGGCAGCAGAACCTGCTTTTCAATAGTCCAAACGTGCGCTCCACAATGTTGCGTGTTGATTTGTGCGCCACATTGTATTGTCTCTCACTTGGGGTCGATGGGTTTAGGTAAGGATTGAGGATGAATGACCGCATAGCATAAGCACTATCCCCTAGGTGGGGGAGACAGTGCCAATAATAACAGTCACCGACACATTCATCTGCAGTATACATCAGGAAGGGATGGCACACTGCAGCTGTGATGTTTCAAGGGGGCTTGTTAAAGTTACAACTGCACTTGAAGTGCTCCTAACTACTCAGGCTGCCAATACTGGTGCAGGTGATGTGGGGGACAGTGAGGAGATGACAAGTCGCAGCAGTATAACGCCCTCTGCAACTGAGACCAGGAGGAGCAGCAGACGCCATGTGGCTGGCACTGGATCGATTGCCAGTGACGACAGTCTGCAAAGGGAATCCAGCAGTGTTGTGCGTGTCCGCAGGCATTCATGCAAGCCACACTTTGTGTACCTAACTGGGTGACTTAACCCATGACATCCTCGTAGGGTGGTTACAAATAGGACTGCCCTGTTGAGCCCTTCGTGTAGTGGCGTAGTGCCAATATATTAAACTACGTCATTCAAATGCAACAACTGGCTGTGTCTCCTTACTTATTCAAAAATAGTTGCGTGTGATCTCAGCCCGTCTTTGTCTCCCATCTGGTGCTGGCGCCACTTGCTGCGTTGGGCTCTGGCTGTGCAAATTCATCATCATCGTCCTCAGAGTCAATTAATTCATCTTCGGTACCTTTCTTAGTGGCAAGGTTATGCAGCATAGCACAAGTTGCGATGATCTTGCAGCAGATGATGGGTGTGCACTGACATGCACCTCCGCTTTTGTGGGGCAGCAGAACCTGCTTTTCAATAGTCCAAACGTGCGCTCCACAATGTTGCGTGTTGATTTGTGCGCCACATTGTATTGTCTCTCACTTGGGGTCGATGGGTTTAGGTAAGGATTGAGGATGAATGACCGCATAGCATAAGCACTATCCCCTAGGTGGGGAAGACAGTGCCAATAATAACAGTCACCGACACATTCATCTGCAGTATACATCAGGGTGTGTCACAGTGATTTACCTAGCAGGGATCCTTCTCCAAATTCTCCCGCAGCCAGGTGTGTGTAGCTCCCACTGTTCTGGAAAATGTATGAGTCGTGGGTGCTCCCAGGAAATTTGGCCACAATGTCGGTGATTAAGTTGGCTGCATCGCAGATTACCTGCACATTAATGGAGTGGGTGGATTTTCTGTTCCGGTAGATGCACTCAGTGGCTGCAGGTGGGCAGATCAATGCATCCTATAACATGCGGGAACTGTGCCTTTTGGTAAAAGTCTGTCTTGGTTTTGAGCAGTTCCACCTGTGTGGTTGGGAAGCTTATGTAGTGATGCATCCAGGAACTTGTTAAAGAAACGCGACAGGCAACTCTGTGACACCCCACCTACCGCAGCTATCACCCCCTGGTAACTGCCAGATGCAAGTAGGTGTAGGCTACAGAGCACCTGCACATGTGGTGGTATAGTGTGTGCCCTTGGTGTTGGATGCTCCAGGAGTGGGTGCAGGTCCCTTATCAGGTCCAGGATGGTTTGGGGGTGTAGCCTGTACCTTTCATGGATCTCAGCCTCAGTCAGTTTGAAGAGTGTGATGCGCTGTCTGTAAACGTGCTCCTCCCGTCTCCAGATCCTCACTACTGCTGCCTGTAGCCGTAGCCAACTTGCAATAACATAGAGGGCTGCCATAGTGATCACACTGTTGCATTTTGGGACTGTTTAAATACACTGCACCTGATTACCGCCTGCTTTCAGTCAGTGGTAATTACCGGCTCTTAAATACCGAATTTTAGGAAATTCTGTATTACCTAATTTTTCTACATCTCTTTTCTCGTTTTTACCGTTTCTTATTTACTGATTCGGTATTTGGGTGTTCGGTAGATCCGAATCGGTAAATTAGAAATCGGTAATAAGGAATCGGTATTTACCGATACCGATTCCTTATTACCGATTCCTTTCCTACATTGGGGATTGCTATGTACCGGTCAGTAACGCAGAAATCTACCGATTTTCCGTATTACGGACCGGTATTTGGGCCACCTACATCGGGCTCTAAACCCTTTGCATGCATCTCCTCAATGCCGGATAATAGCTCACTGTGTTATATTAGGATTGCAAATTATGAACTGGAATTAACAAAAGGATTTCTGTGTCAAAAGCAGTAACCCACTTAACTATCTACATAAATTACAAATATGTGATCTACATGTCCTATGTGTTTTTCAGCAGGCACAATAACCCCCTGTGCTACTTTATGAGTCAGAACTGTGACTGGACAAACGGAGATCTCTCTTAGACTTGCACTGACCCCCTGATTTATTTTACTGTTTTCATAATCCCCTGACAATTGGTGGGCACACACAGATCTCTGCAACAGGAGTGCTTTTAACGGGCAGGTACTATAAGGCATTCAGTACCCACACTTCTTCATTTGGCAGGGATAGTACAAGCACCTTTCAGTATTGCTCAACTGCTTTTAATCACAGAGTACCAACACTTCTCATCCGCAAACAGGGGCAGGTAATCTGGGACAAGGATTACCTTTCCTTCCATATTTCCATTTCAGGCTGTGACCAGCAGGCGGCGCAATCTCGTAAAATATTTAAGATGCAACCTTTGTCGCCAATGAAGTAAACTAGAACAGATTTACTTTCACATTTGACCTTGTTGGCAATTTCTTTGCAATAGAATAAAAAAAGGTAAATGTTTAATTTGACTGTCAGACTTCGCTTTTCAGGACTCCTCCAACCCGTCTTTGCCACACTTTGACCCTAAATGTATGGTTTCTTGCAGTACATTTTTTCCAGTTCTAGCACTGTGGCAGACCATGGCATTCGCCTCATTCTCTGGGCAGTGTCTGTGCTCAGAAGATACAATCCAATTGAATAGAATTCCCACTGCCCATGCATGTTTATTTCGTAATAATCTGCAAAAGGCTCCTTTGTGCAGGTGCAGCAAGCACACAAATTAGTCTACAAATAGTTACAGACTGCAAGTCCGGGGCTAAACCTTGATGTGTGTGGGAGTGTGTGAGCGCACGTGTCATTTAATGTGTTTAGAGAAAGTGCTTTTTTGAGAGTGTGAGCATCTGTGGAGTGATAATATGTGTACCAGCTTCTTGTGCTGTGAAAAAACAGTTTCTGTGTTTGGTGTTGATGATTGATCAAAAAAACAGATCTACTGAAAGAAAGTGGAATTCAAGAAGGGGAATAAATCCGCAGATGATGTTCAAATTTACCTGCCAGTGATGGGAAGCTTCATCTGTGTAACAAACCAGCAGGGAAACGAACAACAGCAGCACAGTGAACCCCATGTGAAAGGCAGCAAGCAGCAAGGACAGCAAAAGTCAGCAGAAAGGAAGGCGAAAGGCAGCAACGAGGCTGTGTAATTGATGAGGTGAAAGTCAGCAATGAGGGGGCGAATGACAGGGCGACTCTCACAGCAAAGTTATTCAGAAGTTTCATCTTTAGGAATGTGCAATCTGCCTCCTCCAATCAGAGAGCCGTATTTGACATTGACACTGCGTGGGAAAGAAACTGAAGTAAACATATGAAATTCAGACATAGAAAAGAACAATGGTAGGGGAAATTTTGTTGTGGAGTGCATCCCCGCCCAGAGATTTGACCCCCACTCCGGAGCGGGTGCACCCCACAGTTTGAAGACCTCTGCCTTATACACAACTGGTTTCACTCCTTTCTGCAACACTCTTTTGTGTTTGAATCCACAAAGCAACTCAAAACTTTTCTCAGACAGTTCAGGAAATTGTATCCACTATTCCTTCATTCTACCCCAACTGTAACACCAGCATCAATTTTTGGGATATTTCGGGGTGCAGTAGTGCCTAATTTGTAAAATAATGAGTGCTGGTGCCAAAAGCGCTGCGCAGAATCCCGCAGCTGGTGCCATTAAATGCTGGGCGTCCAATACCAATGCCTCGTAGTCCTGTGTCCATCTCATGCCTCTTTAACCCAGTGCCCGACACCTCACTTCCCCTTTATAGCACTCTTGCGGGTACCTGCTTTCTCCCTTGGTGATGTTTATTTTTATCTTTCTCTTCCTTCTTGCCAATTTTTGTGTTTCCCTCTCTCAATGCTGGCAAATGTTCAAGGCAGAAAAACTATTGCTGGTCCCCAAAAATGAGTGCAGGTGGGGGCGGTGGCCCCCACCGGCTTAAATTAAGCACTGGCCTGATTTGCTCTCTCTGATGAGATGCAAACATCCTTAGCAAAGGCCACGGCTCCTTAGAGCCAAGACCTTATCAGCTCAGGAATGCCATAACTGAGATAGAGGGTGCCTTCTCCAAGTGATGAAGCTAACCAACAATTCTGTTGTTCAGCTAAGTTATACGGGGTAGAGGCCATTTGGGAACCTCTGAAAGGCCTTTTTTGGTGCTAAGAATGTTTAACTGGAGTCTAGGAGTGACAGTTACCAAAGACTGATTTAATCATTCAATACAATGAATTATATCATTCCATCACAGTGTGGCAATTCTTTTTAATATTTTGTTTGTTAATTACTTTGATTGCCACTTTTGCGTTTATTTTTATACTTACATCTATTTATAGTAGTAAAATGACTTTTTTGCACAACATCACAACACATACATTTAAATGGAAATAAAAACATACAGCTTTCATAAGGGTAGCTCATAATGACATTAGAACTACCTACACTGAATAATCAGAGGATCTGCTGTGCTATTTAAACAAGCTCGGTGCTGGCTAGATCATATCATGTATACAATGCATGAAATACAAAATTTGACTAATTATGTCTAAAATAGGAAAACACGAAAATCATAACATCAGCCTCATTTAGAACAACAGTAGACTGGTGGCAAAAAGATAAAGTGTGTAGTGCATTGGGCATTGTCCCCAGTGTCAGCAGCAACTCTATTTCTGATTTTGTTGGGCAAGCATGCGGTCTGGGCTGAATTACCATGCCACCTAAGTCTTAGGGCCTTCCTTCTGATAAATCACATCTTTCCCAAGAATTTGGCAGTAGCCTAGGCAAATAACGGACTAGGGTCAGCTCTTAGAATGCGCTGGGCTATTGCATGAAGGACAACTGGCTGAACCTCAACATGGACAAAATGGAAGTGATAATCTTCGGCGACAACACCACCTCTTGGGGGCCGCTAGGTGGCACACTAGCGGAATGGCCGCGACCTTGTGAGGCTCCCGCAGGCCGGTGTATAATTCAACATTTATCCTGTGTTAATCTACCTAAAAGTGACCTTCGTCTACTACCATCAAGCGCTGGTGTTCTGCTGCAGATAGCGGTGCGGGCTGGGCCCTTCTCCAGGCCGGGCTGAGACGAACCTGCCGGCAGTCGAGATTCTGCGAGGGGAGTTCCTGGAGGCCATGGTTCCCGCGAGCGGCTGCGGGGGCTACGTGAGGCCTGCGGCTCCCACGAGGTGACTGGGCCGCGCGGCTGTCCCTGCTGGCGAGATCAGTGATTGTGCGGCGGAGCGGACGGCAGAGGTGACCAGAGGTGCCCTAATGCTGCTACTGTGCCGAGGGCTGCAGGTTGGTGTGTCGCCCTTGCGCTAGGCGACCCGGCGGCTGTGGTGCGGCCCTGCCTGTGCGGTCCGACTCCCCACGAGATGGCGGCGGCCATGTTGCGGCGCTGAGTGCCCCAGACGGCGATATTGCCCGAGAGCTACCAGGAGGTAGGGGCGCGCGTGGATTCCTTGCCTGCACAGGCTGTCTGCTGGCATTATATTATATTATATTATTATATTATGCTGTTTTATAACGCGCTCAATTACTGCCGGAGTATCCTGGCGCGAAGAAGAGGAAACAGAATAATAGCCAAAGACTCCAAAACAAAAGACAGCTAAAAGGCCGACCGGAACAAGTGTGTTTTCAGCGCTTTTTTAAAAGAAGCAAAGTTCAGGGTAGCACGCAAAAATAATGGAAGCTCATTCCAGGCCAAGGCAGCCTTCACCGCCACAGAATGCCATCCCAGCCGGGCACGCCGGAAACGAGGGACCTGCAGTAGATGTTGGGCTGCAGAGCGCAGGGGTCTGTTAGGAAAGTAACGGCTAAATCGTTTCATCAAATATGCAGGCCTCTGCCCATTTATGGCTTTATGAGCCAGTGTCAGAATTTTAAAAATAATCCTTTGTGGAACTGGCAACCAGTGCAAGCTCTGCAAATGATTCCTTACGCTCACCCGGCTGGGGATGTTACCCAACAATCTGGCGGTCGCATTTTGAATCACCTGGAGACGCCCCACCAGGTAAGCCGGGGAGCCGCTCAGCAAGGCGTTGGCATAGTCCAGACGCGAGAGAATTAAAGCTCTCGCTACTGACTCTCTTGCTGAAGCGGGAAGATAAGGAAAAAACTTCCGAAGCGCTTTAAGGGTCCCAAAGCAACCCCCAGTCAGCTTCTTAATATGCCCCTCAAACCGGAGGTCTTCTCCGAACCAGACCCCCAAGTTCTTAGCGAGAACGTTGACTAAACAGGGCGTCGGGAAGCCAGCTGGCCAAAGTGATTCTCTAAAGCTGGGGGGGAAATGGCCATACAGTAATATTTCTGTCTTATCCTCATTACACTTCAGTTGTGAGGAAGCTAGCCAATTAAAAACTGAGGATAGACAGGACTGAATCCGCTCTGTATCCAAAACATCGCTGGGTCACGTGAATAACAACTGCAAGTCATCCGCATAGGCAATAATTTTGGCCCCCAATTTTTCGGCTAGCTCTATCAAGGGGGTCAAATAAACATTAAAAAGCAAAGGGCTCAATGTAGAGCCCTGAGGGACCCCTGTCGAAAGAGGCTTAGCCATGGATGAAAAGGGGGAAGCCAGACCTGCTGGGATCTAGACGAGAGAAAAGAGCGCAGTCAGTCTAAAGTTAAGCCTGTGATTCCAATACAGGTCTGGGCGTGCAGAAACAGCTTGTTTAAAGGGAGGCGGACCACGGCGTTGTTGGCAGTTGGTGCCTCTGGAGGCTGCGAGTCTGAGGTGCCCTGAGGCGCCTGCATACTGTAAGTGCAGGCTCTGCGCAACCTCCGAACTACCGCTTTGCTTGTCTGGTGGGGCGAGCAACACTGACTGACTTTGCGCCCCAGGTGTGTGCACATATTAGCGACGTGGGAGAAAGCTGGGCATCTGCGTCCAGGAGGCCAGACAGGCAGCTGTGCTTGTGAACTCTGGAGCGCTGCTCTGGGCGCGCGACGTGGCCATAACACTCCCTCCTGAGCTGTCCTATCTCGTGGGATATTTCAGCTCCATAGGTATTAATTGCCCCCGATACGCACACGGCGGAGCAGCGATACAAGCCATGGGTAAACCAGACATGCGGCAGCCGCTGCTCACATTTGAGTCTAGAAAGAGCGCAAAGCAAGGGTCAGTGGAGACAGAGAGGGGAGAACCTGCTATGGTGGAAGGCGGTACGGACATGCAAACCCTCCTTACAGAAATGCGACAAGGCTTCGCCACGATCGTTGACAAAGTAGATACGCTCACCAGCCAGATAGATACCATCGCCTGTAGGCTTGATACCCACGATACTCGACTCACGGAGGCGGAACGGCGAATATCCGACTCAGAAGATGTCACGGAGCAACTCAAAACAGCTATGACACAGATGGATAAATTGATGCGCGTTATAGATGCCAAGAATGAGGACATCGAAGCCCGCAGCAGACGTAACAACGTTCGGATACTGGGCGTACCGGAGAGTACCAACACAGGCCGGATGGAGCTGTATGTCGAGAAGATGCTACAGGCGATAACAGATATGGGGATGCTATCCCCCCACTTCATAGTGGAGCGGGCCCATAGGCCATTGGGACCGAGACCACCCCCGGGGCAACCCCAGGCGCATTATCGCCCGCCTCCTCAACTATCGCGACAGAGATGTTGTCTTGAAAGTAGCTAGAGAGAAGAAACAACTCACCTATGAGAGGGTTTCGTTCACTGTTTTCCCCGACTTCACTGTGCGGGTGCAGGAGGAGAGGAGGAAATTCAATGCAGTCAAACAGAAGCTTCGGCAGGAACAAGTGGACCACGCATTGCTCTATCCGGCACGATTCTGTGCCACACACCATGGGAAACAGACCGTACATACCACTCCTCAGTCTGTGGAGAAATTCCTAAAGACGATAAGACGGGGGAATACGAAGGCTGCAGCACAAGGAGATGATGTCGAGAGGCCGCTCTCTGACGTGGAGTGATGCGCAAGTCCTTGCTGTAATAACGAACACTCTGTAGGGAGGTCCTGCTGAACTCACGATACTTTCTGTTCCCCTAGTTACATGTGGACCTCGTTCCAGGCCAGGTTTTCCCTCGTTGTAATGATCTGTCATCCACGCTTTGCACGCCCTGTTCATTGTTTAACATTAATCCTGATTAACGCACGATTGAAACACATCGGCCACCCCTGTCTCTTACTGGAGGCTGGCTCCTGTAGCTAGCTTCCTACCTGGAGATGGGGTTTCAGTCTGCCACCTGGACCTTGACACCCCAATGGGTATACCCCTATCTCATTATGCACTGTTTGTGGTTTTGGAGGGTGGGGGGTGGGGAGGATTAATGCTGGCATGTTTGGGATGCTTCAGTGGGTGGGGGAGGGGGGATTCTGGGGTTAAAGTTTGCAAGGAATACAGAGGCGCAATCTTCAAGTTACGAGTGAGAATCACAGCGGGGAAGGTTTTGTGCCCAATGTGCTATGTTGCAATATTGTTTTACATGTTTTTGTGGGATCATGACAGTACAGGAGGATGAAGCGACTCTCAAGATATTGTCTTGGAATGTTCGAGGCCTTGGGGATGCTAGAAAATGTAGACAAATACTCGCATATGCAGATAGGCATGGTACTCAAGTTCTTCTATTACAAGAAACACACATGCATTCACACTCTCACACCACATTTGCAAGTAGATGGGCATCTACCAGATTATTCTCCTCTTACTCGTCCTATGCTAGGGGGGTGGCAATATTGATAAAAAAGAATGTGCCATTTACAGCGCTTGGACACCTGTTAGACCCTTCTGGGAGGTATGCTATCCTGTGGGGAAGGCTGGGAATAGAGACTGTCACGATTGTTAATTGCTATGGCCCGAATGTGGACACGCCGGAATTCTTCACGGTACTGTGGGGCACGGTTGTGGATACTGGGTCCTCACATATCATATGGGGTGGGGATTTCAATGTGACATTGAAGCCAGCCCTGGATAGGGCAGATGGGACGATTCAATACAATAGGAGGGCAGGGGAGATGGTGCTGGACATTATGGAAGAGGGGGAATCTAGTGGATAGCTGGAGACACTTATACCCCGGGAAGCGGGAAGGCACACATTTTACGTCCCACACGGGCACCTGGGCGCGACTAGACTACTGCCTGTTGTCCAGAGGGTTAGTTGCGGGTCTTGGTAGAGTGACGCACTTAGCTAGAACATATTCGGACCATTGCCCAGTGCTAGTGAGTATACAGGTGCCTGGATATGATAGGCCGCGGCAGTCCTGGCGCCTACATCCCACTGTACTGCTGGATACAGTGTTTAAGGAGGAGCTCGGTCAAAAAATTGAAGATTTCTTCCCGCGTAACAAGGACTCTGTGAACAGTGTTGAGGTGGTGTGGGAGGCCTTCAAGGTCACAGTTAGGGGATATAGTATGGCTAAGAGTGGGGGAGTGTTAAAAAACATACAACAGAAACATTAGCCCACTAGAGGGCGAGACTAGGTTAAATTATGCCTATACCGATAAGACCATTAGAAATACACGGCAATGTGTGATTAAAATTGTTCTGTGCGACATACATATGTCATGAAACTACATCATCCAGAATTCCCTAGTATTGACAGGAAATGGTGATAATCACATGACTTTGCACAAAGACACCTTATAGGTGGTTGAAAGAGAAGTGGTATTGACCGTGATCAAGCCGTCTGTAGGCGGTGAAACGCGTTGGTATCTGCAAGAGCGAGGGTGCAATAAACAACTGTGAAAGGAAAAAAAAAAAACAAAAAAAAACATACAACAGACACTACATAACCTAGAAAAGGACTTACGGGGGTTGGAGATGCGTATGCAGCAAGGAGAGGCAGGGCAGGCTCAGAAGGAGTTTCGAGCTAAGCTCTCTGAGTATGAAGAGGAGGCTGCCCGAGAGGCCAAATTCCGAGGCCGCTACTGGGCTGCTCGCAAATATGGAGAGGGTGAGAGGCCTGGGAAAGCCCTCTCTGAGGTTACACGCCACCATCGCGGTAGCACTAACATCTTAGAAATCAATGATCGGGAGGGAAGAGTGTGTGGAGACACTACCTGCATACTTGAAGCTTTCACATCACACTATGAGTGTCTATACACATCTTGCGGCTCTGGTGCATCGGACCCTGAAGGGTTTCTAGGGGGTATAGCCCTCTGCTGGCTGAGTGATGTGCATAGGTCTTTCCTGAGCGCGCCTCTGGAACTTGAGGGGATACGCGAAGCGTTAATGTCACTCAAAAATGGCAAGGCGCCGGGGCTCGATGGCCTACCGGCAGAATTTTATAAGTGCTACATACACATCATAGCTCCGGTGCTCAGCAAAGTGTTTGAAGAATCGATAGAGGTAGGGACACTACCCCCTTCCATGCGCGAAGTTCTGAATACCTCCCTACTTAAACCGGGCAAGCCCCCTGAGTCCTGCGATTCCTACCGCCCTCTATCTCTGATGAACTGTGATGTGAAAATCTTAGCTAAAGTGCTGGCGAATAGACTGTCGTTGATGAAGAGGATAATTCGTCCGCATCAATCGGGCTTTGTTCTAGGCAGGGCCACCTCCCATAACTTACGGACTCTTTTCTCCCTCATACAAACAGTGGCACCGGACTTGCCCGTCGCCGCTGTATTTCTTGATGCTTCAAAAGCGTTCGATTCTGTGGAATGGGGTTTCCTATTCACTGTATTGCAAAAAATGGGGTTCCCGAACGCCTAACTTTCCTGGCTTAAGTTGCTGTATAACCAACCTACTGCTAAAGTGCTGATCAATGGTAGTCTATCCTCCTCCATTTCCATAACCCGAGGCACTCGACAGGGGTGCCCTCTGTCCCCGCTCCTGTTCGCGATTGCGATAGAGCCATTGGTGTGTTGACTGCGTCAGCTGCACCGGGAGAGTGCTTTTCAATGCATCCAACGTCAGATCTCAATATCCCTGTACGCTGATGACGTAACATTATATGTCAAGGACCCTGAACGAAATTTGAACCCCTTGCTAAGAGAGTTTATAACTTTTGGCGGGTTATCTGGGATTACCATCAATTGGGGGAAGTCGCAGATCTTCCCACTCACCCCAGCAGTCACTGAATTTCCCCTAGACTTTCCCATAGAATGGTGCCAGTCGGAACTGCGGTATCTGGGCATTCTGATGTCTAGAGACCGGGAGGAAACTCTACACTCAAACTATGGCACAGCCATTACAAAACTGACAGCAACTGTCACTCGCTGGATATCCCTTCCCTTGTCAACGGCAGGCAGGGCTTCGCTTATCAAAATGGTGATTTTACCCCGATTTTTGTACCTTTTTCTTAACATCCCGTACTACCCTGGAGTTTTTTTTCAAAACGCTGAGGTCGGAGCTGATACGGCTTGTTTGGGGGGGGGAAACAGCCGAGGTTAAAATGGGAGGTTATGTCACAACCCTGTGACAAGGGAGGATTTGACATCCCGGATTTCAAGACCTATTATCTGAGTGCACAAGCGCATTATGCATACCACTGGCTGAAACCCACGCCATTCATGCCCCAAATTGCAGCAGAGGATTGGATCGCTAGACCACTTCCTCTAAACGGTATTATACATGGTCCAGCTGGCGTATTGGAGACGCCGCCCACAACGGTATCTTGCACGGTAGATGCGTGGCAGAGGGTCGCTAGACTTTTACAGTTCACACTACTGTACGCCCCACGCATGCCGCTCACATACCGCCCGAAGCTGGAACTTCTGCCGGAAGTTGGATTCCGCAACATGTGCAGGCGTATTCAGGTCGCCACATGGGGAGATCTGTTTTTGGAGGGGACGTTGTGTTCCATAGAGGCCTTTTTTAAAGCAACTAGTCCCACGCCGCTCGAAGTTTTCTATTATACGAGACTGAGACAGGGTATGCGAGCACTTCTGCCAGATTTCCCTCATGAACCCACAACTCTAACTCCGTTACTTCTACTCCTACAATCCACAGATGGCACACATCTGGTGTCTAGTCTATATGCTAGCATACGAACGCAGCGTGCAGAGGTAGTAAGTTCAGCTCGTCGGCACTGGAGTGCAGACTTGGGGATAGACATTACGGACGAGCAATGGGGTTATTGTTGTGCACTAACACAGGATATATCAGCTAGCTGCAGATTTAAGGTTATTCATTACAAGTTTCTACAACGGGTCTACTACACCCCCGAACTGAAGTATAGGTATCACCTCTCTGATACTGATAGCTGTGAGAGGTGTCATCGCCCAGGTGCTGGGTTTCTTCATTTAGCCTGGGAATGTCCTGCAGTCTGGTTATATTGGTCACAGATACACGCAGCGCTGGAGACTATGCTGGACATCGCATTTTATAGAGAGCCCCTGATCATGCTACTGGGACACACTGCATCTATCCCTAAGGACTGGAGAAAGTTTCTTAACATAGCACTACTGCTGGCTAAGCGTAGACTGGCATGCCGCTGGGGGAGAGGGAGGGCCCCAAAATTCAAGGAATGGCTGCAGGACATTGTCTATAGTCAAGGCCAATCTGCTATATACGCGGAGACCCAACCGCTTATGTCTAGGCCCAAAGATATATGGGGCCTCTTCAGGGTTATCTATTGCGCACTGAGTCGGATGTTCCTGTGGGGGAGACGGCGGCTGCTGTCCCAGAGGCGGATAACAAGGCATAATGGTTCAACGATGACTGAGATGGGTGCACATACTGTTGTAGCTCTGTGAATCAACATACATGAGAGAGCCCTACAAAGAACAATCGAAACAAAGATAGACCTATCGCAGGGGGTGATGAGAGTGCTACTGTCTTGCTAAATACATGCCTTTGCTATATTGCTGTATATTAAGCGGTGATATGCGTAACCCTGGGATGAGATGATGCCTTTTGCACTGTTACCTAACGTTTATTTTACAGGTTGCTTCGTTGACTACCTCCCATTGTGTACTACTCGTCTGCAGAGATATGTCTGCTTTACTGTATGGAATGCTTGTGTGCATGTCTACTTGCAAAACATAAAAATAAAGTTTTTTTAAAAACAACACCACCTCTTGGAATGATTTCTGGTGGCCTAGAAACTAGGACCATCATCCAAGCTGACCGACCATACCAGAAACCTCAGCATAATCCTGGATGGCAAACTGGCCATGAAGTCCCAGACCAACACAGTCTCCCCTGCCTGCTTTCTCACACTGCGCATGTTACGAAAAGTCTTCAAAGGGTTCCCCTGAATACCAGACGTACCATCACTCATGCCCTGATCACCGGCCAATTAGACTACAGGAACTCACTCTATGATGGGATCACCACACATCTTCTGCAGATTCTCCAGCCCGTACAGAACTCCACCGCCAGACTTGTCCTTGACCTCTCCAGACAGACCCACATCACCCCCTACCTCAGAAAACTCCACTGGCTCTCTGTACTGAAGAGATGGCCATACAAGCTGATGATTTACACCCGCAAAGTACTGCACAACCAAGGATCAATCTACATCAACACTGCCTGAACTTCCACCTTCGTACTAGACAACTACACTCCACCTTCCTCTCACTTGCCCACACTCCTCGCATCTACTGAAGCAACAGCAGAGAATGCTCCTTCTACTACCCTGTAGCATTAATATGGAATGACCTCCTTCTGCAACTATGGACCTCTACCTCTCTACTGGAATTCAGAAGAGCCCTGAAGACCTGGCTGTTGGATTGAGTCACCTGAACCATTATGACCTACAACCACCTGATATCGTGTAGTAGCAAGCCACAGCCAGGCCTACCAGTGCAAGGGATTCGCCCTTCTCTGCTCAGAGTCCTCAGACCAATAGAAAGAAGTTGGCACAGAAACTGGAATAGAAAAGACAGAGTTTATTAAACCTCATGAGGTGGAACTACATTCACACAACACCCTTCGGTAGAATATGAGGTAGCACACAGACTGGAAGGAGCTTGGTCCTTTTATACCCACACCGGGGCTCAAATGAAGGCGGTACAAGGTACAGAATGCTGGTTTCAAATACATATAAGGTCATACAGAGAGTGTGCTAGCAACAAGTGGGAGGGGCTGACAGTTAGCTAATTCTGGTGGACACATCTTGACAGTTACAAGTTGGCGACAGCTGTAAGCTCAACTGGGCATGTGCAAAGCAGAAGAGGATAAATATATCTTGTCTCTAGGCAGATTTCAAGAGCAGTTGACAGGAAGGTAGGACAGAGCACATGGCAAACAAAATGGCCGACAGAAATACAAAATGGATTCCGTAAAACGGACAAGATAGTCTCTAAATACAAGATGTCTTCTGCTAATGCTTAACCTAATCATTGCTAAATTACAACAGACGACCCTTTCAGCATTTGCTGAAGACATTTGTCTATCTAGGGTAATCTAAATCTGCATCCTGTACATTGATGTTCATCATCTCAGTAATCTCACAATTTAACATTTGTTGTTCTTTTGCAATATTTCTTTTGGCAGGTGTACAAGCAGTGATGCACATGAAGCAAAGCATAGGACCGCATTGTATACAAGTACAGCATGTAAATAGTATCACCAGTAGTATACATAGAATAGTCAGTAGTTTCCAGCACCAAGTAACAAAGAGTGTCCATATCCAGTTCGAAAATGTCCATGTACCAGTCTCTGGGTGAATGTCTGCAGCAATCTTATGCAGTTTAGAAATTGCATCATAAACTGAAGGTGAGTGATCAGGTATAAAAACGCAGCAACTGCCCCACCTCGATCAGCCAAAATCACGTCAAGCACCATCCTGTTTTGGAGTGCTACAATTCTTGCAATTTGCAGTTCTTCTGTAATGGTCCCAAGTGCCATGGCTGTCTGATTGGTGATAGCTTCCACAACACAAGTCAATTGTCTGATCTTTCTGCTATTCAATGCAGCACCCAAAAAGAAGAACAAACCCAAATTGAAATCGACATATTGTTGCAAAGTGGTATCTGTCTGGTCGACCTCATCTGTACTTATTGTTTGTTTGTATCTATTCTTAGAAATATCATTGTACAACTTCAGGTTAAGGTGATATGAAGCAGGTGCTAAAAACACAGGGGGTAACAAAAATGATATGTAACATACCCCGGACCACCCAACAGGTAATTGATAGTATCCTTTATTACCACACACGAAGTATGTGTTGTGCGACGATGTAAAACTACTGTTATTAGTACCTTCAATAGTTAATGTAGAAATACATTCACTTCGTCCTAGGGGATTCTCCCAGCACTGCCAATACATAAATCTGCTTTAGCTCTGGTTACAGAAATCACAAAGGGTCCAGTATTTTTGATGGTTCTCACATTTGTGAAGACGTATGGTGTCGGAATATTGTCCGGTTGGTACTCTTCCCATTCCCATTTAGTCCCTTTAGCTTGAGGATAACCATCTTCATCTTGGTAGCATTCTTTATTCAACCGAAAAATTATTCCACCTACTGAGGGCTTTCCAAAAGCAAACAAAAGGGCATACCAAGCTTGACATGAGCCATTATGGGAAAACGGTAGAGGAATAAAAGGCGTTCCTCCTTTCTTTTGGTGTGCAGGTATCATCCCACACACCCAACAATTGGTAGTATTCGTAGCATTGTGTGTATGATGCAACATCTGGATGAATGTGTTATTCAGGTAGGATTGTCGATGTTTCTGCTCATGGTAGGGAAGTGTATAATACTGGTGCTCCAGTGGAGCTGGAGTAGTGGCAACAAAAAGCTGTCGAGCAGGAGCCACTTTCTCAACAAACCAAGTGGTTATTGCCATAATCACCATGGCAACAAGAAGCCCTACAGCACAAATGATTCTTTTGTTATTCATTTCAATGACAGCGATGATCGATCTTTCTAGGAACCTGTAGAAAACAATCGTTGGAGCTCTTCTCCCTGGGTAGCTGTTGATTTCTTCACCACGGGCCAAGACGGGTGTCACTACAATAATGCAAGGCTGATCCCCTCCCCCTTGCCACATTGGCTCTCCATTTCACAAACCCAGGGCGGTAGCTCAACCAGTCTCGTTCAACACTGCAGATTCTTTCCTCGGTCTCAAGTGGTATCGCGATGCTCCAGGAATCGTGTGGTCCGGGAAGACTTCTGCAGATTTGTCAGTTGAGATAGCTTGCCCTTTCTCCGTTTCCAGAATATCTTGATAGTCAGTCAGCGCAGCAGGTTCCACCAAAGTGGGCGGTACACGCTTACAATGCGTGCCGTGCACCCAGTTCTTTTTGTTCGTCACTCGAACTGCTGTCCTTGTAGCCAAAAGCACCTGCTCCGGACCTCGCCACCTCAGCTACAAGCTGTTCGATCTGTCGAAGACCTTGACCATTACGTAGTCACTGGGACGGAGTTCATGGATCTCACCTGCCGATCTGTCAGGTTAACTGTGCCAAATAACCATTCAACAGAACACAAGGTACATCATGTATTAGGCGTGGCTTAGGAACTCCCCAAATGTTCATCGGTCTCCCAAATACCACCTCGTACGGTGTAAGACCTGATCGTGAGTGTGGCACCGATCTTATGGATAACAGTGCCAAAGGCAGTGCATCTGGCCACTTAAGGGACACGGAAGCCAATATTTTTGCCAGCTTCAATTTTAAAGTAGCGTTATACCTTTCCACCAATCCTGCTGATTGTGGGTGGAAGACTGTATGGAATTTCTTTTTGATCCCTAACCCTTTCAGGACATACTCAATAACTTGCCCAATAAAATGAGGTCCGTTGTCACTCCACAAAAGCTTACAAACACCGTACCTAGGAAAAAATTCCTTCAGAAGCACCTTTGCTGTGGTAAGAGCAGTATTATCCTTTGTAGGGTACGCCTCTATCCATTTACAGAAGGCACATACCACCACTAGGACATATTTTAGATTATTGCAGCGTTCAAGTTGGATGTAACCATCTGCAAAACTTCAAAAGGTTCGGTTGGTGTAGCAAACCCTCCTGTAGGAGTTAGTGTCCCTTTCCCAGGATTATACTGCCAACAGATCAAACAGGACTGTACTATTCTTTTAGCTGTACTGGCCATTTCAGGATGCTCCCAGACTTGTGTAAGCAATTTAGTTATTGCTAGGGCCAGCCCATGTGCCATTTGAACCATAGGTTGTAAATAGGCTGCAGGCAATTTCCATGTATTCATTTCTTTGTTACGCCAACAACCCTCATCGTCTAACATTCCTTCTTTAGACCATTGCTGAAGTTCTTACACAGAGGCAGATCTCAGTATATCCAATACTTCCTCTCTAGCATCATGCCAACGCTCAGCTTGTGATTTTACTACGTACATAGATGTAGTGCTTCGCAGCATTGCAGTTTCACGGGCTACGCGATCTGCGAAGGCATTGCCTTGTCCTATTTTGTCAATGATTTTCTTGTGTGTGCTACACTTCATAATGGCAATTTTCTTTGGATATGTAAGTGCAGTCAAGAGATTAAGTGCTAATTCTCCGTGCAGTATCTGCATCCCGTGGGATGTAAGAAAGCCTCTTCCCTTCCAGAGTATGCCAAAATCATGAACCACTCCAAAAGCATAGCGGCTACCCGTGTAAATGTTCACACATAAGTCAGTACTAAGCTCACACGCTCGTGTCAAAGCTATTAGTTCAGCTGCTTGAGCCGACTTCTGTGGTATGCGAGCTGTTTCCACTACTGTCTTGAGTGTGGTGATTGCATATGCGGCTGAGGTTGTGCCATCTGGTAACTTCAAACAGGACCCATCAACTCACAGCTCCCCATCTACATCTGGAAGGGGTGTATCTTGCAAATCGATGCGACCCTTTGTCTGTTCCTCAGTAAGAAATATACAATCGCGAGGCTCCTTTGATTGAGACTGAGTCGCAGGATATGGCAACAAAGTGGCTGGGTTCAATGTCGCACATCTCTTCAATGTAATATGAGGTGCTAACAGTGTCAATTCGTATCCTGTCAGGCGAGCACTAGTTAAATGCTGTGTCTTGGTCTGATTCAAAAGGGCATCTACTGCATGGGGTACTAGCACCAACAGTTTGTGTGACAAAACTATCCCTTCACTCTGACGTATAGACACAGCTGTCGCTGCAACTGAACGAAAACATCCAGGCAACGCATGAGCAACAGGATCAAGGACTGCAGAAAAATATGCACAGGGACGCTGCTTGTCACAGTGTGTCTGTACTAAAACTGACAATGCACATCCATCTTTCTCGTGTACATAGAGTGTAAAGGCCTTCGTGTAATCTGGTGTGCCTAACACTGGTGCAGAGCAAAGAGCTTGTCTTAACTGGCGAAAAGCATTTTGACATTCATCTGTCCAAGGAAGGGGAATCAGAGTGTTCTTAGTCAAAAGTGCTAGCAAAGGTTTAACAATATGTGAAAACCCCAATATCCATTGCCTACAAAACGAAGTAAAACCAATAAATGCACGGACATATTTCTGAGTGGAAGGTACTGGGGTGTCTAAGATTGCTTGAATGTGATCTGGTGTCAGTGCGCGTCCCTCCTCAGACAGAAGATGACCTAAATAGGTTACCTTCGGTCTAAAATATTGCAATTTCTTCTGTGATACTTTATGGTGATGTGTAGCAAAAAAAGAAAGTAAGGACAAAATAAATTTTTAACACTGCTCAGGTGTATCAGCTGCCAACAAGATGTCATCAACATATTGTATGAAAGCCACTCCTTCAGACAAAGTAAAGGAATCGAGTTGTCATTTTAAGGCTTGACTATAAATACTCGGACTCTCAGTGTACCCTTGAGGAACTCTACAAAATCTGTATGATCTGTTATTCAAAGTGAAACCGAACAAATATCGGCTATCAGGATGAATAGGAATCGAGAAGAAAGCGTTCTTCAAATCGACTACTGAAAATGTAGTTGCTGTTGGAGGGACCAAGGTAAGCAATGTCGTTATGTCAGATATTACAGGGTACTGTGGTACTACAATCTTGTTGACTTCTCTCAAATTGATGATAAATCTATAAATCCTAGTGTCAGTATCTTTTTTCAAAATGGGAAGAATCGGACTATTGCAAACATTATAAGGAACTTTTTCCACAACCCCCACCTTAATCAATTCCTGTACAATACGTGTAAGTGCTTCTTCTCCTTCTCGGGAAATTTTATACTGAGGCAATCTCAGCAATACAGCACCCTCCTTGACACTAATATGTACTGGTGGAATAACCATTTGTCCTACATCGGTGTCTGAAGTAGCCCACAAAGTACTAGGGAGTGAAGCTAGTGCAATGTCCTCTTTAACAATACAGGATCTCTCAATCATGGGGTAGTTGTCATTTAAAATAACCCGTACTCCTTCCGGAGAACATCGTATCGTAGCCCTGAAATATTTGAGCATACCAAGACCCACAATATTGTCTGGTGTATTTGGAGAAAGCAAAAACGGACATGGAGCAGTAAACTTATCAACATGGAGTGCAAGTGGCTGTGACAATGGACTAAGGGAAGATGTTCCATCGAAAGCTATCAATGTAATAGTTAAGCCAGACAGGGGAGCCCTAGGAATCAAGTGTTTAGACAAGACGCTATGAGTAGCTCCTGTATCAACCAGAAACTGATCAGGAGAACCCAAAACATGTGCTGTAACATAGGGACCCCTCTGATCTACTGGAACTTCAACTGATTCCTTACCCCATCCTAGGCAATCCTATGCATAAGCAGAATTTTGCAAATCAGACGGCTCATAGTCAGACATTTGATATTGGTTCCGTCTGTCAAATGTATTAGACCCCTCCTGTCCACGTGTATTAGCTTCAAACCTAGCACGATCATTTGTGTTTCCTCTAGGCCCTGAATATCCTGAACGATTTCTCATTTGTCCCCGACCACGTGAACCCTGCTGAGCACGCAGTACTGGACAGTCAGAAAGCCAATGTCCAAATTTCTTGCAATACGCACACTGATCGACAGACAAATTCGAACGAGTATAGGGAGGAAAGGGTGCACCATAAGATCCTTGTCCACCTCTATTATTACCTCTAGAAGGTGGGCCATAAGCCTGAGCCATCATAACCTTTGTTTTTAACTCTTTAGATTTTTTATCCTCCTTACTTTTTTCTTCTAATTCTTGTTGTTCATAATACTGAGCCATAGTTAAGAGAGAAACCGGAGAGGAGGTAGTCCATGAACTTTCACTGGCCTTTAGGCGACTAGCTATTCCTGGCAAAAGGTTTGTGACATATTTATCAACAAACAGATGCCTACCCGTGTCATCTGTCAATGACTGGCCACTGAAATCGTGGAATGCTTCTTTAAAGCGTGTGAAGAAGTCTGAAACTGATTCATCTATCTTTTGCTTACAAGATGCTAACATCGTCCAATCTATATTTTTAGGGGGAATAATCGTCTTTAATTTAACCAATATAGCTACCGGAAGATCCAAAATTAACTGACACGGTTTCTGTGCAGGTTTTCTATCTTCATCTAATTGTTCTAAATCTTTCCACGATGCCCCAAATGCCACACGATCATCCACTTTACGCACAGGTCTCCACATATCAGGTGGTAATATTAATCCAAAAAACAAATCAATATCAGACAAAGTCATAGTACAAGAGCTAATGGCACCCTCGATTTCTTCATAAAAGTCTGTTGGATTCTTTCGCGGATCAGGCAATGCATTTTTAAGAGCCATGACATCTGCTCTATTCCAAGGAGTGTAAACTCAATTATAAATAAAGTACCCTTTCGCGTCAGTAGAAGTCTTATCATCACTTGTACCTGCTCCTTTAGGCGGAACATATAAAGGCGCGGCTTCCCGCATGGGTTTCACATTAATTACAACATTCTTATCTGTTTCAGGCATCGAATCTCGTGCCATGTTGATTCGGGATGTTTGTGCAGCTGCGTCTGCTGCCTTTTTCTCCTCCAGCAAACGGGCTGCTTCATCACGTAGTTTAACCAAGCGTCTGATCGTGTCAGTCACCTGGGAGAAGACAAAAGAACCTTCACGTAATTGCTTACAATCAGCTGCTATATCATCTGGCTCTACTTACACCGAATATTTCCTAAGTTGGGATTAACGAGGTACGAGGTAGATTGAAGTCTATGCAACTTTAGTTTTCGGCGAACTAACATTTAATAGTGCAGAACAAGGGCTTCTGAGTAGAGTTTTGGGCACCGGCACTCATTGTTTTACCCATTAAGCACTGGGTATGGGACTCAAAATTGCCTGCAGGGCACATGCACAATACTGTTGGTTAAAAAAACAGGACGTTTTCATGTGATGGGACCCAGCTGGTGTGCAGCAAGCAGTTCAGTGTCGAGCTTAAGGAGACCTTACTTTGCCATGTAAACAGAAAAAAGTGAATACACCCGAGCATGTCGTTAAATGGTCGGGTCACGATTTTTCATCATTTGCAAATAAAGGTCATCTTAGAACCATGGTGGTTTTTTAATTAACACAAGCAAACCTTTTCTTAAACGAGTTTATGTAGTAAAAGAAATAGAACAAATACTAATCCAAGATGGTCGCTGCATTTGCCTGTATTTACCAGCACTACAACTGGCAATGGAGATGCTAAATCTCGGGATGCCTGTCTAAAGCTGCTTCGACCAAGTACGAGAAATAGTTGAGTAATATTTAGACACATATAAAAGTCATTAAAATGAATAGTACAATTTTTTTTTTACGAGTTCATTCATTTTGATGTATTTCATAAAGTATTTACAGCTGTGTTTAATGCACACATTGTGTCTGGAAGCAAAGCGGGGGGTGTAAGTGTTTTACAAAATTAACTGTCAATTAGAAGGCTACAGGTGAATTCTACACCAAACGATCATGTTATCTTTTTGCTAAAAACACCCGTTACGTCTATCCCAAACCACAAACGATCGTCATTATGGATGAAAGCATGATTGGAGGTTTATAAACGCATTTACCCTCATAGATGGAACGTCTCTAGGTCGAAAAAAGGTACACTCCAAATTGTGATGTCAATAGCTATTTTCTTTTTGTTTGCATTGAGATGCTTAGGATATGTGGGGCTGGGTGAACCAAAGTGCACCAAAACCGAGCTAAATGCATAGTTTTACGACTTGTATTGGACAACTTCAGATGTTTACTCGCCAGGGACTAATCTGCTCAAAATTGAAGGATCTCACTATATTTTGGTGTTCTTCTGTCTTTAAAGCATATTCAGAAGTGTTTTTTAAGACACCATTTAATGTATCTATCTCTCCGGTTTCATTCTGAACACCGAGTTCAGCCCACTTCAATCCTACCCATGCTGACGTGCAGAAGGCACAAGGATCCTCCTGCATTTCCCTCTGCCCTTCAGATACTGTCTTTTGTCCACTGCACGGAATTCATAACATTCCAACCAGCTCCTGCGTTACTCGTTTTGTCAGGCACTGGCTTCCTCTTGTATTTCCCCCTGTAGTTCATTATATTGCAGTACTTGCACATGTCCCCTGTATCGTTTTACTGCTGTTGAAGTCAAGACTGTCCACCCCCCAACCTATCAGCCACCAGTTTGTTATTAACATCTAATATGTTTAGCTATCCTTGCAAAGATGGTGAAGTATTGCTTTCAACACTGGCTGCTTCACCCTAACTGTTTTTTTATAACCATCAGACTATTTTATTAGTAACCAAATTAATTACAGGCTTAGCAGCCCTTTCTGAGCGGAAGGCACTCAGCCAACAGGAGGTTTCTTTTAAGAACAGAACTGTATTTGCCTTCATTTACTGAGTTAGCAAGTTTAAAGCTTTACAGCTTTCCTTTGTTTTTTGTGCGTTTTAGATTTTTGGGGGGGGTATACAATACATCATGTTAGGAATTGACAGTGATCAAAGCACTCTCCTGTGACACCATTGCGCACAGGTAATGTCATGCTATCTCGGGGGTTTTCACTAGGTATGCACAAATAGCCCACTTATGCTGCTGTCACATGACCATCTTCCCTCAACTAAAACTCTTAGCCACCAGTCTTCCACTAACATTTACCACATGCTTAACTATCTTTGCAAAGACCGTAACGTACGGCCTCTAACACTCGCTGCTTCACTATAACTGGTTATCCACAACCATTAAACTATTTCATGACTAGCTGACACAGTCCCAGCCCTTTCAAATTAAAATAGACACAGACAACTGAAGCTCTCTTTTAAATTTGGTATTGTATTTACCTTCATTTAGAAGCTTTATAAAAATATTTATGGTATGTGTACTTTTATATGCAAGCCTCCTAGGCTGCACATGATGGTTGACCCAACACTAACAGTCTTTAAAAAAACACTCTTTTCTTACATTGTGGACTCCACCCCAACATCTGACTTTGAAAGGCTATTTATTTGCAGTCTACCTAAACCAAGCTCATCCGAAAGGTTTCACTCAAAAACGAAATTGTATTTACCTTCATTTACTAAAAACGTTCTCAGCCAATAGCAGCTCTATTTTTTTATATGTATTATATTTGTATATATTGGAAACTACAGTACTTGTTGATTGGATTTACCAATAATAAAATTGCTGTCAGGTAATCCCAGTGCGCATACGTGAATTTGTGTAACATCGGTTTGTCACATGGTATAATAACACAGATAAGGTTCTTACGGTGCAGTCGCAGGTATGATTATCTCCCCCAAGCATGCAGGTGCCTAAAAACATGCACATCCACATAATGCATGTCCTAACAAATGCACCCACAAACATACACATATGCAAACACACAGAAACGTGCCATGAAAGACAAAGACACAGACACTTACAGAAAGAAGCAAAGGCAGGTGCAAACATGTGTGTCCTCCACAGCTCATGATGAAAGTGGCACAATGCATACATGCTTTTTCTCAGACGCACAAAACAAATATATGCTCACACACCACAGACACATTAGCGCACATAAACTAGAATAACATTTTCAAGAAAGATTTTACTGTAAATCACTTTTAAATCGTGCTTTCTAAAATAACTCTCCATTCTGAAACGTAATAAAAATATATTTAGCCAGCGGTAGGAGATGGCGCAGATAAGAATTGTAATATGAGCTAATTTCAGAACGCATTCTTTCGTTAATTGTTTCCTCTTGTCTCCTGCCTCCAAGACTTAAGGGATACAATGGCTGTTTAAGAATCACCGATCTTTTAATGCGCGCATTTCTAGCAGCAGATCTGCTCGGCGCGCTGCTCCCTTTGCCTGCTGGAGCCGAGGTTCTCCTCTCCTGGGGTGGGCGGGGCTGCTGCGAGCACGGCGGAGCTGTCCAATAGTCAGGACCTCCGAAAACAGCCAAACACCAGGGGATACACGATCCCGAGGGGATACCACATATTACACAACACCGGCGTTTAGGATGATGTTATCTTGCGTAGTCACCGTAATAACATTTTCACAATCAAGGGTTCCTGAAATTCACAAATACACATTCCCCTGAGGAATCTGTAGGGTGGATATCTCATATCTCTCCATGGAGATCTTCTCACCATCACGACCTCCTGAACTAGGTCCTGCGACCACTCAGCATTAGTTTTCAGCCACTGAACAGGTTTGTTCTTCAGGGCCACAAAGTCTTCGTTTATACTGGGAGATAATTCAGCGACGTCTTTAAGCACATTAAGTAAGGCGTACATTAGGGGGCATTGGGGATATCTTGTGTGAGACCTACCGGTGTGGATGGTTAGTTTAGGACTTCCACTTCCTTTACCCTGATATACCCCAGTACTGCAACAGGTACACACCTCCAAGTTACCCTCTAGTCTCTGACTATTGGCAGTTTCAGGTAAGCTAGGCTGGTGCTGTGGGGCGGGGGCTGAGTTATTCCTAGCCTGCGTCCAATGCATAGTCTGATGGAGAGGCACTGAGACAGAAGGAATGCTTGTTGCTCTGGTTGAGTGTGTGGGAACCTTTAGGGCCTCTAATTTCTTATCCATCTCATCAAGACGAGTGACTAGGGGAGTGAGTTCCATCTTTATCATGTGCTTTAACTTCTCTATGCAGATCTCCATAAAGTTGTTTGTAAACAATAGGTGAGCCTTTTGGAGCCACATGTACAACCATCATGGTTTGCTACTCGCAAATTCAAATTTTTGGCGACTCACAATTTGTGAGTCCCAAAACCTGATGTACAACAGTGTCTCAGACTGTTTGCAATTCCCAAATGGGTCTCAAGGGACTTGCCTCATTAATATTCACGAGCCAGGTCGCAATTTGTAACCCATTGGGAATGGCCCCCACTCACGGGATGGTGACCCGCTGGGGTCAGCAGACCTCCACGTCTGTGACTGCTTTTTTAAATAAAGCATTCTTTTTTAATTAATGCAGCTCGTTTTCTTTAAAGGAAAATGAGATGCATTTTAGAAATGAAAATTAAAAGTTATTGTTTCATTTTTTTTGAGTGGGCAGAGGTCTGTGGGACCACTGCATGCTCTTAAATTTTTTTAGTGCCCCCATTCACAAAGGAGAAGGGTCCCTTAGGGACCCTTCTCCTTTGTGAATGACTTACCACCAATTTGAAATGAGTGGCAATATGCTAATGTTTTGCATCAAACATTCATACATACCAGTGCGACTTGCTATTAGGAAGGTGTTAGAAAGGCGAACCCGGGGGAGGCAGAAGGTGTCTGACTGACCACCCCTAGGTCTACCCCTCCTTCAGAGAAGGGACCGAGCGATGTCGAGAGGCCTCCGACGGGAGGGCCCTCTCCTAGAATCGTACAGCAGAGTAACCACACCACTACAAATATACACCACACGTAGATAGAGTTTTCAATCTTTATCTGGCAATAAGTATTGTTTCAATATATACAGCAGATCCCGAGATCTGGAAAGTCTCGTGGCAAGGGGCAAGGTAGCGGGACAGTCTTATAGATGGTCGGTTGCAAGGAGACTCTACGCACAGCTCTCAATCCTCGAGCTGGGGGGTTCCGGAAGGTTGGGCCGCGGCAGCGCCAGCAGGCTCCAAGATGGTTCAGCGAGTGTGGACCGCGGCAGCGCCGGCAGGTTCCAAGATGGTTCAGCGAGTGTGGACCGCGGCAGCGCCAGCAGGTTCCAAGATGATTCAGCGAGTGTGGACCGCGGCAGCGCCAGCAGGTTCCAAGATGGTTCAGCGAGTGTGGACCGCGGCAGCGCCAGCAGGTTCCGAGATGGTTCAGCGAGTGTGGCCCGCGGCAGCGCCAGCAGGTTCCGAGATGGTTCAGCGAGTGTGGACCGCGGCAGCGCCAGCAGGTTCCGAGATGGTTCAGCGAGTGTGGACCGCGGCAGCGCCAGCAGGCCCCAAGGTGGTTACAGCGAAGATGGACCGCGGCAGCGCCAGCAGGTTCCAAGGTGGTTACAGCGAAGATGGACCGCGGCAGCGCCAGCAGGTTCCAGGTAGAGCAGCAAGGGGAGTTCGTCTCAGGGTCAGCCGCGACAGCGTCAGCAGGGCTTCTCGACTCCGGGATACAACTGCCGTCCTACTCCGGGGCTGGCCCAGATATAGGTCTGGAGTCCTTTGATGTCCGGACCCTCTCGCCTGGGGGTCAGAGGGGCCGGGATGATGGTGTCCAGACACCCAGCAGGGGGTGGGGCCAGCGTTCAGGGAGGCCGGAGGCCGATCGAAACCAGGTATCCGGGGACGTTTGGAGAGCCATCGAAACTCCCCTCTCCTTGTCTCTGGTTGAGTGGCCACTCTACCACCCGGAGGGTTCTTGGTGCCTCGATGGCGGGCTCGCTGGGGCCGTGGCCGCGGCTGGTCCGGGACCACGTGTCTGTGACGTGATGGGCCCAAGATGGCGTCGGGCCTGGAATGAGGGTCCGGGGTGGGCACCGGACCGGTAATGCTGGGGTGGCCCGAGTGTGCCGTGTCAGTGGTTGTGGGCTGCCGGGTGGCGGATCTGGTGGTTTGGAGGGCGTGCAGAGGTGTGCCCGAGGCCGACCCGGGCTGGATAGAGGGCCGATGTCGTCCGGGGCCCGCCATGCGGGAGGGGTAGGACCACGCCACGAGGCCGGGTCCAACACACGTCCCCTCCAGCTGAAGGCAGGGGAGAGTCACCCAGCTTCTTGAGGATTCTCCTCGCCAAGGCGGAAGAATCTGGAGAGGCCGTCAGCGTTGGCGTGGTCGTTGCCAGGGCGATGCTCCACGGTGAAGTTCATCCCTTGGAGGGAGATGGACCAACGTAGCAACTTCGGGTTCTCACCCCGCATCTGCATCAACCAACGCAGGGGCCGGTGGTCGGTCTGTACTCGGAAGTGGGTGCCGAAGAGGTAGGGCCGGAGCTTCTTTAGGGCCCATACGACGGCGAATGCTTCCCTCTCGATGGTGCTCCGTCGTTGTTCTCAGGCCAGCAGGTGCCGGCTGATGAAGGCCACAGGAAGGTCAACTCCGTCAGAGTTAATTTGGGACAGTACGGCCCCAATGCCGTGTTCCGAGGCGTCAGTTTGGACGATGAACTCTCGGCTGTAGTCGGGGGCCTGGAGCACCGGGGCGGTGCACATGGCAGTCTTTAGTGTCTCAAAGGCTACATGGCACCCGGGGGTCCAGTGCACCTTCGGGGGTAGTCTCTTGGAGGTTAGTTCTGTGAGGGGCCCCACAATGCTCCCATAGTCCTTTATGAACCGCCGATAGTATCCAGTGAGCCCCAGGAAGGCTCGGACGGCGGTCTGGGTGACGGGGGGCTCCCAGGCCTGGATGGCGTCGATCTTGGGTTGAAGGGGAGCCACTTGGCCGCTCCCCACTTGGTGTCCCAGATAGGTCACGGACCCTTGACCGATCTGGCACTTGCTGGCTTTTATTGTTAGTCCGGCCCGTTGGAGGGCCGTCAGGACCTTCCAGAGGTGGGTCAGGTGCTCGTCCCAACAGAGGCTGTACACCGCAATATCGTCCAGATAGGCGGCACTGAACTCTTCCAGCCCTGCCAGCACCCGATTCACTCGTCTCTGGAAGGTGGCCGGAGCATTCTTCATGCCGAAGGGCATCACGTTGAAGTGGAAGTGGCCATCGGGGGTCGAGAAAGCGGATCGTTCTTGTGCCCCTGGCGTGAGGCCGATTTGCCAGTATCCGGCCGTGAGGTCGAAGGTGCTGAGGTACCTGGCGGCTCCCAGGCGATCGATCAGTTCATCCGCTCGGGGAATGGGATGGGCGTCGGTCCTGGTGACGGCATTCAGTCCCCGGTACTCGACACAGAACCGCAGCTCCGGGGGCACCCCGGGGGCAGCGGCCTTAGGGACCAGGACGACGGGACTGGCCCATGGACTGTCTGAGGACTCGACTACCCCTAGGGCTAGCATCTTGGAAACTTCGGCTTGGATGCAGGCCCGGACTCGGTCGGGGACTCGGTAGGCTCGGTGCCGCACGGGCGGACTGTCCCCGGTGTCGACGTTGTGAACACACCACTGGGTGACTCCGGGGGTGAGGGAAAATAAGTTCGCAAATTGACCCAGCAGTTTCTGGCAGTCCTGGCGCTGTTTGGGTGTCAGCGCGGGAGAGAGGGAGACTCCCTCGACGGAGCCATCTTTCTCGGAGGTGCTCAGGAGGTCTGGTAGAGGCTCGGAGTCGTCCTCTGCTCCGTCATCGGTAGCCAACAACAGGCTCAGTTCGGTGCGGACAAAGTGGGGCTTGAGCCGGTTGGCGTGTAGGACCCGGAGGGGGTTCCGGGGGGACTCCATGTCCACTAGGTAGGTGACGGGGCTCTTGCGCTCCACCACGTTGAAGGGCCCCGTCCATTTGTCCTGGAGGGCGCCAGGGTCGACCGGGGACATGACCCAGACCTGCTGGCCCGGCTCGAATTCAATGGACGAGGCATTTTCATCATACCAGCGCTTCATCTCCTCTTGACTGGCCTTCAGGTTGGTTTCGGCCAGTTCCCGGAACTTCCGAGTCTGGTTGCGGAGAGTCAAGAGGTATCGGAAAACATCGGGCGGAGTATCGGAGGCGGCCAGCTCCCAGCCTTCCTTGACCAGGCTGAGGGGACCTCGCACCGGGTGTCCATATAATAGTTCAAAGGGGCTGAACCCCAGGGACTTCTGGGGTACCTCCCGGTAGGCGAACAGGAGGCATGGCAGCAGAACGTCCCATTTGCGCCGGAGGGGCTCTTCTAGGCCCTTGATCATTCCTTTCAGGGTCCTATTAAATCGCTCCACTAGTCCATTCCCTTGAGGGTGATACGGGGTGGTGAACTTATACGCGACCCCGCACTGTTGCCACAGGGACCGCATATATTTCGATATAAAGTTTGTGCCCCGATCACTGACGACCTCTCGGGGGAAGCCGACTCTGGAGAAGATCCCCATTAGCGCCCGACCCACTACGGGGGCTGTGATAGTCCGGAGGGGGATAGCTTCTGGGTAGCGGGTGGCATGGTCCACCAGGACGAGGATGAAGCGGTGCCCCTGAGAGGTTGGAGGATCCAGGGGCCCCACGATGTCGATCCCTACTCGCTCGAAGGGAGTGGTCACCACGGGAAACGGTTGGAGTGGGGCCTTGATTTTCCCCCCACTCTTTCCGCTGGCTTGGCAGGTCGGACAGGTTCGGCAGTGGTTGTACACATCGCGGCGCATCTTCGGCCAATAAAAGTGGGTCACCAGGCGGCTGTAGGTTTTGTCCTGCCCCAGGTGCCCGGCGAGGGGCACATCATGTGCCAGGTTTAAGAGAAAGTCTCTGAAGTGGAGGGGGACGACTAGCACTCGGCCGGCCCCCAGCTCGGCGATCTTTTGTTCACTGTACAGGAGGTCCTGGTCCCAATAGATCCAGTGGGACCCCGAGGAGTCTCCTGTGGCTTGCGTGGCGGCTTGTTGTCGGAGTCCCTCAAGGGAAGGACATGTCTTTTGTTCCCGACGGAACTGCTCGCGGGTGGGGCCCCCTTCTTGGCGCCACTGGGCTAGTTCGGGAAGTTCTTCATGGCTGGGGCCCTGCGGCCCCAGTTCGGGTTCGGCCGTGGCAGTGGCGGGTGGCGGAGGTGCCGGCCATTCAGGTTCTTCGGGCAGATTGTCTTCGGTTGGGACGGCGTCCCGGGAGGACATGGATCGGGTCGTTACGCAAACCCATTCAGGAAGGCCTAGCATCCCCAGATGCTCTCTTCGCTCGATCTGTGCCCAGGGGGAACTTTCCAGGTCGTTCCCTAGGAGGCAGTCCACCGGGGCATCGTTTCGGACGGTGACTTTCAGCATGCCGGACACTCCTCCCCACTCGAAGGGGATACGAGCCATCTGGCACAGGCTCTCGGAATTGTCCGCTGACCGGACAGGGCACAGAACGTGGGGCAAGATTTGTTCTGGGGTCACCAGATGGCAGCGGACGGCGGTTATGCTGGCCCCTGTGTCACGGAGAGCCTCGGCCCGGCGTCCGTTGATGGTGACCCACTGGCGGTACTTCTGGGTGTTGATCGGAATCTGGTCTCGGGGGATCATGTCTTTGTCGCCCAGGGAGGCGAGGCACATGGCCGCGGACTCCCATTCTTCTGGTTCCATAGGGACCTCTTCTTCTTCATCCTTTTCTTTGCTCAGAGCAGCAGCAGTGATTTGTCGACCGGGGGGCCCGGTGGTGCCGGGCCGCTGGTTCATGGGGCAGAGAGGATCATTGGCATAGTGACCCAGCCGCTGGCATCTGTGGCACGTAACGTTGGGGCGTGGCCCCGGTCGGGCTGGATGGGCCCCCCTCGGGCTGGAGGCTGGTGTAGAGGAGGCGGGCGAAGACCCCGGCGGGAGGTCTTGGCCTCGGCTGATGCCAGACCCGCCGCCTCGCGGCCGGTGGTTCCCCGGGGACCCTCGTCCGTATTCTCCTGTGGTGTTCCGGTGGACGCGGTTGCTCGCCCACCGATCTGCTTCGACCGCTAGCTTTCGCGGCTCGGTCAACTTGCTGTCGAGGAGGTGCTGTCGTAGTTCAATGAAGCAGTTGTTGGAGAGGTGCTCCCATAACATAAGGTCGACCAACTGCTGATAGGTAGTGACCTGACTGCCTTTGACCCACCCCTCGAAGGCTCTGCTAAAAAAGTTCACATATTCTACCCAAGTGGTACCGAGGATTTTTTTACAGTCTCGGAACCTCTGCCGGTACATTTCGGGGGTGAGTCCGTAGCGCGTGAGTAGGGCCGTTTTCATGTGTTCATAGGAGGTCATTTCGGTGTCAGGGAGTTCCAGCAGGGCGTCCCTCCCTTCATTGACGAACTTTCCCCACAGGCCGGCGCCCCAATCCTTCAGAGGCACCCGATGGGCGGTCATGGCCACCTCGCAGGCTTTGAACCATTGCTGGATATCATCGTTCTTGTAGTATTCTTTGACTACATCTTTCGGTAGGTGAACCTTGGTGTCCACGGGAGGGGCCGAGGTCTTGGCCCCGGCCGCACTATCTTCGTTGATCTTGGCCTTGATTTCTAGTTCTCTCAGGCCTCGTTCGTGTTTATATGCTAGTCGTTTTTCTTCGAGGTCACGTTGTCTCCGTTTCTCTTCTAGATCCCCCTCCAGCCGTAGTTGCTCGAGGGCTATCTTTTTCTCCGCTAGCTGGAGTTCTCCGTCTATCCGGAGTCGTGCAAGCTCCAATTCGTGTAGCCGGTTGCGCTCTCGTTCTCGAGCGTCTTCATAGATGAGGTCCGCGTTTAGTGTTGCGGTTCTTTCCCCCGTCGGGGGTGCGCTGGTTTCCTGTTGCCCGTTCGGGCCATTCTCCTCTTGGGGTGGTCTGTCTCGGGTTTCCACCCAGGCTTGTAGGGCCGATTTGAAGTCCTCTTTTGTGCTCAGGCCAGTGGTAGTGATACCCATGTCTTTACAGAATTGTTTTAGTTCTTTGTGGCTGTATTCTTCTATCTTCTCTTTCTGGAATTCGGCAGGTAGGTTGGTTCCTTGGGTCTTCATGGTCTCTGTGTGTTTTTCCGTCGTAGCGGGTAGATCACTCTCTGTACGATTTTGCGTTGGCTCGGATCCCACCGCTGCCACCAATGTTAGAAAGGCGAACCCGGGGGAGGCAGAAGGTGTCTGACTGACCACCCCTAGGTCTACCCCTCCTTCAGAGAAGGGACCGAGCGATGTCGAGAGGCCTCCGACGGGAGGGCCCTCTCCTAGAATCGTACAGCAGAGTAACCACACCACTACAAATATACACCACACGTAGATAGAGTTTTCAATCTTTATCTGGCAATAAGTATCGTTTCAATATATACAGCAGATCCCGAGATCTGGAAAGTCTCGTGGCAAGGGGCAAGGTAGCGGGACAGTCTTATAGATGGTCGGTTGCAAGGAGACTCTACGCACAGCTCTCAATCCTCGAGCTGGGGGGTTCCGGAAGGTTGGGCCGCGGCAGCGCCAGCAGGCTCCAAGATGGTTCAGCGAGTGTGGACCGCGGCAGCGCCGGCAGGTTCCAAGATGGTTCAGCGAGTGTGGACCGCGGCAGCGCCAGCAGGTTCCAAGATGATTCAGCGAGTGTGGACCGCGGCAGCGCCAGCAGGTTCCAAGATGGTTCAGCGAGTGTGGACCGCAGCAGCGCCAGTAGGTTCCGAGATGGTTCAGCGAGTGTGGCCCGCGGCAGCGCCAGCAGGTTCCGAGATGGTTCAGCGAGTGTGGACCGCGGCAGCGCCAGCAGGCCCCAAGGTGGTTACAGCGAAGATAGACCGCGGCAGCGCCAGCAGGTTCCAAGGTGGTTACAGCGAAGATGGACCGCGGCAGCGCCAGCAGGTTCCAGGTAGAGCAGCAAGGGGAGTTCGTCTCAGGGTCAGCCGCGACAGCGTCAGCAGGGCTTCTCGACTCCGGGATACAACTGCCGTCCTACTCCGGGGCTGGCCCAGATATAGGTCTGGAGTCCTTTGATGTCCGGACCCTCTCGCCTGGGGGTCAGAGGGGCCGGGATGATGGTGTCCAGACACCCAGCAGGGGGTGGGGCCAGCGTTCAGGGAGGCCGGAGGCCGATCGAAACCAGGCATCCGGGGACGGTTGGAGAGCCATCGAAACTCCCCTCTCCTTGTCTCTGGTTGAGTGGCCACTCTACCACCCGGAGGGTTCTTGGTGCCTCGATGGCGGGCTCGCTGGGGCCGTGGCCGCGGCTGGTCCGGGACCACGTGTCTGTGACGTGATGGGCCCAAGATGGCGTCGGGCCTGGAATGAGGGTCCGGGCTGGGCACCGGACCGGTAATGCTGGGGCGGCCCGAGTGTGCCGTGTCAGTGGTTGTGGGCCGCCGGGTGCCGGATATGGTGGTTTGGAGGGCGTGCAGAGGTGTGCCCGAGGCCGACCCGGGCTGGATGGAGGGCCGATGTCGTCCGGGGCCCGCCATGCGGGAGGGGTAGGACCACGCCACGAGGCCGGGTCCAACAGAAGGGAAGCCTTTTACATAGCCCCTCCTAATAGCGACTCACAATTCGTATTTTGCGAGTCGGTAATAGGTTTCTGACTCACAAAATAGTGTTGGTGCATAGGAAAATGCATATTACCGGTCGCAAATGAGCCAACGGACTGTTTGCGACCTGTAAAATGTGTTGTACATCTGGTCTTTGGAGACCCTCTTTCAACTCGTGGTACAGGGGAGGAGCAGGTAAGTCACTGCACTGTGAGGAATTGTCAAGTAATAGATATGGATGTGCAGGACTAAGATCCTTCTCTTTCTTTCCAGTTGGTTTTCTAGGAGGAGGCCCTCTTAGGCTTAGTGTGAAGGACCAGGGAGGTTATAGGATCAGGGCCACGCTTATTGCTCTCTACGATAAAATCTCTTGGATGAACCTACAACAGTTTATTCAGGGTAGAACTACATACAATTATGAAGGTTTGGGAAGTGAAGCGAGCAATGTGTAAGGCTGGAAGTGACCCCATTGTCAGTTGGGAGGCCAACGTGGGGGAACCTAGATTTAATGACAGCTTCCTCTTGAAAAAGGCAATCTCTGTACTCACTACCCCTGTTGCCCTCTCCCCTACTGTCCTCTATGGAGGTACGTTTCATAGTGGGTGTGTGTGTAGAGGCTACCCCTGATATCTTTTTGCCCATTCTCACCAGCGAAATACTACAACATGCAGAAAATATTATTTGTCTCTAATTAGGCAGTACAGCTGCAAGTACCAAATACCTCTTTGTCCCGAGTCAGAGGCCAAGGAGGGTGTGCCAGCCCAGCCTCTTCAGGGATAAGACGGGCCCGTCTTAGCCCAGATCTTGTCTGGGCACGTCCTGTCCTGCTGACTACTGCGGCACTTTAATGCGCGTTGGTGCTCCTGACCCCGCTCATCTGAGAAAGCGGGGCCGGCATAGGCCTCGCCGCCAATATGGCAGGACACCGCCCCCTTCCCCGCCGGCTCTTCGTGGTGGGGCACGCCCCGTCGCCTCATTATGACGAGGTGGGCGCACCTCATCATGGATTGGTCCCAGGGCTCCAAAATGACCCGGAAGCGATTCAATCGCTTCCGGGTCACTGGGGAGCAGAGGTCAGGCTGGTTAGAACCGGCCTGACCAGAAGGGGGGTTTAAAAGGCCGGGAAGCACGGGAGTCGGCCTCTGTTACCCGCGCTCCACGGTCTGCCCCACCCAGCCTCCAAGAGGCTGTAATCTTTTTCTTTTTTCTTGATTTACAGGTCGTGGTGGAGGATCACGTCAGCAGTGCGGCAGACGCGGTGACTAGACGATTCGTCTTCCTCAGTTCTGGTGTGAGAACGCGGAGGAGCGAACGGCGGCCGGCTTGTCTTCTTTGTTTGTATCCCCTCTGCAGGTCGGGTCGAACAGTGCGTCGGAGAGCGGGAGCCGGCTGGAATGTGCGGCGGAGAGCGGGAGCCGGCGTTTTCCTTCTTCCCCGGGATCGGGGGCAGCGACAGGGGCGGCTTCAGAGCGGTGCCTCTAGGAATTAAGTAAGGCGGACGCACACGCCTCCAGGTACCGAAGAGGGTACATGGCTGGTTCTCGGGGGGGCCAGGATTATTTGTGTGCACGCTTATGCCCAGGGGACGTGCTGCGGGAGAAACGGCGGCACGTATGCCATGGGGACGTGCTGCATGAGAAACGGCACACGGTGAGAAACGGGGCATATCAATAAAAGACACAGTAACCCAGGAGGGGAAGGGTATATCTGGAGAGCTGGGTTCGATTCTCGACAATAACGCTGACATCCTGTGATTCAGGGCAAATCACTACATCTCCCCAGTGCCTAAAATAACTTGTGTGTAAAACAAGGAGGGGGCATTTAAAAGGTGTTTAAAGAGTGCATTGAGCTCAAGGAACAATTTGAAAGGGGCTCATCACATAGCAAAATAATTGTGTGTAGCACCTAGGAGTTAATTAAGTAATTAACACAACTGTATGCTTTGAATCTAAGGTTTTTATTGTTTGTGTGCCCTAAACATATGGTAACCTTGTTAATTTTCATTATTGGAGTGCACACAGGGGTACTCTTCACGCTAGGTCCGCAAGAGGCGAGACAGAGGACATCGCTTTAAGGGGACACAGACAGGCCTGCATTTCACTGCTTCTGTGGGCCGCTGGGCAAGAGTTTACTCGCACAACACCCAGGCTAGCTGGTGTGGCGTGGCTCCAGTTGCGTGGTGCTTACGACCGGTTTGTGTACCCCCAACGTGCGCAGGTAAGGACCAGGACAGGTCCCATTTAGGTAACAGATAACATTGTGCTTGCGGTGTTATTGCCTAGCAGAGCGTAAGTTACCTTGCAATTGTTGTCTCAGGAACTATGGCCAGTAAACATGTTGCAAAGCGTTCCCGCATGGAACATATGTTGGAATCAATGATGCATAGTATGGCGACAATCGATAGGAGATGGGGAAAGGTAGACCAAATAGGGCAGAGCAATGCAGAGCTCAGACAAGGAGTAGATGGGCAGAGTGGGCCAGCAGGCAGGCCTAAGCGCAGCATAGTGCCCCTATAACCCAGAGGGGTTTGGACGCACTCCCCAGGGGAGCTAGGTCCAGGAAAGGGAAGAACCATGCACCCATGCCGAGTCACCCTTTGGGGATATGCCTCCGGGTGAGAGTCCCTCAGGAGTTGCAGTGACACCGGTGAACCCTACACCTATATCAGTGATCCTGGCAGGTGTCCCATTGGTCCTCGCTCCTACCCCGCTCGTGCCTACACCAAGTCTGGTGCCTCCCGCATCAGTCTCGGTGGTCCTAATGTTAATTCCAGTGGTGCCCACACCTAGCCCCGCATCAGTCCCAGTAGTCCCAGTTCTGGATCCAGTGGCCCCCACTCCCGTCCCAACACCAACAGGTGTGAATCAGGTACCACAGGAGCTTGTGGCGCAGATAGCGGCGGTTCTTCCTTGGCTAGGAAGGGGGGGAATGTTTCCGACCTTGATGGGAGCAAAGGAAGTGGGGGAGGACCCGTTAGCGGAGGCACAAAGGATGGTGGCAAAGATTATTGCAGCCCCAAGCAGGGTGCCAGGCGAAGGGCCAGGCACTTCATTTCTACCCCAACCAACGGTACAGGAGAGCGGCAATGGAAAAGACAAGGTGACGGAGCCAGCTGGAGTTGGGGCAATAGGTAAGGAAGTGTCATTGCCACTGCTGGGCGTGGGTGTACTACCCTCTAGGAGGGAGCATTTGGTAAGGAATGTAACAAGCGAGGTAAAGGAATTGGTATGGTCCGGTGCTTACATTAATATGTTCTCCTTGCTTGTGGATAACAGAGAAATGGAGTATGCCAGAAAGCAGAAGGATTGGATGCTTCCTAGTGAATGACGTGTTGAAATGATGAGATTCAGGGTGGAGGAGACTTTGAGCAACTGGATTAGGGCTTTCTCTGTATTTATGGCTATAATAGCTGAGCGTTCGCCTAATCTGCAAGCAGAAATGGCATGTTACCAGAGCAGGGTTACTATGACTCATGATAAATATGGGGGCGTAGGGTGGAAGGAATATGACATGAATTTCAGGAAGGCTAAAGAATTTGACCCATCACTTTCCTGGGATCGGGTCGACTCAATCTCATAGTTTGATCAGTTTGGCCCAGGACAGCCGGGCAATGCAGTGCAAAACTGGAACAAGGGTCACACTTCTGAGGTGCCTCAGCCCTTTTGGCCACCACAAACCGCGGGCGCGACCCCCAGTCCAGGGAGCGGTGAGGGTCGGAAGGAGACATGCTGGGATTTTAATAGACGGACATGCACCAGGGCCCAAGGCACTTGTAAATTCAGGCACACATGCTTCATATGTAATCACTCTTCTCACCCAGAATCAAAATGCCTTAAAAAATCAGGAAATAGGGGAAGGAGGAAACTGGAGTAAGGAGAAGACACTAATGGTAACACATTCACCCATTGACGTTATGGCTATGACTCCTTGGTTAAACAGGTACCCAGACCATGCCACGGCTAGGATTTTACAAGAAGGTTTTTTGTATGGCTTTAGGATTCTGGCGGTTGACTACACAGGGTCATCAGAATGTAAAAATCAGCTTTCTGTAAGGGCCAATCCGGGAGTAGCAGCGACGAAAATTGCAAAAGATCTAAGCCTGGGCAGAATAGCGGTCCTTTTGATCAGATCCCTGTCCACAATTTTGTCTGCTCGGCCCTGGGGGTGGTCCCGAAGAAAGAAGAAGGGGCGTTCAGGCTGATGCATAATTTGTCAGCCCCGAGAGGCAATTCATTAAATGACGCCATCAACGAAGAAATCTGTAGCGTGAAATATGCCTCTTTTGACCAGGCAGTAGATATGCTAAGGGTTCTGTGACCCCGGGCCTTGCTAGCCAAATCAGACATTGAGTCTGCCTTTCGGCTGCTGCCTGTACATCCTCTAGTTCACCACCTTCTAGGTTTTTCATTCCAGGGCAAATTCTACATGGATATGTGCATGCCCATGGGTTGTTCTGTATCCTGTGCTTACTTTGAAAAATTCAGTTCATTTCTGGAATGGGTTTTGAGACAGGCAACAGGGCACCACTACGTCATGCATTATCTGGATGACTTTCTTTTTCTGGGGTCTGCGGGCTCTCGGGAATGCGCTTGGGCATTGCAGGAATTTTGCGTACTCATGCGTGCTTTCAGGGTTCCTCTGGCGCCGGGGAAGATGGTGGGTCCAGCAACCACAATAGAATTTTTAGGCATTGAGTTGGACTCTGTACAAGGGTGTTTCCGGTTACACAAGGAAAGAATTGTGAAATTCAGAGCAGCACTCCAGCAAATGTTTGGCAAAAGATAAGGTAACCTTACATCAGCTACACCAGACAGTTGGTCAATTGAACTTTGCACTAAGAGTAATGGATCACTGACATAATATCGACGTCACAAATATCGAGATACACAAATATCGAGTGAAAAATATCGAGTGCCAAAATATCGACTCCCTATCTACAAACAGGTAAGTACCAAAATATTGACTCCAAAATATCGACTTACAAAAATATAGACTGTCAAAATATCGATTTTTTTAAATGTCTTAAAATTAAGTTAAAACTAATATAGTAATAAATATATTTAATATAAACGTAGAAAAAATTATTTTAAAATTTTAATTTTAATAAATAATTTCTATAATTAAAAAAATTATATCACCAAAAATAATACATATATATATATATATATATATATATATATATATATATATATATATAAAAACATAATATTAAATAAACATATATAACATTTTTAGCGTAGCATAGAAAATGGTTAAAATTTATTGTAACAACTATAGTGAGTTCAACATTAGCAAAAGTGTTGGATAGCGTAGAGGTAAAATTTACTATTCCCACTCCAGTGGGTGCAACAGTAGGGAAAGCGCTGGATAGCGTAGGGGTTAAAATTACTATTCCCACTCCAGGGATGTATGACGTTACAACGCATACTTTTACAACACCTACCATTACATCAAAACTTTTACAACACAAAAACTTTTACAACTCATACATTTACAACGCAAGATTTTACAACGCATATACCTTTACAACGCATACCATTACAACGTAAGTATTGGTAAGTATATAATATTTTGTTATATAAATTAATTTAAAATATTATAATATAATTTAATTTTATTTAATTGTATTTAATTAATGTAATTTAAATGTAATTTTACTTTATTTTTACAAAGTACCCCTGTACCCCAAAAACCCTAAACTGACCCTGAACCCTAAAAATTCACCTTTACCCAAAAACTGAAAACTGACCCTGAACCCTAAAAATACCCCTTTACCCAAAAACTGAAAACTGACCCTGAACCCTAAAAATACCCCTTTACCCCAGAAACTGAAAACTGACCCTGAACCCTAAAAATACCCCTTTACCCAAAAACTGAAAACTGACCCTGAACCCTAAATATACCCCTTTACCCCAAAAACTGAAAACTGACCCTGAACCCTAAAAATACCCCTTTACCCAAAAACTGAAAACTGACCCTGAACCCTACAAATACCCCTTTACCCAAAAACTGAAAACTGACCCTGAACCCTAAAAATACCCCTTAACCCAAAAACTGAAAACTGACCCTGAACCCTAAAAATACCCCTTTACCCACAAACTGAAAACTGACCCTGAACCCTAAAAATACCCCTTTACCCCAGAAACTGAAAACTGACCCTGAACCCTAAAAATACCCCTTTACCCCAAAACTGAAAACTGACCATGAACTCTAAAAATACCCCTTTACCCAAAAACCCAAACATATAAAATTTTTAAAATAATTATATACTTAGCAATACTTACGTTGTAATGGTATGCGTTGTAAAGGTATCTGCGTTGTAAAAACATGCTTTGTAAATGTATGCGTTGTAAAAGTTTTTGCGTTGTAAAAGTTTCGTTGTAATGGTAGTGCATAGTAAAAGTTGCGTTGTAAACGTTGCATACCCACTCCAGTGGGTGCAACAGTAGGGAAAGTGTTGTATAGCGTAGGGGTTAAAATTACTATTCCAACTTCAGAGAGTGCAATAATAGGGAAAGTAAATACTTCACAAATAGATATAAATAACATAAATAGTAATACCAATTACAAATAAATAAATTATTTTACTTGTGTATAAAAAATATTAAATATTTATTTATAAATACAAAATAAAATTATTTAATTATAAAAATTGCCTACTCATACTAATTAATTACCTATTAACAATAAATTAATTTACAATTTCAAAATTAATAAATTTATTTTAATTACCAATTATATTTTAATTAATTACCTATTAAAAATTAATTAACAATTAATTCAAAATAAATACCAATAATTTAAATGACATATTTAATTAATGAGAATTAAATTATTTCCCACCCTATTCCCCTATAAACCCACAACCCGCTACAGAAAATAAATGAATGAAATTAACATATTTATCAATTAATCAATTACAATTATTTACCAATCATATTTTTATTAATTACCAATTATTATTTAATTAACAATGTATTCCAAATAATTAAGAATAAATAAATTAACATATTTAATTAATTATAATTAAATTACTTCCCACCCTATTCCCCTATAAACCCACAACCCGCTACAGAAAATAAATTACTAAAATTAAAATATTTATCAATTAATCAATTATAATTAATTACCAATTATATTTTAATTAATTACCAATTAGAAAATAATTCACAATTAATTATAAATAAATATCAATAAATAATTAAAAAAATTTAATTAATTATAATTAAATTACTTCCCACCCTATTCCCCTATAAACCCACAACCCGCTACAGAAAATAAATTACTAAAATTAAAATATTTATCAATTAATCAATTATAATTAATTACCAATTATATTTTAATTAATTACCAATTAATAATTAATTACCAATTAATTCTAAATAAATATCAATAAATAAATTAACATATTTAATTAATTATAATTAAATTACTTCCCACCCTATTCCCCTATAAACCCACAACCCGCTACAGAAAATAAATTACTAAAATTAAAATATTTATCAATTAATCAATTATAATTAATTACCAATTATTTTTTAATTAATTGCCAATTAATAAGTAATTAACAATTAATTCTAAATAAATATCAAAAAATAAATTAACATATTTAATTAATTAGAATTAAATTACTTCCCACCCTATTCCCCTATAAACCCACAACCCGCTGCAGACTTATATTACACAAAAAATAAAAATTATTATTAACTTACCTTAAATTCGATATTTTTGTTGGCTATATTATGTCTAGTCGATATTATGTCCGTTCTATATTTTTGATTCGATATTATGTCCATTCTATTCGATATAAATTTTCTCTAGTCGATATTTTTGTTGTCTATATTATGTCTAGTCGATATTATGTCCATTCTATATTTTTTACTCGATATTCTGTCCAGTCGAAATAAAAGACTCGATATTATGACTGCACACCAAGAGTAATACCTATGGCACGACCGTTCTCCCGCTCCATCTCTCAGGCCATGACGGGCCTCCAAGAAAAACACCATCACACAAAACTGTCGTCTGAGGTTCGCAAGGACATGCAGATTTGGATCGCATTTCTGGAGGGTTTCAACGGCGGGGTAGTGGGGCCCGGTCCCCCCACAACTTCAGCGGAGTTGGGTTTATGGACTGATGCTGCTGGCAGTGTGGGATTTGGTGCCATACTCAGGAGCTAATGGGTGGCACAGCATTGGCCAGCTTGGTGGGTGGAGAGTGGTGTGACAGCCAATATAGGTTTTCTTGAGCTCTTTCCCATCTGGGTTGCACTGACTGTTTGGCCTCATCATTTGCGCAATCAATCTGTGATTTTCTGGTCAGACAACATGACAGTGGTTGAACGCATCAACCAGCAGGCTGCACAGTGTAAAATTATCCTCCGCCTGTTGAAAGAGATAGTGTTGTTGTGTATGAAGCTGAACATAGAGTTTAAGGCTAAACATATCCCAAGGATGTTGAATAATGCTGCTGAGGCACTCTCTCGCTTCAAGATACAGGTGTTCAGGGAACATCTACCCTCTGTGGAGGCAACACTAACATTCTTCCCGGAATTACTCTGGAAGATTGGTGCCCTCAGCTACAGAACCTCGTGGCAGCTAGCCTAGCGCCCAGGACCAGGAAGGCTTATGAAGGGGCGTTTTGGTCTTACTGCGTTTTTATTTTCTGGGGCAGGATTGGGTGCAGAGCTGGCATAAGTCAGGGGCATTCCTCCGCTATTTGGACACTTTGAATAAGGTAGGGCGCTCTGCGGCGACAGCCAGGCGACATGTGGCAGCAGTTTCTTTCTTCGCGCAAATCAAGGACACCAAGGACCCCACTAGTAGTTTTATTGTGAGGAAGGCACTGAAGGGGTGGGGGCACCTCCAGGGGGCCGCCCCAGACACAAGACACCCGATTGGCTTAGAGAGGCTGACATCCCTGCTAGCAGCCCTGGGTGGCATCAGCAGTTCAACAGGAGAGGCATTGCTATTCAGAGCTGCCTTCTCACTGGCGTTTTATGGCACCTTCAGGGTAGGGGAATTGGTGGCATGCAATAAGCAGGATGTGCGAGGGGGGCTCCAGCTCGAGCATGCGAGGATACAGGCTGATACTTTGCTGATAACCATTAATAAATCCAAAACTGATCAGGAAGCCCGTGGTGAAGGGATAGTACTTCACCGTGCACAGGATAATCCATGCTGCTCAGTAATGCACATAGAAGCCTTCCTCCGACAGAGGAATGGTGCAATGGGGGGGGCATTATTAATGCATGCTGACAGTACCCCTCTTACCAGGTTCCAGTTTAAAAGGGTATTGGCCATGACGATAGACAGGACAGGTTTGGATCCAAAGGACTTTGGGACTCATTCATTCAGAATAGGGGCTGCCACAGAAGCAGCAGCTAGAGGGTTGCAGAGCAACAGTGGGAAGAGAATTGGGAGATGGCCTTCCAATTATTAAAAGCGCTATGTGCGGCTACACTTGTTGTGATGGTGGCAATGCATTCTGTCCCGATGCCTGTCCTATTGTCTGCTTGCATTTCAGTTTCTCGAACCTGTCAGGCAGGGGGGAAACTGCCGTTGGCACATCACCAGAAGAATACTTCACAACGAAGGGCACATCCACAGGACAAGGGAGCACATGTTGTTTGGGTCATTGGTCATTCCTATGTAAGACGTCTGAAATCTGTTTTTCTTTCAGGTAATTACAGACGCAGGGCTGAGCAGGAGGGTTTCACGGTTTCTTTCCATCGAAATGGGGGCCTCTGCCTCAGCCAGTTTAGGGCTTTTGTCACTGATTTGTTGAGTAGACACAGTCCTCCACCCACGATAGTTATCTTGCATTTGGGAGGGAACGATCTGGTGAATCTGGGTAGAAGGGGTTTGATGAAGGACATAATCTCTGAAGTGGGCTGGTTAGCTAAGGCATGCCAGGACTGCACCATAGTTTGGCCTCAGATGGTACCCAGATTGAAATGGAGGGGGGGATTCTGTGAAAGCGTTGAATCACTCGGTAAGGAGGATCAACAATAAAATAGGGAAATTGTTCAGGTCTCTTTAGCTACAAAAGATCGCACAAGGGTGTGTTAGGGGGGAACTGTGCCTCTTAAAAGACGGGGTCCACCTGACTAGGTTAGGTAATGAAATCCTGTTGGAAAATGTAATGGCTTGGCTAGTTAGTTTTAGGGGCAAGGCATGACCTTTCAGAGTAGGAGGGTAGGGGGGGCAGATAGTCGGTCAACTACACTGGTCTGTGGCGGTAAGGTTAAGATTGGTGAGCAGTAAATTTAAGGTCCTTAGAGGACGTGTGATCCAAAATAAACCAGCCCTGTCACAGACGTTCTAAGGGACAATTATTACCCAGATAAACGAAGCTCTGGTGCTCTTCTTTTAAAAAAATATAATCGTGTTAACGTGAACCTGATTTATCGTGGTAACCACTATTACTTTATATCTGTTCATGAATCTATTATAAATATCTCTCTCTGTTAATAGATAGATTATTGGATCTACCTTTATATATATCCTAGATTTTCTGTCAAAGGGGACAAGTTATTAGCTTAACGGGCAACTACAGGAAACCTGGAATGTATACTGTCTCCATTGTAACTTTCAGGTGAGACGTATTTTCTTTCATCTTTTCCTTTGTGTCCGATATCATTTACTTATCCGATGGGAACAGTTTTGCTAACATGGTATCACTATGTTCCCACAGAAATATCTGATGATACTATCAAATGGATGCTTAGTGGACACATTCTATTTTATTCTAACGTGAAGGACACTGAGACTAAAAGCAGCATTACTGTACAAGGTGAGATATTCCATGTGCTCTTTCTCCCCCTCTGCCCTATGGCACAAGCTGGTAGTTTACCAGCATTGTATGAATACATGAGAATACTTGCTTGAGTGAGGATTAGCAGTTTAAGTGATGTTAACTAGATTTTGTAGCAGGACTTTAGACTGAAATGGGCTTGAATGAGAGAAGTGTATCATACAACTCTTGAATTTAAGAGTGACAGGTTGAGGTTTTTTTCTCTTCTTTGTCTCAAAGTGTAACCTTTTTTGATTGATAGAAAATATCTTATTATTGGAAATGTTTTTAAATTGAAAGTCTCCCCAAAGCAGGTGTACATGCTATTCTATAAAAAAAAATGGGACTATTGGGGTCAAGAGCAAACTCCCAATGAATGTAGTAGTAATCCCCTTAGGGCATATATATTGTATGTGGCATGCTATCTTTATAGCTTTGTTTGGTTAGAATTGAGTTAATTGATATTTGTTTTTTTAGGCACTGGGATTATTGAAACTCTTGCCATCGAGTTATAATCTGTTACATAGGCGCAGGTCTTCGAGTACGGGGTGCCAGGACTTCTGCCACAAATATTGTTGTTATGCAAAACAAGGGGCATATGATATCTGCCTGTGTTATGTACTCTCTTAGTACTTCTATGTGTTTTTCATTTTTTATTCTGTTCATTAATTGTGATTGTATAGTGGATTTGTTATTTATAAATTTGCTTTGATGCTATGATACCCAGTATGTGCCAGATATAGGGGTTTTCTCCCTGTTTTTTAACATGTTTTTATTATCTGTTTGTCATTTATAATCAATAAATCGATTTATATTTTTTGTAATTTTGACTATTAGTGACTCTTTGAGGGAGCTGTATGATATACTTTTCTTGAGTGTAACCGGGAATATATATGAATGGTGAATACACACTAATTAGGTTGTATGGTATAGATGAACAGTGAATGTAGAGGTTTGACTAAATCCAAAGGATATCTCCCTTTTCTACCTTAGAGGGCGGCACCATTCTTGAATGGGGTCGCCCAAGGGGAGGGACAAGAGGTCTCTCCTAGAACTCCTGGGGCGATACAGCCGGTTGGCTGGATGGGTGCGGGGGAGGGGGGAGTCATGCTTTCTTTAGGCTGGTTGGCCACCCCGCACCGGCACTATGACGTCACTAAACGTCACAGAGTGGAAGGGCCCCCTTTAATGGAGTTAATGGAGCGTACGGGGGTAACTGGGGGGGAAGTACCCTCATGGTAAACGGGCCCTCTGCGCATGCGCACTCCTACGGGAGGGCATGGCTAATTGATAAGGATCTGACACCAGTTAGGGACCGTAGGCCCAAACAGGATACGCAGAAAAGTAATTCATGTATGATTATGGTTTCAAATATTAGATTTGGATAGGAAATACCTTGTATTAGAAATATGTTAAGGTTAGCCATCTGATATCTGTATATATTAATTGTAATCTAATGTCATGCTACGTTTTCTGCGTATAAATGTGTAAATATTGTTTATTTCAATTTTTAATTTTGATTTTATGTTTTAATAAATACGGCCAGGGGTTGTACGACCCCTGTCTCCAAAGAAATAAATCCCTCTCATGTCCATCTTTAATAAATGTTGATTAAATACAAGGCGGGGGAGGGGGATGTTCGGTAGTCCCTGGCCATATGGGCACGATGGAGATGGGGGATAAAATCCCACCCCAGCCGGTAGGCAAGTTTTTTAAAAAAAACAAAGTGCTGTCAGGGCTCCCCTATGCGGGGTGACTCAATGTGGAAGAACCCCGCCCTGTAGGCTGCTAGGGTGCTTTAAGTCGCGTCCGTGTTTCTGGCCCTGCCCCTCCTCTGTGCAATGGAGCAGGGAGACGAACTTATGCCGGTAGGCTTTTTTAAAAAAAACAAAATGTGTGCAGGGATCTGCTATGTGAGGGGATTTGCTGTGGAAGACACTGGTGCTGTGGGCTGCTAGGGCTCTTTCATATGTGTTGTGCTTCTGGCCTCATGGGCACGATGGAGTTGGTGGTGGATGAAGTCTCACCCCAGACTGTAGGCAAGATTTTTTCAAAATGCAGGCAGGGATCTAGTGTGCAAGGGGACCCATTGTGGAAGACACTGTGACAGAGGTACGGTTTATTCTTTTTTTCACAATTTTTTTAAGCGCGAACTCAACACAACCCAGAGCGCATTACATTAGCATAAGTTACATTACGCATGCTCACATTCATTTTATTTTTTAGGGTGTGCTTTTGGGGGCAGAGTTCCCGGAGCATTTGTGGAAGGACAACTCCTTGGGTATACATTTGTTTTCTCTTTCTGTCGATGCCACTCCACTCTAATCTACTCTAATCCACCTCAATCCACGCCAATCCACTTCAATTAACTCCACTCCAATCAACTCCATTCTAATCTACTCCATTCCATTCCACTTGATTCTAATCCATTCCAGTGCACCCCACTCTACTCAAATCAAGTCCAATACACCATATTCCACGCCCCTCAAATCCACTTCACTCTATTCCAGTTACGGCTGCTACCAAATGGGGGTGTGACGTGGAGGGGGTCAATTATAAAAAAAAATTACCTTACCTGAAGGGCATGACAGGGCCTCTCCTACATCTCTTCATCTTCCGGTCCCAGTACCAGTTGACAGCATCAGAAGGAAGCACCTGGACAGCAGGCTCTCCTGAGCCAATCACAACGTTGCAATGCAGCGTTGTGATTGCCTCCCCGTAGACAAGCATTTTGATTGGTCTGAGCGCAGTGGTTCGTTGCTCAGACAGGTACAGGGAAGCTTTGCATGTTCCTCGCCAGGCTGTGTAATGCAGCCTGGTGGGAAACATGCAAAGTGCGCATTACTTCTTGGCTGGCTCAAGAGTTCCAGCCAAGCAGTCATTTGCACCTAGGGAGGGCGAACCACTTCCCCCCCTGCGGTGTCCCTCGATCCACTGACTTCCATAGGAAAAATACAATGATAATAACGATACGTTATTATCATTGTATTTTTCCTTTGGAGCAGTGGGTCAACGTTCTTTCGCCTTAGCGGAGGAGCCGCCACTGCTCTAATCCACTCTACTCAAGTATATTCTACTTCACTCTAATCCACTCCAATTCATTCCACTCTAATTCACTTTGATTCACTCCAATCCACTCTACTTCAATCCACTCAACTCTAATCTACTCCACTCTAATCCTCTCCACTTTAATCCACTCCAATCCACTCCACTGCTCTCCAATCCACTGCAATCCGAATACACTCTATCCATCCAGAACACCGCAGCCAGACCCGTCCTTGGCACTCCACGACATGAGCACATGACCCAATGCCTGCGAGACCTGCACTGGCTCCCCTTCGAGAAGAGAGTAACTTTCAAGCTACTCACCCACGCCTACAATTCCCTCCACAACATCCGACCCAGATACCTCAATGAAAGAATCTCTTTCCACGCACTCAAAAGAAACCTCCGCTCCTCTGACCTCGCCCTAGCAGAGACCCCGGGCATCCGCAGAACCAGAGCAGATGGAAGAGCTTTCCCCTACGTCACAGCCAAAGCCTGGAACGAACTCCCAGCCAACATCAGACACTTCCCTACCCTGTACATCTTCAGGAAGAGCCTCAAGACATGGCTTTTCGGCTGACCAGGATGTGCACCCCCCCCCCCAGCACCTTAACACCCTCACGGGTGAGTAGCGCACTTTAAAAGCCCCTGATTGATTGATTGATACTCCAATCTAATTTTGCCAATCCACTCCTCTTTAATCCACTCAAATCCACTCCACTCCAATCCACTCAACTCTACTCCACTGTAATCCACTCCACTCTGACCAACTCTAGTCTCATCCACTCCACTCCGCTTTAATTCAATCCCCTCCACCCACTCTAATCTACTCCACTCTACGCCCTGCTATGCCACTCAACTATATGACACTCCGTTCTAAGACACTCCACTCTACTCCACACCACTCTACTCAATGACACTATGCCACTCCACTCTATGATATTCTATGTCACTCCATTCTAGGATATTCCACTCTATGACACTCTATACCACTATATTCAACTGTACAACACTCTACTACACTCCACCACACTCTACGGCACTCCCACGCCCCTAACTTTTAGCCATACTGGACAGCAGCCATACTGGAGTACAACATGGCTAAAACAAATTGCCAAAGACAATAGCTCTCGCATAGGCAATATCTATTGGCTTTGTCAGTGCTTGTTACTTGAAGAACCTCTGTGCACAAGCACAGAGAATTGACTAGATCAGAGGCACGAAGAGCTATGTGTGATAAGGGCTGCAACCAGAAGTACCAAAGTGTTGCAGCGCCACGGAACATGATGAGTCCAAGAAATATGAAGTTTTTAGGAAAAAATCTCATAGCAGTCATTTACTTACATAGCACCACCATTAGCAATCTTAACCACCCCTCCAACGTAACATGCATGCTAATAAATAAACACACAACACATTTCTTGTTTGGGTAAAATTGCTGCAGGTTTATTACATACACCGTTATGTAATATGGTGGGTTATCCAAGGGCAGGCAACCATCTGGGCCGCCTGATGAGCCAAGCAGCATATCGGGTTGGGTTTGGAAAAACAAACAAGAAAGCAGGAACTGGTGGAGATCTGGAGTAAAGAACTCGACCTCTTGGACATTTTAAATAAAATTCTCTTGTGAGAAAGCTTGCAACTTGTTTCACGTTCATTCCAATGTGCACCTCCTAATTAAGTCCGGATGTAAATTGTCATGGCGAGGCTAGGCGTTCGAGTGAATACTGCGTATTGTGGATGTCTAAAAAAAGTGTGTAAAAAAAAAAGTCAAACGCACTGGCCTAAAACATCCTCAGAACTAAAATTACAAACCAATTGATAGTGTCTTAGTATATCAGCCTGAAGACCTGAGCACACGACGTAGAAGTCTGTATAAAGCCAATACCTCTTTAAGAGCAATGCCTGATTCTAAAAATACTGAATTCTTGCAACTTGTGTGGTGGTGGTAGGGTGGACGTTACATTGAAGTGACAGGTCTTAGATGGCTGTGGTCTTCTCCACCAATAACACGAACAGGCGTAGGGGTGCAGGTCCACGTCCTACGGCAAGAACTTGCCCAAACTCCCTACCCGCCCCATCCGTGCCTTATGAGGTCTTTCAGCTCTTAGTTCATATTTCCCATGATTCCATGGTAGATGACATCAGTATTATCCCTTGTGCATAAAACTTCCCATTTACTGGCATGTATTTTGCCATTGGGAGGCCACACAGGAGTTCCTCCTCCTTTACAACCTCGTCAACCAGTACAGAAACTCTTCGACTAAGATGTTTCACTTTCCCAAGCATTTTCAGGCGTTTATCAGTTGCACAGGCAATTAGGGCCGGACTGGCCTTAGCGGGCATCGGGCGTTTCCCCGGGAGGCTGGGATGGTGCGGCCGCTTCTTTTTGTTAGCAGTGATTTTGTTACTGGGGCCGGTTTTGCGGCGGTGCCTCACACTTGGGGGGGGGGGGGGCAGTAACAAAAGCAGCAGTGCCTCACACTTGGGGGGTGTCCACAAATCTGCCAGGGTTCCTTCGGGATCCCAGCCAGGTCGTGATTGCAATTCTCCGAATATGGTTGTGACCATATTGCTCTTTTTTGTGTGCATATTTATATATGCACGAACTCGACCCGAAGGGATTGGGGAGATTTACAGGAGCACCGTATTTACATTGCACATTCTGGCGCGGGGAGATTAAGTGATTTGCCTAGAATCACAGGATGTCGACCCGACCTGACCAGAGGCTCGAACCCTGGTTTCCAACACCAAAGTCTGCAGTCTAGCCGACGGACCACAACCTCGTCTCTGTTGCCTGTTGAGGAAAGGATCTACTGTGCTGATTCCTGTAGTTCCACGGCCAATTTGAGGGTATTTTCTGTGCGTGCACTTGAAATCCTGTTTCAGGTGTAAACAGGAGTTTGTGCCCGAAATGAAATTGGTCCCTCAATGATTTGCATTTTTTCACGCCACGTGGCAGTATTGGTGTACTTAGTCCACCATGTTTACAAATCCGCCATTTGCCCTCATCTGTAAATAAGGGTTTTGGTCTTTGACTTTTACCAGCTCATTCTGCCACGGACAGCACACGTGGTTTACAGAAGACGTGTACAAATAAATGTGACCAGCTTGTGTAACAGTTTCACCCTGTGCCAACTTCCCTCTGACCATTGTCCTCTTAGACTGGTGAGCTCAGGGTTCATCAAAGCCGGATAAACTGCTGACAGGAAGGAAGAGTAACAGTTCAGCAAAATATTCTGAGAAATTAGCGTTCTCTATCACAAATCAGTAACTTGAATGATCGGTGCAATGACAGAGAGGTGTTAGGGTGTCCCTGCAAGAAGGCCTACAGTCTAAAGAGCAGTTGTTGAGAATCTAACCTACAATCGCACCCATCAAATATAAGACGAAGAAAGCTCAATAGATACAGTAGAATTTTTTGTGGGGAAAAAACACTTTAGCTAGGAGGTCCACGAGTAAACACATATTGTTTGTTTATATGCTTTGCAACTGCAATGGCTCCTAAACTGTAGTAAATACACAGTGGAAAAAAAAAATCTCCTGTGTTCCTCTGACTAAATATATGGTGATATATGCTCTGACAAAGTCAGGGAGCGAAGGGCCAAAGCAGCCTTGCCACAAAGTTTAATCCTTCTTCGACTCCAGGAATGAGTAGATGTTTCGTATCGGACATGGCCAATGGACTTTATGGCTTAGCGGTTCCATGGTCGCTCACATCCTTGACTCAACCGCCAACTCGATCCAACCAGCTGGAGCTTTCTAAAGCTCTTCTGGACCAAGCAGCTCCCTTCCTTTTAGAGCAGGCCAGCTCTGATCTTTCCAGCATTTTACAGCAGTGGACCAACGCAAAATGGGACTCACCGGCAGGATGGGATGAGGGGCCCTGAGTCTCCCATATCTCACAGATATTCATGGGTCTTGGGCTCAATGGGTGCCCATTGAGGGTTGAAGCCAGCCCGGGATGCAGTGGCTAAAGGGGCCGGTGTTACACCCCTGAGTGGGGCATCTGCCAGTGCTTGGGGAATGTTCTATCCTTAAAGCCAATAGCAACATAGGGTATCATAGTCCTGGTCAGACGTCTTTCCAAGCTAGTGCTGTAGAACTCCTTTGGGAAATCACAAAAAGACATCCTACGAACTTAAGGGGGTAGCATTTGCTTTGAACTGAGTTGATGACGTGAAGCAAGAGGTGGCAGGAGAAAAACAACATAATTCCAACCGATCAAAGCAAAGAACCTCTTCTCTGGAATTCCACAAAGGTGAGAGCAGGTGTCAATTGTTCGGAAGATTTTTTATCCTAATAGAGGCAGTCCTAACTCCTTGATTGAGAACTCTCTGATTTCCAGATGAGGTTCGAATTCCTAAAGTAAAAGGCCTATTTTCCCAATTTCTTTTCTGCCAACATTTGGACCAAGTAGACAGCTCAGCCAAATTCATCATGGGGAGTCACAGAGCAAAGCTGTGAGACAGAATTGATGCCAACCTCTGCAGCAGCCTGATGCACAGCAAATTAGATCTTCTTACCAAGTTTAGCTACCAAAGGGGATTGGAGTACCTGGTTATTTCCTTTGGAAATTCAAGGTTCTGAATCGCCTTGGTGATTTTACATATTTTGTGCACGAGGAAGGCAGCTAACTCAATGCAGAGCTTCTATATATGAGCAACCAGTATTGGTAGGCTCTGCCGGTGAAAAGGGGTATTCAGAACTGTAAACATGTGGTGCAAAGGTTTAGTTGCCTAATTGATACAGATGTGTAAGTAATCTGCCTTCGGTTTGACAAGTTTGACCTTATATTTTTTAACTAGGTCTTGCACATATCTAGTTTGTACGGCACCTCTGCAAACTGATACGTATGTATCTTATACGTTTTTAGATCTTCCGAGAACCAAGCATTCCAGGAATAGTGCAGCTCTAGTCTAGCTGGTTTACATGTAAGGTTCTCCTCTAGTTGGCAATTTTTGGTCCCTTCTAGGACAGAACTTTTAAGGGGGAATAGAGATCTCCTTGCAAGCTGGTTGTAGTGAATCAGCCACTTTAGTGGTCTGTGATCTGTGATGACCCTCAATCACCACCATTGTGTACTGACTTTAGTGTGCTATGTTACTTTAGCCTTAATGTAGGATGGTCTTGCATTAGAATAATCTTGCCAAAGAATAGAAGGTATGGGATGTCGAGGTGCAGTGTTGTTGGTGATAGTGCACACATGTGCTCCATAGTGGATACTGAGGGATTAAGTGCATAGTGTTATTTGAGTTAGGTGAATTATGACTTTAGCCTATTGGCTTTGACGTGGTCTAATATCATTCTGCTTTCCAAGTAGTAGAGGCCTATGCTTGAGCAACTCCATATTCTAAACTACAGCCATCTTCTGAGCCTCTGTAGGTGAGAGGTAATATTTGAGATTACATGTGTTGTTCACCAGCAGTGAACGAGAGCAGACCAGTTCTTATCAAGAGGAATGTGCCTTCTTCGCATTGGCGTCATAACAAAACGCTTGGCCAGCGGCTGTTGGGTGCCTGGTGTGGAAAGGTACCGGAATCTTGTGAGAAAGGTAGGCGGGTTCTTCCAGAAGCTTCGATGGAGGATAGAGTTCTATATTAGAGAAAGGGGGTCAGAGAGAGGGAGAGATGCTGAGATGCTGGTCTGGTGGTTTGGCGGTCTGATGATACATCACGGTGCAGACGTGCAGACGTGTTTGTGCAACAGAGAGTCCTGACCCAACCAGAGAGGGAAAGAGAGACGGACCCTTCTTCAGATGACAAGACGCCTAAGATTATGGTGAGGTGTTCCAGGTGTACTTATTGTATCTGTTGCGTGGGGTTAGTGACAGACCGGAGACCTTTCTTAGGTAAACCAGGTTTTATTTTTAACAAAGCTCTTCTACTGCGGGAAGTTAGTCTTTTTCTGGCGAATCATAATTGGTCCGTGGTTGCAGCCCAGGAATACGATGTAGGTGCGGGGATCCCTTGTCTGCTGTCGACGGTACTTCCTGCGTCCTCCCTCCAGTTCTCGACATCGTCCAGCCCCAAAAGAGAACCAACAAAGGAAACGCCGTCAATGAACAGTCAGAGCAATATACGCCCTTGGGGGGAGCCCGGAGTGCAGTGGTCACCGCTGAGTAGTGATTTACAAAATATTTATAGTGTCGGGGTGTGAGGGAAAAGGTGAAAGGAACACGGGGAGGGAAAACAGGGAAAGGGAGTCGGGCACGGGATAAAGGTAGCGAGACCGGGAAGGTATACAGGCAAGGGAAGGTTTGAGGAAGGGCTAGGGATTTATACACAGCGTATTTACACAGGAGGTCCTTCTCCCCTTCTCCCCACCCAGGCCGACAACCGTCGCCGTACCTGTGAAAGCCACACTCCTCCCTCGGGAGTGTGGCACAGAGCTTTGCAGGAACGTTGGCCTCCTGGCTTAACTTCTTCGTTTAACTCGCTCCTCCGCTCTCCACACACTTCGCCTCCTCTCACGACCGCCTCTCTTTGACCACCTCTCTCTCCGCCTTTCTCCTCCGGGGTGACGTTGCACACCATATAGAGAACTTCCTGCTTTTTGTCCACTCCAGATATATGAACGTCATATGGGGGTGTGGTCTCGCTATCCTCATCAAACGCCCAATTAAAGGCGCCTTCTTCATTTTCGATGCCCTTGCGGAGTAGTGGCTCGGTATCCCAGTCTCTCTGAAGGGAAGGAGGGGAGGCAGAGTCAGCGGGTGCAGATTCAGCGACCCACCAGTCAGTCTGGGTATGCTCCCTCCCCACCTCGCTACACTCCTCCCCCCTTGGATTCTCCCGCTCGGGGAGAACAGGTGCCCTGGACAGGTAGTCCGCGTTACCGTTCTCCGCCCCCTTCCTATGTCTCACTACGAAGGCAAAGGGCTGTAAGAACAGAAACCATCGTAAGACCCGAGGATTGTGGGATTTGTTTCTTTGCATCCATTGGAGGGGTGCGTGATCCGAGTATAGCACAAAGGACCGGCCTTCCAGATAATATTTTAGTTTGTCAATGGCCCATCTTATGGCCAAACATTCTTTTTCCACAGTGGGGTAGTTGCTCTCTCTGGGATGCAGCTTCCTACTTATGAAGAGTATTGGGTGTTCGGTCCCATCCTCCCCTTCTTGTGACAGAACAGCACCGATGCCCACATTGGAAGCGTCCGTAGCCAAAGTGAAGGGTTTGTGAAAGTCAGGGGGTATCAGAACCGGATTGGAGGTTATGGCTTCCTTTAAACTTTCGAAGGCCCGCTTTGCCCCTTCCGGAGGGGGAGACACCAGAGCGCTCTTTACGTTCTTTTTCAGGAGATCAGTAAGCGGGGCTGCTGTCTCCGCAAAGTTTACAATTAATCGTCTATAATAACCGATGAGCCCCAAAAACGCTCTTAATTCCTTTTTGGTGGTGGGAAAGGTGGTATGTGTTATGGCCCTAACCTTTTCTTCTTGGGGGCTATGACTCCCTCTCCCAGCATAAATCCGAGGTACTTAACTTTGGAAAAGGCAGTGCGGGATTGTTTTGAGTTTAAGTGTAACCCCGCGGTCTGAAGGGCGGTTAGGACTCTGGATATGTGAGCTAGGTGTTCTTTCCAAGTGGTGCTAAATATAACGATATCGTCCAAGTACACGGAAGAGTATCGTGTGTGAGGAGCTAGGATATCGTTCATCAGTCTTTGGAAGGTCGCTGGGGCTCCCTGGAGGCCGAAGGGCAGAACAGTAAACTCGAACAGACCGTCTTCTGTGGCGAAGGCTGTTTTGCGTCTATCCTCTTCTCTCAAGGGGACCTGCCAGTACCCCTTAGTGAGGTCCAGCGTGGTGATATAGCGGGCTTCACCTATTCTCTCTATCAGCTCATCTACACGAGGTATCGGGAAGGCATCAAAGGACGATATGGCATTTAAGGCCCTGAAGTCCATACAGAAACTAGTAGATCCATCTGGTTTGGGGACCATAACTATGGGCGATGACCAGTTACTCCTGGATGGTCGTATCACCCCAAGGCTGAGCATATCCCTTACTTCCCTTTTTATGTCTTGTCTTCGGGCTGCCGGTATCCGGTATGCCCTCTGCTTTACTATCTTTCCTTCCTCAGTCTCGATGCGATGTTCTGCCATCTGTGTTCTACCTGGTATGTCTGAAAAGAGACCGGAAAAGAGACGTAATGTACCTAGCAGCTCTTTTCGTTCGGCCTCCGATAGTCGTGGGTTAATGGGTAGGTGTTCTAAAGTTGAACCCTCTTCTCGAGACGGCAGGCTAAAATGTGTGGCCTTGGGTAGAGGACCGATCCATTTCTTTAGGATGTTAATATGGAAACACTGCTGTCGCGCTGGGGATATCTGTAGCCTGTATGTTGTTTTACCCAGTGTGTCTATGACCTGATATGGTCCCATCCATTCACTCTTAAATTTCTGGGCCGAAGAGGGGAGTAAAACCAGGGCCCAATCGCCCTTTTCCAGGGTTCTCCATCTTTTGCCCTTGTCATATTGATATTTTTGTTTTTGCTGGGACCTCTCCAGGTTGGAGTACGCTAGATCTCTTAACTTCCCTAGTTTGGATCTCAGTTGTTGTGTGTATTCCAACAGGGTCCTTTGGTCGGTAACCTCTTCCCTCTCCCAGGCCTCTTTCGTTATCTCCAGGAGAGAACGGGGTTGACGACCATAAAGAAGCTCAAAGGCGGAATACCCTAGGCTACTTTGTACCTGTGCCGTAAGGACGTACAGGGCCAAGGGCAACAATCTATCCCATTCCTTGTTCTCTAGGGTCAACATCTTTTTCAGAGTAGCTTTGAGCGACCTGTTGTATCGCTCGACAAGCCTGTCTGTCTGCGGGTGATAGGCCGAGGTGCGTATATGACGGAGGTCCAGCATGCTGCATACCTCTTTCATCATCTTTGAAACGAAGGGCGTACCTTGATCAGTCAGGATCTCCCGGGGGAATCCCACCCTAGAAAACAGCTCTATTAGTTTCTCGGCTACGTTTTTAGTGGTTGGGGAACTTAGGGCGAAAGCTTCTGGGAACCTGGTGTTGTAGTCCACCACTACCAGAGCGTAAGTGTGTCCTCGTGCTGTACGTGGAAGAGGGCGTCCATCCCCACCCGTTCGAAGGGGTTCCCAATCACGGGTAGGGGCTGGAGGGGAACCGCAGGTGGTCTGTACATGTTCTTCTTTTGGCACACCTTACATTGTTTGCAGTATACCTCCGCCTCCTTATAGATACCCGGCCAAAAGAAGTGCTTAATAATGTTTTGGGTGGTCTTCTCAGCCCCTGAGTGTCCGGCCGTTAAGTGGGTATGGGCGTAAAAGAGTATTTGCTCTCTGAACGGTGCTGGCACTACCAGTTGTGGGGATTCGTTAGGTTTCCCTTCCCTGTATAAGAGGTCATTTGTAATCAGAAAACGGGGGTAAGTAACAGAGAGGGAGGTCTGTGCTACATGAGCCGATTCCCAGGCATTAAGGAGGGTTGGGTCATTAGCTTGAGCGAATTTAAAGCTTCGGTCTAAGACCCAGGGTTCGGACGTTAGATAGGTGTTTTGTGGCTTCTTTTCCCTTTCCCGGATTTCTGTTTGGAACATGGAGAGGAAGTCCGGATACCCCAATAATCAGATCCTCCGGGAGGGAGTCCACCACTCCTACCTTAACAGAACAAGGGGGTCTTCCTAATGGGTGGAGGGTCAGGTGGGCCACTGGGTATGGCTTCACATCCCCGTGCACACACCGAATATGCACTAGGACCCTGGGGTTTGTTTGGGAGGGAAGTACTAGCTCCTTTCGTATGACGGACAGCCTACACCCTGAGTCCAACAGTGCTTTTATGTATTTCTGGTTCACCAATACCCGTACATAGAAGGAAGGCCCCATCTCCGCTGTGTACATCACTGCCTTGGGGATGTATCCGAACTCCATCGGTTCTTCCATTCCCCTTTTCCTGGGGCACTGTCGAGCGATGTGTCCCCACTCTCCACACTCGAAGCATTGGGGTCCCCTTACAGGCGCCACATCCATCCGTACGGCCCTTGGCTTTAGATACCCAGGACCAGGCTTGCCCTTTTTCTCTGGTTTCGCAGAAGGGGTTGACTTGGCGCCTTTATCTGTGTCCCATGGTAAGGAGCGGGGTTGCGCTCCTGCATAATTGGAGGCTATTTCTATGGCTTGTGTTACCGTGAGTCCTGAGTGCTGCCTCAACCACCGTTGTGTCCCATAAGGTAAGGCCTCCATGAACTGTTTGAGATATATACTCGGCATGATATCCTCCTTGCTGCGGCTTTCAGGCTTCAGCCTCTTATCAGCCGCCATCTTGAGTCGTAGAAACAGAGTTTTGGGATTCTCTCCTGTTAATCCCTTCTCCTTTCTGAACCTTATTCTGTATGCTTCTGCATCCAGCCCTAAATGATCCAAGATCACTTCCTTTATGTCTGCATAGGGTGTGGCCCCAGTATGGTTGGCAACCTGGTAAGCCGCTTGTGCTTCCCCAGTTAAGAGCAGAGCCAAAAAGAAAGGCCATTTGTCCTCTGGCCATCCACCTGCCGTGGTTATCTGCTGGTTCACAGCCCATTCCAGCTTTTGTTGCCCCTCAATCAGGTGCTGAATGACCTGATCCATCTCGGTCGACTGGATAGAGGGGCCAGATCCCACTTCTGACACCACTTGTAGCGTGAGGTTAGTGACAGATTGGAGACCTTTCTTAGGTAAACCAGGTTTTATTTTTAACAAAGCTCTTCTACTGCGAGAAGTTAGTCTTTCTCTGGCGAATCGTGATTGGTCCGTGGTTGCAGCCCAGGAATACGATGTAGGTGCGGGGATCCCTTGTCTGCTGTCGACGGTACTTCCTGCGTCCTCCCTCCGGTTCTCGACGTCGTCCAGCCCCAAAAGAGAACCAACAAAGGGAACGCCGTCAATGAACAGTCAGAGCAATATACGCCCTTGGGGGGAGCCCGGAGTGCAGTGGACACCGCTGAGTAGTGCTTTACAAAATATTTATAGTGTCGGGGTGTGAGGGAAAAGGTGAAAGGAACACGGGGAGGGAAAACAGGGGAAGGGAGTTGGGCACGGGATAAAGGTAGCGAGACCAGGAAGGTATACAGGCAAGGGAAGGTTTGAGGAAGGTCTAGGGATTTATACACAGCGTATTTACACAGGAGGTACTTCTCCCCTTCTCCCCACCCAGGCCGACAACCGTCGCCGTACCTGTGAAAGCCACACTCCTCCCTCGGGAGTGTGGCACGGCGCTTCGCAGGAACGTTGGCCTCCTGGCTTAACTTCTTCGTTTTCCTCGCGCCTCCGCTCTCCACACACTTCGCCTCCTCTCACGACCGCCTCTCTTTGACCACCTCTCTCTCCGCCTTTCTCCTCCGGGGTGACGTTGCACACCGTATAGAGAACTTCCTGCTTTTTGTCCACTCCAGATCCATGGACGTCATATGGGGGTGTGGTCTCGCTATCCTCATCAAACGCCCAATTAAAGGCACCTTCTTCATTTTCGATGCCGTCGTGGAGTAGTGGCTCGGTATCCCAGTCTCTCTGAAAGGAAGGAGGGGAGGCAGAGTCAGCAGGGGCAGATTCAGCGACCCACCAGTCAGTCTGGGTATGCTCCCTCCCCACCTCGCTACAGTATCTAACTATGCTTTTATTTTCAGGTTCTATGTATATGTATGTGCTGGTGATTGCTATAAATGTTCACTGTGATATTTAGTTATTTCTTTCTTTTGTCATCTTATTATCATGTAATAAAGAAACCCTAGAGCATATCATTTGTTTGTATTCCTTGTGAGGGAAGGTCGGGACCCTTTTTTAGAGGGATGGGCGACCCCTCTAATGGGTAATTGTTGATACGGAAGGGAAATCGACTCCCATCAGGGATGTCTCAATTCTAATTATTCTATCCAATACATTGCTAGGAGGAGCATGCGCTGTGTACCCTCTCAGATGGAGAGGTGTTGTGACTTGCTGTGTACCCTCTCAGATGGGGAGGTGTTGTGACTTGTTGTTATTTGCGAGCTCCTCGGCAATGGTCTTTTATGTTGTCAGTGTTTATTCCTTTCTTGGGTAAGTATGGTGAAATGTGGTGTCTTTCTGGAACCTGAGAAAGGATGTGGTAAGTAATGACCTGGTGACTGACAGAAGCACCAAAACATACAGAGAAGTAGGTCATTACACTGGTGTAGCGAGTGACTGCATCTGCCTGCAGGGGATGTTTGAGGGGTCCATGGGACCCCTTTTGTCCCCTCCCGAGGGCTGCCTGTAGGAGGTGCACTGAAACTATGCCACCTTTTTGTGGCACACTTTCAGTGTGCCTCTTAAAGGCATGTTTGCCCCTGCACCCACGTCAATAATGCAATGCGAGCTCAGAGGCAAAGTGATTCCCTCATTTGCATGGGGCCACACCCCCATACAAATGAGGGAACACCCTCCCATGATTGCGCTTGCACAATATGTGTGACAGCGCTATATGGATTACAGGAGGGGATGCACAAGCGTCTGTGCCCCCTTCTGTAATGCCACTGTGCCCCTGGGGAACTCTAAGAGGTCGCACATGCCCGTTGCACCCCGTTGGCACAATGTATAATACGAGCATTGGGGTCTCCAAAATCTTCTAAAATAAGAGCTAGTTTTTTTCAATGAAAAGAATCCTGAGCTATCAATGACTGACAATTGATGCAGTAGTGACTACATCAGAGACAATCACAATAGTGACAACGACTTGCAGGATTACTAGTAGTGACCACCCAGATGAATGTAAAAATTATGAGTGATGCCAAAATAGCATATTCAGTATATTGACGAATACAGAATCATGAAGAAACTTGTATATATGTAGGTAAATATAGATTTACTATTTCAAACTCTACATCTACTTACCTTGAAGATATACAAATCTTGAAGATAGATTGTCGTGGAGTTAAGAATGTAGATAAAACTACACTTACCTATATATACTTCATGATATGACTTCAAGTTTATATTCCGAATCTGATATTCTGGCTGGACGATATTCAAAATTCATTATCGTAGTAGAACATCAACCGCACCAAAGCTCCAGATGAACAATGAAATAACCAACGCAGCATCAAGTGGCCAATGGCGTAACAGAAATGTTAAATGCTATAAATCTTCCCAACCTATTATGAATTATCATTCAAAGAGCAGCTTACATTTTTTTTTAATTTAAAATCACTGATTTAAAACAATAGCGTATCAGTTTCTCAAAATAGGCTTCTATCAAATATGTACTTTCCATTTTGAGATAACACACTCAGGAAAAACGTTATATGAAAAACGCATGGTCTCTAAATTTCAGCTTGTGATTTCCCAAGTACACATGTATCACATTGATTTATTCCCACCTTCCTATGGTATGTCACTACACGCCAGGGATGCCCACCATAAATTTAAATATGCTTTTATTATGCCCAGAATGCCCATCATTATGTAAGGACCATGTGGAATTCCATCCAGAGATAGACCCGTTTTGGTGTTTCGAAGATTTGTTTATTCAATCTTCTCGTTAAGATAACGCAAAAATCCAAGACAAAACATAAGGTTTAGGTCAGTCCATTTGGTTTCACAGTCCCTTGTCGTCAGGAATTCGGTGGCACGTTCCCGGTAGTTTATCCTCCGCTCCCGGCAGGTTGAACAGGATACCGGCCGTGAAATGAAAGAAAACAACAACAAAAAACAACCGTCACTCTGGACTCTCTTTTCGTTCTCATGTGTTTAGGGGGAAGGAGTGAGGGAGGAGCACCCGAACCGTCACCAACGCTATATACAAAAAACGGTGATGATACCAAAAACAATGCGAAAATAAAAAACTTTCGTTTCGGAAGGTTTCAGGGATCTAAAGTTCTCCTCCCTCCCCTAGGTTATGGCCGCTTGCTGAGGACCCCTTCTGAAACCAGCCCAGCAGTCTAGAACGTACCTCTGGGAGCCACGCTCCCCTGTGAGCGTGACTGGTGGGCTCGTGGTACCGGATCGGGTCCGGCTCCCGTTCTTGGTTCTTCCGTGGATGGCAGCTCTGGGGCCCCGGAGTCTTCTGTTCTTCGAGGTGCAACGAGGCTTGGTCGCCGTCTCCCTTCGGTTTTGCGATTCCTCTCCAGCTCCTCCTGGTCTCACAGCTTCCGTGGACCCAATACACGACGTCCCCCTCAGGTCCCGTACTGGTTAAAAAGGCCGCTTCCTCGTCCTCTGGAACTCTCATTGGTGCATGTGACCCGATCACGTGAGATGGCTGCTCCTCCCGGAAGAGAAAGGGTACTGAATTAAAGGGGCCGCTGCAATCCTGATTTAGCGTGTCCCATGGTGACTGTAAAAAGAAGCACAGGAGAGACGTAAGGAGGTAGGTGGTCATCCTTCCCTTCGCTTAACGTGTCCCCCGGTGAGCGACTTCTGACACATCCCTCCCCTAGGCAGTTCCCGTTCGGGGGACTGGGACACACAGGAGAGAAAGTCAGCATTTGCGTTGCAGCTCCCTTTCCGGTGGCGAATTTCAAAGGAGTAGGGCTGAAGGGAGAGGAACCACCTAAGAACCCTAGCATTGTTCCCTTCGTTGCGACACAACCATTGGAGGGGGGCGTGGTCAGTATATAGAAGAAAGGGAGATCCTTCCAGGTAATATTTCATTTTATCAATCGCCCATTTGACCGCCAGGCACTCCTTCTCAATAGTAGGATAGTTATTTTCTTGTGGGAACAATTTCCGACTAATAAAGGCCACCGGTCGTTCAACCCCATTTTCAGTTTCCTGGGAAAGGACAGCACCCAGACCTGTGTCGGAGTCATCGGTCTGTAGAATGAAGGGGCGGTTGAAATTAGGGGATACTAACACCGGGCTGGAGTTGATACATTTTTTCAACTCCGAGAAGGCCTGGAGGGCTTGGGAGGAAGGTGACAGGAGGTCATTTTCTCTGATTCCCTTTCGGAGTAAGTCAGTTAGTGGTGCGGCTATTTGGGAATAGTGAGGGATGAACCTCCGATAATATCCGAGTAACCCCAGAAATGCTCGGATCCCTTTCTTGGTTGTGGGAAATGGTGTGTTGGTGATGGCCTTAACTTTTTCCTGCTGGGGTTCTATGAGTCCATTCCCTAAGAGATATCCTAGATACCTGACTTTCTGGTATGCATCCTTGGATTTCTTTGAATTAACATGTAATCCAGCAGTCAGGAGGGCCTGAAGGACATTTTGACAGTGTAACAGATGTTGTTCCCAGTTGGAGCTATAAATAATGATGTCATCGAGGTATGCTGATGCGTATCCTTGATGTTCCCTTAACACAACATCCATGAGGCACTGAAAGGTGGCGGGTGCCCCATGCAGGCCGAATGGTAAAACTGTGAATCCGTAAAGGCCAGATGGTGTGAAGGTTGTTTTATGTTGGTCTTGCTGGGAAAAGGGAACTTGCCAGTAACCTTTGGTCAGATCCAAGGTCGTAATATATCTGGCTTCTCCCAATTGTTCGACTAGTTCGTCTACTCGTGGCAAGGGGTAGGAATCAAACTGGGTGATGGAGTTTACTGACCTGAAGTCTATGCAGAATCTTATGCTACCATCTGGTTTCGGAACCAGGACAATAGGTGAGGACCATTCGCTTTTGGAGGGTTTTATGATTCCGGAAGCAAGCATGTTCTGTAATTCCTTCTCAACTGCTGCTCGTCGATCCGTGGGAATCCTATACTGTCGTTGTCGTATGACCTTCCGAGGTATAGAAGGGATGGAATGTTCGACTAAAGAGGTCTGTCCTGGTTTGTCAGAGAAGATTTCAGTGAAGGAGGAAAGCAAGGAACCTAGGGTCACTTTCTCGTCTCTTGAGTCCCCATTTCTGTCAAGGTGGGATAGAGTGGTTTCTGCTGTTATCGAGACTAAGTTGGATTGTGGGAGAGGACCCAGCCACTTCTTCAACAGATTTATGTGAAAAATCTGTGTATTAGTTTTTGAAAGGCGAAGTTTGTATGTAGTGAGACCCAATTTCTGTATTATCTCATAGGGTCCTTTCCACTCGGACCGACCCTTAGGGATAGCGGAGGGTAGTAACACTAAAACCCAGTCATGGATTTGTAGATTATGCCATTTTTTTCCTTTGTCATAGAACACCTGCTGCTTCCGCTGAGCTTTCTCCAAGTTGTTATGGGCGAACTCTCGTAATTTAGACAACCTTGTCCTCAATCCTCTTGAATAATCCAGTAAAGCATGGGTTTCCTCTGGTGTTTCCTTTTCCCAAGCTTCCTTGGTCATCTCAAGGAGAGTAAGAGGCTGTTGTCCGTACAGGAGTTCGAATGGAGAGCAACCCAGACTACTCTGTTTTTGGCAGCGGATGACAAACAGTGCCAAAGGCAAGAGAACGTCCCAATCTGCCCCTTCGGCCGTCATCATCTTTTTAAGGGTTAATTTAATCGTACCGTTGTACCTCTCACATAACCCGTCTGTTTGGGGGTGGTAAACAGATGTTCTTATTTGAGTTATGTCTAGACTCTTGCATACCTGACCCATTAAACGAGAGACGAATGGTGTACCTTGATCCGTGAGGATCTCATGAGGAAACCCCACCCTCGAAAAGAGATCCATCAATTTCTCACAGATAGTCACGGTGTTTGGTGTTCTTAAAGGAAAAGCCTCAGGGTACCTGGTGGCATTGTCGATAATGACTAGGGCATACTGGTTGCCCTTTCGGGATTTAGGCAAAGGACCAATAAGGTCCATGCCTATGCGATCAAATGGTTTCTCAATGATCGGAAGAGGCTGTAAAGGGTCAGCGGGTGGTCTATAGGGGTTTTTCCGCTGACATACTTCGCACTCCTGACAGTATTTAGTTATCTGAGAGTGTATCCCGGGCCATAAAAATGCTCTAAGATGGTCTGGCTGGTCTTCTGTGCACCTGTATGGCCGGCTAGAAGATGGGCATGTGCGAAGAACATGACCTGTTCCCTAAAACATTGGGGGACCAAAAGTTGCGTGGGGCCGGTTGGACTGTCTTTTCTGTACAGCAGATCGTTTTCTTTTAGAAACGCCGGGTAGGTCGTAATAGGAAGGGCCTCTTGTTGCCAGGCCACTCGGAGGGTAGGGTCATTTTTTTGGGCATAATGAAAGTTTTTATCTCCTTGCCATGGGGCCTGGGTGAGATAAACAGAGTTTTTTTTAGTATAGTCTTTAACTTTCAAACTAAGGTATTTCATTAACTCGGGATGGTCGATCCCCAGTATGAGTTTCTCAGGCAAACTAGGAAGGACCCCTACGATAGCTGGAGGTTCCCTCCCGTCGTGCATTCTGACGTTTATGGAAGCTGCTGGGTAGATTTTGACGTCTCCATGTACGCATCTAATGGGTATTTGGCATTGGGTTATGATATCTTCGGGTTTGACTAAGGAACTCTGGATGACAGACTGTCGGCAACCGGAGTCTAAGAGAGCCCTAATGTGTACCCCATCAATGACCAGACTTACGTAGAATCCTGTCCCCATTTCTTCGGTGTACATAACATGGCGTGGAAGATAGCTAACATCCATAGGTTTATCAGTGTTCCGTTTCTGGGGACAGAAGCGAGCTATGTGTCCCCATGCCCCACATTCAAAACACTGAGGCCCTTTAGTGGTAGGCACTACGGGTTTGGAGGGACGTATTTTAGCCATTTCGACCAGTGGTTTGCCGGTACTTCTCTTCTCTTGTTTGTTGGGTGGGGTTCGTGACTTGTTCTCTCCTTCCCATAGGGAAGGTCCTTGGCTGTGCTCTGGAGTATGTAGTGGCCATTTCTATGGTTTGTTCCACGGAAAGGCCAGTGTTCTGTTTTAACCACCTCTGGGTGGGATACCGTAGGGCTTCTAGAAACTGTTCAAGATAGATAAATTACATTATCTCCTCTTTAGTATGTTCTTGAGGTTTGAGCCATTTGTCTGCAGCTGTTCTCAGTTTATGAAAGAGAGTTTTGGGCGTATCTCTAGGGTTATCCTTCTCTTTCCTAAAACGCACCCGGTAAGCTTCGGCATCAAGCCCCAGGTGATCCAGGATGATCTCCTTTTTTTCCATATAACTAGCAGTGCCTGTAGGATTGGCTGCTTGATAAGCGGCCTGGGCTTCGCCAGTTAATAGGCCAAAAAGAAAGGCCACTTGTTCTCGGGCCAGCCTGATGCCTGGGCGGTTCGTTCAAAGTTTATAAGAAAAGAGTCCGAGTCCTCCCCTGCAAAATACTTCTGTAGTACAATATTAGAAAAAGTAGATAGGGACCCCTGATATGGGTTTGACTCTTTGGTGGCTTCTTCTTGTTGGTCAGACAACTTATATAACCCTTCCATTTGTTGGTTCATGGTTGTGCTAAAAAAGTTCTCTTTCCGCTTGCGCAGATGACATGTGTCTCTCGAGAGCCCACTCAAGCTTTGGTTGGCCGGCAATAAGTTGTTGAAGGAGGTTCTCCATTTCGTCTTACAATGGACAGAATCCCACTTCTGACACCATGTGTGGAATTCCAGCCAGAGACAGACCCGTTTTGGTGTTTCGAAGATTTGTTTATTCAATCTTCTCTTTAAGATAATGCAAAAATCCAAGACAAAACATAAGGTTTAGGTCAGTCCATTTGGTTTCACAGTCCCTTGTCGTCAGGAATTCGGTGGCACGTTCCCGGTAGTTTATCCTCCGCTCCCGGCAGGTTGAACAGGATAACGGCCGTGAAATGAAAGAAAACAACAAAAAAAACAACCGTCACTCTGGACTCTCCTTTCGTTCTCATGTGTTTAGGGGGAAGGAGTGAGGGAGGAGCACCCGAACCATCACCAACGCTATATACAAAAAACGGTGATGATAAACAAAAACAATGCGAAAACAAAACACTTTAGTTTCGGGAGGTTTCAGGGATCTAAAGCTCTCCTCCCTTCCCTAGGTTATGGCCGCTTGCTGAGGACCCCTTCTGAAACCAGCCCCGCACTCTAGAACGTACCGCTGGGAGCCACGCTCCCCTGTGAGCGTGGCTGGTGGGCTCATGGTACCGGATCGGGTCCGGCTCCCGTTCTTGGTTCTTCCGTGGATGGCAGCTCTGGGGCCCCGGCGTCTCCTGTACTTCGAGGTGCAATGAGGCTTGGTCGGAGTCTCCCTTCGGTTCTGCGATTCCTCTCCAGCACCTCCTGGTCTCACAGCTTCCGTGGTCCCTATACGCGACGTCCTCCTCAGGTCCCGTACTGGTTAAAAAGGCTGCTTCCTCATCCTCTGGAACTCTCATTGGTGCACGTGACCCAATCACGTGAGATGGCTGCTCCTCCCGGAAGAGAAAGCGTGTTGAATTAAAGGGGCGCTGCAGTCCTGATTTAGCGTGTCCCATGGTGACTGTAAAAGAAGCACAGGAGAGACGTAAGGAGGTAGGTGGTCATCCTCCCCTTCACTTAACGTGTCCCCGGTGAGCGTCTTCTGTAAGACCATTATTGTGCAGTTGCTCCCTACCATAATGCACTGTCTTTGGCAGTACAACGCTCTAGCGACTTCACTCTGGTTATTGCTGATACTTCTTTTCTGGCCCAGTCTTCACCCACATAGTATAACTAATAGAGTAGGGATTGCACAGTGAACATTCTCTGTGTGACTTTGCTGAATAGAAAATGGAGATAGGTGGTTATGTTGCAGGTATTGCAAGCTGTCACAGCGTGTGTTTGTGAGTAAGTGCTACCAGTGGTCTGGCTGGAGGTTATGCAAGGACGCAGAGACTACAACAAAAGAGAGAGCAACCAGGGAGTTTAAAGCTGCACTGCCTGATAAAGTTGCCACAATCAATTTAGGAGTAACTGTTGCCCACTTCCTTAGTCAGCTGACAATTGACCCCACAACAGACATTTCTCATACAAAAGATATTTGAGAGGCAACAAAATGCTTTACATAAAATACATTCCCTCTAATAAATCCTGTTCTTAATCTATCATTGGCAAGTGGCATTGTCCCTCTGGCCTGGAAACAGGCAATGGTTGTTCCACTTCTTAAAAAGCCTGGCCTTGATCCTGAGAATCATGCAAATTATAGGCCAATATCTCTTCTACCGGGTTTGGCAAAGATTGTGGAAAAGCATATCCACTCTGTGCTCTCCACTTTCTTGGAAAGTCATGGTCTGCTTCACTCCACCCAGTCAGGCTTTCGCTCCAATCTGAGCACTGAGACCGCTCTCCTGGAGGTAAATGAAGCCATTAAGGAAGTACTTGACTCAGGTGGAAGAGCTATGCTGGTGATGTTAGATCTGTCGGCGGCCTTCGACACCGTCCCTCATGCGGGTCTCCTGCACCAGACTCTATGAGATCGGTCTGAGAGGGACGGTGTTGAGCTGGCTCAGATCCTATCTGGCGGGTTGTCGACAGGTGGTCTGGGCCCCCCCGTACTCTGCCGAAGTACCGCCTTTGGAGGTTGGAGTTCCTCAAGGGTCGGTGCTTAGCCCGACCCTTTTTAACATCTTTATGACTCCCTTGGCGGTGCTGGCAGAGTCTTTTGGAGCCCAGATCATATCATACGCTGATAACACCCAGCTTCTCTTCACCTGTAAAAAGGGTGCCGAGTTCGACGGAGAGAGCATCCGTGGCTGCCTTGGAGCTGTTTTCGACTGGTTTCAGCGAAACAGCCTCAAGTGCAACCCTGACAAATCAGAGGTGCTTTTCTTTGGGTGTCAGGCAGACCCGCCATGGCAGGATTGGTGGCCGGTGAATATGTTTCCTCCTTCATCTTCCTCCTCGGTGGCTAAAAACCTTGGGGTTAAAATTGATAATAATTTATCACTGAAGTCCCAGATCATAGGCCTTACTGGCACATGTTTCGGTCTTCTGAAAATGTTACGTAAGTTCCTCCCTCTGCTTCCTCTGGTCCATAGGAAGATGACGGTTCAGGCCTTAATTTGTTCCAGGCTCGATTACTCTAACGTTCTATATTTGGGTCTTCCGGACTACCTATTGCAAAAACTTCAAGTAGTCCAAAACTCGGCTGCGAGGGCCATTTTTGGCCTTCCCCGCCATGCCAGAGCATCGGATCTGTTACTCTCCCTTCACTGGCTTCCTGTCAGAAAGCGGATTCATTTTAAGGCACTTACATTGGCCCACAAGGCACTTCATGCTGTTGGGGCTAATTACATTCAGAAACGTCTTACCTTTTATAAGCCCACAAGATCCCTCAGATCAGAATCTCTTGGTCTGGCAACTGTCCCCATTATCAGGAAAGCTAGGATAGGGGGACGTTCTTTTAAACATCTCGCTCCCAAGCTGTGGAACACCCTCCCCTTGGCACCCCGTTGTACTCCAAACCTGTTGGCCTTTAGAAAAGGTCTGAAAACTTGGCTTTATAGTCAATGATAGGTCTGCTTCCTTTTTCATCTCTCTTCTGTTTTCAGCTATGGGTCAGAAAGCGCCGGGACACTCCCTGGAGTAGCCGAGCGCTATATAAGACACCCATAACATTAACATTAACATTAACATTCCATAGAAGATTTATGACATTAGATCAATACTCGTAGATCTTCATGGTAGCAATAATACTATTGCTTTATTGAAATTTTTAAAAGGGCGCAGCCAACGCGTTTCACCTAAAAAGGCTTCATCAGGGCAAGAAAAAAATTACCACTAAGATGCAGTAAATAACGGTATTCTTCAACATGAGTAGTAGGCAATGTAGCCATCAATCAAAACTAAATTCCTTTTTGTCAGATTTGGTTCCTCCGTAGGCCTGGAATTAATCTATCACTGGTTAGGTGTCCAGATTTGTTTCTGAATTGAACAAGCACATGTTCGTATACTACACAGAGACGGATGATGCTGCAGTCTGCCCTTTCAGGACGATTAGGGTGTCCTGAATTTTTGCTCCCTGAAGTTATGTTTATAGACCGTTTCTTCATAAAAAAGGCTAGTAGAAGAACACATCGGAAAGATTTGACATACACCACAGGATTGTGGGAGGTTATCTTTTGGTAGCTATGCTAAAAACAATCTGGACAGCTGACCAGTGACAGATTAATTCCAGGTCTACGGAGGTACCATATCTGACAAACAAGAATTTACCTAAGACAGCAACATGTATAGAAATCAGCTTAATGGTATTTGAGTGCTGTTTCAGAAAGATTATTAGAGCAACCAGCACAGCATAATTACTATGCTACAAAGAATCCAAAGAATTTACACAAATAATTTTTCACCCATCAGTTCTTGGGGTTCCAGAACTGCAAAACATAAACAAATCGCTGGTACTTTTTCCAAGAAAGGTGGCAACACTAGTCTGCGTATGGTACATAGCTTACACACTGTGCCATTGGAGTAGTTGTAGCCACTCCAGCCCTAATGTTAATGCACTGTTTACAAGATTACTTCCGATGATGTCACTTCATGTGAAGTCTTCAGGCTACAGGTCATATGATGTAAATCCCTGTAAAGTCATCAACTATGATGATTAGTACTCATTCATAAGACGGTCTAAAAACTTGAGCGCTTTGTGTGAAATAAAGCTGAAGTGGTTCCGAAGGTTATAGGTCTTGCCTTGGCCCTTTAAAGTTGGACATCTGCCTAAGATAAGAATGTGGTAATCAGTGGCAGCCAGTAATTTGAGCAGGAGAGGAGGCAGGAGGGCCACACAATCACACATGCACACAAATACATGCTTACTTCACCCATCAGTATGAACACTCACTCGCATCCATCCATTTATTTATTTATTTATGGTCTTATATCGCGCCTGAATAAACCCCCGAAGGGGTATCTCCGCGCTTTTGCCTGGTGAAGGAACATAGGATATACAGATTCGTGCTCAAAGGTGACTGAGTGGGGGAGGCGTATTTTAACTATTAGTGAAAAGATAGGTTTTGAGAGTTTTTCGGAAGGACAGGTGATTGGTGATTTGTTTTAGTGTCTGGGGGAGAGAGTTCCAGAGAACTGGACCTGTGTGTGCCAGGGCACGACCTCCCTGTCTGGATTTTTTTATTCTAGGCACCTGCAGCAGCTGAAGGTTGCTGGAGCGTAGTGATCGCCCAGGGACATAGGGTTGAAAGGTTTTAGTCAGGTATTTAGGCCCCATGCCTATCAGGCATTTGTGGATGGAGCATAACATTTTTAACTTGGCGCGCTGCCGTACAGGAAGCCAATGTAGTTCAGTAAGCAGAGGGCGGGAGGGAGTTCTAGGTGGAACATTTAGAACTAGCCTTGCCGCCGTATTTTGGACTACTTGCAGTTTGGTAAATTGGCCTTCGTTAGTTGAAAGGAGAAGGCCATTGCAGTAGTCCAATCTGCTTATGACTAATGCCTGAACTAAGGTCTTTCTGTGTGTGTCTGGGAGGTATGGGAACACTCTTCTCAGAAGTCCAATGGCCCGGAAACATGTACCGGCGACTTGGTTAACATGATCTTTGAATGTTAGGGCTTGATCGAATAGCACCCCCAAGTTTTTCACGGTCTGTTTCGGAATGGGAACAGGTCCTAGTTCTAAAGGCCACCACTCATCAGACCATAGTTTCCCCGCATCCCCAAACAGTAGTACTTCTGTTTTGCCCACATTACATTGAAGGCAGTTCTTGGCCATCCACTCAGATACTGCCCTCATTCCATCTGCAAAGGATTGTTTTAAGGCAGGTGTAAAGGTTTTGAAAGGGAACAGAAGTTGGGTGTCATCGGCGTATGACACCGGGGTGAACCCAAAGGACCTCACTAAGTCGGCCAGGGGGGCCACGTACACATTAAATAATGTGGGGCTTAGACATGAGCCCTGTGGCACTCCCCTGGTGAGCTCCCTAGAGATGGATTTGTGGGAGCCCAGCCTGACTTCTTGAGAGCGGCCAGAGAGAAAGCTCTCCATCCAGGACAGAGCTGCGCCCCCCAATCCCACATCCCTCAGACGACCGACATTCACAAGCATGTTCACAAACACCCATTCACAAGCACATACACATGCACTCACCCATTCACATTGCGTACACACTAATACATATACATACATACTCAAGCACACACATATGCATGCAGCAAACATTAACCAAAAAGAACAAGCATTTGCTATATAAGCGATCTCGCATTTGCATCAGTCAGAGCTATTGGCGTTGAAAATGATAATGTATTTTACCCATGTGTTTTTGTTTGGAGTGAAGCGTATTTATGTGTTTTGTAGTGGAATTATGTATGTTTAATTACACGTGTCAGCTGTGGAATTGTGTGGTGTGTACAGTCTTTGTGTAGTAGAATTATGTGGCATGGTGAATAGAAAGGGGTGAGTGCTGCATAGAAGAGATAGAAAGGAAGATAGAGAGGGAAAGGTAGTTTGTGCACAAAGTGGTGAAGGAACTTGAGACAGAGGAGCAGAAAGAGTGTGCGAAAAACAGAAAAAGAAGGGGAGAGCAGGCCGCAGACGTATAAAGAGGTTGTGCCTATGTACATAGAAGACACCCTAAGAAGAGAAAGAGATGTGTGTCTGAGGGATGGAAATTTGGAAAGGCACAAGAAAGAAACTGTGTTTAAAGACCTGAAGTGAACCAACATGAGACAGTCATAAATAGTGTGGTGTGTAGTGGAAATATGTGGCATAGTGTGCTATGGAATTATGTGGATAGTAACCAGATGGTATTAATTGTAGTGGAATTATGTATAGTGATATTGTGTGTTATGGACCTATTTATGAGGAATGGTGTTGTGTAGTGGCATGTTATGGATGTGAATTAAGTGGGGTGCTGTTAATTTTTGTGGTATTTTGTTGAAATCTGTGTTGTGTATTGGAGGTATGTGGGATGTTGTGGAATTCCCTTGTGTAGTTGAAATATGTAGTTTGTTGTTAAATTATGTGGTGAATATTGGGAATGTGGGGAGTTGAATTGTGTAGCGTGGAACTGTGTGGCGCTGAGTGAAATTATGCTTATTGGAATTACTTGTTATGGTGTGTAGTGCATTTATCAGTCAGTCATAAGCTTTTATTCGATATACAGAGATATCTTATAAGCACATTTATAATACAATCATACAATGTACAAAAAAAATCATTGCCACAAGAAGTCAGTGTGAATGTTTAAAAGAGATAAAAGGATATAAAAGGCCATTTATAAATTAGCTAAAAGAGAATTAAACAGCTACTGACAATCTCTTACATCGAATGAGCCAAAACTGCTTTAAAAATTTAGCTATTCCGCATACAATGGGGGGGGAAGTGTCCGTGCTTAGGATACGCAAGGCTACTGAATGACTGCGTGTGCCCATATTTCGGCAGAGTGGTTTCAGCCAAAAGCTCCTAGGCCTTGCGTAATCCGGGCATTCAAATAAAACATGCGCAATGGACTCAACCTTACTTGGGCAACATGCACAGTTGGGGGAAGTACGGGCCGCTAATGACCATTTCGATACCAAAGCACCTAGCGGGAGGGAACCAACTCTAAATTTAAAATAAAGAGATCGGTCAAAGGGGAGAGTGATCAAGTCCAAGTAGGGTTCAACGGCCACAGTGTCTTTAATTTGTAAAAAGGCGGCAGTGGACCTGCAATGATTGGAGCTTGTGATTAGACGCTCAGCAGTCCATTTCCAGTAAAGCGCCTTGACAACTTCTTTTGGGGGGGCTGAACGGGATGACCAGCAGTCTCCTAGTCCGATATTCTCCAAAAGTTTTTTGGTGTCATTTAACCATCTTATCTTAGCCCAACCCCCCTGGCTCATTATGTCTCCCAGGGCATCAGCATAGGATTTTAAATCTTCGCTCCTCCAAATCCTTGTCCACAACAGGAGCGGGCGAAGCTGAGCTTGATCTTTGATGTTTCTACATCCCATGTCCATCCTCACTGGTACTGATGGTGTGCTCAGAGGAACAGAGATGAAGGATTTTAAAAGCTTGCTCTCTGCTGTGACTAGGGCATCCAGTCGGCAGTGGCCCCACAGTTCAGCCCCGTACAAGGCTGAAGTCGCTACTTTGGCCTTGTAGATGTCAAGTACTGGGGTGAGTGATCTCCTAGTTGAGGCTCTGTATTCCCTCATGAGAGCTCCTCCTACTCTCCTGTGGTTAAGAACCATTTTTTCAATGTGGTTTGCCCAAGTCATCCTGTCCGTAATCCGGATACCAAGGTAGTCGAATTCAGCTACTTTCTCTAGGGGGATAGAGTTGAGTGTAGGTGGGCGGCCCAATTTTCTAGGTGGATTAACAACTAAGTATTTCGTTTTGTCCACATTTATTATTAGTCCTTTAGCACCACAGAACTCCTGGAATCGTGTTAATAGTTTCTGCAGGCCTTGTGGGGTCTTTGAAATCAGGAGCGTGTCATCCGCAAAAAGCAGGGTTGGGATGCGGACACCTCCAAGACAGGGGGCGTCGGCTGGTTCTTGTTGAAGATGTTTTACCACCCCATTCAGATATAGCGAGAAAAGGGTGGGTGCCAAGACGCAGCCCTGTCTTACGCCCCTAGACACTGGTATCTTCTCAGTGCGCTCTCCGTTTTTACCCCAGCGGACCTGTGCAAAGGTGTGGGCATGAAGGCTTATGAGAAGGGACAAGATGTAAGGTGGTAATCCCAACTCAAGAAGGGTCCTCCAGAGCTCTTCCCGGGGAACTAGGTCAAAGGCAGTCTTCAGATCTATAAAGGCTAAGTAAAGACTACCCTTGCCTAGTTCCACCACCTTCCACCCCAAAAGGGACAGCCTAAACACCTGCTCTATAGTCCCCATACCGGCCCGGAAACCTGCCTGAAAGTCTGATAGCATTTTATTCTCCTCCACCCAATGGAGAATCCTACCAAGGATAGCTTTACCAGCTATCTTATGGGTGGAGTCTATCAGACTTATGGGGCGATAGTTGCCCGGGGTTTCCCTACACCCCTTTTTATAAATAGGGACAACCACCGCACCTTTCCAGGATTCTGGCACTGCTCCTCCCCTCATAATATCATTTAGGAGAGCAGCTATGATCCTTCCCCATTCCGCTGGGTAAGCCCTCATGAGATCACCCGGAAGGCCGTCCGGGCCCGGTGCCTTACGTGGTGCTACCCAACCTATAACCCCCTCAATCTCTAGGGGAGTGAAGAGGTCATAGGGGTGAGGTTCAATTGCCAGTGTGAGGTCCCCCCCTACAGACAGATCCCCATCTGCTGGGAGGTATAAGGACCCAAAGTGTTTTACCCAGTTTTGAGGCGGGATGTTGCAGGGTCTAATGGCTGCGTCGGATTTACTCCGTTTACTTATAAGATTCCAAAAGACCCCTGAATCCCTGTTTTTACTAGCCTGGAGTAGGTCGTCCCAGTATTTATCTTCCCACTCCCTTTTAGCCAAATTGAGGGACTTTTTATAGGCCTTCCTTGCTTCCTGGATCACACTTTGGGGTTTAGATTTGACTGCCTCAACTAACTTTGCCTTATGGCCCCTACATGCTTGGGTGTACCACCCCTCAACTGGTTTTTTAGTTCCTGTATTGCCCGGCTTTTTAGAGTACAGGGTAAACACGTTGGTTAAGGCTTCAATCAGGGACACAAATAACCCACACGCTTTACCCACCCCTTCCATGGAGATTCCAAGAGATGTTACCACACGGTTTAGATGGGATTTGATTTCCCCAACCTTTACCTCGGATAGAACCAGTTTCGCCCATTTAATTCTTCTACCACATGGGGTGACTTCCGATTCATCTAGTGGTACGGGTGCCAGGTTGATGTTGGCCCTCCTTAAGGGTTGCCACCATTGCTCCATTTTTAGGGAGAGTGAGTTGTGATCACTTTCTGTCGAAGGGACCACCTGCATGTCCCTTACATAAGACCATAAGCACACGTCTACTAGAATATAATCCAGCCTAGAGGTGTGCCCTGGTCTATTGTAGGTGTGGGCACCCCCCCTATCCGAAGAAGTCCTCCCATTCGCTGCCCTTAGGTTAAATTCAAGACACAGGGAGTATATCTGGAGCGCCACTTCTGTCCACCTTTTGATCGGTGGGATGTCTAGTGCCGGGATCCCCCTCCTAGCATCGTCCTCATCTTGGTCGAGGGAAACGTCCGAGCCCAAGGGCTCGAATGTACAGTTCAAATCACCTGCAACCAAGATGCGTGTCTTATGGGGGGTGCTGTTTAACAGGGTCTCGAGAAGAGCTATTACTGAAGACTTTCTCCCACCCTTTGTCCCCCGTGCATACACATTATAGATATTTAGAACAATTCTTCCCCTTTGATCTATAAGGGTGATATTTTGTATGTCCAGGGAACCTGTAGGAGAGTCCACTACTCTACAGTTTAGCGAAGCCGCGACCCAGATAAGAAGGCCGCCCGAAGGTCGGCCTCTCCCAGATTCCGAGACTCGCGCAGGAGAGGAATAAGAGGAAAATCCCACCCTATGGACCGGCACCAGGCTCCATGTTTCCTGGAAGAGGCACAAGGAGTGCTCATCAACCCATGCAGTAACATCTGGAAGGGCCAGTTTTCCTGCAATCCCTGCGACATTCCAGCTGAAAACCTTAAAGACTAGGTCCGTCACAGCTGGAAGGTCGCTGGGCACCTGGAAGCCCCTATCTGTAGGATTCCTCCTAAATATCCGAGGAGAGCAGGGATCTTGTGGAATTGCTATAGAATCTCCCATTCCACTTTCAAAGTTTGTTTGGGTGGGTGGTGGTGCTACTGGGTCTACTCTGCTCGCTGTTTCCAGTCAGCAGGGGCCAATTGCCCACATTTGATTTTCCCTATTGCCCCCTACACCCCCAACCCAGTTTTGGCCAGAATTAGGGGAACTTACACTTCCTCCATTAGGACTAACAAGATGCTGAGGATAAAAATATGTAAGATCTACTAGTTTAACCCCCGGGGCCCCCATATTTTTGATAGGAGTACAGATGGAAGGTACTACTCTGGGGTCTTGGAAGTTTATGATTACACAATCCCCCTCCTGTATTTTTTTCCCTTGCCCCACCCATCCCACTCTACGGACACTTAGGATAATGCCATCCACACCCAGGGGGATTGGCTTATTTGCCTTCAGCCAATGGATACACGTGTTCTTAAGTGATTGATGGTTTTCCATCTGGCCATCCTTTAGGGGAGGCACATTAACCATGACGGCAACAAAGGGTTGACAGTCTGGTGGGAGATTAATCGGGGGGATCCGTCGTAGTGGGTTACTGGGGGCCATTAAAAAAGTAGTTGGGGCAGAATGTTGGGTTACAGACCTAGGGGCTTTCCCTGTCGTTACCCCGCTAAGTTTAGTGCTCCCCTCTGCTTTTTGTTGGACTTCCTTTTTACCACTAGTTGTCTGTTGCTGTTTTTGTAGAAGAGGCTTTGACTTATGTTTCTCAGGCTCTGTATGTGTTAAAAGTCCCTTATGACTAGGGCCTGCTTTAGTATGGGGAGGAGATTTGGGAGTTGGGATTAGTGGACTATTAGGAATAGCTTTATTTTGAGATGTTAGGGGCTTGGGGCCACTATGAGCTGGTAGTTCGTTCCCCTTTGCACCCACGTCCTTATTTCCAATCACTCTAGTTGTTTGTTTGATTGTTGTTTTGAGTGAGTGGAACCCGTCCAGGGTTGACTGCTCTAGTTTATCAATCCTCTCTCCTAGGCCCTTGACTTGTGTTAGTAACGGTTTTAAGAGGGTATATACCTTCTCCAGAGTATTTTCAACTGCTACTAAATCAGTTGTCTTTGAGACTTTGGCTGAGTGTGACACCTTGGAAGGGATCAGTACACCCCCTTCTGTATCTATTTCGTTCAGCATAGGAGCACCCCTTGTAATGTTCGTACTAGATACAGGAGACTTCCTTACTCTTTGGTAGAGGGCGGCCTGTCTCACTAGCCTACCCTTCTTGCGTTTGCGCAACTTTTTACCTACGGGGAGAAACACCTGCCTAATATCAGGAGTCACGGTGATAGGTGAAGGCCCAACTAACTTCCCGTCTGATGTAACTATGGGGGGTGCAAGCGATTTTGGGGACTCAGGATCTCTGACGATATCACTTGTCGGGATAGGTGGTGATGATGTGGACAGGTTACTAAGGTCACCGTCTTCCATTGTAACTATAGGTAGAAGAGCGGCCAGATTTTCCAGCCTATCTATGTTTTGCTCTATACCAGACGAATGGGGGGGTTCTGAAGAAACACCAACCACACTAGGGGGGGTACCCGCTTGAACCCGGACAATGGCAGGTGTGAGCGACTGTGCAACTGCCCCCAAGGATGAACGTCTTGAGGGGAGGTATACTTCAGATAGACGCCGCTCAGACATGGCGATCTCCTTTTCAATCACCGCCGCTACCCTGGTGATAAAACGGTCCATTGATCCTATGACAGGGCTCGCGAGATTTGATCCCCTGTCAACTTCGCCCCTGAGTGGTTTTCCTGAACGGGTAGACATGGTTAGGGCAACAGAACGGGGACAGGCGCCGGGCGTATGTCCTCACAACTGGTGGAAAGGAGAAGAAAGGGACGTGGCCCAGCCCAGCCTCAGCCAGCCCCTGACGGCCACAGACGGCCCGCCCTCTGCCCGGGCTCCGCCCGGCGTCGCCCGCGCGCGTCCCGCGACGCGAAGGTCAAGGCTCCGCTTTGTAGCGCCTCCGGGCGCGAAAACAGCGGGGACAGGAAGTCCGCGCAAAGCCCACTGGGAGCTGTAGTCTCCAGCCGCTCCTGGATGTCGATGGCGGCGAGACTTACAGCGTTGGCAACCCAGGGGCAGAGGCAGAGTGCTGGCGTGTGGTCAGGTAGGCTGTGTGCGCTGCAAATGACCCCCGCTCCACCAAGGTCAAGGCTCCGCTTTGTAGCGCCTCCGGGCGCGAAAACAGCGGGGACAGGAAGTCTGCGCAAAGCCCACTGGGAGCTGTAGTCTCCAGCCGCTCCTGGATGTCGATGGCGGCGAGACTTACAGCGTTGGCAACCCAGGGGCAGAGGCAGAGTGCTGGCGTGTGGTCAGGTAGGCTGTGTGCGCTGCAAATGACCCCCGCTCCACCAAGGTCAAGGCTCCGCTTTGTAGCGCCTCCGGGCGCGAAAACAGCGGGGACAGGAAGTCCGCGCAAAGCCCACTGGGAGCTGTAGTCTCCAGCCGCTCCTGGATGTCGATGGCGGCGAGACTTACAGCGTTGGCAACCCAGGGGCAGAGGCAGAGTGCTGGCGTGTGGTCAGGTAGGCTGTGTGCGCTGCAAATGACCCCCGCTCCACCAAGGTCAAGGCTTCGCTTTGTAGCGCCTCCGGGCGCGAAAACAGCGGGGACAGGAAGTCCGCGCAAAGCCCACTGGGAGCTGTAGTCTCCAGCCGCTCCTGGATGTCGATGGCGGAGAGACTTACAGCGTTGGCAACCCAGGGGCAGAGGCAGAGTACTGGCGTGTGGTCAGGTAGGCTGTGTGCGCTGCAAATGACCCCCGCTCCACCAAGGTCAAGGCTCCGCTTTGTAGCGCCTCCGGGCGCGAAAACAGCGGGGACAGGAAGTCCGCGCAAAGCCCACTGGGAGCTGTAGTCTCCAGCCGCTCCTGGATGTCGATGGCGGCGAGACGTACAGCGTTGGCAACCCAAGGGCAGAGGCAGAGTGCTGGCGTGTGGTCAGGTAGGCTGTGTGCGCTGCAAATGACCCCCGCTCCACCAAGGTCAAGGCTCCGCTTTGTAGCGCCTCCGGGCGCGAAAACAGCGGGGACAGGAAGTCCGCGCAAAGCCCACTGGGAGCTGTAGTCTCCAGCCCCTCCTGGATGTCGATGGCGGCGAGACTTACAGCGTTGGCAACCCAGGGGCAGAGGCAGAGTGCTGGCGTGTGGTCAGGTAGGCTGTGTGCGCTGCAAATGACCCCCGCTCCACCAAGGTCAAGGCTCCGCTTTGTAGCGCCTCCGGGCGCGAAAACAGCGGGGACAGGAAGTCCGCGCAAAGCCCACTGGGAGCTGTAGTCTCCAGCCGCTCCTGGATGTGGATGGCGGCGAGACTTACAGCGTTGGCAACCCAGGGGCAGAGGCAGAGTGCTGGCGTGTGGTCAGGTAGGCTGTGTGCGCTGCAAATGACCCCCGCTCCACCAAGGTCAAGGCTCCGCTTTGTAGCGCCTCCGGGCGCGAAAACAGCGGGGACAGGAAGTCCGCGCAAAGCCCACTGGGAGCTGTAGTCTCCAGCCGCTCCTGGATGTCGATGGCGGCGAGACTTACAGCGTTGGCAACCCAGGGGCAGAGGCAGAGTGCTGGCGTGTGGTCAGGTAGGCTGTGTGCGCTGCAAATGACCCCCGCTCCACCAAGGTCAAGGCTCCGCTTTGTAGCGCCTCCGGGCGCGAAAACAGCGGGGACAGGAAGTCCGCGCAAAGCCCACTGGGAGCTGTAGTCTCCAGCCGCTCCTGGATGTCGATGGCGGCGAGACTTACAGCGTTGGCAACCCAGGGGCAGAGGCAGAGTGCTGGCGTGTGGTCAGGTAGGCTGTGTGCGCTGCAAATGACCCCCGCTCCACCAAGGTCAAGGCTCCGCTTTGTAGCGCCTCCGGGCGCGAAAACAGCGGGGACAGGAAGTCCGCGCAAAGCCCACTGGGAGCTGTAGTCTCCAGCCGCTCCTGGATGTCGATGGCGGCGAGACTTACAGCGTTGGCAACCCAGGGGCAGAGGCAGAGTGCTGGCGTGTGGTCAGGTAGGCTGTGTGCGCTGCAAATGACCCCCCGGTCAGTGCATTTATGTGGTATGCTGGTGTGTGGCATAGAAAGCATTATGTGTAGTGTTTTTATGTTGTACTGTGTATAATGAAAATAGGTGCAGTGTAATTATGTGGCGTTGAGTTGTATTATGTGTAGTTTAATTATGTTGTGTAGATTTGTGTGGTATGGAATTGCATGGTGTTGTGTGGAAATATGAGGGATGGTTTGGAGTGGTATTATGTGGCATGGTGTGGAGTAGTATTACAAGGTGTTGAATTATGTGGCTAGTTGCAAAGTTTAATTTATTTTGCGTGGTGTAGGTATATGTTTTTGAATTTAGAGGAGATATGTGGGGTGTAAATATTGTTTTGTGTGGTGTGTAATTATATTGTTTGGAGTGCAATGTAATTATGTAGCATAGTGGTATTAGGTGAAGTGGAAGAATTTGCCATGTAGCTTATTTTATTGGTTTGCAATTATGTGACATGGAGTGGAATGATGTGTAGTGGAAGTTTGTTGAATTGGGTGGCATGTTTTAGGAGATGTTTAAATATGTTGTGTGTAGCGTATATGTGCAGCATGGATTTGTTTGTTGTGGCATTGTGGAAAAAAAGCTAAGTAAACACAGAACAAAATGCATGTTTTTTTTAAAAACATATACAAAAATTGATTTAAACAAATGTACAGGATGTGAAGCTGACACAGAGACTAGAACATAGAACTCCAGTTTCAAAGTCGGCAACTATAGGTATTACGCCATATTCTCTCCCTCCTGCACACTTCGGTATACACCTGTTTACAAATAAATTATTAGATCTGAAGAACTCACTACTGGGGGCCTGAAAAAACAGTAAGCAGCACATAAACAAAATGTACAATGACCTAAAAACCATTTAATGGCCACGTGTCTTTGTAACAAACAAGAGTGCCCTTAAATAAAGTAACTGGTGACCATGTAACACGCTCCAAAGCCCTCTGGTGATGCGTCTGCTGCTGCCAGAAGGTCATAGCCACGTGTAAACAGGGACCAAACTCTCGAATAAAACGAGATTATAAAGCCCACAATTTTTTTTTCTTCTAAAAAAAGCAAAATAAATGCAGAAACCAAAACCAAAATGTTTGTTACTTGAGAAACTTTACAAAACAGCAAAAAGTGCAGTCATAACTCACCGCCTCTATTTGAGAAGACAAAACACTGTTGCAAGAATGTAGCAGCCAGGCTGGCGGGCTCTTTAAACTCAAAGATGTTACCTGTGCCATAATCGATGCAGATGACTAGAGTGAATAGGGCATAAACACTATAAAGTGCCCCAGATTAACATATGTGAAAGTGACTGCAAGCCTCAAATGGTTGTTTTGTAGTTTACATTTTCAGTGGTCTGTGAAAAAAAATCTTTTGTATCGAAATGATTTGTACAAAGCTGTTTCAATGTGCTGCAACTTTAAATATATAATTGTGATTGCACAGCTATATACAATTCCACAAAAAGGCTAAACATGTTAAAGCATGTAAATATTGAAGACAAGCATTGAAAATGCAATAGGTCTCGCAATAGAAGAGTTTCACATTTTTCGTTTTGCAAATGGATGAGTGGCGTTGCGTGGATGAGTGGCGTTGCGTGGATGAGTGGCGTTGCGTGGGTGAGTGGCGTTGCGTGGGTGAGTGGCGTTGCGTGGGTGAGTGGCGTTGCGTGTGTGGCGTTGCATGTGTGAGTGGCGTTGCATGTGTGTGTGGCGTTGCGTGTGTGTGTGGCGTTGCGTGGGTGAGTGGCGTTGCGTGTGTGGCGTTGCATGTGTGAGTGGCGTTGCATGTGTGAGTGGCGTTGCATGTGTGAGTGGCGTTGCATGTGTGTGTGGCGTTGCGTGTGTGAGTGGCGTTGCGTGTGTGAGTGGCGTTGCGTGTGTGAGTGGCGTTGCGTGTGTGAGTGGCGTTGCGTGGGTGAGTGGCGTTGCGTGGGTGAGTGGCGTTGCGTGGGTGAGTGGCGTTGCGTGGGTGAGTGGCGTTGCGTGGGTGAGTGGCGTTGCGTGGGTGAGTGGTGTTGCGTGGGTGAGTGGCGTTGCGTGGGTGAGTGGCGTTGCGTGTGTGAGTGGCGTTGCGTGTGTGAGTGGCGTTGCGTGTGTGAGTGGCGTTGCGTGGGTGAGTGGCGTTGCGTGGGTGAGTGGCGTTGCGTGGGTGAGTGGCGTTGCGTGGGTGAGTGGCGTTGCGTGGGTGAGTGGCGTTGCGTGGGTGAGTGGCGTTGCGTGGGTGAGTGGCGTTGCGTGGGTGAGTGGCGTTGCGTGGGTGAGTGGCGTTGCGTGTGTGAGTGGCGTTGCGTGTGTGAGTGGCGTTGCGTGTGTGAGTGGCGTTGCGTGGCTGAGTGGCGTTGCGTGGCTGAGTGGCGTTGCGTGGCTGAGTGGCGTTGCGTGGCTGAGTGGCGTTGCGTGGCTGAGTGGCGTTGCGTGGCTGAGTGGCGTTGCGTGGCTGAGTGGCGTTGCGTGGCTGAGTGGCGTTGCGTGGGTGAGTGGCGTTGCGTGGGTGAGTGGCATTGCGTGGGTGAGTGGCGTTGCGTGGGTGAGTGGCGTTGCGTGGTTGAGTGGCGTTGCGTGTGTGAGTGGCGTTGCGTGTGTGAGTGGCGTTGCGTGTGTGAGTGGCGTTGCGTGTGTGAGTGGCGTTGCATGTGTGAGTGGCGTTGCGTGTGTGTGGCGTTGCGTGTGTGGCGTTGCGTGTGTGTGTGGCGTTGCGTGTGTGAGTGGCGTTGCGTGTGTGAGTGGCGTTGCGTGTGTGTGTGGCGTTGCGTGTGTGAGTGGCGTTGCGTGTGTGAGTGGCGTTGCGTGGGTGAGTGGCGTTGCGTGGCTGAGTGGCGTTGCGTGGCTGAGTGGCGTTGCGTGGCTGAGTGGCGTTGCGTGGGTGAGTGGCGTTGCGTGGGTGAGTGGCGTTGCGTGGGTGAGTGGCGTTGCGTGGTTGAGTGGCGTTGCGTGGGTGAGTGGCGTTGCGTGGTTGAGTGGCGTTGCGTGTGTGAGTGGCGTTGCGTGTGTGAGTGGCGTTGCGTGTGTGAGTGGCGTTGCGTGTGTGAGTGGCGTTGCATGTGTGAGTGGCGTTGCGTGTGTGTGGCGTTGCGTGTGTGGCGTTGCGTGTGTGTGTGGCGTTGCGTGTGTGAGTGGCGTTGCGTGTGTGAGTGGCGTTGCGTGTGTGTGTGGCGTTGCGTGTGTGAGTGGCGTTGCGTGTGTGAGTGGCGTTGCGTGGGTGAGTGGCGTTGCGTGGCTGAGTGGCGTTGCGTGGCTGAGTGGCGTTGCGTGGCTGAGTGGCGTTGCGTGGGTGAGTGGCGTTGCGTGGGTGAGTGGCGTTGCGTGGGTGAGTGGCGTTGCGTGGTTGAGTGGCGTTGCGTGTGTGAGTGGCGTTGCGTGGTTGAGTGGCGTTGCGTGTGTGAGTGGCGTTGCGTGTGTGAGTGGCGTTGCGTGTGTGAGTGGCGTTGCGTGTGTGTGTGGCGTTGCGTGTGTGTGTGGCGTTGCGTGTGTGTGTGGCGTTGCGTGTGTGTGTGGCGTTGCGTGTGTGTGTGGCGTTGCGTGTGTGAGTGGCGTTGCGTGTGTGAGTGGCGTTGCGTGTGTGAGTGGCGTTGCGTGTGTGAGTGGCGTTGCGTGGCTGAGTGGCGTTGCGTGGCTGAGTGGCGTTGCGTGGCTGAGTGGCGTTGCGTGGCTGAGTGGCGTTGCGTGGCTGAGTGGCGTTGCGTGGCTGAGTGGCGTTGCGTGGGTGAGTGGCGTTGCGTGGGTGAGTGGCGTTGCGTGGGTGAGTGGCGTTGCGTGTGTGAGTGGCGTTGCGTGTGTGAGTGGCGTTGCGTGTGTGAGTGGCGTTGCATGTGTGAGTGGCGTTGCATGTGTGTGTGGCGTTGCGTGTGTGTGGCGTTGCGTGTGTGGCGTTGCGTGTGTGTGTGGCGTGTGTGTGTGGCGTTGCGTGTGTGTGTGGCGTTGCGTGTGTGAGTGGCGTTGCGTGTGTGAGTGGCGTTGCGTGTGTGAGTGGCGTTGCGTGGCTGAGTGGCGTTGCGTGGCTGAGTGGCGTTGCGTGGGTGAGTGGCGTTGCGTGGTTGAGTGGCGTTGCGTGTGTGAGTGGCGTTGCGTGTGTGAGTGGCGTTGCATGTGTGAGTGGCGTTGCGTGTGTGAGTGGCGTTGCATGTGTGAGTGGCGTTGCGTGTGTGTGTGGCGTTGCGTGTGTGTGTGGCGTTGCGTGTGTGTGTGGCGTTGCGTGTGTGTGTGGCGTTGCGTGTGTGTGTGGCGTTGCGTGTGTGAGTGGCGTTGCGTGTGTGAGTGGCGTTGCGTGTGTGAGTGGCGTTGCGTGGGTGAGTGGCGTTGCGTGGGTGAGTGGCGTTGCGTGGGTGAGTGAATGGTTAGCTGTTGCTTATGCGACGTATAGCACTTAATACTAAAGTAGGCAGACCTTCTTAGCCTTTGTGAGAATAATAGCAAAATAAAAATAAAAACCAGATCAAGTCAAGGACGCAAACGGCACCATGCTATTGTTTATTTACTCAGATGATTTGCATAAAAATGTAACTTGTGAGCACGTTTCTCTAACTCTCCAATAATCCCATTACAACACTTTGTACAAATGAGATTGGGACTCATCCTTCCGAAGTCGAGAAAAATGTGCAACGCTGTGTTGTAGTTAATTTTTTTAATTAACAAAATGCAAATAATGTGGAGAGATTTCAAGTGATTCAGGAATGGGCGCCCTTGTAAAGAGAAAGTACGGCCGGCCTGGGCAGTGATAGGGGAGGAGGGAGGAGAAATGCGAGTCACGGCAGCAGCAGCCTTTGATGTGCCTGCCGGCCGGCCGTGAATAATTAGGGGGTGAGAAATGCGCTCGGAGGGCTGCCTTTGATGTGGTAATGCGAGGCAGGCAGGCAGGCGGCTGGTGGCATTGTGCACGCGCTTTTTAGGGCTTGCGCAAGCGCAATGACCTAAAAAGCACATGCACTTGAAGGAATCGCCAGTGGAATCGCCAGTGGTGGATAAACACTGGATAAGCCCCTATAGAGCTTCGCCAGCTATGCGCTGAAGCGCATCAGCAGGCGAGCCCTAAAAAACCAAGCAGCATAATAAAATACAGACATTTTTTAACAGTGCGAAACAAATTAACGTATGTTATCATTACGGAAACAAGCACAAAGACTGTGAAGTGGGGGTATTAAACATGCACTGGCCAGGACTCCAATGGATTTCCGCATGCTTTTTAGGTCTCGCCTGCGAGGCTGTAGTAATCGATAACATTTCAGTACGGGACTTGAAGCCACGCCCTCTTTTTGATTGGCTGGAGTCATCGTTTATGCTAACACTGGCCTCCGATTGGAAATGAGGCTTATTTGTTCCCACTTTGTCTCTTTTTGCCCCCACCGATCCCGACTGGATTGTTTGCTTGCGGCCTTAGACTTTGGCCTTTAATTACTGGGTAAGCACTTTTTGTTTCCCCTTCCCTCTGTCTTTCTCCCCGAGCAGATAGAGATCTGCAGAGACACAGCTGCTTGTGTTAATGGCAGGTGTGTGTTTATTTTTGCATCGCGCTTTTACTTAAAGTGAAAGCGCGATGCAAATATAAACAAGCAGCTGTGTTGGCGTAATGGCAACAGCTTTTTTGTCCAGTCCCACGGTACTCTACGGTCAACCACACGTCAGACATAAGCAATGCCTGTTTTGCATTCTGGTACCTGTAGTCCATTTATAGTGGGAAAGAAAAGCTGCAAGCAGCGGACCTCAAATAAATGAACAGACAGTATTAACGGGCCTTTGTGACACGAGGCCACCTGAAAAACCCTTATTAACTGCATTGTTCAGCTGACTGGCTTCTTTGTGATGAAAACAAAGCGACCCATGCAGAGTGTTTACACAAAAACAGCCCCTGCGCCTGGACTTGCATTCCTGGTCGGTTATTATCCCAGGAGACCAGCAACAAGTCAGGCTTCTGACACCTGCCGCATGAGGGCAGGCAATGTCATCTCTTCGGCCGGAGGACTCTCCCTGACTCTCCTTCCCTGTTTACCCATCACAGTCAGATAGCCTCACCTACTCTGCAATAGCACCATTGCAGCTTTGCTTGTCTGAGCACCGGCAGGAGGTATTTAATTGCGAAACCTAATGGTACTCCTTTTATCGAGTGAAAGGCAGACTCCACTCAAGCGGAATTAGAACATGTGAACAGGTGGCCGATCTACCTCTGCAGTCGGTACATTAACCCACAGAGCTATCCGGAGAGCACAGGCAGCTCTAGAATCTGCTGAGGTAGCCAGTTCTTCCAGGCCCTGGGTTGTTTGGTAGCCACGGAATGAGCCAGCTTGGGCGTGCTTAGCAACAAGTCGACGTGGTCCCGGACTGCACCGTGGCCTAGAATGCCAGGAATGCCCGCAGAGGGGCAAGCTGGTGACGCCCGGTGCCTTGCCACAGAGCTGTCAGTGCCTTCCGCCAGCCCCCAAGGCTCCCTCCTTGGGTGCCATGCGAGCCCTCTGCCCACGGTCAATAGTGGCATTGTGCACAGCAAGGCCGCGCCAGGTGCCGGCCCCGGGCACGCTCACCAGCTCGCCCCTGAGACTTCTGCAATTTCTTGGCAGAGCTGAAAAGAAGCACCCACGGCCCCTGGACTGGGGAGCGCAGGACGACACAAGGGATGCTGTGCCAGGCTCCCACTGGTGAGAACACTTCTGAGATGCCCAGGTGAGTCTTAATGACGAAATGTTCCACAACACATGGAAATATAAAAAAAATGTTTTAATAGTTCTTGATACTTGAGTTCTCACTTTTTCTAAATGCACCAGGTGTATTTGCCTGATAAGGGACCTGAGATGCAGAAAGGTAGAATAGTGTGCTCAGGATCACACAAGTGAAAGTGGAAGCCGGGATGACGATAATGCTTTCGCAGTCAACACCTTAATCTGCAGACTGTGCGAAGGCCTCCGACACTCAACGTGTTTCAGACAGCCATAGCAGTCGTATGAAGGCGCAGTGACTGTTGGGTATGTGCGCATGTGACAGCACATAAGAAGAGGAGGTCCCTGGCTCCATTTCACACAGAGAGACAAATAGTACCTACCGCAGCAGGGGGTTTAACTATGAACAAAGGATCCTGGTGCAACATTAGTGAAGGTTCTTGCACCCAACAGGGACTGGTACATTCATGTATGTTTTTGTACATTAACATAGAACAGGTTGCTGGAGTTGACAAGATGACGCAGGTGCGGAGTGGGGGGGCGGTGTCTAGTCAATTTGTGTCTTGAGAGTTCATTAACTCATGGGGGGAACAAATTCCAACGTCTTCTAAAATAATTAGCACTTTTTTTTCCATTATCGTTAATTAGCACTCTTAAAGCGCACAAATTGCCAATAACATGGAATCACAGCGCTTTGCAGCAATTGTGCGCACAATTACAGGTTATCTTGGGTATCATATGATGCTTGGATTTGCTCACTCCATCAAACGACAATAAAATGTGTTTATTGAGTTAATTAGGCCCCGCATTTCGCTTTGTGCAGATTTCTTATTTGAACGCACCATTGCTATGTAAGTGCCCTTATAAAATTCCATACTTCGACTTTACCCAGCAGAGCGACATTCAAAGCTAAGGAATGCGGCTTCTCCCCACTCCTTTCTCCTTTAAATGCCATCACTGATCAACATGCACTAGTAAACCATGCCACCTGAAAGGTCAAGGGTCAACTTCTCACGTGTAGCAATACAAAATTTTCCGGCTATCGCGACAAGAATTTTAGATTCTATTAAGGACACAGAGGCAAGGATTATGCTTTGTCAAATTTCTTTACAACTCACAGCAGCCAATGAGAAAAAAGTAAACATTCAAACTAACTACATTTCCCATGAGGCTTTGAACCATGCCTCCAAAAACAGCCAATAGTAACCAAGGCTAATATATAAAATAACGAGGCACCATCTTGACTACCTCTTTCTTTACTCAAAGTAGTTCTGTAAAATGTCCAATAACAAACACTAATCCAGGCACTCAACGGAGGTCAACCACAGCATATCCAGCTCCCAACGGACAGCAACTCGCAACAGATTCCCAACGAGACAGTCCGCCTCCAGCCGTGAGGAAACTCCATGTCATGAAGCATCATCGAGTTAATTCTGTTTTGAATCCGTTCCTGAAAACAGAAACAAGTGTGAAAATACAGAAGCCCAAAGGATTTGATAACTCAGGGTGGGAAAGAAACTGACATCACAATATGAATCATCAGCCAACATGACAGTTGTAAATCTTCCCTTTCCCAACGGGTGGGATAATCCTCGCCTCCGTGTCCTTAATAGAATCTAAAATTCTTGTAGGGTTAGCTGGAAAATGTTGTATTCTATGGCAGGACTGGAGGCTCAGATTATGCTGGTTCAAAGCTCACCAACAACCACAGAAGAAACATGCATAATAGGTTTATAGTAAAACACTTTAAACATCTGCAGCTTTCAAAATATCTTCTAAACGAGATCCCAAAATATATGCCTTAGAAGCCATAGCGCCTCTGGTGGAATGTGCACCATAAACAGAAATGTCAATCCCTGCTTCAGACATAACCCACCTGACCCAATGTGCCAAGGTGGCCGCTGAAACTGGACGGAAAGGTTTTTGGATTGCCAACAGCATCTGACCCAAAGGGTTTGTTCTATGAGCTAATGTACGTTCCTCATATACCTTCAAACATTTTAAAACACATAATTTATCATTGTGAGGAAAAGCAGGATACTCAACTGAACGTGACATAGTCTTAGTCCTCCTGGTGATGATGAAAGACACACCCTATGGAGCGAACATCCTTCCTGCCAAATTTAAAGCATGCACATCAGAAACTCTCTTACAGGAGATTAAACACAGTAACATAGTAAGTTTATCAGATAATTGTTTTAACAATAACTCCTTGTTATCTGGCCAAGATTCTAATAAAGACCAAACTTTAGAAACATCCCACAACGTAGTGTATCTGGGACGAGGTGGGTGAGCAACTCTGATGCCCTTCAACAATTTACACACCAGGGGATGCACCCCCACAGGCTTACCATTGATGTGATTGTGTCCAGCTGAGAGAGCTGACCTGAAATTATTAACCGACCTATAAGAAAGACCCGATTCAGCACATTCAGATAAAAAGTTTAATACTTCCTTCACATCAGATTGCACGGAATCCACCTGTCCATGAAGGCATCAACCCACCCATCGCTTCCAAGATGCAGAATATCGTTTGTGGGTGGATGGAGCCCAAGCTTGGTGTATAAACTTGGCAGCTGCCGATGAAAGTCCCTCAATTCGCTCATGTCTCCTGAGAGCATCCAAACCATGAGTGATAACTGGTCCTGAAGGACCAGAGGATGAGGGGATCCCACGGGGTCCTGGAGAAGCATCGGAAACACAGGAAGTTGAAATGCTAAGTCCTCCGATAACTCCAACAGTGTCGGAAACCATAATTGAGTCTTCCACAGTGGTGTGACCAACACTAATGACGCCCCTTGTCAACGGACCTGGGCCGCCACTCTCGGAATTACAGGAAAGAGAGGAAAAACATAGTTCCTCTGAGACCCTCAATGTTGAAGGAATGCATCCATTCCCATCGCCATTGGGTCCGGTCTCCGGCTGAAAAAGCGTGGGAGTTGAGTGTTGAGGCGAGAGACAAAGAGGTCTATCATGCAAGGACCTCACATATTCGTGATCTCCCCAAAAAGCGAAGGATGGAGTCTCCTATCGCTGAAGTCCCTCAGAAACCTGGAGTTCCAGTCTGCTGCCTGATTGAGCTTGCCGGGCAGTGTGGAAGTCAAATGAAGCACCAGAAGCGTTGCACTTATTCAATAAGTGTTTATTACAAGAAGGTAGGTTCAAAATACAAAGCCCACAACCGACTCCAGCTTCGTCTTCGTTGCAACTGCCTTCAACAACTGTAGAGGCAGTTACAACGAACACGCAGCTGCGAGGACATATCTTAAATGATAACAATGCACGAGAATAACAACATACTGATACAACCATAGGAAATATCAAAAGATAACGGTTGCTCTTTCCCTTTAAGAGTGGCTCGCAATTCCAACAGGCAGATACTCCGATATCACACTGATCACACTGAATTTTGGAAGAAATGTCAAAATTTCTTCGCAATGTGGGCCAACAGCCAGGATTTCGTCCCTCCTAGGAAATTTATGTATCTCACCGATGAAACATTGTCCATCTGGAGGAGGATGCAACAATTGCTCTTCAGAGGTGAGATCGCTCTGATGGCAAAGGAGCCGGCTAACAACTCCAGAAAATTGATGTGTAACTTTAGTTCTTCGGTGGACCAACGTCCGCCTGTGGCAAAGTCTCGACATCTTGCTCCCCAACCCCATCGGCTGGAATCTGACTCTATGATGACATCGGGAGAGGCTCCGAAAATGGCTTTGCCATTCCACGCTTCCATGTGATCCAACCACCAACGGAGCTCCTCCTAAGCATAAGGGGACAGAGGAATCAAGTGATCGTACGCATAGAGCTTTTGAAGGTAATAGATCTTACGGCGCTGTAACGCTCTGTAATGGAGAGGCCCTGGGAAGATGGCCTGAATTGAGGACACCAGTAAGCCCACAATCCTCGCCAGGGACCTCAACGAGACCATCTGTTTCGACAAGGTGGAACGTATCTATCTCTTTATTGATCTGATCTTGGACATAGGGAGAAGTGACGTAGTGTTCACTGAATCCATTTGAAACCCCAGAAAATCTACCTGTTGCATCGGAGTGGTCATTGCTTTTTTTAGGTTTATCACAAACCCTAACTCTTGTAACAGAGAGGTTGTCCACCTTAGATGAGTGAGCAGGAGGGTCTGATATTGGGCGAGAAGCAGCATGTCGTATAGGTAAACGATCCAGCGTACCCCCATCTCTCTCAGCCGAGTGACCACTGGCTTCAGCAGTTTTGTAAACATCTAAGGGGCAGACGACAGACTGAAGGGATGGGAAAGGTACTGGTACCATTGCCCTTTCCATGAGAATTGAAGAAACTTCTGATGGGAGGGCCAAATGGGAACTGTTGGATAAGCGTCTTTTAGGTCCAGACGTACCATATCGTTGTTTTCCAGTAAAAGGTCTCTCAAAAGATGGATGCCTTCCATCTTGAAGTGTCTGTATGAAATGAAAGGTGCGCAGCTTCCAAAAAAAAGTAAAGTATTTTCACGCTTTCTAAACTGGCGGCGGCCCTGGCTGCAATAAAATGCAGGCAAAAGCTGAACATGCACCAAGCAGGAGGGTGGAGGAGGGAGCCACAGCCACGAGGACAGGAAGCGAGCGTTCACATATGTGAAGCACAGCTGTTCAAAATAAAAATAAAAAGTTTCTCAGTGAAAGTAAAATAGAAAAAAGCGGAAGCCAACAAGTCATAGGGCAATGCTCCAGCAGAGTGAACGAGTTCCAAAAAGGAGAAAAGATGAATTAACCACTCCCAAGCAAGGAATTTAATAAGACAAGCAATTGCACAAATGGCAAATGATGGGCGGACGAAGGGTAGAGTCCAACCCCACAAACTACATACAACAGATCATCCTGACAGTGCAAGTGCAGTCTGGTTTCGACCTACAAATGTACTATGGGGCCACAGCCGTGATCTCAGGTGCTACAAGGGAAGCCTCAGAGGTTCCTGAAGGGTTGAGACTGCCACCTCCTCTCATTGGGTGATACTGGTCAGCCAATGAGAGGATGTAGCAGACCCTTATTCGTCAGAGAGTGGGATGAGGTAAGTTAGAGTAGCTTACCCCACCCAATTGTGGCGAGCTGTCACTGAGTGACACCCGGTCCTGGGCACTCCAGGCTTAAAACTGAAGCGGCCAGATCCGAGCCTATCTTTGACACGCCCACTCGTCATGAGAGGGAGGACCTCGAGGGAGGCGCTTTGCCGGACTGATGTTATGCCCACAGGGCTGAGAAATCCTCAACCCGGCAAAGTTCAGCTCGGGCAGCCAGGCATTTAGAACTTGCATAGTGGCTGGCTGCCTGACATGAACATAAAGAATGTTTGTAATTGTCAGGCTTACCTTGCTCAGCCTAACAACAGGCACTTAATGTTAGCAAAAAAGTGCCCCCCCCCAGGGACCATATTTTCTTTTCTTCGGAACTGCTCTATCAAATGGCTCATTCTTGAAATCCCCACCTTCTTCAAGCTTTGAGGTATAACCTGTTACTTCATAACTCAGGATTCCTATTATATATATTCCTATGAACCGATTGAATGAAATATTTGCTCACATTTAAATGAAATCGTACAAATATATATTTTAAAAACAACTATTAGAAAATGACAACGAAAAATACAATAGCACTGCACCCGGTCCTTCACATTATACAGAATCTATAAAGTTCATGGGTGGTGATCTTGAACTCATTTTTACAACAAGCTTGGCATAGTCAGCGTAATGAGGCATAATAAAAGCAATATGTATTACTTTTTTTAATTAAACTCTGTGATGGCATGGCTTAAGCGTAAAAAAAACTAAACACAATGTCGGAAATACAATTTGCATACACGCGGAATTTATTTATGGAGAACTAGGTCGCGCACGCTGAATGCCAAGGTCTCGCTTTGGAAAGCAGGAAACCCTTTGCACGGCGCAACTGTCTAGTACCTGCTCCTAAATCGAGGTTCTCAATTGAAATAGCGAAGATGTTGTATACACCTAATATGGCCTCTGCCCGTCCATCAGTTGAGACGATCCTTTGTACGCTGTCTAGTGACAGAGACGTCCCTGGCTACGCACAGTGCGCATGCGCACTCAGAGAAACACATTGAGGTCCCCAGCTGTCGGATAGGGTAAGAAGGGTTGATAGGAATGGGGATACGAGTACGCTCTATGATGTTGTGGGTTTGAGCCCCTGTTTGTGTGTCTTGCTGTGTGTGCAGAAGTCTCTTTATTAATAGCAGCCTTTCTCCTAGTTCTGGCTTGTTTAACAACTCCCCCCTCCTTTGCAAATCGGTTGCAGTTTGTAGATTATATGACCTGTTAGTAGTTACCTGCTGAAGCTGTTCGGTCAGAGTGTTGTGCGCGGCTCTGTATAACGTCAGAGAGTACAAAAGCCGTCCAGGGTCGAGACTGCGCCTTTTATCGGTTTTGCTGGGTCCGACGCAGAGAGTATGCAGTTTGAGTTACAAACACAATTAATTAAAAGTGGCCGGTGGTAGATGGCAATACATGGTATAACGCGGCGTGTAAGGAGGCATCATTGTTTTTTAGTTTAAAAAACACTTTGCCATACATGTGAATTTTCAGCGGCACTCGATTAAGAGTCCTTAGGGCAAACTCTAACTTGCATTGTTCAGAGAAGGAAATTGCCTGGCCAGTCAACGCAACGCTCTTTGGTTAAAATACCTCTGAACTGTAACCAGCATTATGAAATTTAATAGGTCTCGCCTACTGGAGAACTATTGATTGAGTCAATGTTTTGTTAGCCATGTTGCACAGCGCGGCTGCTGTGCAGCATACCTGAAAGTTGAGGGGGTAAAGCGCTATGACGCGGCTAGTGTTGATCCAGTCATAGCGCTTTTATTTTTTTTAGTTTCAGCCATGGTGCATAGCAGCCGCGCTCCGAGGCAAAAAAATATTGACAAAGACATTAGATCTCACATAGGTGAGGCCATTTGGCTTTGCCATTGTTTGTTTGTGAGGTATGATGAGAGCGGTGATCTTTCAGGATTCTGCCCGGGCATTGGTTGTGGTATAGTTGCTTGGAGGGACTGAGAGGACATGAAGGTCACAGTGAGTACAACTGGCAGGTATTGTCGTTAACATGCGTGCTGTTTTTTGTCTGTCACATTCCTTGGAATTATATGTATACGTAGAGCGTGGCACCAAGATTGCTTAATTTCGTTTAAGATTTGGCGTTATTTGTGAATGTAAACCAAGGCGCAGCCAATCAAATCTAAGTACAAAGTACCCGGAATAAACAATGACAAAACATGAGAATTAGCTTCTGGAGAGGCAGTGCATGTACTCGGAGACACTCAATATTCACACATGCATCCATTTCACAGATAGCAAAACGGAGCTACACATATGCATACAAGCTGTCCCTGCAAAGACCACCACACCCACAGACAGCTATGCACACAACACATCAATGATGCACACAGCAATTAATATCGAGCTCGAAGCTGTTTGCGTGTGTCGAATTTCAAGGTGTAAAATCAGAAGCCGCCTGGAGCCACTAACAAAATGAAACTAGCAGAGGAATGGTCCCCTCTCCACCTCCCTCCCAAAAAAAGATTGAAGAGGAAGTCAATCAGTAGTAAGTAGTGGGTGGCCTCTGAGCCACCCCCCTTATTTTTTTTAAAGACCAATAGGGGTATGCACTGCCTCAGGTGAGACCTAAAAGGGACAGGTGATGTACAGTCCTGTGAAAAGTACTGGTCTGGCTGAGCCAACTGCTGAGGTGAGAAGGCCAATGGTGTGGTGAGTATTGAAGAAGTGAAGGGTCTGGATTGACGGATGGGGTTTAGGTCTGGTAGATTGTATATTGTGATGGGTGGTCAAGAGGAACTGCTGAAAGAGTGGTAGAAGAGTAATGGAATGGTGCTGGTGCATGTGAGACAGCTCAGGAGTGAGTAAAGGCTCAGCAGTTGGGATATGGGGCCATGAGTAGCTGGGAGTTTAATTACCTGTGGAACCTAAGGATTGTACTGCTGGCTTATGTAAGGATTTGAAATGCTTCTGTAAGTTAACGGCTACCTATGCAACTTGATTTCTATATTGTGAGTTTGTTATTGGGAGTATAGCTTTACTGTCTTTACGGGTAGCTGAGCTTTTTGAGGCTTTAAACTGTAAAATCTTTTTAACTTGAGGAATGGCTGTGCAGCCTTGAACCCGAGTGTATATTACATGGACCTTGAAAAGTGGCTGTACTGTAGGTATCTATATGATCTTTACTTGTGTGAGAGCATTACTGTCAGATCTGTGGGGTTTTCTGGCCTATGTTTTCTGATACAAGAGCTGTGGTGTCAGAACAGGAGACTGGCAACCACTGCATCCAATAGCTCCAGGCCCTAGCAGACCTTGCCCAACTGGACCACACTCACCTCTGACAACACCCTCAGGATCATGAAAAGCATCCACTCCAGAGCCCCCCTTGCATCCATGCCCTCACCACATCTTCAACAGAGCCTGCACCTCCATTGCACCCGAACTCTGCTGCACCATCAAGTCCACTACCTTCCCTGAAGACTAGATACACGCAGAGATCAACCCCTTGCTGAAGAAATCCTCTGCCGACTGACCTCAAGAACTATAGACCCATCTCTCTGCTTCCCTTCGCAGCCAAAGGTATTGAGAAAGCCATCAACGCCCAACTCTGAGTTCATCGAAACAAACCACATCCTGGACCTCTCCTAATTGGGATTCAGAAGCAACAATAGCACCAAGACCGCTCTCATCGCTGCCACAGACAACATCAGCACCCTCATTGACCGAGTTGAGACTGCTGCCCTCATCTTCCTGGACCTCTCAGCCGCCTTCGACACCGTCTCCCGCCACACCCTTTGCGCAAGACTCCACAACGCCAGAATTCGTATCAAATCCCTAGATTGAATCCGCTGCTTCCTCACCGAACAAACACAGAGAATCAGACTTCCACCCTTCAACTCAGAACCCACAGAGATCAGCTGCGGAGTGCCTCATGGATCTTTCCTGAGCCCCACTTTCTTCAACATCAATGTGGTCCCACTAGCAGCCATCGTGATTAGCCACAGACTCAACACTGTCTCCTACACCAACAATACCTAGCTGATTCTCTCCCTCACAGACGAACACACAGCCGTCAAGAGCAACTTCCACAGCGGGATAAAGGCAGTCACAACCTTGATGAAGGACAGCTTCCTCAAGCTCAAATCGGAAAAGACCGAAGTCCTCATCTTGGGCTCTACCCCCTCCTCCTAGGATCACTCCTGGTGGCCTGTGGCTCTTAGAAGCCCCCGTCACACCCACAGACCACGCACAAAACCTCAGCACCATCTGGGTCTCCTTGCTCTCACTGAACCGCCAAATCAATGCCCACTTGTACTCCTGCTTCCACACGCTCCACCTGATAGATATAATGCTTAAGTTCATCCCAGCCACTTTTAATTATTTACTGCTGCCCTGCATCCTGTTGTTTGTTCATTTTTTGAGGACTGTGCTGCTGCAGATAGGGACCAATCATTTGCAAATTGGTTTTGGCCCTACCCTAAAAAGGACAGTTGAGCTAGGCCACATACTTAAGATACTTTCCTGCACTGTTGAGTTTCAAGAGAGCTAGAGCTTGAATCCTGTGGCACAGCAAGATACTGGACCTGTCGTTTGGCCATACCTGTCCCATTTATGGCCTCATTGCCAGTTCCCTACTAAATCTACGGGGACTTACTAGACCAGAACTAACAAAAGGTGAAAACCTGCGTGATTTACGGGGTCATTTTACACAGTATTTCACTGGTTCTGTGGATTTTAATATTCATTTTTGTTAGCTGCAGCTTTAAGCTGGTGTCAAATAGTAGCTGGGGTTGCAGCTGAAGAGAATTAATCTACAGATGGCATGGAAGAGTAGCATGAATCAGAACAGACTCCTGTGCTGCTGAGTGTAGCATTGCATGCTCTCCTCCCATTGCTCAAATTGGGTGAAGTGGTGGCCAATCTTAACCTCACTCTGTCCATGGTTCCCTCTCCCCTCTTCTTTTCAACCTTTATATCCACCCTCTCATTTCCCTTCGCGAGCTGGGGGTCTCTGTGTACAATTACGCGGATGACCTCCAGCTCGTCTTTGATCTTTCTTCTCCTTTGATCTCTCTTCCCAAATTCTGCTCCACTTTAGTCTTTATTTCTGATTGGATGAGCACCAATCATTTAAAGCTCAATCCCGACAAAATGGAGCTTGTCCTCACGGGTGGTCCCTCCAACCCTTGGTCCTCGATTCATTGGCCCCCCTCCTTTGGCTCCCCCCCTTCTCCGGTCCCCTCTGTTCGGACCTTGGGCATCAAGGTCAGCCATGACCTTACCATGCATGCCCAAGTCAGTTCCGTTGTATCCTCTTGTTTTTTGTCCCTTCGTCTCATCCGGAAGATCTCTCGGTACTTCTTAGCGGACGCCCTTAAATCCATAGTCTTGGCCCTTATCACCTCTCGCCTTGACTATGGGAATGGTCTGTATGTAGGCATTCCTGCTTATGAAACCCGACGCCTACAGACCATCCAAAACCAGGCTGCCCGTCTCATCCTCCGCCTCCCCAAATCATCTCATATCACGCCTGCACTTAAGTCCCTCCATTGGCTTCCTGTGCACTTCAGATCATTTTTCAAATTGGCCTGTTTGGCCTTTCGGGCCTACACACACTCAGCCCCCCTCTTCATCAGTTCTTTGATCACCCCTTACACCCCCACCCGCACTCTTCGTTCCTCTTCTCTCTCCCTCCTGCATGTCCCCCGCTTTTGTAAATCCAGAACGGGGGGCACCCGCTTTTCGGTTCTGGCCCCTCGGTTCTGGAACACTCTCCCTCTCTCTATCCGTTCTATTCCCACCTATGCTCACTTTCGTAAAGCTTTGAAAACATTTCTGTTCTCCCAGGCATTCCCCTGTTAGCTCCTTTGGTCTCCTCCGTAGAGTCTAGTTTGATCTCAGCGCCAGGAAGCCGCTTGGCCGCAGTGCGCTTTATTGAGTTTCTTTTTCATTTCATTTCATTTCATGGTGGCTTTACTCTGTCTGTTCTTGCACCTGGTAAAACGAGGCCCGTGGTTCCTGCCCCTGATAATCTTGGTCACAGGAACAATTTGGCATTCACCTGAGCAATAACACCTTGGGGTTTTTACCTCTCTTTTCAGCTCGTAATGAGGGCCTTAGAATTTTCACTGAAAAGAACAAAAAGGGATGAATGGAGTTCTTGAATACTCAGCCACTGGTACACATACTAGGTCGCATTCGATTCCAATAATTTGCTCACTTTGGCACTACAGTTGGGGATCAACCATTTGCAAATTTGCCTTGCCGTCCCTCAAAAGGGACAGTCCAGTTTGAACTGAGAACTCAAACAACCATATACATGTTTCAGCCTTGTTGTACTCAGTCAGTGAGGTGCGTCTTGAGTCCTGCGGCATAGCAAAGTACTGTACTCTATTTCGGTGTACATCTTCCACTGGGTTGCTCACTGAGAACAAAAAGAAACCAGCTTAGACAGATCATTTACCTAATGACAATGAAGAGAACGTACTGCTTACATTTAGCGAGATAAATTTCAACTAGGTGATGTTGTCCTGTGTATCTTGGGGCTGTCTAGAAATGTTAAGCAAGCCCATAACCAAAGTAGAAGTCAAAGAAGCCATTTGAGACGTCTCCTCAGCAAAACTCTGTAATCAAATTATTTGCTCATGGACTTTTACCAGACATATTTAGAACTTTTTGCATTGCACTTGGTGCAGCTGTAGTCTGTAGACTTAGACAAGGGGCAGCTCCCTAACCAGAGAATTCTTAATTGTTTCTCACGCAAAGCCTGGGCATGTCCCTACAGATTCATCCTCAAATATGTGGATTTGTGGAGCAAGCTAATCACCCATGAGGGATATCCAGGCACTAGAGCAGGAATGTGTAGGCCCCTATTGATGTAAACCTCTGAGTACGAAATTCCTAGTGAACTTCTGGCAAAGAGGTTTCAACCAATTCACCTGGACCAGAATGGATTTATCTAGAAGCGCCATGCAACGTTAAACATTGGTCGCTTGCTGGTAGTACTGGAGGAGACATGAAGGTCAGCTTGGAAAAGGGCATGATACTTTCAACAGGCTCTTCCTGGCTATGGTGCTCAGCCGAATGGGCTTGGGAGGACCTGTGCTCTGTTGGAAATCCTTGTTGTATGTACACCAAATAGGCCTGTGTTTTCACAGACTGAATGATCTCTGCTGTGTTGATAGGCATGAAGGAAGGGTGCTCTATGTCTCCCATGCTGTTCACATTGATGATGGGGATCGCTAGCTGAGTCAAGCGGATGGAGAGAGCAGGAAGGGGTGTCTCACCGTTGGATGGTGCACATATTTCTCTTAATGCAAGCATGGTCCTTTTGTGCCTTCGAAAAGGCCTAACAAGTGTAGACAATACTGTTTGGGCACTGATGGGCTTTGGCCATGTGTTGGGCGTTTGAGTGAATGGTAGGCACAACCTGATGCACCTATGCGATCAGTGCACCTACCTTGCCAAACAACAAGGACATAGCGTAGGACTCAAATTCATTATGGGGGCTAGGGGTATAGATTGATCAAACATAGGCGGACCTGAAAAAGAGGAACCTGGGCAGGTCACTAAAACACTATGTACTGATGTTCAGTTCTAGAACTTATTACCAGTATCAACCATGGGTTGTATACCACTGGATAAAATGATAATGGAAAAATTCTTAATGTGAAGGAATTGGTAAGCACACTGCCTCGGAGTTAAATTGTGGTTGTAAGGGTGTGCCGTGTTTCAGGGAATCACTCTCTGAACTGGAGTGTAATGTGTATCAAACCAGGTTGCATCCCCAGAAAAATAAAACTGCGGCTGAACGAGCACAAAAGTAACATTATAACGAAACAAATGAAATCTACGGTAGCCCATCATTTTGTTGAAGCTGGTCATAATGTTAGTCAATTAAAATTCTGTATCCTGGAGAAGATAGAAAAGCAAGAAGGAAGAGACAATCATAACTTTATTTTGCAACAAGAGAATTACTGGATCAGCCATTTGCGTTCTTTGAAGCCCAACAGAATGAACGATCGTATGGAGTTCCTGTGCTATTGATGAATTAGAGACTGTTTGTGTATAGATCTATTACACACATATAGAACATGAACCCATGGCATTATCTTGATTTGTTGTGTACATAAGTTCATTTTTGTTTACTTCATAACCATTAACGTGTATTTAGTGATGATATGTTTATCCATCAGGTGGCGTTTACTTTCCACATAGTTCCATTACAGTGTTTTCACCTTGGGGCAATCAGGGATGTATTAATAGTTGCTTTATGATCATTTAGGAATGGAGGGATTCTAATTATTGCCCAGTCTTTATACTATACATTGACGTTACTGTGAATAGAGCACGGTAGTAACTTTTTCTATATCACACCAGCACATTTTATAAGCAATTTATAGTCCTCTTTCTAACTTTACTAACAGACACGCAAACGTCATCACGACAACACCACACATGTATTAAGGTCTGGGAGTCTTAGTTACGGCACACTGAAGCAGAGACGATGATGGCACCGAATCCGCTTTCTAACCTGAGACACCGGTAAACACGCCTAGCATATATCGTGTATCGTTTCTACACTATAACCAATGTCACGTCGCGGTAAAGATGAAGCCGCTTCTCACATCATAATCACTTAGACCGCTCTCAATTGTAATGGCACTTTTTTCACGTCACGGTAAATAAAAACTGTTCCCATGGTACTACCCGTTCGTAACTCTGTTGCACCACCGTCCCAACACAAAAACCACTAGCATGCCATCATGTACGGTAAAGATAAACCTGTTGGTACCGTTCTATCACGTTATGGCACATCCGTGACCTCATTTTATTTCTTAACCATACGCTAGCACACCGCCGGTTATTTGCGGATCTTGGTCAAATGGGGGTTAAGGTTCATGTACTATTTAGTGCCATTCTTCTTTTCCATTAAACTAATTTCGGTCCTCATTAATGTTGTAGATTATACCCAGACGAAGGCTTCACAGCGAAATGCATTGGGATTTATAAAGTGTATACTTGCCATACTGCATTCTGGGAAAAGTAGTTCAAAAAAGCATTTCTGTTTGACAACAAGAGAGAAAAGTATTGTGACGTAACAATATCATTAAACACTGAAACCTACTTATACAGAGTGGTGTTTCTAAGAACCAAGAAAGAAATTGTTGAAACCTTCACAAAGGACTATTTAACCAGTGCCCGGGGCACATACCTCGCTTGTATGGGGATGCAACCTGGTTTAAAATGATAATGGTTCCACACTTACTTTATCATTTTACACTCCTGCTGGTGTAGATAGTGAGGCTTGATCTGGAGCCCAGCAAACATAGGGTGGCACTGAACAAACTAAAACTTCAGTGAGACGATAGTGGCCTTGGTGCTTCAGACTTTGAATATTATTATTTATATTATTTTTTAGCTGCCTAGATCCACTAGACTGCATGCAGCTTAAACGGCTCTCTCCCAGCAAACAGTTCTTACTACAGGCATGCACAGGAAGGGGCAATGAGCTACCTAATAATGAACTGTTGGGCACAGTATAAGGACAGTTCACCGCTGCTGATGTCTTCCTTGATATTCTAGGGTATATCCCTACGGAAATGTGATCATCAGCAGGTTATGCTCCAGCCTTGCCATTAGTAGGAGACCTGGGTTCCCAGGGTAACCACACCTCCAGACAATTAAGTGATTGGGCAGCCACAAGGGTAACATCCGTGGGAAATGGCTATGAAAATGGCATGTTCAAAACTGCCCAAGAAGCATTAGAGAGAAATGGTCTGCCACCAGAACAATTCATACGACACAGAGCATTGAAGAAAGTCTATCATCAGGAACGAGTTTGACATTTGAGGAGCTGTGAACACAAGGTACTTTAGTAGCTGCAAAGAATAGAGGTTACAAAACAAGTAACATTTCCTTCAGGTGCGTCCAAATAAGGTGTATATGTTTGGGGGAAAAAATGAGAGCTAATTTCCAATCAGAACTGATAAGTTTTACAGTAGTAAACAATTTTCTAGTGCCCTGGCAACTGAGGAAGCATACAACTCTGCCTTGTAAAGAGGGAGGCTTTGCACTTCCATGTTTTAAGCTATAGTAATATTTCACCCACCTCCACTTTGCTCTTTTCTAGTTCTATCAGGGGGGGTCAATTTCTGGCATTGCAATCAATTAAAGATAAACTAGACAGCACACCACTACCTTTCTATTTTATTTGAATACTACACTATACAACACAATGAAAGCGCACCCGTTGCTAACGTTATCATAATTTGTGTCTAGCCCTGACCTATGACTCCTTATAACTATAACCTGTTACGGTAGGGAGAGGAAAAGTAGCAGTGCCTGTATAACAGTTTTGGGACAAATGCTTAAATCAACAGTAAACATGGGATACATAACTATAAATGTCTGCTATTATCCTACTAAGAAGTCTTTGAGAGCGAATTTGGGGAGCACATAGTGTTGACATCTCACGTTTCTAGCACACATTTTCATAATTTAGGCTTGAACTGTCCTGAGGTTACTGTGCATTGGGCTTCTGTGTTTGCTGAACTTATTTTCCTTGTTGGATTATGTTCAGGATATTCCAACTGCGGTGTGGAAACTCATCACTTCACTGAACTGCTTGCAAAGTTTTGGTCGTGGGCCGAGCCCCAAAATGTAAGATTGGGTTGCAGAACTTATATATAATAAAGTATCATAGGTCTGGGTTTCTTAACTCTCACTTTCCGTTAGATGTAGTTAAATGTGAGATCCTCAGCCTACTTTCCTGATGAATATGAAAACCACGCCTCGCCTGCCTCTCCTTGGAAATTGTGATGTGTTTTATATATAAGAGGGGGGGCATCAGCTAACCAAAACTAGAATGAAGATTTCAGGGTTCATAATTTAGTCAAGCAATAGGTTTTGCACTCAACAGTTATGGGATTCCTTGTACACTCATTTTAAAATATACTTTGTGTATTTTGACTGAACTCGCTTCAGTTAGGACATATCTAGCTGGTAAAATTTGCTTATGTGCTTCACTACTTTTAAGATGACTCTGAGCAGTTACTGAATTATGTATTGAATGTTACTTTGTAAATGATTAAGTAGAAGGTAAAAAAAGAAGTACTGTCCAGCTCCTGTAAGTTGGAAGTGGGTCATGACAGATAATTTCCTTGACCATTGCTTGGTCTGTTTCCTATTGACTGATACGCTGAAAATTGTGAAGTTTGAAATCTAGATATAGATGACTGGCAGCTTTCCTGTATGATTTCTGTTGGACTTGGTCCTTTTTGCAGGGACTTCCCTGAACTTTTTGCCTCCCTTCTATATTTTTTCAGAGCTGTTGTTGGCTATTTTATGACTCTGGGCACTTTACCACTGCTGATCAGTGCTAAAGTGCATATGCTCTCCCTATTGTAAATTGATGTATTAATTAGTGATTCCATGATTGACTATTTGGTTTACTTGTCAGACCCTAGTGCAGTGCACTGAGTGAGCCCAGGGTGTGTAAACCAAACGCTGCTAGTGGGCTTGCAGCACTGGTTGTGTAACCCACAGAAGCGGCCTTGTAAAATGTGTCTAAGGTCTGCCATTGCAGAGCCTGCGTGCAGTCTGGCACTGTCATGCTGACTGGGCAAGTGCACCCACTTGCCAGTCCCTGAACCTTCCCTTTTCTTCATATCAGTCACCCCTATGGTAGGCCCAAGGGCAGGGTGCATTGTACGTATAAGGTAGGACAAGCCCTGATGTGTGTGGCATGTCCTAATAGTGAATTACAGCCATTTTCATTTTTCACTATTGCAAGTCTACCTGTTCTCCATATGCCAGAATGGGCTGTTAGAATTATTACATTTTATAATCCTAACTGACTGAGAGAACATGGTAGAAATTCTAGTTTAGTATGCCTGGACTCAGAATGATAAAATACATATTTTAGTAAAGTGGGTTTTAACATTCTGTGTTTGCAAATACCACTTTTAGAAAGTAGGTATTAGCTTGCCTAACCTTTCAAGCCTGCCTCTGCTAGGTTGTGTATTCCTTGTCTGGAGTTTGAGTGACAGGGCTGGGGGATTCCAGGAGACAGAATGAGTCAGCCCAGTGGTGAATAGGGAGATCTGCATCTAGATGAGAGGGAGGAGTTGCACCTGGGATCTGAATAGGACTGTGCCCACCCCACAGTGCTGGCTCCACCCCCTGTGGTGTGTCTGATGTGTCTGCCCTGCACACTGAAAGAAGAGAAGGAAGACTGTCAAAAAAGTGCTCCAGGGCTGTACTTGCCTTCCTTAATGCTGGCTCCACCTCCTGTGGGGCGTCTGATATTCCTGCCCTGCACTGTGAAAGGAAAAGAGAAGTCTGGTAAACAGAGTGCTTCAGAACTGGTTTCGACTGGGCACAGGCCCCTCTGCCCTCGGAGGACAAAGGATGTTGGGGTATAAATATTGGGACCCTGATCCCAAGAAATTAGATCACTTCTGGACTTACAAGACGAAACCTCTGCTGAGGAGAAGGAACCTGAAGAAACTGAGGAGAGACTATTCCCAAGCTGAAGTGCTGCTTGGGGGATTGTCCTGCAGTGGTTGCCTGACTGCCAAAAGGAGGAGAAAGAACTTTGTGGACTTTTCTTTCAACTTGTGCAAATATCTCCAAGGGCTTGGAAGAGAGCTTGCCCCCTGACCGAAGTCCCAGGACCAGTGGACTTCACCAGCCTTTGTGAATTGCTGCTGGAAACAAGTGGCTACAGAGGCAAGGAGCTGTGACCGACTCTCACGACCCGCCTGGTGTCCTGTAGGCACCGCACCAAGCAACGTCCGTCTCGAACTACGCAAGCTCTGAGCTCACCGACTACATCCTGACGCTGTCACCGAGCCGTAGCCTGCACCTCGACTGGAAGGACACCGCGACGTGCAACTCCTCGCTACGCCAATTTGTACTGGTCTGAACGACACGGTCACTGCTGCTGACTTCGAGCCCTGTGACCGCACCGGAGTTGGGCACCACCTCGCACGCTTCGCGACGCACCGCCCGACTCGCACCGCTGTCTGGACGGATCGACGCCAGCTCCCGAACTCCGGCTCTGTCGCCGCACCGCAAGCTGCAAGCACCGAATCGAAGCACCGTCTCACCCTGCAACGCAAGCCTTGGATTCACCGACTTTGTCAACGGGCCGCTGCCTGCACTGCATCGAGGGACAACGCGCCCTGCAACGCTTCCTTTCTGCACCGCGACGAACACCGGAACCGGCTTTCACATCCGTGCCGGCCGCCCCAAGTAAAAGGTACTGTGACTGAGTCTGTCGACATTTGAGTGGGCCCGTACCGACGCGGTCCGCTGGATTTGCTAGACTCTGTTATTTTCAACAACGCTGTAGCCCGTCCGGGCTACAGACTCGCACAGAACCTTGATTTAAGCCTCTTTAACAAGAACTCTTGAAATCTAATAGTACTGTGGATTCTTTTGGTCGTTTATTGGTCTTGTGGTAACTCTATATAAAATATACTTATTTTTGATATAAAACCTTGTGTGGTGTCCATTTGTACTGTTGTCACTGGGTTACTGTATGTGGTCACAAATGCTTAACTTACAACGCCTCTGAAATAAGTCGTGACTGCTCGCGCCAAGCTACTTAGATGGTGAGCAGGGGTTATTTTAGGAGGGTAATCCCCCTTACTCTGACTAGAGGAGAGGGTCCCTATTTGCCACAAGTACCTACCTGTGCCAACTGGAGACCCCCAATTCTAACATTGTTAGTCATCGGAAGGGATTTCGAATTTGTATTTGTGACTCATGTACAGTGATTGGTGAACACTACTTAGTGAGTGCAGACCATTACGCAGCCACATACTTCTGATACTTGTTTTTCCAATTGTAGTACCGCCTTGTAAGTGAGTATGGATGCTCGTGCCTTTTCATGACCACCACATACTTCTTATGACGAGAGCGTAAAATGGACTGTTAGCCATGCCAAGAGTAAATGCTGTATGCAGAGATGTCAGTTTTACAGCCGGTAATATAAATGCAAAATAATCTACTTTATTGTCTTAGGGCAACATCTAATATTAACCCAAATGTCTGTTGCATAACTACAAAACTGAAGATGTCCAAGTTGTCTCCAGATTGGCCATACTGACCAGAGAACGGACTTGACTGCACAACTGCGTAAAGAAAGATTATGAGAAGGATTGCTGACCAACAGTGAGAAGGATTTCAGCTCAAGTTAAAGATGATTTGCATTACCCCCTGAAGCTAAACCAAGCTTGTATTAAAATTAGGTGCGGTGCAAAGAAATTCCTAGTGCAGATCCTTACACATTTACATGGTTAGCTCTATAAAAGCAATTCCAGAACACCATGTTCTACTCTTTTGGTTCAAAGTGGATATTTAGGCATTGATGAATGACTTGCACCAGTGAGGAAAATATTCACTGCCACTACTTGGCTACAGATGTGGATTCATATTTCAACCAACTCTTCATACATACTGTAACGTGGAAGTCTTCAACCAAGCCACCTTTTTACATGGTATATGTTAGTTGGCTAGAAATATACTTGAAACATCTTAAAAGATTGAAAAAAATAATTAAACCGAGAACGTTAAATTGTTAAAGCCGCTGATGGGAAACATGTCAGGTTTAGCAAGGCATGAATGACCACTGATTCCTCATCTGGCCTCCCTACCACCTTATAAACTAAATGCATTTATAAACTAAATGCATTTTTGGAGAGTTAACCCTACCTCGTGTTCCCCATCCCAAGCCACAGCTTCTTCCGTTTCCATTGCGTGAGCCCATCCACCCTACGTTAGTAAGGGGAACAAACCCTCATTTCATGCTGTTTTTTTGTTTATGGCCATCTGGACTCAATCTTCTGTTCTTCTCTCGCAAGGCAGTGAATTTATATAGGGTTAGTTTGGTGTGTTTATTTGCTGTTTAAGCATTACAAAGACTTAAGTGGTGTGCTGGCCAGTTTTGTAAATTTCTTTGACAGTGCTTGGGCCTTTTTTGTTGTTTTAGCAGACAGTGTGCTGGCCCTTTTTAAACCGGATGAATAGTTCATCCCATTTCTCTGTGCCTCAGCTTTCTCGGCTGATAAAATGACAAGCCACTAAATCTTACTCATTTAGAGTGAAACTCTACTTTTTCGTTTTTTTTTTTGAGAGTTTGCGGTCCGAACAGTTCTGCCAATGAATGGGGCACCTCAATATTTATAGGCGGTACCCTGTGTAGAGTATTCAGCCTGTTGCATACTAAGTGACTGTACCACCCGAGGCACACTTCTGGAGACTCTATAACCCGCTGCTCCTCACTGTGTCCCCAGATCCCTCCTTCCACACTAACACCCGACGCATTGCATCACTGTGGCACACTGCACATTACATTAGGGGCACTGTAGCCCTCTCTGCAATAGAACTGTACAAACACGGAGCATAGGCATACAACGCAACAGTAGGCAATCTCCCTAAAGCACAAGGATGTGGCGTAATGACCAGAGCTGCTGAGCGGGAAGCTAAGGAACCAGGTTGGCTCACCATCTTGTGATTCTGGACAAATCAGTTAATCTCCCCGCGCCTTCCAATAGGCAATGAGATATGCTCCGGAGCACCAATGCATGTACAAGACCCGATCGGCTCATTTTACTTTCACTCTGTGTGATAATGATCGTCATTGCACAGAAAGAAAGAAAAACACAGCCTCGGGTGCTGAGGAAGCTCTTCCCCAGCTCTCGAGGCTTAAATAGTAAACCGAAATCACCAGAGGCATTTCCTGCCTGAGGTGCGAACCAGTAAGAAACCAGGTTACAGTGTTTTGTTTTTACTCGTGTAGTCTCTCATAAATCCCTATTACTGGACTTTCTGTATTTCATGAACTTTGTGTTTTTTTCTTCTTACAGTTACACCTTTGGCATTCATAATTTTCATAAACTCAATGAGTACTTGCAGGCCAGATGCACTCTGCTAGCAACGTTTACAGTTACTTTAGAAACTCTGAAAATACAGAGGCATCGAGCATGACTTTTTTACGCCAATGACTAACTCAAAAGACAGAGCGCGCAGGTGTTCAGAGTGCAAAGCAGGGCTGAGAAATTAACGTCAAAAGGTGTACGGAGAAAGCAGTGTCAATAAAACTGGGGATCTGTCAATCCAAACAATTTGGAGAAGCAGGGTATTCACGCTCAGGTCTGTAAGAAAAGCATAAATAAGTGAGACCAGTTGTCACATGGATGACAGTCACCTCTGATGTGCACTCACGTGGAAGCGATGCAGGAAAGCGTCAGGCCACAGCACCTTCCTGGCCGTGCCAATAAGACCCAGTTTTCCAATTAACGGCACTGCGATGGAAGTGGTGAACCAGTAGCGCGTCAGCCGGGGGATGCTGTGGAACCAATCCCGATGTCCGACATGACGGCAAGCTGAGCGGGCACCGCTACAGCTCCTCAGCTGGGAAGGAGCGGCTTCTCCTCCAGGACATCCACCCGATACTGTCTCCAACTGGTACCAGCGGGCACAGCCCGCATTTGCACAGCTTCCCTGACGTGCCCACTCAAAATTCGACAACCTCACACCATTTCCGGGTTATAGATTCAGGAAAAATGGGGGAGCACGTATCTTCCTCGAGTTGTTGCATCACGTTTGATACCGTATAGCCTAATATTGGTTTGATGACTTATGAATGGCTTCACAGGAAAAGATGCGCACGAAAGGCACTTAAAACAAATGAACCGCCGTGATGTGCTGAAAGGGAGCTAGATGAAGATGGATGCAAGCAGATTGCAGCCAGTGAAAGTGAAAGCAACGCAGCGAGCAAAAGAGACGCTGTGCATGTGCACAATCTCCAGTCCGGGCAGGCGCGGCAAACATTAGACAGGGAGGGAACAAACATGCCTCCCTTGCAATCAAAAGCGAGCATTTTTGACAAGCACCAATAAAAAGCATGGGTGGAGCTTACACCCCGCTTCCGAAGCAAAACCAACGACAATAGATCTCGCAAGTGTGCTACGCATGTGCTGCAATGATAGGCGAGACCTAAAAAGCAATGTTTACAAGGCATGGCGGCGCTTGGCCGTGTGTTTCTTTACTTGTAACATTGTTTACATGAGACTACAGTGCTCTGTCCCACATTTCTTTCTTTAAGAAATTGATTAGACTGACAGAGAAAGTAAGGAATCCTAATTGTGTTTTGTTCTACTTTGAGTGGCTGTGCAGGGCCCGCGCTTTTCAATTTCTGGAAACATCTTTAAGTTCTTTGCACTGATAGTGACTTTCCCTGAGGATCTAAAGTATTAAAGAAATATTTACCTGAACATTGGAGACCTCGAAACACGGGGAGAATTCCAGTCGCTTGGTTGTAGTGCAGTTCTTCTTTATAAAAAAAACAGAAAGGAAAAACAGTAAATAATTACTCATCGTGGGCAAGATAGTTGTCTAAAACAGTGCTTGATCGTTTGTCAAGGTTTCAGGACTGAAGCAGTCAAAGACAATTGGGTGGTACACATCATATTCACAAGGTTACATGCTAGAGTATTTCTGGTGCCCCCAAATTCAGATGAATTTTTAGACACCTTCTAAATAATTAAGTCAAGAAAAGAGCTCTGCGGGAAACCTTTTTGGCCTTGATATAGAAAAAGGCAATTACATGTCAGTGGGTCTGCAGGATGCTTACCTACTTTTTCTCATTGTCAAATCTTGTCAGAAGTTTGTGACATTTGAAGTAAGGGAGAGAAAGAAGCAGTTTCAAGTGGTACTAATTGGCCTCACAGCTTCGCCTAAAGTGTTTATGAAGGCGTTAGCTATAGCAATAGCTTTATTATAACGGAGAACATCTAATTCATCCTTATTTGGACATGCTTTCTTATTGTAGCACAATCCAGAACCCAAAGGAAGAGAAATCTCTTGGAGAATCATCAAGATTCTGAAGCCTTTTGAATTCATAATAATTTTCAGAAATCAAAGATTCATCTGTCCCAGAAACTGTAGTACTTTGGAGTTGTTTATAGGCAGACAAAGGAATACCATGTCTTCTGATGCACAGAAGGAAAAGACTGATGCTGAGGTTGAATCTTTTCTTGAGGAGGGATGATGCATCAGGAAGGGAATGACTACATGGTCAAGGGAACATGATGAGTAATCTGTGTTGTCGGATACTCTGTGAACAGTTTTTTATTTAGACCATACTCTTTAATACAACAGCTTTTTTTCTTGTAGGTGGTCTGTTTGCGTTCCATGGGCCCATCTACATATGGGCCACTAGTTCTTCATGTTCTTCAGTTTTAGAGCCAGTAATTCATAATTACAAATATTGCATCCATGTAACCGAGAAAATCATGAGTAAAATGGGCTGGCGGTTCCAATTAGAGACTCTGAGCAAAGGGGCTCCTTTGGTTCCTCCTATGGTGAAAACTTTGACTACGAATGCAAGCACCTTGATATGTGGGGTAGCTTTGGAGTCATTACTCGGGGCATTAGGCTGTGGAGGAAAAATGTCAGTCTTTTAACTGATGGGAGGTGATAGCGGCATGTAAAGTAATGCAAGGTGTTCGAGGACAACATTGCCAACTCAGCGCTAGTGGTTAGGACAATGTAATAACATTGTCTTATATAAATTGACAATTTGGAACAAGGTGACAAACATTGAATTGTCTGAGGAAAAGGACGGTATTGTGGCCAGAAAACCTGTTTTGTCAATCAGAGCAGCTCATGTGAGGGGGAGAGACAATTTGAGTATGGATGTTAGCAGTATTTTCCCTTCATCACAGAATCTCAAAATAACTATTCAAGTATTCGAGGAGTTTTGCAGAAAAATTGGGACACCAGAGATTGATCTCTTTGCAGATGGTCACAGTTCTGTTCTTCCAAACTTTTACTCCAGGTTACAGGACATTCTGGCAGCGGTGATACATGCTTTACTGATCAGGGGCTCAGGGTGATGTTGTATGCTTTTTCTCCGATATCTCTGATACCTTGCCTCATAGCCAAAGTTTAAAGGGAAGAGGCAGAGTTAAATCTAGTTTGCTCATTCAGGCCATGCAGGCAATTATTTCCATTGTTGAAAAAAATGTTAACACAGGATGTGTGGTTTTGTCCAGTATATGAGTGTATGGTGCTGCCAGTTCAACCAAAGTTGACTGCAGCGTCTAAGGCTAGCGGTTCTGAAGTTTAGAGGGAGGCGCTGGTGAAATTAGGATTTCACTGCCAGTCTCATTGTCTGTCCGAGCAGGGAGTAGTCCTTACTTAAAAAAGGTGTAAGATTATTCCGGATTATCTTTTCATACATGGTGCCAAACCAGTCTGTTCTAGAGATTGGGAGAGGGAATCTGGGGCTGCCGATCTACGGGCGCCATCTTTCTTGGGGGACTAGTTGTTTCCCTTGCACGACTCCCACGTGTACGGCCATTTAAGATGGATAGTCAATTAGCGCGCAGCGATGGCGCGCAGCGGGAGCGCGCCGGAGGTGCGCCAGAGGTAAGCCCGTTTGCGCCCATTCGCGCACAGGATGTGCCGGGTGCCGGAAATGCTGCCTCTTCGTCTCGAGCTGCTCTTACTTATTCCCGTGATGAACTTATAAGCCTGAACTCCGGCACTATTCCCAGTCGCCAGCCTTATATCATCAGTAGGCATCAAGAATCCTTGTCCTGTGGCTTGCTGAATGTGAGATCTCTCAGCAAGCATTTTGAAGAAATTGCGCTACTCATTGAGTTTCATGAGTTAGACGTACTCTTCATGACAGAGACTTGGACTAGAGCGAATAGCACGGTGGAATTGGGTTTAGCTTGCCCTCCTGGCTATAAAATCAGACACAATCCTCGGGTGCGGGCCTGAGGAGGAGGAGTTGGGCTGATTTTCAGGGAGACACTATATCTTTCCCTGCTCGATATTAAGGCAATCCCAGGTTGTGAACTGCTGGGTTTCTCCCTAAATGGTCAGGGAGGTGTTTTACATACTGGGCTGCTGTGCTATAGACCCCCGGCCAGCGCTCTGCCTGCTGTGACTGAGCTTATTGATCTTATTCATGATTTATCTAACTCCTACACAAGGTTTATGGTGTTTGGGGATTTTAATCTGTGGCTGGATGGACCGACTGACTCAGCTTTCAAAGAGTTGGTCCAGGCCTGCCGTAACATCCAGCTGCAGCAGCTAGTACTCTCTCAGACCCATTTAAAGGGTCACGTCTTAGATTTGATCTTTGCAGACGTATGCCAAGTGACCATACGGAATATCCCACCCCAGTGTTGGACGGATCATGCGCTCGTCCATTTTTCTCTCTCACTTTCTGCTGCCTCAGCGAAGAAAGGCAGTTTAGGAGCCACTAAGGTGGGTAGACAATGGTCTACACTCCTTAAACAGTCAACTCTGCCTACTCTGCTTCTGGATGGCTTCACCTTGGGAGATAGTGTGGATGTGAGCTATGAGACCCTCAGCCAGCGAATTTTGGCCTCATTGGACTCGCTGCGAAAAACTAGAGTTAGGACCAAACACGCCATGCCATGGTTCTCAAGGGAACTTCTTCAGCTTAAACTCCAGTGCAAACGGGCTGAGCGTGCCTGGAGAAAGCAGTACCTTGAATCAGATAGAGCTCTTTTTAAACAGGCATTGGCGATCTATAAAGCCCAGATTAGACGTGCCAAGGCCAGATTCTTAGAGGAATCGTTATTGTCAGCCGCGAACAAATCTCAGGCCCTATTCAAGATCGTCAAAGATTTGGCGCGTCCTGCCTGCATTGCAAATGATATTCCTGCCTCTCAATCTTTGTGACTCGTTGGCACAGGCCTTTGAGGACAAGATTGCTACCATCCTGAGCAATCTTGCTACACCGTCAGGCTCTGACTCTCAGTCCTTGCCTAATCTCACGTCGACTTCTATCACGGAGAGAGATGCTAGACTAGTCCGGCTAAACAGCTTTCCCCTGCCGTCCTTTGAGGATTTCTGTGCACTGGCTAACGGTGTCTCTTCGGGCTCGCCTTTTGATCCACTACCACATAAATTTTGGAAACTGTTCCGTGAAGAGCTTTTTCCCCCACTTTTTTCCATCTGTTGTCAGTCCCTCAGGTCTGCATGGGTACCGGATTGCTGGAAGCTGGCGGTGGTCTCTCCACTCCTGAAGAAGGAAACTTTGGATCCCACCTGCCCAGCAAACTATAGGCCTATTTCTTTACTTCCATTTCCAATGAAAATTCTGGAGAAATTGGCCACAAAACATCTTTCCAGCTTCTTAGAGACCAATGCTTGCTTTGACGTGGCTCAATTCGGTTTTAGACCAGCCCATGGGACGGAGTCAGCATTGGTGACGGTTCTGGATGATCTTCGGACACGTGCCGACCAAGGTCGAGCAGCCTTTTTAGTGCTGCTCGACATGTCGGCTGCGTTCGACACGGTCAGCCACACGATCCTGATCAGGAGACTGGAGGAAGTGGGGGTGTCTGGCGTGGCCCTTGACTTGTTGGTGTCTTACCTTGGTAATAGGCACCAGGTGGTGGCCCTGCCACCCTTTAAATCTAACATCAGAAGGGTTGGGCAGGGCGTGCCTCAGGGGTCGGCCATCAGCCCGATTTTATTCAATCTTTACCTCCGCCCCCTGATCAAGCTGATAAAATCTTTCGGCATGGCAGTCACCAATTACGCTGACGACACCCAACTTATCTTCTCGTTTGAGGGAAAGGAGGCTGTGTCACAAGAGATCTTTCACCTTTGCATGACTACTACGGCGGAATGGTTGAGCCACAACTCCTTGCAATTCAACAGCTCCAAAACCGAGGTGTTGCACTGTTCAATGGATCGCACCCCTAGACCTCTTCCACAGGATTTTTGGCCTCCTTCTTTTCAGGGCACTAGTCCACCGGCTGAATCCGTTCAGAACCTGGGGGTGATGTTCGGTTCCAACCTGCAGCTGGACGTGTCCGTGAATAAAACGGTGGCCACCTGTATGGCACTGCTTCGTACGCTGCGGAAGATTCTACCCCTGCTTCCTGTGCAGGTCAGGCCAGAGGTAGTGCGGAGCATCATCTTAAGTAGGTTGGACTACTGTAACGCACTACTTCTGGGGGCGCCTACGACCTTGGTGGGAAAACTGCAGCGTGTACAGAACTTTGCTGCCAAACGCGCCGACGTTCTGACTCATCTGCTATGGCACTTAGGGATCTTCACTGGTTGCCAGTCCTTCAGCGGATTGACTTTAAAGCCCTTTGTTTGGTATTTAGGGCCCTTCATGGACAGGGTCCGTCTCCACTGCAGGACCTGTTCTCCTGGTACACCCCGTCCAGATCTCTCCGCTCGGCCTCAGCTTGCCTGGTAGTAGTTCCCAAAATTCTGAGGACCCGGATGGGAGGTCGGTCCTTCAGGTTCACCGCAGCGAGACTGTGGAACTCTCTACCGCTGTACTTGAGAAGTATGGGAGATCTCCCTTCTTTCAAGAAAGCTCTAAAAACACACCTCTTTCCTAGAACAATGTAAGCTGGGCAGTAGCTGGAAACATCGTGTATGGATTACAAAAGTCTAAAGCGCCAGGATACCCGTTGGGTGACAGCCATTGCGCTATACAAGTATGCCAATACATACATACATACATTGACCACCAAACACTATTTTACAATTTCAAGAGGGTTTGGATTTGGCCTCTATAAAGCAACGGTGAGGAGACAGTGGGCAGCTAGTAAAGCATTTCACAGAACATGGGGAACCTTGGTTGTGGTAGAAAATTGGGTGTCAGAAGTGTTCAAAGGATTAGGGTCTTTGAGATGCAGAAAACGGAATCTTGGGAGTTGCAGTAGGTGTTGACATCTTTAAAGAATACCCATTTGAACCCTTAGAGTACAAATGATGAAAAAAGAATGCCTTTGAAAGTTTTCTTTTTGGTTGCCATCACTACTTCAGAGTGTTTAGGTGAGTTAAATGCTTTAATGTGTTTATTACCATACTTAAAAATATTTGAAGAGGCACGACGAGCATCCCCGGACCTGCTCCCAATTGTACTGATGCAGGGTAGGGGGTTAATAATGGCCTGCCATATGTAGTACGTCATACTGCAAGTATATGGCAACAGTATGTGGAAAAGGTGCTGAGACATGTGCCGTTCCATAGGGAACTCCCATTATGGATACCAGCTCCTCTAAGGGCTATGAGTGCACATATGTCCTTTCAGGCGTGGAAAGATGGGGGCTGTGATGTCCTTCCGGACCTTTACCCGAACAAAACGTTTCTGTCAGGCGAACATTCTCGCAACAGTTTCATACTAGAACAGGGTCACTATCTACACTACATGGTCATACTGGAGAGTGCTAGAATAACTTGGCCCGAACAACCCAATATACCACAACCGACCCACGGACTAGACATATTACTCACATGTGGATCCGGGCACAGGTTGATATCGCTCCTATACAAAGCCATGAGGTTAGACTCGACTGGGCAAGAGCAGCGCGGGAGGGGGAGCTAAACGCACAAATTGATGACCTGGACGGCCATTAGCACGCTTACGCACACAGTTTCCTGTAACGCACGGTTCAAGCTGATCCACTACAACTTCTTACACCGCACCTACCTTACACCACTGAGGCGTATATCTCAGAGCCACACTGATACGTTCCCCAAGTGCAACGCAGAGAGGGTGGACTTCCTACATTTGGCTTGGGCATGTCCTGGGCTGCAGCAGTTCTGGCCTGAGTTGTGGCGAAGGTGCACGAAAGCACAGCCCTCCACTTACTAGAGGAGCCACTGCAGTGCCTACTGGGCCATGTACGAAGACTCAGGAAGCGGAAAATGGTGTACAAACTGCTGCAGCTGATGATGGTTCTAGCTAGGCGTAGAATTGTCATTACCTGGATGGGACAGAGAGGCCCAGACATAACAGGGTGGCTTGGGGATATGCGAGTGTGGGCATTAGCAGAAGAAGCTCATATAAAATTATACTGTAGAGATGATAAGCTGCAGTTGGAACTAGCGGAGTGGCGGGAACTGTGCAACTCTGCCCTTAACTCCCATACTCCCGAGAACGACCAGCATGAGTCTGAGTTGGACAAGGGTGGACCGAGTGGAGCGGATAAGGGGTCTGAGTGGATAAGTGGTCCGGAGAATAGTCTATATGTACAGAACAGCTTTGCGACTCCCCCCAACTACATATACCTATTGTAATGTTTTTATCTTTCCTCATTGTCTCTTGAAATTTTGTAACTGGGAGACTGTTGGCTTCAAGGTACCTGCTAATGTGCATACGGTTATTGTATTTTAATGACTGCTGCATTGTTTGTTTGTTAAAAACCCAAAAATAAACAGTTAAAAAAATAAATATATATATATATATATATATATATATATATATATATATATATATTTGAAGAGAAGACGGTGATTCAATTAAATCTAAGCTATGTCTTGAAATTAAACACAAGTTTTCATAGAGATCAAGAGACAGTCTTGCCAGTGTTGAAATCTGATGAAATGTTAAAACAAGGATGTTAATGTGTCTACATTGCATGTGGCGAATGGTGAAAATGTTTTGTGTGTTAATTTTGGGAGGAGGGGAGGTGGTCTTATTCCATGGAAAGAGGAGACGTTGCTTTTTTTTGCTTTGGAACGGAAGCAGTTGGTAGGGTTAACTTTACAAAAATGCATTTTGTAAGTAACTGGGACAAGGAGTGCAGAAATAGCATAATAAAGATCAAAAGTATAAACATAACATCAAAGTACATGCACCTCTACTGCTTAGGTAACAGTTTAAGAATTTCAGTGACAAATAGGTATCTAACCCCTATGTCATAAGTATCCAAATGGAGATTATTACAGTGTACCAAATTCAACCAAAAACGTGAAGAAAATGTTCAAAATTTTACAAATAAATTATAATGTTGCCAGAGGAGAGAATGTTGCAATAACCCAGGTGAAAGCATCATCATGAACAGTGAGAATTATGTATTCAGCGTAGTGAAGCACAGAGCAGGAGAATGTTCCACAGCGTAACAAGCATCTGATGATGAATAATAACCGGAACAGAACCAACTCTTGATTCAGAATCCGAAAAACAAACTTCCCCTTTCACACCTCGTGTCACAAACTCTCAAGATGGTCTTTCCTGACCTAGGCTCCTTTGACGTTTCTGATGAGAAGTGGGCAAAGCCTCCTGAAACTCTTGACAATGCTCTTACTCTTCCAAGAACAAAGTATAATAGATAAGTGAAGCTCATAACCCAAGCCACTGGAATAATCCAATTCTACAGCTGTGGCATCTTCTGCATAGTTATGGATTTTCCACAAAATGTATCATCTGCAGCATCTGTGCAGATTTAATCAAAATTAACATTTTATCAGTTTAAGCTTGAAACAAAATTAAGAAAAACGCTGTGGAATACCCATTGAGGAGGTCAACTGGTCATTTTTCAATCGCTGATTGCTTTGTTTGTGCTAAACCGATACTAATGAGGCGAAACCTTTACCCAGACATTATCGGCATATGTAAAAGTGACAAAATAATTATCACTGCTGCAAAATATGCAGCATTTGCTGCATATTTTCTTTTCTTACTGTATAATTTGGTGCTTTCCTGTAGATCACTTCCAGCGGCCCTGCTCATAATCTTACTCTGTTCATCTCCTGGTTTTGAGCATGAAGTTTCAAACAAGGTAGTGCTCATACGGCCAACAGGGATAAATAAGTCTTGCTTTGCTGACATATGTGCCTGGAAATAGCCGTGTTGAAAATGGTTTGAAAGTAGAATAAAGTAATTTCGATGGTATGTATAACTGCAAATAAGGTTTATTTTTTTTATTGAGCTCATCAAAACCATGCATCACCAATAAATGCATCACAAATAACATATAAAGTCACTATTCTTACAGTAAGTAATATCTATCTCCAAATAATTAATGCGATAAGTCATAGCAAACACTAAAGGGTCCAAATACCCATCTCAGTTCCTCAGCTTAGTGTAGGAGAGAAGGGGGTATGTTGTAAAACTTTACAGTCTTCATGGCAGAAAACAACAGTACTGGATATACTTCCACAGTACACTGGATTACGTCAGTCACTTTGACCAAGGAAAGATGAGCTAATAGACAGACCTAAGAAGTATGCATCATTCACAGCGCAACGTAGAAAGGATCTGTAGGCAGAATCCACAGTTACTTCATAGTCAGTGTGGGTAGGCCACCTCGATTTGTGCACCACTCCATTCTCAGAATCTACTACTTTTTTATTGTTTGAGTTTTCTGCCTCCTCAGGAGGGTTGCTCGACTCAAATCCGAGACAGCTGAATCATACAGAACCTGGTTTTGATTATCTCTTCTCTCTAGTTAGGGTCAGACAGCACAAAGGGTATCTGCCTCACTTTAGGTCATCCGCCAAACGAGCTATTTGTAGGTAGCCTGCTGACATTCAAGACTGTGATGCCGCAACAAGACTGTCATCCCAGCACCTCTTGTAGAAGCCTCTGGATAGTACCTGTGGTGCACCAGTATTGTAAGGGAGGAGCTTCTACATTTCCACCATCGACTCTAGGTGTATGAAGTAGGTTGAAATCTCTTTGGTTAAAACGCTCCGTGTCCAGTCTTCTCTTTAAAATCTGATCTACCTGCAACACACCCCTCCAGAGATTCCCTCCCTTCTCAGTCATTGCCAGGCTGCTTTTGATTTCCTCCACAACTTCCACTATTTTGAACTTAATACCCTGGCAGGAGCCTTGCCGGTCTTTTAATACAGCCATCATTACAGACTCGGAGAAAAAATTACCTTGTCAAGCGTAGGAGTCCCAAACTGTTCTTTGTGTGCTCCTCTAAAGTCTGGCCCTCTGGGCCTCTGCATTTGTGGTTTTCTGTGCATAATTGTTGCACTTCAAGTGGATCTCCACCAGGCAAATCATCATCAGTCTCCCACAGTGATCTGTCTGAACTGTGGGCTCCATCACTTGGTATAACAAGTAGTTCCCATTGGCTCCTCCTTGCTGGCCACCGCATACAGCTCTTCCATTTACCACGCAAAAGTGGTGCCTTTCTAGAACTTGATAGGGCACTTCCTTGCAGCAGTCCCTGAATCACGCTGTGTTCCAAGTAAATGCATAGCTTACACAACAGTTATCACCTTCAAAGAAGCTCTTAATGTGCATCCATATCAAGCATACAATAAAATCCTCAAGAGCTATTCACTTCTCCTTGAAAAGACTTAAAAGCCCATCCACACTCTTGTTGTCATAATATGACTGACTAATGACAGCTTAATTTCAGAAAAATATCTCAAAACCCGCAACCCACATACAAACCGATGTCCCACACCAGATCAAAGTTGGTTTAGGGTGCTAGTGGGCCAGTTCAAATAATCTTTATACCCAGCTAACTTGCACATGGGTGCCCCTGGCAGGTAGCCTCCAAGTCTCCACAGTGAGATAAAGTTCAAGTTAAAGCCAGTTAAGGGCGAAACCGGTCTCAGTCTCTAGTCAATCCAGGAGCTTACTGGTGCTGGTATGGGCCTAGCAGCCATCATATGCTCCTGGGAGAGGAGTGTGGATGCAAAACTTCATAGGCTTTGGGTGGGACATCTGAGATGTATGGTCCGGATTGAAATGCAACTTCATATGAGGATATGCTGGGAGCTTCAGCCAACCAGATACTATTGCAAGGTTAAACAAGAAATAGGTCTGTGTACCTTTCGGGCTGAAATGGTATATATGGCACCCATAAAGTCAAGTATCACCTTGGGTGGTTTAGGAGCAGGCTGGCTCACCATGCTCTTTGATAGTCTTGAAACCCGTTGTCACACACTCGGTTCTTGAGTCTTTTCTGGCCTGCTTAACTTTTCCAGAGGGTTGAGGAGAGCCTGTTGGCAACAGGTTAACCTACTCGAAATCCATACGAAAGCAGGGACTTTGCCTAGGTCTTCTCACGTCAAAATGACATCAGAGGGAGGAGCATTTAGGAACCTAACTACCAAAACAGAAAACAACTGGCTGTTATTGACCCAAGTGTTTATTTTGCATTGCAGTGCCATCTGTTATGTCTATGGGGCTGCATCGCAGGCTGAGCAGCATTTATGTCCTCACGCCTTTAAGGAAGGAAAAAGACAACGTGGATGGAAACCTCATTTTATTCACCTACTCTTGTATCCTCCATAGAACACTATTCACATTGCATATGGTTTATCAGCCAAAGGCCTGTAACATGTCATACACACCACGTGGGGAGATGTAAGAAAATTTGTTATAGGGGACTAGCAGGATCTTACTAAGGAAAGGCAAGTCCCTCCAGGAATATCAGCAGAAAGAGTTGTGCCTGATTTACAATCAACTGTGACCAACTCTCCAAATCCGCATTCTCTCCATAGCATGTTATGACTAGCTAGTAGCACACACGATTAGGAAGAAAACCATAGAGTCACTCCCTGCCAATTATAAACTTGCTCTCTGACGGTTACTGTTCTAAAAACATGGAGTACTGCCAATGTACTCAAAGATTGTTGAGTCCACTGAGGGAAGTCACAGTGCAGTCCTTAAAAAGTATGCTTGGTGCCCCAAGTTTTAAATTAAATCGATATTAAGACATCATGTCCCTATATAATAATTAACAAATATTCTTGCCTGAATAAAAGTCTGGTCATTTATTAAGCGGAACCCTGGAACATATGTATTAATGCCACTATAATTGTTTACTTCCAATGTAATATACTACCAATGTAATGATGCTCCTTACAAATGCTGTATCTTTTCCTGTTACCTGATCCATGCTATGGCTGGATTTCATTTAACCAGCTCTACCTCCGCTCAGTAGCTATGGGCCACTAACCCTCTAACTCAGTGATTCTTAACCTGCCGTCCGGGGACCACTTGTGATCCACGAACCTTCCCAGGGAGTCTATGACTGCTTAGAATTTTAAATATCATTAATAAAGTGAAAATAATTAAAGATGCAAAATGTAAAATTAAGCATTTTTACGTGTTCTGTAAACGTGTAAGAATTTGAAATTGGAGGCTAAAATGTAAATTGGTGTCCTCAGATGAATTATGGGAGCAGTGCAAATGCACCAAACTGAATCTAGTATGGACTATTGGTGGCCATAGTTGAATTTAGAAAAACCCTATTACGATTTTTTTTTTTTATTTTTTTTTTTTATAAATAGTTTTTATTGTTGCTGGCATAGAGCATTCACATATCGAAAAACATTTGTCAGCGCAGCCTCAACATTCAGCTGCGTCCAACCATTTATGCAACATTTCCATTTTTTCATTTAACTAATTTGAACATTGCAAACAAAGGGTCACGATATGTTTCCGTTGGCAGAATCAAATTACACCAATTGCGTGAGAGATAGCAGCATAATGCTATAGGCATGGTTTATATCAATCACAAACTTAACATCACTACAGTTCACGAGGCTTGTACATTCCGGCACACTTAACTACACTCCCCCTCCCGCCACTTTCCCTGCTCATTCCATCTCCTCATCCTCCTCAGCGCTATCAATATCATCATCCTCAGGCAGTGGTTCACAGATCTCCCCCCTGTACACATTCCATGGTGACCATGTCTTATTCCACTTACGTGGGTTGCGCCTCTGTTGGTATACTGCTCTTTCCGTCATCATTAACATATCCATATTTCTGCACCATTGGGCCAGGGTCGGAGTGTTGTGCGCCCCCCAGTTCATTGCAATGTCCCGCTTTGCCAACATCATACCAATGATTACCCATCTCTTTCCATGCTGTGTCAGGTCGGTCTGGTCCCACACATTCAGCAGGCAGACCCTGGGGTTAGGTGTAAACGACGTGTGCAAAGTCTGGCCTACCGTGCGCGCCACACGCCCCCAATAGTGTTGTATACTGGGGCAGGCCCACAATGTATGGAACAATGTACCCTCTTCCCCACAGTTTCTCAGACAATACGGGTGATCTGCCCTATGGATTTTGTGCAGTGTCGTGCGGGTGTAGTAGACCCTGTGTAGTATTTTAAATTGTACCAATCTAAAACGTGAGGATATACCCGCCTCCTTGGGCGATGCCAATGCTGCGTTCCAGTGTGTCTCGTCCAGTTCCCCAATCTCATCCTCCCAGTGTTCCTTCAGTTTCACCAGCGGATCCGGTAGGTTGTTCAGCAGTTTACGGTATGTGAGTGAGGTAGCACTGGCCTCCATGTAGTCTGTAAGGAATCTGTCCTCTAACGGGGCCGAGTCCGGGACCGTCGTACCTGGCTCCAGTACCGCCAGAAGGGCATGCCTAATTTGAACATATCGGTACGTTTCGTTTACTCCCATGTCGTACTGCTCCCTCAGGGCCGCGAAGGAGATCACTCCCTCTCTTGTCCACATATCTCCTACGGTGGAGATCCCAATGTTGTCCCACTGGTCAAACCCTTTACTGCGTCGCAGAGTACCTAGGGCCTTAGCGTCCCACAGCGGTGTGAGTTTGGTAATTACCCCCTCCCATGCTAGTCGTCTTTGAGCTTTATGCCATATAGACACCGTGTGTTTGGTTGGGCCTCTCAACTTTGTCAACAGACCCTTATTATAAAGCGGGGCCAGAAGGGTGTTTAAGCCTAATTGACTCCTATCGGCCAGGAATGCTGGGTCATCCTGTGCTACATGGATCCATTGGTTGATCACCTTAAGGTGCGATGCCCAGTAGTACAATTCAAGGTTTGGGAGCGCTATCCCCCCGCTATACCAGTCTCTAACCAGTTTCGATTGAGCGACCCTGGCCGGCTTATCTCCCCACAGCAGGCCTGACAACTGTGCAGACACCTGGCGGAAAAATGACGGTGGAACCAACGCCGGCGTGTTTTCCAGGACATACAGGAAGCGCGGCAGTGCCATCATTTTGAAGAGCGCTGCCCTACCTAACAGAGTTAAGGGGAGGGTCTTCCAATGGCGCACATCTGCCTTCAACCTATCTAGCAGTGGCTGAAGGTTAAGGTCACGAAAGGTCGTCTGTTCTCGCGTGATTCGAATCCCCAGATATTTAAAGGAGAAAGGTTCTACCTGCAACGGGCAGTCCGGGGTCAGGGGTGGTGGAGTGCCACTGATCAAGTAAAGTACCGATTTTGCCCAGTTAATTTTATAACCCGACGCCGTGCCATGTCTCTCACATAGGGCCAGCAGGACCGGGATACCATTTGCAAGGTCCGTGAGGTAGATTAACATGTCGTCGGCGTACAGGGAGACTCTATCCTCCCAGTCACCTCCCCAGTGTATGCCTTTCAGCAGCCGAGTGGTCCTGATAACCGTCGCCAAGGGTTCCAACACTAAGGCGAACAGCAGCGGCGAGAGCGGGCATCCTTGCCTCGTGCCTCTCGCCAGTGGGAACTCCCTCGAGATGTGACCATTGGCCGTCACCCGTGCTACGGGGTCTGTGTACAGTAGCCTAACCCATGATATGAATTTCGCCCCTATACCCAAATGCTCCAGAACCGCGAAGAGATATCGCCATTCTACCATGTCGAATGCCATTTTGGCATCCAACGACAACACCGCCGCCTGTTCCCTCAACAGTCGGCGAAGGTTCAGCGCCGTGCTCCGGTGTGGCATAAAGCCCGACTGGTCCGGATGAATTAGGTGCGCCAGATGAGGCAGCAGCCTAGTGGCCAACAGTTTCGCCAAAATTTTACTTTCGGCGTTAAGGAGGGAGATTGGGCGGTACGATCCGCATTCATCAGGGGGTTTTCCGGGCTTTGGTATTGCGATTATAGTAGCCGTACGCTGGTCGTGCGGCAGCTGCCCCCGTTCCAGACAATCCTCGTACATTTGGAGTAAAGGCGTCGACAGCGTTTCCGCCATGGCCTTGTACAATTCTATCGGTACACCGTTAGGGCCAAGCGCCTTCCCTGGGTGTAACGCCGCGATAGCTGCCTGTATCTCCTCAGCCGTCAGTTCTGCGTCCAACTCGTCCCGGCTATTCTGCGGTAGAGTACGAGTAGGCACTCCAGCGAGAGACCCCTCTGCCGTCTCCCGGGAGACCTCGAAATCAGGGAAGTATACTAAATGGAAATGGTCCGCCAGTATGTCCACTATTTGAGACGGCCCTGTCTGCACCACGCCCTCTGGGTCTTTCAATTGTACTATGGCCCTCTGCCCTCCCCGCTTCTTTTCTAACCAGGCCAACAGTTTACCCGCCTTTTCACCGACGTCGTACACCCTGTGTGTTGTCGTTGCCATATTATCCATCACCCTGCGGCGCACATGTGCTGTGTGACGTTGCTGGCACAGCGGGAGCGCGTGTTGTGTTTCCTCGGTCGGGTCCCTCTCGTGGTCTCGTGTGGCCCTTTCGAGTAGTCCCTCTAAATCCAACAGCTCCTGACGCTGCGTGTGTTTATGGTGGGCTATAGCTGAGATGGCTTGCCCGTGCAGAACCGTCTTGTAGGCTTCCCACACGGTGGTAGGGGAATCCACTGACCCTATGTTTTCGGTGAAATAAGACCTCGTGCCCCTCTTTAATGCCTTGGCTACTGTCGGTTCCCTAAGGTATCCTGGGTAGATCGGGTAGATACGTTTGCGTGTCTGTGTATGATTGGAAAGAGTCAGCGTCAGCGGGGAATGATCTGAAACCCCTCGTGGACGGATTTGGGCTTCGGCAACAGTGAGGAGGCCCCCCCCAGTGTGAGGAGGTAGTCAATTCTCGAGAGGCTGTCATGGACCGCCGAGTAGTATGTGTATTGTCGGTCGTCTGGGTGGGACCGCCTCCATATGTCTACCAACCCCTGTGCTTCCATGAAGTCGTGCAGTCGGGAGGGCCCCGGTGTTAGTGTGCGCACAGGGAAGCGATCCATAGAGTTATGTGCCACCGCATTGAAGTCGCCCCCTATAATGAGATCCCCTTCCGGTAGGTCCAATAAGAATTTTCCCAGCTCTGGGAGGGCGGTGGCTTGCAGTGCCGGTGGTATATACACCGAGACTATGTTAAGTGGCTTTCCCTCCCACTGCCCATGTGTCGCCGCGAAGCGCCCCTGTGTGTCGATCCTAGTGGAGTGGGTTATGAACCTAGAAGATCGGTGCATTAGTATCCCCGTGCCCCGGGACCCCTTCGTAAATTCAGAGTGAACAATCATACTGTACCCTTTCCGATCTAGGGCCCGTGTCGCTGCGCCCGTTAGATGCGTTTCTTGCAGTAGGACCAGAGCGGGGTTCAGTCTCTTTATGCCTTGCAGCACTAGCCCCCTTTTTATTTTGTCACCCATATTACGATTTTTTTTGAGTTAAATAAAATAGTTAATCATTTGTATATTTGTGGATTTGTTTGATAAATAGTTGTTTCTGCAGTTTTGTATATTGGTTTGAGGGTCAAATAATTGAAATTGCTTAAGTCGCGGTCCCTGGCTTTCATCAATGACTTAGTGGGGGGGTCCCTGGATCTCAATAATGATTCAGTAAGGGTCCCCAGACTCCAGAATTATTAAATGGGTTTCATTGAAGTAAAAAGGTTGAGAACCACTGCTCTAACTCACTAAGTAATATCGAAACAAGCAGACTAATAGGAGCACACACAAACCTATGTTTAAGGGGTCACCCACTTATCCGTAGTCAAATAACAAACCGCAAGTAGAATCTTTGATTCTTTATGCACCTTCTGTCCAAGATGGGAAAGCCACAGACTACAGTAATCTCTAGCCTGAGGACAGCGCACCCATGACTTAAAAATGCAATCTCAGCTTTCATTTCATATATCCCCCCCCCTCTATTCAACCCCCCCCCTGGTCTTGACTGTTCACTTAACATTCTGGCTCGAATTGCATTTATAGTCCTTAGAAAAGTCTGACCAGCAAGCACCAGTTTTCTAGCTGTCCATGTAGGGAGCTCCACAGTTGGACTTATCAGCTAATCACAGCCAGCCAGAACATTATATATGACTACTGTGTATGTCTCTGCATCATGCTGAATCACTCAGACCTACTGTACCAACATCTATATCCTATCTTCATCAAACATCATTCCCATACAATAAAAATCATATTGCATGCGATGTACTTACTGCACCTTGATCAACTTATACTCTAAACTCGCTTCAAGGATGCTAATGTCAGTACTTTGAAAGTATTGTACTTTAGGGTTTGGGGAAGTTGAAGTGATGAGAAAATCATATACCCAAGCGTCGACGCCTTCAAACACAGAAGCTGTTGGCAGTGGTGCCCAGGCTTGTATCAGTACGACCCTGGGATGTGACAGACAGCAGCACCAGCAATATGGGCAGAAACCACTCAAGTGGATGGGTGAAGGAGGAGTAGGTGCACATGCGATGATATCCTGACAACTTTCCCCTAAAACACACCCCCACCTGTCACTGGTAGCCACAATTTGAACATAAATGCACTACTCAGAAATTTCAGAGGAATAATTGTCCAGTAATTTGTGTTGTAGGAATTAGCAGTCATTAATAGTAATGCAGTGGGTCAGGCATTGACAAAAACCAAGAGGCCGCATAAAGGCCTACTAAACATAATCTTCATCAGAGAAACCTCAGTCATTGCAAAACGTACCTGTTGGCAGGTTGGTCCTTTTATATGTCATCTTCTGATTTGCTAGTAAGTGCAGGCATAGCCAGTTCTCCCTGTAAAGTTACTATTCCAGATTATGATCTGAAAGTTTTCATCAATAGGCACTATTTTGGATCATAGTCCGAGTTCAAGGCACACCGGACTCTTTATTTTATTTTTTATGTACCCCTCTCTCAGTGAGTGCTCCCTTTGTGTGTGATGAACTTCACTGCCGAAGGAGACTTAAAGATGCTGTCCCCAAGAATGTGCAAATATGCCCTCTAAGAGTATGTGCAAAGTACCCCCATTGCTGTTTGCAGGGAGTTGAATTTTGGAGCTGGGCAGTAGTAACATCTATTATTTTGGTAAGTTTTAAACTTTGAGATGTCTGTGGTTTGGTACAAGTTAAAGCACTATTTATCTAGAATTAGACTCTGTTCCCTCTGTAATGTTCCAGTTGTCTGTAAAACAAAATTGTTGAAAAAGTAGGCAAAAGCAACACTGTTTTTGGCAAATCTTTCTCACAAAAAGTAATTTGGCTTTTATCTGTATTGTTTATAGGATTTCCCAGTGAGTGGCAGCTGCTGACAGCTATTTCCATAGCCATGCTGCTTAATCCAGTCATCTCCAAGCTAGCAGGCAAACGGGTGGTGTTGGCCAGTGGATCTCCCCGGCGGCAAGACATCCTTACCAATGTGGTAAATAAAGATCACAACCTCACTCTATTGAGGTCTTAAAAAGAGTATTTGGCTGGATTCAATCGAATGTATGCACACAAATGTATTTTAGTGCTACGGGACAGCAAAAGACACTTCTCCTAAATGAGAGTTGAGTTATAAGTGAGGGAAGTCCAACCCATTTCACCCCAAAAATAGAACATTATAAGGCAAATTATGTGGCTTGTAAGCATATCACTGTAGGCTGTTTGGGCTCAGAGAAAATACCCACAATACCCGATGCGCACACAAGGCTATTGCAGCTATTCATGTTGGAAAAAATCCTAGACTGGAAAAATGCTTTCGACAAATTTCTTGAAATGTGGACTCCATTTCTCTAATATGCTTGTAAAAGAGCCTAATAAGTTAAGAGCTGCCATTGGCATCTGTGATTTGCAGGTGTAATCCAGCTTAATGTATCATCCTACAGAGGTTGAGTAGCATTACCTTGCTTAATAACACCGGTTTACAGTACATGGAAATCACGGAAGGGCATTATGAAAAGCAGTATGAAAAAAAAATGATATTATGTCACAGTTAATATCCCGCCACGCATGCCCCAAAGGTCTGAGAGTCCGGTGCCTTTATCCTGAGTGGTGAGTCCCCAAACGCCAGGGCTACTTCAGTAATACACCATCCTAGAGGCAGCAGATCTTAACTCTAATTGATGGAGGAGGATAGGTAACTGGAAGCTGGGACACCTGAGGAAAGGGAGAGCTTGTTAACAGGAGCCTGTTCTTTGTTGATCCTAAAAATGTATGCATAAAAGCAATTAGGGTTAAATATGTTTTCTTGAAAACAAGGACTGGTGGAGGATAGACGTAAGCAACAGTCAGGAATATACTAGTAACTATTGAAACCGCTAATCACATTAAAAGACCCCAGCTAGTTTTGAATTTACCAATAACCTAAATGAAGCTCAACAATGAAGATGCCCAACAGCTATGGTAGGAAAAGCTGGGCTCGGAGAGATACAGATCTGCATGGATAACATAATTATTGCCTGAAGTTCACGCCTGACAACCCCAATCCTGTACCATAGAGGAGATACTACAATGATAGATTACGATCGGCATCTAACCCATCTCCAAGGCAGAATGAAAAAAGATATCATTTCTCTTTAAAAGTCACTTTTAGTTGTATAGGAAAACCACTGATGCTTCAAAATACCTGGCTAGCAGCTTCTTCTAGACTGCCAGCCATTCTTTCTTCCTGGCTAGATTGTTGATGCACACCTATGGAAAGAGAAGACTGTTTTTCTCATGCACAATCGATTTCACTGTAAATTGCCACTCTCAACATTTTTTCCACAAATGTCAACAGAGGCTAAGACGATAATCATGTTTCTTTCCAATTTGGTGTGGTCCTTTTACCCTTTCACGTGATGAGAATATGACCTTCTAACCACCTAATGGCCGTCTCGTCTTGGGAGCACAATGAAGTCCTTTACTGTCATCTCCATTGCTGAGACGAGGGAGTCTGCGTTAAGCATTACTAAGACTCCAATGAACCCTGAGCTGGCCTACCTTTCTTCAATTGTCCAGCATCTCACATCGTTCCTCCAGATTCAGCATACTGACGACTGCACAGTCCTGGAATTCTACCTTCTTTTCAAGGCACCCTTGGTCCCTTCTCACTGGGTCTCAAGCCAACATATGACATTTGTCAAAATTGATAACACTTGCCCAGTTGTCAAAGCAAAGTATGCTAATGCCTCCTTTTTGCTAGCTTTCTGCATGGATAGTATTTATAGTTTAAAAAAGCTTTTCTCCACTGTAGGTCAGTCATAATATTCAAGGTCTTCTTCCTCAATCTTCTGTCCTTTGCCCTCTGTGGCTGCGTGTGGTTCTAAAAAGCATATTTCTTCTTTCTGTTACCTTCCATGATGCTCTGCTGAGTCACCATGGTCCACAAAAATGACATTGTGTATGGCCCACATGCAAGGGCTCTCTATATAAAATTTCCACTGTGTCAGTGCACATCCATCCACATGATCCATAAACAGAGCAAGAGGTTCAGGACCGGGTCAAGACCGAAACACGTGTCCATTGTCAGAGGTGGGATCTTTGCTTGTAACCTATATTCACAATCTTCTCTTGTCTGCTGTCCCACTCTTCTGATGGCACATGAATGTCCTTCCCGCTGTCCAGAGATAACTGAACATTTACATAATTGTTAAATTGGAGGCTAAACCTTTTCTTTTGACTGGGAAATCTAAAGCTTAAAGTCCCGATAAAAACAAACACTTAAGAGAGAATGAAAAACGCAGTTGGACGATGCATCCTATTAGCTTTTGGATTCATAATCTATGTATGTATGATAGTCTGCTTTGCTGTCAAGATCAGGCTATGAGACTGATCTGTGTTTATTACAAGAGTAGCACGTTGCTAGTGGTGCTTCAACCTGTGAATTCTCTAATGGCAAAAAGTAATACACATTGGAGGAGTGACAAACCGGGGAATGTGGAAAAAAAAAGAACAAACAACAAGATCTGGTCTGCACATTTTTAAAATGAACCAAAACCTTCATTAACTAATGACCGTTTCCTTCTAGCATCCAACATTGTTAATTCATATAATAAGCAGTTGGAGAGTCCCAATCGTTAGTCTAGCTGGAAGAAATTATTAAACATCTAAAAAAGAGATTAAAAAATCTGAGCTGTGTACTTCAGTTTTTCTCTTGCCTGCTTTATGCAATTCAGTCTAGTGAACCTAATAGCCACTAACATCTCTGTCTATTTGTGCTTGTGTAATTAACCTCCAGGTTGCTAGAAAACACTTAATTATTTTGGTTTTCTCAGATCATTTAACTTCATACCCTCACTCTTTCTGTCCAGATATAGTTCTCAAATATCGGATGGAAGTAAGTGAAACTCTCACTTTTTCTCTTGCTGTCAGTAAGTATCAAATGTTAAGGTGTAGGTATAGCTTTTCTATAAAAATATAGTATTTTTAGGAACTAAACGTGCCATCAATGTGGTACCAAGCTTATGAGTAGACATTGACGATGTGATTTTAAATTGCTACAAACACCTCCTCTTATACTGTCCTCATGGAAGAAAATTCATTTTAGTATGCATGCGTATGAGTCTTGCATGTTAGAGTAACACACGTGTGTCTGTCATTTAAAGCTTTCATCATGGCTTTAAACATGTGTTCTGGTGATTTTCAAAAGTAAAGCTAAAACTGCATTGTTACTTAAACAGCCAATAATTCATAATTGTTTTACAAGCTGCAGTAAAGAAATGTAATAAAATATTCTTGTCTTTGTGAATTGATATTATATAACATAGCTAGAAAGACCTACATTGCCCTCAGGTGTTCTAAAATTAAAGATCTAACAACAGCCTTTTACCGAAAAACAACATCTGATTTTAAGGATCCCCACAATTGGAGAGAAAATGTACCTTTTTAGAACCCTGCTTAATCCCTTCATTGCTATGACATTTTCAATTGCACTGATATTTAAATATTATTGCTTTCCTTATTCCTGGAGCAAAAGTGATTTCACATCATGATTGAGTTTGAAATAAGACAATTTTTTAAATTTTATTTTAAATGTCATTATGATACCGTACAAAAACAATGTTTTATATATGAATTTATATGATCGGTAAAATTAGCATTTCAAAAGTTGCTATCTTAATGTGCTCTCCAAATTTGGATGAAACATTTTATCATCACTTTCATGTCACCATTTTTATAAACTGGTGCCAAATTGATTTTCCTCTTTCACAGATTTTCAAACTGCTTGTACTTGTAAATAATAAACAAAATAGTAGTTGAATCTAGAAAGGAATGCGCTTCCAGAAATTGTGCATAATTGTGAATTTTTTATAGGAATAGTTTGTGCAGATAGCCTACAATTTAATCCATCTAGCCATTTGATAAAATATAAACTATGTTGAATATAAACTTTAAAAATGTTGTGGAAAGTATCTATTACAATGACATTATACCTCCAATGAATATCCAGGAAAGCAATTTTTTGCAGTGTTCTCCTGACTAGTCCTAATATTAAAGGGACACAATTTTTATAGTATGCCTCCATGCTCCAATTAGCAGGATCTCAACTGAGTGAGTGTTAATAATATTTTCCTTTTTATTACATTTACATGATCCTTTTTATTGGTTTTAAAAATGACAACTCACCTGTTTATGTTTCATTTATAGTTTCTTTCACTTCACTTAAATGCCTACAGGCTTTAAAAAGTTACAAACCATATCACTTCAAGTTTGAATTATGTAGTGATAAATTAGGAATATTTCATACCCATTTATACGTATGTGTATTTGTCCCTTAAATAATTATTTTCATTAACAATATTTTATGGTTTACAATTCAGTTTCCTACAGCAGTCTATGTGTAAAGCAAGCCATAAGTTCTCAACCTCTAATCATGGGGAAAATTCAGTGAAAATGCACATAGCTGCACCTAACTCAAAGGAATGTTTTTTGGAAACATAAAGTTGGAAGCCATCTTTGCTTAAATGTACTCACTGTTTCCTCTCACTGTAATATGTGTTTGGATTGAAAGGTACAGGAATTTTGATAATCACAGGCTTTATTTCTTAGAAGCAATTTTAAATGTTACCAAATGTGTTGGTACCTCGTTGAGGATTTAGACAAATCAAGTGACTACGTTTTATATACGAATTAGGGACTCTTACCATATATATTTGTTCCACCTACTGTTAAGGAGCCAGCCTTGTACAGACCTATTTGGAGCATGAATACTATTGAACTGATTACAAATGTATGCAATTAATAAATATAATTTTGCAGTTTTTCATGCCAATTCTCATATGGTATCTATTGTGTCTGGATTTCTTTATGTGAAGCATGTCATATGATCTGATTCCATCAGTTTTACCATGTTGTAGTTAGCAAAATAGAGAAAAGTGATGAAGCTGAAGTGTATAAATTATGCACATCAACAGAGTAATGCCCTTGGCTACATAGCCCTGTATGCGTGAAGTCAGCGATCGTCGTTTATACTAGCAATAAATAGTGTTAACCCTTGCAGGACTGGCCTTTGTGGGTGCGCTAATTTCAGGCATATATGTGAGAACTTGCTACTATCCCTAAATAACCGTATACTTTAATCAATGTCAAATCAGTTGTATCAATTTGCAAACAGAGGTCAGGGTTATGTTCGTCAAAAATCATAATTTAAAATTTCTAGATAGTCTGCATTGACGGAGATATATACTTCTGTCATAGATTGCCTAATCAATGTAGGTTCTTTCAAATAGTTAAACATTTGAGTCAACTTTACAACTACATTTGTGGTAAACGTTTTATTGGAGTTGGTAGTAAAGCTAATAGGACAAGGTGATGTAGGGGCCACAAACTTCCTGGTGGCCTTAAAAAAAGTCCTTTCTCTGGATCAGCTTATCAAGTTCATCTGTCTGGTCTTGTGACAGTTTACCTACTATGGTGTAAGTGTCACCGCTGTGTTCCTAACCTCGTTCATCTTGTGCCATTTAATAAAACCTTTGAAATGGAGGCACTTTCTCCTTACCCAGTCAGTCAAACAAGCTTTATTCGACATAGTCATAAAAGCATTAGAGATAAAAAAAGTATTATATAAAATAGAATTCGCATTTACACAGAACATTAAAACAAGAAATTCATTACAGTAATAATTAAAAATCATCAGGTTAAGATACATCAAGTATTCAGGTATAAAGTGCATTTTCAAAAACCTATCCCTTTACATTTTTGCTTCTAATACTCCAGGCCCATCCTAAAAATTTCGCCACAGCTATATATATTACAGGGCTTGGGTTTGTACAGATGATTCTAGTCGCCCCAATTCCACTCCGAGTGCCTTACAATTTAGCCATGGGTCGCAACCAAACTCTGCGCGGGGCAGAGTAAGCCGGACACACAAGGAGTAAGTGGCTAACTGTTTCTTTAGAATCTAGGCAAGATGGACAAGAACTACTTCCGTGTGTTATCAAAAGAGACTAGCTTAAATATGACCAATATTGTTAGGACTCTGATTAGATTTGGCATGGGCACCTCGTTGGTGAGTTCATGAAGCCCTCACCCACCAACCTGGTTGGTGGCATGCTTCATCATCGGGCCCACCCAGTGACACCTAATGTGTCCCGGGTGTGCTGCGACGCCTGATTACAGCGGAGCTGGTATTTTACTGAGAGTGCAGTGTGAGGTGTAAAATTAAGTGTGAGTTAAAACGGCTTGGCGAGGGTCACAGTACCCGAGGGTAAATTACATTTTAATAACTGGGCCCCCGTCAGCGGTTAAAATAAGGCTTGGGGATGTTTAAGGGAGGCGAGTTACTACCTCCTACATCCATCAGTTGGTCGACATGTTTCAGCCAGTGCCTTAAACTAAATCTGGCTTTCCTCAGGACCTTTTTAAAATAGAGTGTAGTGCAGGTTAAAAAGGAGTGTAATCCAGGCTATGTGTTACACTCACTAAGGTGTTTCTCTAAGTGTGAGAGGGGGGATTCCCTTCTCATATATGCGCTTAGATTTTGCAGCCAATGCTCCCAGGAGTGAAGCGGTAAGGGGTTGACCAGCTTTTCTGGTCAGAGCCTGCCTTGTACCTGTTGCACCGTCCTCGTACTCCTCACACTTAGAGAAACACCTTAGTGAGTGTAACACATAGCCTGGATTACACTCCTTTTTAACCTGCACTACACTCTATTTTAAAAAGGTCCTGAGGAAAGCCAGATTTAGTTTAAGGCACTGGCTGAAACATGTCGACCAACTGATGGATGTAGGAGGTAGTAACTTGCCTCCCTTAAACATCCCCAAGCCTTATTTTAACCGCAGACGGGGGCCCAGTTATTAAAATTTAATTTACCCTCGGGTACTGGGTCCCTCGCCAAGCCGTTTTAACTCACACTTCATTTTACACCTCACACTGCACTCTCAGTAAAATACCAGCTCAGCTGTAATCAGGCGTCGCAGCACACCCGGGACACATTAGGTGTCACTGGGTGGGCCCGATGATGAAGCATGCCACCAACCAGGTTGGTGGGTGAGGGCTTCATGAACTCACCAACGAGGTGCCCATGACAAATCTAATCAGAGTCCTAACAATATTGGTCATATTTAAGCTAGTCTCTTTTGATAACACATATAAACCACGGGGACTCGGACTAGCTTTCTAGTCCTCTCTCTCTCTCTTGATACGCGCAAGAACTACTTCCACCATTAGACCATCTGGATGTGAAAGATCTGACCGGTATACTGCCGATTCTCAATCGAAAATAAAGTTTCCTATCCAGTGGCTTCGTTATGTCGTCCCAGAATGTCTCGAAACAAGTTCCATCCTTGAACTCCATAAACACCCCTGTTAGTGAAAATGGGGGAGTGGTCCTAAAAAGTTTTGAAGATATCATCTCCCAGTACAAACCCTTGATGACCTTTTCGAGGGAAATGTAGCATTAGCTGGGTCCTCCCATGCCTCCGCCAGACCCAGCTCTCTGAGAACCGCTCTAATTCCAGAGAGCCATTTTATCTGGTGGAAGGCATCACTTTTGATATCGTCCAGAAGTCCCATGGCAAATATTTTCAACTCCGGCGTTACCCATATTCGCCTCCAATACAATACAGGACGGAGATTTGCAATAAACTCAATTGGTTTCATGCCTAGGTCCTGTAAAACCGGGCCCATGGGGGTGCTGTGTGGGAGCATGACAAGATTTCGTAGGAACCTGTTTTCAGAGGCAGTTAACTTGTTTAGGTTCCCGTGTCCCCACATCTCAACCCCATAAAGTGCTGCACTCACGGCCTTTGCGTTATAGACCGTAACTGCAGGTGCCATTGGTTTGGTCAGGGACCTGACATGTTCGCGGGTCAATGCCCCTGCGATTTGCCTATGCTTAAGTGTGGCTATGTCAACCTGTTCATTCCATCGTAGGTCATGCTGGATGGTAACACCTAGATATGAAAACGATTTTACTTGCTCCAGGGGTAAGTTATTCATCATCACCTTTCCTCTGAATGACTTGTGTTGGTTAAAAGACATGAATTTAGATTTTGAGACGTTAATTTCCAGGCCATGATCAGTCCAGTATTTTTTGCAAACCACTTGGGGTCTTGGAAATAATAAGACAGTCATCGGCAAACATTAAGATTGGTATTTTTGCGCCTGCTAAGATTGGAGCATCAACGTTTGCCTCTTACATGGTTTTTGCGACGTTGTTAATGTAGAGGGAGAAGAGGGTAGGTGCTAGCACGCAACCGTGGCGCACTCCTCTCTCTACCGGGAACTGGTTTGTAACATGTCCAGGGGGCCCCCATCTTATCTGGGCATAGTTATGCTCATGCAATTTAATGATCAGGGAAAGAAGAGTGGGAGGCATGCCCATGTCATTCAGGACAAACCAAAGGTTGGACCGTGGTACAAGATCGAAGGCTGCCCTCAAATCGATGAAGGCAGCATACAGGCTACCTCCCCCAAGTTGGACAAATTTCCAATAAAGCATTGCAAAATGTAAGACTTGATCGACTGTACTTATGCAGGCTCTGAATCCTGCTTGGAGGTGGGACAAGATGTTCATCTCCCGCTCCCATTCATGGACTTTATTTAATACCAGTCTACCGTAGATCTTCTGGATGGTATCGATTAGACTGATCGGGCGATAGTTGCCTGGCAGCGATTTGTCGCCCTTTTTGAAAACGGGGATTATTTCCGCCCCATTCCAGGATTCGGGTATTGGGGAACCGCTGGCTAACATATTTGCCAGTAGTAGTATGTACTTCCCCCAAAGTTCTCTATTATTTAGGAAGATGTCAGCTGGCACACCATCTATACCTGGCGCCCTTCCAGGTGTAATAGAGTCTAATGCATGTTGAATGTCCATGATAGTAAACGCATCTTCCATACCGGGGGTACTTACAATCCCTTCTCTCTGTTCTGCGGGTAATTCCAGCCCTTTGGCGTATTGGGGCCTAAAATGAGTTACCCAATCATCCTTGGCTACCCAATTTTGGGTTTTTTCTGGGCGGCCTTCACAGCCCCATTTCAATAAGTCCCAAAATTGCTTACAGTTTTTGGGAGAACTGGCCTCCTTGAGCTCCTCCCATCCTTTTACATCCCAGGCGCGCTTGGATTTTTGGATGGTATTTTTATACGCGCTCCTGGCTAAGCGAACACTGGCACTGGATCCATTTTTAATGGCCTGTCCTAATTCCAGCCGTGCCTTTCTACATTCTATGTTATACCACCTCGGAGATTTGTTGGTCATGTTTTTGTTCAAGTTGTTTGGTTTAACAAATAACCCTTTTATTTGCGAAAAAAGTGTTTCATGGACCTTAATTGCACTTTCTCTTTCTGGGGTAAAAGGTTCGGCATTGGAGCAGGCACTCAATTCCCTGATAGCTTGCTCTAAATTCTTTAAAATAAAGTCAATGTTTGACTGGCTTTGAGCAACTTTGGCCCACTTCAGGTGGCGCATATCATTTGCCAGTACAACGGGTTGAGAGCTTCCTTTGCTTGGATCCTCTATTGTCACTGGGGCTTCCCAGTAGGAAAGGGTCATGCATAGAGGGTTGTGGTCACTCTCAAGGCGGTCGACAACCATCATATCCACCAAGTGGTGCCATACCTCAAGGTGGACTAGTATATAGTTGATTCTACTTTCTCTTTTGCCGCTCTTGAATGTGACAGCACCCATCCTATCTTTCGAGGTCCTACCATTAGCTGCCCTTAGTCCTTTATTCAGACAGATTGAGTTGATCTGGATCACCAGGTCAGTCCATCTTTTTACTGGGTCCAATTCTAGCTTGGGGACCCCCCACTGGCTATCTTGATCATCTACAAAATAAGAATCACCACCCGATAGAGGTTCAAAGTTTACATTGAAATCTCCAGCAATAATCAGCCGTGAGTGTGGGAAAAATGTATCAATAAGGCCTTCGAGAACAGCAAGGGTGTCAGACTTCCGCCCCCTGTACTCCTGGCATACACATTGTAAATGTATAGTGGTTTGGCTCGGTTAAGTACAAGGGAGAGAATCTGTATATCCTTGTGATTAGAAGTGAGCTCCTTTACGGTGATCCCTGAATCTTGTTAGACCCAGATAGTTAGTCCCCCCGAGGGTCGTCCCTTGTCGCCTTTTACGGCGGCAACACTAAAATTTAAAAACCCTGGGAGATACTGAGGGTCAAGGAGCCACGTTTCTTGGAATATACAGATAGTAAACTGACTGACAAACAAGGCCCATTCTGGGCTTTGTACCTTGGTACTCAGCCCAGCAATGTTCCATGACATGATCGAGCCAAATGTATCAAAATCTAACGATAAGCTTGCTTCAGGGTTCAAGTTTGATGGACTATCCTCCCCGTTATACCCCCCTGTGTCTGGTAAAACGCAAGGTTTTCTTGTGTGGGTGTCCTGCGAAGCAGATACATCAGGGTTCCGGTTTGATGGGCTATCCTCCCCAATATGCACTCCTATTTCTAGTGGAGCACAAGGTATTCCTGTGTGGGTGCCCTGTGGTGCAGTTAAGATGGATAATGATGCATCGTCACAGTATTTATAGTTAATATCATCTGGGGTTAGTCAATCATTTGATTCCAGGGATGACCCACCCACTCCTACCCCCTGTGATTGAGTTCCCATTTCTTTTAGCCACTGTTGGGGGGGGTGAAGATCTGATTTGGATAGATGAATGATCGGGGGAGCAGGACCTGAACTCCAGCGTTATTAGATTTTGTACCATATTTACATTTTTAAATGTGAGTTCTATGCAGTCAGCTCCGTATCCTGGATGCGAAAGCCTGGTGGCCCTAAGGATGTCATCCCTTATCACTGATCGGCATCCTCTGGTATATCTAATCCAATGGATAGCCTTGTTTGTCAGTGAATCTTTAGTTTCCAGGTCCTTGCCTACACTTATTTTTGGGACGTTCACCATGTATACTTTAGATAGATCGGGGGGTGTAGGTCGAGGCAGGGAAGGACATCTGCCGGGATAAATGTTTGGGGTGTACCTAGTGGTGTTGGGGGTATTGATAGGCCTAACAACGAGCTTAGCATGGCCGCTATTTTTTGCTCTGTCAGGAGATTTAGATTTAGGTATTTTCACAGGCAGAGGCTTTGCTAATACCTCTGTACCATTACCTTGTTTGCTAGGCAAGATGTGTGCTTGGGTCTGAGTACTACCCCTAGTTTTCTGCAATACGGGACGCTGGGCTACTGCCTTTTGCTTCTCCACAGTACCGGTGCTCAGCTGCTTTATAACAGGATTACAAGTGGGGCAAGTATTCGCATTAGTGATTACCTTGTGGACTTTGGTGGTTAAAATGTCAACTTTATCTTGCATGCAATGTATAAAGCTACATAAACGGTTCACAAGGCTGCAGAGTTCAGAAATGTGATTCCCAGTTCCAGGAATGGGTATGCACTGGCTAGCTTCCAGTCCCTGTCCTTGGTAAGCATCTGATGGTATTTGCTGGGTCAAAGAGACCCCATTCTCCTTATCAGAACAGTCAATATCCGTAAGAGGTAGATACCTGTTTGAGCACAATACAAATGGGCTAAGCAGGCAAGGGGATACGTTTTCTACCTCAGTATCTACTGTGGTTAGCCCATCGTTTGGAGTATCTCCTGTATGCTCATCAGTAATGTGATTAGACCGTTTCTTCAAAAACATCCCAGGAACAACAGTCACACCACGTTTGCCTTTTTTCTGCGTTGAGTCAATTACATCATCCCCACCCATCTCTGGCAAAATATTCTCTAGCGGTGGCTTCGATGTAAGAATGAGGCTACAATCTTCAATAAGTTCTTCGATACGTGACATGACACAGTTTTCTCCCGCATGTTTGGGTACTTTTGTGGCTTTCTTAGATTTTCTCCTTTTTACCCGGGTGCTTGTCCCATCTATAGCACCCTCCATACATTTCCTCTTCCCCATTATAATTAATCGTAGAGAGACAGTACCTTAGGTGGTGGAGGGGCAATGATGATGTATATGGCGTGGCCCTGCCCTGCCTCCTCCTGCCACAGACGGCCCGCCCTTTGCCCGGGCTTAGCCCGGCGCCGCCAGCGCGCGCGTCCCGCGACGCTGGGGCTCTCGCTGACCTTAGAGCACCTCCGGGGGCGGGACAGGGCGTGCGCGACTTCCTGGTACAGGGCCTGTGGGAAATGTAGTCCAATCGCCGGGAAACTGGCGGGACCAAACGGAGCCAAGGAGAGGCTCGGGCGTCCTGCGGCGTGCTCCGGCGCTCTCCGCTCTGCCCAGGTCAGTGTGGAAGTTCTCCTTACCATTAGTAACCCTGACTCATCCTCCTCAATTCTCTCCTTTATCCAGGACCTGACTATTTCCCTACAGAACTTACTAGCTGCATACACTCTCCCCTGTTTACCCTCTCACATTACCTTGGTTTCGCTCCTAGAGGATGAGTTCCAATTTGTCCTAATAGTGCTCAAACCTGATCCCTCACCACCATCCTGCTTCTCCACATTATTTTGTGATTGTGTCCTCTTGTTGCGCTTTTTTAGAGAAACCAATTTAGCTTGCAACCTTTCTTGTGCCAGTGCTCTCATTTTATTAAGGCATACAGAAATTGATATAAGTTCTCCATCTATTGGTGCTTTCAGCACATCTTGGTGTATCCTATTTCTGTAATTTCTTCCAGATAATGCCCTTTTAAATGTCTTCTCTATTATTGCTTCGTTAGTTAATCTTTCATTCCATCTCCACACCTGTGAGAGACAACATTGCTTAGCGAGTTTCAGGGTCATGCGAACCGGGTTATGAACTGAGAGGGTGATGTTTCCTGTTCCTCTCGCTGCCACTTTGTCTCTTTGGCCTTTGTTGTTGAAGAGGAAGTGTAGCTCAGCATAGGTCTTATGTACCATAGAGTAATAATAGTTCTTTATATCTTCTTTCTATAAAGTTATCCATATGTCTATTAGGCACATTTGTTCCAGCCAGTCCTTTGTTGCATTTGTCATCATATCTGTTCAGTGTGTCCTGCTCTGAGTGCGATCTATCACCAGATTTTAATCTCCTTTGATAATGGGGTCCTCATTTAAAATAGTCAATTTCAATATGCTTCTGATCTTCCAGAATGCTTCTTTTCCTGTGTTGGGCACAAAATAGCGGCTATTGTCAACTTCTTTGCTCAATATTGAACCTCTTGAGTTATATGGTCTGCCCAGCACCAAGCATCTCATTAGGCAAACTTGTGGATAACAGGATTGCCACTACCCCAGTTTGGTGGGCAAAATAGTGCTGAAGATTAACTGGTCGAGTTACCCTGAACCCTTTCTAAGTAATTGCATTATTGCAGAGATTGTATGGCCCGCGTTACATTGAGCAGTGGAAGTATTATATTCTCAGGTTAGTCAAAGGAGCATTTAGGCTTTTTACCTTCAAAGTTACAGTTTTAACAATGACTTTGAGTGCCTCATGGTTACCCAGCCTCGTCCAGTACCAGTCATTTATTTCATAACATTTCATAGCACATGGTCACTCAAGGTATATATGCTCTTTACAGTTAAACACAGGGTTTTACAAACAACTTTATTAGCATAGACTATACAATGAAACCAAAGTACAACAAGGTTTAAAACAAGTTGATGAGTTTGGGAGGACAAAAGGCGAGGGAGAGGAGTAAAAAGCAAGAAGGAAGATAAGAAATCTTGCAGGGGGAGAAAAAGACTGGCTAATGGGAAATGGTGAGAAAAGGGGTGAATTGAAAGGAGAGGAGGAAAGACAAGAAATTACAATTTAGAGGGCGTGGACAGGGTTAGAGGGTAGTTACATTGACCAGCAGGTCAGGCAGAGAGGAGTCTCTGGTCTCTTGTTCCATGTCTTCCATATAATGATTCCATCATCTGACTTGTCAATCCATCAGACTTAGAAACTTCCTGTCATGATTTCACCGCATATTTTTTCTCTCTCCATGTGAACAACAGTGTAAAATAGATGATCCCATCAGTACAGGATCGTATTCTCGCCTCGGGAATTCAGTCACCTGCCAAACATTTTTGTTTATGAAGCATGCCATTTGAAAAAGCTGCACATGATCTCCTTTGTCTCTAGTCACATATTTCCCATCATTGGCTCATTGATATGAAAAAAGTGACAACTTGTCCGAATGTCTGGAGGAACCGAGCAGAAAGGGCCCATTGGGGTCACCCTGTGTGTGTGGAATCTAGTTGGCTGGATGGCAAATCGGGTCAGTCACATATAATGAGAAGGTGTGATCTAATGACTAGAACTGACAACTTTGATACCTGGTACCAAGGTTTGAATCCTGGCCTTGGCACTTAAGTTACCATTGTGGAATAACGGGCAAATCGACCAATCTCACTGTCTAAAAATGTGTGAAATGCATTGTATGGTGTTACCTCCTCTTGTACCCAATCTTGAATCGTATCTAAACCTCCGCCTTTAAAATGTACAGTGTTCTGCTAATCTCCAGCTTAGTTTGCACTATATAAATACTATCAATACTTACACAGTCTGAAGCATGTTGGCCACGTGGCCACCTTGACATATTTTCTCTCGGCATCTTTAGGCATTCCCTTATACAAATATGTTTGCGTCTTGCCTGGTGTTTCTCTTGTAGATTAACATTCTGCTTTTCCAACAACACAAGTCTTGTCAAAATCAGTTTTTATTCCTTTCTATCATCTAATGTGTTTTCTCCTGCAGATCCTCCTTCATGTCTGTGCCTATGGAGTCAAACACCCCAATAATTTCCCCAAGTAAGCTGCCCTAGTATTTTTTACTGAGGGGGATCATCTTACTTCTCAGATTGAATTGGGATTCCAATTGCAATGATATACCTAGGCTATGCAGAGGGGTGCATCGGGCCATGCACATTGGTTTGAGAGTACAAAGATGCTTTTGCCTGTACACATCAACTTCGATCTGCAGGTGAATTAAGGCAACCAGGGCCACAAAGTGGACTTCCTTGCTTCCAGGTTAAAGACTCTTCTCCACCAAATGTCACTCTGGCGTATATTTTTTCTTTGTCCACAATGCTGTTCACTATTGTTGGGTCCCAAGGTTTTCTACAGAATATTGCTCTAATACTCTTTGCTACACTCGGGGGCCTTGCAGTGCCAACCCACTCATCTTCGCTATCTCGTTTGTGGCGACAGTTGAAATTCCCTTATACTTCTCTTCAGTAATGCTAAGTAATGCTAAGTGCAATGTGGGCAAAATACTGCTGTCTTGCCTTACAAACAGCCTCACCCACACGTCAAAGTACCTAATCCTTTCCCTGTGGTCAGAGGAGTCCACATAGCAGCTCCACTGATCTCCCAGCACAGGTAGGTTTTCTAGATCATTCCTATTAAATCTACAGGTGGAATAGCCCAAAAAATGAAAGGAAATAAAGGGCATGTCTAGACTGCCAGCTACCAACATTAACACAATCCCACAATTGCAATAGTACTGAAAAAAGAGACGGCAGAAGAGGGAGAGTGGAGTGGAACACAGCTATCCTGGAACCTCCATTCCCTTTTCCTAGCCAAATATGCAGCAGTACTCATCACAGCCACCAATGGAGAACAGGTAAACGCACAAAAACGTTTTTCTTGCAATCAGCCATGGCTCTCCTTTTTTCTAAGATTCATTCTGCCCCATCCATACTTGTGAAAATATGCAGTGCAACTCGAAGTGTGTTAGGGTGCCAAACAGCTGTTTATTTAATTCCGGCTGTCTTTCTTTTTTTAATCCCATAAGGTTGATGTCAGCATTGTTGTGAACTTCTGTGTTAGTTGGCAGGGGGTGGGATGGGAAGGGGTGGAGGGAGGAGCCAACCCTCTTCCTGTTTCTCCCTGTCAATTCGAAAAAACGTCATAAACCTCTGTGGGAACCCATGTGGGGTCGACTCTGCTTTGTATATTGCAGAGAGTGCCTCGTCAGTTCACGCCAGCTTCTTCTCTACGTTTCCAATGTAAGTCTCGAAGGATCACCAGGAATAGAAAGTCTGGAGCAATTTTGTGTTTCTGAGAATAAAACACAGCCGACACCTGAGAGGATTCCCTCTTTCCATTTGCGGTGACTTCATGAAAGCGAAAAGAACCATAGTCCTTTCTTTCTTCCTTTGACTGCAAGATGCTTGGGTAAGCAGTGCCCAACGAGGTATATTCTAGTCACTTATTCTATGGGGCTGGCACCTATGGACCAAGACTTGCAAGACTGGGTGTAGATTGTTAAATATGTATTAAGTTCAACCCGTCAATATGTTGATGGTCTGAAATGTTCAGATATTAGTTTTCATGTACCTTTAAAGTTGGTATTACAACCATGTGTCATTTGCTGAAGCAGATCATACTCCTTCAGAACATTTTCAAAGATAAAAATGCTTCTTGACATCCAATATAAAATAATAGTTATCAAATGTCATCTCTGCCGCCATTTCCACTTTTTGTTTCAGAATTTTAATAGTTTTTTTTGTTGTCATTTGTAGGGCCTCCGGTTTGAGGTGGTCCCCTCCTGGTTTAAAGAAACCCTAGATAAATCTAGCTTTGCGTCACCTTATGAATATGCAGTGGAAACCGCAAAACAAAAAGCACTTGAGGTTGCAAGGCGGATGCACGAAGTAAGTGAATTGAATACAAATATTATTTAATGCCCGCCTTGATTTTGTATGTCTCTGTTATCTGCATGCCCTTGTGGCTTCTACGTACCTGCCATGACCCCATTGAAAATTGAAGAGTACAAGACAAGAGGACTATTTATTTAATGCAAATCTTTTTCAGTTTTTAATCTGCTTCATTGATCATGTATTCAATGTTAGTTCAAGGTTTATGGAGTTGTCTAATTAGTTTGCTCATATTATGTCTGTCATTGGGACTCTCTAATGGCTGATGTTGTAGGCAAGGTTGTATTTAAATTGACCTGTTTCCCATTGGCTTCTGAAGGATCCTTAGCAAAAAGCATTTTGATGGGTTCAGTATTCATAATTTTAAGGCTTTCGTCTCTTATCAGTTGTCGGTACCAGCCATCTTGTGACATGAACAAGGGTACGATGATAGAGAATGATAATTAGACTAGGATTACCAATGTACTTTGGCAATATCTGTGTTTTACTTCTATCCTGATTGCCTTCTGTCCTGTTAATGTTCAGACTACAGCTATTGGAAGGGAAGGGGGAGAAATCTCATCAGCCAACCATGTTTAAATAAGAAAGTTTCTGATCCTTTTCTGGCCAAAGAGAGCATCACACTGGGATAAGACATACCACAAGTAATGAAAATAGCCCACATAGCTACCCTATTGACAGTAGTAACCTGCAGAAGTCCCTGAACATCACCATCTGCAAAGGCGAGCTTTCGATTCTAAATTACCTGCATGGTGACCACTGTAGCATTGAAGATCTGAAACATGTCTTGTGAAGGTAGAATTTAAATTGGTTCCACATATCCAAAGTATACAGGCAATTCCTCCGCTAAGGAAAGTTGAAGTCTGTCGAGACAGGAGGACTAAAATATCTTTTTATTGGTCTGGAAGGAGAAGAACATTTTTGTAGAATATGATTTGTGCCTAGAGCAGAAACCTGTCATGGACAGATTCCCACGAATACTCCAATGTAAGATGCCTCTTGTTCAAATGCAAGTACATGAATTTAAAAAATGTGCTGGGTTGAAATCCTATCTAGGAGTCCCTTCTTTCATGTAGTATCCCAGCTGATGGCTACAATAAATTGCTTCCTGTTCATTTAAGAAAATGTTCTAGCTAATGTAAATGTATTTTGACGGCTGTTAGGTCTATTAATCTTACAGTCGCATTGAAAATACTCCTGCTTGAGCTACGCGTTCTGGGCCAAGGTCTTGTGAGCCTGATTGGCAATGTTAAATGTGTCTTACAGTGGTGCGCATCATAAACCTACATACTGTATTTGTATACGGTTTCTTGGAGCAAGTAATGCATCAAGAAATATCATAGAAACACTGTATAAAGTTAATGTAAAGAAGCAAATTATACAGAGCAAATGCTGTGTATTTTTTTGGGTAGAACAATTCATATATTCTACAGCCATTAGTATAAAACCAAAAGTCACATTCATGTTTTGAGGAGCAGTGTGCCCCTTTTGTAAAATATTTGACACGTTCAAGCTACCAGTGCCTAAAAGAAGGGGATTTGCCTTCTACCCATTGCTGGGCGCTTAGAAGGAGTGATACTCTGTGGTAAGTCCACATCACATTTATGACTTTGGTTCTTTGCCACTGAGTCAGTCTTGCAAATATGACCCTAACGTATTGTTTTGGTGCATCCCAATTATTATATGCTTATCCAATATTCATATGTTCTTGGTGATGGCGCCTTCAATGGCCTCTTTTATAGCAGGTTTTTAAATTACAGGATTTTTTTGTGATGTTCAGCACACAGTCTTTCTTTATTTTTATTGAAAATAGACTATGTGGCTGTCTTTCCACATTTCCTCGCTCTGATGCACACCGAGCCGGTCCAGGACAGTAACTTTCTGTCCTGCTTCCTGGAGACCATTAATATATCTGGGTAAGAGCAGGATTCTTTGAACCATGGTGGACCTTTTTATCACAGGTAATTTTTACTGCCACTGTACCCATGGAATACTTTAGTAATGGACCTTACTAAGCCAGTCATATACATTCCAGCAACTTCATGTTAACCTCTTTCTCTTATGTGTATGGTGAGCATCCAATCTAACCTATGATGTCTTTGTCTTCTTTCATAGTGCATATACATGTATGTTGCCTAAGATTCATTTTCATTATTTACTTCCAAATGCAGAATTTTTTTGTGATGATGGGCGTAATGGGCTACATTTACTAAGAATGCCTTAGGTAAAAGGGGTTGGAATTTTCACTCCGACTTTTATCGAATGCATTTGTATTTTGCAAACTGACCTATGTGCTAATATTGTGGTTCACAAAATACCGTATTTTAGTGGGTTGTAATTCGGGATGCCTCATGAATATTAATAAGGTAAGTCTCAAATTGAGACACTATGATTCGCTGCTATTCAAGGGGTGGTGGCGTGCTGGGGCTCAGCTGACCAATATGTCTGTGATTGCTTTTAAATAAAGCAATCCTTTTTTTTTTTAACTGCTGCTCTTTTTCCTTAAGGAAAAACGGTTAGCCTTTAAAAAACAAATAGTTTCCAAACTGTTTTTTAGGAGTAAGCACCGGTCCCATGGACCACTAACTACTCCTAAAAATATTTTTTTAAACATTCACAAAAGGGAAGGTGTCCGTTGGGGATCCTTTCACATCTTGCGAATGGGTTATCATCTCCTTTTGAGGTGTCAGTAAAATATGCAACTGGATTTAGATTGCAAAACAGTAATGCATACTATAAGGCATTTGTATTGGGAAGGGACACCCTAAACACACACTACTAAATATTGATTCAATATAGCTTCCTAAACCCATTTAACGAGTTGAAAAACCTCTTCCAAATTGTTACGTTGGCTTAGTAATTTTGCAAAAGGGTTGTAGCATACCCAAACCATCTGATATACCGAATCAGAGCGTATGCGAGCACTGAAATCCTTTTGTACACATGGCCAGTAATTCCTTAGATATTAGTACCCTTTTAAAATTAGCCTACCTTTAACTCATGATTCTACTTGTATTTTTCTCTCAAGTCGTTTATTGGTACTCACAGTGAATTTTACTTTACAATTAATACATCCCTGAAAGTCAACGTATTTTTTTCATACCACAATAGTTCAACTATTTGTCGGTTGTGTGATGGAACCACGCATATGCCTTTTCCACACATGCCTTTACAGCAAAATATGTGTTGGTAAGGCATTTATGGCAAATATATCAGTGGTTAAGACTTATCAGGTAAGTCTTACCCCCAGACCCCTGCCCTGAGTCCTAAAACTGCCCGCTCCCTCCTTAAAACTAACCTCCTCCCCAGCCCTAAAAACCTACCTGCCCCCCAAGTCCTAAAAAGTACCACACCCTCACCTAAGCCCTATAAACTAACCAAGCCTTAAAAACTATCTCCGCCCTGCGACCTAAAACGACCCCCTCCCTCCTGAAAATCAACCCCCTCCCGAGCCCTAAAAACTGCCATGTCCTCCCCTAAGCCCTAAAAACACCCCACCCTCCTTGATCCCTAAAAATGTCCCGACCCCCAGTTCTAAAAACGTCCTCATCCTAAAAACTTCCCCAGCCTTGAAACCTAGCCCCAGCCCTGAAACCTTCGCCCCCAACTTTCACAAACTCCCCTCCCACTGCATAAAACCCAGCCCAGCCCCACTTACCTCACCGCATCCTCTGCTGATCCTTCCTGCTTCCGCCCAGAAACAGCTAGCCGCACACTGCCCTAACCACCTATATGCGTGGTTAAGGCATATGCGTGGTTAAGGGAAGCGATGTTGGAACACACGTGGCTCTCCTTGCGCTGTTCCAACTGTTTTCCCTATTTGGCATTGTGATGCAACGAGACATCGGTTTACCACACATGCCCGTTCCACGCATTTTTGACCACGCAAGTCTTACCCATGCATATGTGTTTACTATGGATAAGGCATGTATCAAAAAAAACTCCCTCCTGAAAGCAACCCCCTCCTCTAGAGCCCTAAAAACGTCCCTGACCCCACAGTCCTAAAAAATACTCTACCCTCTTCTAAGCCCTAAAAACTGTCCCGAGCCCTGGCGTGGGGCAGGGAAGTTTTTAAGGGTTTGCAGAGGGTGCAGTTGTTTTTAGAGCTTGGGTAGTTTTTAAGGCTGGGAGGAGGGGGTTTATTTTCAGGAGGGGCTTGGGTAGTTTTAGGTGTCAGGGAAAGGGCTTGGGGGACGTTTTTAGGGCTCAGAGTGGGGGCAGAGATTATGATACTTTTTGAGCTTACTACAAAATATGCGTTGTATGGCATGTACAGCAAAGACATATCCGTGGTTCAATCAATCAATCAATCAATCAGTCATTTGTTAGGTGCACTACATACTCACTAGGGTCTCAAGTCCCTAGGGGGGCGCTACTGATCGAACAGCCAGGTCTTTAGTATCCTCCTGAAGGTCGGCAGGTCTTGGGTCTGTCGTAAGCTCAGTGGGAGGGTGTTCCATGTCTTGGCGGCGAGGTGGGAGAAGGATCTCCCGCCGGTGGTTGTTCTTCGGATGCGCGGGACGGTGGCGAGTGAGAGGTCGGCGGAGCGTAGCTGGTGGTTGGGGGTGTAGAAGGAAAACCGTCTGTTGAGGTAGGCTGGGCCGGTCTTGTGAAGTGCCTTGTGTGCGTGGAGGAGGAGCTTGAAAGATATCCTCTTGTTGACGGGGAGCCAGTGCAGGTTTCTCAGGTGGGGGGTGATGTGGCCGTGTGGTGGTACATCGAGGATCAGTCGTGCCGAGGCGTTTTGGATGCGTTGTAGTTGATTGATGAGCTTGGTCGAGGCTCCCGCGTAGAGGGCGTTTCTGTAGTCGAGTCTGCTGCTGACGAGGGCCTGGGTGACTGTCTTTCTTGTATCTGTCGGGATCCATCTGTAGATCTTGCGGAGGAAGCGGAGGGTGTTGAAGCAGGAGGAGGAGACGGCGTTGACTTGCTTGGTCATTGAGAGCGTTGAGTCGAGGATGATTCCCAGGTTGCGTGTGTGGTCAGTGGGGGTCAGGGCTGTCCCCAGTGCCGAGGGCCACCAGGAGTCGTCCCAGGCTGACAGGTTGGAGCCGAGGATGCGGACCTCCGTCTTGTCCGAGTTCAGCTTCAGGCGGCTGATCTTCATCCAGTCGGCGACTGCCTTCATTCCTTCATGGGTCCTTGGTGAGGGAGAGGATCAGTTGAGTGTCTTTGGCTTAGGAGATTATGTTGAGGTTGTGCTGTCGGGCGACATGTGCGAGCGGGGCCATGTAAATGTTGAACAGTGTCGGGCTGAGGGAGGATCGTTGGGGTACACCGCAGATGATCTCGGAGGCTTCGGAATGGAACGGGGGGAGGCGGACGCTCTGGGTTCTGAGGAGGATGAGTGCTGGTTAAGACTTATCAGGTAAGTCTTACCCCCCAGCCCTCCGTCTAACAAACTGCCCCCAAACCCCAGCCCCACTTACCTCACTGCGACCTCTGCCAATCCTTCCACCTAGCAATAGCTAGACCGCGCAATGCCTTATCCATGCATATGCAGATTAAGGCATATGCCTCGTCAGGGCATGCGTGGTAGCGCTTGTGATGTTGGTATACGTGGGGCGTGGCCCGCATTGTTCTGACTGTGCCTCCTATTTGCATGCTTAAGTGATTGTAAGAACTTTTTATTTCCCACTTCCATGTGTCTCTTGCTGTACCTCTATTCTTTATTCATTTTATGACTCTGAGAACTATAATTTCTTGGGATGGCAACATTTATGGTGGTGTTAGTCATGTTCTTTGCAACACTAACTTCACTGTTCTGGCTACTTTGGTTGCCCTCTGGCTGACTATGTGGAACAGAATAGCAGAAAACATTTAATTGTGTAAAGTAAACTACAGATTCTAATAGTACCCTTGTCTGGTTTTACACAGCGAAAATTACTACGCTACTACCGGACACTTACTTATATACAGATAAGAACCCTACTTCATATATGAGCATATTTTAAAACAATAAAACTATCACATCTGAAGGCCATTATTGTGGGTAGCAGGCATTTTGACTTGCATCTCTAGCCACTCATTTACTGTGGTTACAAAACCTAAGCTATTGAGCCAGTCTTGAATGAGTCACATTGTAATTACCACCATAAATCATGAAGCGGGTGACACAGCTACAATACAATAATGTTCAAGGGGTGTAAAGGCCTAGTACAAGGAACCCTGAAGATGCCCCTTTACCAACACTCCAACAAATAGACTGGTGGAGAAATCAGAGAGACTGACCTCTGCTATCTGCATGTCTGATTCATTGTTAAACCATGCCCAAGACTGTGGCAATATCAGACTTCGATTGCAGATGCTGGAATACAGATAGCAGTTAAAGCCGTTATAAACTCATGGGGAATAGTGGTCCGGAATGAATGATTGTAAACATCTGGGTACTGCGGCCATTCTCAATGCATGTGTCTCAACAGTGTGCATCGGAGGAGGGCCACCTACAGACTTATAGTAAGCTAATAAGTACTTCATTGTTGCGTGCTGTCCCTACCCCTAGGAAGGTAGTCCAAAATCTGGGAGTTAAAATAGATCAAACTCTAACCATGAACGAACAAGTTTTTTCTATCATGGGCACTTGCTTTAATACTATGCGCCTACTGAGGAGAGCCTTCCCCTTGCTCCACATTTCATCCAGAAAAACATTAGTTAAGGGAACTGATAATTAGCAGACTGAACTATTGCAATGCTCTGTTGGGTTCCGCAAATCAGTCACTTATGTGCAAATTACAAGTGGTACAACAGACAGCAGCTAGGCTGGTCTGTAACATCCCTTCGAGCTCTGCTTCTACACCACTGCTGAAATCACCACACTGGTTGTAAGTGAGGCAAAGAAGCGTCTTTAAAATGTACTGCCTAACACATAATACTGTGGCGGGCTAAGGTCTGAGGTACCTGAAGCTGAAACTTAGATGCTAATCTCCAGCTAAGAACTTACAATCTATGGACAAAGTTATGCTGACTGTAACTCGTATTCGATTGACACGATGTAGAGGCAGAGGAGTTTCCTATCTGGCCCCTTTCTATTCGAATAATTTACCTCTTCATCTACGTCTTTGCACAGATCATAATATTTTCAGAAAAATGCCTGAAATTTTTTTGGGATGCTCTTGTTAACGGCCTGGGTCTCCTCTAGCACCAAGATACCTCTCCCGGGTCGATTCGCACACAAATTTATCTGATGATAATTGTTGTTTCCACATCACCTGTTTGTGTTAATCTAGCAAAGACCAAAGCACATTTTGGGGGGTAAATGTGATTCATAGGGATGGGTAGTATAGGGAAGTACTTGATCGAATCCTTACTTCTATCCCTGGCTGTTATGTCTCTAGATGTCCTCAATCCCCTTGTAAAGTAACTGCGGATCTAACCCATGAAACAGGTTCTGTACAGGCTTCTGCTAATTTCCCAAGGGTCAGGTTTTGCAGTTGGAGAAAGATGACTTCCCAGAATACCTAGAGATTGAATCAGTATTTCCTAAGACTTCTGAAATAGTGTCCGTAGGGATTGAAAAGATGATAGCCCTACCTGACCTTGTGAAAGAAATACAGTGACACAGTGTCCTCCAAGTGTGTGGGGACAAAAGCTTGGGCAGTGTATTGCAATGCTGGAGTGAAGCAACTGTATCTTGTCTCAAGCTTCTCGCCATCTCGTGTGCTAGACCTTGACTGCTATGCTAAACTACACTAGAGAAATAAAGAGGCTTGGTATGTCAACTTTCTCCTGCGGACCGAAAGTCTTATTTCTTTGTGGAGAACCCTAGCGATATCCTCCAATATTGCTGATGGTCTCAACAATAGGAAGGATCATTGAAAAGGGCTGACTAAAGTGTATTAGATATGGTAGGTTGTAAGTTATATATTTTTCACCTTGTAAGTTACTAGCAATTTATGCTACATCTGACAATATTCCAAATGCCATAACACAACTAAGTCCGCTTTCAGTCATATAGCTTCAGGCCAATATTCGCTGTTGTTTTACCTCTACACATCTTTGGTTTAGTCTAATTTCAGTATCAATTACAGATTTGGCCTACAATGAAGAATGATAAATGTAAATTTGCCATATTTTGAATGTTGTTCCCAGCTACCTAAACACACTGTTCTTAGCTGTGCCAAGTTCAATTTTGGCATGTTACATCAAACCCCCGTTCTAAGTAATTATGGTTGACTTCTCATTCCTTAGCTGTAATATTAAAAGCTGACTGTTAGCCACCATAAGTTCTAGATGAATCAATGTCCATGCCTGATATGACAATTTTTAGGTATAAATCCCACTATGCATACTTAATCAGACTATAGAATTAATCAATAATGTAACTTTTTTGGACCATTGTTAGATTTGAGGGTCTCTAGTTGGCACAGGTAGGTACTTGTGACAAATAGGGACCCTTGCCTCTAGTCAGGATAAGGGGATTACACTTCTAAAATAACCCCTGCTCACCCCTTTGGTAGCTTGGCACGAGCAGACAGGCTTATCTCAGAGGCAGTGTGTAAAGCATTTGTGACCACATACAGTAACCGAGTGACAACAGTACAGATGGACACCACACAAGGTTTTATATAAAAAATAAGTATACTTTATATAGAGTTACAACAAGACCATAAACGACAAAAATACACAATACTGTTACTTTAAGATGGTAGATTTAGCTTAGTTTAGTTCAGTTCTTAAGATGCAACACTTTGCGTCAATGTACCTTAGGTTGCGTTACGCTTCCACGACAAGCAATGTCGCAGCAAGGGATATGCGGCAAAGTTCAAGTACAAAGTAATAAAGACGTGAAGATCTTCCAGATGTGGCACGCTTCTCCAGGGATGCGGTTCTATGCGTGGACTGCAGCGGCGACACCCTTGATTCAGCAATGCGACGGCAACAGCTCCAACTGCGACATTCTTCTCCCACGATGCGTGAAGCTTCCGTGCAATGCGGCAACAGCTACGATGCAACGGCAGAAGCTCCGATGGCGGTGCGCTTCTGGGGAATGCCAGGCACTTTTCTTCGATGCGGTGCAGTGCAACAGTTCCAGCGGCGTCTCCCTCATTCGGAGTTGCGACGGCAGCAGCAGCGACGGCAACACGCTTCCTCTTCGTTGCAAGACGCTTCTCTCGATGCTGTGCAATGCGACAGTTCCAGCAGTGACACCCTCCTTCGGAGTTGCGACGCCAGGCACAGCTACACGCTTCTTCTTCGATGAGTCACGCTTCCAGCTCCTTGGACACGCAGTTCCTCAGAAGGTCCAAAACTGCAGCAGGCACTTCCAAAAGAACTCTGGGGAGCTGGAGGTTGAGGTCTGTTGTCCCTGAGACTTCAGCAGGAGGCACGCTCTTTTCCAAGCCCTTGGAGATCCTTCACAAGTTGAAAGCAAAGTACACAAATTTCCTTTCTACTTCCTTTGGCAGTAAGCCAGCCACTGCAGTCCAAACCCCCAAGCAGCACTTCATCTTGGGAATAGTCTCTCCTCAGTTTCTTCAGGTTCCTCTCCTCAGTAAAGGTTTCTTCTTGTAGTCCAAAGTGATCTAATTTCTTGGGATCAGGGTCCCAAAATGTATACCCCAAAATCCGTTGTTCTCTGAGGGGAGAGGGGCCTGTGCCCAGTCCAAACCAGTTCTGAAGCACTCTGTTTACCAGACTTCTCCTTTTCTTTCACAGTGCAGGGCAGAAACGTCAGACACCCCACAGGAGGTGGAGCCAGCATTGTGGAAGGCAAGTACAGTCCTGGAGCACTTTGTTGACATGACTCCTTCTCTTCTTTCAGTGTGCGGGGAAGAGACATCAGCCGCTCCCCAGGAGGTGGAGCCAGCATTGTGGAAGGCAGGCACAGCCCTATTCAAGGTTCAGGTCAACTCCTCCCTCCCATCTAGATGCAGATCTCTCTATTCACCACTGGGCTGACTCATCCTGTCTCTTTGAATCCCCCAGCCCTGTCACTCACAAAACCAGACAAAGGAATACACAACCTAGCAGAGGCAGGCTTGAAAGGTTAGGCAAGAAAATACCTACTTTCAAAAAGTGGTATTTTCAAATACAGAATGTTAAAACCAACTTCACTAAAAGATGCATTTTATGAGGCATACTAAACTCGAATTTCTACCATGTTATCGGAGTCAGTTAGGATTATAAAATGTAATAATTCTAACAGCCCATTCTGGCCTATGGAGAACAGGTAGCCTTGCAATAGTGAAACACGAAAATGGCTGTAATTCACTATTAGGACATGCCACACACACCAGGGCATTTTCTACCTTATACTTACAATGCACCCTGCCCTTGGGCCTACTATAGGAGAGACTGATATGAAGAAAAGAGAAGTTTTACGGACTGGTAAGTGGATGCACTTGCCCAGTCAGTGTGACAGTACCAGACTACACACAGGCTCTGCAATGGCAGACCTTAGACACATCTTATAAGGCTGCTTCTGTGGGTGGCACAACCAGTGCTGCAAGCCCACCAGCAGCATCTGGATTTACAAGCCCTGGGCATACTCAGTGCACTGTACTAGGGTCTGGCAAGTAAACCAAATAGCCAAACATGGATTCACTGATTAATACATCAATTTACAATAGGGAGCACTTGCACTGTGGCACTGGACAGTAGTGGCACAGTACCCAAAGCATCTAACACCAGCAAAACTACAGGAGCTGATCAATGAGCTCATCAGCTCTGGGGCTGGGGTGCGCGTCAGTCTTCATGACTGAATTGAGCCCTCTGTAGTCCACACAGAACCGGAGTTCGGGTGTGGCACCCGGCGCTGCAGCCTTCGGGACCAAGACCACTGGGCTGGCCCAAGGACTGCTGGAGGACTCAATCACCCCTAGCGCAAGCATCTTTGAGACCTCCTCTTTGATGCAAGCCCTCACCCTGTCAGTTACCCTGTAAGTTATATGCTTTACAGGTAAGTTGTCTCCTGTGTCCACATCATGGACTCACCAATCTGTAGCACCAGGAACCAGGGAGAACAGATCAGAAAACTGTCCCAGCAACTGGCGGCAGTCATTCTGTTGCTCATGGGTCAGGGTGGAAGAGAGGTTAACACCATCCACTGACCCATCTTGCTCTATTGCAGACAGGAGGTCAGGAAGAGGCTCAGTCTCCTCCTCCATTCCAGCATCTGTTGCTAAGAGCATGCCCACTTCAGACCTCTCAAAGTGGGGCTTAAGGCGGTTGACATGTAGGAACCTCCAGGGGTTCCTAGGAGACCGCAAGTCCACCAAGTAGGTAACTGGACTCTTGCGCTCTACAACCTCAAATGGTCCGGTCCACTTATCCTGGAACGCGCAAGGCTCCACTGGGCCCATGACCCACACTTTCTGACCAGGTTGAAGCTCTACCAGAGTGGCATTCTGGTCATACCAGCGCTTCATCTCCTCCTGGCTGGCTTCCAGATTCGCCTCAGCGATTTGCCTGAAACACTTAGTCTGGTTCCTGAAGGCCAGCATGTAGCTATATACATCCTGGGATGGTTTCCTGGGAGATTGCTCCCAGCCTTCTTTGGCCAGACTCAGAGGTCCTCTGACCGGGTGTCCATAGAGAAGCTCAAAGGGACTGAACCCTAGAGATTTCTGTGGCACCTCCCGGTATGCAAAGAGTAGGCATGGTAAGAGGATGTCCCACTTACGCCTCATGGGTTCCTCAAGACCCATTATCATGCCTTTCAGGGTCCTGTTGAACCTTTCAACCAACCCGTTTCCTTGGGGATGGTAATGAGTGGTTAACTTGTAAGTTACACCACACTCCTGCCACAGGGACTTCATATACTTGGAAATGAAGTTGGTTCCCCGGCCAATCACTACCTCGCAAGGGAATCCCACTCAGGAGAACATTCCCATCAGTGCTCGTCCCACCACGGGGCCGTCACTGTCCTCAGAGGTATGGCTTCCGGGTACCGGGTGGCATGGTCCACCAAGACCAGGATGAACCTGTTGCCCATGGCTGTCTTGGGGTCACGTGGCCCCACAATGTCAATCCCCACCCACTCAAAGGGGGTACTGACCACAGGGAATGGCTGGAGAGGAGCCTTGTGCTTCCTTCCACTCTTTCCACTTGCCTGGCAAGTCTGACAGGTCCTGCAATGAGTGTCTGAACTCTTGCGCATTTGGGGCCAATGAAAGTGGGTGACAAGCCTCTCAAAGGTTTTGTTCTGCCCCAAATGTCCTGCTAATGGCACATCATGAGCCAGCCCCAGTAGGAAGGCTCTGAACTTCTGGGGTACCACCAGCACACGGGCTGACCCAGGTTCAGCAACCTTAGGCTCACTATACAGGATACCATTCACCCAGTAGATCCAATGTGATCCTGACTGATCACCTGCTGCCTGGCTTGCAGCCTGTTGCCGCAAGCCCTCAAAAGAAGGGAATTCTCTCTGCAGAATTTTCCCCTGGAGGTGCCTCCTTCTTGCTGCCAACGGTCAGCTCAGGCAGGTCTCCCAGGTCAGCTACTTGCTCCCCAGTAGGCTCCAGGGCATCCCCCTCAGGGTCTACCTCCTCCTGGGCCGTGGGAACTTCGGGGGCCGGTTTCCCGCGCCCCCTGCGACTTCTCTCCAAGGCAGGTTCCTGGGCCTCCCTCTCAGGCTCCAGGTCTTCTTGAGCACCCCTACTGGCTGCCATTGACTGGGTTGTCATTCACACCCAGTCTGGCAGTCCCACCATCTTCAAGTGAGTACTCTTCTCCACATTCTCCCAAGGGAAGCATTCCAAATCGTTCCCCAACAAACAGTCAACAAGCATGGCGTGCCTCACAGCCACCTGAAGAGTACCAGAGACCCCCCACCCCCTCAAAGGGAACCTAAGCTATTGGACAATGACCCTCTGTGTTGTTGGTGGCAACAACTTGGCAAAATGCATGAGGGATAATATGCTCTTGAGACACCAGGTGACACCTGACAGCTGTCATACTGGCTGCTGTATCTCTAAGAGCCTCCACCTTTTGGCCATTGATGGTCACCCACTGCCCATATTTCTTAGTGTTCTTGGGCAGCTGAGCTTCTGAGACCATCTCATAGTCTCCTAAAGAGACAAGGGTCATCTGTGTGGGACCCCACCCACCTTGGACATCAATCTCCTCCCCCAAGGCTACACTAGCCATCTGCCGGGGCGGAGCACCAGTGGGTGCTGGTTTACCAAACAGGCGGCACCTGGTATCAATCGCCTTATGACCCAGGGCGCCACACTTGTAAAATCTCAGGGGTCCCTGTGGAACAGGACTGCCTGTTCGGACCCCTTGCTTTCTCTCAGTGGGAGGCTCAGAACCTTTCCTTTGGCTCCCTTGGGGACTACTTTGGGGCCCTTTGTGGAACTCCTTTTGTTGTTTACCCTTGTGCCCCCACTCTTCTGCTGGCGACCCTGCCCACCTTTGGCTGAGTCTCCCATGTGACCCTTGTGGACCCGGGTGCTCACTCAGTGGTCCGCCTCCTCAGCAAGCTTCCTAGGGTTAGTCAGCTTGCTATCTATCAGATGCTGGCGCAGCTCTGGAAAACAATTATCAGACAAGTGCTCCCATGCAATCAAATCAAAGAGACCTTGCAACTCATGAACCTTGCTACCCTTCACCCAACCATCCAATGCTCTGCAAAAGAAAGTGACATATTCAACCCAGGTACTGTTTCCTAACTTTTTGCATTTCCGGAACCTCTGTCTATAGAGTTCAGGGGTCAAACCATATCTAGACATCAATGCATCTTTCATGTGGCTGTATGAATTGTGGACTTCATAAGGCAAGTCTAACCGTGTGTCCCGCCCCTCACTAAGGAACCTTCCCCACAACCCCGCTCCTCAATCTCTCTCAGGGACCCGGTGGGAAGACATGGCTACCTCATAGGCTCTGAACCACTGACCAATATCATCATTTTTGTAAAACTCTTTCACCATATCTTTGGAAATATACTCTCTACTCTCCACAGACACTGACTGTACGCTGCCACCAGAGGGAGTAACCTCCTAACTTTTGGTTTTAAACTCCTACTCCCTCAAAACTTTTTCATGCTCAGACTGTATTTTCTTTTCCTTTATATCTAACCTCCTATTTTCTATTTTCAATTGCCTATTCACCTTGAACTTGGCCATCTCCATTTCATGCCTTCTTGATCTCTCTCTGTCCTCCAACTCCTCTGGAAACAGACTCTTGTTAGAAGCATTGCTACATGCGGGGAAGATACTCTCCTTCCTCCTAAGCCCAATGGCCCTTCCTGCTGTACCTCTGCATGGTCATCCTCCTTATCATTTTCAGGGGTTTTCCTTGCTTCTACCCAGGCCCTCAGCGCCTGGTAGAACTCTTCCTTCTTTTTGAATCCAGCAGTGGAAACATTGAACTTTTTGCAAAAGTGCTTAAGCTGTGATACTTTGTAGCTTTCCAATTTCTCTTCTTCCCACTCAAGATCAGTAGAGGCTATCGATTCTGCTCTCTCCACTACAACTGAACCAGGCATCTTTCAAAAATAGAAAATCCAAAAAATAATCTACCAAAAAGTATGTGGTTGCGTAATGGTCTGCACTCACTAAGTAATGTTCACCAATCACTGTACATGAGTCACAAATGCTAGTCCAGAATCTTCACCGCTGACCACCAATGTTAGATTTGGGGGTCTCTAGTTGGCACAGGTAGGTACTTGTGACAAATAGGGACCCTTGCCTCTAGTCAGGATAAGGAGATGACACTTCTAAAATAACCCCTGCTCACCCTCTTGGTAGCTTGGCACGAGCAGACAGTCTTATCTCAGAGGCAGTGTGTAAAGCATTTGTGACCACATACAGTAACCCAGTGACAACACTACAGATGGACACCACACAAGGTTTTATATAAAAAATAAGTATACTTTATATAGAGTTACCACAAGACCATAAATGACAAAAATACACAATACTGTTACTTTAAGATGGTAGATTTAGCTTAGTTTAGTTCAGTTCTTAAGATGCGACACTTTGCGTCAATGTACCTTAGGTTGCATTGCTCTTCCACAACAAGCAATGTCGCAGCAAGGGAAATGCGGCAACGTTCAAGTACAATGAAATAAAGACGTGAAGATCTTCCAGATGCGGCACACTTCTCGGGGATGTGAGAAGTTCTCGGTTCGATGCATGGACTGCAGCGGCAACACCCTTGATTCAGCGATGCGACGGCAACAGCTCCAACTGCGACACTATTCTCCCATGATGCGTGAAGCTTCCGCGCAATGTGACAACTACAGCGGTGACATCCACGATGCGACGGCAGCAGCTCCGACGGCGGAGCTCTTCTCGGGGATGCGAGGCGCTTTTCTTTGATGTGGTGCAGTGCGACAGTTCCAGCGGCGATACTCTCCTTCAGAGTTGCGACCGCAGATACAGCCATGGCGACTCGCTCCGACCTCGTTGCGAGACTCTTCTCTTAACGCGGTGCAATGTGACAGCTACAGCGGCTACACCCTCCTTCAGAGTTGCGACGGCAGCAGCAGCGATGGCGACACGCTTCCTCTTCGTTGCGAGACGCTTCTCTCGATGCGGTGCAATGCGACAGTTCCAGCGGTGACACTCTCCTTCGGAGTTGCGACGGTAGGCACAGCGACGGCAACGCGCTTCTTCGATGAGTTGCGCTACCAGCTCCTTGCAACGTGCAGTTCCTCAGAAGGCCCAAAACAGTGGAAGGCCCTTCCAAAAGAACTCTAGGGAGCTGGGGGTTCAAGTCTGTTGTTCCTGAGACTTCAGAAGGAGGCAAGCTCTTTTCCAAGCCCTTGGAGATCCTTCACAAGTTGAAAGCAAAGTACACAAAGTTCCTTTCTCCTTCCTTTAGCAGTAAGGCAACCACTGCAGGCCAATCCCCCAAGCAGCACTTCAGCTTGGGAATAGTCTCTCCTCAGTTTCTTCAGGTTCCTCTCCTCAGTATAGGTTTCTTCTTGTAGTCCAAAGTGATCTAATTTCTTTGGATCAGGGTCCCAATATTTATACCCCAAAATCCTTTATCCTCTGAGGGTAGAGGGGCCTGTGCCCAGTCCAAACCAGTTCTGAAGCACTCTGTTTACCAGACTTCTCCTTTCCTTCAACAGTGCAGGGCAGAAACATCAGACGCCCACAGGAGGTGGAGCCAGAATTGTGGAAGGCAAGTACAGTCCTGGAGCACTTTGTTGACAGGACTCCTTCTCTTCTTTCAGTGTGCGGGGCAGAGACATCAGCCGCTCCCCAGGAGGTGGAGCCAGCATTGTGGAAGGCAGGCACAGCACTATTCAAGGTTCAGGTGCCACTCCTCCAGCCCATCTAGATGCAGATCTCTCTATTCACCACTGGGCTGACTCATCCTGTCTCTTTGAATCCCCCAGCCCTGTCACTCACAAAACCAGACAAAGGAATGAACAACCTAGCAGAGACAGGCTTGAAAGGTTAGGCAAGAAAATACCTAATGTCTAAAAGTGGTATTTTCAAACACAGAATGTTAAAACCAACTTCACTAAAAGATGCATTTTATCAGGCATACTAAACTAGAATTTCTACCATGTTCTCTGAGTCAGTTAGGATTATAAAATGTAATAATTCTAACAGCCCATTCTGGCCTATGGAGAACAGGGAGCCTTGCAATAGTGAAAAACGAAAATAGCTGTAATTCACTATTAGGACATGACACACACACCAGGCCATGTACTACCTTATACTTACAATGCACCCTGCCCTTGGGCCTACTATAGGGGTGACTGATATGAAGAAAAGGGAAGGTTTAGGGACTGGTAAGTGGGTGCACTTGCCCAGACAGTGTGACAGTACCAGACTGCACACAGGCTCTGCAATGGCAGACTTAGACACATCTTACAAGGCTGCTTCTGTGGGTGGCACAACCAGTGCTGCAAGCCCACCGGCAGCATTTGGACTTACATGCCCTGGGCACACTCAGTGCACTGTACTAGGGTCTGACAAGTAAACCAAATAGCCAAACATGGAACCACTGAATAATACATCAATTTACAATAGGGAGCACTTGCACTGTGGCACTGGACAGTAGTGGCACAGTGCCCAAAGCATCTAACACCAGCAAAAATACATGAGGCAACAGCAAAAATGGAAGGGAGACCCATGCCAATGGTGCCAGGTCTAACAACCATATGTCAATAAAATATTTCCATTCATTTGAATCTAGGGACTGTTCTATGTAAGTGCTGTCAGAATGCTTCAATGCCTTAGATTTTATGTGCATTATATGAAGAAACCTAAAGAGGATTACATTTATGTTTAGCTTTGCTTTTCTTGAAATGTAATAAATAAGCACCACTTGGCATTTCTAATCACGTTGTACAAGGCAAATCTTGACTTTACTTTTCACATAAGTTAGTGAGTTTGCTTTTCGAGGGGCACTAGCCAGATTAATCGCCCTTTTTCTACTGCCCATAATACCATGTCTGACAATGCATTACACTAACATTTTGTGAGCATACACAAAGGCAACACGTATTCATGACCTGCTGTCAAAATCAAAGGTTTGATGAGTCAAAGCATGATTGCTGATATGAGGACATTTTTGTATCAACAAAAGGCTTTCCAAGCTCTCTAATCTCAGTAGATGTGTTCTGTTTTTCTTAATTTGTCTAGTGATCTTGTCTGCTAAGATAAAGTAAGGTTAAATACGCGTAAGATATTAAAATCTATAAAGAAGATGAATCTCTTTGGCCCTCACATAAGTTGGGTATTTTAAGAAGCTGTAATACAAGTACATAATGGTCATTATTGTGTTGCTTTATTTTGCCTTTGGGCAATTTTTACTGATTTCTGTGGGAGAACTTTTCTGGTCTGAAAATTAGTCCTTTGTTTAAATATAATTTTTCAAGAACAGCATACAAATTGTCATCTGCCAAATGCCTTCTAGAGAACGCAACACATATATCTGAAATGGATTATCGAGTGTTCATTGGTACGGTCCATTAACTAATAGACAAAATGTACTTATTTGGAACATCACACTTTCTTTTTTTATTTTATTTTTTATTTAATTTTTCCCCCATTTTCTTTATAACATGACATGAGCAGGGCACAATAATTACAAAGCAATAGAACACAAATTTATACATACAGATTCAAATATTCCTCTAGACAAGTTTCTTAGTCTTTTAACAGTCAGTACCTAGCTTCCATCGGATGAAAGGATCCCAGATTTGCCTACCCTGTTTCTTACCCTTTTTTCCCTTCCTAGCATATATGGCTGTTTCCAGTTTTTGTATTGACATTACTTTGCCTAACCATTGATGGTATGATGGAGGGTTAGGGTCCAGCCAGGCAGAAGCCACTAACAATCTCAGAATCGCCATTGCTACAAATATAACATTTCTACAATTTGGCTGCCCGTCAACACTTACCCCCAACAACATAATAGCTGGTGTTAACTCTATTGTTGTTGACAGCGCAGTCTCAAAGAAATTCATGATGTCCTGTTTTAATTTATCCAAATGGGGGCAAGCTGAAAAAATATGTATCAAATCAGCATCTGTACTGCCACATCTAAAACAAGTACTACCAGTTGTACCACCCCACTGAGCAATCTTTGCGGGAGTATAATATAGATGGTATAATATCTTATAGTGTTGGGCCTGTAGGGACGATGAGCACATCATATTTCTCCCCATTTCCTATAACTCAGTAAAGATATCCCTGCCTATATCTAAATCAGTAGACCACTTATCTATCCATTTTTCTAAATCATCTTTCTTTAGTTTTATCATTTCTAAATAAAACCTTTTAATGGTGCAGTCATAACCACTTTGTATAAGGTCCATCACCATATTTCTTTCAAATCCCGATGCGCCCCCTTGTTTATTTAATATGCAGCTTCTTATTTGAAGGTACTTAAAAAAATGTTTTGTATCCAAAGCGAAATTATTTTGCAATTCCGTGAATTGTAGTATACCATGAGGGCCCAACACATCTCCAATTTTTCTTATCCCCCGCCTCTCCCATTCTTGAAAAACAGCTCCCGAAAAAACCTTGCTAGGTAGTGAAGGATTATCTTTTAGTCTGGTGTATGCGTTATATTTCCCAATTCCCACCTTTTTAGTGAACCCTTTCCATATATTGTATGCTGCCATTATTGTCTTAAATCGTGTTCTCTTGAAGTAGCTACCCTCCGTAAATCTCAAAAATACATTTTCAGCATTCGGCCCCAGAACCAAACCGTAAATAGCGAGCGAGCCAAACTTATCCCAACCCTCCACTTCAGCGCCTCCAATCAAGCCTACCCTACATTGCAATGCTGCTGCCCAGTAATAGAGTTTTAGGTCCAGCAGTGACCAGCCTCCTCTTTCCCGTGGGAGTGACGTGAATCTCAATGCCCTCCGCGTCTTGCCTTTTACCCAAATAATAAGATTAACCATTTGTTCACAAATTTTAAACCACTTATTATCCACTAAGAGTGGAATTGCTGTAAAAACATACAAAAACTTCGGCAGAATCAGCATTTTGATAATATTGACTCGTCCTACTAATGACAAATGGAGGTTTTCATATCGATCCAGATCTTTCTTTGCTTTATCTATTATTGGGACGAGGTTTTTTTCCACCAAGGCATCAAGGTCAGCTGATATATTAATACCTAAATACATCCCTCCCTGAACCAATCGGTTGTCATCACAGAGAGTATTAGAATTTTTAATGATCTGGGTCTTAGAAGTATTCAGGGCATAACCCGAGACTAGCCCAAATCTGCGAGCTTCTGCCTCTATCAGCCCAATCGCCTCCGTGGGGTTTGGCGTTATCACTGCCACGTCATCGGCGTAAGCAAGTATCTTACAGGGGCCTAATAATGTATTTAATGGGGTGATGTCTGCACATGACTCTATCCTACGGATTAATGGATCCATGTACATGGCAAATAGCAGTGGGGAGCAAGGGCACCCCTGCCTTGTGCCTCTCTTAATCTGGAAATGTCCCGTAGTGCCCCCGTTTACTCTTAAAGCCGCAACCGGTTCCCCATAGAGAGTCTGTAGAGCTTTCACGAAGCCCCCCTTGATCCCAGCTCTTATTAGGATACGCCACAGATAGTCCCAGGAGACCCGATCAAACGCCTTCTCAGCATCTAACAACATTACAGCCGTCGGATCTCCTGTGACCTCGGTGGTATCAAACATAGTTATAACTTTCCGGGTGTGATGTGTCGTCCCCCTACCGGGGATAAAACCATGTTGATTGCTGCTAACTAGGGCACCTATTATTCCTGCAAATCTCGTTGCAAGGGCTTTCGAATACATTTTTGTGTCATTGTTCATCAACGTAATTGGTCTGTAAGACCCTGGCTCGATCGCCGGCTTCCCTTTTTTTAATATTAGTACAATATCGGCACCTCCCCAAGATTTGGGGATAGACTCCCCCGTCTGAGCAGCTTGAATTGTTCTAATTAAATCCTGCCCTAGACTCCCCCAAAAGGTTTTATAAAACTCTAAGGGCAACTGATCCGGACCCGCAGCCTTCCCTGAGGGGAGATTGCCCAAAGCTTCTTTGATTTCAGTATGATCCAACAGCTTCTCGAGTCCTTCAGCATCTTCAATGGTAACCCTCTCGGCCGGAATATTCCGAAGATATTCACTTATCTCTTCCGCATCACTGGGGTGTTGTTCATCATATAGTTTTTGATAAAATTTCCTAAAGACCTCCCTAATTTCCTCAGGGTCTGAATATAGCCTACCGTTTTCATCACTAATCTCCCTAACATTACCGGTTGCCGCTATCTGCCTAGTGCGCATGGCGAGTACATGTCCAACCTTTTCGCTGAATTCATAGCATCTCTCCCTTCTAATGGTGTAGTGCTGTGATGCCTTGTTTGCCAGGTCATCCTCAGCTTCACTTTTTACCTTCATCAATTCTATAATTGATTGTTCTGTCGATTCACCAGTTATTACGCACTTATGAAGCTGCTCCTCCGCCTCTGAAACGGCCCTCTCTATGCCACTATCCCTGATTCGTGCTACTTTCCTTTTGTATGCGCTAAAGCTACATGTCTCTCCACGAGCACCAGCCTTAAAGGCATCCCATATAACTCCCACCGAAGCACTCCCTCTGTTATTCTCAAAGAACTCACTTATCCATTTGGACATATGTTGTATATAATTATTATCCAAAAGGAGCCCTCTCTCAAAGGTCCAGACCCTACTTAATCTTGTTCTCCCTTCTAACTTCATTGTTAGTACTAAGGGGTTGTGGTCACTAAAAATTCGTGGGAGCCTATCAATTTCTACTCTAGTCATTAGGTCGTTAGATATCAAGAAATAATCTAGTCGAACACAGATACGATGTGGTGCCGAGAAATATGTAAAACCTATTTGGTCCGACCTAATTTTACCCCAGACATCTTGCAGAGTATTATTTTCTAAGAGATCAACCAATGCTTTATATACTCTTTTCTTCCTGCCTTTATATTTTCCGGTCAACCCTAGCCCCAGCCAATCCGCCCCATTAATATTTAAGTCGCCTCCTATAATAACCTGAGGTGGCCAACCTGCTAGTTCTGCGTCTAAAAACTGCAGAATTTCTGGATCATCCTGGGTTGAGCCGTGTACTGCTACTAAGGTTGTCCATACGACCTCTATTAAAATCTCGACCATAGCCCATCTACCCCATTGATCTTGTAATTTTCTTCCGATTACCACATTTTTATTACTTGAAAGAATAGCTACCCCTCTATCTTTCGTCCCTTGCTTGGACCTTGCTATTAAATGGAACCCCAGCTGTTTAAGGCAAAACTCCTGAGTGCTCATTATGTGCGTTTCTTGCAAAAATACGTAATCGACATTCATCTGCCGCAATCGAACTGCTATCTTTTGTCTTTTTTGGGCATCGTTTAGCCCACATACGTTCCATGTAAGAAATCTAAGGGACATATCTAGTTTTTAAGGGGTTACCAACTGACTGCTCACTATTACCAAGCTTGTTCTTCGCTACTTCTATTGCATAAGTTCCCAATTTACCAATCCCATCCCATTCAATCCGACACCTATACTCATATTTCCAATCATAGTTCCAATCTCGGTCAAGTTCTGCATATTTCTGCCAAATTCCAATGCTCATGTGCCCTGCCCCCTCTCCCCCCTCCCCCACCCCAGACAGCCCTCCCACAGGTACCCACCCCCCCTACAGGCAAATAGGTCTGAAAGACCTATGTCTGACCGGCGGTGCCTACAGGATGTCTCGCCCGCCCTCCCCCCGATTCTCATAAACCAAAAATTTCACTCATGGTGCTCATGGTGCTCCCCCTGAGATACTATTAAATCCCATCCGCTTCTAGTGTCGCCTACAAACCTACCCCTCTCCCCAATCCAACAAGCCAACAATGAAAAAACAAAAAAGGAAAAAGGGAGCAATCCCAATCCCAACTCATGAGTCAAATATTTAAACAAGCAAAAGGGTTCTCCTACTGCATAATATTGCTATCACTTCCCTTTTTCTTTTTCCCCCTCCCCCCCTTCTTAACTATTTCTTCCGGGAGATGTCTCTGATAGCAACCACTTGGGCGTCATGCACCACAGACTCTTTATGTTGTGTCTCATGTTGACCTCTGGATTCGCGCAGAAAAGTAAGATACTCTTGCGCCAGAATTTCGGAAAAAAAGATCTTAAAGCTTCCATTTAGTCCAACCTTCAATCGTGCTGGGAACATAAGGTAAGCCTCACAGCCAATGTTCTGGAAGGGAGTAATCATCTGCCTCATCCGCCATCGCCTTTCCACGGTGGTGTGGCAGAAATCAGGACGGGCAAAGAAAACAACATCCTTATAGGTACACCTATCCTGTGGCTTTGCCTTACTGATTATCTCTTCACGTAGTAAGAAATTCCCTACATAAAGCAATATTGCACGAGGCTTACCCTGTGACTCTTTCCGCATCATCGGAAACCGGTGTGCCCGTTGTATCTCATGCTCCCAATCCCATGAAGCCATCTCCGGAAAGGCACCCTTTAATAACTCCACGACAAACCCCCGTACATCTCCCCCCTCTTTTCCTTCCTGTACCCCAAGTAGTCTGATGTTGTTACGCCTCTGTCTATTTTCGAACTCCTCCAATTTCCAGAGCATATCCGCTGTGGTCTTGTCCTGGTCTCTCTTAGCATCCTGTAGTTTTACAAAGTCGTCCTCCAAATTTCCCGTTCTGTTCTCCACCTCAGATACTCTTCCAACCACTTCTTCATACATTTGATTGATTTTATGCAAAGAGTTTTGAATTTTTTTGTTTGCAAGCCTGGCTCTTCTGCTTGCCCTTTGACTCTCAGCACGGGCCTCGCCCTGTATTTGCTTTAATGTGGAGAGTAGGACTTCAAAGTTGGAGGCACTCTCCTCAGCCCCCTGAGAATTATCGTCTTGAGTACCCTTATTCATATTGTCTGGCCCTAGCGTAGGCAGTGCGTGGCTTTCCAGTGTATTGCCCCATTCAAGTTTTTTTGCCACTGATTTCGCCGGGACTCCGCGAGATGCTCTGGCCAGGTGCTTTCGAATAGAGCTGTTTTTAGCTTTACTCTTGTGCTTTGTTCTGCTTTTTTAGTACAGGTTTATTCAATTCTATAGGAGCGATCTTTTGCATCTTCTTCTTTGGAATTTTTTGTACTGTCTCTTGCTCCAAATCGATAGACTCCGTGTCACTATCCAGAGGGACAGAAGCACTGTTCGATTCTGTCTCGTTATCAGTATCTGACTCAGTGCTCAGCTCGGAACCTACTGACGTATCCAAATCTGAATCTGGCACCAAATCCGAACTACTTTCACTCCCCTCCTCTCCGTCTGCCTCATCGTTGCCAGTAAAAAAAACATCCTCACTGGGGGAAGCCAAAACGGATCCTAAGGTATTTAGTGTTTTATTACCTGCCTTGTGGGTTGCATTTGCATTTGCATTTTCGCTTGCATTTGCATTTAAGTTTACAACTTTCTCGACCCCTAACTTCCCTGGGACAGGTACTGTCTCTTTACCTTCGTCTCCTGGGGTCAGCTCTGGTGTTGAAGTTGAGATAATGCATAGAATCTTATCTGCCCCATCCACATCAGCGCGAGCAATATCTGCTTCAAAAGCTGTTACTGTCTCTTTAACAGCTGTTTCTTCCGCCTTCGATTGCTCAGCCCCGCCTCCTACCAGGTCCGTAGAAAGCCCTGTCGATCTCAAGGGCTCTGTAACTTCAGAACAACTGGCGGGCTCCGCCAGACAGGCCGCTCCTTTGGTCACTCCCATGAGGCTGTCGAGCCGTCTCTCTCCAACCGGAGCGCACAAGGATGCCAGGGATGGAACCAGAAATAGCCGATGCAGAGCGGGTAGAGCGGGTAAAGCACTCGGTAAGGGTGAAAATGTTTCCACAATCGTGGTTTGCCGGAGTGGAGTCTCTCTCCCTAATACCTCGCCAGTGAGAGCTGGTACCTCGTTGCTTTTTTTTAGTGAAGCCATCATCTTTTTCTTCTCAGCTTCCTTTTCTCGGATCTTCCGCATTTTGCACTCCTTTGCAGCCTCACGTCTCTGTTGCGCCTTTGCTCTCGCCTTGCCTCTCAGATTAGAAGCTGGGGCTCCAGAGCCATCTGTGAGCACTTCCTCATCGTCGTTACCCCACCTGTCTTGGGGGTCACGGGTTTTCTTGGGTGATCGCAGGAGTTTAGGTGCCATTATTCTCAACAGCTCCTTCCAGTTGACCTGCCAAGTCCACCCTGCTCGCGCTGCAAGGAAGGAAATAACCTTGGAAAGAGCCCTTTCCTTTATCTGGGTTATATATTCTGCTCGTGTGGGCCAAAGAGTAGACTCTCCAAACATCGCATCCAGCAGCTTAATATTTCAAAGAAAAAGACAGGGAATTTTCGAGCACCAGATGCACCCTATGCATCACCATCAGGAGGAGAGTTGGACGCGACTTTCCTCTACGGCGTCTCGGCGGCCATCTTGCCCAAAAAATAAGCAAGGCTCTGGAACATCACACTTTCTATGAAACCCATTTTCTTGCATAGATTATATGCTCTTTGCATGCTGTTTTTGATGTAAATCTTCATACTATGGAGATTTTAAGTTCTCATTAATGCTTTGTAAGCTTAAAGAGAGTTGATAATGTTGGCATTGTTAGCATGGTAACTTTACTCACTATATATGTGTGTGTATATATGCATTTAATAGAGACATCTAGCCTCAGATTCCTCACCTTTGAGTTTCCCGGAATCAGACTGGAGCTGAAAGATTTTTCTTCAAGCAATACCTCTGTGCTTCGAAAGGCGGCATTGGTCGGCTCCATGTGACATCGTCTCCTATGTAGGCGTCACCTCAGCGCACTGATGTCTGTTTTTTCTTTTCGTGTCAGCCAGCGCTGATCCGTGAAGAGAACTTCTGACTGTCACTTTTTGACAGGCTTTTTTCGCTGTCTTATCAAAACTTTTTGGTGTGTAGGTATGTTTAAGAAGACTTCTGGACTCAAACAGTGCGGTACCTGCCACGTGATGACGGATCCACACTTGATTTGCCTTTGGTACCTGGAGAGCGATCATTACTTGAAGTCGTTCTCCGACTGACGGGCCATAACTCCAAAAGCTTTGTGGGAGCGGTCCCTAAAGCTGCTTGTTGCCCGGCGCTCGTCATTGCATCGTTCGCCTCGGAGGTCTTGTTCACGGTCCCGGTCGAGGCGGGGTTCCAGGCACCGCTCCCTGAACCCAAAGTCTTCGTCCTCCCACTTGAAGTCCTCAAGTTTGTCAGGTAAAAAGCACAAAAGACACAAGAAGTCAAAGCACACTTTGACTTCATCCCATGTGTTATCTGACATGACAGAGGAGTCTTGATGCTCTAGGCCTTGTTCCATGCTCTACTGCCTCCCCAAGAACGCCCCCACCCAACTTAAGGAATATTATGATGCAATGTGCCTCATATTTGGGCGGCCTGACCCTGCTGGCGCTATGAAGCTAAGGTACCCCCTGTTTCTTTGAGGTCCAAGAGGAGGGGGATTAGGAACACAAAATATACAAAACCTCTTGTCAGACCTATCTGATTTATCAATTGGTATTAACTCTACAAACAATTTCAAGTGTACAACACAGATACAAGTTTTCAGGAAAAAGTAACTCTAATTTAGATTATATTTTATTGTTCAAAATACATTTTTTCTTTCTTTTTTTGTATAAATAGGTCTATTTTTTCTTTTTTTTTTTTTAAATAAAAACGATTTATAAATGTTTACAGTAACTTGTGAAAATGAAGAGAACATCATTTATAATTTACAATTTGAATGGTGAGAAAGGTTGAATGAGAGAGTGATTTTGATTTCACTCGAGTTCTTTATTTCCTGTGGGGGTCACTGAAATAATATCTTATGAAATTGTAAATTATAACTGATGTTCTCTTTTCATTTTCACAAGTTACTGTAAAAATGTATAAATCGTTTTTTTTATTTAAAAAAAACAAAAGAAAAAATAGACCTATTTATAAAAAAAAGAAAGAAAAAATGTATTTTGAACAATAAAATATAATCTAAATGAAAGTTACTTTTTCCTGAAATTTTGTATCTGTGTTGTACACTTGAAATCGTTTGTAGAGTTAATACCAATTGATAAATCAGATAGTACTGACAAGAAGTTTTGTATATTTTTTGACCCTACTGGCGCGCCTTCAGGCACCACAGGCTTGGAGGGGGCTCCATCGGGTACCATGTCGGCGCCTCTGGAGCCTATGCCCCCCAGGGTTACGGCAATGGATCCGGACCAACGCTGGTTGTCCTCCGATCCGGCTGTCCCTTCGGGAGGATCTTCTGTCGCAGCAGCAGTTGAGGGATCTCCACCAAACCCCGTCAACTCTACACCTGCTTGCATAGAGATTGAGCGGCCGCAGTTCATTGCATTCAACCTTCCTTCTGAAGTTTGCAATGTTATTGTGGCGGTGAGGCAACCATCCCTTATGACCTTGTACACCTGCTGGTAGAACACATTTGTAAAATGTTGTACAGAATGATCTATTGATCCTCGTTCCGCTTCCCTCTCTCAAGTTCTAGTTTTTATTTTGACCCTTGCTCAGCAGGGCTCTGATCTGGGCACTCTTAAAGGGTACCTTTCGGCCCTGTCTGCCTTTATGAGGCTGCCAGACCAACTCTCATTATTTAAACTCTCTATTGGAAATACATTTCTTAATGGGCTTGCACACATTTTTCCACCTGCCCCTTTCATCATGCCTCAGTGGGACCTTCATTAGGTTTTCACCTTCCTGATATGTGTTCCTTTCAAACCTCTGCACAACTGCCACCTCTGGCTACTTACTATCAAAACAGCCTTTTTAGTGGCAATAACTTCTGCCAGGAGGGTGAATGAATTGCAGGCTCTGTCATCCAAGCCTCCTTACCTGATCATCTACCTTGAAGTAGGGGCTTCGCACTAGGGCCTCTTTCTTACAGAAAGTAGTAACACCATTCCACGTGGGGCAATCTGTCACCTTGCCCACTTTCTATGCTCCTCCTCACCCCTCTAAAGAAGAGGTGTAAATCCATTGCCTGGAACCCAAAACAAGTGTGTTGTTCTAGCTTGACCGCACTCACGAGTTCCGGATGAATGACTAACTTTTTGCTGGATAGGCTGGATCAAAGAAAGGTTGTGCGGCGCAGAAGTGGACTATCTTGTGATGGGTTGTCCTCTGCATCACAATTTGCTACACACTGGCCAAAAAGCAGCCTCCTGAAGGCTTAAGGGCTCGTTCTACCAGAGCTAAGGCTGCTACCAGGGCCTTGCAACGTGGAGTCCCAGTCCTTAACATTAGTCAGGCAGCAACATGGGCATCCCTGCACACATTTACCAAGCACTACTGCCCATAAGTCAAGTCCACAGGGATGGCCTTTTTGGCTGCTCTGTCCTGCTGGACTTCCTGATCTAACATATCCTCAGTCCCTCCGTTGAGGATGGTATTGCTTGGGTATCTATTCAAATGTATGGAATCTGTGGCTAGATGTATATATCAGATGGACAAGTTACTCGCCTTTGGTAACACCTTGTCTGGTAAAAATGTAATCTAGCTGCTGATTCCTTACCGACCCACCTATCCTCCCCACACTGCAGATAGACCTAGTGGCAGCAGCTTAGTGATCGCACTTGTTTAGACATGCACAGAAATGAAAGATCCTTGGTTTCGAAAAAAAGGCACTACCTCTGGTGTTCAATGTTGTAACACACACTAGTTACAACATTTAACAACATTTACTGCTGAACTCTTTACTGCACGCGGACGCGTCTTGCGGTTGCTGCATTTACTGCTGGTACCACAGTGAAGGTAAGACGCACGCTCTTGTAGCTGCATGCATTTTCAAGAAACTGACCCTCTCCCTAGCGTCTAAATACTGTTTTAGAATCTTTTGCTTTTTAGATTCAAACCAGATGGCAGATTCTAATTAAACATTCATTTAAATATTGTATTCCTCTCACATACTCTACTCTACCAATGTGAAGGTAGACCAAGCGCTTCACAAGCCACATTCATTCTTAAGTAAAATACTTGAAATAAAATGTCTAAAATTCCCCACACAATCTTTTGACTTTTAGATGCCAACCAGATGGTGGATTCTATTTAGATCTAACTGTGCCATTTTTGCTGTTTAACGCTGTCATTGCTTTTTACAAGATTTGCTATGTGGAAATTTATACCACAACTGGATTTGGTGAGTCCACCACTAATTGTGGCCACCCTTTAATCTATTTTTTACAGATAAAGAAACACACCTGACTCATGTTTAAATTATTTTGCCCCATATAGGCTGTCCACGTCCATATTTTCAGTCCAGAGGAAGACCCGCTGTGACGCTTGTTGAACAGCGCATACCTCTGGGTCGAAACGTCAACGCTCTTTATTTAGCTTATGTCCATCAGTTTCTTTACCCCAAAGATAGAAAGAAGAACTTTGTTTGTTAGTGTGTTTATGAAATCATAGGATATAAATTGTGAAAGGACAGACCTATATTGATTCATATGATACATATTTGTTATTTGCATGTTTTTGTTTATATTTCACTCACGATATCATCTTGTCACTTCATTTCACTTGACTCACGATAGTCACTTTGTTTATCTGTTAATGAAATTGTTTATGCGACAGCCATATATAAAAAATAGTGAATACTACATTTGAACTATTTAATAGGTATTCTTGGTGTGTTTCCTACGGCATATCATTTATTGAACGTTGAGCAATTGGTTTATCCGACAGAACCAACTGTAGATTATATTATGAAATACCCAGGTCCTGAGGGACACAGGGACACCCTATTATTACTAATAGCAAAGCAGCACCTCAACAAGGCAGAGTACGAGCACAGAAGAGCCAATACCGGCCTGTATCAATTTATACATTGCAGTTATAAGATACACCAGGAAACAGATGATGGTTCCTTAGGATATCACAAAACAGTCAATGGCTTCCATTTTTGGGAAGAATAGCTATATGGCTTAAAGTCTTCCTCACTGTGGCTTGCATGATGTATAACTTTCAGTTTGCTGTCCCTCAGAAGCAGCACCAATGCCTTAACAAGGCTTGGTGTTATTGATAAGGTGGCAAGTACCAACTATTCCCTCTCTCCTGTTGCTTTTCTGCTCTTATTGTTCGATCCCTTGTGATTGCTACCTGTCTTGTATTAAGATCCACGGTTTGCTGCTATGGTTTTAGCAACATAAACAATTAGAACCCTGTAACCAATGGTCTGTTTGAAATGACCGCCGTCCTTGACTGGACACATTAGTAAAAAGTGCATCCTGTCTGTCCCTCTGTTCTAAACTGCCCCATCATCAATGTACAACCCTTAGTGGTAATCAGATAGACTCTGACAATTAATGAGGCATAGAGGCAAGTCTAACAGAAATACTTTTTCAAATAATATCCTCCACCTTAATACCTGCTTCCAGTGGGAACAGCACAACAGAAAGCAGATGATGGATACATTGCAGTTGCATCAGCTTCAATTTAGACTGCTTTACATTTAACAGTTACATTGATATTAATCATAAGTGTGTTCTTTGATATTTGCAGAAACACCATAAATCTCCTGATATCGTCATAGGGGCAGATACCATTGTGGTAAGTTATGAGCAAAACTCTATTGCACAGACAATTCCAGTATCCACCCTTCTGGAGCTGAAACCCTATCCTATCCTTGCCTATTTTTTATTTGACGCCACCTTGTGGCTGTGAGTGGTCCTTTAAGTCTAATTAGGTGTTAAAGTGATGTAGCAATTTCTCAGTTTATTGTTAGGCATTTGGGAGTCCCTATCTGTAATACTTATTAATAATAGCCTGTTATTTCCACAGTGTTAGCAAAAGATATTTCCCTTTGATATGGCAAATCTGAAATACTCCTTTTTCTGTTTTTTAACTCCCATAGTTTTCACTCTTGTTATAGTGTTTCTTTTGCCAACAATAGGAGTGTCTTTATTAGAGAAAAACTCAATACGTAGTTAAGGTTTTGGTTTGAAAATGTTTAGGAAAAAGTACTATGCTGTTTTTCTTTTTATTTCAGACATTGGAAGGAGCCATTCTAGAAAAACCAGTAGACAAGCAAGATGCCTATAACATGCTTTCACGGTTGGTAATCTAAAGAATGCTTTAACAAGAGCAAACTATTTGTTACTTGTCAGCATCGCTGTAGAGTTTTGAAAACACATCTTTAACCTTGCGCACTATCCTTTTCTCAGTCAAAACTGCTTTCACAACTTTCAATTTAAAAGCTTATTTATTTATTTATTTATAGAGCTCTAACAATCATCCCGAGGGATAGCACAGCGCTAAATAGCAAGAATTTGTTATACAGTCACCAGCCGAAGTAGTGGATTTGTCAGATACTAGATTTTAGGTAACAGATCGGTTTTCATTTTTTCCTAAAAACCAAATAATCTGCTGTGAGGCATAGATCTTGAGTTAGTTTGTTCCACTTTCTAGCTGCCAGATATGAGAACGAACGTCCACCTGCCCTCACTTTCCTTATGCGCTTTGACCTGGCCTGCGCTTGGTAAAGTGACCATAGGCACCTCGTAGGAGCTTAAAATTAAATTTTGTTCTGGGTCCACTACAGTGTAATGCCTTATGTGCATGGCTGAGCAGCTTAAACACTGCTCTCTGTCGCATGGATAGACAGTTGAATTGTTTCAGGCACATGGAGGCTGAGCTCAGTCTGCTTTTATTACACACCAATTTCGCTGCAGTGTTTGTAGTACCTGTAGACGTGTAAAGGGGTAGTCTGCCATGCCTACGAACAAAGCATTGCCATAATATAGCTTGCTAACGAGCAGGGCCTGTATGACTGTTTGTCTACACTCCAATGGGATCCGGGGGAAAGAGTCTTCTTAGCAGTTTCAGGGTTGCAAAGCCCCTTCCACACAGGGCCCGCACATGGTCCTTCATGGAAATGGCACTGTCTATGAGGATGCCTTAGTTTTTAGCACATTGCTTGTGTGCTGGGGCATCTCCCAGAGTTTGTGGCCACCAATTGGCATCCCAAATCAAGTTAGCTCCACCAAAGAGCAGGATTTCCAATTTCCTTGCGTTTAATTTCAGGCAATGTTCTGACATTCATTGTGCCATCTCTACGAGGCAGGTTTTCAGCTTTGCCTTGGTGTCCTCATGTCTTTTCTCAAGCGCTCACCCTATGTGGGAAGGGTATGCCTAGACGTGGGTCCCGTGCTCACTAGGCCACTAGAGTCAAGCTATCCTGGCTGAAGACGGCTGATAGCCAGAAACCGGTCCTAGGATGCTTGATTCCGGTCCAGGGAAGACATGGCTTGGCAGTTCAGGCTGGACTGTTCCCATGAGGCACAGGGTCAAGACTGATTTGCATATGGCCATGTCTGAACTGGGGTGGCTTGGTGAGCAAATAAGATGGATTAAACCCAGATCTGTTACTGGGGGTGAATGTTTTGCCATTGTGCAACATTCCGTCCATCATCTTATGTGTTTTGCTGTGTGCTATTAGTAGCCCTGAAACCGGTTTGTGTGGGGTCTAATAGATCGTTAGACTCTAGGTAGTTGGATAGTTGTCTATTCACCAACCTCTTCAGAACTTTGGAGAGGTATGTAAGCTGAGAAATTTCCTGGTAGTTTCCAGGGTTGTGCACATCTGTTCCCGCTTTCTTCAGCATGGGGGTCAGTACCACCTGCTTCCAGACCTCTGTAAAGGTAGGAGAGTGGATGAATTGCTGAGTGACATAAGAACATAACACAGCTGTGATCTGAGCAAAGATAAAATGAGGGCAGGGATACAAGGGAGATCCTGATTTCACTTCCCCTATTGCCTTTAGGACCTCGTCCTCTTTTAGAGGGGAAAAGTTGCCCATGCTAGATGTGGCGCTTGGGTGAGGAGTCCGGTGCGCCCAGTTACTTGGATCTGCAGTGGTGTTTGGGTTAAAGGAAGAGTAGATTCTGCTGATTTTGTGAGAGAAAAATCTACAGATTTATTCCACAGGCTTCTTCTGAGGGGGGCAATGTCTGGGACATATTCTCAGGTTTGCTAAGTTCCCTTACTACTTTAAACAACTCTTTTGCTGAGTTACAGTTCTCGTTAATTTGTTGTGCATAGTAGGTCTTCTTAGCCTTTCTAATGGTGTTGTTTTAGGTCCTAAGTTCAGACTTATACCTTAACCTGTCAGTTTCCTGCTTAAACAGTCTCCATTGGCTTTCGATCAATTTACACTTTCTTTTGAGTGCCCTCAAGTCCGTTGAGTACCACTTCTCAGTGTGGGGTCTTTTTGTCGGCTTGGATTTTACCTTGGGGGCGCATGTGTCCAGGACTTTTGTAATTTCCATTTCAAGATTAGCTGCTCCCATGTTCACAGGGAGAGCACTCAATTACTTTATGTTGTCGTAGGTAAAGTGGGCCTGAAAGGCGTCCTGGGTAACTAGCCTCCAGGCTCTATTGGCCGACTGCTAGCATTTACCGGATTTAACTGATTTTTCCAGCAGGCTAAATGAGAAGGATGTATGGTAATGATCTGTCCGGGATAGAGGTTTTATGTCCTGGATAAGTTTGGATTCAATATTAGTGAAAAGTAGGTCTAGTGTATGCCCAGCAATATGTGTGGGCCCCTTGATCAACTGCTTGAGTTGGAGGATTTGCATGTCACTTTCCAAGTGTGTTTCTGCAGGGTTGTTCACCTTCTCAAAGTGGACGTTAAAGTCCCCTATCACTAGGTATTTCCTGTGTTTCAGACAAACAGGGAAAAGTTGGGTGAGTAGTCTAGAGCTGAGTTTGGCTTGGTGTGGGGAGGGGGGGGCGGGGTTATAAACCACAGCTCCAGCAAATATTGTGTGGCCATCTTTGGATAGCTGAAATGGTAATATTTTGTGCTCTCCCAATTGTGCCACTTGGACATACAGGCAGGTCAAGTAATCTTTAAATACAATAGCTGTCCCTCCTCCCTTCTGTCCATGTCTGTCTTGTTTTAGTATCTTGTAGTTTGCAGGGAGTACATTATAGATATCAGGGCAGTTGTTTTCGTCCAACCAGGTTTCGGTTATGAAGGCCAGTTCGGGGTTCCTCTCATTGAGAATGTCCCAAATTTCGAGGGAATGTTTTGATATCGACCTGGCATTAAAATAAATGCAGGTCAGTTACACAAATCCATTTCTTTGTAGGACCAGTCCGATTGTCTTATGCTGCTCCATCGGCAGCCTATACAGGAGAAAGGTCCCTCAGTGTGCCCTGGGTGGGCTTTTGTGCAGGAAGTATTATCAGTCGCTCCATATTGAGAAATCTTTAGGAGTGTGTTTCTTGTGTATCCTTGAACAGTACATGGGGCTGGTTCGCGGGAGACCGGGGTCTTGGCCCCTGATCCCGGTCGGGGGCGGACGGGCGCAGACGGGCTTGCCTTAAGTGCGCCTTTGGCGCGCCGGCGGCTGCGCAGGTCCGCTGGTACATCGGTCTGATATAGGGGAGTGCGCGTGAACGTAGCCCCGCCCTTTCCTCGACCGGAAGTGCCCTGTTGTTGGCCCCACTACATCCTGGAACGCCCTCCACTCAAACGGCACTCAGCCGCAGTGGACTGGGGCAAGGAAGGCAGCAGAGGACCCAAAATGGTGTGCAATGTGGTCAGGTATGTTGGTATTGAGTTAGCAAGATAATGGTACAAAGTGCAATATGCGGGATTAAAAATAGAACCATGTGCAGTAAAACTAATAAAATGACTAAAAACTATTGTTTGTAAAAGGTGCTAGTAAAGTTTGTTAATGGTTTAAGTCACACCCAGCTTCAGGACTGAGTGCAGCGCACAGCTAGCAGTATTACCAAAATTCTGAGATCAAACGGGCATTATCAAATATAACATTCATATTTTTTAATAAACTGCAACGTGAAAGGCATTCTATAGACTTGCTATTTTCTTTGTAACTCACTAATTGCGGAGTAAGTAAAGGCGCTGTTTAAGTAATGACAAGGAAGTAAATGTCAGCCAAAGAAAAGGGAATACATTTCAAAAAAGAATCTATGGGCATCTCCTGTGGGATGTGTAAGTACCTTTTAAATTCCAGTCTATCCACCAATCACATGTTAAGCACCTCAAGAAGAGGTCTAGCCTTTTGAAAAACAGAATGGCTGGCTATTGGCTTTGTCAGTGCTTGTCTCCTTGGTAGAGAACAAAGAGAGGTGCCCGACAACAGGGGAACTGGGAGGCACAAAGAAGTGTGGAAAAATGCTCTTTAAAAACCCATAACTATGAGTTCAAAGCATTAGAATCATGATCTGTAAGGGAACAGGCTTTTTGCAGGTTTACCCCCTACATTTTGCCCCCAATTTAGACCACTAGCTGTTGGTTTTTCGACCCTGAGAGTGCACAGAGAATTGCTAACCAGACCTCAGTGCCAGTGTTTTAACACCATTCAAAGTATATGTCGAATTGGCTATCCCAAATTTGGCAAGTACTGACTTACTTATAAGTCTCTAGTATATGGTACCTAGGCTACCAGTGGCATGTAAGACAGTGTGTACACCAAGGGCTGCAGCACTGATTGTGCCTAACTGTGTATGACAAACTACAACCTGTCACTGCAGGCTGGAATAAGCAAAGGCAAAAGGATGTGTGGGAAATGATCAGACTAATTAAAGGTAGGAAGAAAATCCATTAGTTCCTACAGGTGGGAACCTAGGTTTGAACCTAGTCCACGGATTGCATATGCATCTGTGTTGGTTTGCAACCAGGTTTAAATTGTATGGGTAGGAAGGAATCAAGGATGATTTTTAACTATTATGTTATTTTATGTTTTTGGTTTTGTGAAGTATTGATAAAGAAAACATAAAATTCTATTGTGTGAAACAACTGGGGAAGGTTCAGTGAGTGTTTAAATTATTCAAAGAATTTGTCTGGGGACTAGGTTTCCACCTGTAGGAACTAATGGATTTTCTTCCTACCTTTAATTAGTCTGATCATTACCCACTCATCCTTTTGCCTTTGCTTCTGTATGCTTTTGCCCAGATGTGTTGGGGTGATTAGGGTAGATCCCTGGGTTATGAAGATACTACAGGCTGTAATGGCAGTTGTCACACTGCCAGTTCGACTTGGCCATTACCACTAATGGCAAAGTCACCACTTCCATTAACAATACATTTAAGTCTCTTCTAAGGAAGGCTTATAGAGCCCCAAGGCAGGCAGCTGTATATTCTTATGTAGGACATGTATTTTATATATGTCTGTTTTGCTATGGAAAGTCTAGGAGCAACATTGGCTAACACAGGATTACCGACTGACATATCATCGTGACTAACTTCTGAATCAGACTGTCTAGCTAGGAACTATACTGTATCAAATTAGTTGTGGCATTGAACTCGACCTGATGCCCAGGTCGAGTATAATGGCATTGTTAAAGTAAGCAACTTTTCGAAAGTTGCCACTCTGTGACCCAGCTGGTCCAGTAGCCACACACGGGCACTGGTGGCAGACAGCTTACTGCCCACCTGGGGAGTTGTGTGAATGACTCCAAGGCTTAGGAACAATAGCGGCCTGCTACAGGGAGATGTGTCACTTCCCCCATTCAGGAAGCCACTCAAGGTGTTAGCCCAAAAGCCGAGCTTCAAAGGTAAAGCCTCCTTTGGCGAGCAGATGGTGTTCACCCTCCTTGGGGGCTGCGCTTTTTCAGGTACATAATCTGTATACTGGGACAGAGCGGGAAACCTTGTGCTCAAAACGGTTGTCCCATGGGCATGTAGCCCTCAGATAACCCCTCCTGTAGAATGGGCTACCAAGCTCCTGACAGCAGAGGATGGGTGCAGACATCTTGGGAGTGGGCAGAATAGTACACTCTGGGATTGTTGGGTGCCACACATTTCTGTAAAGTCATCACCAAAAGGGAGGGGATCTGGTAGCCCTTTGGCTAGTGACTGTGTCGTACTCTCAGGGCACTTTCCTGGGATAAATATGTCACTCTGAACCTCAGATCGTGTTAGAACTTGAACAAGGACCGAAGAAGGATTGACCTGCTGCCCACTGGACCACACAAAAAGAGGCTGCTCTGTCTGCTGGACTGCACCTGCTGCACCTTGGGCTAACACAGTTCATACTGTGACTGTGGTTCCTAGTTTGGGGCAAAGTCGTCCCCCATTCCCAGACTGAAGCAGGAACTCTAAGGGTCAGTTGACTGCCCCCCTTGTAAAAGTACCAGATACATTAAAGCTGAAGTAGCGCAAACCGGCAAGTTGCCAGCCACTGGACAAGATTTGGTGCCAGCTGCCGGTGGGCGCCGCAAGAGACCGACCCTCAAAGCCCTAAAGTTGCACCAGAGTCAATCTGAAACAGGAGTGTTATCAGATTCCAGATTGACTGCCCAAGAAGGATACTTGACCCCACTGCAGGATTTCGCTGTGACCACTGTACATAGTCTGGTAGCCTAGCCACAGCTGGCTTCATACCGTCTCGAAGAGGACTTAGTTGGACCCCGACCTCTGTGGCCAAAGTTGCCCTATACAACTCATGGAACGAGGAATCACCACAAAGGCACCCCTGTCGACCATACAGCAACTGGAACATCCTTAAGCATCTTTTTAACCTGTATCCTCAGCAGGACAACCACTCCATTAACATCTATAGCTGTCATGTTGTAAATTTTGTAATTGGACTGGCAAACTCTTTGGTGGCCAGGTAACTGTCAAAATCTACCCCATAGGCCCTCCAGACCTTCTCCAGGTCAGATTTGGTTTCACAAGCCTGTCTGAAGTAGCCCAACTAAATTTTAGAAAACTTGAAATTGACCAATGCCTATTTGCAGTTGAATAAAAAAGTGATAAAACCTTTACAAATCTGTATCTGGATTTTGCTCATCAAGGACTCTAAAAATTCATGATAATATAATCTATATTTATAAATTGGTGTAGTTTCTTTTGTGTTTTTGTGGCTCTTTTTTTGTTGTTAGGTGCTGTTAAATGCTTTACACGATGTTCCTTTGTGCAAGCCTTGCTGCTCAAAGCCATAGCATAGTGGAGCTTAAGGTTGTGCAAATGAGCATGACATATAATACACCAAAATCCTCACATGGTCCACAGCCAAATGGAGATCCACCGGCAGCCAATTTAGGTGCAGGAAAAATCTACCATTTTGTGCTGAAACATAGACAACATTTTTAAAAAGAATAAGAAAATATGGGACATTATTTTACCATTCAAACTTATCATAATAATATAGGGAAATAATTTTCTATTTAAGAAACCAAGACCGCGCATCTTGCAATGGGTGCCTGGCCATCAGCGATAGGCTGGGTGCAGGGACTGGCCAGCAGTGACAGATTGGGCAGCCAGGTCCTGTGTCCAATGCCTGCTACACAAAGGCACAGGTGAAGGGCTTGGTGGCATACAGCAGGGTTGGATGTCTGCAGTGGGCTAGTTTGAGGGGCTGGAAACAGGCCAGGCCTTGTGACCAACCTACTGTGCATGGCCACATGAGCGAAAGGCCAATTACTGCAGGGTTTGTATACAGCCCCTACAGCCAAAATTGTTGTTCACAGCCGAAGGCAGTGGGGATTGGGTGACTTGATAACCTCTTTACCCCCTACAAAACTACTCTGGTCTTTACTTGGAGTTTACTTGGATTTAAAAAGCAAATGTTTTGGACAGATACTCAGAAGTGGATATCCTTTTTCCCTCTGGCCCTACTTTGGAAGAAGTCCCTTCATGTACTTTAATGATCTAAAAAGCAGCAGAAGCATTGGAGCTGGTTTTAACTTCTGCAGAGGTAAAATCTTAACACTTTAACAGAAATGTTGCTTATAGTTTCAGTACTTTCTTTTAAGAATTCTCACCGAATCCATGTTAAATAGTTTTTTCCGCTTTCATATTAGAACACACATTGAAAGGACGGCAAGTTTGTCATGTGCTCAACGTTTTTCAGGCCCTTACGGTCACATTGTGACACAGATGCCTTGGAAAAATATATGTATGCTTCAGCGATCTTTTGTTGGCCTTCGGCCGCAGCCTCAGAATGACATAATTCACAAGTCCTCACCATTGTCCATTAAGGTTTCAACAATCTATTGATGAAAGTCAACAACACCCAAGTATTCTAGTTCAAATTTGTGAGCATTGTTCAATGCCCCTTTGGAGCAGCTTCAACAATCACCTTCTTGTACTGACAGAATATATTAATAACAAGCAAGTTTTACATTGGTAACTGCTTGATTAAGTATTAATCTCTTCCTTTCACTGCCGGTAACAAAAACAGTAGAGTCCATTATTTCCCCTAATATGCTAAAAAAGCATTTCAAATTCCCAGAACAAGGGTGTCTAAACTAAGTTAAACAGAATATGTCCTAAGATTGTTTTTATGTTCAGTTAAAGGTGCTATACTAGAAATATGTTTGGCAGATCTGGTTAGCATCTAAAATGTAAAAAGTTGAATATTTTAGATTAGGTGGACTGCAATTGAAGAAAAACATAGTTACGAACAGCTCTAGTAACTCATCTATTTCAATGATATTTTCTTTTTTTCAGTTTAAGTGGAAAGGAGCACAGTGTCTTCACAGGTGTGGCCATAGTTCACTGCAGAATTCTGAAAGGTAACTATCAACAAATGCATACCATTAGCTTTATTAATTGTTCCCATGGAAAGTAACTGATATTCCACAAAAATCTTGAGCTTTGAGGAAATTCTGAGGGTGCTGTAAAGACTTTTTGTAGAGCATCGTGGTGGTCTTCGCAGGGCATTCTAACTACAAGACTTACAGTGGATAAGTAATCACTTGCTTGCTGAAAATCTGCTTTAACTAGTTTAACAAAATCGAAATGTTGCAGGTATTTGACAATTCAGTCCTCTCTTTTACCATCAACTGGAAAAACAATGTTCTACCAGCTGTTGTGGGTCAATAACAATCACTACTCAGAATAACCTGGACAGTGACCCCAAAAATCTACCATCTCCCACTGCTCTGGCCTCAACACTATTTTCCTTCAGTTTGTGGCATGCGGTTACTAAATGTATGGAAATACTGACCATTACATTTTCCAGCGTTAAGGCAGATGCATTGGAAACTCCGATATGAATATGTTCTGTGGTAGGCTAAGCTCTATTTTTGCAATGTTGGCATGTGGACACATGGTCTCTTCTCATTGATAAAAGCCACTTCTCTGAAGGACAACAGTGTGCCAAGCACATTTTGTATTATGTCACTAGTCGTGTGTGTCTTCAGTTACACCATGTCCTTGTGATACCCCCAACCTACAAGACACTCTAAGACTGTAGAAGTGAAACTGTGAGTGCCCACCCAAGTGCTCACAGGGCCCTGTCAGATTGTTTGTAGACAAATAATATATAATCCAGCCAGACCGGCAACCAATAAATGCATACAGCATGTAGGGGACCCTGTCAGATTGAGAACTCCAGTATCCATTTTCCTTTCGTTCTTTATTACTTCTAAATCTTCCCTTAATTATATCATGGTTTCTTTTAACCTTTTTTCTGTCATTAGCCTTTGCCTCACTTCTTTCACATTTACCAGAAATGATTTCAAATTTACTTTGTCAGTATAATCCATTAAATTATTCTGCATCTCCATTGCCATTGCACCAAAGGTTTTTGTTATCCCTTTACTGCTTTACACCACTCATTTTGCCGACTTTCCTGCATTACCTTCTCAATTTGTTTTCCTTTCTTTATTTTCACTCTCTTTACTCTTCCTCCTATGTTTCTATAGATGCTCCATCCAAATTTACCTTCTCTTATCCAGGAACATTATCTGACAAAATCTGCCTTCAAATTTCCCAGTCCCACTGGCTAATTATTTTATTCTTTCATCTAGCTATACCTACCCATCTTCTATTTCACCCATTTACCTCTTGTCCCAGCATTACCCATTCCATTAACTCACTGTCCACTTACTGTTGTGCTCAATCATCCATTATCAGTCCCACCTCTTATCCGCTGGGTGGAATGCATAAAAAGCCAGCCATATAGACAAATTTTAACTTGTACGTAAAGTCATTGAATAACCTGAGCTTCCCTCAAGTGAAGAGTTTCATTTCTATAACTTACAGTAATCACAGAAGCCTGATTGAGACAACTAAAGTGCCTTGATTTTTAAAAACGTCATTAAGGTAAGGCAGCCTCATCTTTCCATTCAAACATGCATCCTGTTCCTTCCTCCCATGAACGTATCCATAGATCCTTTTGCTTTGTCAATCTTAATGACATCTGCCCTATGTAGTATCTGCTCTACATGGATTTACTAACATGCAACTAAGGCTAAATAAATCTTTTTAACAACACTTCGGCTACCTGAACTTCATTACTACACCCTGTTTCTCAGACTAGCCCCATCAGTACCTTTTCGCCTGTCTCCCTCTGTGTCAGTTTACTAATTTACAAATTAACAGTTACTTCGGCTACTCTTGATCCCTCACTATTATAGCCTTGTGCATTTTTCACAGTAGTACAGTTAGCCTCTGTTGATCATTGGTGGGATCTATAAATACCTAACAAGCCCAAAACCACAACCGTCAGACTAATTATGAGTTACTATGCTGGAATATTACAAAATATGGAGAAACATGTAGAAATAATTAACATTAGATAGTAGCAATTTGCAAAGAATTTGTACTGTGTATTGTAGTACTTATCTCTAAAAGTCACAATTTCTGCAGTAATTCCTGTCCATGTCCTGATTGTTTCCATAGTTCTCCACACTTCATTAGTTGTTGAACTGGAAAACACCTAACTGTGGCAGGAGGTGCACTACCAATATGTTAATACTGCTTTACATTTTACAAAAAGACAAACAGCCGGCACATATCAGGCCCATCCTAATGGCAAACAAGAATATTTCTGAGTTTTAAAAAAAATGAGGTTTGAACTGACTTTATAAAAAACCTTTGATATATTCTGTTTCCAGGAAACCTGGCCAACTAAGGAAATTGCAGTGTTTGGCTACACACCATACTCTGTTCCTGCCATTAATTCCAAGAAAGGCAGACCAAAAGGAAGCCTAACTGTGGATTTCTTTTCCTCTATTAGCAAGCACCGAAGTGAGTCAAACCATCAATACCAATTTAAAGCATATAACAATAGGAAGCAATATCATGGCAATAGACAGATAGTATTCAACCGAGCAAAAATAATAGCATGCCTGTTATTAAAAGATCTAAAATCAACAATACTTAAAACTCTGTCAGCAAACAAAGCGCCTGGAAGTTAAACAAAACAAAAAATAATCATAGTTTGTGGGGACGTAAACGGCAAACTCATGAATTGATGATTGATTTTGATTTTAAGAAGGAATTCTCTGTGGGGTGTCCTGGAGTGCTAACCAGATGAATTCAAGATTACTACAGAAGGCCCATTAACTGCCTCAGTGATCGCAATATACGGACTCCGTAGTCTTAATGGGTAAGCACTTCAGATATCTCTGCACAGAAAACTTGTAGAGCCTGCAATCATACATGCCTAATAGACTAATTTTAATTAAATATCGAGTCTTAGCTCTTTGTAACTGATATGCATGTTGAAACAAGAATTGAAAGTGATCACCATTAACTGCATGCCACAAGGTTTCAAATCTTGACCTTCCAAAGTGGGAGTTTTATCTGACATCATCCAACCTGGTAGAAAACTCTAGTCCGGAGAAAAATAAATGGTGACTGAACTATCATAGCACACGTAACCATGACTTAAACAAGGCTTTTAGGACAAAATATCGTGAAAATATCAATCTAGACATAATCTGGAAATAGGAGTAATTCAGGGTTGTAGGGACATATTGAAACGTTTACCTCTGCTGCCATCAAGCCACAAATACAAAATCTGTGAAATCATGCATATTTTACAATGAGTGTTTCATGAAAAACATACATTACCAAACCCCTTAAAAATGGTTATCCGATTTTTCAAAAGAGAAGTCCTTTAAAGACCAAAGGAAAAGTTAAAACACATTAATTAAGCTTAAAGATAAACATTTAGTATAAAGCTAGGAAGGATTAAAGCTATTTTTGGGAACTAGTAAGATGGGGGCTGTCATGGTCCTCCTAAACATTTAGATATGGAAGTCTGTCCTGCTGATTGGGTTCAACACTTCTTATTATACCAGGAAGCCACTAATTCAATCATTAAATGGAAAAGGGTTCTACGCGCAGTAGTTAACAAACCTGACCACTGAATTAGAATTCACAGAGAAAGAAGTGATTGATGCAATATGTAGCCAAAGACTGCAAAAATCACTTGAACCATATAGAATCCACCCCGCCCCCAAATCTCTTACATAACACTAAATCAATTTCGGCCCCATGTTTAAACAAGAATGTCTTTAATGCGGCCTGGATATTCAGGTAAGTGTATCCATGGGCGTCATTTGGAGGTGTCTGGGGTCGCAGCTGTGACCTCTAACCTGCTCCCTGCTACTTCATTTGTTCCTGGCGTCAGAAGGTGCAAAACATTCGCCTCTTCTGAGGCCAGGGGTCGCAGAGGAAGTGCCAGGAGTGGCAGGGAGCAAGCTAGAGGTCACAGATGCGACCCCTGAGCTCTGGCGTCCATGAGCGTATCCCCTTGTTGTGATAAGCATTTATTATTCCCTTTGTTAAACAAGCATTTACAATGCAATGGTCTCGGCATTGTTAAAGTTAGAGCTATTGGCATTGCTCATGATATTATTTGTATTTATGTTTTTGTTTTTAAAACTTATAAATAAATGGCATTGTCATTTACAATGCCAATAGCTTAATCTCTCGCAAATGTGAGGCCTATTGCATTTGCACCCACACACAGAGCCACACACAAAGCCACCCACACACACATACAGAGCCACCCACTCAGAGCCACCCTCACAGAGCCACCCACACATAGTCATTCACATAGAGCCACCCACACACACACAGAGCCACCCACAGAGCCATCTACACACACACAGAGCCACCCTCACACAGAGCTACATACACACACACAGAGCCACCCTCACACAGACCCACCTACAAAAAAAGCTACCCACACAGAGCCACACACACAGCCCAACACACACACAGAGCCCAACACACACACAGAGCCCAGCACACACACGCACAGAGCCCAACACACACACACACACAGAGCCACACACACACACAGACAGGGCCACACACACACACACAGACAGGGCCACACACACACACAAACAGAGCTACACACACACACACACACAGATCCCAACACACCCCCACAGAGCCCAACACACCCCCACAGAGCCCAACACACCCCCACAGAGCCCAACACACCCCCACAGAGCCCAACACACCCCCACAGAGCCCAACACACACCCACAGAGCCCAACACACACCCACAGAGCCCAACACACACCCACAGAGCCCAACACACACCCACAGAGCCCAACACACACACCCACAGAGCCCAACACACACACCCACAGAGCCCAACACACACACCCACAGAGCCCAACACACACACCCACAGAGCCCAACACACACACAGACAGAGCCCAACACACACACCCACAGAGCCCAACACACACACACACACAGAGCCCCCCCACACACACAGAGCCATACACACACTGAGACACACACACACACAGAGCCACTCACACCGAGCCACACACACTGCCACACACACACACACTGCCACACACACACACACTGCCACACACACACATCCACACACAGAGCCACACACACAGACACACACACACTGCCACACACACACACTGCCACACACACACACTGCCACACACACACATCCACACACAGAGCCACACACACACACAGAGCCACACACACACACAGAGCCACACACACACACAGAGCCACACACACACACAGAGCCACACACACACACAGAGCCACACACACACACAGAGCCACACACACACACAGCCACACACACACTCAGAGCCACACACTTGGATGTGGTGGTGAAAGTGGTGCATGTGGTGGTGGATGTGGTGCATGTGGTGGTGGATGTGGTGGTGGATGTGGAGGATGTGGAGGATGTGGTGGAGGATGTGGTGGTGGATGTGGTGGAGGATGTGGTGGTGGATGTGGTGGTAAATGTGGTGGTGGATGTGGTGGTGGTGGTGGTGGATGATGTGGTGGTGGTGGATGTGGTGGTGGTGGTGGATGTGGTGGTGGTGGTGGTGGTGGATGTGATGGTGGTGGTGGATGTGGGGGTGGATGTGGTGGTGGTGGTGGTGGTGGATGTGGATATGGAGGTGGTGGATGTGGTAGTGGATGCGCCTCGACGCCACCTCCAGCCCCGCGCAGCGCTGTGTCGGAGGTCGATGGCCACAGAAGCAGGAGCTGGGCGAGAGGGCAAAACTCCAAAGCGAAAGTGAAAGCATCCGCTCCCCGAGGTGCCCTGCCACAGAAGCAAGTTTATAGGGAACCTTTTAACAAAGGAGACTCCGTTTCAACATATTGCTACCAGAGTAAATAAAAAAATAAAAAAATGCAACTACGCTCATTAAAAGTTACGATTCCAAGAGCGGCGTATATCTATGCTCGCATGAAATAATAAAGCAAACACCAGCTTCAGAGGCCTCCTTACTTACAAAGCCAAAAGAAAAGAAGAAATCTAAAAATCACCTCCCCTCGCAGCCAAAACAGTAGGTTCGGTACAATTTCATTACAGAGCAGCGTTGCTGGTAGACGCAGTGGCTGTAATGGAGCAGAGTTCAGGTGGTCCTGAAGATAACCTACATTATAAGGATGGGCATCTTCACACAACTATGGGGAGAGGAGGGAAGTGTACAATAGGAGTGATGGGCATTCAAGTAATGAGCAGCGGAAAAGATGGAATATAGGAAGGAAGCCCTACCAGGCAGCGATCTCCCCCCTTTTTGCGGTATTTCAGGAGAAGGAAAGTTAAACTCCAGCAACGAATGATGCTTTCAGGTCCGAGGTCGCCTTTCAGTTAACTTTCTGTTGGCGAATTGTCTTTTAGGTTTCTGCCCGGGCGTCTCTTGCCTTGCTCTTTGCTGGTACTTTAGCTGAGTACTCACCCGGTTCACAGGCAGGAGCAGCATCAGTGTTTTTCGCCCCAGCTGCCGCGGCAACACTTTACAACGCCGCGCGCCCACTTCCTAGTCCACGAGACTTCGAATCAGCCGCGCGCCGAGTCTGTATACGGTGTTATAAAGGGAATAGCCGCCCTCCCCCTCCAATTCTCATTCAATAAACTGTGGAGTGAAGGAGCGCCAGGCGAGGGCGTGCTCAGCAGTTTTCCGGGCCAATCGCTGTTTTTGTTGTCTTTATTGCCGCGTTCCAATTGGCTGCTGGGATCACGTCGCGTGAAATGTTTAGAGTTGAGGTTAAAACAAAACTAAACCCTATTGCCGGACTCCCCCCTATTCCAGCGTGAATTGGTCTGACTCAGAACACCAAGTAGGAGCAGGCGGGAGCTCGGACGGCGGCCTCTGGGGGTTTGTTTTTCCACAGATTTATGGCTGTGTGAAAGTTGTAAACCGTTAACGTCTGGCACAATGAAGTCAAAGAGATACTACATCAAGTGCAGGGTCAGAGAACTTGGAATAAAGAAAGATATTCTCTGTGGGTTTTTTTATGTGAAACTGGCAGGTCGAGGGTCTTCAGCTTCACACAGACAGATTAGTCACGCCACGGAACTCAACCACAGAGCCATGGTGTCAAAACTGAAAACCTCTCTATACATTGACCTCCAAATAAATCACTAAACAATCTAGCTAAACGCTACTTAGGCAATGAACAGTCACTATTTAATCCAAAGTTATATATTGATAAAAAGGCCGCTCAACACTTCTAGCAACAAGAAATGGTAGGAAGGAATGAAAATAAGACGTGGCGAAAGAGAAAAAGCAAAATAGTGGCAGCAGCTGCGGATAAGCCCCGTCCTTTTCAGACTGGGGGGTCATGTTTTTTGTTGAGTGGCGGATGATGTCACCGAGAGAAAACGGCAAAAAACACGCCCCTCAATCCGAAACGGACAGGGCTTAAAGGGTCAGACAGAGCTCTTCTCCAATGGCTGGCTGCCGTTTAGGAAGCTAGCCAATGGAGAAGAGCTGGCTCGTTTACCTCCCTACTCTAAGACATAATTTCTCGCCCAGCGAGACTGCGCAAGCACAGCCTACGCAGGCCGAGACATAAAAAGGATCTTGTTTAAATACCAGGGCTATCGCCTGTTTCCACTGCCGGATGGAGCTGGGAAAATTGATAGCAAGTTATTTCGAAAGTGTATCCAAGATTGGGCTAAAAGAGATCGACTTTTATCCAGTTTGTAGTCCGGTGTCAGGAAAGGAGTACGGAGTCTAAATCAGTCGATGAGATTGTACCTTATGTGCATTAAATATATTAAGATGAGGAAATTCAGCTTGTTCATGATTGTCATTGATCTAAAAACAGCATTTAATTCAGTCAACAGATCCCTTTACTTCACAACACTGACACCCTCATTTACACTCTGCTCCCCAGTACACTCCCTTTTTCACATTATTCGCTCCTGTGGTGTTTTTGAATTTGCATGAGCAGATAATATTTGTGCACATTACTTATGGAACACTACATCTTTCAGTAAGCATGTGGTTTTCTGAAGCCGGCTCTCTGCATACATTCTGCGATTTTACTCTGCATCTGTGGTCTGAATCAGATCATGCCTTTCTCATGATCCTGATCCTTTCATTTTTCTCTTTAAGAGCTCCTGGAAAGAGGAAGTATGACTATTTATTGATTGATTTATTTATTTATTTATTTATTTATTTATAGGCATCCTTATTTCTTGTTCGCGTTGCTTTACAGTCAAGCTGCCCTGTGGGCATGTGTGTAATTTTCTTTGCTCCCTGTAATTAATAATTTAATTAAATACATGTAATTTGTGCTGAAGAAAGGCTGAATGGTCATGCCAAGACTCAAACCTGCTGATCATCACTCTATTTTACGTGACTATCAATTTTAGAGCTGTCTTTTTCACAGACAAGCAGTTTTAATGGCATCAAAGCGGCTGCCACACACAAGGCCATTACATTAATATAAGGTTTCCTTATAAACTGCCAGCTAAAAGCTGGGTGCTTAAAAACACGGTGTCTGGTGAACACACCAGACATTCAGGCTTCCATAAATAGGTCGGAAGGGGATAATGTGCGGTGGAATTGCATTCCCAAGAGCCGGCATTTCACCGCACATTATGCCTAGTTTACCTCGTGAAATCCGCATTTAAAGTTCAAAAGCAACTCTTTGTTAGCGCAACATCGGACAGGGTATAAATATGAAGAAAAAATTAGATTCCCATCTGCAAAAAAAGAAAGTGTAAATGATGCTGTGAGGATTTAGGGGACTACTCCTCTATTATAAGAACACAGCCAGACCTAGAACAAAGGGAAAATGTACATCAGATTTTCCAGTCCAAACAAAAGTGGTCACATTCTATCACCCACCTTATTCAGTCTGTATATGAATGAGGTAGAAAGATTCATCACCGATGTTATACCTGGCACCATTGGCGTCTGTCTCCTTTCCATTTTTACTGTTGCCTCGTGTGTTTTTGCTGGTGTTAGATGCTTTGGGCACTGTGCCACTGCTGTCCAATGCCACAGTGCAAGTGATCCCTATTATAAATGAATGTATTAGTCAGTGGTTCCATGTTTGGCTATTTGGTTTACTTGTCAGACCCTCGTACAGTGCACCAGGGGTGCCCAGGGCTTGTATTCCAAATGCTGCTAGTGGGCCTGCAGGTATGGTTGTGCCACCCACAGAAGCAGCCTTGTAAAATGTGTCTAAGGTCTGCCATTGCAGAGCCTGTGTGCAGTATGGTACTGTCATGCTGACTGGGCAAGTGCACCTACCTGCCAGTTCCCAAACCTTCCCTATTCTTCATATCAGTCACCCCTATGGAAGGCCCAAGGGCAGGGTGCATTGTCAGAATAAGGTAGGACAAGCCCTGATGTGTGTGGCATGTCCTAATAGTGAATTACAGCCATTTTCGTTTTTCACTATTGCAAGGCTACCTGTTCTCCATAATCCAGAATGGGCTGTTAGAATTATTACATTTTATAATCCTAACTGACTCAGAGAACATGGTTTAGTATGCCTGAACTCAGAATAATAAAATACATTTTTTAGTAAAGTTGGTTTTAATATTCTTTGTTTGAAAATACCACTTTTAGAAAGTAGTTATTTTCTTGCCTAACCTTTCAAGCCTGCCTCTGCTAGGTTGTGTATTCCTTTGTCTGGAGTTTGTGAGTGACAGGGCTGGGGGATTCCAGGAGACAGGCTGGGGCAGCCCAGTGGTAAATAGAGAGATCTGCGTCTAGATGGGAGGGAGGAGTTGCACCTGGGACCTGAATAGGGCTGGGCCTTCTCTCTACAATGCTGGCTCCACCTCCTGTGGTGTATCTGATGTCTCTGCCCTGCACACTGAAAGAAGAGAGGGAATCCTGTCAACAAAGTGCTCCAGGGCTGTGCCTTCCCTCCCCTGTGCTGGCTCCACCTCCTGTGGGGCAGGTGATGTATCTGCCCTGCACAGTGAATAGAAGGAAGGAGTCCTGTAAACAAAGTGCTCAGGAACTGGTTTGGACTAGGCAAAGGCCCCTCTCCCCTCAGAGAACAAAGGATTTTGGGGTATAACTATTGGGAGCCTGATCACAAGAAATTTAATCACTTTTGGACTACAAGAAGAAACCTTTGCTGAGGAGAGGAACCTGAAGAAACCGAGGAGAGACTATCCCTAAGCTGAAATGCTGCTTGGGGGATTGGCCTGCAGTGGTTGCCTGACTGCCAAAGAAGGGAGAAAGAACATTGTGTGCTTTACTTTCAACTTGTGAAGGATCTCCAATGGCTTGGAACAGAGTTTGCTTCCTGCTGAAGTCTCAGGGACAACAGACTTCACCCACCACTCCTAAAAAGTCTTCCTGAAGTGCCTGCAGCTGTGCTGGACTTTGTGGGGGATTTGCGTGTCGCAAGGAGCTGGAAGCGTGACTCAAGATCGAGAAGCATGTCGCAGAACCGCCGCTGCCGCTTCACAACACGAAGCGCCCTGCATCACCAGAGAAAATAATCTACGTCGCCGCAGACGCCGACGCATCCACAGGAAGCGTGTCGCAGGAGAGAAGGATCGACGTCACATCAGACGCCGCCGCATCTCTGAGAAGCGTGTCGCAGGGCCTGTCGCATCTCATCACCGGAAAAGAGGATCGACGTCACCACAGACGCCGCCGCATCACCAGGAAGAGTGTCGCAGGGCCTGTCGCGGCTCGCATCATTGTGGAAGCAACTCACATCGCCAATAGAGAGGATCGACGTCTCCGCAGACGCCGCCGCATCGCTCGGTAGCTTGTCGCAGGGCCAGTCCCAGCTCGCAGCTTGTAAAGTACCTCGCTTCGCCAGAGAAGAGGATCGACGTCGCCGCAGACACCGCCGCATCACCGGGAAGCGTGTCGCATCAAGGAGAGAGCAGCGTCTTTTATTTCTTTGCACCAGAACTTTGCCTCATTTTCCTCGCTGCGACATTGCTTGCCGTGGAAGTGCAGCGCATCGTAAGGTACATTAACGCAAAGTGTTGCATCTTAAGAAATGAACTAAACTAAGCTAACTCTGCCATCTTAAAGTAACAGTATTGTGCATTTTTGTTGTTAATGGTCTTGTGGTAACTCTATATAAAGTATACTTTTTTTTAATATATAAAACCTTGTGTGGTGCCCATCTGTAGTGTTGTCATAATGCTTTACACACTGCCTCTGAGATAAGCCTGTCTGCTTGTGCCAAGCTACCAAGGGGGTGAGCAGGGGTTATTTAGGAGTGTAATCCCCTTATCCTGACTAGAGGCAAGGGTCCCTATTTGTCACAAGTCCCTACCTGTGCCAACTAGAGACCCCCAAATCTAACAACCGATCTGAACATTGACATACCAACAGTAGAAAGAGAGACATTTCCATTACTCCACTTTGCAGATGAGGCTGTACTCCTGGCACAAACTGAGCTGGCAATGTACCATTTGTTGAGGGTTTTTGAATGATATTGTAAAATGTTTTTTAAACATTCGCTATTAAGGTAATCAAAACTGAATTTATTGTCTTAAATTCAAAAATCAAACAAAAGAAAGACTTTAGAACAGTATACTTTTGACTATCTGGGTATTTGATTCCACTATAAATTGTCATGGACAAAGCAAATTAAAAAAGAAATGCCTTCTTGTGCTGCATGAACAGTTTTGGAGGATCCACAATAAAGCTTATTCTAGTATGTAAAATTTAAGGAGCAGCCACCACTACATACGGTGGCAAACATTGGGGTTTTAAAACGACAACCAAGCTACAAAAGATTGAAAACAGCTTTCCGCGACCTATATTACACCTAGGCGTAGGTACACTAATGGAAACTTTAAAACTAGAATTGCGTCTACACAGCATTGAGTTAGAAATCCTCCTAAAGTCCTTACTTAACTGTGCTAGGCTTTGAGTAATTCCAGTAGCATCCGTTCACATAAGATCACTTTCTATCCTTTTGGCTTCTAAAAAATCCCTAAGAATTCCATTGTTTACACACAGTTGGTAAGTGTTAAAAGAAATTGGATGTAAGGATTTCCGGGGCACTGGAGCGCAATGAATAAAGTTAGTGGCCCAGAGACACTGAAACACTTCATTCTGCTATGTACAAAAACTCTGCTGATAAGGAAGAATGTCCGCCATCCTGTTTCCTGGAAGTATAACACCTTTTTATTTATTTATTTATTTTGTGTTTTTATAGAGCTCGAACTTGACCCATTAGGGTATCAGAGCGCTGTACATAGTCAAAGAGTTGTACAAAAGGCATGGAATCACGGAAGTACAAGGGGGATGGAAGGAACACAAGGTACAGTTAGCATTACAGTTGCTGAGGACACGGGAGGGAAGGAAGGATACAAGGTATAGTCAACACTATAGTTGGCCATGATTTTATGTCTTCGTCAACTTCGATACCATCTTGGCTTGGAATATAGCAGACACAAATTCTCTGAGCTTGGAATTTAAATTCATAACTCGCTCATTAAGTTTTGGATGGAGTTCTAATTATTGATATGTTTATGGGTATGATTATGTATTACGTGCATACCTTTTGGCTGAAGAAAGTAAAGGATTCTCATGACAACAAGTGGTGTCCAGCCATTCAGAAATACTGACTTGTTGTATGCCATCTAGTCCGTACCTTTCAGATTGTACGAGAACATTAGGATGCTATCAATATAAACTAATACACCAATGTCAATGTTGTTTCAAAGATCTTGTTTACACAATTTTGGAAAGTGGCTGCTGCATTGCTAGGCTCTATAGGCATGACCATGTTTATGGGTAGGCCGAATTCAGTTGTCAAGGCATCGCGTTCCATCATATATGTAGAAGTAGATTATAGGCTCTTATTTGGTCCAACTTAGCGAAAATAGTGGCTATCCATTTTGCTCTAATATGAATTTAATGAAACTGCCTGCAGTGCTACCATGTTTCCTGAGATAAAGTTATTCTTTGTTCCTATCCCTCGGCTTAAGCTATTTTTTGTTCTTGAATTGCACTGCTTACAGTGTTCTCTTGCCTCATTGTTTCCTGAGCTGTAGCTATTTCCTGTTTTCTTGAACCAGTATGGCCTGCAGTGCTACCTTGACTCCTGAAGCTTTAATGATTCCCTGTTCCTGAACCAGCACAACCTGCAGTGCTACCTTGACTCCTGAGCCTTAGCTCAATTCTTTTTCCTGCCCCAGCACGGCCTTCAATGCTACTTTATTTTCTTGCTACCTGCACCCGCACTATTCTAGTATACCATTGTAGCCTCCCCTTCCGTTTATCCTTTTCCAGTCCCTACCTTTCTTCCCATTTCCTTGGTTCCAGTTCCTAGTTTGCTGTCTTTCTATTCTGCTCTCTTGCTTCTATTACCTTTTATGTTTGTTACTTGCTTTCTGCCAAGTGTGCCCTTAAGCAAATCACCTCCTATTGAAGCTGCGCTACTTCCTCGTCCCTGGTCTGCTCGTGATCCTCTATGGTGGCTACTCTTTCGCCAATCGCATCAACATCATTGTGTATCTCCTTCACCTCCCCCGCGACCTCGCTTTTGAGCATTTGGAAATCCTCCCTCAAAGTATTAAAGAGGGACTCCAGGAAAGAGAGAGTAATCGGGAGATCAGCCCCCTCCGCTTCCAACTGCGATGTTGGTGCTGGGGTGACCGGCCCCCCCTTCTCCCCCGCTATGGCACCTTTAGAAAGCATCTCCTTCAGAGTCCAGTCCTTCTTCGCCCGTACAGAAGACATATCCGTGATCTGGGCCTGAGATCCGGGAGAGGGCTACCCCTCTTCGCCTCCTGAGCTATCGCAGGCCCTCAGCACTCCTCGGCGTCCTCGGTCTCCGGTTCGCCAATGGCCGTCCGCCGATATATCTGGCCATAGGGTTGTATCCCTTGTCGAGTTGCTCTTGGCCCCCAGGGCCTTTCTGTTCCGTGCAAGGACCTTAGGCCCCCCGCTTCTCTCACGTGAGCCATCTGAAAAGCTGTCCGATTAGCCTTGGAAGGGCAGGACCATCTCCGCAATGCTGCGCAACCTCAGTCATCTACCAATGCGGTGGGATCACACCCAATTACGTGGCCGCCCTCTTCACTCCATAGATACTCCTGCGCCAGTTGATTACCCTGGCCAACTGCTGTTAGTAGGGCCTCTAGCAATCTGGGACGCCCCGCTGGTCTTCAGAGCCCCCTTGTCTGTTTGTGCCACCGGGCCTCACCCAACCCCCTTCACCTTGCAGGTCGTCCTGGACTCTGGGCTCCATATCGGAAGTTGCAGGGCACTCCCCCATGAGCTATTACCTTAGAGGCTCGGACTCTCTTCTCCGCCCTCCACCTCTGTCAGGCTGTCACTTCACTGCCCCCTCCCTGACGGGTGAGCCAAATGATGTCACGTTGGTCCCGGGTGGGGATGTTGGGCCCCGATGAGCCTGGGTGCAAGACCACCTCCTCGCTGGAGCCCCCGTAGCCTCTTAGGGACGCTCTGGGACAATGGCACTGCTCCCGCAGAGGCAAGGCCTCTCAGCTTGCCACCTGAAAGCGCCCGTAAACTTCGCCAGGCGATCTTACTGGTCGAATTCCAGCTGCCGCCAACTTCCGTGCGGCAGCTGTGCTCCCCTGCGGCCTCACCTCGGAGTTCGTTGCTGCTAGAGGCGGCTTCCCTGTCTCCGGCAGCTGCCGAAGTCACGAGGCTCTCTGCTTTTTCCGCCAGCCTCTGGGGTGCTGCCGGACTCTCAGGCACACCCGGTTGCCGTCCTGCTGTATCGGCTTCGCGCCGACCCCCTCTCCCCGTGGCCAGCTGTCAGCATGGAAGCCTGGATAGCTTCACCCCTGGAAACGACTATCTGCGCCAGCAGTCCTGATCGGGGCCTGGCGCCATTTTCTCGACCCGTTGCTCCGTAACTCTGGGCTCTTCCAAATATGCTAACCGGGCACCTAGCCCCGTAAGTCACACCTCCGCGGGTGCTCACAGGCATACGCCTACGTTTTCTCCGGCTATGTTAGCGCCCCTGGGGTCTCCGGTGCAAAAGTGAGCGGACGAAGCAGCCAGGAGCAGGGAGCCACAGGGAGATGCATCTCACCAGCCCGCCATCTTGGCCACACCCCCCTTTTATATTCATTTAGACACCAAGATCAACGAGACTTGGTAAGTACTTTTCGAGTTAGCGATTTTCAGACACTTAGAAAATACAGCCGGCAGATTGGAGGCATGAGCCTTTGACGCAGTAATTTTATCCTAGTGGAGAACACACACTGCGTAGGGGTAATTGCAGTTGAGTTACAGGGTAGTTCGTCTTGACATAGGGTAATTAGGGGCCAAAGTCCTTATAACCACTGGCAGTTTTTGTTTACCTGCGTTCCTGTATCTGGGTGCAGAGGTGCTGGTCGCAAGGGTAGCCTCTAACGCTAACACTGAAGTCGATGGAGAAACCTGTAAGCAGAAAAATGCTGCAAGTGGAGACAAGTCTGCCAAAAACCAAAGGGATGCTTGGTTCTTGAGGGTATCTGGGGCAAGGGTGCACCATCGGTAGGCTCGGACTCGAGCTGTGGGACTCGGTTGCAGAGTTGTTTTGTCCAGCAAGTCGCTTGGATTGGAGGCTCTTTCTTGTGGGGTGAACCTGGAGATGGGGAGAGAACAGGACAGCAGGACCACTCTCGTTGCTGGCCTCGGTGATGCTGACGTCCCTTGTCGGTAGGTCAAATATGTCGTTGTTGGTGTCTGGGCTGGACACTGAACACGTTTTGGTTGCTGCAAAGAGGCCACGACTCTGCATGTTGGTGCAGGCTGGTTCCTGGGGTCGTTGCATCTCCAAATTTCAAATTTGGTGGGGTTATGGATCTGATGTCCTGGAGCACTATGACCTCCTCCTGGATGGCTGCTGGGTCGGTGGACCCGGTAGTCAGCAGATCAGTAAAGCGGGTGTTGCGGTCGGTGGCTGCAGGCTTCAGGGAAGTGGCTCCTCCACTACAAGGAAGATGCTGATGGGTTTGTGAAGTGCTGGCAACCCTCCTACATTTTGGGAGGATGCACAGATGCAGGATGAGTTGGGACTTTGCAATTGTTGAGAGAATATGAGTTCCTAGTGTCAGGTGCCACCTAAATACTGAATTTAGGAGCCTATGGAGAGTGAAGAGTTATAGCCAAGGGGCTTCCTACCCATGGTATTATTACACCCCCTATAGTACCACTTCCTGTGGGGATATCCCTGTCCCATAGTTCCTTATTCCACCAAAAATAAAATGATGAAACCCTTCTTTTGTGGAGCACATCAGGTAGCCCACCTTAGGGGTGTGACTAGCCTGGTGGTGCTACATGTCTACTAGCAAAGCTAATTTCCCCCTGTCCCGGTGCCAAATTGGCCCCAGGGCAGTTGGTTGCATCTCCTAAGTCAGGGGAAGGCAGGGTCGCATGGCAAAGGTTGCAGAAATGATGGGCACATTATGAGTCACCGACACTAGTGGGGGAAGAGAAGCATCACTATGCTGCGAATTGAGTTGCCACCCTTGCCCCTTGCCAGAGCATTAACGTGCTGCCAGCAGCTCCATTCTCACAGGCAGCCCGACACTGAGAGGGGAATCCGCGAGGTGCACTCAGAATGCTAAGCATGGCTCTGGACGATTCCGGCGGGAGCCGAACAGCGCCACGAGACAGGAGTGCCCAACCCCCTTGCACCTTCTTTTTGCCTGCATTCCCCTGCACATCCTGATACTTTTAATTTGCCGGTAATTGCCATTCAGATGTCGTGCCTCCATGCACCATTATCTGTCCCTACAATCACTGCACTGCGATTTCCTCTGCCTTGTAAGTTTTAAAATGACGAGGCCCTGATTGCTTTGATTGCCGTGCCCTGTTGCTACCGCCGGCATCTTGTCCTTCTCAAAATGGCGGCCCGTCGACTGCTCCAAAATGTCTCTATTGACCCACTTCTTGAATGCTTGCGATTACCGCGCTGCGATGGGCAATGCTCCCCTGCCTTGTAAGCATTAATATGACACACCAATTTTCTAATAATGGCCACCATGAGTGGGCCCCTTTCCAAAGCACTCCTTCTCCCCTTGTTGGGGAGGGATCCAGCATTTATGTCCTGGAGTCTCAGAGACCCCTCTGAGAGAGTCCACAGTGACATGGGAGTCTCACACAGCGGAGGCCTGTGTTTTTTTTTTTTTACCCCATTACCGCTGGGAGCACAGCACCTTACAACGTGACCGGCGCTCTCGATGGAACTTTTTGGACTATGCCCCCCAGGCAGAAACTGCGTACTGCGGTACCCAAGCAACCTCTGGCCGATGACCGGTGGAGCTGTCCCACACAGCTATAGAGGAGTTTGGCTCTGGTTCACCACTCGGTCGTCACCTACCCAGCCGGACGTCGGACACTGTTTTCCTCGTCTCCCCATTGTGCCTCCTTTACCCTCTTCCTCCCTCCATTATTATCCTCTGCCTCCCCTATTCCTTCCCTCTCTCCCCTATTCTTCTCTCCCCTGCCTATTTTTTTCCTCGTGTTTATGCTATGCTTTTGTACTGATGTAATTCCTGTAACTACTGATGTAACTTTGTAACCATGTTCTGAAACAATATTTCTTCCTCATGTAAAGCGCTCTGATACCTCTGGGTCTACCCAGCGCTATATAAAACTCAATAAAAAAAAAAAGCCCTCTCCTTGAAATGCTGAGATGACTTCCCTGTTTACTTGTACCATCTAGTAACTGAACTGGACATCACAGGGGCATATCTGTTCATGAAGATATACCCTCACATGTAATATAATGCACCCTGCCTTAGGGCTACAAGGCCTGTTGTAGGGGGGACTTACATATATTACAGTCAGTGACTTTGGCATTGTACGCAGTGGGTGTGCTGTGTCGTGTTTTAACTCATGCTTAGCACCATAACCCACAGTCTGCAATGGCAGTCTGCATATAATTTGTATGGGGATCCCATAGGGTGGCATAACACATGTTTTTGAGAAGTTGGCCTGGTACATGCTGTCCACTAATTAAAGAGGGCACCTTGCACCAGTCCAAACATGCCTTGTGGTGATTTAAGAGGTCAATGATAACCGTAGAAAGCTATCCAAGTGGTAGCTGTGGAGATCAGCCTTCAGGCTTAGTCTTGAAGGAATGTTAAGAAGCTTGTTTTACCAGAATGCAACCTTATAGTATTTGTTAAATGAAAGGAGAACCACACAGTAGTTATAAAAAAAATGTATGTATTAATCTAACTCTCTCTAGTATGACACAGTATCTCCAACACAGAGATAATCACAAAGCACACAGTACTTAAGCACAGAAATGACAGTAAAAACACAAATACACAGTGGGCCTCGGTGGGGGGGGGGGCCAAACCATATACTAAAATAATGGTATAAGAACCACATTTTGAGTCAAGACGGTGTCGAGAGGTTGTAGAATCGCTGGGACCCCAAGGAACCACCTAAGGTGAGTTAGGAGGGACCCCACGGAGGAAGGGTGCCGTGTGGGAATACGACTGAGTGCTCCATACAATCCTATGGGAAAGTAGCATTTGACATTTTAGAGTTTGAGGACCCTTCCCAGTGGACTTCGAAGAAACCCTGTGGAAGTTAGGAGACTGGAGAGCCACCCCACCTGTGGGTACCCTAGTACCAGAGTTACCTATTCCAGGGAAGCTGGGTGTATAGGTCTGGAGGACTTTGACGGCGAGCCGCTGCTGGATGGAAGAAAAGTGTCCGTTGGAATCCAAAGGTATATTCTAGTCGAAGAGTACCTAAAAGCAGAGGGGACAGAGTCTGGGTCACACAGGAGTGACCAGGGGCTTTGTAGACAATGCCCCCTGATGTCTGGTGCTTCAGGTGTGTTGCTGGAGTTGTTGACTCTGCAGCTCTGGAACCAGGAGACGTCAAGGACAACCAGGAGCCTGATACAAGCTGTCCCATGAAGGATGTCGAGTGCTGAGGGGTCGGTGTCCGGCGGGAGCACCAACATGCCATGACAACGGCAACTCACGCAGAAGGTCAAGGTGGATACGGTTCGGACAAGCAAGGTCCAGGAGACTCACCACCGCAAGAGGAGTCAGGGCAGGCCTGGAACAACCAGGGGAGCCCAAGAAAAACAAAATTGACCCTCAAGTGGATTCACAGGGCGGAGGCACAGGAGACGCAAGAGGACCTCGAACGATTTCACCAAACAGCCCATGGAGCACTCTGTGCGAAGAGGCCGGAGTTCTTGGTAGGAAATGGTGCCGGAGGTTGGGGCTACTCGAGCCCAATGCACTTGTTCGGGAAACACCAACCAGCATATGCACTTGCAAATGTGCGCGGTGCACCGGAGTTCTGATATTGCAGCCTCTACAAGTGATTAGGACCTCAGTCTTGGTGAGATGACAGCTCAGACATCAAGGGATGTAAAAATCTACCTCCAGTGTTGCTGAAGCCTTCAGAGTCCATAGGAGCTCAGGGTCAGCAGACCGGACAGCAGTGTTGCGGTGCCTGCGAATTCAGGGGAGTGACTCCTTCACTTCAAGGGAGATATCTTCGGTTGTCCTTGATGCTCCTCATGTCCTGCACGGATCCTGTATGGCACATGGGCACAGACGATGCTTCAGACTGAGAGGGAGACAAACTCAGGCATAAACAAAGTCCAGCGAAGTCCAGAGTGTCCAGACGGTCGAAGCTCAATGGTTTCGTGTTCAGAATCTTGTCCACATCGAATCTAGGGTCCTACAGCCAGTTAAGCACTTTTGTACCCACGGGAGAGGGTTGGACAGATTCCAGGGACCCTCCGAGGGGAGGGTCTGGACAGTGGGGAGGTTACTCCCATGTCCTTTGTCCAGTTTAGCCCCAGTGCAGGAGCCAAAGGCTCCCAGGACATGTTTAAACTGGACTATGCACAGGGACACCAAATGTGCCCCTCATCCAGAATTTCGATTGCTGGCAGGCACACCCACCCAGCCCTAATACACTAAATCCTGTCTGGGAGGTGGTCACACCTCCCTGTGACAGGATGCCTATTCTGCCTTGGGGAAGAGGTGTGACGCAGCGGCCAGGGCGACTGACGCCGGACGTTGGGGATCACGGTTCGATCCCCGGCATCGGCGGCAGGGGTCTGCCCAGCACTATGTGACTCTGGGCAATAGCTTGCTTAATCTTCCCAACGGCCCCCAGCGCCGGGAAACCTACGGGTAGCTGTGCGCTTTACAACTACAGGATTATTTATTATTATTATTATTATTATTATTATTATTAAGGCTTGTACCAGTAACACCAGGAACCCAACAAAGCTCGCTTCTGAGGGGTGGAATCATACCTCCCACATCAATTACCGGTGTGGGGGTATGATTTCAACATGTTTGACACAATAAGGTTTGTTTCAGCCGTTTTAGAGTTGCTCATCACGCGGTCACATAGTGCCACTCTGTATGTCGTAAATGGCCGCCTCACTGACAACCCTGGAGAATGGACTCCATAGGCTGCAGGGGTGTTCTACTCATGCAGTGGCAACCTCTCACTTAGAATCAAGCACCCTGCCCTCAGGATTGTCAAGGCCTGCTAGAGGGGTGACTTATGGGTTTTGAGTGCAGTGACCCTTAGATATAGGAAACATATCTTAAGTGGTGCATGCACCAACTTACACAGGCTGCATTGTGTAGGTTTCATTTCGCATGGCCTCTCATGGGTGGTATAACACATGCTTCAGCCCATGGGAGGCCTCTGGGGTACCTATGTCCTGGGTACATGGGTACCATAAACTAGGGACTGTCAAGGGTACCCCAGTATCCCATCTGGAATGTACCAAAGTACATAGTATAACAGTTTAAAGAGAAAACAGATAGACTGGGGTCCTGAAGTGGGGGTAACCATAAGAAGCAGATTCTACTTTTCTACAATGTTGCAGACCTTAGTGACCCCCTTTCCTACCCATGTCCTAAGTTAATTGGGGTACCACATACTAGGTCCTTACACAGGTGCCAAGGTGTGTGCCAGTTGTGTTACAATTAGACAATTTTACCTTGTCTTTAGGGAACGAGCACTGGTGTCAAAAGGTTCGGGGGGCCGTGACAAAAAAGTAACATTCTGAACTTATCAGTAGTAAATATGAAACATGACTATATCTAATGAGATCATCAACTGGTTAAGTAACTTGTTTTAATAGACATTACCCCTTTATCCTTCATGATCGGGGTGTCCTCTGCTAGGGCCAAAATCTGAATTACCTTTTTGGTGAGGGGTGGTGTCAGATCACGGACAAAGCTTTGATAACCAGGATTGGGAAAAAAGACATGGGTTTGCTGAACAACTGATTGATTTGTTACTCAGAGATGGACTTCATTTGAAGAGCATGGCCAGTGTATTCAATATGTGATTTGCAAATCAACCTCAATTCCCCATGACCTTACCAGGGTACTTCTTAAAACAAATTGGGCAATGTCTTTGACATTAGGTGTGCAGCAGATGGCCTAATCTGCATGAGAGAAGGAATTGTACACTGTCTGAAGATTTCAAATGGGGTAGAATTGTTCTTCCTGAACTCTTTTTTTATTTATATATTTTTATTCACCCTAATGATCATCCTGTGGAGGCCCTTTTTTACCATTCTGTAGGACATTTTATATTTCTCAACTGCTGACTTTATCCACCGGCTCTTGCATCATCTGCTCCCAACCCTGACCTTCACAAGTTCATCCTTAAATTGTGATGCTTTTTGAACAGTTAAGGTTGATTCTGCAGAATTAATTATGCCACTGGATCAAATTAAGTTTTTGAGAAATTATAGCCTCCGGTAAATCTTCACTAAACCTTTCTTGAACTGGAAGTACCACTGCTTGTGCAAACTACTTTGAGGTAATCTGCAGCCCAATGAAGGGATAGTTTGTTTTCTCTAGTGCATACCAGCCTTCGTAGGCCCTCAGTGGTTCCCACCCTGTAAATAAGTGATTATACCAAGAGATTCTCAATCATTTTTAATACTTCCCTGGCCACGGCCCCATTTCCTTGATCTTCCCAAACATTGAAATTATCAGTTATGGAGCTCCTGTGACAGTTGGTTCATTCTATATTTTTGTTTGTTTATTGAAAAGGGCTGACGAAACTGCGACACAGCATTTAGATGTGGCAGTACCCGCCGATAAATGGGTAGCACATTACTCGCAGATTTTCGGGGACAACCCCCCGACAACCGAGGCTCCCAGTTCAGATGCGGAAGCTCCCACTAGCAATAACATTTTTCCTATTGACCTCCACTTCGATCTAGTGGAGGTAATCACAGCACTGACTGCCTCAAAGACCGGTAAGGCGCCCGGCCCAGACGGGGTACCCTTAGATATATTTGTGAACAATATAGATCTTTGGTCTCCAATTGTCACACAGGTCATGTCTGCAGTTACTCAGATTGGCCTTATTGACTCTTGGTCTACCTCTGTGCTCTTGCCCATTTTCAAAAAGGGAGATCGGGATAACCCAGCCTGCTACAGGCCCATCTCCCTCTTGGATTCCCTAGGCAAGGTTGCCGGCAGACTTATCCTGGAGCGATTAAGGGACTGGGCCACAGAGAATAAGATCCTAACTGATTTACAGTTTGGGTTTCAAGAGGGCCTAGGCACAGTGGAGCAGGCCTTAACACCTGACTTTACTTATAGGCAAATACGCTGGGGCCAAAGGCGGTAAACTTCATCTAGTTTACGTGGACCTGAGTTCCGCATTTGATTGCGTAATTCATCTCAAGTTATGGGCGATCCTGAGAAACCTGGGTATAGATCCTGCACTGCTGAATTTTCTCCGAGAGCTATACTCGGACGCAAAAGCTTGTGTGAGATACGGCACCAAAGGGGAGCTTACTGAATCTTTTAACATCAAAAAAGGCGTAAGGCAGGGATGCGTCCTTGCTCCATTCCTATTTAACATCTATACTAATGGACTGGAGCAAGCGATGCTGGTTGACAGTAAAGATCTCCCCTGCATAAGCACCCGCCCTATCCCTGCATTACTGTATGCAGACGATTCAGTCATCCTAGCTAGGACACCCAATCAACTTCAGATCCAACTAGAAAAATACTGTGACTTTATGTCTTCTCTTGGCCTCAAAGTCAATAAGTCCAAGACTTTTGTCATGAACATTGGGAAGAGAGCCCAAAAATGTAAATCTCTCTTTATTCAGAAGACCAGATTAGAAACTGCTAATACCTACCCCTATTTAGGTATTCTTATTGATAATCATCTGTCCTGGAAACCTGCCATATCCAGCAAAAAACTGCAGTTTCAACGCACAACATCAGCACTGACTTCGTTCTCTAGGAAACTGGGTAAGCCCGCTCCTACTGTGCTTCTGAAGATCTACCAAGCTAAATGCATGAGCGTGGCTACATACGGGGCTGGAGTCTGGGGCTATGTGTCTGCAGACGAGCTATAAACCATAGAAAACTACTTTTTGAAATACATATTAGCCCTCCCCCGTAGTGCTCCTACTTACGGTGCCCATGTGGAACTCGGTTGGGAGTATCTGACTGACATCATCAGATACCAGCCGATTCTACTATGGCACCGCATATGGACCCAGGAGCAATGTCACCTAACTAGGTCATTAATATCTGACTGTCTCACTTTGTCCCACTGGAAAAAGATTCCTTGGTTGTTATATGTATCAAAATTTTTGACAGATTTGAACCACCCTGCATATTTCACCGACCCTGAATCTCTATTGGGCATATCTAGAAAATCATTGAAAAAGCTATGTGCTGATCACTTAAGCGATCTTCGCCTGTGTTCTGAACTAGTCAAAAAGTCAAATGTCTAACGATGGTCCAAAGTTCTTATGGCATTCAACCTTATTTGTCTTTTTTTCTGTCAAACCATGAGAGATATGTTTTAACCAGATTTCGGTTTGATGTATTCTATCGCCTTGTCTCACTGCCGGTGCCCTTAGACTGGTCACGAGAATTAGCAAACTGCCCCTGTGACGGTCTTACTCGCCAGTCAACACTGCATGTAACCTTTTTCTGCGCTTTTTATAAATCCCCGCGGAAACGTTGGCTGGTTCCATTGCTCCGGCACTTAGGTTTGAGAAGATGTAGACCGGCTCTTTTGGCACTTCAATACTTAGACACCCCGTACGTTGCCAAAACTGTTGCCTGCTTCCTCAAAGCCTGTTTGAAAACTCATTCTCAGCTATTGGCAACTGTCTCCTAAGATTTTACTGACTACTGTGCTATTATTCTTGTATAAAGAGTGTTAGGGATTATTTGTAAAATACCTGCCTTCCTTAGCAGCAAATGAGCAAATTGAATTTTTTATTGATTATTGTGCTATTATCCTTGTATATAGAGTGTTAGTGTTTACCTGTAAAATGCCTTCCTTAGAAGCTAATGTGCACAGTGAATTTTTATAATGTTGTAAGTTTTTAAAACGTACTTTTTATGATTGTAAATTCAATCGAAATAAAGTTATCTTTTGACTTTGAAAAGGGCAGTTAACTGTAAAATGCTAACCATATTTACAATATTATGCACATTAAAATAAAATACTAGAAATTAGAAATAGCCAAAAATCACCCTTTGTCTCAAAACAAAATTTACTGGGACTTGTTTGTTTCTAATTTTTTTAACCACATTGGTAAAACTACATGGTGAACCGACTTATTTCAGACCAAGAATTGCTACTAACATTTGCCTACCTCAGGTCTCGCAAGACGGATTTTAACAGTAATTGCAATTACCTATTTAGTTCATTAAATGATTTCCTCTAATAGGTGATATGTTTTTGTTTATCAAAGCCTTTTTCTGGCATTTTATTCAGTATTATATTTTTTAGGTAACCAAGTAGAAACAGAAGTCCTAGATTTTTACGAAGAGACAAAAGTCAAGTTTGCAGATTTGTCAGAGGAGATGCTATGGGAATACGTTCACAGTGGAGAGCCCATGTAAGTACTTACAGGATACTTTATGATTTTCAGAAGGATGTTTCTGTAGTTTCTGAAACTTTAGATTACTGTAGTACCTGTGCAGAGACTAATAGTTATAGGTGCAGCAATAACTTAGGACCTTTTGAGGAGTAAAATGGCAGTCGGAGATTCCTGGATCGTAGACTGTGTATGTTCTGTTGTTTATCACTGGTATTCCATGGCCGTTAATACTATTTCATGCCAGTTGGATTACCAAGTTACTGCCTTTGGGCAATGACTATCAAGGATAGGTAAATTGCCTAGTCAAAGCTTTCTGTAGGTGGTGGTAGGGGGTAGAAATTCAGATGGAGAAAAAAACACTTGATAAATTCAGTATCCAACCAATGCTACATCTTCAAAGAAGAAAGCACTTTTTATTCAAAGGTAAATGAAACAACTGTTAAAATTATAGTGCCCATCAATAACTAAAAAGTGCTAGCCTATTCTGTGGCTGCAACGTGATCACAAGGGTTTTTCTTTTGTTTACATGGTTGTAATTAGAGCCCGATGTACTAAACACTTTAATTTTCTTAACTCGTGCATTTAACAAAACCAGACGTTTTTCGAATGCAAAAGTGTTATATACAGTGTACAGTGCAAAAGGCTTTTCCACTTGCAAAATTAGCTGTGATCCATTCGGAATTTAAATTTGGAGGGGGTGTCCAATTTTAGTTTTGACTCACAGTAGTATGTAGTAGTGGTTTGCGGCTGCAGTCGCAAAGAATTGACCAGTTAGTTACACCTTCAACTTTGTAAGTCATTTTGGTGACTTCACAGGTGACCCCATGAATTTCGAAATGGGAAACATTTGTTTTCTTTTTTAAATCCACACCAACAACCACAGGGATGGTGGCGTTCTGTTACTTTCCTGTAATAAAGGGGGTTTGAGTCCATTGTGGTTTCTGGGAGAGGGATTAAAAATGTATTACTAGTCAACAAAAGCCTCCAATAATCCTAGATCCCATCATGTAAAAAATGTTATGTACACAAAGGAAATAGGACCAGAGTCCATAGAATCGGTCACAAAATACTGGACACAATTTGCTAGCAGTATTTTTGCGCCCATTGTTTTATTTTGTGAACTGACCTATGTATTAATAGTTCAGTTTTCAAAACAACGATTCATAGTGGGTCGCATTTTGACCTACCACATGAATATCAATGGGGTAGGTTGTTAGTTGTGACCCACTAGGAATCACCGCCACCACAGGGATGGTTGCCTTGTCTGTGATTGCTTTTAAATAAAGCAAATTTTGTTTAAAAATAAAATCCATTTTCCTTAAAGGAAAGTGGTATGTGTTAAAAAAAAAAAAAAAAGAAAGAAAGAGCAAGTAAAACTAACATTTTTAAAAGTAGGCAATGGTCCATGGGGCCGCTACCTACTCTAAAAAAAAAATACATAAAAATCGGTATATTATTTTCATCATTCTTAAGGTTTGCGAATGCCTTACTACTACCTTTTAGTAGTTGGTAAAAAAATTGTTTTGCAATCGGAATTCAGTTGCAAAAGATTAATACATACTACTGCAAAACGCTAGTTGGAATGGACGCACTAAACATGACCTTTCTAAATAATGATTCAGTTTGTAGTCACAAACCCGAAATGCAATTTGGTAACATGTCACGGAGTTGCAAATTTGGGTTTCATACACAGCAAAAGGGCTTTTTTTGTTTGGTTCTGCTAATCAGGTTGTTTACACCCTTAAAAAGACTTTGTGCATCATGCCTATTCTTCTTTTAATTTAGAAAAGGGGGTGGTGATGAACAGAGTGCCTGAATTAAGCAGACCACTCTTACCCAGTCCAAAGATCAGGGCTTGATCCATCACCGTTTTTTAGCTCACTGCACCATCCCAGCTCAGAACTTGGCTATATGCAAATTAGTCTGTTCCTGTCCCAGTGCATGATGGAAACAGGGCAAACCAAACTACCAAGCCAATTCTTGTACTGGGAAGGAAACAAGCTTCCTGGGACCGGTTTCTGCCATTTCAGGCGTCGTCGGCCCGGCTTGCTTGAATCCTGATGGTGCAATGAGCAAGGGACTCACATCAGAGTATACCCTTCCACGCTTGTGGTGGACAAAATGATTCAGAAAAGGGGGTGGTGATGAACAGAGTGCCTGAATTAAGCAGACCACTCTTACCCAGTCCAAAGATCAGGGCTTGATCCATCACCGTTTTTTAGCTCACTGCACCATCCCAGCTCAGAACTTGGCTATATGCAAATTAGTCTGTCCCTGTCCCAGTGCATGATGGGAACAGGGCAAACCAAACTACCAAGCCAATTCTTGTACTGGGAAGGAAACAAGCTTCCGGGGACCGGTTTCTGCCATTTCAGGCGTCGTCGGCCCGGCTTGCTTGAATCCTGATGGTGCAATGAGCAAGGGACTCACATCTGAGTATACCCTTCCACGCTTGTGGTGGACAAAATGATTCAGAAAAGGGGGTGGTGATGAGCAGAGTGCCTGAATTAAGCAGACCACTCTTACCCAGTCCAAAGATCAGGGCTTGATCCATCACCGTTTTTTAGCTCACTGCACCATCCCAGCTCAGAACTTGGCTATATGCAAATTAGTCTGTTCCTGTCCCAGTGCATGATGGGAACAGGGCAAACCAAACTACCAAGCCAATTCTTGTACTGGGAAGGAAACAAGCTTCCGGGGACCGGTTTGTGCCATTTCAGGCGTCGTCGGCCCGGCTTGCTTGAATCCTGATGGTGCAATGAGCAAGGGACTCACATCTGAGTATACCCTTCCACGCTTGTGGTGGACAAAATGATTCAGAAAATGGCAGAAACCGGTCCCCGGAAGCTTGTCTCCTTTCTGGTGAAGAATTGGCTTGGTAGTTTGGTCTGCCCTGTTCCCATGATGCACTGGGCCTGGGACAGACTAATTTGCATATAGCCAGGTTCTGAGCTGGGATGGGGCAGTGAGCTAAATAACGGTGATGGATCAAGCCCTGATCTTTGGACTGGATAAGAGTGGTCTGCTTAATTCAGACACTCTGTTCATCACCACCCCCTTTTCTGAATCATTTTGTCCACCATAAGCGTGGAAGGGTATACTCAGACATGAGTCCCTTGCTCACTGCTCCATCAGGATTCAAGCAAGCCGGGCCGACGACGCCTGAAATGGCAGAAACCGGTCCCCGGAAGCTTGTCTCCTTTCTGGTGAAGAATTGGCTTGGTAGTTTGGTCTGCCCTGTTCCCATGATGCACTGGGCCAGGGACAGACTAATTTGCATATAGCCAGGTTCTGAGCTGGGATGGGGCAGTGAGCTAAATAACGGTGATGGATCAAGCCCTGATCTTTGGACTGGGTAAGAGTGGTCTGCTTAATTCAGACACTCTGTTCATCACCACCCCCTTTTCTGAATCATTTTGTCCACCATAAGCGTGGAAGGGTATACTCAGACATGAGTCCCTTGCTCACTGCTCCATCAGGATTCAAGCAAGCCAGGCCGACGACGCCTGAAACGGCAGAAACCGGTCCCCGGAAGCTTGTATCCTTTCTGGTGAAGAATTGGCTTGGTAGTTTGGTCTGCCCTGTTCCCATGATGCACTGGGCCAGGGACAGACTAATTTGCATATAGCCAGGTTCTGAGCTGGGATGGGGCAATGAGCTAAATAACGGTGATGGATCAAGCCCTGATCTTTGGACTGGGTAAGAGTGGTCTGCTTAATTCAGACACTCTGTTCATCACCACCCCCTTTTCTGAATCATTTTGTCCACCATAAGAGTGGAGGGGGATACTCAGACATGAGTCCCTTGCTCACTGCTCCATCAGGATTCAAGCAAGCCGGGCCGACGATGCCTGAAATGGCAGAAACCGGTCCCCGGAAGCTTGTCTCCTTTCTGGTGAAGAATTGGCTTGGTAGTTTGGTCTGCCCTGTTCCCATGATGCACTGGGCCAGGGACAGACTAATTTGCATATAGCCAGGTTCTGAGCTGGGATGGGGCAGTGAGCTAAATAACGGTGATGGATCAAGCCCTGATCTTTGGACTGGGTAAGAGTGGTCTGCTTAATTCAGACACTCTGTTCATCACCACCCCCTTTTCTGAATCATTTTGTCCACCATAAGCGTGGAAGGGTATACTCAGACATGAGTCCCTTGCTCACTGCTCCATCAGGATTCAAGTAAGCCGGGCCGACGACGCCTGAAATGGCAGAAACCGGTCCCCGGAAGCTTGTCTCCTTTCTGGTGAAGAATTGGCTTGGTAGTTTGGTCTGCCCTGTTCCCATGATGCACTGGGCCAGGGACAGACTAATTTGCATATAGCCAGGTTCTGAGCTGGGATGGGGCAGTGAGCTAAATAACGGTGATGGATCAATCCCTGATCTTTGGACTGGGTAAGAGTGGTCTGCTTAATTCAGACACTCTGTTCATCACCACCCCCTTTTCTGAATCATTTTGTCCACCATAAGCGTGGAAGGGTATACTCAGACATGAGTCCCTTGCTCACTGCTCCATCAGGATTCAAGCAAGCCGGGCCGACGACGCCTGAAATGGCAGAAACCGGTCCCCGGAAGCTTGTCTCCTTTCTGGTGAAGAATTGGCTTGGTAGTTTGGTCTGCCCTGTTCCCATGATGCACTGGGCCAGGGACAGACTCATTTGCATATAGCCAGGTTCTGAGCTGGGATGGGGCAGTGAGCTAAATAACGGTGATGGATCAAGCCCTGATCTTTGGACTGGGTAAGAGTGGTCTGCTTAATTCAGACACTCTGTTCATCACCACCCCCTTTTCTGAATCATTTTGTCCACCATAAGCGTGGAAGGGTATACTCAGACATGAGTCCCTTGCTCACTGCTCCATCAGGATTCAAGCAAGCCGGGCCGACGACGCCTGAAATGGCAGAAACCGGTCCCCGGAAGCTTGTCTCCTTTCTGGTGAAGAATTGGCTTGGTAGTTTGGTCTGCCCTGTTCCCATGATGCACTGGGCCAGGGACAGACTAATTTGCATATAGCCAGGTTCTGAGCTGGGATGGGGCAGTGAGCTAAATAACGGTGATGGATCAAGCCCTGATCTTTGGACTGGGTAAGAGTGGTCTGCTTAATTCAGACACTCTGTTCATCACCACCCCCTTTTCTGAATCATTTTGTCCACCATAAGCGTGGAAGGGTATACTCAGACATGAGTCCCTTGCTCACTGCTCCATCAGGATTCAAGCAAGCCGGGCCGACGACGCCTGAAATGGCAGAAACCGGTCCCCGGAAGCTTGTCTCCTTTCTGGTGAAGAATTGGCTTGGTAGTTTGGTCTGCCCTGTTCCCATGATGCACTGGGCCAGGGACAGACTAATTTGCATATAGCCAGGTTCTGGGATGGGGCAGTGAGCTAAATAACGGTGATGGATCAAGCCCTGATCTTTGGACTGGGTAAGAGTGGTCTGCTTAATTCAGACACTCTGTTCATCACCACCCCCTTTTCTGAATCATTTTGTCCACCATAAGCGTGGAAGGGTATACTCAGACATGAGTCCCTTGCTCACTGCTCCATCAGGATTCAAGCAAGCCGGGCCGACGACGCCTGAAATGGCAGAAACCGGTCCCCGGAAGCTTGTCTCCTTTCTGGTGAAGAATTGGCTTGGTAGTTTGGTCTGCCCTGTTCCCATGATGCACTGGGCCAGGGACAGACTAATTTGCATATAGCCAGGTTCTGAGCTGGGATGGGGCAGTGAGCTAAATAACGGTGATGGATCAAGCCCTGATCTTTGGACTGGGTAAGAGTGGTCTGCTTAATTCAGACACTCTGTTCATCACCACCCCCTTTTCTGAATCATTTTGTCCACCATAAGCGTGGAAGGGTATACTCAGACATGAGTCCCTTGCTCACTGCTCCATCAGGATTCAAGCAAGCCGGGCCGACGACGCCTGAAATGGCAGAAACCGGTACCCGGAAGCTTGTCTCCTTTCTGGTGAAGAATTGGCTTGGTAGTTTGGTCTGCCCTGTTCCCATGATGCACTGGGCCAGGGACAGACTAATTTGCATATAGCCAGGTTCTGAGCTGGGATGGGGCAGTGAGCTAAATAACGGTGATGGATCAAGCCCTGATCTTTGGACTGGGTAAGAGTGGTCTGCTTAATTCAGACACTCTGTTCATCACCACCCCCTTTTCTGAATCATTTTGTCCACCATAAGCGTGGAAGGGTATACTCAGACATGAGTCCCTTGCTCACTGCTCCATCAGGATTCAAGCAAGCCGGGCCGACGACGCCTGAAATGGCAGAAACCGGTCCCCGGAAGCTTGTCTCCTTTCTGGTGAAGAATTGGCTTGGTAGTTTGGTCTGCCCTGTTCCCATGATGCACTGGGCCAGGGACAGACTAATTTGCATATAGCCAGGTTCTGAGCTGGGATGGGGCAGTGAGCTAAATAACGGTGATGGATCAAGCCCTGATCTTTGGACTGGATAAGAGTGGTCTGCTTAATTCAGACACTCTGTTCATCACCACCCCCTTTTCTGAATCATTCTTCTTTTAGGCATAGCATCTTTAAATTGTCAGCACATTACACCATATAGGTAAAAAGAATCAGACTCACAAATAAAGGGATAAACAGTAAATTGTGTTAATCACCAAATCTTTTGTGTCAATGACTTTTTTTGACATGAATATAAGGCATTTCTGAATTTGTTCATAGTATACAGTGTCCAATGAGCATATATCCTACGTCATTAAATTATTTGCCCTTAGTATAGTTCCAAATCGTGGTGCACTTTAATTAGAATTTCCAGTTCGTCTTTGCAAATTCTGTGTGTTTTTTATATAGAGTAAATGAAGAGATTTTCCATTGATGAGCCTACACTCCTCGGGTACATATACGAGCCAACATGTTTCACCTTCGTCATTGGGTAAAAAGTTGAAGGTCTTTTGTGGGAAAAGATTCTCATTATCAGCAACAAAATAGTTTTAACCTTATTTTGCCTAAAAACATAAATATTTCGAGCTGCATCTTTACAAAGTCTCGTCGAGTTATTGGGTCAAAAGACATTACTTTTACAGAAAAATGGTTTCATTATTGTTAAGACTCTTCAGATTTGGATTAGTATTTGTTTCCCCACCTCTGTTTGTTTCCTCATTCTGATTTCTCCTTGGATTATATTGGGATATGAAGAGCTCTCAGAGAAGTTGATAAATCTCTTTCTATTTCGTCCTTTCTTTTGTGGAAATATTCTAGCGTTCTCTAATTGTTATTAGTAATCTTTTTTTTAAGGTAAGGATTTACTGATTCTAAAGAGAAGTTGACCATGTCTTTCTTTTTGCAACTTCTTATGCTTTTGATTCTCTGTGTTCATGTTGAAATCACTTATCTTCTTTATCAATCATTGCCAGAGGTCTTTAGAATCTGAAATTGTAGTGTTCCTTTTAATAGCCTCTTCCACTTGTTCAAAACAGCAGAACGTATAACACCAAAAAAACTGGAAGCCATTAGTGGACAGGAACATCCAATCTCTGTAGCATTTTGTTCTGATGCTACCAAAGCTACCTTATCTGTTCCGGGTCATCAATAAATATGACTGGTACATTACTCACTTGGAGTCCCTGAGGAATAGTGTTTGCACATAAGCGTTCAAGTTGAACTTCTCCATGAAATTGTTTTTTTCGGTAATTGCATTAATTTTTCTGCCTTAGTTTGTTACACAATTTAGGAGTAGTTCCCTCCCCTATTTAAGTTGATGGTCTTTTTAGTAATTCCTCCATCTCTTTTTCCTGTGTAGTTTGTTTTTTGGTTGTTCAGTAAACTGAAACAGAAAAATGAAAAAGATTAAAGAAAAAGATTACACTTTTTTCAGTACGGCTTGTATTCATTGTTTGTTCCGTCATTGTGCATTTCATTCTTTTTACCTATTTGGTCTAATGTGCTAACACTACAAATGTGCAATATGGCTAAGAAAAAAGAGTGATACACACTGGCTGAATCTTTTGTGTGCATAACATTAATGACATGATAGTATTTATAGTTATTGGGGGAATTTGTTGTCTGATGTTACTTGTGTTTGTAACCAATCACAGGGGTGGTTATTATTATTCATTAGGAAGGGTGTTCTGTGATCATCTGTAGCTGGAGAATGTGCAACACAACCGATCAGTATATGGGTCACATTGCAAAATTAGTTGTGTCAAAAAATGTCTGGATGCAATTTGCAACGTTTTTTTAGGATTTTTCTCATAGTACATATGGCCCCTTTTTTGTCTTTTTAAAACATCTTTATTGATGATTTAATTGATCCAAAACAACAGGTTTGCCAGTAAAGTAACATGCAGATACGACCACGCCTTCAAAAGCCATGATATAGGAGAGCGGGCAGAGAGACTTAATAAAGCGGAGTCCAGCCATTCTGCCAGCACAGAGACAGTTGTAGTCAGGTTTTGGTATTTCACAACGTACAACAAAACATACTATACCTAAGGGACTGGGGGAAAGTCCAGATAGCCTCTGATCTGCAGAGAAGCTCCTCCTCAATCACTTCTGGGGAAATAAAGGGCAGGTTCAGGGTAACCTGCGCCGGAGGCCACATAAAGGGCAGGTTCAGGGTAACCTGCGCCGGAGGGCACATAGCCAAAATCACCTTGTCATGCTTTGCTGTTGGTGGATCCAAGCTTTTTGCACTTGGGTAATCCAGGAGCTCTCATGTCCCCACCCCTCCCCCACCACCCCACCAAGGAGTGATCTTTTGTACGTAAAAAAAGTGTAGTGCCTTAAGCAAGAGGTTTGAATCAGAGAAATTCCAACTTGAAGAGATACTCAGCTAGTGGTTGCCTGAGGTAGGTAAATCTCATCTCAAAGTGGGTGAGTTGGTGGGTCATATGTTCCATAACAAGCATTTTGCAGTGTGTCTAGAACCAGGGCACCAGAAGGGAGGGTTCCATCTTCTTCCAGAAGAGTGCAAGGAGTTGCTTAGCTGCTCCCATCATTGAGTGCACTAATCCTCTGTCTGCATGGGTCATGCGTCCTAGGCTGGCAGCTTTGATCTCACGAATCAGGGTAGTGAGTTCAGCTGGGAAGGGGTGCCCCAGTGCAACTCTCGTGTGGGTCTCTTTCCAATATGTTTGGATCATGGAACAGGACCACCAGATGTATATGAAGGTGCCAGTTTCTTTATGATAACTACAGCACATGTTTAGTGTGGGAAGGACCCTTGGGAGAGTCTTATGGACATCAAGTACCATTGGAACATGAATTTCAAGGTGGATTTCCTGTGGGGAAGACTAATTTGTTTTTACGGATCTTCCCCCAGAGGTCATCTCATTGTTTGTCCCATTGTTTGTCCAGGATTGATTGTTTCAGGTCAGGGGCCTCGAACTTTTTTTGTAGGAAGAGCTACTTATGTGGAATAAAATCATCCTAACCTACTAATATTGTAAGAGTGGTCAGGGGAAGGGGGCTGAGACACTGAGAAAGGTGAGGAGTTTCCTGTATAAATTACCAATCAGATCCGTGTACACTCAGGACTTAACATGTTGTAAGGGAACTCTGTTTTTATTAGGATACTCATTTCCCTTCGTCCCCTCATAAATCCAGAGTGGAAAACCTGAGTTTAGCCAAACCTAGCCAGGCAGGAGACCTTACTACCCATAAGATGAGTGTCCCAGAGGAGCAAAACATCCACCCCTAACCTCCAAGCGTATTTCAGGGCTACACAACTTTTGATCTGATCAAGAAAGCCATTCACATTCCAAGACACTACATGGACTTGATCGCCTGTGTCTCTGGGCAAGGAATCACTCATGGTGCGCTAGGGCGGAAAATTAGGTAAGTCAGATGGGTAGTGAGAATGGCGTGCATCAAATCTGTAAAACATAAACAAGAACATGAACAAATCCCCAACACCCCCGCCCCCCAATACTTCACAAACAGGAAGTATAGGCCCATCCGAGTGAATCTCCATACCCACAAAAGTAATTCCACTCTCTCAACAGGAGAATATGCAACAGTCATTTTCACCTTTGGAGGGTGCAGCTACACAACATGTGCAACCTGAAGTGGAAGATTTCTTCTTGCGAAGTAATTTAAACGGAGTTACACCTGTAGTGGAATGAGGAGGGAATCATTACTCTTCAACTAGTTTAAAAATCGTACTTTTCCAATCCCTAAACACATGGGCTGATAATTGTGCCACTGTCTGTGAAAGTTTCAGAGATAGGGGAGATTGGTGATGCAGGGGTCAGAAGGGGTAGGCAGAGGAGCAGCTTGGGCACTAGGAGGAGCAGAGCATAAGGCATGTAAATGGACACACACAAACAAGAGCTGGGATCATGGTCACATATGCTAGACCTTAGCCAGGTTAATGATTGGGACGTGGAAACTGGCATCCACAGAATGATAGACCAATACCTTGACTAGAAAGTTGGATAAACACAAAATATGAATGCCAGTAAATAGGGGAAAGTAATTCATTATTAGAGGTTTTTTGTGCAGCAGTTGTATATTAGCCCATAGAAACTTTACTCAGTTCTTCAAATTGTATATTTCACTCCCACCATTGTGTTAATTCATAACGTTAATTTTGTATTCACAGGGACAAAGCTGGTGGGTATGGAATTCAAGCACTCGGGGGAATGTTGGTTGAATATGTGCATGGAGACTTCTTGAATGTGGTGGGATTTCCCCTCAATCGCTTCTGCAAAAAGTTGGTGGAATTATACTATCCCCCACTTAAGAGCACAATTCAGCGGATCAAGCATGACTCCATTCCTTATGTGGAAACGTTTGAGAACCTGAGTGATGTTGAGAATGAAGTCTCCAATCAGCCCGCGCTTCAGCCTATCAACAAATCTGACATGAATGGAGGTCTTCTTTCATTATCTAGTAATGCAAGAGGAAATGGTGATGCTGCCTCACAGAATAGTAATTGGGTGTCTACTGGTATTCAAAATGGACTTTTAGAGAACTGTAAACAGCCTACTGCATTTCCGCCTTCAATCATGCAACTTTTGGATGGATTCAGAGCATCAAAGGTATTTCCACACTGCAAAGTCAATCCCTCTTTTTTAGTTCTTCCACAATGTTTACTTTCTAGGACACTAGGTTCACCTGCCTCTAACCATTTGCTCTCTTTTTCTGTCTCTCTACTAAGTATATTCTCGATTTTGTCCTTTTCCAGCAATATCTACTCTGAACTGTGTAATTGTATGCAGAAATCATGCTTTCTAAAATATTTTTGGTTACAAATAAAGTAAAGGGTTTGACTTGAAATGAGTCGAAACCAAAAGCAACTTAGACACATTTTTGCATGGAAACATCTTTACCACTTAGTCTTTTCTACCCATGTCTTCATCACTCATGCCTTTGCCACATATGGTAAGTATAGATAAGGCAAAGGTATAGGTATAGGTGGTGGTTGCCACTGGGTTGTAGATATAGTATTTTGTTTTGCTGATAATTTTGCCGCCTTTTGATAAATATTCACAACACTTGAAAAGTTCATTCACAACAGCTGCTTACTGGAAAGTTTTGGGGTGATCTGTGAAGCAGGGACCGAAAAAAGAAGGAGGGGGTTGGCACCCTGTCACCTACGGATAAAAATATTTAAAATGGCTGGCTCCTTCTGGCACCCAGGATGGGTGGTGGTGGGACATCCAGTAGTGGCTGCTGGAGCTGTGATGTCCCCCCTCTCCCCCGTGGTCCCCAACTTTACTTATACTGTGAGTGTCTCGGGTAGGACCAAGACACACATAATAATAAGAAAATACAAAAATGAATGATAAATGAGTGTTGGGAGCGGCTCATTTATTCTTTTCACTGCTTTTGGCCAAGAGCGCCCATTAAGGCTCTTAAGGGCTTATTTACATCTTTTTGGTGTATTTTGTAGTGCCCCAATCGAGCCACCAACATGTTACAAAACTGATGTCTAGATTTGTTTAACCTGACCTGAAGAATTGAGTCATAAAACTTGTTATTCGAGTCACTCTTTCAGTGTTCTTATACCATTACTAGCAATCAAATAGGAACTTGTGTCGAGAGTATTGGGTTCTATCAACCTGAATAATATGTCTTGAGACTAGACGTTATGCTTGGTGTTTGAAGCCTTAGGAAACTTGGTGCAATAATTAAAAAAGGTTGAGAAAGAGGCACTTCTATAGGGAACAATTACACCACTGGAAATAATCAATTAAATAGTTTCCTAGCAAAATTCCAATATTCCTAGATCAAATATGGTAGAGCCATTTGGTAGCTACTGGTAATATTGTGTGTCCTTGACTTCTCTGCAGTGTCTGCTTTAGCATTATCATGAGAGGAACTCTCCCAGATGCTCTTCTAGATAGCAGAGGACTGACCAAAAACGGTCTTTTGGCTTGTCGGCTCCATTCACCTCAAACCTAATAAGTATTTCTAGCCTATGCCTACCCTATTATACATTCCCATGGCCTTGATTTTTATTTTGAGGTAGAGCTAGGTGTCTTCGGCATATTGGTGGATTTTGATGTTGTTATCTGTAAATAGGCTGCAATGATGATGGGGAGAGGATGGAGTCTTGGACACAGTTACTCAGATTTATACAAATTGAATCTGGTTGGTGAGGTTGGGTGTGAGCCATTGCATGACTGTCTCAGAAAAGATCATGCATGTATCCAGGGTGCTGATCAGTGATCGAAATTGTTGAAATATCTAATTGTTTTCACCTTCCTACAGAATCTGCAAATATCACAGTTACATAAGTTGTAAAAGAAAAACTACAAACTAGCTACACATTTTATTAGACACCCTTGCACAATTAATGATATGAATTGGGTTGTTTTGGAACAATTGGAAAACATTAGCAACTCAGAGAGTATCCTCCTTGAATGAGAACCACGCTGTGTGTATGGACTACATACACACAGCTTTAGCAGGACCAATGTTTTTTTTTGTCACTTCAGCTACTCAGCATTATTTTATCCACTTATCTTCAACAAATCTCATCCGTTTTTATTTGCCAATATGTGCCTAATGTTTTAATCTGTCGCTTAGCCAAAACCTCAAGGTGTCTTCTCCTCTACCAGAAATTCCAGGTAGTTTATCTGTTTGGTGGTATTTTTATGTTTGTGTGCACTTCTAACATTTTCTAATGTTTTTACATTTAGGTGTTATTAGTTTTTTAGTCATTTTTTGTACCTTTCAGACTCCTTGAGAACCATGTTTTTTAGTTTCTAAACAAATATAGCAACATGTTAAATTTTGGTGGGCCTGCCCGGGAATCAGGAATTGGTTCCATCCTCGTCAGCTATCTTCTAAGGTGCGTGGTAAAGTGTTTTGAGCAGCTCACTCCTGGAAGGCTCTTTGGATCAGTCGGGGAACTTGAGGGTGTATTTGATCCCTGCTCAGTCCTGCAATCAGTAGCATGCAGGTTCTGGAGGAGGTGAATAGGTCTTGGGCTGAGTAGGGACCCACGATGACGTGAGTACATGGCCATTTACAGCCTCTGTGTAGTACAGGCAAAACCAACTATGGCAAACTATTTACAGTACCAATTCTCCCTACAGTGTGACACTACTGGGCACGCTACCCCCCCTGAAAATCCCTTTAAGGCACCAGACTTCCACTAAATAAGTAGGCGCTTATATTAACTAGCCGTAAATGTGCATTTCTGTAGTATGCATTAAACCTCTTATGTATTGCTTGTGTTTGCAGTGTTTTCACTTTGTTTGTATTTGCGTAGAAGACACTGACATATGCACCAGCTTCTGTTTTAATGCTATGGCCTCACAGCACACACAGTACCTTTCTGTTTTTTCCGCTTGATACAGATTGTACTAGAACCATGTTTTGGATCATACTCGTTGTCCCCTGTTGTGACTAAATGTTTCTTATCCTCAGGTGTATGTGTTTGGCTTGGTCTGTATAAATAACCAGCCGCCCTTTCCCAAAAAGGTATTAATTGAGACATACTGATTATGGTACGTGGCAGAAACTCGTTATTCACAATAAAGGGCCAAGGAGTGAAAGTAACTCTGTCTAGCCCAGTTCCCCCAGTTTATAACCTTTTCAGGCGGTTCCGAAAATAAATACTGATTTGGGGACCGCCTGGCCAATTTTGAAGATTACCTGATATAGATCCCACACTTTTTTCCTCAAAAAGTGCTCCTTTGTAAGGAAAGAGGTCGCAGCATGGCCCGACCCTCAGAGGGTCAGGAAGAACTCTATGGTGAAGTGTGTCACTGGATAACATTCAGTAACTGAGAGTTCCTTTAAGGAATACATCTTTTATTTGATTTGATATTATATTTGTAAAGCGCAAACTAATGCCCGGAGGCGTCTAGGTGCTGCCCACTCTAAGCATAGAGTTGCCCAATTTAGGAAGTGTAAGTAGATAGAAATCAACGCCAGACGAGACGGGTGGTCTTACTGCTTACAAAGCCAAGTTTTGAGTGCTTTGCTAATAGCTAGCAGATCAGGGGAGGACTTCAGGTGTGAGGGCAGGGTGTTCTAGAGTTGGGAAGTATTGGAGACAAAACTCCTGCCACCCCACCACTCGAGTCGGTGCCTTGAGACTTTGAATAGGTTAGCTGAAGAGGAGAGAAGCTCTCTTTTAGTGGTGTGCCAGTAAAACTGGCGTTGCAGATAAGAGGGAAGGCCTTATGTTCAGCCCTGAAGGCATTACAGAGGGCTTTAACATCAATCCACTTCTTCATAGGGAGCTAGTGGAGATTGAAAAGAGCTGGACTTGTGGACTGCCACCTGAGAATTTTTAACAGTAGTCGGGCAGCCGCGTTCTGAAGAGCCTGAAGTCTGGTCAAAAGACCCTTCTATAGGCCGACAAGGTAGCCATTGTAATAGTCCAGTCTGGATAGGATGAGGGTGGAGACTACAGTTTTCTGCAGGGTCTGAGGAATGGATAGGCAGATTTTTTTACTATTTTTAAAAATGAAGATAGAAGAGGAGTTCGCATTAATGTGAAAGTTAATTTTGTGTCAAAAATGACACCTAAGTTCTTGGCCTTTGTGGCTAGAGTGGGCAGAATTCCCAGCTCATGGGGCCACCAGTTGGGTGTCTAAAAGGAGACAATGGGACCAAAAAGCAGAACCTCAGTCTTCCCTAAACTCAGCTTCAAGCAGTTTTCCAGAATCCATTTACTGATCTGTTGCATGCACTTATAAAACCTAGATGCAGTGTCTTGGATATTTCTGGTTATTAAGACAATAATCTGGGTGTTGTCCGTGTATATTCAGTGGACCCACCCTAGATGACTCGAGGTGGACTCTCTCTTGATTGTGACACTGTATATGAGGAGTGTGATTTACAAACTTCATTTCCCTCTTTCTTCCCTCGCTTGAATGTTGGCATTTTACACCTATTCAAGGATAATCACTGGCTGGGCCAAGCTAGAGAGCCAATGCAAATTAGTCTCCAGGAACGTCAGACATGGGAAAGGTAACTTTCTAAAAGTAATGTTTCCTTAATATTTATTAACAAACTGACATCTCTATTGAATTAGGTTTTTACCTGTCAAAAGGGTTTATTTAGACAGGCTGCATTGCATGTTTTGCACTGTTACAGTCCGGCTGTAGTAGTAAGCTGAAGCCATGTTTGCACTGCCACTGTAGTGGATGGCACAGTAGCTGCTGCAGTCCTTTAGTTGCTTGACTACTGTAAAAGGCTCTGGTAATGGGCAATGGTATGATACTCCAATTACAGGTTTACCTTCCCCAGAGGCAGCGTATCTATAATTTATATTAAGTTCACATGCACAGTAATCAGTTTTAGACCTGCCGCTTGTGATAGCTGAATCTCATTAATCTCGACGGCTCTAAATGGATGGTGGATGTATATGTAATAGTGGAAGAAATGGTCCCTGGTAATGCATGCAATCTAGCAAATCCTCCATTTACCTGTTAGCTGCGTGAGCGCGTAAGATCTTCTTTAAAAAAAAATGATTACACTGTGTTTGAGAAAGAAACTGTTTTTACTGGATTAAATACCTGCTAGAAGTATTTCCTTGGTCTCCTTCGCCCCGGTCCGACGCGGCAAGTTCCGTTGCGCGGAGGGCTCTTCAGAGACACACTCATTTCCGGTCCAAGGGGTTAGCTCTCCAGCCTTTTGGCGCACCCTCCCTATTTAGGCCAGAACTAATGCGCACGCGCAGTGGACGCGCGCCCAAGGCAAGCCCATCTGCGCCCGTCCGCGCCTGGACCGGGCCCAGGGCCTCCCCCCCTGGTCCGACGCCTCAAAAACTTACGAACATACAATATTCACGCACCAAACTTATTAAATTATGCACACCTACTAATAAAGCCTGTACATATTAGAGGTTAGAGACAGAGGCAAATACCCCATCTAAACCCTGCTCACACTGTACGAATAAACCTTCTATTTACCCAGGCGTCACCTTCTCACAGTATAGTAATAATACTGACAAGATCACAGCTGCCCTTATTAATGCTCGCTCCCTAGGTACCACAAGGACGAGATAGCAGAGCTAATCATAGATTATCAACTTGATGTCCTCTTCATAACATAGACCTGGACAGAACTCTCATCCGGACCAGACCTCGTAGCAGCCACGCCTGACGATTATTCAATTTTAAAACAAGATAGAGTGAGAAAAAAAAGGAGGCGGCCTGGCAATAATCTTTAGGAGCAACTTTAACACCAAAATAGATACCATTCCTTCTTCTATGTGCGAAGCCCTGTACTTCTCGATCCTGCTTACCCCATCCCAAACTTTCAAAGGGATACTACTATACCGTCCCCCAGGCCCCAGAACAGAGTTCCTTTTGGGCCTAGGCAACCTTCTTGATTCCACAATAGTTGAAGATACCTTTTCAATACTAGGTGACTTCAACTTCCATTTGGAAAAAGATACAGATAAAGACACCACATTATTACTTGGTGATTTAGAAGCAGTAGGCCTCTCACAGCGAGTGCACAAAGCCACCCACACAGCAGGTCATACGTTGGATGGCCTTTTTACGAATAACCAAAATATTATTGTCAAAGAAATACTTCCCCTAGTATGGACAGACCACTATGCTATAATATTTGACATACCCATTTATAGCAAGCCTCTCCCAAATGCCAGCATAGATAAGCCTGATGTAATCAAAGCCTGGAAAAAGGTAGACAATCATTCACTTAACATTCAGTTGTCCTCCACTCGACCAGATGCTTCTCTAGATTTAAACCTAGCTGTGGCCAATTACACCAACTGGCTGCAGAATGCCTTTAATTTGTTGCCACCAAGTAAATCCTTCTCCAAAAATCGAACCACCCCGTCAGCCCCGTGGTTCACCGATATATTAAGGGAACAAAAGAGTATGTAAAAAAAGGGAAAGGCATTGGCGCAAACTCTATACCAGCGAAGATAAACTCCCCTACAAAAATGAACTAGCCAAATATAAATCTATGATTATACAAGAAAAAAGCAAATATTCTGTATCCCAAATTCAAGTCGCAAAAAACTCTAATAAAAAGCGTTATCAGGTAGTATCTAAACTATCAGGTTACACCTCTACCCAGTTGACTTTACCTTCTCAATCACTATGCAATTCCTCAGCGGACTACTTTTACAACAAAGTCAGCGATATATACTCGGAATTTGCATCGCATTCCAAGTTGACTGATCAATCTCTGATCAACACTACTTTAGAAATCAGTTTGAAACAATTTGAAAATGTCAAAATAGAAGAAATTCTCAAGACAATGTCTTCCATAAAGTCAGGTTCAGCAAATGACCCATGTCCACCTGACGCACTTGCACCAGTTGCCGAGCAGGTGGCTGTTGTGCGAGCCAACGTTTTTAATGGAATGTTCTCCTCCGGAATCTACCCCACCATCTGGAAGAAGACTATACTCAAACCCCTATTGACAAAATCCAACCTGGACCCAGCAGATACCAAAAAACTATAGGCCAATAGCTAGCTTACCTTTCCCAGCCAAAATCGTAGAGAAACTCATTAATATCCAACTCTCTAAATATATTGAGGATCACCATCTCCTAGATGAGACCCAATTTGGGTTTCGTAAAGGCCATGGCACTGAGACTGCTTTAATAAAAGCGTTGGAAGACATTAGAATTATCATGGATCAGGGAGGAGCAGCAATACTCATTCTGCTGGACCTCTCAAAGGCCTTTGACACGGTCGATCATACTATTCTGATCGACCGTGTCACTAGCTTGGGCATCCAGCACAAGGCCAAATAATTTCTGCAATCTTTTTTGTCCAACCGCACTCAGTCAGTTCACTTGGGCAAATTCCACTCTGCCCAACTGGCTTTACCATGTGGGGTCCCTCAAGGCTCATCCCTGAGTCCGACACTTTTTAATATCTATGTGTCGGACCTAGCCAGAGTCATCAAGGCTCATGGGATGGGCCTTACCTCTTATGCCGACGATACCCAGCTGGTGCTGGCTATAAACAACAATGGAGAAAGGATTGCAGCTAATTTTCAGGGAGGCATGCTTGCCATCAGTAGTTGGATGGCCAGCAATTGCCTTAAATTAAATTCTGAGAAAACAGAGGTCATGACCTTTGGTAAACTATTTTCTTGCTGGTGCCAAACGTGATGGCCCCCTTCCATGGGCCCTCCACCCATCCCAGTTACCAAGGTCAGGAACTTGGGCGTCACATTTGACGATAAACTTTACTTTGTTTCACATGCTAATTCAGTAGCCTCGACGGCGTTTTACAAACTACGCATGATTAAAAAACTTCTGCCATTCCTTCCCCTGAACGCTGGTAAAACGCTAGTCAGCACCTTGGTGATATCTTCTATTGATTACTGCAATGGACTGTTTGCGAATGCTCGGAAAAAGGTCATTCAAAAACTTCAAACAGTTCAGAATGCAGCTGCTAGAATTCTTTCAAGAACACCCAAATTCAAAGGCATCTCCCACATTATCAAGAACTATCATTGGCTGACAGTAAAGAATCGGATAAAGTTCAAAACACTCTTCATTGCCTTTAAAGCATCTCGTAAAAATGGACCCGAATTCTTAATAAATCATCTAAAAATTCACACGCCCAATAGAGCACTCCGGTCATCCACTACTCTACAGCTAAAGGTCCCACGTACGAAAACTGGGGCTACAGAAGATTTGTGATCACCACGGCCAAACTTTGGAATACCATCCCATTGGAAATCAGATCTTGTCAATCCCTGCTTACTTTCAGAAAGCTGATCAAAACTTGGTTGTTTAGTCAATAAACGCTTTCCGGGTCATCTATCCACTGCTGTCCGTAGCGCCGAGACACCCCATGGTAGTTGTGCGCTTTACAAATCTCAATAAATAAATAAATAAATAAATAAGAAGTTACATAGATTTGTGCCATTACAGTTGGGTCCTGTAGCGTGAATACAGATGAAGTGTATCAAGACTGAGAGCATTTTATTTTAATTATTTATTTTGAGAGTTTTATAAAGCACAAACACGACCCAAAGGTATTACAGTGCTGTACAGAGCAAAGACAGGTGTGTTACATACATAAGAAAAGAAACATCTTACAAAACAACAGGAGCATCTCATTGATATGTAAGATAGCTTTGTCCGCCCACACGTTATGGAAAGTTTGTTGCATCAGCACTACTAGGTTCATTGTCCTCATGGTCTGATCATAGTTCACCTGCAAAGATGTTGCTGGTCTGTGTTGTAGATTACCAAGTGTTGTAGTGTGCTTACATTGCTGACTCAAGGGCTCATTCCACCTGGGAGGAATATATTAAATAATATCCTGTTGACCTCTCTTTTGAAATCCCTGGTCTGTGGGTTCAGCAGAGTCTCCGGTGGTAGAGAGGTCCATATTTTGGGGTTTGAGCAGGAGAAAGCACAAGCTTTGGGATTTCAGTGATTTTCTTTTCCAAAAGGGAGCAACCAGATGACTGCGATCCTTTTACACCAGGTGGCTTTATTTTTGGACCTCTTAGGTCGGGGTTAATTTGGGAACTGTTGAAAACTGTGTCATTTCAGGGGATGAGGAATGAGTCTGAACTTCTTTTCATACTCTTCATCGATTTGAATTTCTTATTTTCTCTTCGAAAAAAATTGGAGAATGCCTCTGCCCTCAACCAAGGAGTTGCTAATGGTTGCGGAGTACTCGACGCTGGACTGTTGTTTCACTATTTTAAAGAGTTTGCCTGGCGAGTTTTTAGTATTATGTAGTTGCAACCTAAAGTGTCATGCTTAGGCTTTCCAAATGTTCTTCTTGTATTTGATTTTTATTCTGACATATCTTCCATTGATGTGTTATTGAGAGATCTTGTCTCCAGTGCTTTTCTCCTAATGTCAGTTTCCTCCTTGTATCATTTAGGTCCTGGGTGTACCATTGGTGAAACTATTTGTTTGACTCTTTTCAGGCAGGGTGGTGCTACCTCACCCATTATGTTTAACATTGTCTGGTTGTAGTGAACAGTAAGTGCATTCACATCCTGTACTTCCTCTGGAGGGATAAGGTTTTTTTTCTATCATAATAAGGCTAGAATGTCTTTGTTTATGTTTTTCATGTCTCTGACCGCATGCTTGCTTTTGAGTTGTTGACCTTCCAGTTTAAGTGTTTGTTCTGTGACTACTATGATCTGGTAGTTGTCTGACCATTCTATTGGGATTTTGGATTTGATGTTTAGCATCTCACCTTTGGATACTATGCGATCCAGTAGTGCCCCTTTGGTTTGTGTATAGCGCAGGTTTGTACAAGGTTTTGATCAGTGGAAAGTTTTTTTTAGAGTGGAGACTAACAGATCATGGTCATTGTTCCAGTGGAGTCTGAAGTCCCCTAGGAAGATGGCATTTGGGTGGTGGATGGAGTGAACGGAAATTGTTTCAATAATTTGTTTAAGAAAGGCTATTTTACCCCCATGTGGGTGGTAATGTGGTGTAATTTTGCCAGTGATCTATTTGATGTAAAAAGCTTGATTCCCATGCATTCGCAGGATGTTAAGTTAGATACCAGAACAGAATGGATCTGGAGGTAGTTGCGAAAAATCACAGCTACACCTGTGCCATGTCTTTCGGGGCAGTGAAGTCTTTTTATGTTGTGGTTCAGGAGTTGTAGGATATCCAAGAGGGGAGAAGAGTCATTTAACCATGTTTAGGTTAGTAAAGCTGTATCAAGTTCAAGTGATTTGATTGCTTCAGCTATGCCCGTGGCAGGTTTGCCTGCTGATTGCAGTTGAGTAGCAGGCATTTTGGGTCCTATGTTGGGATAGTTGGCGAGTTAGAGGGATTCAGGATGCATGGAACTGATAACTGGTCATTTTGGTTTTCAGCTTAAGACTTGATGCAGAAGTGAGACTACCTTAGGCATGAAACAATAGGGTCCTTTCCCATAAACAAGGCAGATGCTACATAGTTATCAGAGATCTGATGGCCCTTCTTGGGGGTTTATATTACTTGGATGAAATTCCCCATTTTTACTACCAGTTTCCAATACATCAGTGCAGGTGTGATTAAAGTGGAGTACATAATAGTTACGATGTTGTGTGACGGTAATACCAGTGAGGAATTTCCCTATTCTTTTTAACCTTACAAGGCAGTGGTTTTTTAAGTCTGGGTGAACTATAAAAAGAACTACGGTGCTACAATCTGGGCAGATTCAAGGTACCTGTTGCAATCTTTGTTAGGAAAATTCATAGGAGTTTCTTCATCCAATATCCACATTTAACGTGAAGTGTACTCCTGCATAGTGCAGTCAGGGTGATATTTCTGTTGGCAAAGCTCTGTCACGCCAAATGCAAGCAGGACAGTACCTTCTGGTTCTCCTGCCCTGCTTATGAACAGGGGTCCAAGTAATTAGTACTGCTGTGAACAAAGCATTTACCTGCTAAGTGGTAGACCTACACCAACGAGTGCTGTAGGTGGGGTGTTCAGTTCAGTTTTATCATGGATCAAAATCAGTTGCTTCATTATTTAGATGAAGTGGTTAGCAGGTAAAATAAGTATTTAAATTAATTAAATAAAACATACCTGCCCTACAATATGCATAAAGAGCCAGTAAAGTTAAGAATCAGCGTTGCTGTCTTATGCTCTCTTCAGCTGTAGTTGTAGCAGAATAAGCAGCTTCACAATTTGCTCCATGTTGTAAGCTGGGACACTTGGTTTGGTAGTTGGGGGATGTGAAGAAGCTATTGTGGACTAAATAGACATATTCTGGGTGTAACCCTTGTATACAGACCACCAGGGTCCTGCACCAATTTCACAAGTGACATCACTGACTTCAATTCACCATTCATCATCAATGCCAACACCTTCATCTTTCTCAGAGACCTTAACTTTCACCTAGAAGACCACACTGGCACAAACTATATGGCCCTTTAAGGTCCAGCACATTAACAAACCCACCCACATTGACAGACACCTGTTGGGCTTGATTCTCTCCTCAATCAGCAAGATCACAGTCAACAAGCCAGCAACTATGATCTGGACAGACCACACACCCAGTTTCAGCATATACATCCCACAACAGCACAGACCTACCACCACCCTAACTGCCCTCCCCAGCTGGAAAAGCTTCCGCCCTCCCTAGCACTGACTCAAACACACCAGCGACTTGCTGAAAGCCATCAAAAACATCAGCAGCTATATCAAAGCAAGTTCCAACACCCTGGCTCCCCTCAAGTGCAACCCAAAGGCAAGAGTCTGACCACAGGTCCTCTGATACACAGAGGAACTCGGGCTGACGAAACATCACTCTAGAATTCCACAAGAAGGAGAAGACCTGTCTTTTTAATTAAACCACCTCAAATAGGCAGGGCTAGGTACACACACATGTGCTTAGCACTAGAATACCCTAGGGGGCGACAGTGTGCTTTACAAATACACATAACATAGCACTCAATAAATGCCCTAGATGATTGTGCTTATATTTCCGTCGTCCCATACTGGTCAACTCTGAAATTACTTCCTGAATAAACATGATGGTTCTGAACTGGTCATTACGTCTTGCTATATTTGATATGTTTAGTAGAGCATCTGTATCGCACCCCTGAATTAATTGTTTTCTGTTCTGCAAGACCTCATCGGTTCAACAAAATGAGGTGGCTTGAGAAATTTGTAAAATCCCAATATAACTCCATTATTTTTAAGCTATTAATAAGTGGTTCTTGTCTAATTTTGTTGTATATTATTTCTTTATTGGAAAGGAATACAACAACCGGCACATGCTTTTCTCTGGAGAATCTGCTGACGAGCCTTATTAAGGCAAACATCTGTCTTAGAGAATGATACCAGACAAAGAATTGCGTCCCACATAGGAAACTATAGTTTGCTTGTTCCTAAATGTTGAGTGTCCATAGGTCCTCACAAAGTTGTATTGTGTGCCAAATAATGTATTCCCCTCTAAGAATTTTACTTCTTGTGACCATTATGGTAGGTGTGTTATTGGCATAGCATAGATTTTGTTGGGCTTCTTGAAAACCATGATTTTCAGACTTTGAAGAAAAATACCTTTCTTTAGACACTTAATGATAGTCCCTCAAGTCCAGACTCTACTACATATAGGGATTAGAGTCCCTCAGACGTAGTTCTCTAAAAGACTCATTCCAGGAGCTTCTGTTGCATTTCACTTGGTTGCTGGTTATTGATCCATCAACACTGGCACATGTTCAGTAAAGGCAGGTAGGTCATTGAAACATAATTCTGCATGACTCTTAACGTCCACAGCCTGACTCTTAATGCTAACACTACTTGCTTACCTTTATGTTTTGTCTCATCTCAATCTTCATCAACAGCGCACCGATTAGTCTACCACCTGTTGTAATTCAAAAACTGCCTGTTCCTTTTGCTTTGTTGCAACAGATCTTGCAGTGAGAAACAACTCTCTTCCGTCCTGCCCTTCTGAAACATCTTTTTAGGTCTCGTGACCTATCAATGCGCATGCGCATTGAGAGAAGCGAGACTATAGGGCTTTAAACAAAGTTTACCTAACTGTGGCAATTTGGTGCTGTGCCCGTGGCTTTTAGGTCAATGCGCAAGCGCATTGACCTAAAATGCGCGTGCACATCACCAAATCGCCGTCTGTTCCCTCAGCCGCACTCCTCCCACACCTTTGAAGTGAAGCTCAGCTTCACTTCAAAGGCCCCGGCTGCTTCACACCCTCATGCCGCTCTCCCCGCTCCGCCCCCTCCCCTGCCCGCCGTGTGCATTTCTCCTCCCCCCCCTCCCCACAGCAATGCCCTCCGTCTTGTTTCCTTTCTTGTTTTTCTTTCAGGTGAGATATCTTTTCCATCATTTGCGATAATACAGTTCTCATATGCATTTTTTAATTATTAGCAGCATATACACAGGCGCCCCTTCGGCGCTTTTGCTCTCAACCCTACTATCCTGTCAGCCGCATCTCTATAAGTTACTCGAAGCATGGCCTGACATGTGCACAGCTTATTCCGGCACCACCATCCTGCCAGACGCTTCTGCTTTGTTCGCCCACCGCATGGCCCTATTTGTGCACATTTTACTTTCGTGCATACCCTTACCCGCAGCCTCTCCTTCCCCACTTCTGCCTTTTTGGGTCTCGCGCTCACCGCAGACCCCTTCACATGGCTCACACCCACCTTTTTTACAGGTTACCATGCCATTCCCCACCTATCCCCCAGTCATTTCCGGGTAGGACGCGTGCACCCAGTGGACTCTCGGCCTTGGCCCGCTTTTTCTGCCAGCCGCTTCTGCTTTGGTCGCCCACCGCATGGCCCCCTTTGTGCACATTCACTTTCGTGCACACCCTTACCCGCAGCCTCTCCTTCCCGACTTCTGCCTTTTCGGGTCTCACACTCACCGCAGACCCCTTCACATGGCTCACACCCACATTTTTTTCAGGTTACCATGCCAGGTTACCTCACTCACCCTCAACCCCTCACCCTCACTCACCCTCAACCCCTCACCCTCACCCTCACTCACCCTCAACCCCTCACCCTCACTCACCCTCAACCCCTCCCCTCACTCACCCTCACTCACCCTCACCCTCACTCACCCTCAACCCTTCACCCTCACTCACCCTCACCCTCACCCTCACTCACCCTAACCCTCACTCACCCTCACTCACCCTCACCCTCACTCACCCTCACCCTCACTCACCCTCACTCACCCTCACTCACCCTCATTCACCCTCACTCACCCTCACCCTCACTCACCCTCACCCTCACTCACCCTCAACCCCTCACCCTCCCTCACCCTCACTCACCCTCACCCTCACTCACCCTCAACCCCTCACCCTCACTCACCCTCAACCCCTCACCCTCACTCACCCTCAACCCCTCACCCTCACTCACCCTCAACCCCTCACCCTTAACCCCTCACTCACCCTCACTCTCACTCACCCTCACTCACCCTCAACCCCTCACCCTCACTCACCCTCACCCTCCCTCACCCTCACTCACCCTCAACCCCTCACCCTCACTCACCCTCACCCTCACTCACCCTCAACCCCTCACCCTCACTCACCCTCAACCCCTCACCCTCACTCACCCTCAACCCCTCACCCTCACTCACCCTCACTCACCCTCACACTCACCCTCACTCACCCTCACCCCTCACTCACCCTCACTCACCCTCACTCACCCTCACCCTCACTCACCCTCACTCACCCTCACCCTCACTCACCCTCTCACCCTCACCCTCACTCACCCTTACCCCCTCACCCTCACTCCACTCACCCTCAACCCCTCACCCTCACTCACCCTCAACCCCTCACCCTCACTCACCCTCAACCCCTCACCCTCACTCACCCTCACTCACCCTCACCCTCACTCACCCTCAACCCCTCACCCTCACTCACCCTCACCCTCACTCACCCTCAACCCCTCACCCTCACCCTCACTACCCTCAACCCCTCACCCTCACTCACCCTCAACCCCTCACCCTCACTCACCCTCAACCCCTCACCCTCATCACCCTCACTCACCCTCACCCTCACTCACCCTCACTCACCCTCACCCTCACTCACCCTCACTCACCCTCACTCACCCTCACTCACCCTCACTCACCCTCACCCTCACTCACCCTCACCCTCACTCACCCTCACCCTCACTCACCCTCACCCTCACTCACCCACCCTCACCCTCAACCCCTCACCCTCACTCACCCTCACTCACCCTCAACCCTCACTCACCATCACCCACCCTCACCCTCACTCACCCTCAACCCCTCACCCTCACTCACCCTCAACCCCTCACCCTCACTCACCCTCAACCCCTCACCCTCAACCCCTCACTCACCCTCACTCTCACTCACCCTCAACCCCTCACCCTCACTCACCCTCACCCTCACTCACCCTCACCCCTCACCCTCTCACCCTCACTCACCCTCAACCCCTCACCCTCACTCACCCTCAACCCCTCACCCTCACTCACCCTCAACCCCTCACCCTCACTCACCCTCACCCTCACTCACCCTCAACCCCTCACCCTCAACCCCTCACCCTCACTCACCCTCAACCCCTCACCCTCACTCACCCTCAACCCCTCACCCTCACTCACCCTCACCCCTCACCCTCACTCACCCTCACTCACCCTCACTCACCCTCACTCACCCTCACTCACCCTCACTCACCCTCACTCACCCTCACTCACCCTCACACCCACTCCACACTCACCCTCCCTCACCCTCACTCACCCTCACTCACCCTCACCCTCACTCACCCTCACCCTCACTCACCCTCACCCTCACTCACCCTCACCCTCACTCACCCTCAACCCCTCACTCACCCTCACTCACCCTCACCCTCACCCACCCTCAACCCCTCACCCTCACCCACCCTCAACCCCTCACCCTCAACCCCTCACTCACCCTCACTCTCTCACCCTCTTTCACCCTCAACCCCTCACCCTCACTCACCCTCACTCTCTCACCCTCTTTCACCCTCAACCCCTCACCCTCACTCACCCTCACTCACCCTCACTCACACTCACTCACACTCACCCTCCCTCACCCTCACTCACCCTCACTCACCCTCACTCACCCTCACCCTCACTCACCCTCACCCTCACTCACCCTCACCCTCACTCACCCTCAACCCCTCACTCACCCTCACTCACCCTCACCCTCACCCACCCTCAACCCCTCACCCTCACCCACCCTCAACCCCTCACCCTCAACCCCTCACTCACCCTCACTCTCTCACCCTCTTTCACCCTCAACCCCTCACCCTCACTCACCCTCACCCTCACTCACCCTCAACCCCTCACCCTCACTCACCCTCACCCTCACCCACCCTCAACCCTCACCCTCACTCACCCTCAACCCTCACCCTCCCTCACCCTCACCCTCCCTCACCCTCCCTCACCCTCACCCCCCTCACCCTCACTCACCCTCACTCACCCTCACTCACCCTCAACCCCTCACCCTCACTCACCCTCACCCACCCTCACCCTCACTCGCCCTCAACCCCTCACCCTCACTCACCCCTCAACCCCTCACCCTCACTCACCCTCAACCCCTCACCCTCACCCCTAACTCACCCTCACTCTCACTCACCCTCACTCACCCTCAACCCCTCACCCTCACCCTCACTCACCCTCACTCACCCTCAACCCCTAACCCTCACTCACCCTCACTCACCCTCAACCCCTCACCCTCACCCACCCTCACCCTCACTCGCCCTCAACCCCTCACCCTCAACCCCTCACCCTCACCCCTCACCCTCAACCCCTCACCCTCACCCACCCTCACCCTCACCCTCACTCACCCTCAACCCCTCACTCACCCTCACAGTCACCCTCACTCACCCTCACTCACCCTCACCCTCTCTCACCCTCACTCACCCTCAACCCCTCACCCTCACTCACACTCACCCTCAACCCCTCACTCACCCTCACTCACCCTCACCCACCCTCACCCACCCTCACCCACCCTCACCCACCCTCACCCACCCTCACCCACCCTCACCCACCCTCACCCTCACCCTCACTCACCCTCACTCACCCTCAACCCCTCACCCTCACTCACCCTCACCCTCACCCTCACTCACCCTCACTCACCCTCAACCCCTCACTCACCCTCAACCCCTCACCCTCACCCTCACTCACCCTCAACCCCTCACCCTCACCCTCACTCACCCTCAACCCCTCACCCTCAACCCCTCACTCACCCTCACTCTCACTCACCCTCACTCACCCTCAACCCCTCACCCTCACTCACCCTCCCTCACCCTCACCCTCACTCACCCTCAACCCCTCACCCTCACTCACCCTCACCCTCACTCACCCTCAACCCCTCACCCTCACTCACCCTCACCCTCACTCACCCTCAACCCCTCACCCTCACTCACCCTCACTCACCCTCAACCCCTCACCCTCACTCACCCTCAACCCCTCACCCTCACCCACCCTCACCCTCACTCACCCTCAACCCCTCCCCCTCAACCCCTCACCCCCTCACCCTCACTCACCCTCACCCTCACTCACCCTCAACCCCTCACCCTCACTCACCCTCAACCCCTCACCCTCACTCACCCTCACAACACATATTGTGTTACAATAGGTGTCACATTTGCGAAAGATAAAACTATTGGCATTGTAAATAACAAAGCTATTAATTTCGCTATTTTCAAAACAAGCACATAAATAAAAAATGTGTCCTTTACAATACCAATAGCTCAAACTTTCCTAATGCGAGACCTATTGCATTGCTGTGCTTCTCTCCCCTGCTGCACTCTCCTGCTCTCTAGAGATGTGGCCTAACGACCAGAGCTGCCATCTAAGTGACGTAAATACAAAACATGTTGCATTCCAAATGCTATAGGTGTCACATTCGCGAAAGTTATAACTATTGGCATTGTAAATGACAAAGCCATCAATTTAGCAATTTTAAAAACCAACAAATAAATAAAATGTCATTTACAAGACCAATAACTCCAACTTTTCTAATGCGAGACCTATTGCATTTCCAATGCTTGTTTATTTAGTTTGTGCTTCATTTCACAGTATGTTTTGCAAGTTTCTGGTCACTCATTCAATGTCAGTTAAAAATCTTCTTTACCTCCCCAATTTTATTCTTATTTAAATTCTGCAGAATACATTGAGCTCTGTGATCACCAACTAATTCCTTTATCCATCAGTAAAATAAAATGAGTTGCATTTTGTGCTATATCTGAGTATAATTGGTCTATTGTTGTTGATCTGCGTTTTTAGGTAGAATTCACATCTGTTGTGCAACACTTGTACAGTTTACTATGCATCCTCAATTTCCATTGATTTTAGTGCTTATGCTTGTGTTTTTTACATGGTCTCTCTGGTTTTGTTTTTTTATCTGCACAGGCACTGTTTGTAGCATGCAAAATGAAAGTATTCGATGAGTTAAAATGTAAAGGTGCTCTCAGTGCTGAGAGCGTTTCAAGACTGATACACACCTCAATACGTGGAACAGAAAGACTTCTCGATGCCTGTGTGGCCTTAGAGCTTTTGGAAAAGAAAAATCAAGGTAATTTTATAAATCTCAAATTTGTTTTGTTCACCATTGTAATCAAATAATACAAACCAACTACTACTCAGTGTTTTCGTTATGTAATGTTGCTTGGACCATCTGCTGCAACATGTGATGATTCTCAGCCACAGTTAGCTAGTTTTGGCCTTAATTTTACTGAAAGTGAACCATCTGGAAGATGATTGAAATTTGTCCTTGTATGCTGCTGCTATATCCCCCAGTCTTTCATATAACCAAGTGTTTGAGATATTCAGAATGTGAGGGATAATAGGCTATTTGTTAGTTTAAAAAAATGAAACAGAAGCACAAATCAACCTTGTTACTACCGCACCATCTTGCTTTAGCACACACGATGACCAACTAAGTTGGGCCTGCAATTTGAATCATTTTCATATGCTTAGAGAATCGTCTTGATTCACTTCGCCTCTCTTGAGGACTCTTCTCTTAGTACAGCACTTGTATTATTTTATTAGGTCTCGCCTAGGCTGCCCATGTGCCGTCTTTTGAGACATGCTGTATCTAGAATATGGACTTTAAGCACCACCCATATTTTTAATTGGCCACTTTGACAGTTCTTCGTAAATGCCCATTTTTCTTTGGTTCATTTGCTTAGCAGTCCCTCCTTTTCTACTGTTTTAACATTGCATGAGGACTGCCCGTCACATGTGCTCTTGATGTTATTTATTACACTTTGTGAGCACCTTTTTTTGCTTGCATTTGCTTGCACTCAGTTGATGGCTTTTCGCGTCTCCTTTCTTCAGCATGCACCGCTTCACTGGCGCCACTTCATTTTTATTGACCCACCAGAGTAGCCGACTTCCGATGTTCAAAGTCGCTGCTCTCATGTTTTCGTGCATGTCTCTTGCCCTTCCCTGCTCGCAGTTCCATTAATCACTTAATCTCCCCAGTGCTGTCCCCACACCACCACCCGCCCATCGCTGCTTGTTTTTTTTGCTTCCCCCCTCCTGCTACACATTATGAGCCCCCACCCACCCTCCAAGCACAAATGCAGCTTTTCCTTTAATCAGGCGGCAACTAGTCCCCCTTCCTCCTCCAGCAGCATTTACTGCTCTGACCGACCTCCTCCCTTCTCTTTCAGGGGTCTCCCTGCTGCACAATAGCCACTAAGAAGTCGGGCTCCCGGCTGGAGCCCAAGTGATGCCACTGCCATTGCAGGAGCTCATCGCCAAGCCTTGCTGCTGCCCCCCAGCACAAACTTAGCATTTCACTTCCATCGCTGCTTGTTTTTACTTGCAAAGAGGTAGCATGTGTGCTTGGCCCGCTGGTGAAACACGCTTAGGTGGCGGCATTTTACTATGGATGCCATGCTTCATGCATTTTATCAGGGGCTCGACAGCCCCAGTCCGATTCCGGCTCTCTACATCTCCACCAACCACCTGGTGCTCCACTATGAGCATGGGGACCTGCAGCACTGCTCTGACAGTAACAAACTGCTACCCTTCTTCTGCCAGTCTGTAGCCTGCTGTGTATGCAGTAAGACACATCCCCAACTGTTTACAATCTTTTGGGTAAGATGGGATGCTCAGCATAGATAGCCTTAACATGTAAAGGCATCATGCCCACACAAACGCACGCCTCTGTGCAAAAGGTTCTTTAGTGTTTTTTATCACATTAATATACGTTTTTGTTGCTCACGACAGTACTTATGTTGGCTTGTTAGGTAGGCAGGCGCCAGTGGCGGGTGCCAATGCTGGGCATTTTTGGCGTGGTTCTCTGTAGTGCTCAAGGACCACCTTGGTTAGATCCCAGAGCCTCATTTAAAACAGCGAGCATCTTGTTATCAAGTTGCTGTGCTGTAAATATAACAGGTCGCTCTGAAGCGGTGGACTGTTGTGGCACTGCCTGAAGTTCCCAGCTCCACTGCAATCTTGCTGACTGCTCTGGGGCATGCCCACATGCACTGTGGTCCCTGCAGGCTGGCAGAACACTAGCATAGGTAGCTTCTTTATGAGCGGCGAGTTGGGATGGCAAGTAAGTGTTGTGTTACGATTTGTGCACCAGTGTGTGTGGACTCACAAACAATATGTGCTTCAGAACTTGTTGCATCTTGCTATCTTGTTTACTCCAATAATCTTTCCCATTATCATCTCCAGATGTCCCACTGTTTAGGGTGGGACTCCATTCATTTTGTAATTATGACTGGACAGGGATACAATGTTTTTTTGCACCAACATATTTATTATTTACCATTATAAACTTACCCAATAGAGGAATAAATCGCCTTCCCAATGATCAATAAATACAATAGAAACACAAGCTTAGGAGTGTCTGACCCTTCACCAGTGACACGAAAACTAACAGTAAATGGTGTAGCTCACAGGATAATCTAATGCTTCGCTAAAAACTTTTAAGATCCAAAAGGGGAGACCTATTGGCTATGCCAATGCTTGTTTCTTTTGGGCTAGAAATATTTTTGAGACTTTGAAAAGTGACTAGTATTCAGAGGCTAGAATCCAATTATGCTGCTTATTTCCTATACTGTATGTAATAAATGGTCACCCATGCACAGTACAGTGTAAGACCCTATTACCCAAAACGTTATTCTTGGTAGGGTGCCAGCATACCTAAAGGAGAACTTGCATCAAGTATAATCAAAGTGTGTACTGCTCTCAGATGCCAGTGCAAGCAGTTAGGATGAATGAGCTTCTCATAGTTGACACCCATAGTTTGAAACACCTCTTCCAATTATTTAAGGCTTGGACACAACTACACACATTTCAGAGATGCGTTAAAAATGTATTGTTATTTTCTTAATCATGTCTTGTACTAAGTTTGTACAAAAGGGGGTGGTGATGGACGGAGCATCTGAACCAATCAAACATTCACACCCAGTCAAAAGATCTGGGTTTAATCCATCAGCGTTCTTTAGCCCACTCTGCCACCCAAGTTCAGGCCTGGCCATATGCAAATCAGTCTGACCCTGTGCCTCATGGGAACAGTCCAGCCCGAACTGCCAAGCCATGCCTTTCCTGGACCGGAAACAAGCTTCCTAGGACCCGTTTCTGGCATTCCAGCCGTCTTCAGCCAGGCTTGCTTGAATCCAGTGGCAAAGTGAGCAAGGGACGCACGTCTAAGCATACCCTGCCAACTTATGGCGAACAAAGCGGTACAAAAGGGGGTGGTGATGGATGGAGCATCTGAACCAATCAAACACTCACACCCAGTCAAAAGATCTGGGTTTAATCCATCACCGTTCTTTAGCCCACTCTGCCACCCCAGTTCAGACATGGCCATATGCAAATCAGTCTGACCATGTGCCTCATGGGAACAGTCCAGCCCGAACTGCCAAGCCATGCCTTCCCTGGACCGGAAACAAGCTTCCTAGGACCGGTTTCTGGCATCATCATTCGTTGAGCAGGCCATTCTTTGGGGTGTTCCCTATGAATTCCTTTTTCAATTTGCTGAATGTTTCAACTTCAGTATACACACCCTACGTTTACCCTAATACCGACGATAATTCAATGATCAGGAAGCTTGCGGTTTTACTAATTTTTAATGCCCCAGATTAGTCAAGGGTTCTGAGATACTCCGGCCTGAAAGTCAGGTGACGACCACCATGGGCCTTTCTGATAGACTATCTTCTGGTCTCACCAATGCGCGCTGGTCCCACACCCAAGTGTAAGCATCATCAACTTACACGTGTGGTTATTAGTAGTAGGAGGACGTAGGTTTGTTTTGTATTTTTCTGATGTTTTGGCATTGGGATGAGGTTGCTACATGTCCCTTACTAAGACTACCTAAGCAGTAGGAGAAGAATTTTCTCTTCATGGTATTGCACCATTGGACTTCGTGGCTGCTATCAGTCCTGGAATTTGCACTGTGAATAGCAGCCAAGGGCCTCAATGTCAAATTAGTGAAAAGCTATGCCTTCGCCTGCTTCAGGGATCACATTTATTTTCCATCTGTCAGCTCTGTCCAAATCCTTGAATTTGTATCTTGTACCAACCTATTTAGTTCCAGCTTGAGATCAGGATTCTGCCCTAACATTCCTAATAGACTTACCTTTGGAGTCAATGTATTCTTTGCCTCCAAGAAGCAAGATTACAACAAAGACCAACTTTCCCATAGAATTCTTTCTTAATAGAACCATACACGAGTAGCATTCTTCCACATTGCCTTATGGTCCATCCATTGAAAGTTAAACATTCCTTGTTTTGGGGTTTCTGCCTTTCTCAGAAGATCTCCCTTCGAGCTTCCTTAACTCTACCTCCTCTTCCCTTTAAGCTGCAGGAATGGTTATCCAGGTTACACACAGTAGAGATTTTACGTTTCTATTTACAAAGAACTCAGCTATTGTGAGAGGACGACCAGTTTATTATTAATTCCTCTGGTGGCAAGAAATGCAACACCTTCCATTAGCAATCATTTCAGGATGGATCACCATGTGTGTTAAGAAATGTTATGCATTGGCAAAATAGGAATTCTGGCGGTTAAGAGCCAGTTCCACCATATGAAAGGCAGTCATGTCTACTTTTCTAAGAGGAGTTCCTATCTTGAGCAATGTTGGTTTGCTAGTACATGTCAACTACTTTTTAATCGCTACCTGTGTGGTTGTCCTCTTTATTTCTTGAGCTAATGTCCATTCTAAAGCTTGATATTGTTTTGTAATGCTGGGTGTTTGTTTTTCTCTTATAATGAACTGGAATATTAGTTTTAAAAGTCTTAACCATAGGGTGTGATCTCTAAAACATTGAAGGGTTTTATTTCAATATCTGACGTACTAACATGTTCCTTATTAAGCATGACACTGCAGTTAGATGCAATGTACTTGATAAAGGAGTGTTTTTTTTTAATATGTCTTTGTAATTATTCTAAGCTTACAGCAATACAACATTAGCAAACACCTATCTTGCATCAGACAGTGAATGCTCCATTCATGACTACATCATATACTCTAATGACCGTATGTGGCCATTCTTCACACATCTGGAGTCAGCTGTCAAAGATGGAATTGGTCGTTGCCAAGCAACTGCAGAGAAAAACTCTCAGGACTTGCATCAGGTATGGAATTTGTGTTGTGTCAAACAAGTACACCTCTTAGATCAGCGTATGCCTATTCTCGCTTATTTTTATTTTAAAAAGACTTTGAAAAGCTAATGCTCTGCATTGAATTTAAGCAAAGACATAAAGGTGTGAACGATGCATAAGTGAATGGCTATGCAAATCTTTCTAACCATGTAAGGTTTGCCAAAGCTCCCTCTGTCCTCTGGTAATTTTATCAGCAAATCAAGTTTGTTAAATTTGGTCAGCTTTGGTTATGTATGATACCCGTAACCAGTAAAATGGCACAGAGGTAGTACACATTAAACCACGTACGAGAACATAATTCTCTATCTTTAGATTATATTAGTATGTTAGTGAAGTGGAACCTCATTCTCAAAAGAAGTAGTGACTGATTACTCTCACAATTTCATTTTATAGGGTCAGGCACGCACTGCGCACTCTGCTCGGTGACGGCCTTCAGGAACCTCCTGAATTACTCTTCCTCTCATTTCTCTTATGATCTATCTGGCACAAGCATCAAGGTAGGCTTTTGCGATTCCTTAATTGAGATTATTAAGGAATCGAAATTAAGGAATCGCAAAAGCCTATGCATGTAGGAATTGCTATAAAAATAGCGATTCCTAAGCATTCCCTAATTGCGACTCGCAATTAAGGAGTGGCTTCCCATTCATTCTTGTGGGCCTACAGGCCCATAGGAATGAGTGGGAAATTGCATGCTCAATTTGTGGGTACACAATAGGTACTCGCAAATTGTGCATACAATTTCAAGGGTGTCAAAAGGACCCCTGTTTCGCCCCTGAAATTGATATGTGTACACATGTTGTGCACACACATGTCCGAAGGGCATATGTGTGCGTAACCTACAACTTTGAAAAATGCACTTTAGTGCATTTTTTAAAGTTTTCGCCATTTACCATCTGGTATAATTTCTCTGTACATAGCGGACCCAAAAAGCAAAATCACTATTTTAAAAGGCATATTGTATTGCATTTAAGGAATCGCAATATGCAATTCCTTAAATGCTATCGCAAATTGTGATTTTTGCATTTGGGATGATGCATCCCAAACTAATTTGGGAGTTACTTTGGATGATGGCAAATGGATGTATTGTTGTGAGGTAACTCAGACTGCATCGCTAAATGGTAGACACAGACTAATACACTTTAAATTCCTTAACAGAGTGTATTACACACCCGAGAGACTGCTCTGCTATGGTCTGAGGGACACTGCCTGCTGTGAGCGATGCAGAGAGTATATGGCTGGTTTTTTACATGTGGCCTGGCTATGCCCGCAAATTGTGCATTTCTGGGGGCCAATCTTTCAAGTGTTGAACGAAATAACAGGGCTGTCACTCTCTCCTGACCCTAAGTTGGCTTTGTTGGGGTACACTAGGTCTTTACAGAAAGATGTCAGGAAACTAATGGCGATGGGTTGGCTCCTCGCGAAGCGCAGAATAGCGATGCGCTGGGAGTGTGTGCCTGTTCCATCAATGGCTGAATGGACATGGTATATGCTGTACTGTAATACACAATCTGAGCTATATAGTGAGTTGCTACACCCGCCTGTATTCCAGTTGACCTACAGGTGACAGTTGTACCTCCCATGGTATGAGTCTTGTAAATGATGATTATGGAGTCTTGTAAATGATGCAGCTTTACGAGGGTAAAAATTAGACATGGGAAAGTTCTGTATTTTTTGCACAGGACAGAACTGAAACTTTGTAAATCAACACATTTCTGAACCGTAAGGATTCTGCGTTATTGGTGATTCTTCACACAGGCATGAACACTTGTAGTTGAAGCCAGAATAAGGGTGCTGTGGGCTGCCATTTAGGAAAGGTGACTGGATCATCCCTACCCTAAACTAATTACAGTGAAATACCCTTGCACAGCAACAAGTCTCATTGGGCCTGAGTGACGCAACCAGAACTCATAGCTTTAAAATCTGTACAACCATGAGTAAAATAAGCCAGTAAAGGCAAGTAGCAAATTCTTTTTTTAAGTTTGAGACAAGTAGCAAATTCTGATGAAAGGACCCGTGGCATGCAATGGAAAGAGGTTTTGAGCTTTCAACTATTGTGCATTATTGGGGCGCTAGGTGGCGCCGGACCAAGATGGCCTCACTGGTGTGAGGCTCCCGATCGGCCGAGCACTTTCTCCTATGCTGCAGGGATCCTGACCGGACAGATTGGCCCCAACATTGCCCCCTCACCTCCGCATAGTCGAGCTGATCACGGCGGTGTCTCGCTTGCCCTGGTGATCCCGTCTGGAGCGGTGCCGGCGGCCGCGGAGAGCTGGGCGGGCTGCGTCGCTGAGGTGGAGACCCTCGCGCGCCGGCTCACTCTGCTGGGAAAGGCCGGTGCTGCGCGGCCTTCCCGATACTGCCGACGGTGCCCTGAATACTGGAGAGGGCCTGGCCGCCGACCGCCTGAGGGGGCTCAACGTGCCCGGGGGGGCCCCAGCTGCTGTCATCAGGTGAGCGCTGCCCGCGGCTTGCCGCCTCACCCCGTCATTGTCCCCCCGGCGCTGGAAACGCACATTGCCGTGCTCTCCGCCTCGAAGGTTTGCCCGCCATCGGCCATCTTGGGCTCCTGCTTCATGGTCTGGGCCGCGTCGCGCCTAACTCTCGGCCCTAGCCAAGCTGCAGTGGGACTACGACCACCGGCCCTGTGGGCACTGCTGCTGTTCACCCATCTACTGCACGGTTGGTGCCCTTATCATCTCATCCTCCTGACAGACGCCGCGAGGTGACGCGGCGCCTCTCTCCATACTGCAGCTGCATCGCCCCTGCTCCTGCCGCCGCTTAAGCTACCGCTGCAGTTACAACCCAGGCGCTTACTTACTTTCCTACTTGGGGCAAACCCGGAGCTTCAAAGTTCACCTGGCACCCACTTGACCGCCCTAATAGCGGGACCTTGCTGCAGCGCCGGCCACCATTGCAATATACTGGGCCCTTCCCATCTTGTACTCCCACCTGTGGCAAACTGGCCTGACACACTCCTCCCCTCCTCAAGTGGAAGGCAAAACGATCTCCTGGACTCCTTCCGTTGAGATATCCCGGGGTTGTGTTGACGACGCGGCACGGCACGGGGACTGCACCACCGGAGGCCACTGTGCTGAAAGGCTCTCCACAGTATCTCCATTCCTCGGGCCTGCACCTCGCGCTGTCTTCTCTGCCTGGAGCCCTCACCCACTTGGTGCCTACGACTGCGGCTGCTCTCAATTGTTGTCTACTCCAACGGCCCTGCCCGGGGCGGTCCCCCCCTATTCCGCCCCGTCACTGCTGCGAGCTGGCGTCCATTTCTCCTACTACATCGTGAACGCCCAGACGAGACATGGGCCGCAGTGATGCCCGGCAGTCCAAGATACCGTTTGAATCCAAAAAGACCTCCAAAACTAAGCTGGAGTCGGAGGGCAGCCCCGCAGCCTCAGCCCCTCAGGAGGATGACTGGAAGACTTTATTGCTGGGCATGAAGCAAAGCCTCTCCACAATAGACGCTAAAATAGACACTATGAACATGCGCATGGACAGCGTAGTGGCCAAGCTGGGGCAACATGACACCCGCATCAAGTAGTCTGAAGACAGGATATCCGGTCTGGAGGATGGTGCCACTTCCACGCGTAAGCAGGTCACTCAAATGGACAGGTTGCTCAAACTCATAGCCGACAAGAACGAGGACTTAGAAGCGCGGTCCCACCGCAATAATGTCCGTATTTTAGGTCTTGCGGAGTCCACCAACACAGGCAAAATGGAGACCTTTGTGGAGAATCTCCTCATAGAACTATTTGGGAAAGAATCCTTCTCTCCACACTTCATCATTGAAAGGGCCCATAGAGCTCTGGCGGCCCGCCCGCCTACCGGAGCTCCACCTCGCCCTGTCATCGCGCGCTTTCTGAACTACAGAGACCGAGATGCAGTGTTAAAGCACTCGAGGGAGCTAGGTACTGTGAACTATTGCAACACGTCTCTCTCCTTCTTTCCAGATTTTACCCCCTCAGTCCAAGAGGCCAGGCGAAAATTTGCGGGGGTTAAAAAGAAACTCCAGGCGCAGGAGATTCCATACGCCATGTTATACCCTGCCAAATTGAAGGTATCGTACCAGGGCAGGCACCATTTCTTTCAAAACCCGCAACAAGTGGAAGACTTTCTCAAACACTGTAGGAGGGATCGGAGCGGCGACGAAGCGACTAACTGCCGCTCCAGGTCTCACTCACCACTGTCGCAGCAGGACTGAGTGGAGGCAATGCGATACTGACCCTCGCCATCCGACGCGCTCTGGCCATCACCTAAACGGAGCCTGTCTCCTTACATATTGTGTTTTAGGTACTTCAACTGCACTAGACTTACCAGTCTACGATAATACTAAGTACTTGGTCACCCACCTCCGTCCCACGATAGACGCCTGGTAAGAACCCGGTGTCTGTGGGTGCAAGTAGGGAGGTGGTTGGCAGGTCTGGTGCCCCTAGTTCTGTCCCCCAATGGGCGAGCCCCTACACACCCCGTCCCCCCTGCGGGAAGGGGCAGGTTTCATACCGTTTCTGGTTTCTGTTTTATTTTGTTCTTGGGATGGTGGGTGGGAGCTGTATTCCCGGCCAGTTGGGGTTGCCGGTGTGGGTGGGAAGAAAATCAATACGCATACTGCTGTCTTTAGTATATTTACTGTGTTGTCCTTGGGGTGGTTTTGCGGGAGGATTCAGGGGGGGAAATGTCTTTTTTATAACGTCAACTGTGCTAAGGTCTTAATTTACAGTATAACATGTTACAGGATTTGTTCTATCTCTGAATGGGTGACGTAGAGAATGAGCGGCCATCGCAACAATTTCGGCTAGTATCGTGGAACATTCGTGGGCTGAATAATCCTAGAAAAAAGAGACACATTTTGGGATATCTTGACAGGCAGGGCGTGTCGATTGCCATGCTTCAAGAAACACATTTATTGCCAGATAGCTCTCCTCTCTTTGCGTCCAGATGGGCCTCCTGCAAGGTTTTCTCTTCCTATTCCAACTATGCCAGGGGTGTTACGATTCTGGTCAGACGTGGAGTGAGGTTCACACCTGCCGGGACAGAGGCGGATTCAAGTGGCAGATACTGCATGGTCTGGGGGCAGCTATACTCACATACTGTCCTGTTTGCATGCTATTATGGTCCCAACACCGACGACACTTCCCCGCTTCTCACAATGTGGGGCAGGATTCAAACACTGGGCATAGGCCACGTCATATTGGGAGGGGACTTTAATACTGCAATTGCGCCGGCTCACGACAGGTCTCACCCCCAGGCCGCACACTACTCCCATACTCAGCGCGCGCTGTCCTCTACCACTGCTGAACACCACTATATAGATGCTTGGAGACATTTACATCCTTCCCTCAAACAGGGCACTCATTACTCTGCAGTACACTCCACATGGGCGCGGCTAGACTACGTGTTCCTCTCGGCTGGCCTCACTCCCTGGCTGGTCGGCGCCCTACACCTTGCCAGGACTTTCTCTGACCATTCCCCAGTCCTAATATCACTGCGCATTCCCACTGAGACCTCCCCTTACTTGAGTTGGCGCCTTAATCCTGCTCACCTTACAGACTCTGCCTTCCGAGCGGACCTAGAACAGGACATACACGACTTCTTTGAGCGCAATGTGGGGTCGGTATCAACTCTCACGACGGTTTGGGAAGCCTTTAAGGTCACGATGCGGGGATGATGTATCGCTAAGGGAGGCGGCGTCCTCAAATCATTGCGCGGTGAATTGCGTAAACTTGAATCCGAACTTCGGGACCTGGAACAGAGAAGAACTCGCAACGCCCGAGACCACTCCTCCAATGCCCTACTTAGGGACAAGCTGAACGAATACACGGAGGCGGCAGATAGGGAGTGCAGGTTCCTCGGCAAACAGCACACTGCTCGCATCTTCGGCGAGGGAGACAGACCCGGCAGAGCACTTGCCTCTGCTGTCAGGTCCCCTAGATATAATAACTATGTCACCACCTTGCTGGATGAACATCAAATCCCACAACGAGACCTCACGGAACAACTCCTCACACATCACTATTCCACTCTCTACACGTCCCACAGGTCGGCGCCTATTAATCTGCACCCATATCTCGACGACACCGCCATTGCGTGGCTTGGCCCGGCCCAGCAAAAGTTTCTACACCACACTCTTGAGATAGACGAAATAAATGACTCTATCATGTCTATGAAATCAGGCAAGGCGCCTGGCTCCAACGGGTTGCCAATCGACTTTTACAAAGCCTACATACACATACTTGCCCCAATCTTACAACAAGTCTATTATTCTGCCCTTGAAGAGGGAACTCTACCGTCCTCTATGCGCGAAGCCCTTATAACATCCCTCTTGAAGCCTGGCAAGCCACCGGAGCACTGTGACTCCTACAGGCCCCTCTCGTTGCTCAATACTGACGTAAAGATATTGGCGAAGGTACTTGCAACGCGCCTTAACCTGCTGATGGAACGCCTGGTCTTGCCTGACCAAGCAGGATTTGTCCCCAACAGGGCGACTTCCCATAATTTACGCACCCTTCAGGCTGTACTGCAGGACATTAACTCTCGCTGCGAAGCGGCTGCTGTGTTTCTCGACGCTACTAAAGCGTTCGACTCCCTTGAATGGGATTACCTCTTGGCCCTTCTTGAACAAATGGGGATCCCATACAGCTTTCTAGATTGGATTAAACTGCTATATAATAACCCATGTGCTTCAGTCCTACTAAATGGCGCTAGGTCGGCTCCCTTTGACATTCACAGAGGCACCAGACAGGGTTGCCCTCTTTCCCCTGTCCTCTTTGCGATCGCCATCGAACCGTTAGCGGCTAAACTTCGGCAGCATCATAACCACCGCTCTCTGATATACCCACAGCGCCAGCTGCTAGTTGCACTGTAAGTCCAATTGGTCGCACACTGCTTGTCCTATCAGCGTGTTGCCCCAGCGGTGTGCGGTCCATTGCGATGGTTTCTACAAATTGGCTCCCTTGAGCTTTGAGCCGACAGGCTCCTGGACGACGCACCTGCGTGCCGGTTCGGGCATCGAGGCCATTGACGGTTGTTTGGCAGCCTTCTCTTCCACCCCTAACTATTTTCTCTACTGATGAGGGAAGTTATCCCGAAACCCGAGCCATGTCTCGGGCGATATCCAAAAACCCGGGACATGTATCGGGTCTAGAGATCATCAGTCCAACAAGTACCTACTTGCACCCACTGGGGTGAACCACTCAAGAACTCCATGTACCAGAGTCCCTAGGGGCGATCCGGAGGAGGGGCTAGCGGTGTGCGGTCCATTGCGATGGTTTCTACAAATTGGCTCCCTTGAGCTTTGAGCTGACGGGCTCCTGGACGACGCACCTGCGTGCCGGTTCGGGCATCGAGGCCATTGACGGTTGTTTGGCGGCCTTCTCTTCCACCCCTAACTATTTTCTCTACTGATGAGGGAAGTTATCCCGAAACCCGAGCCATGTCTCGGGCGATATCCAAAAACCCGGGACATGTATCGGGTCTAGAGATCATCAGTCCAACAAGTACCTACTTGCACCCACTGGGGTGAACCACTCAAGAACTCCATGTACCAGAGTCCCTAGAGGCGATCCGGAGGAGGGGCTAGCGGTGTGCGGTCCATTGCGATGGTTTCTACAAATTGGCTCCCTTGAGCTTTGAGCCGACGGGCTCCTGGACAACGCACCTGCGTGCCAGTTCGGGCATCGAGGCCATTGACGATTGTTTGGCGGCCTTCTCTTCCACCCCTAACTATTTTCTCTACTGATGAGGGAAGTTATCCCGAAACCCGAGCCATGTCTCGGGCGATATCCAAAAACCCAGGACATGTATCGGGTCTAGAGATCATCAGTCCAACAAGTACCTACTTGCACCCACTGGGGTGAACCACTCAAGAACTCCATGTACCAGAGTCCCTAGAGGCGATCCGGAGGAGGGGCTAGCGGTGTGCGGTCCATTGCGATGGTTTCTACAAATTGGCTCCCTTGAGCTTTGAGCCGACGGGCTCCTGGACAACGCACCTGCGTGCCAGTTCGGGCATCGAGGCCATTGACGATTGTTTGGCGGCCTTCTCTTCCACCCCTAACTATTTTCTCTACTGATGAGGGAAGTTATCCCGAAACCCGAGCCATGTCTCGGGCGATATCCAAAAACCCAGGACATGTATCGGGTCTAGAGATCATCAGTCCAACAAGTACCTACTTGCACCCACTGGGGTGAACCACTCAAGAACTCCATGTACCAGAGTCCCTAGGGGCGATCCGGAGGAGGGGCTAGCGGTGTGCGGTCCATTGCGATGGTTTCTACAAATTGGCTCCCTTGAGCTTTGAGCTGACGGGCTCCTGGAGGACGCACCTGCGTGCCGGTTCGGGCATCGAGGCCATTGACGGTTGTTTGGCGGCCTTCTCTTCCACCCCTAACTATTTTCTCTACTGATGAGGGAAGTTATCCCGAAACCCGAGCCATGTCTCGGGCGATATCCAAAAACCCGGGACATGTATCGGGTCTAGAGATCATCAGTCCAACAAGTACCTACTTGCACCCACTGGGGTGAACCACTCAAGAACTCCATGTACCAGAGTCCCTAGAGGCGATCCGGAGGAGGGGCTAGCGGTGTGCGGTCCATTGCGATGGTTTCTACAAATTGGCTCCCTTGAGCTTTGAGCCGACGGGCTCCTGGACAACGCACCTGCGTGCCAGTTCGGGCATCGAGGCCATTGACGATTGTTTGGCGGCCTTCTCTTCCACCCCTAACTATTTTCTCTACTGATGAGGGAAGTTATCCCGAAACCCGAGCCATTTCTCGGGCGATATCCAAAAACCCAGGACATGTATCGGGTCTAGAGATCATCAGTCCAACAAGTACCTACTTGCACCCACTGGGGTGAACCACTCAAGAACTCCATGTACCAGAGTCCCTAGAGGCGATCCGGAGGAGGGGCTAGCGGTGTGCGGTCCATTGCGATGGTTTCTACAAATTGGCTCCCTTGAGCTTTGAGCCGACGGGCTCCTGGACAACGCACCTGCGTGCCAGTTCGGGCATCGAGGCCATTGACGATTGTTTGGCGGCCTTCTCTTCCACCCCTAACTATTTTCTCTACTGATGAGGGAAGTTATCCCGAAACCCGAGCCATGTCTCGGGCGATATCCAAAAACCCAGGACATGTATCGGGTCTAGAGATCATCAGTCCAACAAGTACCTACTTGCACCCACTGGGGTGAACCACTCAAGAACTCCATGTACAAGAGTCCCTAGGGGCGATCCGGAGGAGGGGCTAGCGGTGTGCGGTCCATTGCGATGGTTTCTACAAATTGGCTCCCTTGAGCTTTGAGCCGACGGGCTCCTGGACGACGCACCTGCGTGCTGGTTCGGGCATCGAGGCCATTGACGGTTGTTTGGCGGCCTTCTCTTCCACCCCTAACTATTTTCTCTACTGATGAGGGAAGTTATCCCGAAACCCGAGCCATGTCTCGGGCGATATCCAAAAACCCGGGACATGTATCGGGTCTAGAGATCATCAGTCCAACAAGTACCTACTTGCACCCACTGGGGTGAACCACTCAAGAACTCCATGTACCAGAGTCCCTAGGGGCGATCCGGAGGAGGAGGTAGCGGTGTGCAGTCCATTGCGATGGTTTCTACAAATTGGCTCCCTTGAGCTTTGAGCCGACGGGCTCCTGGACGACGCACCTGCGTGCCGGTACGGGCATCGAGGCCATTGACGGTTGTTTGGCGGCCTTCTCTTCCACCCCTAACTATTTTCTCTACTGATGAGGGAAGTTATCCCGAAACCCGAGCCATGTCTCGGGCGATATCCAAAAACCCGGGACATGTATTGGGTCTAGAGATCATCAGTCCAACAAGTACCTACTTGCACCCACTGGGGTGAACCACTCAAGAACTCCATGTACCAGAGTCCCTAGGGGCGATCCGGAGGAGGGGCTAGCGGTGTGCGGTCCATTGCGATGGTTTCTGCTAGTTGCACTGTACGCTGACGATATAAACTTGTATGTACACAAACCGCGCGAGAATCTCAATCCCATTCTGCGTGAAATCACTAAATTTGGTGCCATATCAGGCATCCAAATCAACTGGTCGAAGTCTGCTCTCTTCCCCTTGACAGATAAGACTGAGCAGTTTCCCCTGGACTATCCCTTGATATGGGAATCAGAGGAGCTAAAATACCTTGGCATCATTGTATCACGAAACCGAGAGGAACTCATTAGGGCCAACTATGGCACTGTCCTGGATAAATTGACTGATACCATCACTAAGTGGGTCCATCTCCCACTTTCCGTGGCGGGGCATATTTCCCTTATCAAGATGGTTGCCCTTCCCAAGCTGCTCTACCTCTTCACCAACATACCGTACAGTCCGGGATCCCACTTTCTCCGTTCCCTCAATTCCCAACTATCGCGCCTTATATGGGGTGGCAAGCAGGCCAGGATTAGCTTGCAGACACTCATGCTACCTTACCACCAAGGCGGATTTGATGTTCCAAACTTCCAACGCTATTACGATTGTGCCCAGGGCCACTTCGTCGCTTACTGGCTTCACCCTCCACCCTTCATGGCCCACTTAGCGGTGGAGGACGGCTATATGAGGCCTTTACAACCATCGGGGTACTTATACACCACGCCTCGGGTCACAGACCCAGACCCAACCACAGTTGATTTCACGGTTCTGGCTTGGAAGCGCCTGGCGGACCACATGGAAGTCGGGTTTCTTTACTCTCCACTTATGCCCCTAGCGCACGATCCAAGACTGCGCATGGCCTGTGAAGAGATTGGACGTAAATTGCTCACGAAATTGGCAATCCACAAGTGGGGCGACCTATACCTCCAGGGACAATTCCGAACAGCGGCACAGTTCTTTGGGGAGAATACCCCACCGTAATGGAAATGTTCCTCTATGTACGGCTCCGTCAAAATGTTAGGGCAGTTACTCCTTCCTTTCCTGACGAGCCGGACACCCTGGCCCCCCTGCACACGCTCCTACAAGCGGACACCCCAAAACACGTTGTGTCAATGCTCTACAAACATGCTCAGCCAGCTCCATCTCCCCCCCCGCTTAGAGCCCGCAGTGACTGGGACGGCGACCTAGACGCCCCGATGTCGGACGAGCAATGGGAGGAAAGCTGCTCCCACACTAATGCGGTGACTGGTAATGCCCGTCTCAGGCTGATTCATTTCAAATTCTTGCATCGAATCTACTTCACTCCTTCCAAACTATTCCGGCTTGGTCTGCGCGATAACGACCATTGCTTCAGATGCAAGGGCGGGGGAGCTGACTTCTTTCACCTGGCGTGGACATGCCCTGCTGTAGCGGAATATTGGCATGCTGTTTTTGAGGCGCTGTCTGACATGGTCGGGGTGGATATAGATCCCTGTCCAAAGGTTGCCCTCTTGGGCCACATGGCCCCAGCGCTGAAGGCACATAGGAAATTTTTCGCACTCGGCCTCCTGTTGGCTAAACGCCATGTGGCATGCAAATGGGGCAGGGGCCGTGCGCCTAAGTTCAAGATGTGGCTCAACACCATGGTCACCTGGCAAGAACACCTTCACAACTATGCCGACCTCCTACCACACATGTCCCGTCCCAAAGATCTCTGGGGGTCCCTTACTGCCTATCTTCTTCGTGAGCAGGGTGAAGACTCTTCGGATACATGGAATTACGCTGGAACTCTCTAACCTCACCCCTCTCCCTCACCCAAACCTTGCCCTGATCCCCCCCACCTGCCTTGCCTCTAGTCTCCCCTCCCCCCCCTGATATTACCCTACATACAGGTGCGCTTGCATACTGGGCTCTGCGGTGCCTCTCCCAAGACTTCCGTATGTTTTTTGAACCCATCTGCGACCTGACTGCATATCCCGTTAGCTTATGATGCCCGACTTTAGGCTGATCCACGACTTGTTCCTGATGCCAGGCCGCATACCTACTTCACTGACATGTTATACATATCACTTCTACCGTGGCCTTTGCATTTTATTTCCCTCACAGGTTTGATTTGAAAGATCCCTCCTCCCCCCCCTCTGCCCCTCCCCTCCCATGTCTGCCTGACGTACAACGCGGATACAGAGCATCCCTAACCCCGGCGAAGGTGGCTTCATCTTCTACTTGTCGCCATCGCATAGCTCCTCACATTAAGGTCCTTCCATCCACATACAATGTATGGTGGTACATCATGGGAGGGGTCTGTTTCGTTTGGTGTTTTGCAGTTGGTTTAATAAAAAATGATAAAAGAAACCTCAAAGTATGCTGCTTGTATACACGACGCTCCCATGCCATTATTATAATGCACATGTCATCTAACTATACCACTTTTATACCGCGGCCGGCCCAGAAGGGATGTAGGCGACATGCTGTGTCTAACTTCTGTAGTCTTACATTTCTGATGTTGAATCCGTCCTGGACTAATTCCATGGTAGCTGCTGGCCTGCCAACGCAGGTTGTAGGTGTGAAGCTGTGTACTGACCTTTCCTTTGTTATCAATAAAGGTTTAAAAAAAAACAACTATTGTGCATTATTGTGTATTAGATTCCCTCGTCTGTTTCTTCCCACCTTCCACGGTGTTCTGGTCACAAAATGTCTAGGTACATAGCACATAGCCGTGCAGCCAGTGCTGGGAGCTTAGTTCCCTCTGTTGATCACATTCAACAGTCCCTTTACAGTTCACCAGGCACCTTCTGAGGCCAGAACCCAGATACTGAGGGATATGGACACTGGGAGTAGATCAGAACAACTCTGTCGAAAGTTGTGTTTTTTTGGGGTGGGGGAGGTGGGGGGGGCATGTGTTGTATAGTTTTATCATTGATCTTTTAAGGGGCTCATAGTTGTGTTGTCACATTTCTGGTATTAAGTGCCTCAAAGATGAGACAAAGGGACTGCATGCCGTCCACGTGCAGCATAAAATAAAGTGTAGAAAGAAAATCCTCAGAAAAACAAAATAATAGAAACACATTTTTGAGAACTCAAACAATCAAAACACATTTAGTTGTGATGCAAATTAATAGAAATACATTCTAGTTGAAAATTATAGAAAAACGTCATGGATAGTTGAGAAGATGTATAAAGTAGGAGTACGGAAAAGTGATAAACACATTTTAGAAATGATTGGGTGGGGTCAAATGGTGAGGAAGAGGTGAGGAGGACGAAGGGAGAAGAAATAAGGGTGGTAAAAGGGTGGTAAAACGCGCTGGAAAGGGGGGGAAGGTATTTGGTGGAGGAACACATGCCCAAGAACAGCAGTTCACTAAAAAAATGGAGCACCACTCAGTAAGAATTCATCGAAAGAGAAGGGAGGAAGTAAAAAAAAAAATATCTACTTAAAAATTGTAGAGAACTCATTAGATAGATACAGTTCTCAAAGTGAATGGCGTATACATCTATTATAGGGATGTAAAAGGTAGTTTTACAATTTTGTTAATTGATTTCTACCAAATAATAAATGCCATTCGTTTGGAAATGTTCAGTTAATTTAGGTAAAATATTTTAACAGAACTGATATTCTGTGAGTGAATTTTTCAATGGATTTATTCTGCTCACAGCAACCACACTGCTTGGCAAAATTAATTGATCAAGCGGCTGAAATATGTTTTTCTCATCTTGCTTACCAGCTTTTCACGTTATAGCATAGCAAACGTGAATGGCTAGTTTTCGAAGAGGAGTAAATATCTTATTCAGCAGCTCATGGAAAAGGCAAGGAGACAATTTAAAAACTTGTGACAGACACAATCATGGTTTTTCTCGATGGTATGTTTGTCATTTTCTGTCTCCATATCAGGCTCTATTTTTTTCTGTGATAGTCATGGAAGGGTTGTTTGTATATTTCTGTTTGTTATTTGTAAATATGCATGTTTTACTTTTAAAATGATGGTCCGTGGGTTCATATATTATTTACTCTTATTTCATTATAAGGTCTCCAGCTGTCATACTCCAGATGCAAAACGTCGCTTTATGGCAGCCATGCATTGCACTATCAAGGTGACTGCGCAAGATATTGCTACAGCATTTGATCTCTCCCACCTAAAATCTGCATGCGATGTAGGAGGTATGATAAAAACTATTTCACATATGTGTAAGTGAATCGTTATTGTGTACAGCAAAGTTAAACAAGTTTCATTTTTGGACACAGTTAATATTTCGAATTGACAAGTGACTTTATTTGCTCAACCTACTCGTTTATAACATCCAAACTCTCGGATTAGTTGCATAGCCAGAAAAAATTAAATAGGAAAATACATCCTCCAGAAATGGGTCTACTGTAGCTACAAGCAAATTAAAATGTTACTAAATTAGCCTATCACTGGAACAGTATCCTATTGTTTTATTTTGTGATCCAGTTGCTTTATCATTGGAACATGGATTAGTGTTGTTAGCCCCTTACGACATGGAACTAAAGATCAGGTGTACTATTCTGGTTGCAAAAAGAAGTTGCAGCCAGACTTTTTGCCGCCAGAAACCCATCTTTCAAAACAACCTATGCACTAAAAAATAGGTTCACAAAAAAGAATGAGTTGCAACCGGACCTACTTAATTAATATTTAACTAGCAACTCTGTTGAAATCACAGGGATGGTGGCCTGCAGTGAACAGTAGAGTACCACATATGTGACTGATTTCTTAAAAAAAAAATGTTTCTTGTTTTAAAGATACATTTCAGAGTCAGCTGGCAGTGATGCCCTGGACCACTGCCAGCTCCCCCTGAAACCTTTACTCCAGTCCACAAGTGGAAACGGTCCAAAGGGGGCCCCTTACCTTTTGCAACTATGTTCCCATCCCATCTTGGCTGTTTGTTACATTTCAATGTTTGAGACGGAATTCCGGTCTCAAACCATTGGTACATTTGCTACTGATTCTCAATTTGGAAGAGGTACTTAATATGCCCCTTTCTAATTGCGAATTCGTCACCATTCAGAAACACATTTTAGCAGTGGTTAAATTGACTGACTTCTAAAATGGGTTTTATAGATCAGAAATATTCAGATTTTGTAAATCTGAGTGTTTGTGGCCACAAATAGGATAGTGTATCTTCCACCTAATATTCCAAGACGCACACAAAACATATTTTGCTGATTACAAAGAATACTATGGAACTCTGTTCTTCATACTGGAGGTTTTATTTTTTCGGTGTTGTATTCCACTGTCTCTTTGATTTTGTGACGTGTCTTTCCTTTCTCTCTTCAGCTTCATTTGTTAATGCATCATTTTTGGTGTGCCACTATGAAGTGGTCTCGACCCCTCCACCCCCCTTTTCACTTTAAAATTTCTGTTTTACTTTTGTTTTTTTGTTTATTTGCAATATTATAAGAATGAAATATTCTTCCGACTGTTGGAAAACTGCTTGGCTGTCTCCTAAAAGTGACTGAAGCAGACGGCAGTGCCAGTTTTCCACTCATAGGTTCTTCAGTACACAAACTACTTTATTTCTCACTGTATTATAAGGCTTTTCTCTCCGTTAATAAAAATTCTATCCACAGATGAGAAGCCGCAAGAGAGAATCTTTTCTTTACCCTTTTGTGAGATGAAGTTCTGGCTTGTCTTTTCAGTGCAACTTTTTGAAACAGGCAATTTATGATAAAATGATTATTATTTCATTTTATGAAAATGTCTACACATAACGATTGCAGCGCCAACCTACAACCCCACTTCTCATAGTAGAACAGAAGGGCTCGGTTATCAGCCTTACCAACCGTTGCTTAGTTGAGACTTTCTCTACCCTGAACAGCATCCAGGAAGGATTGAGCAGTTTTCCAGCTCAGTGAATGTTTGCAGTTTTCCACCATGAAAGTCTTTGATTTTGCCAGGCTCCACAAGGAGGCCAATGCACCTACCTCTATGAAGGCCTTTTGAAGCACCAGTAGTTTTGTTCTCTTGGGTTGGGTAAGGATCAACCGCAGCCTATGCATGTAAGAGCGGTGGGGCCAGGTTGGGGGGGGGGGTGGGAGGATTCAACAGACACCCACAAGGGAAAATTATAATGTATGCTTCATCACAGCTGCTTTCTGCAGAATAGGTTTTCAGAATTCAGGTTCTCCCAACACCACCAGTACTGTGCCACCACCACCATTCTGCACGTATCGTAAGCCTGGAAGGGAGCCTGTTTGCCCGCTTGCCTGAAGCTTTAGCGTTCTGATGCTGTGTGTTATGTAATTTGAATCTTGATATAGCACATGACTCGTCCCCGGAGGGACATCTCGGCACCTGAAAGACAGCCATTTGTTGGAGACAGTGTTAAAACAGCCAGGTTTTAAGCTATTTTTTTTTAATTCAGGTAGACTTGGAAACACATGGATGAACAAAGGAAGTTTGTCCAGTGAAGTGGGCCTAGATGGTAAAAAGCTTTACTTCCATATTTAGCGGTGCAAATGCCCGTTGAACATAGTAGCAATTAAGTTGCTTGATCGCAACTTCTTGTTTGGGACATAAGGAGTGAGTGTTCAGATGTAAGTTAAAAAATGGCCTCCTTACATCTGTGATAACTGTCCCGTAGGTGCTAAAGGAAATCCTTTAACATGAACTTGTGCTGTACTTCTCATTCCTACAAAAAACGGGGGATTTTACCTATGCCTCTATTTTTAATTTCAAGTAGTTACTCTTTATGAGGATAAACCAAGATTCAATTAGTTATCCTGACATGTTTATTATGTCATTTTATTTATCCATCAATCATTTTTTTGATTCATCAGAGAAAGTACAATATCAACTCAACGTTTTGCCATACATTTTTTCAAAAAATTCAAAAATAATAGAAATTACATAAAACAATTCACAAACACAATACTAATTGTATACAAATTGTGATCAAACAACAACTTCATACAGTTATCAAGGGACAATTGGACACACAAAATTGTTTATGCAATGGTAAATCAATGACCATCATTTGTTGCTTAATGCGGAGCAACAAAGTTTTTTTACAACGTGAACAATGCCCCTACACTCTGAACTATATCATATTTCATCAAAATGAATCAGAGTGTAAAATGCCAAAAAAATCAGAGCATGAATGCCAAATAAATCAAAGCATGGTGGCTCAAAGTGAATCAGAGCGCGGATGCCAAATAAATCAAAGCATGGTGGCTCTGATTCACTTTGAGCCACCATGCTTTGATTTATTTGGCAACAAATGATGGTCATTGATTTACCATTGCATAAACAATTTTGTGTGTCCAATTGTCCCTTGGTAACTGTATGAAGTTGTTGTTTGATCACAATTTGTATACAATTAGTATTGTGTTTGTGAATTGTTTTATGTAATTTCTATTATTTTTGAATTTTTTGAAAAAATGTATGGCAAAACGTTGAGTTGATATTGTACTTTCTCTGATGAATCAAAAAAATGATTGATGGATAAATAAAATGACATAATAAACATGTCAGGATAACTAATTGAATCTTGGTTTATCCTCATAAAGAGTAACTACTTGAAATTAAAAATAGAGGCATAGGTAAAATCCCCCGTTTTTTGTAGACATAGAGGCCCAACCTACCCTCTTTCCCAAAGGGCCCAAACCCCCCTCTTTCTAAAAGTACTTCTCATTCCAGCACCTCTAGTGTTGACTCCTGCATGACGGGACCCTACGGCTAATGGAAAGGACTCCATTCAAAAAAGCCCCCAGTGTGGAGCTAAATTTCCACACAGTGACCACCACAAGGTCTGCAAACCTTTACCTTTCACCATAACACGAGGAAAGGTATTGCCAGACCTGCGCCTCCTTTCGCTCCAAAAAGACTATGCGTGATCGCGAGGTTCGACCACACGTTTTGGCTCCTCAGGCTACCCCGGTGCCACACGACATTTTCGACGAGGCAGAGGGTTTGGAGTAGCTCAACATTGTCTCTGAAGCTGATGACTCTGATGGCCTCTTACTCCAGGTCAACGAGTAAGTACAAACGTTAATGCCCCTGCCCCTGCCCCATCCGCTAAACAGAAGGCTCCGGTCAAAATTTTGCCTGAAGGCCTAGGTCGAGACCGAGGGAAAATTTCAGAAGTCCTGCCTCTGGGCCCGAATACAAGGGAAAAGCCTTCCGGCAGCTCGGGACCGAGCAAGTTGCATGTTGGTACCCATAAAACACCTTCAGGTACCTGAAATAGGGACACACCCTATTCCTGTTACACCCAAAAAGGCCTCGGTATCGAAATCTTTGGCACCGAAAGACCATAAGGCCTCAGAATCGAACAAATACCAAAAACCTGACCCCTCCTACGGCTCCAGAGCCCAAATCAAAACCACGACCGTAACCAAAAAAATCGGCACCAAAAGCAGACAACAATCAGGAAGAAGTGTTTCGGCCAGATCCTATCGATCCGAAACAAAGACATTACATGTTGACCCTAAAACAGGCCATATTTTCAATATCTCATCAAAGAAGAGGAAATTGGACACCTCACACTCTTCTGAGGTACCTGTGAAGAAAAGAGACTTTGCAACTTCACCCCTAAGACCCTCTTCTTCTGTTCTTCCTACCAAACGTTTGTCTCCTACAAACTCTCATATACACTCTCCTGGACTCTCTCCAATTCTTTCATACTCACCCTTACCACCACAGGATGAGGATGATCTAGAGGACGGGGTGGACACGATAAGGATCCTTTAGATGACCCTGATGATAACACTACTTCACCACAGGATACATGGGAAGATTTTAGCAATTCCACAGATCCTCCAGACCCTTCTGATCCGGATGTATACCCATCTAGGCCATCCCCTCCAGACAACAATATAGGTTTTAGTCAGCTCATTAATAGGGCTGCGCAATATCATGGGGTTGAACTACATTCAGACCCCATGGACGAAGATTTCCTACTAGATACATTTGCTTTTTTTTTTTTTTTTTATTGAGATGGATCAGAAAATGAAAAAAACAAATACAACTTTACATGATACAGATATCAGCTGGACCTGCTGACATATCAAAAAAAAAATTTAGACAGAAAAAAAAAACAAAAAAGAGAAAAAAAGATTAAAACAAAATTCACAGATATATACGGGGTGATTATTTCATAGACACTTTACAGAGCACATTCCAGAAGCCTTAAACGTATATTGCCATCATTGCATAATCTTACCTTAAAAATCATTCTAAATAATATAGTAACACTCATCAATCATCTTCTCTTCCTCCAGTTGCTTAGCGGAGCCCATATGTTTTTACCAAATTCTTTTCTCTTCTTGCCCTTAAATTTATATAAACATTCTTCAATATTATGGATCCCTAGCAACCTTGTAAGCCACATCTGAAATGTGGGAGCGATCGGATCTTTCCAGGCCGCCGCAATTAGAATTCTAAAAACAGCAACACAAAGAAAAATAAAGGCTTCGGCTTCCTGCTCAACCTTAAGATTTTCATCCCTTCCGATCAGAACAGATGTTGGGGATAGAGAAATTTGACGCTCTAGCAACCCTGATAAAAACTTCTCCATTTCTTTCAAAACAGGGTTGAGATTTTGGCATGAGTAGAACATATGAGTTAGATCTGCAGGACCTTGATTACACCTTGGACAACTATCTGTATCCCTTTTACCCCATTGAAACAACTTAGCCGGGGTGTAATAGAGATTGAAGATCATCTTATAGTGTTGTGCCTTCAGGCTACTAGATACATTTGCTCAGTCACAAAAATCAATACATACATTACCCATGCTTAAAGGTGTCATTAAACACGCACCAGACATATTTAAAGACCCTGTCAGGACCAGGATTCTCAATCTTCGGATTGATAAAAATTATAAACCTGCCCCAAACGATCCAATTTACATTAAAGGACAACTCCCTTTAGATTCTTTGGTAGTGTCAAATGCAAGAAAAAGTGCTAATTTCCAAACCTCTGCTGATGCTCCACCTCCAGACAAAGAGTCTAAAATGCTAGATGCATCAGGCAAACAAGTTGCCTCCAAAGCAGCCAATCACTGGAGAATAGCTAATGCACAAGCACTGCTTGCCAGATATGACAGTGCTCACTACGATGAGCTTGAAGATCTTATTCAATATTTACCTGACCAATACAAAGCCAAGGCCAACGATCTGGTCCAAGAGGGCAAGTTAATTACAAATGCATCCATAAAATCTGCTCTCGATGCAGCAGACACTGCATCTAGATCTGTCAACACCAGTGTCTTACTTCGCAGATATGCATAGTTGCAAATTTCTGGCTTTAAACAAGAAGTGCAAACAGCTATCTTAAATCAGCCATTTGATCAAGAACATCTCTTTGGCCCAGCTGTGGATACAGCTTTGGAGAAAATGAAAAAAGACACAGACACTGCAAAATCCATGGGAGCATTACACTCTCAAACACCACGAGGACGTTTCATCGCTCCATTTTTAGGGGCACATCCAAAAACATTAGCACAGACACTACTTCCTCCTCCTACAAGAGTCCCACACAAACATCCCCCAACAAGGCATATTTTAGAGGTGGGTACAGAGGAAATAATAACAAGGATAGAGGCCGAGGTAACAACAACCGAACCTCCCCTACTATCAAACAATGACTTCCCTCCTCTCCCTCCAGACCATTCCACTCTAGTCGGAGGAAGACTCTCACAGTTCCTACCTGTCTGGAACTCCATCACTACACACAGGTGGATAAGACAAATTATCTAGTATAGTTACTGCCTGAAACTTACCGCAAATCCCCCAACCATACCGCCTAAACAACATCCAATGTCCATGGAACATCTAACTCTCCTGAAACAGGAAGTTCTCTCACTTCTTCAAAAGCATGCAATAGAACCAGTTTCCCGCATCAAGGCACGGGGTTTACTCCCTCTATTTTGTCATCCCTAAAAAAGACGGTACTCTCAGACCAATACTGGACCTCAGACCTTTGAATATCTACATACAATCAGATCATTTTCACATGGTCACCCTTCAACAGGTCCTCCCACTACTCCAACAAGGTGATTTCCTTGCCTCTCTAGATCTCAAGGACACCTACTTCCATATTCCTATACACCCTGCTCACTGGAAATATCTAAGGTTTGTAGTGGACAGTCCGCACTATCAATTCAAGGTCCTGCCATTCGGAGTGACCACAGCACCCAGAGTCTTCACAAAGTGTCTAGCACTAGTAGCCGCCCACTTGTGAAGACAACAAATTCATGTGTTTCCATACCTGGACGACTGGCTCATAAAAGCCAAGTCATACAGCTAGTGTGTTCACCATACTCGCCAAACAGTTCAGCTGCTCTACAACTTGGGGTTCACAATAAACCTCACCAAGTCACATCTTCAACCATCCCATATACATCAGTATCTAGGGGCCACAATAGACACTTCCAAAGCCCTTGCATACCCCAATCCAGTCACAATAGCCAGTATGCAAACCCTCATAACAAAATTTCAGCCCCAACACTCACTACGAGCTCAAGTGTTTATGCAGCTAATAGGAATGATGGCCTCTTGCTTTCTCATAGTACCTCACGCAAGACTCCAGATGCGCCCTTTACATGAATGTTTAGCATGTCAGTGGAACCAGGCTCAAGGTCAACTTTCAGATCTGGTGTTGGTGAACAGCCGCACACATCGCTCTCTGCAGTGGTGGGACTCGCAAAACCTTTCCAAAGGGCGGCTGTTCCTAGACCCAGTTCCACATATAGTGCTAACAGCGGACGCATCGCTCACCAGCTGGGGAGACCATCTCCTAAACTACACAATTCAGGGCAGGTGGACCCCTCAACAGAAACTGCTCCACATCAATCACCTGGAGTTACTGGCAATCTTTCTAGCATTATAATCATTCCAAACACATCTCATCAACAAAACTGTCCTTGTCTGCACAGACAATATGACAGCAATGTATTATATACAAAAACAAGAAGAACACATTCTTTGTAGCTTTCTCAACTAGCGCAAAGAATATGGAAATGGGCCGTCCCACAAAAGGTATACCTTCAGGCAGAACATCTTCCAAGGGGATACAATCAGATTGCGGATCTGCTCAATCGTCAGACGCAGCTTATCCACAATGGGAACTTCATCCACAAGTTCTTTATCCGTTTTTTCAGATATGGGGCCACCCAGACATTGATCTGTTTGCCACACATGCAAATGCAAAATGCCCAACCTTCGCCGCCAGGTATCCACACCCATTGTCCAAGGTCAATGCGATATGGAGGAACTGGTCAGGCAGATTTGTGTACGCATTTCCGCCACGCCCGATCATTCCATTAGTAGTGCTCAAGCTCAAACAACAGTCTCTCAAGATGATCCTGGTTGCTCCAACATGGGCTTGGCAACCATGGTTCACAACAATCCTGAAACTCTCAGTAGTTCCACACCAAAAACTACAACTGTCCCCAAAGCTTCTTACACAGAACCATGGAGAGACCATTCATCCAGATACAGCTCAACTAAACCTAGCAATCTGGCTCCTAAAGTCCTAGAGTTCAGTTACCTCAACCTCCCACCGGACTGTGTGAACATTATTAAAGAAGCTAGACGCCCTACTACTAGAGCTTGCTATGCAGCCAAATGGAAAAGATTTGTCATTTACTGCAATAACAACAAAATTGACCCATTAGAAGCTTCAATTCAAAACATTATTTGCTATTTACTGCATCTACAAAGATGTAATCTGGCATATACATCCATAAGACTACATCTTGCTGCACTTGCCACTTACCTACAAAATAGACAACATTTGTCATTGTTTAGGGTACCTGCCATCAAAGCGTTTTTGGAAGGCCTTAAAAGGATAATTCCTCCTACAATCCCACCCTCTCCAGTTTGTAATTTAAGCATTGTCCTTACTAGGCTCATGCGTCCTCCATTTGAACCTCTACACAAATGCGAACTGCAGTTCCTTACATGGAAAGTATCCTTGTTGCAATCACCTTTCTCAGAAGAGTAAGTGAGATCCAGGCTTTAACCATACAAGAACCATTCTTACAAATACACCATAACAAAGTGGTTCTTAGGACAAATCTGAAATTCCTTCCCAAAGTAATCTCTGCTTTCCATCTTAATCAATCTGTGGATTTACCCGTTTGTTGCCTGAAGCCAGATTCTGTAGCAGAGAGAGCCCTTCACACACTTGATGTAAAAAGAGTTATACTTTATTACATTGACAGAACTAAACCTTTTAGAAACACAAACCAACTGTTTGTAGCTTTCTCTCCACCTCATAAAGGAAACTCCATCTCCATAGCTGGAACTGCCAGGTGGATAGTCAAATTTTTTCAAATATGCTACCACAAAGCAAAACGCACATTAACTATTCCCCCTAGAGCACACTCGATACGCAAACTAGGGGCTTCCATGGCATTCTTAGGAAACATTCCCTTAGATGACATTTGTAAAGCAGCAACATGGTCTACGCCCCACACCTTCACCAAACACTATTGAGTAGATGTGCAGGCAAAGCAACAAGCTTCTGTGGGCCAGGCTGTTCTTAAAACACTTTTTCAGACCACTGCAACAGATACAGGTGACCACCGCTAAGGGAGAGCACTGCTATACAGTCTATGCACAAGTATGTATTCTGCAGCTCATATGCCTTGAACGGAAAATGCTACTTACCAGTATGCATCTGTTCTTGGCATGTAGAGCTGCAGAATCACATACGCCCACCCTCCTCGGTGGTACCTCTATCAATTCCAGGGTTACCTTACTTAAATACATTACACATGGACATCTTTATCTGTTTCTTACAAACTCCATCATTTCCCTTCATGGTGAAAAACAATCTAAGGATGGTGTCGATGCCCATGCGCACTATCGTCCAAAGGAGGAGTCACCTATCTTGTGACTACAAAGACTTCTTCCAAGGCAACAACAAAGTGCAAACATCCGAGCCCAACACCAGATGGCGATCGATGCACAGGTATGTGATTCTGCAACTCGACATGCCAAGAACAGATGCATATTGGTAAGTAGCAATTTCCTTATACCTGTACATGGTGAATAGCCAAAAGTAGTAAAGTTACTAAAAGGTGTAAGAGAAATGTTACATCTGCAACTTACTGACAAGTGTAGGTTACTTTTGTGAATAGCTCTGAATATTTACATCCACATTGAGAGAATAGAAAGGTTCCTGTTGGGTACATCTAACTGCGTATTCCTCGTCATCAGAATATTACCAGGCAATAGTTTCCGTGCTCCACCAGTGTGCCATATCTCCTTTGACAACCTTGCACCACTCCAGAAGCGATGGAGTGAAGCTGCATATAGATAGATGCCCATGTTCCGTGTTGGTAGGAAAAGAATATGATCTAAAAAAAGATTTTTGTATATACTAACCTGGAATTTGAATCTCTGTAGTGGTGTAATGTACCACTACCTATTGCAGCCTGTAAAGAAACAAAAAACAGGGACAAGTATGAAAGAAGACCTCAATCCACAGACTTCCAGAGTTTGCGTGGAGGTGGGAGTCAGTCCAACTGAGTAAAGTTTCAAGGCAATCATGGTTTGTACTTATGTTTGTGTAAAGTCACGTATTAAAAGAGGTCAATAATATGTTATATCAGGTGAAACTCTGCACACAAAATAAAGAGGGAAAAAAACAGAAAGAAGAAAGTGTAGATCCAATCCCTCCATGTGTGAATCACATTGCCATAAAGAATATGATCACTTTAAGCATAGGGAAGGGGAGGATCAAAGAAGAATTAGTGCTCTCATCTACCTATAATATTATATAATCATAGTGTAGGTGTCACTTACCTTTCTTAAAGATGAAATCCCTGCCCTTGCGCCTATTAGCAGTAAATAAAACCCTTAACACTATAATGGGTGTGAGGCTGGCATTTATTGATTGGTTCTCCTGTTTAGGCAAGCGCAACTGCTCATGAATCATAGACAAAGGCTAAAAAGGAATACAAATAAGTAATGGAACCAGCTCTTTTATCTAGGTTGAACAGTCCTGCTTCTCAAGACTGTCTAGAAGTAGCTCTCGACCCTCACAGGAAAAAGTTTGTGAAAATAATATTAGGAAATACTGTAAGAAACGTTTAATTGGTATACAGAGGGGACATGTTTATCAGTTCTATTATTTAACTTCTTCCCCTCCTTATTGTTCAACTTGGTGCTCTAGACATTTTGAAATATTAAAGGAAAAGTAGTAATTGAATTAAAAAACATTCTTGCATTTATTCTTGTTGAGAGGAAGAGGGTTACTGCAATTAACAAGGGTTTTCCTCCTGAAAAAATATTTTCAGATGAAAAAAAATTAAAGTTTTAGCTTGTAACGCGGAGGATAACTATTTAATTTGATTTGTTTAGCAATTTAAATTAGTTTTATTTATGTTTTGAACAGCTGACACATGTTTAGGTCAGGTGAATGATATGCCAAGAGTTGTGTCAACGCTTAGATAGTGGTAAGTGTTTGGTCAATAGATACTCCAGTTGGTCAATCAATTGGTGTTCAAAGGTGACACATTTTTAGTAAGCCTCTTTAGTGTCTAACCAAGTCTTAGTCATTACCCAATTTAACAGTCCTGCTTCTCATCTAAACATACAAAGATGTAGCCAGTTTCATCCTACAATCTACATAATGCTTTGATATGCTTTGTTAATTGGAAGACTTTTTCCAGGGTTCAAGATTAATGCTTATTAACAACCAGCAGCACAGTTCTTCTCAACTAGCATATATGGGGAGAAAGGTGCCTTTTTATATTTTACATCATCTGACTGATGCAGTCTCTTGCTGTTGTTCAAATAATTTTTCCAAGACAGATCAGTCTCCTTGGGAAAGTGCACATCTACACCTAAACAGTGTATTTGTGGGGTCCTTGAAGGTTCTTCTATCAACGGCACTCTTTTTATCATCAGTGGGAAACCTCTACCCACCTTAATTCAAGGTTTTGGACTATCAAGAGACTATGCTGAGGATATAGGTAACTAATGGTGAGGCTAGAAAGAGAGCTGCAACAACTACACACCTAATTTTAGAACTTTATGGCTGCTGTAGCTAAATAGATGAGGAAGAATTAGTTGCAAGTTAATACTGCCAAAGCTATCTGAAATAGCTCAAAAAGCGGGTCTTTTTTGTGGTAGCCAAGTAATCTAGGTTGTGCCACAGCTCTATCCAATAATATTAGAAATCTATTCATCATTCTCGATTCAAAATTATAACAGGCTCCCCAGGTCAACAGAGCCCTAACCATCTCCTTCATGGTCTTTAAAACCTTTGTTTTTTCCTGGTCGACTGCAGCCAAAGAGGGGTTCAGGCGGTTGTTACTACTTGCTTGTGCTAGGAGAACCTGCTCTACATTGGACTTCCTAACAACTTAATACCAAGCTGCAAAGAGTTGAAGATATTGCTGCAAGATTGGGTCTGGGCTTAAGTAGAAAAGACTATGTTACACAACACCTTACTAATTTACACTGGATTCCCGTGTGGAAGAACATGTGGTTTAAGTGCCTTTGTCTGAAGAAAGAAACCTACTATAAGGAAGAAACTACATATTCACAAACAAAATTTGTCAAAAGGCTTCCTTCTCTAATGCTTACTAAACATTAGTAATGCTGTTTAAAGTACTTATATTTAAAAAAGGCACGGCCAGTCGTCTTTGAAATCGTCTCCCACATCATGTAATAATGGAGCCTGTAGAAAAGTGCTCCTTTTCGACATGGTCACCCCCACGTTTTGCCTGTTAATTGATGACATTTTGACTGAAGTGCACTGGGTTCCTGCTATCCAGGTTCCCAAGGCCTGATCTCTTTCCCCAAAACAGTGTAATTCTCCCCCCAATTGCAAAGTACTTTTAGCACCCCCTGTAAGTCCCTTGTAAATGGTACTCTGGTATCTAGGCAGGGGGTCTATGGGCTGCAGAATGTGTTGTGCCACCGTAAGAGACCCCTCAGCACACTCATGCAAACTGTTATTGCAAGCTGTGTGACATGGTGAAGAGAAATGTGAAGAAACAACATGGCCTATGTCCTGTGTTCCATGCCTGCAGCCACTGCAGATAATGTAAGTCAGACACCCCTACAGCAGGCCTTACAGCCTAGATTTCAGTGTTTTCTCCTTCTCCTCCATCACATACTTGGAACACCTCAGAAGCCATGTTCCAGTACTTACATCAAGCACTTTTGATGTTATTCATACATGCCCTCCTACCTCTTCCTCTCGTTTCAAACACATGCAGCCTTGTATTCCAGTACACTTCAGTCCTTTCGCAGATAGTCTCTTTTACACAAATACGTTTATCTCTTCCTAGTGTTGACCTCCTGGCTGAACATGTAGTGGCTGTTGCTTTGCTTGCTGGATCTCGCTCCACAGCTGACACTCACTCTGTTGTGTTGCCGCCATCCACTGACTAATGTGGCACTTCATCAGAAAGATCTTCTTCAGTAGTCTGCCGGCTTTCTTATTTTCGTGTTGAACTCAACTAACTACTTTCCACAACTTGTTGCTAGTGTTTCAAAGGAAACAATATGCGATCAAGGGTGCCAGCAAGGGACTTTGTTTCAAAAAATTTCTTTCCAATTTAGGGTTCTATGTTATAGTAATCCTAGAATCCTATCTGTATATTCAGAGACTGCAGCACTTTGTCTTTACATTCAATATAGAGAGCAAAGCATTTAACCAACTTGAAAATGTAATCAATTACAAATAGAGATGAAAAAGACACGGAAATAATCGATTTTATTATAAAAATTGCTTACGTTTATATTACATTTTCTTGTCAACAGGGTACAGATCAACAAATTCTGATAGAAACACAGCACTATACAAATGAAGTAAGAAATTGTAAAATCAAACTATAATTAATTTGTAGAAAAAGTCCAATCCTAAATTAATTCAAAGGGATGATGTCTATTCCTTCACAATAAGATCATCATCATTGCAAATCAATCATAGATAGGGAAAAGGACTGTATGGTCGACGTTTCGGTCTCCAGTTGACTTAATCCTTGAGACCTTCTTCGGGACAGTAAAGTAAATAAACAGTTGTGACCCCTTCACAATAAAGTCCAAGTGTGACTTTATAGGTCCCCACCTATCGAGAGACAAGTTTCAATGGTGGTCCTAAATGTTTCTGTTTATTAAAAGCCAGACTACTTTGATGTTGTTCGTGTGATTCAATCGTCACAAAATAATGAGCTTAGTCTGTGATTCTTCGAATTTCAAAAGACGGCGATCTCATGCAGGCAATGTCAGAGTTCACGGTGTATGACATTCGGAATGGCATCGATAGTGTTTCAAAGGAGCAGTCTGCACGCCAGAAGATAAAGACATGTGGTCCTTTATTTGACCTCATCCACCAACCGCTCTATTCCAAATGCCACCAGGAGAATTCCCAGCACCCAGTGATGTCGGGGGAATCCAGAAAGCAGCCGGGTTTAGTGTAAGCCAGCAGACACATGACACCACTGTTGGTTAAACAAGCAGTAGTGCAGAGCTGTTCTCCTATAGTCCTCACAAATTTAACTCATACTGGTCGTACAGAGAACAGCAGTCCATTTCAGTTTCATCCATGGAATCCCATGGCCATAATAATCATCATAAGGATTAGTTTATAATACCTTTTCATGGTGGTATCGTATCTGGGAGTTGAAGGGCAGCAAGCCAAAAACACAAAAACACTCAAACATTGTAAATCATCCTATAGTCTGTCCCCTTTCCTAACAATGTTCATACACATTTCCTGTGCTATAGACCTTTCATCCAAACCGGTTAGCCTTTCTTGTCCACATGGCACAATTGCACTCACCCATTTAATCGCCAGTCTCCATTTAACTAATAAGAGATCTAGCAGAAGCATGTTCTTCTTCATCCTGGTTTTAGTCAGCACTGCTGATATCTCAAGTAAGCATGCCATTGGGATCATTTCAGTTGTATCCAGTTATAAGTCATTAATGTATTTTATCGCTTTATAGCAAAATTGGGTGACCTCCGGGCATTCCCAAATGAAGTGGCATATATGCAGAAAGTGGATTCACACTACTTCCATACTAGGAGCCTTTGTTCTGCTTCTCCACACGGATTCCCAAATGATGAGCTAATTGTGGCAGCCTTTATTTGGGAGTGCTTGCCCCTAATCTGGGGAAAGTCCTGAATCTCCAGTGCCCAGTTTGGGCAAACCACCTCCGATTCAGGAAGCTCCTTGAAACTCTACTTTTCATTTGTTTGAAATCATGTTGCCATTATCAGCATTATCATTTAATTTAATTACAATTAAAAAGATTATCCTCACCATAACCCTAACCTTTAATTAATGTAAGTTGAAATATATATATAAATTAATTATCATTACCATGACTTGAATGCTTACCCCTTACTTAATTTAAAATCTCACATAGTTTATTGGATTTTAGTCACTAATATTAACATACTCATTACCATTCATTAACATACTCTAAATTCCGTGATTTGTACATATCTACATTAATGTAGTTTTATTCTAGGTAGGGTAGGTTTTGTTGTTGCTACATCAGAGTATCGACCCATCAGTGTAATGGGGTATTTTTCATAAAGCAGTGGACTAGCAATGTATTTACTTTACATAAAGAGCCTCCTCATGTTAATAGTTTTATATAGGATGAAAGGGTGATAATCAGCATAGACAAAAAAAAGCCTCAGATTCATGGTTTCAGGTAGGTAATTTGTTTTTGCTGTAGTAAGGAGCGTCACTCATTTGCTTAAATAAAATATTTTTCAGAATTTCATTACCAGTTGACGTTCAAAGGTGATTTACATGCACCATGGACCATTTTGCATTTATAATTATGTATTTTCTTCATTGTAGGTTGTACAGGAACTTTGGCATATAAACTAGTGGATATGTACCCACATCTACAAGTGACTGTATTCGACCGTCCAGATGTCATTGACAGCATTTCTTCATTCAAGCGATCAGGCCTATGTGCTCATCAAGTGACGTTTACTCCAGGTCATTTATATTTCTGTTACTTGAGAATCAGTGATTGTAAAACAGAACCTAATACAAGAATGCATTTTTCATTGATGATCTTTTGTAAGACTGTGACCTCCCCATTTGCCTAGAACCTTTATTAACTGCAGTAGCTCAAGGATCTCTTGAAAATTATACAATTCTGTAGTCAGTTTAATTGAGAAACCACCAAAAGAAATGTGACTTTTCACTTCATTATAGAAGTAAACTCCAGTTATTTCCTCTAATGAAACGCACCCAGATGGCAGTTGCATAACAGCACCTGTATTTAATTTTGTTACTGAAAACTTGGAACATTTTTCATGAGCAAAACTTATTGTTTAAACTATGCAATGAAAATGTTTTTTCCAAAAGATTTATTGATTTTTTTTTTTGTTTTAATTGAACAAAAGGAATTGATGTAGCAATAGTGTAGTTGCACAGCAACAACAGCATGGAAGGGTTGGATTGCCCACAAAATAAATCTTGTCAAAAATGTACCGGAGGCAATAGGTATCTGGGTTTACCATTAGGGATATAATCTCACTAAGGGGGTCACAAATGGAGAAATATTTACCCTCCACTGTACCACTCCACACTACACTACTCACAACAAGTAACCGTATGGTCTACAAAAACAATTGATTGTAAAAGTGGGGACAATTATTATTGTAAAGACGAGCACCCTCACTCACCCAAAGGTGACATGCTTCATCATTGGGTTCCCTCTTACACACTGCGACCCCAAGGTACACAGTGTGGGCTACAACTATTCCACAGAAGTGGAGCGAGAGGTGTTGTAGTCATCCAATGGTGGTGAGAGTGAGGGGCAGAGTGCGAAAAAAACTAAAGTGGTGAATTAAAACTATCACATAAGAGGACAAAAAACTTTAATATGTGTCCTCAAAGGATAGTCATAAAAAACAGTGTGAAAATAGGGATATTGATGTTCCCTATTAGATTAGGTCAACATGTTTCTGCCTTTGGTCATCACTTTAGTTCATAGTGGGCAGACAGCCCCCCTCCTCCTCCTTCGCAACCCCATTGCAAAAACAGAAGAATCGTCATAGGGACTACGGGCACCCCACCGGGAGACCACCTGGATCCCTTGCACTAGAATTGGTGTCAGGAGGAGTCAAGGTGTGTTCCCCAGTCTGGGCACTCATCTACTCGGGAGCCCCACTACCTCCTCTGCCCCTCCAACAAAGCTATCCAGGAGCCCCACCCATGCCTGCAAGTCCTCCTGCTCCTCATCTTGTCTAGTAAGCTTAATGTGTCTCTCTTCTGCCAGGGCCCATTCCTTAACATCTTTGCACCATAAGGAAACCAGAGGGCTCCTGCTACTCAACTAACAGATCACCATTCATGCGACCTAGTGCTATGAGCCAACACCAGCGCTAAATTCAGGATTATTTTAGCATCTTTCTTTTTAGGGACCCCACTCAGGATACCCTACAGCTGCCGAAGCTCCAGTGGGATCCCTGTAACTCCTGTCAAGGCAGCAAAGACAAGCTTCCAGCAACGCTGCACCGGGGGCTATCCCAGGTTAAATGCAAGAAAGTTGCTTTCTATACCCAGCACCTGGGACAAGTAGGACTCCTCATTCCATAAACCTTACTGATGATCACTGGAGTAAGATAGACATGATGTAAGAAATTAATTGTATAAACTGAAATCTAGCAAGACTGCTTGCGCCGGCTCACAAGCCTTCTCTCAAGCATCGTCCAGGAGCTCAGCCCCTATATCAGTTATCCAGTCTGACTTCCCCCTTGGATCTCCAAGCGGAACATCACCCTTTAGGACTGTATACACATGGGTTATGGGCTGCCACAAGGTTCCCAATTGCAGAATACTCTCTAAGGTCTGGGAGGAGGGAGAGGCCTGTTGAAAACAAGTCAATATTCCCTAGCCATCCCTGCAAGCTTTTAATATTTGAGCAACTGACCAGGGCCTACACCAAACATGTCTTATGCTTTGGTGAAAGAGAGAATGGTGTTACCCGGGTACAGATCCACCATGGTCTCACAGCCAACATTTAGCCAGGTTAATGAAGCTGAATATCAGCTTGCTTTGGAAGCTCCTGAAAGTACAGAGGCTCCTGCTCAAGTGGAGGCAGCAGATGTAGTGGATAGAACTGTGATTATCCCTGGTTCAATCACCATGCTGCTAGGGGGATAATCTGATGCAAATGAGACAGATCCTCTAGCCGCTCCCATTATGCTCCAATATCTAATGATGTTATAGTCAGCAATACACTTTTACTACCAATAGCTGCTGCACCAGCATTAGTGTCATTAAAGGCAGATTGTTCTATAGGAGAGTTGGAGGCAGATTCAAGGGTAGATGTTAGTCCGTGCCCTATCGAGGAAGTGGCTATTACACCTGTAACCAGACGACGGTCTACAAACCAGGGGAACCCTAGATGGCAGAAATGAGCGCTGAAGGTATCACTACCTGGTAAAAGTAAGGTCAGTCAAACTAAGAACTGCACAGCTAGTGGCAGCTTTAAAGGGAACCCGCTGCAAGACTGGGTAATGTCAAAGGACGAGGGAAAGCAATAGTATCTCGCCTATTTATTGCTAATACGGAGGACCAAATGTCTTTAAAGGGGGGCATTAATAGAAATGGGGTAACCCAATAGGTCCCGGACCTGGGTATCTTACAGTATTAAACAACAATGGTCCAAAGGACTAATATTTCTTCTCAGTGTCACATTAAGTCAACATTTTATAATTCACATAATGTGTTAATTTTTCAAAGCAACAAACCCAAATAAACCAGTATCAGTGGTTGTTTATTTTCCACTTATACACAATATAAATGTTTTTATTATATATACAATACAAGGTCATACCAGTTGCCCCAAAAAAGAGCGTGCAAAAAGAAAAAAGGAAAGTAAATTGGATTTAGTGATAAAGAGAAAGGGGGAAATTTTTAAAGAGTGTGACATAAAACCAATCCAACAATTCAGCAAAAGGATCAATAATCATCCTAACATAAAGACCTGACCCTACAGCAATTCAAAACTCTATTTTTCATTTTATCAAAACCTATAATTGGTTTAATCAATTTGCACAAGAGACGGGAAATTATATAGGTCCAGGTCGGGGGATTTTTGTTAAGCGTCGACGTTTCGACTCGACTTATGGCCACCGGTGGATTACGCCTGGGCCGGGCGAGTCTTCATCAGGACTACAGCGGGCAACCTTGTGTCATGTGGAGTGACCCTGTAGAACAAAAGGAGAGCTCTGAATGGGCTGTTGCTAATGAATAAACTAGTGGGAGCAAAACGTGGTAAGACTCCATTGCTTACCCTAACGTTGATGGATTCCCTCTGATGATTTTTCTTTTTTATATATATATATTTTCAATTAATGAAAAAACGTCCTCCTAAAAAGAATATAATATATTCTGTTAGGTGTCTACTAAAAGAGATTACAGCTAATACACTTTAATAAGGGCTGCACTCTCAACACTGAGAGATGTCCTCTAGGATCCAAAAATGTCCTTGAATCAAGGTTTCACAAAAAGATTATGACTCTACTCCAAAAGTTGTAGTCTGAATGTTTTATTCACATGTGTTCATAGCTTGTTATGTTCACAAGCGTTTGCTGCTGTTCCTGTTCCATTAACATTTTGCACTCATACCATCCCAATGCATTTCGGCATTTCCATTATGCCTTCATCTGGGGATATATTTCTAAAAACGAAGAAATGCTTATATTTTACATCATGTAACAAATAGTTCGTAGACTGCCTAATAGATGCTAAATAATTATACAACAACGAATTCATGCAGTGTGAGTGGTTAAAAAACCGGTTTGTCACAATGAAGGTGATATAACGTGAAAGAAAACGATTATAGTTGAAATAATAAAGTCTAAAGTGCAAGGTAAAATAACATGTGCGTGAAGTTGACTCGTGCTGGTAAGAAAATAACTAGTGCATTTCAGCTGCTTAACTAAAGTAGACGGAGTGCTGTGAATTATATACAAATAAAAGCGGGAATTTAGCATGTGAAACTCCTAAGCTTGACATTAATCAAACACCTAAGTGTCTTACAAATTCAGTGGCTAAGGGAAACGCTTACCGCGAAAGAGCAAATGTGCGTCTGTGATGGTAAAGGCTGTAGCTGGGTTCGGCAAAGGTCTATGACCCGGAAATAAATATACAGAAAAAGGTTACGTAAGGGCGCGACCTGGTAGGGACTGTGTTCAAAGTAAAATGCAGGGGTGAAAACGGGTAGGGAGCGTGTTAAAAAAGTGGGATGTTTGAAGGGTGGTGAAAAAAGCGTGGTGAATGAAAAACGGTGGTTCACTAGAGATCACAATGAATAATGTTACTAAAACTAACATGTAGTATAATAATATCAGGGAATGTAAACAAACTAATATGATTAAACATGAATTACAAGCTTTGAATGGTGGGATGAAAAAACCACTCTGCGCAGGTAAGGAGTCATTGGCTGGGGCCCCAGCTCTTCAAAGATAACATAAATATTCCACTCGGTCATTTAGGCCGAATGGTTTCATGCTGCTTAAGGTGAAAATCCAATAATTTTCTCTTTTTAATAATTCCTGATGATTGTCCTTACCCTCTTGTTGTTTCACAGTTTCCAACACGCAATATCTTAGCTGGCTGATGCCATGACCAGCTTCCAAGAAATGTTGAGCTACAGTGGATTTTAGGTGCTTGTTTCTTATATTAGATTTATGCTCGGTCAGTCTTATCTTGAGTTTTCTCTGGGTTTGTCCGACATAGATCTTGCCGCATGGGCATTTCAACATATACACCGCGTTGCTGGTGTCGCAGGTTGCTGTGGCTCTTACTTTAATTTTATTGCCCTTCATGGGGTGGTTGATTGTAATCCCTTGGATAACATTATTGCAGTGGTTGCAGTTTCTGCATGGGATTGCATGGGATTGTTCCTTTGTATTCCGTGTTGGTTGAGGGAGTTTTTAACAGTTCTCCTAGGTTTCTTGCTCTTGTGAAAGCAAAGGTGGGTTGAATGTCAAAGATTTTGTTGAAGTCAGGCTCTATCCTTAGGATTTCCCAATGTTTTCTGATTATTTGTTTGAATTGGTGACTTGCTGTGGAATATTTGGAAACTATGGTGAATATTTTTGCCCTTCCTGAATGCATGTAATGGAGGTGGCATTCCCCCCAGTTCCTCTTGAACTAAATGCCAATGGCGATTTATCAGTTATCACTAAGAGCAGTGCAATAAAAAAAACTGATAAATCGCCATTGGCATTTAGTTCAAGAGGAACTGGGGGGAATGCCACCTCCATTACATGCATTCAGGAAGGGCAAAAATATTCGTGATTTCTTGGTACAATCATTTCTAAAACCTCCCCTACAGATGGGCCAGACAACACTGTGGGGTCTGACACCTGTGATGGGACACACTAAGTGTGGGGGATGTAAGGCCTGTACATTGACTTTAGAATGCAGTGTTTTTACACACAATGAAGTAACTTACACTCTAAAGAGCCACAGTAACTGCAACACGGCAGGGGTTATCTATACCATCAAATGCCCTTGCGGTTTCTTATATGTCGGACAGACTGTCCAAAGAGTCAAATGTCGAATTCTCCAACACATGAGCAGAATACGCTGTAGAACACAAGGAGCACCCTTAGGTGATCATTTCACCAGGTTCAATCATGACCCAAACAGTCTTCAATGGTGGATTATTGAAAAAGTCACAGCCAACCCTAGGGGGGGAGACTTAGGTGTTGTTCTAAATAAGAGAGAGTGCAAATGGATATATCTTCTAGACACTGTAAAATCTGGCCTGAACGAAATGGAAGAGATTAATAGACAGGTGTCCCTGTTGTCTGTATAGCCTTTGGTACAGTCCATATTGGCATTTTCCTTTGTGTAATCTTCAGATACTTAATATGGCGGGGCACAGTCTGGATCGACTGCTATATAGACAATTATTAGACAAGTACAATGTACATATACCGTGTTAGTATGCTTTGCCAAACACATACATGTAAATATTTGTGTTACTTTAATGTTGTTTTCTATTTTTGTAAATTGTGCAATTATGTTGTGAATTACAGTAAGAAAGTACTACAGTGCTTAATGGGGTCCTCCTTTACTCCAATGTGCCTGAATGCTCTTCATGCATTATTTATCCTAGTCACATTAACAACGTGGTACACAAGTACCATTCTAAAATGGCGGCGATATTCCTGTTGGAATCACATCCAATTTTAGAAATCATGCAATTATGCTGTATTTTGTGACTGCTAGTAATTGCAGTAAAATATTTGGATTAGTATTCATTCGCATATTTTTGAATGTCATGTATAAATCAGTAATTGAGTCACTTGTATGCCCTATGTAAAATCTGCAACTGAGCCACTACAATTACGTGGTAAAAATTCACCACTCTAAGATGGCGGCGATTTTCGCTGCGGCGAGAGATCGTTTGTGTCTACTAAAACCCTTAAACCAACCTTCGCGCGAAGGTGTCAGTTTCCTACTACCGGTTCGAGTAAGAAGACGCGCTGTGATCAAACAAACGATTTGCAGTCAGGTAAACGAACATCTAATGCTCTACATTTCCAGTTAATCGCAGAGTTAGATTAATGAATCTGAATCAGTTTTCTTCTATTCCCCGCCTGTTCAGCTTCCCTGAGAGAAGCAAGTTAAAAACGTGGGAGAAGATTACTAAATAACCGCGCTATATCGGGTGGAAGTACTAATACACATCCATCGGTTCTGAAGCAGGGTAAGAACTCCCTGAAAAGGGTCACCGTCATTTTTTGCTCATGACCTATTTTAAATCCACATGAATGACCCTCAGTCTGGTTTATTATTATTTTACAGTGCTTCTAATATATATGGAATTTTCAATAATGGAGTAAACAAACAGGAATGACACAGTTTCACCATCTCTGATACTTCCTGAGGACACATAACCATGCAGGTATAATAATCTTACTCTCTAACTATTGTTAGAAAGTGTAATAGCTGTAATCTCTTTTAGTAGACACCTAACAGAATATATTATATTCTTTTTAGGAGGACGTTTTTTCATTAATTGAAAATATATATATATAAAAAAGAAAAATCATCAGAGGGAATCCATCAACGTTAGGGTAAGCAATGGAGTCTTACCACGTTTTGCTCCCACTAGTTTATTCATTAGCAACAGCCCATTCAGAGCTCTCCTTTTGTTCTACAGGGTCACTCCACATGACACAAGGTTGCCCGCTGTAGTCCTGATGAAGACTCGCCCGGCCCAGGCGTAATCCACCGGTGGCCATAAGTCGAGTCGAAACGTCGACGCTTAACAAAAATCCCCCGACCTGGACCTATATAATTTCCCGTCTCTTGTGCAAATTGATTAAACCAATTATAGGTTTTGATAAAATGAAAAATAGAGTTTTGAATTGCTGTAGGGTCAGGTCTTTATGTTAGGATGATTATTGATCCTTTTGCTGAATTGTTGGATTGGTTTTATGTCACACTCTTTAAAAATTTCCCCCTTTCTCTTTATCACTAAATCCAATTTACTTTCCTTTTTTCTTTTTGCACGCTCTTTTTTGGGGCAACTGGTATGACCTTGTATTGTATATATAATAAAAACATTTATATTGTGTATAAGTGGAAAATAAACAACCACTGATACTGGTTTATTTGGGTTTGTTGCTTTGAAAAATTAACACATTATGTGAATTATAAAATGTTGACTTAATGTGACACTGAGAAGAAATATTAGTCCTTTGGACCATTGTTGTTTAATACTTTAAAGGGGGGCAGGCAACAAGACCTTGAACTTATCTCTGCCATCATGCCCGGCACAACCACTCGCCCGCCTCTGGTTACTTGCCCCATTTCTACAGGTAATTAGTCATCTATTATTTCCACTCCCTGGGATACTAGAAGACTCTTTGACCAGTGAAGCTCCTCAGGAGCCAACTTTTTTGACAATATTTCAGTTCCTGCAGGCCCAGCGGGTAGAAGCGCATTAGTACTATGCACAAGCTAAAGCTGACAATGCTGCTTTTCAGCACTCATTAGATGAAGTTACTAGCAAAGTAACAGCCTTGACACAGAGTTGGGTGAACTGCAGGAACAGGTGGCGGTTGTAGAGGAAGTTAAGTCAGCCACTGCGTAATCTCTTAAAGATCACGAAGAACAGTTAGCCATGCCTCAGTTCAAACTCCAAGATCTTGAAAATCACCAAAGGATGAATAGCGTGTGAGTGTTTGGTATTCCTGAAGGGAAAGAGGGAGATAACCCTAGACCGTATATAGTGCAGCTGTGAGGCAAAGACTTTCCTAATCTCATGGCTTGGACATGGACTCGCAGATACAACAGGCACATCGGCCGCCCACAAAGCAAGTTGGCAGTAGGTCCACTTCATACTGGCATTTTGCGCATCCTCGTCCATTCCAAGTTTATGTAGGTAATTTTTTGTTGAGACAGGCGATTTGGATGAAGGCCCGCCACGCTCGACCTGTTGCTGTAGACAATATGTCAATTTTTGTTTGTTCAGAACTTAGCAAACCTACAATGGAGAGGCATGGAAAATGTGTCAACTGATTGAGCCTGGTAAGGCAGCAGGGGCACTAGTCTTTCTACAGAAAACAGCAAGGCTCAAGATAATCAATTGCAAGCTCTTAAAAATGTTCAAGGGTCAGCAAGTGATGGAGATCTGGACAATTGAAATATTTATCATGATGCATTATTGCTATGCATTTTTCTAGGATATGTCACTCTTTGAAACAGCATGCGTTTGGCTGCCTACATCTTGCTTCTTTGTGCTGTAGCATTTTTTACATTCTTTTCCTTTGCACTTATTCTGTCTTTATGAGTCACAGTGTAATTTGAGTGTTCTTGGGTGTTTAGCAATTGCTCATGGGGGCAGTGGGTTGGGGTTCTCTTAAGTCTGTTTTCGTCCATCAGCAACCTACGGGTGGGGGAGGTTTCACTAGCCAGGAACGGGGGGGAGCATTGCAGCAGACCAGGGTGGTTCGGGTGGAGTAGGGGCACCCTATCAAGGCACATGATTCCAAGGTTATCATCCGTCAGTTGGGGGGGTTTAAAAGGGGAGGAATATCGTCAGAATCGGATTAATCAGAGCAAGTATTACAATACAATGGATGAACACAAGTGTATGGTGGTACAGGGCTGGGTGGTATAGATAAGAGTGGAATCAATGCTATAATGAATAGATTCAAATGTATGTACTGGAATTTATCTAGCCTGAATTCCTCCAATAAACAAAGTCTGGTATGGGAGGAGATCAGAGTATATAACCCACATATAATCACGTTAACAGAAACACATTTGGCTTACAGGGATCAGCATTTGACTAAACAATTGGGTTATCAATCTGTAGTATATAGAGCATAAACCGCTTCTGTATGAGGGGTTGCTATACGTGTAGCAAAGAGATTGGAATATAAGGCACTGAGGGTGGCATCTGATGGTAGGGGTAGATGGGTGATCGCTCAACTGATGGTGCATGGCCAGAAACTTGTTATATGTGCAGTCTATGTAGATGACCCTGAGATGTTGAATATGCTTAGTATGGAATTGTTAGATTGGCCCGGTGAAATGTTGTTAATGGGAGACAGTACCAATGTTATACTCCAGAAACCCGGTGAGGGTATGGACAATAACCTTGCCGTATTCTGAATTAGAAAAATGATGTCTAGGAAACGAAAACGGACACTGACAGTCCCCCGCCCCTGATAAGCTCATGTATAAAATTATAGGATTATGGTCCGAAAAACCTTAGGGCAGACTTCCATTTCGACTTCTCCAAGAATTCCTGGCTTGATAAAGGTCAAATCTAACAGGGAATAATGCTTCTGAGGAAACAAATAAAAAGTATATCTGGGCAGTGCGCGATACAGTGTCCTAGACATCCATAAGCCTGTGCAACTAAATGATCTTAGAGAGCACTGCCCTAATTTTAACCATTCATGGAGAAGCAAGATAATTAGTTGATTCTATGGCATAATTAATAATACAAATGTTTGGTGAGAAATCTGTGCCATATACTCTATGAAGCAAATCCACAAGAAAACACCCATGTGGGACAACCCGGCCCTTCCTTGCATGTTCCACGATCATGCCTGTGAAGCATGCCATAGACTAGGCATTTTGACAGATGGGCAGTTGTTTGATATGAATGGATTTCGCACCTTCAATGAGCTGTAACTGAGTTTAGTCTCTCCGTGAACACTTTTTTAAATACTTAAAACTGACAGACTATTTCCATACGGAAGGACAGGTATTAATTGAATTGGAAGCTCCTGCTATCATGACATTAATCCTCAAAGCTAGTCGAAAATAACTGATCAGCACTATCGAGCAATGGCTGAGCAAGCATAGGAGTGATGCCAGTACTCGCTTGGCGGGCAAATGGAGTGCACTCTCGGGTGGTGGTTCCATTGGAAATATATCAGGCATTATAGACGGTAGAGGCAGCTGTGCAGGCAGTCAAGCTAAAATTACAGCAGTTTAAAACTGTTTGTAAGTTGTATTATACACCAGAAAAGCTTATGAGGTGGGTGCGAACCTGTATCTGGACAAAACTAGGTGCCCTAAGTGCGGTTGTCAAGCAGCATATATTTTGCTTGTGCTATAGGCATGTCCTGCCCTTAAGGCATAATGGGAGGAAGTGTTTAAACTGGCTATTGCAAGTCTTGGATTTGTACTCCAGTTAACTTCTAAAGAAATAATGTTTGGCTACCCAATGGAGTTTGATTCTGGGTTAAAATGACTATTGTCTATACTTATAGTTTCGGCCAGACTTTGTATCGCTAGATCGTGAGTTTTGGTAGCCCCTCCACGGGCTGTTGGATGGTGGGCAAGTATTTTGTAAATACATGAAGCCGAACAGGCATTGGCCAGAATAAGGGGTGGCCAATCACTTATGAGGGTTGACAGAATTTGGGCACAGTTGAACTGGGATATTTAGATAGAGGTAGTGGAATGCCTACGAAATGATTTTTCCCCTTGGTGATAGAGCTATTTGCAGACATGCTGAGATGTGCTTACACTTGTTTTTTGAAGTTGTAATATCTTGATTCGGCAATTTATCACCATAAAAGAATACATATACATATACAATTCCAAATTACCAGTAAAGGATTATAAAATACATAAAAAACAAGGGAATCTCCTTCGATAAATTATTACACATCAAGTTCAAATCAGCCTCTTGGGCCCCCCAGGCGCGATTTTAGTAAACGGGAGCGTATCAGCCATGCATTTCCCAGAAATTTGGCCACCCCACAGATCATGATGGCAGATGAGGAATCTGTAGAGAGGACACGAAGTGCCTGGCTGTGGCACCTCAACCCTAGTTCCCTACAGACGGGTTTCAACCAGAATTTCCGCGCCCCTTTGTAGGCTGGACATGCGAAAAACAGATGAGCCACCGATTCCTTTGGGGCCGCGCAACCAGGGCATGTACGCAAGAGGGCATCAGGATTCGACCATCTCGCCGTGAAATCGTGCACCGGGAGCGTCCCATATCGCAATTTTAGGTACAGCGCTCGATCCAACGGTTTAGTTATCAGGTCTAGAAAGGGTTCCAATTTCTTCACACACTTGGTTAACAAAAATTGGTCAGTAAGAGAACCCACATTCATAGCCCTCGTGGCCTTACTCTGTACCCAGTCCCAGTAAAGTTTTTTAATAACAGCTTTGGGTGGCGGAGATTGCGACACCCATGCCTCTCTCAGACCCAAATTAAAAGCCAGTTCTTTCAATTTATTTAACCATCCTATTTTATTACATGTGTCCAGCAAAAACAGATCGTCCAGCCCTTCTGCATACTTTGCAAGCTCCTCAGTTCTTCTTAGTCGGGACCAGAAGAGCAGCGGGCGTAACCTCACCAAGTCCTTTAGTGTTCTTCTGCCCAAATCTAATCTTAGGGGGATCATTGGAGTTGAAGCGGGAAGAGCTACCACTTTCCTAAAGAAATTGTTTTCCGCTACCACCAGATCTGTAACCCCTTCGAACCCCCAGAGTTCGGAGCCATAAAGTGCTGCCGGGAGAATCTGTCCCTCATAGATGGCCATAGCTGGAGAGACCGGTTTACTACTTGATTCCCGGAGCTCCTTCAACGTCACCACTTGTTTTTTCATAAATCAGGCTCTTACACTCATGAATTTGAGGGAGGGTGAAGAGGTAGAAATGTTATTGTCAGTTATGCCTGAGCAGTTATGCAAGGAAGGCAAACTCTACATGAAAACTTATTTTCCTACAGACATCTAAACAATCTGTGTGTTAAACTCTTCATAACCGGAAAAGACTGTAAAGTTTCAAATCCTTCAGTATCTATTTCTTCTCTGTTCTTTCCAAGCTGGACTTTTTACTTTAGGCCTTGCAAGAAGCTGCTTGTCATCTGGCATCATGTGTTTTAGGTGGAAGGGTTTTTCTCTTTATCACAAATTCACACATAGCACCTAAAATCTGGTGATCCTAAAATGTATTAACGAGGGAACTTTTTTCAATACTATTCTAATTAACTTCAGATTTTCTGAGATCTTTAGCCTAAGCCTCTTCAGCAAAACGAAAAGCTCCTCAAGGATGCAATACAATATACCAGAAAACTCTAAAATCATGTACTTCTACTTTAGTTTCTTAATCTTGCCCAAGATGTTTGTGTTATACTAGTCCTGGATATTTATGATATCACTCTGTTTTAGTTTGTGGAGACCTTCCACATAATTGCTGTGACCAAGTTAATGGAAGCATTGCAGATGGGAGATTCGGTGAGCCTGATAGGCTACAAGACACTTACTTTTATTTGCTATCATCAAGAAAACAGCATGAGCAATACGTTTTGTTTTGGCACATGCAGGGCAAAGTTCTAGAGGTAGATATTACCAATGTCATTTTAACATTGTTGGGCCAGTAATATTTCCAAGTGTGATTTATGCCCAGAAATACATGATGTCATGTCTGGACGGACCATTTTTTAGTTCCGTTTTGGTTTAGTTTTAGGTCCAAAGATGGGGCAAAAAATTAAAATCTAGTGAAGACAAGAGGAACTGGAGCAGGGTCACGGCTGAAACCCTGGGGCCGGTTCTTGATGGATCAAGGTCACAATTATCTGACAACCCCGTCCGAGGTGCCGCATGCTTTAATGCGTGGCTGACGTCTGCGCTTGACAAGATTGCCTGCTGAGATCTGTTACCTCATCCAGATCGGAACCGTCAGCCCCTTGGTTCTCGGAGGAGATCAGACTGGAGAAAAATAGCTGAAAAAGGCTGGAACGCGAGTGGAGAAAGTTCTACTTGCCCGTTGCAAAAAGTGTGTACAAAGAGCCGCTGAAGAAATGCCATAAATTGCTAAAATACAAGAGGAGGGAATATCTGGCTGAACGTATCAATAGGTAAAAAAACTCCTCTAAATACGTTTTTAGGATTGTGAAATCCTTTACTAAACCCACAGCGCTAGAATGCGATTTCTGCCCCTCCCAGGCCTTATGCTCAAGCAGATAAGATAGTGCAGCTATACTTCTCGTTTACACCAAACAGAGTCCAGAGAAAGCAAGGACTTCTGTGTCCCCCTGAACGATCTGCATGTATTCTCAGAATTCCTCCCAATTTCTGCTGAGGTGACTTTGGTTGTACTCAGGAAATGTAAATCAGGATCTCCGGGAGATCCCTCTCTGGCACTGTGGTTCAGATTGCTGGCCGAATAGTTCAATCCCGCCGTAAACCAAATCTGGAATGCTTCTTTCAGGATGGGAATCTTCCCAGTCACTTGGAAACAAGCCTACCTGTTACCACTAATGAAGAAATCCAATGCTGACCCAGAAGTGCTCCGCCACTTTTAACCGACAACTTATATGTGGAGTGTCCCAAGACTCTGCCTTAAGCCGGCTGTTCTTAAACATTATTTTTATTATTTTAAACATTTGTAAAGCGCGGCTGACACCTTGCAGGTTTCCTGGCTCTGGAGAATACTCATAACTGAGGGGGACTGACGGCGAGGAGCAAGTAAAAATGGATTTTAAGGGAATAGCCAGGTTTTAATGAGTTTCCGAAAGGGGAGGAGTTGTGAGATTTGACGGATTTCAGGAGGCAGACTGTTCCACAATTTAGCCGCTGCGACTCTGAAGGATCTGCCCCCCGTCCTGACTTTGTTGTATCTGGGAACATTTACCAGACAGGCAGAGGCTGAGCGTAGGGTTCTGGTAGGGGTGTACCAGGTGAACATGGCCTGCAGAGGTTTGGGCCCAGCTCCGTGGAGTGCTTTAAAGACGAGGCAGAGGGTCTTGAAAGCCACTCTTTGTTTAAGTGGGAGCCAGTGTAGTTCGGCTAAGGCCGCTGTGGCTGAGGATCTCCTGGTCCAACCGAGAGCTAACTTGGCTGCGGCCGACTGAACTCTTTGAAGTCGATCAAGTAGAGCAACTGGGGACTCAAGTAGCAGCGCGTTGCAATAGTCCAGGCGACTAAGGATAGTGCACCTGACTATCAGCTCCCGGGCTTGTGCAGGAAGGAGTGGCATAATTTTGCGCAGGGAGCGCAGAAGAGCCGAGCATGTTCCCACAGTTTTTGCAACTTGGGTTTCTGTGCTCAATCTGTTGTTCAGTGTAGCCCCTAGGTTGCGGACCGACGTGACTGGCAGAGGTTTATCTGGTGTTTCCGGAGGCCAGAAGTCGCAGGGGAACTGGCGAGGAATTCGACTTCCCACACAATACAGAACCTCCGTTTTGGAGGAATTGAATTGCAGGGAATTTTTATGTAACCACCCAGCCGTCTCCCTTAGGCAGTCATGAAAAGCTGCAAGGGGGGTAGAGTCTTCTCCCTCCCAAGAGAGGATGAGCTGGGTGTCGTCCGCATAGTTAATAGTTTTTAACCTGTGGGCCTTTATTAACGTGATGAGGGGTTTGAGGTACACGTTAAAGAGGATGGGGCTGATGGAGGAGCCCTGGGGGACCCCGTGGGGTTTTAGCGGAGAAGGTGGATTGAAAAGGGGGGAGAGACACAGCCTGCCTCCTGTCCCGTAGATTGGAATGGAACCAAAGCAGGGCTGTGCCGTCCACCCCAGCCTCACAGAGTCTCTCCAACAGGATCCCATGGTTAACCGTATCAAATGCGGCAGACAGGTCCAGCAAGATCAAGGCTACTGCCTGGCCCCTGTCTGCCCGCATACGAAGGTCCTCCATGGCTGTCAGGACAGCTGATTCGGTCCCGTGGGCAGGGCGAAAACCAAATTGAAAATCATCCAGGATCTGACTTTGCTCCAGATGAGCGGAAAGACAGGCGCTTACCCAACGTTCGGCAATTTTTGCTGGGAATGGCAAGAGGGAGATAGGCCGATAGTTAGACAAACATTCGGGGTTCAAGGAAGGTTTTTTCAAAAGCGGAGTAATTAGAGCCTGCTTCCAAGGGGATGGCACAAATCCGCAATGTAATGACTGATTGCAGATTCTACGGAGGGTGACAAAGAGGTCGGTACCAAAACTTTTCCAATTTTTTGGAGGGAGCGGGTCAAGAGGGGAGCCCGAGGTAATCCCGAGCGCCAACCTTTCAAATTCAGTTTCTGGGATGGGGGGGAACTCCCGCAGCTTTTCCATAGAGGGAGGACCTGAGTGCACCGAGACCGAGTCACTGGTACAGGCCCTTGAATTGTTGGGACCGCATAATGGAAGGGAGGAGGTCAGGTTGTGGATAATGGTTTCGATTTTGTTATTAAAAAATGACGCAAGGTTGTCACAGAGGGCTTGTGTGGGAAGAGTAGTTTTTATGGCACAATCAGGGTGGGTGAGGTTTTTGAGAATCTGAAATATGCTTTTTGAGCTGTTCGAGGCATTGCTGATCGTGGTGCAGAAATAGTTGGCTTTACTCTGAGCAATTGCAGTTTTATATGCCTGGAGATGGTTTTTCCAGATAGCTTTATTAGTGTCGGAGTAGCCTTGTCTCCATTTCCTCTCTGATTGTCTGCAGGCTAGTTTAAGGGTTTTCAAAGAGTCGTTAAACCAGGGGGCTGGAGCTCTGCTCCTTGCTTTGCATTTCTTCTGGGGGGCGAGGGAGTCAGAGGTAGAGGAGATTATTGAACAGAGAGCATTAAAATTGTTCTCCACCGAGTTAGTGGGGGTGAAACTGTTTTCTACATTAAAAACAGTGCCCGCCGCTCGTAGTTTGTCAAGGGCTTTCCAATCCCTATACAGAAAATCGGAGGTTGTGCTACGTGGAGGCCTTTTAGCTCTGTCACACAAGATGTGAAATTTAATAAGTGCATGGTCAGTCCAGCACATGGGCAGGATGTCGCTCAGGTGTACTAACTGGGGAGAGGCAAAGATTAAATCCAATTGGTGCCCAGCTGTGTGGGTGGGTTTGTTAACCAATTGAGAAAGTCCTACGCCAACACAGGAAAGTACTAGGTTGTGCAGTGCACTGTCCAGGCTTCCATTGGGCCAGAGATTAAAATCTCCTAGAATGATCAGCTTGTGGTGGGAAGTGGCCATATTGGTGAAAGTGGTGAGTAGCGATTGTTGCTGTTGGGCATTAAAGGCTCCCGGGGGGCGGTAGCAAATAATGGCCGTGACAATGGCTCCATGGTGACAATTTATAGAAAGGCCAAGGAGTTCCGTTCCGGCAACTGGGTCTATGTCTAAAATGCCAATCGACCAGGATGCTCGGTAAATAAGGCCCACTCCCCCGCCACGGCCCTTTGGCCTGGGGAGATGCAGTATTTTAAAATCTTGAGGGCACGCCAAATCGAGGTCAATATTGCAGTCGGCATGAGTCCATGTCATTACCAGGAGGGGGGTCAAGGTAGTCTCTTATGGATGACACCCAGCTCCTTTAAAGAACATTCTACGGCAGCCTTTGACAAATTTAAGGATTGTCTGGAGGACGTTGCTGGCTGGATGAACGAAAATTGCTCCAAACCTAATGCTAATAAGACGAGCATCGCCTACCCGACCAGTCCTTTGGTGGCCTAGGGAGCTGGGCTCCTCACCCTCACCAAAGGACTCGTTTAAAAACCTTGGAGTCAGATGAAAAAAGGACAGGCCCTCAATGCACAAGTCCGACAAATTTCTGAGGCTTGCTTTGGAAAAATGAGATCCCTCAGGAAATGTTTAGTCTTCCTGCCTAAACAAAGCAGCAGGAACATGGTTCACGCTTTATTTACCTCCCAACTTGATTCTAGCAAGTGCCTGTACCTGGGACTGCCTGATTACCTGATTTACAAGCTCTAGACAGTGCAGAACACGGCGGCAAGGCTCCTCAGCCAGGTCCCTATGCACCAGCACATCTTCGCCCACCTTAAACAATTGGCTCCTTGTAGCCAGAAGGATTGAATTCAGGGCCCTTACCATCGCCTTTTGAGCCATTCGGGGCAAGGGCCCTGGTTACCTCAGGCTGAGGCTTAGCCTTTACCGCAAGGTGCAGACATTAAAATCTAATCATCAGTGTCTCCTTAATGTCCCTCGCCTTGCTAAAAGGAGGGTGGGGGCAGGTCCTTCACTGTTAGGACCGCCAAACTTTGGAATGCCCTGCCTTTTCACTTATGCATGCTGAATTCAGAGTTCGAGTTCAGAAATGCGTTATGTTATGTTATGTTATGTTAACAGAAGCTTGTAAAGCGCACGGTCACCAGAGGTTTCATGGCGCTGATGCTGAATGATTGTGTGGCGTGCAGGTAGTTAGTATGCTTGTTTAAACAGCCAGGTTTTCAGGGCTTTCTGGAACCATAGGAGATTGTTGCAGCTCCTAATTGACAGTGGGAGTGAGTTCCAAACCTTAGTTCCTAGGTAGGAGAACCTGCTACCTCCCTGTCTCTTATGTTTGATGGCTGGGGTGGACAGTAGGTGTAGGTGAGAGGAGCGAAGGTTGCGATTGGGAACATGCTTTATGATCATGTTGATGAACTTAGGGCTTTTGCAGTGCAGCGCCTTGAATGCGAGGCAGCTAGCTTTGAAAGCGGCCCGTTGCTCCATCGGCAACCAGTGGAGTTTTTGCAAGCAGGGCACGGCTTATTGCCATCTCGGTTGTTTATAGATAAGCCTTGCCGCTTGGGTCTGTACTATTTGGAGCCGGTTAAGCAAATATAGTGGCAGGCCTATATACAGAGCATTTGAGAAGTCAAGGCGGGACAGGACCAGTGCTAATACCGCCTGCACGAGGGCTGCGTGGGTCAGTAGGTAAGAAATCTTTCTAATTTTCCTCAATTTGAAGAGACTAGTGGACACCACTGTGCCCACTTGGCCTCTGAGAGAGAGGTCGGCGTTTATAGTAACCCCGAGACTCTTCACAGAGGGTGAAGGGATGAGAGAAGGGCCAAAGTCCATAGGCCAGAAATGTGGGCCCCAGCTGATGTCACTTTTCCCTGGCAGTACCAATTCGGTCTTGCCAGGGTTACGTTTTAGATGGTTGAGCGTGATCCAATGTTGGATAAAGAGCATCGTGGTTTTGAATTCCGTGGCCGAGTCAAGGGAGTCCAAGTTAAAAATCAGCTGGAGATCGTCGGCATAGTTGAAGACAGTGACTTTTCTGTCCTTTAGTGAGTGGAGCAGAGGCCTAAGGTACAGGTTAAACAACAGAGAGGATAGGGAAGAACCCTGTGGGACCCCCCACGATATGGGTACTTTGGGGGCCGTAAATGCGCCACGGCGTACTGCTTGGGTTCTACCTGTAAGGAAGGACTTAACCCAATTATAGGCAGGGCCTTGGATACCCGCCTGTTCGCCACGGTTCATTAAGATGTTATGATCAACCGTGTCAAACGCCGCCGACAGGTCCAGGAGGACCAGCGCCTGGGGGGCCCCTTATACGCGTTGGCTCTCAGTGTGTCCAGAACCGCAAGGATGACTGATTCTGTTGAATGTGCGGGTCGGAAACCAGCTTGGTTAGGCTCCAGGTAGTTGGATTGTTCTATGAAATTAGAAAGACAGCTGGTCACATGAGTCTCCATGATTTTGGCTAGGTAGGGTAAGAGGGAAATGGTAAGAGGGAAATGGGGCGGTAGTTGGCGGGATTAGAGGGATCGGCCCCAGGTTTTTTTAACAATGGGATAACCGTGGCATTTTTAAAGGTGGAGGGTACCTCCCCTGTACTAAGGGACTTATTCAGAAAAGGGAGAATAGTATGGGGTAGTGCAGAGAAGACCTCTCTTAGGACTGGGGGAGGGCAATGATCGCTGGGGGAGCCAGATTTGACACGGGTCAGAAGATGTGGTAGCGTGTCGGGACAGATGCCTGACAAGTGGCTCAGGCGAGAGGGATTTCTGGATATGGGGGTGGGATACTCGCCTTTATATTAGCAATTTTATCTAGAAAAAAGTTGTTCAGGGAGTCGCACAGTTCTTGCGTTGGAGCTAGTTAAAAACCTGGCTCTTCAAACAAGGGGAATAGTAGATCGAGCCTCAATCTTTTTAGTCTGCTTTACTAGCGCCGGGACAACTCTGCGGAGGTAGCTGTGCGCTCTATAAATGGCCTTTGTTTGATTGATTGATTGATTGTGGTAAAATGTGTATTGAATACAAACTTTATTTACATACACTATGTGTAAAGTCTGTTTTGTGACTCTCTGAGTATTTATTGTGAGACCGGGCTTTGCCAATGCTTTACACATTGGCTCTATCATAAATCGGACTGCTCAGTGCCAAGCTACCCAAGGGTGAACGCCAGTTATACAGTGTGTGTAATCACCTTACCCTTACAGGAGTGGTAGATTCTGCCTGGCTCCGCTCCACCTAAGCCAACCAGAAAGTGCCAGTTCCAACACCCTGCAAATAACAACCATGCCCATTGCTGTTGCAAAGATAAATAATTCAGTATCTCAAGGGGTGAATCTCGTGCCTAATCAATCCCTCACATCATGTATTGTCCTATCATATACCCCATGAGTAGTATGCCATGTGAGATTTGTCATACTGTTGAGCCCAACCTAATAAAAGTATCTGCCTGTAGCCTACAAGAAAGACATATGGAGATCAGAGTAATGTGTTCACCCCACTTTCCTTCCTCCAAAATACACACCACAGCTCCATAACATCTGCATAGATCCCCCAGTTCCCAGTCTTATAATGACTCTTATTGTGGGCTTTCAAACTAATAGCAATTGTTAGAGGTACAAACCAGCATTGCCCCATATTCCCGACCTTTATTTTATTTTAATTTTTTAATAGAAGTACAAGCTTGTGGGTGAGCAAATATCTCCCAGGTCATACAGTATAAGGAGTGATGAGTCAAATTGTCTCTATACTTGAATGGCCATGATACTGAATGGCCATTATCATTGGGGATTAATAGTCTTGAAGTCGTTTGTTTGTATATTTTAATTAATGAAATGGAACTGTAAAGGAAACCGAGCCAGATGTACGAACAGGTGGGTTGCAAATATTTGGTACAAATGCGGCAAAGACTTTTTGGGACCTGCCTGTAATTTTACAATGCAACATGCGTATTTCTATATTGTGTAACAAAATTTCCCTACATAAGGAAACGACCTGCTGAGTGAATATTTATCAGGCAGGCCTCTATTTACGACCCCATGCGATTGCCTACAACATCCATGTGCTTGCATTCCTAAGCTGGATTTTAAAAACAATTTTTATACAAGATTGTGTTTTTTAAAGAAACAGGTCTTGCTTTAAAAAAAATCTTCATTTTTATCAGTTATCAGTGAGGAAGCAGGCAGTGGTCCATAGGACTGCCCTCGCCTGCTCCACCCTGAGGCCTGCCAACACGATTCCCAAAGGGGAAGCTGAACAGCTTCCCCTTTAAAAATCAGTTGCCAAAGGGAAGCTGTACAACAAGCACAGCTTTTCCTTCACAAATCAGTTACCAATGGGGAAGCTGTACAACAGGCACATCTTTCCCTTCACAAATCAGTTGCCAAAGGGAAGCTGTACAACAGGCACAGCTTTCCCTTCACAAATCCGTTACCAATGGGGAAGCTGTACAACAGGCATATCTTTCCCTTCACAAATCAGTTGCCAAAGGGAAGCTGTACAACAGGCACAGCTTTCCCTTCACAAATCAGTTACCAATGGGGAAGCTGTACAACAGGCATATCTTTCCCTTCACAAATCAGTTGCCAAAGGGAAGCTGTACAACAGGCACAGCTTCCCCTTTAAAAATCAGTTACTAACGCCTTTGAAGAATATTTTACTTTTCAGTAATTTGTGATCCCAATAGTTATCATAAATCATTTGTATATGCCATTGCAAATCAAAATTAGCAGGAACCAGAGACGGGCTCAACAGTAATAATAAATGTGCAACACTAACACGTAGAGACAGAACCCTTTCATAATCCATTGTTAAAATGGAGTAACCCAAGAACACTAAAGCTGAAATACTGGATGAAGTCAAAACCTAACAATGAGACAGTTCTTGAACTCATGAAAAGAGGGAAGATAAATGCATCAACAGCACATACAGACATGATGGCCTCTCAAGAATGTGATGACTCCCTCCACCTAATGGTGACGTACAAACTTAATATTAAGCACATCTGACAGACTCAAGAGCCATATGCACACAAAGAAAATGGAAATGCTCAACACGATGAGGAAAGACAGACCCGGCAAACAAGCGCAAATAAATAAAAATTAAAAATGGCACCAAAAGCAGTCACATCAAGGAAGGATATTGCTAAGAATGGATGGCAAGTAGGGGGCACAGCCAGCCACAGAGCAAGATGGCCCCTTGCTGAAGCAGCTCCTGTCCCCCATCGACCACATCACCCTATCCTAATACCAGCAAAATCATGCGTCTCACGCACCAGGATGGCTTAAGATCTAAAGGCTACTGGCCACGCGGATACACAAACTCAGCTTGTGGCGACCTTACACCCAAGGACGAGGCGAGGCCTAAGCAGAAATTCTGAGCATGCCTTGCATGCACAACTGGCAGCAGCAGCTGTAACTGAAGAAGGAAGACCGAGTCAGAGCAGAGCTACCTCTGTCAGTCAACTGAAAAGAATTACCATTGCGGCAACTCGTGCTGCCACTGGCCCAACGCTCACAGAGCTAGGAGGTGGCTGTGTCCCTGCGGGGAAGTGCGAAGCGGGCGGGAATAAGCCATTGGCGGCCCCGGGCCCACGCAGCTCACTGCCGGCGGTTTAGCTCGGCTGCCAAAAAACTCAGCATCATATGGCAGCAAACATGTTTAACACCACAGCGGCACCCCACAGAAAGTCTTTCCTGCCTGCAAGAATTGCTGGAGACCCAGTTTACCTGGCGACGACCAAGGGTCGTGCCAGCCTGCTCTCTGCTGCCTGCTGTGTGCCGCTGCATGGGAGACGTGGTGTTGCCACACTCACAGCCCCCTTCTGCAAGGCCTGTGTTGAATTTGTGGGCAGCCCCAGGAAGTGGTCTGCCTGCACCAGGGACAACGCGAGTGGTGTAGGGGCCCCATAAGGGATTGAGTCCAGTGCATCCCTTCAGGCCTCAGCGTGGCGCCTGCAACTTTCTCTTCCCTGCGGTAAAGTGATAAAACACCTTCCATCCTTACAACTGCTGCGTCCCACTGAAACATATCGCTATTTGCAGATACGCCACGCACTTGTACACCATTTTCAAAAGGAGCGGTGCTTCCCAAGTCCTTGCCACTAGAGGAGAGATTATTAGATGATCACATGTCCTGCAAGGCAATCTCCCTCACATACCACAAATTAATCAACAACTCACCTGATTTCCTAAAACATCTACGGGAACAATGGGAATGCGATCTGGAGGGTCTGAAGGACGACAAGTCACCTGAGGCTCAGGGGCCCCTTAGTAAAGTGGCTATAAGGTTAAGGTTCCGCCTCATGCAGCTAAAAATACTACAAAGATCCTATTATGCATGCACTACAATGGTAAAAATGGGCAGGGCAATGGCAGTACAGTGTTGTAGGCAGGGCGGACAGAAAAGGACTGTATGGAGTTGCCCTGAGATACAAACATATTGGGAGTCTGTGGTCTATTGTATGAATAATCTGTGGGAGGAACATGGGTGCTTCTACAAAATGGTGGCTTTTAAATGTCTGGGATGCAACAGATCTCAACCACATGGAGCAGATTTAGATCACACTTGGGCTGACGGTAGCCAGAACAAATATTGCGCGTTTATGGGGGATGGAGCAAGCACCACAACTGGGAGACTAGAAACGGACATGGATTGGTGCCGGCTGGCTGAGAAATTGGTATACGAGGGCCAGGGCTGTCCTAAAAAATAGGCAAAAAATATGGGGGAAATGGAACGAGGAAATCCCTGCACGTTCCTCGTTGGTGCTGGTTCCAATGTATTGCTTGCTTTCAGTGGCATAGCTGGGGGCAGCACTTTTTTAGGGGCTGCAGGTGAGGTGAGCAATTTTGGCGAGCGCAATGTAAGTGTTTTTCTTTTTTTCTTTTATTTTCCCTTGTTGTCTTTCGACTCACCCCCCTCTTTACGTGCACCAGCCATCACTGGGTGGCAAACTCTGGGACCGCCCAGGCGGCAAGAGCTCTAGTTATGCCACTGCTCGCTTTATCACTCTGAATGAAATGTTCTTTTTGATGATGTGATGGGCAGGGGAGGGAACACAGAGGCTATTAGTGGTGGAGAAAAAATGTGTTTTAATTGACTGTGTTGATATCCAACAGTGTGTTGTTTTCTTTGTGTTTAGAATTATTTGTCATGCCTACAATAAAAACATTTATTAAAAAAGAATATATAGCAAGTTGACAAAGGATACAGGCACACTGTGGGAGCCATTGATAAGTGACATATTTGTGCCATCAAAAAATCAAGTACCTCATTGGAAACCAAAATTGATGTTTTGGCCATAAACTAAATTTGCTGAGAACTGACCTCTGGAAGGTCAAGGGTAGAGCCATGGTTCAAAGTAATCCACAGGCAGGCTGGTGGTGATATTTCACAACTAAAGAAGCAGCATCAGAACTTCAGATGCTGACAAAGAATTTCAAAAGCAAGGTCCGATGAGATAGAAGGACGCTCTTGAAGGAGCAATATTCTTCTGACTAGGTTGCTTTCCTAAAGGAGAAATATTCACTTTGTTTGATTTCTAGTGGGGGCTGTGGGACAGAGCATGGAATTTTTCTTAGAGTAATGCATAATCCAAAAAATGAAAATAAGGGAGCTGTTCTCTCTATTGAAAGAGTACATATGGCATGAGTACCGCCTTCCTCCTCGCCGCCCTTCTCCCGTGTTCCACAGAGTTAAAACAACAGAGGTCTTCATTTTACACAATGAACAAAAAAGCAAGACTGAGGGTAGTGGATGGTAAACGCTCCCTATTCTTTACAAACCCAGACGGGACAGGGTTGAGAAAATGAGCCAATGGAAGCGGAATGTAAATTGCATACTAGAACTGGATGTTTCAGCAATAACTGACAATGAACAATCTCTTTAGAAGGTTCATGGTATTGAGTAGGAGCAAAACAAGAAAACGTCAGCAATTTTCAATCTAATATGAGAAATGTTAGCTACTTAGCGATTTGTAAGCACTGTTACTTTTTGAGCCCACTGAACAAAACTAGCAATGGTTAAAACAGATACATTGAAATTAATTTTGAGAATGAGAAATTTGAGTTAAAATCTTACAGACAGTGGCTATAGAAAGACTGGGCTAGACCAGATAAATTACTTTCATGGTTATTAAAATAAGAAAAACCAACGCGCACATAGCTGCAGTAGAGGACACATAGGGCACATGAATTACACACGGGGGAATCAATAGAAATTGCTTTGAATATTTCGATGAGTTATATAAACCTATGCCATCCTAAGATCAATGGAAACAAACAGCCCTACAAATTTTAAAATGGTAGTTTAAAGCAAAGTGAGCGCCTGAGGAGTGAAGGCTGCGTAAAGGACAGTAACATCCACATTTTGCTTGTAAGTGAGCAGGTCACAATGAGTGAGGAATAGGCTCTCAGATAGATTTGTGAATAGAGAGACAATGAAAATCCCTCAAAACGAGACACATATGGGTCCTTCTTGGTAAGGGTGCCATAGTCTGTGCCTCCAAGTTTTGTAGCAACAGCAATTTAGAAAACATGTACTTCGGAAGCCCTAAAAGTAAAGCTTCATAGTAGTCTAGCTGAGAGAGAGTTATGCTTTGAACCACTGTTTTCCTACTGGCAACAAATTATGGTTGAAAGGTTTTAGCAGGTAGCATCAGGTTGTAAAAGCACTAGAGAGTGATTCCATTGATGCATTCGCTAAAAGAAAATTGTCAATAATTAAAGAAGGGTTTTGGGCCTTCCATAACTAGTGTAGGTGGGATACCAAACCACCAATCCATGGACCACACCTCTGAAGAGCTTCTCAGATTTAAAAGCTATTTTTTTCCTGAATTTAACTTCCTTGTATTATGGGACATCCCGGAAGATACAGCTGTCAACTAAAATTTTAAGCGTTCTTTACTAGAGCCTCTAGGATCTTCATGAGGAAGGGCCAACTGATTATTGTCTGTATTCAAACCATTAAAGTGAAGCCAAATGATCTAAATCAATAGGCAAGAAATGCAACATAGATGTTAAACAATGGCTTAATTAATGATGATCCCTGTGATATACCCTGCTTCACTGGTGCAAGTTCAGACTGTAAAAGCGGTATTTTATCTGCTTGACTTCCGTAATCTAATTAAGGTCTAATCCAGGCCAAAATGTTCCCTAATATGCTTGATTTGTGAAGCCTCAAAAGCAAGATGACTTGTGAAATTGTATCAAAAGCTGCAGAGGGATCTCATACTATTAAAGCGGCTCTGCTGCTTTTGCCCAGAATCCATTGCATCTCATCAGTAATAGACTGAATCACTGTTTCTGACTGAACCCTGACTTTATTAATAAAATCAATCAGGAGCCCATTCTCATGTTTTTCAAGGATTGTAACGGGGATAGGAAGCAATAAATTGGGACAGCAGTTAGGTAAACACCTTATAATTAAATGTTGGGTTTCTTTAATAGAGGAGTACCCACTGCTTGCTGTCTCGCATGAGGGACAGATATTGATGATAAGGATGTGTTGCATAGTGAGGTCATGACAAAATAAAATGTGGTGTAATACTAGGTGCAAAATCTGTACCAGACAGTCTTCCTACAGGGGATTAGATTTTAATGAGGAGAGCAATGATCTTGTATACTTGAGGGTTAAAAGATCAATCTTCGATAAACACATGTCTAAGTACTTGATTGAATTAGATTTCTCATGAGTATCAAAATATGAATAAAGAGGCTTTAGCGGTGAAAGCCTGATAGATTCATTAGTTTGTACTCGAAAAGAAATCCACCATCCAGCTGCACTGCTCCTCTGAAGAGCGATGTAATATCTTGTTACAGGTTAAATATATCAGTGATTCAACAATACTAAACAGCTCTGTTGATTAATTAGAAGCTTATATTATTTTAGGTTGATATAATTCTGATTTGGCCCTTAACAATAAGTATTTTTAGTGGCAGATCACTACCAAATATATCTGAGTTTTTGGGTATTTGTATTTTAGGCCTTACACCAATTACATTCTCGAGTTTTGCAGGCTCATTTTGCTTTCGCATGTTTTTCTGAGAACCAAGTTGCTGATGGTGTTTTACAACAGGAAATGTTTTGTTTGAGTGGTGCTAGCATATGCTGTTTATCTGAGACCCAGAGCTCGTACTGCCAGTGTAGAGTATGCATGTTAATTTCTTCAATAAAATATCAAATGTGATCTTATGCTATAATCGTCCGGACTAGGAGCTAGTAAAATGAATTTTACAATTCTGCTCATCTGTACTATAATCACAGAGCATAGTTCTGTTATCAGACCATGCAACAGACGGGCTCCTTGCAGTAAATGTTACTACTAGAGAAGAACATTTGATCTAAAGCATCCCCTACCGCATTGATGAAAAAGTTGAAAAACTGGGTGAGTCCAATAGACATGCCTTTCTTGATAAAACATAATGTATCTGGCAGCTCAGGGCTATCCTCCCAAATATTTAAACCCTCCAAGCCTCAGAAATTAGGCTTTCTGGAGTAAAGGAGAATAGAGATAGTTTAAAATATTGGCTCAACCTGGTGTTGATTCCTAGTGGCTGCTAAAGGAGGAGACTGGAATAAGTGATCAATGGTGCGAGGGCCAGTTTGAATCACAAACGTTCTGCCTATGCTGTGTCCTCCAGATTCATATGGGAGATTGCAAAGGATTCTCATTACATCAGTGACAAGGCTCTTCCTCTCTTTTTAAGATCTAAGATTTAAGCTCATAATGATAAATGTATTGTAATGCGTGCAGACCATTGTCAATCCTAAATTCTTATAAAATATTTGGTAAAGTATTAGCTAACAGATTGAAGAAGTTGTTTGCTAGAACTATACATCAAGAACAACTTAGTTTCTTGCCAGATAGGATTACATGATTAACGCAGATCAGCCTGTTATGGAAGAATGGAACACCACAATAACAATGAATATGTACTGCCTCATTTGTCACAGAGAAGGAAACTGATACAGTAGATTGGGAATACCTATCCAAGGCTCTAGATAGCATGTACTTTGTAGATCGCCCACGTAACAGGTAAATACAAATTTGGTACTATCTGATGGATGGAAGTTGGGCAGAAGCACAAGACAAGGCTGCCCCTAGCATTCGAGCAACTAGCATGCATTTTACACAAGCAGCTCCATACTTCTGGCATAACAACAGGAAGGACAGATCCTATCTTTTTGTATCCGGACGAGATACTAAATAGACTAGTTGTTTCTATTTGTGGCTTATGCATTGGGTTGAACAATGTATGCAGGTCTAATGATATAAACTCAGTTGGGAGAAGCTATTAATGTGCCCTTTGGGAGTACAGGACAGATGTGAAATGTAGATCAACTCAAGACACCAATAAAAATCACACATTGAACCATTTAGATAGCTAGCAATGTTAATCACAGTGAATATTCTACAAAGTAGGATATTTAATATCTTGAGAGTTATTGGGTCATTACATAAATGATAGAATTTGGCAGCCAGCCCCATTATTATTAGCAGGAAAGGAACCATTAAAACAACAATTATATTTGTGCGGGGACTATAATATACTCCAAGACTGCATGGTTGCTGACTCAACAGAGGATTCTCTGAAAGTAGATTAGATGACACGTCGATTGATATGGAGAGATGAGACAAACCGGGTAGGACTAATTATACTGAAGAGCCATAAGAGGATGCAACTTCCACACATGGAAGACTGCTAGATTGAATCCCAGTTACAAAGTGGTTTGCAGGAGATGTTTCAATAAAATATCACACTGAGTCCAAAAACTGCTTCCTGGGAGGGTTATAGAAGGATGTGAGCCCTAATCAACATGGCTTAACTCCATGGATCATGCATGCTGCACCTTCAGACACTCGAAATCCGTAAAGGGCAGCAGGTGCACTGAAATCCAAGAGGACCCTTACACGGGGGAGCCCATGCATTTAGGAAAGCATAGCTTGCCACCTGGCCCCAGCATAGTCAGGCAAGTTTTAAAAATACCAAAGGTGAAGTTAGGAAGAAGAAGCAGGAGGATGTCAAAAACACTGTACAAGGAAGCGCATTGAGAAGCAATAAAAGACCAAAGGTGCTCAGGAGAATGCTAGTGGCTAGTGTTGAGACTTTGGAACTGGAGAACCAGGTGTGAATCAGAGCCTGAGCTCAATATCCTGTGATTCTGGGTAAATTAATCATCTTGTGCCGAAAAGATAGGTGTAACCTAATCTCGTTCTCTTGTAAAGCACTTTGATGTTCTCGGATTAAGCTGGCGCTGTATAAAACTTCAATAAAAATGTTTTTGATAAATACTGAACGGTAACAAAGTTGAGAGTACCAGAGGGTAAAGTAGAGAGCAGTGGAATTCATTATGGAGGACCTGAGGGTATACTGACATTCCAGAAGGTACAGTGATGACAAACCATGATATGGCAGGGATTAGGAATTGGCAAGGTTAAGAAAGACCAATTGGAAAAGTTTGGCTTTTACCAGTGTACACAATGCTTAGAATAGCAATATAGCAGCTGTTGTTTTTGAGCAGCGGGCTACATAACATAGCATGTTTAATGATTATTTCTTAATTTATTGCTGTTGAGTGACAGTGATAAAGAATTGTTTGGCATACAGTTGCCACCTCCTTGGCTATAGTTAAAGTCAGGACCTGGGTGGGACCACTTTGTGGCTCATGGGAAAGGTGAGGGGCATGGGCACATTGCTAGCCACTCACACAGATAGGCCACTGCTGCTCAACGATTCTTAGAAGTTGTTAATTAAAAAAAAAAAAAAACTAAAGAGTAAATGCTATGGAATTTGTATTAACAATTTTACCAGCTATCAGTATTCAGGCAAATGTTCTATTGATGCTCAGAACTGAAATTAATTCAGTCTTGTACCGTTCGTGATTTATGTGCGATGTTTGCTTTGGCCAAATCTGAGATGACACTGACTGCTATAACTGATTCAAGACTGGGGCAGTCACTACTGTTGAGAGCTCCTGTTTGTCTACTGCTACCATGGAATATACTTTGATACATTTATATGAATATTTCTCCTTAAGGCAAATCCTTGTTGAGTAACCAATGTAGTTTTTGCTAGGTTTCTATCCCTTTAAACCTCCACTCCTTCCCCCTAATGATTCAATTGGCATTTCAGTTATAACTGTCTTTTATCGCCATTGCTTCGGCAAGAAGAGGTCAGAAATATCCAGTCCCCCTGGCCTCAGCAAGCAACAATGCCAATAGGTCCTTTCCAAATTCAAAATCAATTCAGGCAACCACTGGATCTTTGGGTTCATAGTAAAAACTGTTTTTTTAAGTCCCATATATTTGTATAAACTATGTTACAGAGTGCCATATATCCCTGCCTACAGAATATTAAAATATAAAATCTCTTCTACGTTCACGCATTCATCTTTTGGGGCCTCATCTATTGGCGACTATCGCGGAAGACGCAGACCTGGCCTGTATGCCAAGGGACTGGCGACACGCGGAGATTGTACTCTTTTCAAGCTGGGTCCACCCCCAGAAGATCCTGCTTCTTATCGCCCCATCTCCCTTATTAACCTCTAACCAAAATTGCTAGGGAAGGTCCTTGCAGATCGCCTTCGGGGGTGTATCACAGACCTGATTCATCCTGACCAGTCTTGCTTTATGCCCCAGAGGGACACTAATATGAGACTATTGGGGACCACTCCTGTTTATTTTGTTTATTGTTTTATTCTGATTTAAACCACTGGTGCTGCGGCTGACAAGGGATGTCACCCCTTAAGAACTATGAATATGGTTAAAACAAGCTGAAGTGCTTGTTACAGTAACGCACTGTTCAAGCACTTCAGCTTGTTTTAACCATATCCAGAGGGACACTAGGCACAATGTCAGACGAGTCCATAACGCTATCGCCCCTACTTTGGGAAGACCCGCTGCTCTGTTATTAGCAGATATTAATAAAGCTTTTGATTCGCTGAGCTGGGTCTATATTTTTCAACTGCTCGAGGCGATCCATTTCGGACCCCACTTCCTGACATATATACGCCTGTTATACACGGACTTGACGGCATCAGTCCAAATTGCGGGACACCGCTCATGATCTTTTCCGATCCAGTGGGGCACCCGTCAAGGCTGTCCACTCTCTCCATTGTTGTTCACCCTTGCAGTCGAACCTCTGGCGGCCTGGGTCAGAAGTGACCCAGTGCTCAGGGGGTTTGATTGGTCCTGATCGCGGTCAGACCATATAGCTTTATACACGGATGACGTCCGCATATTGGAAATTCTGAGGGTATTTGGGGGCACCACGGGCCTCCACGCCAATCCCACTAAGTCCTTCTTGTTCCCAGTGTGCGGACACCAGGATCGCGAGTCATGGGCGGCCCAGCTCTCTTGGGCTACAGATGGATTCCGATATTTAGGGATTTACGTCTCACCTTGCCCCAAGATTTCCTGGGCACACAATATTACCCCATTTTTAATTAGCCCTAAGAATGAAACAACAATATGGTCCCCCCTCTCCCTCTATGGGTGCTCAGCCATCTTTAGGATGGTTTCTTTACCTCGGATCCTGTACTGCCTCCAAAAATGTCCTTACCCTCTCCCCCGCAATTGGTTTGCACAGGTGAATGCTATACAAAATAATTTCCTCTGGGGTGGTGGGACTGTTCGTGTGGCACTCCGTACATGTACACAGTCCACATACTGCGTGGGGATAGCGGCGGCTGATATTTATTCCTATTATGTTGCGTCTCACCTCCTTGTAATCAACAAATTATGGTATAATTCCCCTACAGACACAGCATACACTATCGAACACGCCGCAATGGAACAAGTCCCTCTTCTCCACTTACTGTACAGCTACACACGTTTAGACCACCTACCACCGGCTGGCAGAGTAGTCATACAGCTATGGAAGGCCAAGACCAGACAAATGGGGTGGAAAGGAAAACTCACTCAACAAACCCCCCTATGGCATGGCACACACCATCAATCAGCAACCTCTTTAGACGGGTTCCGGAGATGGGACCTGGTGGGGATTTTGACCCTTGGGGATATATCACGGGGTACTACCCTAAAATCATTCCAACAACTTCAGACGGGCTTCAGCCTCCATAAGTCGCAGTTTTATAAATGTTTGCAACTCCGTCATGCACTCATCCCCCAGATCCGAAATCTAGAGGCTCTTCCTGAGTTCCAGCCCTTGGATGGTCGCCTGCTGATGGGAGACTTTGGTTTACACAAAATTAGACAAATATACCAAACACTGACGACGTACACACCTACTACCCTCGATAACACCCGACTGGCCTGGCAGGCAGATATTCCGAAAGTCACAGATGATGACTGGGCTGAGGCGATTGCCAGCCTGAGGGGCGCGGCGGTCTCCACACGTAACCGGTCCATCCAGTTAAAATATTTATATAGAATATATTACACTAGGGTACGACTGTGGTGAATGGGGGTTATTCAGTCCCCAACGTGCCTACGGTGTGGCGTAGATGATGGCTCCTTCATACACACGGTATGGAGCTGCATAGCTTTGCAGCCCTTCTGGAACAGGGTTTGATCATGCCTTAATGAGGTGTTGGCATGGGTGCTTCTACTCGACCAAACTGTTTTTATTGCATTCCACCGATGACATAGAGGGGAACCGCTATAAACCGCATCTATTGTTCCTTGCCCTTCCTATTGCCAAAAGAGATATTGCACAGGGGTGGAAGGCGCCATCTCCCCTACCATAGGCAAATGGAAAACTGAATTGGATAAATGTATGGGGGCCGAGATTGCTGTATTTGAGGCCTGGGGTTGCCCCAGGAAACACCGCAAGATCTGGACATGGTGGGCGACCTACCAAGGAATTGAGTTGCGCCCCCCCCCTGCCTGAAGAGGATCCATGAGTGGCACCCTCCTATCCCTGACGTGTATCACACAATATTGTATCATTTGGTCCTATTATTGCACTGTCATGATGTATTATTAGAGTTGGATGAATCATGTGCTGAATTATTGAGATTAACAACTGTCTGCGTAATGGTTGTATTATTGTTTCTCCTGCATGTTTGGCAGGTATTGTCTGTCAGTATAAAAATGGTTACCGATGCAAATATTATCCTTCTGTTCACACAGATCCTTAAAGGGCTCACGCCCACTACAATGCAGAATAACCAAATAAAGTTTGTTATTAAAAAATATATATATATATATAAAATCTCTGAATATCTTTGCCTACCAGTAAGAGAAACATATCTGTTGATTGTTATTCTAAGAATTGCAGATTTCTTTTGTCTTGTGTGACTGGCACCATTCTAAGATTTTGCATTATACGAATTAACCTGCTTTGTTTTAACCATATTAAACCGTTATTAAAATAATGTGATATTCTAAATGTCTGTGTTCTTACAGGTGATTTTTTAAAAGACAACCTCCCTGTCGTGGATCTTTATATTCTTACAAGGGTGTTGCACGATTTATCTGATGAAAATCTACACACGTTGTTAACCAGAATATCCACTATTAGCAAGCCAGGTAATAGATTTGTCTTTTCTTAATGTCTCTGAATAAACTGCCTACTTAAAATATCTCTGGGTGTTCTCAAGATGCAAAAAGATTGTTTCATAGTACATTTCTGTGGCAATCCAGGCCTACCAAACATTTTTTCTGACACTAATACTCGCTGCTGGCTAAGATCGGGCATCACGGTTTTAGGGGATTTTTATGGAATACAAGGTTTTTTAGAATTCAATACTCTTAAACTATTATATAATCTATCTGAAAATATGAGATATAAACACTTACAGATACACAACTACCTAATTAATAAAAAACAATTATTGGAGGTCACTGAAAGCGATATCTGGACATGTTTATACTCCTCCAAAAATAAATCCACAATAAGCGAAGTTTACAAGCTCTTTGTTGGATTTAAATCAAATGATTGTATTAAACTGGCTGACAAATGGAGCAGAATGCTGGGGTCAAATATAACATCTAAACAGATTGAGAGCTCTTTAACAAATATCAATAAACGAGTGCGATCTTCAAACCTTAGACTACAACAATTTAGAACAACCTGTATGTTGTACTATACCCCGGAAAGAATCTCAAAATGGCCATCTAATAATAACATTCATAGTGATCGTACAAAATGCCCTAAATGCTCTGCCGAAGCAGCTGACTTAGCACATGTTTTATTCTCATGCCCGAATCTCAAAACTTTTTGGCATGATGTAGAAAAAGTTCTTAAACTGAAACATATTCAGCTGCCTACATTTACGGCCACTTCTGTTTTGTTAGACACTTACTCGGCATCTTTTCCACAAGCTGCTTTGGCCACGATATTAATGTCCTGTGCTAAGCTAACTTTGGCCAGAGCATGGATTAGTCCAGAAATACCTAAGGTCTGGGATTGGTGGGCCCTGGTAGTCGAGATATACTCAATGGAGCTAGCTCTAGCTAAGATCAGGGGCTTACAGTCATTGAAAAAGCACCAAAAAATTTGGGGTACTTTTATAGATTTATGATGCTTTATTTTGTATATATTATATTTTCTCTTTTCTTGTGATTCAGGGGGGGGGTTTAGAAAATAGTTTGAACTACATTATTCGCATCAACGTTGAAAAGAAACTGATATTATATATATATATATTTTTTTTTTTTTCTTCTTTTTTTTTTTTTTTCTTCTCTTTTTGCTGATTATCTATTTTCAAAACAATATTTCATGATTTAGTTGTATTTATTTTATATGGAAAAAATTTATGTATGTCAAAATGAATTGCTTATGAATTAATTCACTCATCCCTTGTACGCCTGCAAACAATAAAAACATTTAAAAAAAAAATAAATAAAAAGGATTTATTCATGCAAAAAAAAAAAAAAAAAAAAGACATCTGAAAATTCAATTTCTTGGTTTAAGTTCTGCAAGGGTACGGTGTGCAAAACATATGAAGATTGGAAAATATAAAACGTAATAAGAGAAATGTGTTAGTCAACCTTAGGCCAAAGAATTACTCCTGAGCTCCAGAGTGCAGAAAGTCCTATTGTGTGTGCATATATATCCTTTCCCACAATCTAATCTTGTTTAAAAATTGAAGCTTTGATCTTTCCCTCTGCGACTTCTGCTTCAATATCTGTAACATTAGTCGGGTATTCTTGAGACACTGTTTATTAAACCTAGCCAGCAATCCTGGTGCGATCTTACCACTGGCTTGTTGGGGATGCAGCAGCGGTCCAATTAATGCATTTTAGACGTGGCTTTGTTGTTTAAATTCCCAGTTAAATCACCATACGTAGTTCAGCAGTTGTAATCCGCTCAGCTCTACATGCACCAACTTCTGTTTTCAGAGAGAAAGACAATGAATGCCCAAATGTCAGCACTCGTAGAGTAATTGCAACTCTATCTTGAAATAATTCTGTCACCATTTTAATCATTATGAAATTATTACCTGCATTCTCTTGGCTACGCCAGAGACACATGCACAGGTTTTAGGAGTGCATTCACAATTCACTTCTGTTTTCCTGGCAGGCCAATTTTTCTGGACCTGTGGAACTCTGTTGTCCGAAATCATTTATCCTGAAATCCGGATTCATGGGAGCAATGTGTGTTTAACACATCTCTAAAAAAAACTACCAGTCATACACAAAATATTATGTTGGCTAGCAGTAGACCAGAAATAAGGGGATGGGATAAGATAGAAAACAGCGACACTGGATATTGCCACACTAACTTGACATTCAGCTGAGCACTGCCTTCAGCTGAATGAGCTTCTCATATCCTGTATCGCATATGAAATAGCTCCAGAAAATATACATTTCTGTGTTTTCAACTGGTGTGTCTCCGTTTCCAAGTCCATATTTCAGGCCCTCAATAGCATGTATCCAAAGTTACATATTGCCATTTATAGCTTGTAGAAATCCTACCCAAATAAGGGAGTCACCATCGTTGTTAACGACAGTGGTTATACATTAGCCTCACCAGCTTCCAACTACAGGTCTATGGTGCTGAAGCTCAGTTGCCTCCTCCACGAAGTCCTTCCCATCGCTGCTGCTTGGACAGGATGTGGCGTGACTGCCAGAGCTGCCAAATGGGGATCCAGGTTCGATAGTTTGTGCCGGCTCAACAATCTGTGATTCTGGGGAAATCACTTGATCTCCTCATGCCTACCAAAAATGAACAGCGCCTTAGCCACACACTACACATCCGAGTAGGATTGTTATTATTGACTGTTCCTGTTGCCGGGTACCCTTGTTTGATGACTTGTTGGTCGGGGCTTCTTGAGTCCCTCCTACTGTTGTGGCCTTCCCAAGACATCTTATATTCACTGACTCCTCGGCCCACCTGTACTCAAGAACTACACTCCTCACAGTTCTGGATTCACTTCAGGAGTACTCAAAGCATTCTGTGATGGCCAGTGGATCCTTAGCGATAGTCCCCTTAATATCCAACTAGCACGATTCCTTTCTTCAAACTTGAGTGCCAAGTCAGCCTCTAATCCAGTTCTTTGCCACTGGTTGTGACATAGACCTGATAATGGCAGTGTCATTGCTGAGGCCCAAGTGCACTCTAAGATATCTGATAGAGACGGCTAGCTGCAGATTCCAAACCTTAGATTATCCCCAGGTGCCGGACTGGATCCGGGCATTTTTCAAACAGCAGTACCTCTGCACATCGGTAGAGGGTGCCGGACGACTCCGCATGTCGGCCTCCACTGGCTATGACGTCGTCAGAGTCCATAAGCCCTCCCCTGATGTGAGTTTCTTCCTTTCCACGCGGATCCGGAGAGCGGTACCTATGGCCATCTTGGTCTACCTCGTCGTTCTCAATGAAACAGTGTGCTTTTTTCCAGATATCTAGGGGTCCTGTGATCTAAGATATCGACCCTGCACCCTCATCCTATTTCTGTGTGGTATTTAAGTGCGCACCCTGACTCCAGACGGTGTGGCTCGTGTTTTTAGCTTCAGTCTTCGACTTTGCAGGAGTGCCACGTGACGCTATTGGCCGTCGGTGGTCGACGGCCCCTCTCGATTTGCTTTCATCTTCTTCCTTCAAGGACTGCTCGAGGGACAGCTCCCAAACACCTTTGTCATTGCGGTCGGCTGGTAAGTCACGCTGTTGGCTGTCGGTGCCTTGGCCTTCCCCTACTTTACATGTGGTCCTCCTGACTCGCCTGCTATTCCTCTGATTCTGGAGTCGGAGCGAGTATCTGGGGTGTGTATCACTTACAACGCAACTTTTACGTCGTAATGCTGTTACAACGCAGCTATTACAACGCAGGATCCATTACAACGCATGGCATTACAACGCATGGCATTACATCGCAGATGCTATTACAACGCATACCATTACATCGTAAGTATTGGTAAGTATATAATTTATTTTAATTTTATTTAATATTATATAAATGATTTAATTAATATTAATTATAAATAAAAATAAATAAAAATATTTCTTTATGTTTTTAAATATTATAAATTAAATTTATTATTTTAAGTAATTTTTTAAATAAATATGAGTATAGGAGTATATGTATAGGTGTTTGGGGGTACAGGGTGTTTTTAGGTTTCAGGGTAGGGTTTGGGTTTTGGGGTACAGGGGTGTTTTTAGGTTTCAGGGTAGGGTTTGGGTTTTGGGGTACAGGGGTGTTTTTAGGTTTCAGGGTAGGGTTTGGGTTTTGGGGTACAGGGGTGTTTTTAGGTTTCAGGGTAGGGTTTGGGTTTTGGGGTACAGGGGTGTTTTTAGGTTTCAGGGCAGGGTTTGGGTTTTGGGGTACAGGGGTGTTTTTAGGTTTCAGGGCAGGGTTTGGGTTTTGGGGTACAGGGGTGTTTTTAGGTTTCAGGGTAGGGTTTGGGTTTTGGGGTACAGGGGTGTTTTTAGGTTTCAGGGCAGGGTTTGGGTTTTGGGGTACAGGGGTGTTTTTAGGTTTTAGGGCAGGGTTTGGGTTTTGGGGTACAGGGGTGTTTTTAGGTTTTAGGGCAGGGTTTGGCTTTAGGGATAATTAAATTATATTTACCATTTTAAAATTAATTGAAATATATTTAATAAATTAAATTAATTATTTTACATTAATTACATTTTTTAATTAAATTAATTAAATTAAATAATTTAATATTATTAATTTAATTTAATTTCATTATAAAAAATATGTACATTAAACTAATTACTTTTTTTAATTAAATTAATTACAATTTTTATTATATTTACATTTATTAAATAGATATTATTTTATTAAATTAAATTAATGACAATTTTTAAATGTCTTTTAATTAAATTATTTAAATAAATTTAATTACAATAAACTAAATAACATTTTTAAAAAAAAGTCAACTTACCTATACTTACGATGTAATGCCATGCGTTGTAATAGCATCTGCGATGTAATGCCATGCATTGTAATGACATCCGTTGTAATGGATCCCGCGTTGTAAAATCTGCGTTGTAACGGAATGCGTTGTAATACAACGCGTTGTACTGACACCAATCCGTATCTGGGCCATGCCTTCCGGTATTTCTCAGCACCCGTGCCACTCTGGTTCAGATGAGAGAATACTATCTCTCCCTCCATGCTATTTTTGGCTCTGAACCTCCTTCCGGCACGCTTCTTTGCCCCAGGGAGGTTAGTGCGACCTCGAGTGACTCCAAAACGGCAGGTTCTCCCGTGGTTTTAGCGGGCCCTCTGAATGCATGATCAACCCCGTCTCGGCTCCAGTACACTGCCCCTTGGGGTTCCCACCTGTGATGCCTGTACTGGATCCGCCGCCGGTGTCAGTGGGTCAATCCTCGTAGGGCTCCCTTCCTCCACTTTCAGAAGAGCCCCCTCCTTTTTTGTCCTTGATACACCAGTATTTTGGTGATGTGTGTGATCACATGATTGAGCCTCCTCCACAGTTTCATTGGGTTTCTGCCCTTGTTGACGCTAATGGCCTTTATTCTGCCCCATCCTCTGACCTGTTTTCACCTCCTCGCTTCAGATGCTAGCTCTGCTTTTGTTCAGCTTTTGCGTGGTGTTGATTTTGTTCTGGAGCTGTAGCTTCCTTCTGTAGAAGTGCCCATTGATCCTCTACTTGGGTGCTCCAACAGAGTCAGCTGAGCCTGCTCTTCCCTTCAGTGAAACCCTCTTTGATATTCTGTTGGACACTTGGGCTAAACCCATGTGAAGGGGGACTGAGCTTGCTCACGACCGTGATGGCCGCTTGAGCCCGGAGCTCCGTCGTGTCATAGCACTATCCTGAACTAATCCTGTGGCATTGGCGATTCGCTGATCACCCCTGCAGTTCCTGCGACAGCGGAGGGCGTGCGGCAGCCAGCGACCCGCCCGGAGCCGCGATCTGGTCCCTGAGGTGGGAGTTACACGCTGTAAAAGTGCGGCGGCGGCTGGGCCACAAGTCCCCGAACCACAGTGCACGCTGATGCCGAGAAACGTGGATTGACGTGCGGCTGCACTTAACCCACTCGGCGCGAGTTGCGAAGGTCGACTGCCCAGAGGGATGGAAGAGTGGAGACTTAGAGATGTCTAATTACAGACCCCTCTCTATGCTACCCACTGAATATATAATCCTAAGCAAGGCCCTTGCCAACCGCATACAACCACACCTTAATACACTTATTCACAGTGATCAATGCGGTTTCCTTCCAAACCGCAGTACCTCTCTGTACACCCGACGATTACATTCTGTAATGACTCCCACCCCACAAGCTTTCCAACACGTGGGATATGTAGCACTGGACCTTAGATAGGCATTCGATTCCCTATCCTGGGACTTCATGTTTGCAACATTGAAACGGTTTGGATTCCCGGACACATACCTTAAATGGGTCCGCTTATTATATACGTCCCCTATGGCCAGGGCTCGCACGGGCCGCTACATCTCCGACCAATATACTATTCACAGAGGCACAAGGCAGGGGTGCCCTCTGTCTCCCCTGTTGTTTGTACTTGCGTTAGAACCCCTAGCTCTGGCCCTTCGGGAATCGGCAGACCGGCTGGGCATTCATATTGACAGAGTACATCACCTAATATCTATCTATGCAGATGACATATTCCTATACTATGGGACCTGACTGCTGACAATGCCCCTCTCCCTAATATATTCGCCACCTTTGAACGCTTATCAGGCCTGGCCATAAACCCTGAGAAATCGACAAGTTATTTCTTCCAAAAGACACCACACTGAACCCACCTGCAGTTCGGCACTTACACCTTGCCAGTGACCCCACCACTTTCAAATACCTAGGCATTCACGTCGACAGAGCACAGGAGGACCAAATAGAGGGCAAAACTCTGCGGGCAATAACAGGGCTCCATGCTAGTGTCGGGTTCTAGTCTTCTCTACCCTTATCAGTGATGGGACGGAACGCTATCTCAAAAATGGTGATGCTGCCTCGCCTATTATACTACTTTCTGAATCTCCCTGTGGTCCTCCCACAGTGCATTTTTAATACCTTGAACACCATACTGATAAATCTCATCTGGGGTGCTGGCCGCTGATGAATAAGTCTTCGGAAGCTCCAACTGGAGACGCCAAATGGCGGCCTGGGGGTCCCCGACTTCTGAGGTTACTATTACGCTAGTCTGCTCCACTGGCTTTTATACTGGACTGCAGGAAGGAATTTGCAAGAAATTGGGTTTACACCGCAGAGGCTGGACCGAGGTGAGCTGCATTCTTTGCTGCTACCGAGGGCTCGGATCCCCCAGATTGCCCCCCCCCCCCGTTGAGGACTGCCCTGCTGTGTTGGAGGAAGGCTCTATCTTACACATCTGCGCTGACCCCATACGCCGCAAACATTCCCATACTAGGCATCCCTACACCACAGGGGGGACTTACTTGGGCCAGAATACAGGACTGGACGGACAGTGGGGTAGAGGAGGTAGGTGCGTTCTTTGGTGATGGCACTATGTTGGATCACGACTCCTTTTTTGCAGGCCACAGGGGCACCACCGCACCTGTATCTTTTACACGCCACTGTGACGCATTATATCAGAACCACATGGGTTCCACAGAAGAATTAACCCACACAACATAACTTGGTACACCTCTTATACTACATGAGACCTGGAGGGCATTTAGTACGCTGGCTGTATACTGGGGTCCGGGCACATGCAGCGATTACACTTACATCCCTCAGGGCACACTAGGCGGAGGACTCTGGGGTTGAGATCACAGATAAAACATGGAAATGTAGGCTGGAACACCCCAAAAAAGTATCGCGTAATGCAAGACTCAAATTTAGCCAGACGATGATACTCCATAGGTCATATCTTACCCCGAAAAAAATACACCCTATGTTTCCGGACTCCCCTCATTGCTGCCCCCGTTGTAAAGGAGATGAGGCAGACTTTATCAACATGCTGTGGTCTTGCCCTCGCCTGCGGGGCTACTGGGGAGGAGTCCGCCACTCTTTAACTTTAGTGACACAACTCCCGGTTCCGGATGAGGCCCTAAACTGCCTTGTAGGCCTTCGTAGATGCTCAAAGGTACAAAAGGTGCGGTTAAAGTTCCTAAACCTAGCACTCATCTTGGCGATTACAGTTTTCACGATGAGGTGGAAGTCCCCCAGATGTCCTGCGGTTACTACTTGTCAGACTGACATGCTTCAATGGGGAAGGTCGGAGGGTGCAGCTCTTCGAAGGGAGGAAGAGAGAGGCCTGAGGCAGCAACCCATCGCACTGGATTGGGAGACCATGATGATTGAATTGGAAGCACTTGATTTGTCCCCCACACAAGCTACCACGACCCAGTAACATACAAGGTCGCCCAGTGACTTTCCGGCATTAGGCCCTGTAGACCCGAGACATTGTGATTTCACCCTGGAAGCCGCATCCTCTAGAAGGATGACTATATATAGACCTCCTTCGACTACCGTGGAAGTTGAAGTAAGACTGACCAGGAGAGGGATAGGGAGAATTAGGGTGGGGGGGAGAAGGGGTTTGTATAAGTTCTCACTAGTTGGATGTAAATATGCACAACTTTGAAATGACGCTAAGGATATAACATGTCCACTGCTCGATTGGTAGCATTGTCGTTACAGAATATGATCTTGGTTTTTCCTTCTATATCACACAGAATACTGAGAACAGACCTGTTATGTAACACGTCTAATGGGATTGTTGTAACAGAAAAAGGACTGTACCTAGAGAATTATTCTTCTAATGCACATGTGTTTAAAAAAAAGTAGTTACTGCAGACAGGCTCCCATGCCTTCTTCTAAAACCCGTACTGCAGAGACCTTTCCCTGATGAGCCGGCGGTCAGGACCACAGTATAACTCATGCTTCGCGGACAACTGGAATGCAGTTACTTGTCTACACTTTCCCAAGATGTGCAGTTGGAACCTAGATGCCCCCACTATGCATAAATGGCATAGCAGCACCCATCCATCTAATGAGTTACGAATATGCCTGTTCATCCTCCACCCTAATGCTATCATGCTGTTCAGGACACTGGCATCACATGCCCCCACTCATGCATTCCTGGAGCATACCTTAAGAGATTAGAATATATAAACAGACGTTCTCGGTTGAAGATGCCGCAAATATTGGCTTTGTCAATACTAGACTGTCATAACGCAGATAAATCTTGCAGAAGGCAGTTTGACTTTTTTGATTGTTTTAAAATAACCACTCTGTTCCTTGATGCATGTTCTGTGCAATCGAATGATTAATAATTTGTATGTTTTTATTTGCAGGAACTACTCTGCTTGTGGGAGAAATTGTTATGGATGAAGAGAACAGAAATCCGAGAGGCTTTCTACAGGCTCTCACTATGAGTGAAGGCAAACAGCGAACTAGTTTAGAATACAAAGCCCTGCTAGGAAAATATGGATTCAGAAATGTACGAATTCAAATCACCGGAAATTTCTTAGATGCAATTTTGGCTGTCAAGAGTTAACTTTTAGTACATATTTTTCTGCTTTATGTACCTGTGAAGGTTATCCAGTAAAATAATTCATCCAAACAATATGTGGACATCACGTTCATAGCAATATTTTCCTGTTTCGCAGACTGAACTTTTTTGTATCTATTGTGAAATATGCAGACATGTTTTTGCTCCAGTCCTGTCCCATATAATTCAATATTTTGATTTTAGCCTAAAATAACATGATATCCTATTACGTCAACAAATACATTTTGAAACCATGCTCTTGTGCATTTTGTCAAATATTTTTTTTTATATCCACGGTTGCCTATTCTAGGGACCGTAAACAACATTAACGTGTGAAACATTTTATACAATCAAATACAGAATTTAGAAACAATTGTACGTGTATATGCAAGTTTGTATATCCATAAAAGGTATTATTTTAGATACATTTCCCTCGTATTTTTGTTTGCGAAACTAGTTACCACACCTGCCATTGCACTGATCACCCAGGTCTGTTTAAACATGTTGCCATCCTGGTGTCTGGATCAGGTGGGCATATATAAGCTTTAGCAGTGGGTTGCCGTCGCTATGAATGACTGACTGGAGCTGCTCTCTGCATGTTTTAGGTGGAGTTTTGAGTCCCTGAGCTACTTTTCTGCCGACTTGTCCTTCTCCATGGCTGTGTGCACAGTTAGTCGTATGGTTGCCATCCTAAACAGTACAAATCACATGACTAGCAGGCAGTGCCCAGAACAAAGACAAGCGTGCCTGTTCCAGTCAGCACCTGAAGCAACTGGTCTGGATACCCCATAGATGTGGTTGGCGTTCGTCCCTCGTCGTCTAGTGCTTTAAACTCAAGCAGCCCAGGCTTAAATATGTGTGAAATATGTTGCAGCTCTTGGCCATGTGTAAAGCTAATGCCTGGCACATTTCAACTGCTTTTAAGGTGTCAATGGTAAGGCTGAAACCTCTGTTGTTGAGGGTGGTGAGACACTTTGTACCAGTTCAGTCAGTCCCTGGCCAGTGTTCATATTGTGGTTTTGGGACCAGAGAAGCTACAAACAGACTAAAGCCGTAATAGGGAGATGCCCATAGATTCAATTTGTAATTCTGGCCCCAGAATTTCTTTTACAGGCAGTGTGGAAACTCCTGGAGGTGGAAAAAAGCATAATTACTAGCTGGGCTGTAAGGGTCCACTTGGGAATGGAGAATAACCAAGATAGTTCTAATTACCTGAATACCTATGCTGCTTTCAGCAGCCCAAGACCCTGCTGAAAACAGTCTGAGCCTGAAGAACCGGGCCTTATGGGCCTGGCGGCACAGGGCACGCCTTAGATCTTCGAGTTCACATGCCTTGTCGGACAGAGACACGAGACACTCTGTTAAGCATAGAAAACCAGGTTTATTAGCTGCAGCTAAGCACAGTTGTCCCAGAAGTACAAAGTAGGTTCTTAGGAGACTGCCACTTCAATTCCGTGGCGCACAATCTTTCATAATACACATATTTACGACATATACTCCCAATACATACAAAACTAACCAATAGGAGAAGTTGGAAAACAAGCTATCGAATGTCCCAAATACGCCCTTCTTTCAGACCCTGTGTGTTACCCCTCCCCACAAGTTAATCAATGCTAGTGCCATAATCTAATTTGCAGGTGGCAGGACGTATTTGTGTGCCTCAAAGGATAGTTGTGTAACAAGAGAATACAAGAAGAGAATAGCGAATGCCAGTTGGATAAGATAAAGTGAGGAAAGAATAGGGAGAGCCAAACAGTCAGTCGAGACAGGGATCAATCAGCCCAGACATGGATTAGTAGACTCGGCCAGACCCTGACATCAGCTTCGTAAACAAGGGCAGAGGGTTACTTTTTAACTAAAAGAGGCGTAGCAGCTGGCAACGACAAAAACACTCCGATCGCCGTGCTGCCTGAGTGAAGGCAATACAAAATGGCGACGGGGTACAAAATGGCGGCCAAATGCGGAACGAAGTCGAAAACCAAAGAACCTCAGACCCTCCTTTTGCCGTTACTCAGGCAAAACACAAAAAGACTCAAGTTAGTCTGAGTCGATGTCAATGGCCATGAGGTCGTCAAGCTGTTGCTGCAACATCATTTTAATATGCTCTGTTCTCTGTGACACAGGTCTTGGGACGCACATGGTGGTACAAAGACCACAGATGGCAGGACCACATTGTACACACAGACAACAAGAGAAAATGATGGCCAAAGCCATTCCAAGGAAGGTTAATACCTTCCATCCCCATGTGGACAGTAGTCCCCAAAACCATCCCATCACCGACCAATCTCCTGTATCCTGGTGAATCGACTCGGAAATTACGTGCAATTTGGAGATGGCTTGGTATACTGTAGGGGCATTATCAGGAATATAAATGCAGCAACTAGAGCCTATCAATTTACAGACTCCTCCGCGATCTGCGAGAATGATGTCTAGAACCATCCGGTTCTGCAAAGTCATAAGGCATAAGGCCTGAAGTTCGGCTGTTAAATTACTCAAGGCTCCAGAAGTCACATTTATGGTAGCCTCAACAACACAAACTAACTGTCTAATGTTTCTGCTATTGGCCATTGGGCCCCAGAAAGGAAGGAACCCTTTGAAAAAGTTCCCTCCCTCTTGTCCTGCGGTGTCTTTAGTATCGATAACACCTCTGCCATATCTATTTCTATAATGACTTGAAGGAGCAGTGCATGTCGGAGGGAGAAGAAAAGCCACATAACATGTTCCTGAAAAGTTGGCGGGGGCGCCACGTGTAGGCTCTGTCGTGGCAGACAAAATATGTGCCTTGTGATGGTACTAATGGTGAAGTAATCTGTGATGAATAGATGTATGTATGAGAACAAACACTCTTTTCCTGTTGGTTTTTAATATTTTTACCATTTATCTGTAAACACAAATTTCTTTGATGAGGTATGGTCCAGATTGGTGGTGATATTCCTTGTCTAGCCTTATCTGTGAGGCTAGTAACATAGCGAGTCACATTCCAACCATCATACGCTCGTTTCTCATCGACGGGAATCTTACCACTTTCGGCAACTCTAGCCATAGCCACTATTCCCTTTATCACAGAACTATGACTAAAATCTGCTCCACCACCATGTGGACCAACAAGAGAATGTCGAAGTTGATTCTGGTATGCATTGGAAAACACAGCCAGATAGGCCCAGGCAGAACCTTCATAAGAGAACGGAAGGACTAAATATGGCATCCCTTTCTCTGTGTTATGGGGCATGAGTCCACAAACCCAACAGTCAGTTGTATTGACTGCCAGTTGATGCTGATGCAACAGCTGGATGAATGAATTGTTAAAGTATTCTGTTCTCCTAGTTTGTTTGTGTTCTGGGAGTGTATGAAACTGATACGGAGAGACAGTAGTGGAAAAAGACAAAGAAACAGAAGTAGGAACAGGTGCTTGCTGCACAGTGTGAACAACCCAACCCACACAAGCCAATAAAATACATGAACATATTAAAATGCACAAAGTTATGCCACATGGACTAAACAACAATTTCTTACATTTACTGTTCATTTTTTGCTTTGTATCATTCTTTTCAAATTCAATATCCATTCTCTAAAGCGTTGCTCACGGTAATCTTCCTAGATCACTTAGTTGTGGTTATTAGCCGTCCTATGACACTGCAAGTCCTGCAGACCTATGTCACTACTCAGGTCACAGCCTAAGACTCCTACCATGACCCTGCAACTTGATGGATGGTAGAAAAAAGAATGTCTCTTAAAAGTGTAACCGAAAAAAGAAAAAAAATTCAATTGTTCTTTTTCAATCTCGGTCTCAGATTGTACCGAGCCTTGTCAGGTACCGTTTGTTCTCGAAACAAAGTCTCTGAACTTGTTGTGTTCAACCGCAGATGTGATGGTACAGCTTCTTGCAACACATCGTCATCTTCTTTCTCAGATCTCATCCGATCGACGTGCACTACTGAAAGGTACCAACCGAGGAACCCTTTCGCCTTCACAATCACTTATACCCTTGCAGACCCACTGGTCAAAAGGCAAACGCAAAGGTACCCTTTTGCAGTGCACGCCGTGGATACAATTCTTTTTTCCGACGACCTTTACTGCTGTACGTGTCACCAGAAGAACTTGTCGAGGCGGCCCCCAGCGAGGTTCCAGATTCTTCTTCCGCTGAAAATTCTTCAGGCAGACCCAGTCTCCGGGTTGGTTGGAGTGGCCTGGGTCTGTGTAAGCCTCTGGCAAAGCGTTTTGTACCTGCTGATGAAGAACACGCAATTTAGTGGTGAGGTCATGCAAATAGTCAATCAACATAGGATACGGAATATCAGAGTACTTCTTGTGTCGTGGGACTCCCCAGACGTTTGCTGGGCATCCAAAAACAACCTCGTATGGGCTGAGTCTCAGGCGAGAATGTACAGTTGTTCTCGTAGATAGGAGTGCCAAAGGTAAAGCATCGGGATAAGGAAGACCCGTGCTGGCCTGAATCTTTGCCAGTTTGAGCTTTAGAGTGCCATTATAGCATTCTACCAAACCTGCCGACTGAGGGTGGTTTGCCGCATGGAATTTCTGCCTAATAACAAGGCCTGCACACACCTTCCGCATAATTTGGCCTACAAATTCACTTCCATTGTCACTCCAGACAACTCGCGGCAAACCAAACCTCGGGAAAAATTCCTTCAAGAGGACTTTGGCAGTGGACAAAGCAGTATTATCCTTTAGGGGGTAGGCCTCTATCCATCTGGAAAAGGCACACACCAGCACCAGAACATACTTTAAATTATTACAACATTCCATAGGAATGTAATCGATTTGTAATACCTCAAAAGGATACGTAGGGGGAGCAAAATGACCTGCCGGAGTTGGGGGTTCCCTTTCCTGGATTATGCATCAAGCAAACGATACAATGTTTCACCACATTCTCCGCACATTTAGGGATTCCTTCATTCTGCCATACTGGAGCCAGAAGTTTGCATATCCCTTTCGCACTGATGTGGGCTGGACCATGCGCCATAGTAACCACAGGCAATACATAGGCATCTGGTGACAGCCAACGTTGGTGTTCTGACAATTCCGTCCAACACCCTGTCACGTCCAACATTCCCGTACTTTCTCTCCACTTACTCAATTCCTTCTCTGTAGCCTCTTCTTGAATCATTCTCACACTTTCTATTGTGTCCTCACACATTCCTCCTTCTCTTACCCATCTTGCAGGGCCTGCAACACACATACGACTGGTAGGATTTCTCGCTGTTTCTTTCGCTACCTCGTCCGCAAAAGCATTCCCGCGACCCACATCATCAGTGATCCTTTTATGTGCACTACACTTCACAATTGCTATCTGGGTAGGCAAGGCAAGTGATTCCAAAAGATCATTCACTAACTGACCATGCTGTATTTAGTACCATGTGAAGTAAAGAATCCTCTTTCTTTCCAGAGATGACCACAACTGTGGGCCACCCCGAATGCATATTGGCTGTCGGTGAACACATTAACTCTCTTTCCTTTAGCCAACACACACGCTCTTGTCAGGGCAATCAGCTCAGCTGCTTCGGCTGAATTCTGTCTAATACGTGCTGTCTCTACAACTGTATGCAAAGTAGTAACAGCATAAGCTGCAGTCGTTTCACCATTGGGGAGCTTAAAACAAGACCCATCCACCCATCGGATCTCATCTGGGTCCACGAGTGGTGTATCTTTTAAGTCTATTCTGCCTTTCGTTTCCTCCTCTGTACGGAGAAAACAATCATGCTGTTCTTGGGTATCTTTCTCTTCTGTAATGGGTAACAGTGTTGCTGGATTCAAAGTATTACATCGCTTGATGTGTATATGACTAGCCAAAAGAGTCAGCTCATACCCAGACAAACGGGCACTCGTGAGATGTTGTGTTTTCGTTCTATTCAAAAGAGTATCCACTGCATGTGGTACCATAACCACGAGGGTGTTATCCAGTACCAATCCAGCAGATTAACGAATGGAGATCGCTGCTGCTGCTGTAGCTCTAAGACAACTAGGTAGTGCCTTGGCTACTGGATCCAATGTAGCCGAAAAATAGGCACATGGCCGCTGTTTGTCTCCAAATTGTTGTGTTAAAACTAACAACGCACAACCTTCTCTTTCCTGAACGTAGAGTGTGAAAGGCTTACTGTAATCCGGAGCACCTAACACAGGGGCAGAACACAAGTTCAAGTTCAGAAATTTGTATAGCGCACTACTCACCCAGAGGGTCTCAAGGCGCTTGGGGGAGGGAGGGTACATTACTTATCGAATATCCAAGTTTTTAGTTGCTTTCTGAAGGAGAGGTGGTTCTGTGTAAGGCGGAGGTGGGTGGGGAGAGAATTCCAGGTTTTGGCCGCTAAGTAGGAGAAGGATCTTCCCCCCATGGTGGATCTATGGATGCGTGGAATTGCGGCGAGGGCTTGATTGGACGATCATAGTTGGCGGGTGGGGGTGTAGAAGGACAGTCGCGTGTTGAGGCATTCGGGTCCTAGGTCGTAGAGGGCTTTGTGTGCGTGGGTGAGGAGAGGGAACGTTATTCTCTTGTTGACTGGGAGCCAGTGGAGGTCTTTCAGGTGTCCGGAAATGTGAGCTTGACGGGGGATGTCTAGTATGAGTCTGGCTGATGCATTTTGGATGCGTTGGAGTTTTTTCTGTAGTTTGGCTGAGGTTCCGGCGTAAAGGGTGTTTCCGTAATCCAGTCGGCTTGTGACCAGTGCGTGTGTGACCGTCTTTCTTGTTTCGGTGGGGATCCAGCGGAAGATTTTTTTGAGCATGCGTAGGATGTTGAAGCATGATGATGAGACGGCGTTGACTTGTCTGGTCATCGAGAGGGAGGAGTCCAGGATGAAGCCCAGGTTACGTGCGTGGTCCGTAGGTATGGGTGCGGTTCCCAGGGCCGGTGGCCACCATGAGTCGTCCCAGGCAGCGGGGGATGAACCTAAGATGAGGACTTCCGTTTTGTCCGAGTTCAGTTTTAAACGGCTATTCTTCATCCACTCGGCTACTTCTTTCATTCCTTCGTGTAAGTTGGTTTTGGCGGAGTTTGGGTCTTTGGTGAGGGAGAGGATCAGTTGGGTGTCGTCTGCATAGGAGATGATGTTGAGGTTGTGTTGGCGCGTGATGGATGCGAGGGGACTCATGTATATGTTGAAGAGGGTGGGACTGAGTGATGATCCTTGTGGTACGCCGCAGATGACTTCGGTGGCCTCTGATCTGAAAGGGGGAGGCAGACTCTCTGGGTTCTTTCGGCGAGGAACGAGTGATCCAGTCTAATGCTTTTCCTTGTATTCCGACGTTGCTGAGGCGTTGTATGAGGGTGCTGTGGCAGACTGTGTCGAAGGCTGCGGAGAGGTCAAGTAGGATGAGGGCAGCTGTTTCTCCGTTGTCCAGTAGAGTTCGAATGTCGTCTGTTGCTACGATGAGGGCGGTTTCGGTGCTGTGTTTGGCTCGGAAGCCGGACTGTGAGGGGTCGAGGGATTTGTTGGATTCGAGGAAGGCGGCGAGCTGACTGTTGACGGCTTTCTCAATGACTTTGGCAGGGAATGGGAGGAGCGAGATGGGGCGGTAGTTCTTGAGTTCAGTGGGGTCAGCTGTGGGTTTCTTCAGAAGGGCGCTGAGTTCGGCATGTTTCCAGCTTTCCGGGAAGGTAGCGGAGTTGAAGGAGCAGTTGATGACGTCACGGAGATGGGGTGCGATAATGGAGTCTGCTTTGTTGAAAATGTGGTGGGGACATGGGTCGGTTGGCGATCCCGAGTGGATGGAGTTCATCAGGCGGACGGTGTCTTCAGTGGTTATTGGGTTCCAGGCGCAAAGGTTGTTAGAGGGCATTTTTGGTTCGGGGGTGGGTGGAGTGGACTGGTCTTCGGACTGGGTTCCAAAGCTGTTATGTATGTCGGCGATTTTGTTGTGGAAGAATGAGGCTAGGGAGTCTCAGAGGTCTTGGGAGGGATTGATGTCGTTGGTGCCGGCGGTGGGGTTGGTAAATTCTTTGACGATGTTGAATAGTTCCTTGCTGTTTTGGGCGTTGTTGTCAAGGCGATCCTTGAATGCTGATTTCTTGGTGGATCGGATCAGTTGGTGGTGTTTGCGGGTGGCGTTCTTGAAGGTGGCCCGGTTGTTAGTGGTTGAGTTTTTTCTCCAGGCTTTCTCGAGGGTACGGCAGAGCTTCTTGGATTTCTTATGTTCATCGTTGAACCAGGGGGCTTTTTTGCTACCTTGCTTGATATGATGGTTTTTCAAGGGTGCTAGTTCGTCAGCGCTGTGGGTGATCCATTGTGTGAGGTTGGTGGCTGCTTGGTTTGGGTCTGATGATTTGGCAGGAGGGTTTTGGTGAAGTGATGTGAGGAGCTGGTCGGTAGTAATTTTGTTCCAGTTTCTTCGGGGAATAGGTTGTGGGGGTTGTGGGTTGTGGTCTTTTTGTAGTTGAAGTGAACGCAACTGTGGTCCGTCCAGTGGAGAGCTGTGGTGTGATTGAAGGAGATGTGCTTGGTGGAGGTGAAGATTAAGTCGAGCGTGTGTACGGCATAGTGGGTGGGGGTATTGACAAGTTGTTCGAGTCCGAGGTTGGTCAGGTTGTCCAGAAGGGTGGTGGTGTTGCTGTCGTTTTTCTTTTCCAGGTGGAAGTTGAGGTCTCCCAGTAGCATGTAGTCCTTTGAGGGGGGGGGGGGCGTGTGGGCTGATGAAGTCAGTGATGTCTTCGCTGAATTGTGTGCGGGGTCCTGGTGGTCTGTAGATGAGGGTGCCTCTGAGTGTGGTCTTGGGGTCGGTGTGGATCTGGAAGTGAAGGTGTTCGGTGGTAGCGAGGTAATCGTCGGAATTGGTCGTGATGCGGATGGTGTTCTTATGGACGATGGCGATGCCTCCTCCTGTTTGGTTGGTGCGGTCCTTTCGGATGATCTTGTAGCTGTCCGGGATGGCTATGGCGATGTCGGGAGCTGATGAGGCGTTCATCCAGGTTTCTGTAAGGAAGGCGACGTCCGGCGATGTAGTGTCGAGTAGGTTCCAGAGTTCAATGGCGTGTCTGTGGTACCGAGCGGGTGTTGAGCAGGATGCACTTTAGGTGGTTAGTGTCGGAGCTCTGTTTGGAGTTTGTGGATTTGTTGTGGGTCCTGATGCAGGCGAATTTGCAGGAGTGGCAGGTGAAGGGTCCATGGGTGTGTCCTGGGGCGGCATGGTAGCAGTTTGGTGGGCGGCCGGGGTTAAGGGCTGGGAGGGTTGCGGCGTCGTATGTAATGCGGGCGGAGATGATTTTGCGGGGGTCTGGCACTGGGTGCGGTCCAGGCGCGGACGGGCGTAGACGGGCTTACCTTTGGCGCACCTTCGGCGCGCATGGGGCGCTTCCGCTGCGCGCTAAAGCATCTGTCATAGGTGGATCGTGGAGGGGGCGGGGGCGAGGGAGAAGCAGCTAAGAGGCGGGAGCGGGGTGGAGAGCCGGGCAGGGAGGCAGAACAACAAACAAAAAAATGGCAGCAAGCCAAAAGCCTAACAGGACGAGATAGGGGCAAAACTTTGATAATGGTTATGAAATGGCCAGTGGCACCGACAGAACCAGGTACAAATTAGCAACTTAGGCAAAGGTAGCAAAGCACAACCGAATGTCTATGAATGCGCACCCCAGCAACACAGCGCTATGATATAAATGCAAACAGCGTTACTATATCAATGCAATCAGCAATCAGGCTCAAATTATATGCAGGATGCGCTATGGCTTTAAATTACAAAGAGCGGTCTGGGAGTATAGCGCTACGATACCAAACAGAGCCTGGAGCAGCGTGAGGAGCGACCGCTTCTGATGAGCTCAGGACGGTCACAGCGCCAATACGTAAGTCAGAAAAACTCTTCTGACATTCATCAGTCCAGGGAAGAGGTTGGGGCGTGTCTTTCAAAGTATGTGCCAGCAGAGGTTTAGCCAACAAAGAAAAATTTGGAATCCACTGCCTATACAATAAGAGGTAATGACCAAAAAGGCACGCACCTCCCTTTGTGTGGATGGTACAGACATTCGTGCAATTGCTTTAATACGTTCTGGGGTCAATCGCCTTCCCTCCTTCGACAAGAGATGACCTAAGTAGGTAACCTCTTGGTGACAATATTGTAGTTTAGAGGGTGACACTTTGTGATGCATGTCAGACAAATAACGCAACAACGCAACAGTCACATGCTTACAAACATCCTCTGAATCAGCAGCAATCAACAAATCATCCACATACTGAATAAGAGTGGCACCTGGGGGCAAAGTGAAAGCATCAAGCTGAGATTTTAAAGCCTGACTATAAATGGAAGGACTCTCACAATAGCCTTGGGGTGCACGTTTAAACTGGAAACTTCGGCCTCCGAGAGAGAAGCCAAAAATATCTCTACTCTCCTCACCAATAGGAATGCTGAAGAAAGCGTTCGTGAGATCGATAACTGAAAACCAGGCAGCCAAGCAGGTATCATTGTGAGCAAAGCAGTGATATCTGGGACGACAGGAAACTGGGGCACAACAATCTTGTTAACCTCCCGAAGATCGATCACAAATCGATATACAGGAGGCTGAGAAGAATCAGTGCGTTTAAGAACAGGTTGAACAGGACTATTGCAAACATTTCCTCTTGTTTCTTCAACCACACCCTTCTGAACCAAATCATAAATAATAGCCAACAGAGCTCTTTCTCCGTCGCTAGAAATTTTATACTGAGGAATGCGTGGTAACTTAACATTAGGCTTGACAGTAACCACGTAAGGTGGAATTTGGAGCAAACCAACATCATTCGGACCTGTAGCCCAAAGTGTAGCAGGAGGGGAATGCAACTCAGGTGGGAATTGGTCCTTGGACAAATACATGGGAGAAACCGATTTCTCACCTAAAGTAAGATGTATACCAGAGGGTGAACAGTACAATGTTGCATGAAGACGTTTTAATAAGTCCAAACCCAACAAATTCTCACCGCAACCAGTCGTTAAAATAAGCGGGCCTCTAAGTCATAAGGACCAATTGACATAGGCAAAGGGCAAGAAACCGGGTTACGAACTGGGGCGCCAGAGAATCCTACAGAAACATTTGTGAAGCCAGACAAAGGGGCCCCCGGGAGTTTGGAGTGAATAATAGAACTTCTCAATGCACCAGTATCCAAAAGAAATGGCTCTGAAACACCCAATGCAACAACTTCAACATAAGGCCCATTCTGATCCACTGGAACTGATACGACTCCCTTACTTTGTCCATGGCTGTCCTAGCTAGAGTGAAAATCCTGATTCTCACTCTCAGCACAATAGTCGTCATTATAATATTGAGCAGATTGAGTATTTTGTTGGTCAAAATAGTTCAGAGAATTCTGAGGGAGAGAAGAACGCTGTGTCTGATACAATGCACCTCGCCCTCTACCTCTGGGTGCTGACTGAAAACTACCACGGCCTCGCGGCCCTGGCAAATCACCATTACTCTGCAATAAAACCGGACAACTATGCTTAAAATGACCTTTCTCTTTACAATAGGCACATTGATTAGGACCCAGCAAAGGTCGCGAAACAAAAAGTTCAGGTTTCTGTAACAACCTCTGAAACTGGGGAGGCTGTTGAAATTGGCGCTGAGCAAAACGAGGAGGATAAGCCTGTTGCAAAAGAACCTTCGTTTTTAATTCTTTAGTC